>NC_136538.1:3814610-5202110 GCF_910591455.1 Pholis gunnellus | reverse complement strand
GATGACTTTCTTCATGTTTTGTGATCATGTTCATGTATTTCCTGTCCCATCCTCAACTCATTCACTCGATCACATTCGGTCTCTGTGAGCCAATCTCCTCATCAACCAGCCATCCAATGGGTCCTTTTCAGTGAGCTCATCACCACATCACTTCCACCCAGATCTTCAACTAGGCTGCTCTGCGCTCCTTCACCACAACCAGTGTCTGGATTCCACTGGGGCGATATTTCAGTGCGGCATATGCCGTGATTACATATCGTACCGTGAAATGACGACATCATGATGGCGCTCCTGATGGCAAAAATAACTTTTTCGAATTGCGCATGCTGTTTCAAAATACACAAATTGAATAACTAACTAAGCCTCTCCTGCTTTAAATAGGTTTCTACACTATAATTACCGTTGTGACACAATTTACATGCAATTCATGATGCTTTCCAGTCAAAGTAGGTCAAAATTTCACAGTTACAATTTTTGAAATTCGACCTCCAAGCGTTCCAGATGCTTTACGTGGCCTTTTAGTTGATGGTTCACGATTTACAATGTGCACTTGTTGTGTGGCGTCAGACAACTGCTTTTTCACAAATAGAAACCTCAACTCTGAGTGACGTTCCATCGTACTTTTAATCTAGTAGGAGGTTCCATTACTACAAAAGAACACCTTTCCCAATAAATGAAGAAAATTCCCAACATTTAGTCTGTTTTCAAACAATTAATTATTAATTAATTAATTGTACAACATGAAGATTTCACCTCACTAGACCAAGGATGCCCATGCATCAACCAGCCTGACATGGTCATCACGCATCTCCATCCAGGTGAAGAAAGCTCACAAACGGCTGAATTTCTTAAGGAAACTGAAGAAGCCAAAATTCCCTTGCCAAGTTCTTGAACATTTTAACAGAGAAGCAGTAGAAAGCATCCTGACGGAAAACATTACAAACTGGCATGGGATGTTAAAGGCCCAGGACAAGAGGGCTTCACAGCGGAGTATTAAAACCGACTCCTTGGTACCCGTCTACTGAGCATCAGTGATATTGGTGACATGAGGTGCCTGCGAAGAGCTAAAAGGATATTAAAAGACAATACCCAGCCCAGCCACAACCTGTTCACCCTATTGTCTTATGGAAAGAGATACAGAAGCACCAGCTGCTGTACCACCAGACTTGTGAACAGCTTCTTTCCTCAAGCTGAGTGACTCCTTAAGTCATCCTCCACCCTCCACATATGATATCACTTTTGGGAGTTTTCTTATGTAGCAAAATGGGACTACAATCTGCATTCAGTTGTGCAACCCTGTTGCAAACCTTGCATAATGTCCCAATTACTGATAAGGTCTTTCCGGAGAGCTGCTGTGCAGACGTTCCAAATACGAATCTCTCTTTCATGCCCGAGGTTTGGATATTCAAATCCCATATTACCAATGATGGCAAAAACGGTATCAAGAGCAAAACTCATATTTCTAAGTCTTAAAAGTGT
The DNA here is from genome assembly GCF_910591455.1 of Pholis gunnellus. Classification (NCBI taxonomy): domain Eukaryota; kingdom Metazoa; phylum Chordata; class Actinopteri; order Perciformes; family Pholidae; genus Pholis; species Pholis gunnellus. The sequence goes on along the minus strand of NC_136538.1, from coordinate 5,200,631 downwards.
GTTAAATGCTTGTAAATATGTCAGAGTTGTAGGTGATGCCACGTTGGTTAGTTCCAGCTGTATCAGTGCTTGATACTGCGCAGTATGAGCTCATCTGAGGTTCAGCGTGTGAAAGTCTCCACTGCAAAGTAAAAACTGCAGCTGTCAGATGAATCTAGTGGAAGAAAGGATCTTGTGAAATCTGTCTGGGGAGAAAAAGAAAAAGTATCGTGTCTCTCGAGCCGGTGTGGTAAGATAACTCCACCTGTTTTCAAAGCGTCCACATTTCATTCTTACTGTTTTTTAACACAGAAAAAGTCAGTCGACACAGGACTGAAGCGCAAGCTGACAAAAACAGGAAATAAAGAAATCTGTGGGTGACGTAACAGTTCGAAGATGACTTAAAAATCTGTGACTTAATGAGAATCTGTGTGGGCTGCATACGAGCATCAGCAACCATGATCTTTCCATCTTTCACCATCCATTGACACACACACACACACACTTACACACATACAGTTTGCTCCGACTCCCCCAAGCACTTGTTGTTCTATTCATTTAGCTGACTGAGCATATAAAGTCTGGGAAAACTCCCCGAGCCAAGAACGAGAGGACTCTGAGAGTCATTATCACCTCCACATCTGCTGGTTTCACTCAAGAAAAAAAGATTCCCCCGGCGCTAATACCTTTTAGATAACTTCATGCACAAAGAAAGAGAGAGAGAGAGAGAGAGAGAGAGAGAGAGAGAGAGAGAGAGAAACAGCAGAGCAGGGGGAGGAGGCAGTGGACACGCCAACACTAGGGGGCAGTCTAATACAAAGCATGGCACTTGAGGGTCACTGGAATTCTGACTCAGTAACTCTAGTAATATGGGGAGTTGTGTGCTGCTTGATTTAACCCTCCAAGAAAATAACAGCACGGTCCGAAAAATGGCCCAGACGGCCCCTCGTTGTGTTTTACACGGACGATCATCGTCCACATTTTTTTTCAAACCAACCTTAACAGCGTGGTCATTTGGTCTGGAATGGCTCTGTTTAGCTCTCATTAAGCCGTTAAAAAGTGGCCGAGAAGCCGGATAGACAAAAGGCACAGAATGGACGGGCTTTATTCTGTCTCTGGCACTCAACTGTTTCTCCTCTCTTCACCCCCCCCCCCCCACCCACCCCGATTACATAAACAGCATATGAGATAGCCAGCCACATCCTCCACATTAGATTCCATTGAATCTGCACATAATGGCTGTGGTGTGGCCGTGCTGGAGGGCTCTCTTGCTTTCTCTCTTGCTCTCTCTCTCTCTTTCTCTCTTTCTTTCTCTTGGTTGGTGGGACCCAGCGGCGGTGCTGCTAAAGCGTCTGTTTAGCAGGGAGGCCGAGCCGCTCCTTCATGTGGCTTCAGAAGGAATGAGAGCGGTGGCCGCAGAAGGAGCTGCTTCGGCGAGCTGTAATATGAGTCAGAGAACAACACCGGGCACCTCCACGAGCCATGCTTACTCCCTCTGCATGTGTGTGTGTGTGTGTTTGCCTTCGGAGAGTGCACTTGTGAAAGGGTGTGATTGCAAATTGAACAATCGCATGTTTCGGGGGGTGGCGACTGTGTGTGTGTGCATGTGTGGTATAAACTGTCCGTGCGTGCTCCTGTGTTTGCGTGTGGTAAGATAAGATGAGCATCACTGATCCCTGACGTGAACTTTGCAGAATGAGTAACTTTTCCGGCTGGCTGCCAGGTGAGGCTAAAGGTATGGAGTGAATGAATGTGAGCACCGTTTACAGGAACATTCCGTTCATTCAGTACATTCAGTACATTCAGTGTCATACTGCATTGTAATATTGCATAATGTTGCATACAAGATCAGACGGTTTGACCTGCAACAATAAAGAGACTTCCAGTTGATCATTTAATTTGGCGCTGACGTAAAATGACGTAATATGTCAAAAGATAATAGTGTTTACGTAAGTAAGTGTTTTGTTGTTTTGTTATGTTACACATGACAAGAGAACGTTCTGATTGCAGCATTCTGATGATGTCGCCCAGTAGTAGTAGTAGTAGTAGTGGAAAACATATTCAAAATCTAAAATTTGCTTAAGTTTAAGTTCAAAATCCATAAAAGTTCTCGATATTCAGAGGAACGATAAGCAGTAAACAACTAATGTCTATGTAAAGATATAGTGGAGTAATGTCTACCCAGGCAGAGAATGAATTTGCCTTCTGTGAGTGTTGGAATCTGAGCTTAACTGTGCTTTGTTGACATAGCTTGCCTTTTAGTGCATGTTAGCGTGCCATATTAGCTAGCTCGCACACATGTATAATAGGCGACAAAAACAGATGCCATTTTTTTTTTTTGGGACGGGTTTGATTTACCGGAGCTTTTGCCCGACACGTCAAGGTGTCAACCAAGCACGTTGCGCGACATGGACATATTCAAAACATGCACTGTATTGTACAACAACAGGGAGACTCCGCCGTCCGAACCAAGACGGCAAACTTTATCGCTCCTTTCAACCTTGACAAAGGCTCCTTCCATTCTTACCTTTCACAATAAAAGCCTTTGACATATACACTGACAAGACAAATTCACTCAGAGCATTTTGTGAAAAGGTAAGTTAATAGAATAGCTCACAATAGCTTAGAGTGTTGCGACTGTCGCAAATGTAAAATACTCGCCTTCAAATAATTCACATTTTTTGTGTTGTTTATACGACACGTCCCCGGTGTGTGAGGCCTTTACTATAAGAGCTCCTACAACTACCCTGCTCTGCAGGGGTAAGGATAAGGATGCTAATACAATTATGTGATATTGATACCATCAGTGATGTAATTCTGATACTGCTTTAACTGGCCCCAGTCTTACATTAAACCTTCTTACCCATGTACCTTTTGAAAGCGTAGCCCCTCGTCGTCCAGTGGTAAAGTGGGCTTTTAAAGCGCTCTAAAAATCCTTAACATACCAGTTGAACATAGAAAAGCGGGGCCTGTGATTGGGGGGATTTTGGGGAGCATTTCTTTTCCATTGTCCTCTTCAGTGGGACACCCAGTTTGGAAAGTCCCCCGACTCTCCTGCTGCTGTATTACTTTCTGGAAAAAAAAAGAAAAGAAAAACGAACATAAAGGAATCTCCCGCAATCTACCTCCTCCCTTTATCCAGGTCTCTGTTTGGCTATCAAGGTGTGTGTGTGTGTGATCAAACACACCTGGTCAAGACATACCCCCCCCCCCCCCTCTCCACAGCCCACAATCACCTCAATGCAGTGACTGACAGGAAGCACTGTGCACAGCCACTTCAGTGTGTGTTTGCGCACACACACACACACACACACACACACACACTCATTCCCATGCGTGCAGGAGAGGCTTTCAACAACTGGTGTGAAGGAATCCAACTCCGGTAGCGGCGACCCCCAAAGGTTTCCTCCTCCTCCTCCTCTTCTCTTTCTCTTTCACCCTCTTCATCATATCACCCTTTACGCTGCGCGCCCTGAGGAGACAGCTGCGGAAGACATCATGTTGTGCTGCGAGTGCGTGTGAGAGAGAAAGATTTTTTTAAAAAAAGAAAGAAAGATAAGAAAGGAAAGAGTGTGAGGGACGGGGGAAAGAGAGCATTCGACACAGCGGAAAGGCACACTGAACTTTTGCCGACTTGCGTGTTTCCTGCAGACTCCCTTCGAAAAACATTTGCATCTGGTTTGAAAGCAGCCCCCACGTAGCCCCTTCAACATATGTCTCACAGATCGCCAGCAGTTGGATAGTGTATGTGGGGATGAAGGAGGGGGCTCCTTTTGTGGATTTGAACATTTGACCAACGTTTCAGAATCCCTCACTTCCTGTTGCACTGAGCAGTTTGGGTAGCGGGTTGACTGCTGGAGGGTCAACCCTGGTGTCAGTACTTATTTCACCCGCAATTACAAAATTGCCTACTCGTCATAGAAAATTGCATTTCTTGGAAAAGAAAAAAAGGAATAAACATTCATATTCGCTTCGTCTTAAACATTCGAGTCTGCTGCAACTGGCCTCCGCTGACAGAATCACAGCCGTTTCCTCCAATCATCTTTATTATTGTGGGCATGGAAGCCGGACATTTGGGTTTTGACTCATGGGAAACGTTGCCCGGTCCATCAGCAGCAGTTTGCGTGTATATATTCAAGTCAATTCAATTTATTTTGTACAGCCCATAATCACAAATTTGCCTCAGAGGGCTTTACAATCTGTAAACATGCGACATCCTGTGTCCTGGGACCCTCACATCGGAACAGGAAAAACTCCCCCAAAAAAACCTTAACGGGGAGGAAAAAAGAGGGAGAAACCTCAAGGACACATAACAGAGTTACAACACATTCAATGCATGTGGTGTAAATGATTCTTATATTCTGTAAGCAGAATAATGATGGAAACATGATGAATACTAATAATAGCAGCAGCAGTGAATATAGTAGAATAACAATGATAACGAAAGCAGTAGTGGTATTAGCAATAGCACAGCAGGAGGCAAGACCAGGGTCCAGATATAACCACCATCCATGGAAACCTGTGAGGCGAGAAAGCACAAAGGCTCCGGGGAAGAAGCAAAGTCAGTAATGTGCATTAATGGGACATGAATTCATACACTGTATCATAGACTGTATGAAATATGTCCGTAGTCTCCGTGACTTCACCCGTAGGTTGCTGAAGACCCGTTGTGAAGCTCAAAAGTGGGCGGCTCTGGGCCGTCGCCATCTTGGCAGTGACGACGCAGCCTAACTCTAAACTAAAAATGGGCAAGGAGGTGTGGATCATCGGTGGAGCCGAGGTGACAGCTAGCAGCTCGCAAACCTGACACCGCAACCTGTCACTCAAAGCGGCCACGCCCTCGATTATGCTTTAAGCCTGATTATAATTTAAAGTGAGTTATATAATGAAAGCCCCACCCCTCCAGGAAGTTGTCATGAACGGTAAAATTAGCTATAGAGACCAAACCTGTTTCTTGTAGACCACAGGCTGTAAACATGTTTATTTCTGCTGTAAAGTTGGGCATTTTAACATGGACAACTATGGAGATTGACTCTAGCGGTAGTGTTCAACGTGTCAGGACGGCATGTCAATATACCTGTGACGGCCCCTCTGTTTGGTTCCTCTGTGTGGCTGTGCGTTCTTCCTCTAGGGCTGCAGACCTGATTGGAGATTAATCAGTGGCTGCCCCCCCCCTCTCACCTGGTACCTCTGTTGTGGCTTTTGGTTTCTTTTCTTTGTTTTTACAGCACAACACCCATGCAGCACATTTTCACACGTCCCCTCCCTACACCACTGACTTCACAGAGTCCTCCCATCCATTAGTTTAACTGTTATTGATTTACTTTTGATTGAATAAACCACTTTATGTGTTAGGTATACCCTTGAGTGTCTCCTGTTTTTGTCACAGTTTTTTTAGAGCCGGGCTGTGACACATGCAAATTGTACTTCCAAAACAAACCTCCGTCTTCACAGGAAGTTAGGTTTAGGTAAAAAAACCCACTTAGTACGGTCAGGCAAAACAGCGTGTTTGACTTACCAGCAACTCACGTCGTTAGTGAGCGACAAGTAAGTCACGTGACTAACGGCTCAGGTGACGAAAGAGCAGGTTAGCACAGGAGGCCGCCTCTTGGTTTGTCTTATTTTTTGTAATTTGTTACTTGTAAAGTTACTTCGTGCTACAACCAACTAAAGTGATTTCCAAATCTAAGAAGATAACTTGTAATAAACCATGAATTGTCCTTTTTAAATGGTCCACGTTGATCACTGTGAATGGGCGCGTGTGTCCACAGTACATGTGTTCATGTCAATGAGTTTGCGGTGAGCTGTTGCATTGTGCAAGCGTATTTGCAGAGTGTTAATCATCGTGTGAGTCCGTGTGTAGTTTGTGGCAGGGCTCTGGATGCGGCTTCTTCATTAAAATGTTAACCAGGTCACATTGACAATGGACGCACTGTTCGTCCTGCTGTCCTCTTCATGCTGAACTGTGTTTCTCTTTCTCTCTCTGCTTTCCGCTCTCTCTCAATCCTTCCCTCTGTATCTCTCTCTCTCTCTCTCTCTCTCTCTCTCTCTCTCTCTCTCTCTCTCTCTCTCTCTCTCTCTCTCTCTCTCTCTCTCTCTCTCTCTCTATGCCCCCTTCATCTCCCTCTTTATCGTCTGAAACAGCCATCGGCTCTGACTGCTTCTTCTTCGCTGTGGTTACTGCGTCTTTAGATTCAACCTGGACGCATGTCAACTCTGTATGAGCCGAGCAGTCACAAATCTGATTACGCTCAGGCAACGCTAGAGACACAGAATCACCTCTACATGAGTGTGTATCTATCTGTGTACATGCATGCTTTGGTAAATGTGTTTCGATGGAAACAAACAGAGCTCTTTCACCCAGGAGGCCGCTGTCGTGTCCCGAAACCAAAAGTCAACGTTGACTTATTACATTAAACGTCATTACACATTTTAAGTTTATTTTAAGCCAAACAATCATGTTTTTACTGAACCTAACCGAGCTAGTTTTGTTGCCTGAAGATAAACAAGTAATTTTGATGCATTTTTATTTTGTGTTGTTTCGATTAACAAGGCCACTTGTTTAAAACTGTAACCGTAATCCGGGAGAAAATATATTTAACTTCTCTGGCTCCCTGTAAAATCTAGAATCGAATTTAAAATCCTTCTACTTACCCACAAAGCCCTAATTGGTCAGGCACCATCATATCTTAAGGAGCTTATAGTACAATATCACCCTACTAGAGATCTGCGCTCCCTGAATTCAGGGTTACTTGTGGTTCCTAGAGTCTTAAAAAGTAGGATGGGAGCCAGAGCCTTCAGTTATCAGGCTCCTCTTCTGTGGAACCAGCTTCCTGTTTCAGTCCGGGGGGCAGACACACTCACCACATCTAAGAGAAGGCTTAAGACTTTCCTCTTTGATAACGCTTAGTTAGGGCTGGCTCAGGTTTGCCGTGGACCAGCCCCTAGACAAGCTGCTATAGGCCTAGACTGCTGGACTCCTTAGGACACACTGAGCTCCTCTCTCCTCTTCTCTCTCTCCTTCTGTATGAATTCATGTTCCATTAATGCTCATTACTGACTTTGCTTCTTCCCCGCAGTCTTTGTGCTTTCTCTCCTCACAGGTTTCTGTGGATCCTGGTTATACCTGGACCCTGGTCTTGCCTCCTGCCGTGGTTCTGTCATATGCATTGAATATGTTGTAACTCTGTTATGTTGTGCACATGCCATCTATTGCACTTCTGTCCATCCTGGGAGAGGGATCCCTCCTCTGTTGCTCTTCTTAAGGTTTCTTCCTCTTTTCTCCCCGTTAAGGTTTTTTTGGGGGAGTTGTTCCTGTTCCGATGTGAGGGTCCTGGGACAGAGGATGTCGTCTGTGTACAGATTGTAAAGCCCTCTGAGGCAAATTTTATAATTAGTGAATTTGGGCTATACAAAAATAAATTGAATTGAATTGAATTGAATCAAATTGAATTAAGTTTCTATGGGAACATCATTTTGCATTTGGACACTAAATATTTCAGGATGCATAACTTTTAGTCTGTGACACGTTGATATCTGGGGTTGATTTTTGTCACATTTTTGGAAAGTCTGTAATAACTAGAGAAAAAATATCATATGTTCTGGTCATTTGTGAATATTTTCATTCTTGCTCAGGAAATGACCGCATGCTAAAAATGAAGCTACATCCAGCTACAGCAAGCCAGTTAGCCTAGCTTAGCAATAGTTACTTCAAAGACTCCAGAATGATTGTCTGGGGCAAAACTTTTTCTACTTCAGATTTTTGATGCACTAAACATGATACAACATTTTAATTAGTGAGATTTGGAGGTGCTGGTTGAAGGATTTTGCTACCTTCAGACTGAGCAAGGCTTATTCCCCCCAATTCAAGTCGTTATGCTAAGCTAAGCTGATCAGTTGCTGGCTGTAGCTTAATATTTAGCATACAGACATTCATGAGACTGGTATCAATCTTCTCATCCAACTCTCAGCAACACAGCAAATGAGTGCATGCTCCACAATGTCAAGCTAGTATTTGAATATACGCACAAAGGCCCCCTGTGTTCGTGCACATACAGTGTTGGTGTATTTTGACTTGTAACTCCAGCATGTGTTCCAGCTGTGTAATAATCAGTGCAGTTCAACCGTGAGAGCGTCCGTTTGTCTTCCCCCAGGCCTGGTATCTGGTTCACCTGTCCCCGAGGATCAGCTCTGGAGCTGGGAGAGAGGCGCGGGGTAAAGGAGGGGGGCGGTCTAGGGGTAACGTTGCTGTGTGTGTGTGGGGGGGGGGGGTTGATGGGGATATGGTACCCCCTCCAGAGACCGCTGCTCTACATGTAGGGGGCGTAACGGGGATCAAAGCGCTTCCTGACACCCGCGGGTCCCATGGGGCCGTGTAGCCCTGTACCCAAACGCCCCCCCGCCCGCCTCACCACCATCGCCCCTGCACTCGCAAGCATCAAAGTGGCTATCGATCGCGTTGTAGAAACAGGTGGGGTGTTGTGAGTGTGTGTGTGTGTGGGTGTGTTTTGAGCCGCCTGTCTTTCGGCACTGCAGCTGTGGAGCTATCTTTTGGCTGCTGCTACAATAAAAATGAGATGCTTCCTCTTTTCCAACCACTGTTTCCTCTCAAAAAAACAACTTTCTTCACCATTTAACCTGTCTCTCACACACACACACACCCACACACACACACACATACATTTACCCAAATAACACTTAACGCACACATTACATTATCCCACATCTGGGTGTGACGACACAACAAATTTGACCTTTTACAGCGATGGCAGATTCGTACAGCCAAACACACTGTCACTAGCGCAAATGGGGAGACACTTAAGACTCCCAAGACCACAGGACATCAAACAGGATTAAAGAGGATATGATGTCATGACTCACCGTCACGCTTGCAGTGCGATGATAGAGTTGGTGGAAAGTGCATCGGGTCATGTGGATTGGGGGGGCAACAAGAAAAAGGAAGAAGGAAAACTATATCTAAGATCTGAGATCTAAATTGAGCATATCCGCCCCACTCTCACATGGTTGTTTTTCTCTCTCTCTCTCTCTCCCACACACAGACAAACCTCTCAGTCACCTACATTTCCACTTTGCAAATTACAGCCTGAATTACGGCCCCCACCAATCATGGCACACATCTGTCACCGACCCACCAATCACGGGTCTCCGGGGTGCTTGTCGCCGCGCAGGGCGGTCCAGGCAGACTCAAGGTGGTCATTTTCCTCTGGAGCCTGTAGTTAAAGGCCACTGCAGCAGGAGGTCGGCCATTTAGGCGCCGCGCGGACCCTCGGAAGGGCTGGCAGAGATTGTAGGGTTTTAAAAAAAATGCAAATACTGAATCCAGTTTGTATCGTGAAAATGTCGTCATCTCGTTTTCTTATGAGGACTTCTTTTGCTGAGGTGACATTTATCACTGACAGGGTTTTAAAGCACGGTCCAACATCCCAAAGTGGCAGAGGCCAAATTTGACATGGGATCCCTCAAAATGGATAGCTAGCTTTGCAAACCTGCTGTGTGTGTGACTCACCCACAAACTATGAGGGAGCGTTTCCAAGCTGTGGGGAGTGTGATTACAAACATATTGTACCACAATAATCCCTTGCAAGGACAAAAGAAGTGGTGTACATTTCATGGTTTATGTAATGCCTCTTTACTCAAAGACACAATGAGAGAGCAGGTTGGGGTTCGGAATTTCCGTCAATCACCCTTTCCAACTGTAGCGGGAATCACACAGGTGATCGCTCTATTAGTTGAGGCTCTGGCACATCTTCACCTACCTACAAAGTGTATGGAGAAGAGAATATTATGACACTTACACCTGTGGCTTTCATCCGGGTATTCAGACTTTGTCCACACTTGAGAGGAACCTTATTCGCTGGAGTAGCTTTCCACAGATGCTCTTCTGTGGTCCAAATAGGGTCTACCTATATCTAGCGTTAGGACGCTTGCCTAACTCCCTGCTCAAGAGTTTGACCTATCTATAACAACATCAAAATACAGTATACTATCGTCATTTATTGTCATATTGTGGGAATACCCACTCAGTTGCTGTGTTGATCATCATTCGCAAGTATTGGTTGTCTGTCAAGATATTTTCCTTTCATACTTCTGCCATTCAGAATTTGTTTGCAAAATGTTCTCTGACAGAGCAGTCCACTTCACACTTCTAGTCTGATTTAAATCGCGATAATTAATTAGATAATTAGATTGCTACGTCTCGCTAAGGCTTGAGACTTGACTGGAACTAAGGCTGGCTTTAAAAAGATGTGAGACTTGATTTAGACTTGACTAGGACGTGTCTCAATTGACTTGAGACTTGATTTAGACTTGCTTTGATAAGATTGGAGACTCGACTTGCACTTGTTTGGAAAAGACTTGAGATTTGATTTGACCTTGCCCCAAAAGGCCTTCAGTAAAACCAGCTCCACAGAACGTAAATAGCCCCGAGTAATAATGACATTATGGTTGCAGATTACAGTGTGTTTTGCAAATGCGCCACATGTTACCATTTTGAGTTGAACTTCCTTGACCTTGAGCGTGTGACGCAGCCAGTCAGAGATGAATGTGTCTGAGCTAGTTGGGATGAAGTTCCTTGTGTAATCTCCACCAAGCGTGATGAGCCATCCCTCATCATGGCTTACCTCACGAGCTCACAGCTCATCCTCAGGAAATGAGAGAGCGTCCAGAGACCTGCTTGTCGTTTCACGTTTGTGCGACCACAAGTGTGTGTGTGTGTGTGTGTGTGTTTAGCGGTTTGCTTCTGTTTTGTAGGAGTGTATGCATGTGAGCAAAGCTGCTACTTGTGTCTGGTTTGTGTGCAAATGCGTGTGTGTGTATTCCTGCAGTCTGGGATCTCCTGTCAGTCTATACGTGTACACGTGTGTGTCTCTTTGTGTGTCCTCTTAATCACAGTCTTTACGGTTGTGTGATCACAGGCCTTGCAGAGCAAATCCAACCAAACTACTGACTGAAAGACACAGACACACATCAACAACATGGACAAGCACATACGTCCAGACAAACACACACATGTGCACACTTTCACTATCACCGTCTGAACTAAACTCAGTCCCTCTTCTCCCCGTCTCTCTCTCTCTCTCACACATACACACACACACACACACACACACACACACACACTCACTCGTCTTTCATGGTCACTGTCAACCCACTTTATGGCCGGCCACACAAACAGATACGCAAAAAAACCGCACACACACTCCCTGTTTTACTCACCGCATTCGATGTCGGTGGGATCCAGCAGCTCCAAACAGGCAACCCCGGGGACAGAGAGGATGGGCAGGGGGGGCCGTTGTGTTTGTGAGCGCAGAGTCGTCTTTACGAAGATTAGTAACCTTTAAAGGAGACTAATTAGAGAGGTGTTGTGTCACTGCTGTTGTTGAAAAGCGGTCCGCTGCGGGAGCCAATGACAGACTAGGATCCTCCTGGGTGTCTTGAGGAGGGACACGTTATGATAGGGATGTGGTGGGCTGTTGTGTACGGATCCCGCTGTCATGTGGCTCAGGTCAGGGAAAACACTGTGTGTGTGTGTGTGTGTGTGTGTGTGTGTGTGTGTGTGTGTGTGTGTGTGTGTGTGTAGGCGGATGCTTCTGCGCTTGGAAGAGCATTGTTTACAGAGTTGTAGATAGAAGTAAGAAAGAGTTTGTTGCCTTTCATCAGTATCAGACGTAACCGAGGCATTAAAAAGGCAATTTAAAAGCTGACGACATCCCTGGACCGTCCACGCAGGGCGCAGCTCATAACTTCAGCATGAGTCACGGCGTTCAGAGCTGTAATGATGAATCTGTTCGCTGGCCGACAGAAAGTACTTGGATGATTGATTAATCGTTTGTTTGTTTTTTTACAAAAATGCCAGGAAATGCCATGAAAAGGGTTTTACTGGTTTTCTTTCTCTTATATGTGAAACTGAACCTCTTTGTGTTTTTTTCGACGGCTTGTTGGAGAAAACAATACATTTGAAGGCGTCACTTTGGTCTTGCAAATAAGCGTGATTGGCAAACCTAATGGCATTTCTATGTACATCATATTCATACTTTATTTCGTCCTGGCGACCAGTTATTTCCAGAGATGTCACTGGTTTTGACGTTAACCACATCACTGTCTAAGAGCCTAATGGGTTTTTTTTGGCATGAATAACATTTATTCCACCAACAGCCATATGTCTAACAAGCTTGGCACACAACTGTTCCGTTTTTATTACAGATCATTCCATCGCAGTTACGATTGAGATTCGCGTTTGTGGCTGTTACTGACAACTGATCTACCGGTGTTTGCTCCCACGTGTGCCAAGCGGAGCAGCGGTGGAATGCCCAGCTCGTGTTTTGCAAGGGGATGGGTGTGTGTGTGTGTGTGGTGTCAGGGGTGAGGCGCGGGGTGGGGGGGGTGTTTGTGTTAGAGGCTCCCGACACGGGGGGTTCAAGGTGCTGTTTGGTGTTCGAAGATGTGTGCATGTGCAGTGGGTTTGGTGGGTGACTTCGGTCAGCATGTGTGTGTGTGTGTGTGTGTGTGTGTGTGTGTGTGTGTGACTGTACGGTTGGCGGTCGTGAGAGCCAGATGTTTCGTCGTGGAACACACACTCAGTTAAATGATGTGTTTGTGTGTCTGGCTGTCAGCGGGTCAGCGAGATAACCGCTGGCCTCCTGTCAGATCCCACCAAGTGGCTGACATGTCACTCCAACCTGCAGGCCCTGCCCACCGCCCTATCAACACCACGGGCTGAGTGTGTTGAGTTGTCAGGTGTCTGGGTAATATCACACACACGCACACAAACACACACACACACACTTTACAACTCACCACATCAAACTCCACCTTTTTTTTCCCCTTTAACCTCAGTGCAGATTTAACCTGGAACGTTTCGCGCCGCTGTCCCTTTAGAAACCACATCCAAATCTGAATATAGATCAGCTTCTGTTCCAGTTCTTTATCCTCCTCAGCTGTCTGTGGTTAGATCCCCTGCTCTTCATTGACGTCAGCAGGGCCGCTCCCCTCGATTTACATTCACACCTGGGGGAGAAACCCGGCCGGGCACAAACCGCCCTCCTGCACTGGTGGCTGCTCCACAGGAAGCACCTTGCTCTACTCAACACCTCAAATAAATGTAATCTGTAGCTTTAACTGTGGAGGTCTACGCTTAGAAAATCCCTTCTCCCTGGCCGTCATATCGCGCCAGCGTCGGCCTTCCTCTCCGCCTCGATGCGTATTTCATCAGATTCCGTTTGTCTTCCTTGACGTCAGCGCGGCTGCTTCCCGGCCCGGCTGTTTGTTTTCGTACGGATCGCAGGCGTGATGAGAGCTTATGTGACTCTGATATGGAACAAGAGAGAGACGAGGAGTTTAGCAGGCCCCAGGGAAGGAAGCGGAGGTTAAGAGGCTTCCAGATACCTGCTGCCAAACGCTTTCACGCTCAACTCCTCCAAAACAGATGCGCAGGCTGCTGGCGGTCAACTCCTGTTTTTCGCACAGGAGGGCTTATTGTTGGAGTTGTGGCGTCTCCCCAATGTTCACATTTGTCTGATCCATTTTCAATTTCATCATACACAATACCGTCAACAACTGTACAACATAATACAGTCTGAGGGAGGTGTTGATTCAACTCAATGGAATGGTTTCCTAATGTGTGATATTAGTGTATTTGATTACATATTTATCATGAAGTATATTGTGTATTATATAATATTATTATTGTGTTATATATATATATATATACATATCCTCTTAAAACCCACCTTACCGTCAGCGTCAAATCTATTTGGCGTACCAAAAAAGGATGAAAGCTAAACAGAGAAAGGTGGAGACACTTTTATTTTGTAGCCTCCTGGCTAACGAATAAACAAGCATACCCAACAACACAGAGGAAATATTGTTTGTGTCAGTTAAAGTGTTAAAGTGTGCTCTGCGTTTGACAAACAGAGTGAGCACACAGTGAGCAACAAACTTCACATGACGATATTCACAATTTGGATTCCTTTTTCATGAAAAACTGTTATTATTTTGATCGGGGTTCCCTTGTGGACTTAAGGAATATAAATAATCACGGAATGGAAACATAGTCAGACTTTATTTTTTAGTCTCTCTTGTTTACCATGCCAGTAAAAAATTAACTCAATTATTGAATTGGATTTAGCGGATACTTTTATTTTGAAAGGTTAATGTTGACACTTACTGTGTTACATGTCCATACCTGGCCTAATGTCTCCTAAAGAGAATGTGTGTACGTTTTCAGAGAGCCATGTTCCATTTTTATTTGAGTGTCACATGTACAGTATATCATAACGATGCCGTGGTCATAATGACTACATAACTGAAATTGGGACATGAGTGTCTGTCACTTTAAATGTTCAGCTGTACGTTGATGAATGACTAGCACGCTAAACATTTTGTTCAAGAGCATCCAGCAGGATACCCGGAGCACGAAGCCATCATGTGGATTATCTTTAAACACGCACGGACACAAAGACACACTTCACACACAGATCAATGCCGCATTTTGCACCGTTATTTCTGTATCCTGCCTGGTGCCGTTGGTGGGATTTATAGCCTCTGTCCATGTGTTAACGACACAGCTGAGAATCCCTCCCTGTAATGGAGGCATCACATTCAACACAAAGCCTTTCCAAAGAGTGGAGCTGGTTATGCTTACCTAGTCATCTCAAGAGACACAACATCCCTTCATTTCTGACCGCTTCCACTCGAGATTGTGAGATTATGAGTCATGAGTGGCAGATTTATGTGGGAAACAGTGACCTGGCTAAAATGGAAAATAGAAAATGGGATGTAGATACAAATATGACATTTGTAAAAGACATAAAACAATGCGTACGTGTGCTGCATATATTTTGCTAAACTATGTTGCTGTTGCGTGTCCGCAGGCAAACAGTTGCTCGCCCTAAAGTACAGCTGAGGCTGATTGGAATGTCCAATCAGATGGCATTGTAACCACTGTAGGTTCACTACAGCTGAACGTGGTGACTATTGATTATGAAATATCCTGTAATTTCTGTAATAAAATCAGAAGGTTGGATATTCCGTTGGGGGACACAAATCAGTAATACCTCATGGCCTAAAAGACTCAAACCTCTTACACACTGCAATCCTTTTCTGTGCTATTCGTTTTTGTCAAAGATTTACATCCGTCTGAAAAAATCCATCCACGCTCTGCTTGACTGGATGTAAAAAGGATCCTTTTATCACTTCAGCTCCGTCCACTCTTGTCGAGGCGCGACGGACGCCGGGGCAGACCGAGGAGAAGCAGCAAGTTTATTGAATGCGTGTGGTGAATCTAGCCAGTGTGTCTCAAGATCATCACAACAAGGTGCATTTAAAAAGCCTTTCTGTCTTCCCTGTTTACGCGTAAACAGGCTGCACAATGCTGCTGTTGTCGGCAGTTACATTATGCCAACCGTGGCCGATGTGATCACATAGCAGAGAGTTGAGCCACGAGTTTGACTAAACAAATGAGGGTGGCTACCCTGATGCAGCTTCTATAACCCAGAAACACACACAGGCTTTACATGAATGTCTTTCTCTATCTACCTCAGACATGCACTCTCTCTCTCTCTCTCTCTCTCTCTCTCTCTCTCTCTCTCTCTCTCTCTCTCTCTCTCTCTCTCTCTCTCTCTCCCTCTCTCTCTCTCCAACTCTTAATCCAAGGACCCTCGTTCCCTACAGGCCACGTGAGTAAACCAGCCCCAGGGTTGCGGTGATTGATGACTTCAGCCAGGGCCAGGCTTCAACCACAAACAAACATTAC
Organism: Pholis gunnellus; assembly: GCF_910591455.1. Lineage (NCBI taxonomy): Eukaryota > Metazoa > Chordata > Actinopteri > Perciformes > Pholidae > Pholis > Pholis gunnellus. The sequence continues at coordinate 5,184,880 of NC_136538.1, read as the reverse complement.
TCACCCCCCAAAGATAAGCAATTGGTGCGCAAGCCGCCAAATGGCCCTAAGTGCTCTGCAAACACAGGTAACGCCGGCCTCGTTTCAAAAAGGGTTCATTACTTTAACCTCAGCCGGGTACCACCACGGAACAAAAAAAAAAAAAAGAGATACTGGTGTGCTTTCATCTCTTGATCTGGTAGCACGAGGTCGGATCAAATCACTGGCTCTGTTTTCGTCAGCGTCTCTGGGATGCCCCCGGCAGTGACGCTCATTCTGATGAATAATGGGACTCGGCTCCATGTGACGTTTTCTGGGTGCAGCGCCAGTAAGATGTGGGAGTTGTTGTACTTGTAAGTACTGTAAAGATGAGGAGGCAGGACATTTAGAGACCTGCATGTACCACGGCTGGTCAACAACGCGCTGCACAGTACAATACAGGTATCGTATCAACAGGCAAGGGAGGCAGGAGGCGCATTAAAGGAAGAACCAGTTTGGTGTTGCTGCCAGAAACGCCCGCCCTGATGATGCAACAGTTTCTGTTGCAGGACTGAGGACTGGAGGGAGGATAAATGGGCCAGATGTTAAGGGACACAGGGTGGAAGTGCCCTTAATGATCTCTGATAGCATTTTCCTTTCTGGAAGAATGATATTCATCCCTCTAGTGGAGCTACAAAGACTTGAAGAATCTATATCCAAGAAAAACTGTTCTGGAGGCTTGTGGTGGATCAATAACTAAATAATCTACGTTGGTTTTCCATTCGTCAAACATTTGCATAACCTTCTCAATAAGCTCCTACAGAGTTGGCATATTTACAGATGTATTGGTAAAGAAATCATCGTTGAAAAAGTACCAAGCATATCAACGGACATCTTGATTCCGTGATCCTTCTGGGTTGCCATTGGAACTAATTGGAACTGCTGTTAACTCTTCAGAGTTACCATTCAACCCCCCCCCCCCCCCCATCTTCTCCATCCCGTTCCTGCGCAACAGGTTGGAGCAGCAGATGAAAGACGCGTCCAGAGTGGTCCCGGGCTGCGCCCCCCCTCCCTCCCTCCATCCATCACAATCAACGCCAGCAGCCAGCCCAATTAGGCCCCCGGAACACTCAGGGCCACGGCCTGATTGTTAACACTGTGAAAACACAGAGAGGAGGGGGGGGGGGGGGGGTGTGGGGCGATGACGGGACGCTGAGAGCTTAGGGGGAGTTTGGGGAGAGGGAGGTCAGATAGCTGGCGGCCCCATTTCCTCTCCTAATGGCCTCCAAATGAGGGAATATGGGGGAATGTTGCCCAGTAAAGCAGGTGACCCGAAAGGAAAGGGGGGCAGTCACACCCACCTCCGAACCCTCATTTGACTCGGACAATACACACACACACGCACACACACACATCTGCACACCAGCCATTAAAAGAAAAAGATGGATGGTCATGCATGAGCATAATTATGCATGCAAGGCGTGTAAAACGCACACACAAGGGAAAGCCATAAACACAAACTATGAGGAAATGCACGCCAAGGCGAGGTTGTTCCTGAACATAATTGTTAACGTAACACACACACGAAAACATGCAGCGTCATTTCCAAGCAATCCCACAACCCCCGCCACCACTAATCACTGCTATGTCTCAGTTCCCGCATTGAAAAGCCATTAAAGAGCTGCAGTGCACTTGGCTCTGCTAGTCAGCCACAACTCTCCATCTGCAGTGGGACTTACAGGAAGCGGCAGAAAGAAACACCTGGATTGGCTCGGACCCCAGTCGGCAACCTCCGGGTCTGAAAATTGAAGCCGATGCAGAGGCGCCTTAAACTTGCATTCTTTCTAATGGCCAGCAGGGGGCGCCTCCTGTGGTTTACCTAGTTAGGTTTAGTGGAAAAAAACATCATGGTTTGGGTTAAAAGAACTACATTTGTAACATGTAGCGCTGTTAATGCCTTTGTAAATATTTTAAATGTCACTTTGCTTTATTCATATATGTAAACATGAAAAAAAAAGTGGGATATATCTGATTGCGCTAATTTAATCATAAGTCGTCATCGTCATAAGTCATCGGCATAATATTTAGTAATTTCTGTAAAATGTAATTTTAGCATTAAACAGCATTTTAAGTATCAGGTCATGTGTCGACCATATTTCATAGCTTTTTGAAAATTTGTATTTCCATATTTCATAGGTTTTTTTTCTTTTTTAATCGGGATAACATTCAGTAAGCGGCAAAACACTTACACCTGACAGCTACTGGGTGCAAATATATGAGAACTAGTTTGTGTGATGGAACTTGACTTTTGTTATAAACAGGCTGAACTTAAGAACAGCAGGAGCAACAGGCTCTTGGAGCTGATATGCATCACTGCTGCATCAAGGAGATCAAGTTATCATCAATTTCTCCAATTGTTACAGACAATGCCCAGAACTGCAGCCAACAGGTAGAACTCCAACCAAGGAAGAATTTCAAGTCTCTTCCACAAACAAATTCCCCTACAAACACGCGTGGCTCAACTCCCTTTTTTTATTTTGCCATTTGTACGGCGAGTTCTTGTGGATTTGGAGGCTTCTGATGAAACGGAGTGTATGAGTTGTGACACACAGGTCTCTGGTTAGCTCATTGACTGAGTCAAGGTCTGTTTTGAACCGGCCTTTTTTTCTCCGTCGTCCTCGCTGTATGTGCCAAAGCTCTGAGCAAAACCTGCTGTTCCTACCATTTCTGGTAATATAAGCTCACTTCATTTGGGTTAATAAGTGAAACCAAATGGGCTCTGTGTCTTTTTTTTTCTGCTTGTGTGAACGTGGGTGGGTGGGGGGCTTGCATGCAGTTCATATAGTATGATCCAAAAGATAATAGTGTCCCATGGAGGCCTTTTCTCTCGCCCACCCCAAAAAATCTGGTAAAAATCATTGATCCGGATGTTTTTTCTGTCCTTGCATGTGCATGAGTTCATGTGTATCTGTAACATTAATTCATAAATGCCGACCACATGTCCTATTTTTAGCCGAGCTCTTCGTTCCTCAGTGAGGGCGCTCAGTATGTCCCAGCGAGGCCTGCGTTCGTCCCGGGGCCGGAAGCAGGTTGTAGCGGCGGTAGAGGTCTGCGTTGGTTTGTGTGTAACTCAAATCCATCTCTCTGCAGTGGTCTCTTCCTCTGTCACCCCCCCCCCCCCCCCTTCTCCTCCTCCCTTTCTGGAGCTGTTTTTTTTTTTGTTCTTGGAGAAAGGGGGAGGGTCTCAGGGCCTGCTTGTTGAGAGAGGTCGACGTGACGGATGAGAGAACCTGTTTGGTGGAGAATGGAGAATAGATGTGCGGGTGTAGCTCGTACCCCCCATCCTCCATACAACACCCACATCCACAGACAGCCGTGTCTGACGGGGCCTGACAACAACACTGAAGGTGTGGAATCGGATTCTCCGTGCCTTCACGCTCTCTGTGCACTAGGCAAAGGCCAGCCATTGGCGTGTGTGTCCATGTGTGTGTGTTCAGAAAGCTTGTGTGTGTGTGTGTGAATCGACATACATGATTTGCCGGAACTTGGGAAAGGACTCCGCTGTAAATGTGTGACTGAGCGCGCTGTAACAAACGTATACAATCAAACCAGATGTACGGATCTATTTGACGGGCTGTCATACCGTTATGGGAATACCCCCCCCCCCCTCACCCACGGAGCACACACACCCCCACACACACACACGTACACAGGATGTACTGTGCTGTGTGCATGGAGGAAGGCCGGCATGTCACACTAAGGGGGTTAACGCGGGGTAATGATTTGCTATTAGACCAAGAGGAAGGTGTAGGAGCACAAACCTCTGAGTCGCAGCTATGCGATGTGTGTGTGTGTGAGTGTGTGCGTCCGTCCATCTTCATGAATTCCTTCACATTCCTGAGGATCAGTGTTAGGAAGCTCTGCGTCCTGCCAGCTGTGGGCAGATTTAACGCGTCTGCCACTCACTGTCGCGGCACTCCTGCTCATTCATGGCTTCCTCCGCTTATCCCTGCTCGCTCGCAGCCTGGGGCCTGTAGACGTTGAACCTGCATGTGGGTACATACATGCGTGCGTGCCAATTATGCGGAGTATTGAAGCCAACAAACCCAGGGGATGGTTGGAGCATAATGCAGCGAATGATGACGATGATGTTGAGGAGTGGAGGGGGATAAAAGCCTGCCGCAACACTCACCTGAGGTGTGACTCTGTTTCTCCGTGCAAGCAAAGAATTGAGCGGCACACAAATGACCAGTTGTGATTGGGATAATTGAGGCGCAGCAATTTTGCGACCCCATTTCCTCTGGAGGAACCCCACGAGGGGAAATCCAGATGATTTTCCTCACTGCATCACTGTAGTAAGATTAGGCGTCTGTGTATAATAAATATGTACTATGGTACATGACTCGTTGATTTTGTTCAAGAGATATTTTGGCCAGATTCAGGATTCCTGAATGAGCAGACTGAATATGATACGCCGGCAGCTGGACCTCGCGTACGAAGAGCTGAATTTCCCACCGGTGCAAAGTTATTTTTGGAACGAAACACAATCAATTTTGGATGCTTTTCATTGGCTCTGAGGGGATTCTAAGAAGTTCTCTCTCTGTGCAAGAAAACCACATGAACATCTTAAAATAATTTGAAACACTGCAGTCTGCAGGACGCCTGCAGCTTATTTCTGTCCACAAACAAAATTGCGGCAGAATAACCAGCAGACCCGGCAAACAAACGTAACCCCTGACCAGTGGCCCGGTGCCGCTCCGAAACAACTCCATTGACATGGATGTAGACCGCCACTGGAACATCTCACTCCACAGTGGAAGAGAGAGGAAGTTGACCTCTGACCTCTCAACTTTGTCCCCTGGGGTCAGCTCGGGTTGCCTCTGGGGTTCTGCCCTGCAAGCCTGACCGTTATGAAAATGTAATGCCATACATGTGGGACATTAAAACATCAAGAAGGTTCAATGGCATCGTCTGTTCCTCAGAAGTCAGATCGGTGTCAGAAGTCAGATCGGTGCATCCCTAATATTATTCATAGCAGAGTATTTTCACACATATGGAAACGGGAACTTAAAGCTATTTAAAACAGATTGAGCACACACAGTTGTATTACATATTATGCAAGTATTCTTTGCTGGAAGCAATCGAAAGTCTCCACTCAAACTCATGCTTCTCTTTTCCTTTTAAAACACATGCAAACACTTCCAAGTAAAAACTACTACCAAGAAAAAGCGAGGGAGCGAACTCACAGCAACACGTCTCGAATAAATCATTAAGGGCTTCATTCTCCTCATGGACTTCGAAGCAAATTGCATTATTCAATAGGAAATCATGCGTTAGTGGGGAAAATTTCATTTTGCATCAATGGGAGGTATTGATGTCAACAGTAATGGCTGGCCGGACTGTCGTAACCCAGTTTGCGATGGAGGGGAGGGAACGGGGGGGGTTGATGGAAGAGTCAGCCCAGTGTAGAGGCTCTTTGTCTGGGATGGACTACAGAGATGCGGGGCCTGGTTCTGGGATCTGGAGGTCGGCCAGGGCTTGAGGGGGAGCCAAGAGTGCAGAAGTGGCCGATCGGTCCCGTACTGACACAAAGAGGCCTTTCTCTGGACCACAGGTCTGCGGCGGCCTGGGACTCGCACTGGGGATGTCAGACTACAAAAGGGAGGTTGATACACACATACACACACACACACACACACACATACATACATACATACCCGGAAAGACAGAAGGGAACTCGGGAACATATCGCTGTTGCATCTCTCAAAAATCTCCCACGTTTTTTCCCTTTCGTAATTTCATTACATGTCCTTTTTTTTTAACATTGAAAAGGACGTGACATCAATATCTGTTTGTAACGCAGATGTAATAAAGTGACGCCGACGTTGATCCAATACATGCATTCACGTCTATTAAACATACATAAAATGCATTTGTGCATGCGCCCTGTCTCCCTTCTTTGTGTTTTGTAACACAGATTCATCTGGGTGAGAAAATGACATTTTGTTGTGGGGAAAACTCTATATTCTCTCTGCCTCCCCCAACCCTCATCACTCTGTAGATTGTAAATGGGGTGAGGTCTGGCCTGGGTTAGGCAGACCCAGTCCCCCTGGTCGGTTAATGAAGCTTAATTTAAGTGATTAAAGTCTAATTAGGAACTGGAGGTAAAAGGAGAGCAGCCCTTGTAAAGATGACCTTTCACCTTTGAGCTTTAGCCCCTTCTCCCTTAGATCAGAGCAGTCTGGGAAGAGGTACTAAAAAAGACTGTGTGTGAGACTGTGTGTGTGTGTGTGTACGTAGGTGGAGGAGTAGTGCTTGTGTCCTGTTGACACAGAGCAGCCTTGGCCTCCCTGCTGTTTCAACACAAAGCGTGCACACACACATGATCTCACACTGTTGCACACTGCGAGGGCATTTTTTTTATTTTGTGCAAATAATTCATCAGTCAAAATTTATCTTTGAACTGTTGTTTTTTTCACGAGTACTACAGAACGCAATACTTACTCGGGGGAAAAAGCGACGCAATATATTTTCCGAAACGAGGTGGATTTTTCGCACCACGAATAAAAGCGTCAACTGATCACGTTGTGCAAAACGGACATATTCAAGCCATAGTGTACAACAAGGAAGCTCCATGGACCAGACCAGATCCACTTCCTCCGATCTTACCTTTCAGAATAAAAGACCTCTACACTGCATTGCTGTTTTCCAAAGGACTATCCAGTCAAAGACTTTCCATCTGTTATTCATCCACCATAACAGTCCAATCTGTACTTTTGAGCGAGAAAAACTCCCCAAACCACAAATGTAAAACTCAACAAGGTGTTTGAACGATGACACCTTGTGACGCTGATATTTGTATCAATATTGTGTCCCAGTGCGATTGCATTTGGCCATATTTATTCCATGACATTATATGTCGCCCCCGTAGTTTCCTCCGGTGTTTTATTCTTGGCAAGGCAAGCATGTCAAACAGCAAGTAGATCATGGTACATAATACTTTCACTGGGGTGAGATTAACTTTAATGATTCCCGTTGGGAAATTGTGCCAGGAAATAGTTAATGACAGTGAAAAGGAAAGGCATTTGTCTGTGCTAATACAGACAGTTGTTATATAGAGGTAATCAACTGGCAAATTCTCCAGGAACATGTGCGGTGGATAAATTATTGTATGGGCAACGGCATCAAAAGAATTGGAACGAGAGAGGCCAGATGTACTGCAACTTGAGAAAACACAGAAAGAGTCGCTGCTCGTACAGAAAACAAGAAAAACAAACAGTAACACTGCATTAGGCACGCATCACAGCAGAACCAACCACAATGGAAATGTGTCTGAGGACTCAAATGTCTGAACACATAATCTGTCTAGTCCGTTTCCAATTAAAAATAAATCTGGATCACGCTCTCTCAATGTTCAAAACCGATGAATTCAGTACATACCGGTTCCTGTGTAATTCTTCATATTAACTTTAATTTTGGTCAGAACATTGCTGTGTACTTTTTGCAGCTGTGACATTAGAACAACAGACCCAACTGTTTATGCTGACATGTCTTTGAAATGATTTACGGTGCGACAAACATAACTCTTAAATTGTGTAAAAAATATATGCACTTCTAAACTTCCCTGTCTTTCTAAATCAAGGAAGATTACACAACTCAACACACTTTTTTTGGGGTTATCAATTCGCAAAAGTTATGAATAGTGCCATTTACCTGGTACTTTCTATTTTGGTACCACCTCGGTCGAGATTCCAAGCGAGGTGAGCTGGTACTAGAAGGTGGAGTTAAAACCAAATACCTATATGCCATGTACTGTATATATGACGTGGACATAGTCGCTGTGACGTCACCCGAAGGTTTGTGGACTGCGGTTTTGAAGCCTTGAGTTTGGGCATTTTGGCTGTCGCCATCTTGGATTTTTGCAACCAGTTAATGGAAGTGACCAAATTTGGACTGCAGTGGAATGACGTAGCGACCTGTCAATCACAAGGTAGTCTCGCTTTGCTTCATACCCTTTTTTACTCTAAATGGGACCATAATTTACAAAATGAACATCATGCTGTATTTCAAGACTTGAAACTAGAGATTGAGACCATTAACTCATGTTCACAATGTTTACTGAGGGAATAAATCACGAGAGAAGTACAGTCATTTTCTCATAGACTTCTATACAGTCGGACTTCTTTTTGCAACCAGAGGAGTCGCCCCCTGATGGCCATTAGAGAGAAAGTAGCTTCACTTTTCAAAACGGGAGGTTGCCGGCTGGTTAAAACACTGCAGACTACTGATTGACAGAGAGATTTGTGACTAGGGCAAAACAGGACACCCTGCACAAATGTAGCCAAGCTACCGTAACTATTGACCAATTATTTAATTCAGTCAGCCCAGATTTTTTTTTAAAAAGGCATCTGCAAAACTACATCATGACCAACGAAGTACAGACGTTCTGCTGTTCAGCTGCCGATGCATCCCCAGTCGAAGATGACGTCACGGCCTCACGTTCACGTGGCGTCGCAATGACGATCAGCTGAGAATCCAGCGAAATTGAGAAAAGCACTTGAAACCAAAAAGTGAGAGGTGGAGTCCGACCATTCAGCGGAGATGAGACGTAATACAGCCACTCCAGCAGCCCTGTGAGGCTGCAGTTAGGCGTTGTATTTGTTTTGAGCTAAATGCTAAGCATGCTACCATGCTCCTTTGAGCTAAATGCTAAGCATGCTACCATGCTCCCAATGACAATGATAACATGCCCATGTTTGATGAGTACAATGTTCACCAGAGACTTAGTTTAGCTTGACACAGCTGAGATGTCAAGTATATGTGGTTTGCGAAGGCCCTCCCCGCCGTGTCTGCAGGTTACTTGGTTTGTGTGGCTGATTCCCTTGCAGGTATTGAAGGTGGGCGTGGCAGAGGGTCATCAGTGGAGTGGCAACACATGGGCCCCATGTGCCGGTATGCTCTCTTATTAAAATCCCTCTTGGAGCTCAGTGGCAGGTTCTCTCTACTCCCCGAGACACCCTTTTGGTTTTTGTTTGACATTCTGGTGTGTGTGTGACTGCACCACACAATGTTGCATGTGCACATTTTATCACCCATGCACTCACCTACATTGCCGGACTTGCTGACTCCACACGCCCATGTTAGCTTAAGCGTTCCCCTTATGTTGACTTTAAATGAACTTCTGTCTGATCTTTTGTCTGGATTGTGACAGTGGTCATAAACCAACGTGTTTACAAAGTGTTGGACCCCTGATGATGGCGCTTGAAGAAAAGTCGAGTGATCAGCAAAGTCATCAGGACACACATGAACACAATATGTGTGCCACTGGGGTGATTTTATGTACATGTGGAATGGATTTTTTAAGCAAATGTTACAAGATTGCCACACTGTATAGCCCTTGTGTGCATGTGTGTGTGTGTGTGTGTGTGTGTGTTTAGAAGAGATATCTGTGAAAGGGCTGAGGTCAGACTGGCCTGGAGGTGATCTGTGATGTGACAGTTGAACCACTCCACCTGGTGTGTGTGTTTTATAGCCTGTGAAATGAAGATGGGGGTAAGGTGATGCAGGGAGGGGGGGAACGGGGTCATGAGATAATCAACCCCCGATCAACTCCAGCCGACAACCTCATACACACACATACACGCCCTGTCTCTCTTGGGCCTGAGATAACCCGAGTCAAGGGCCCGGAGGGGGTCAAAGGTCAGGGCCCTGGCTCATAGGGAACACATGGAAGGGATAAAGAGGCTCTGGATTCCATAAAGCATGAGCGGGGGAGGGACTTATTTACGGCCGCACCGAAAACATCACAACCCCAACTCCCTCCCCTCCTGTCCGGTCCACTCCCTCACTGACGGATGGAGGGATGGAGCGAGAGAGTGAGAGAGAGGTGGAAGGGAAGAGAGAATATCTTAAAGAAAAAAGAAGAAAACAGTTGTAGTTCTCTCTACTTGCTGTCCAAATGGCTTCAACTCAAAGGCTCTCTGAAGGTGGCTCAAACTTCCCCTCAAAAAGTAGAAGAAAAAAAAGTCAGACATCGTCGGCCGTAAAACTGAACGAGTAAAGAGAAAGCCACGGGAGACTTCACTAAAGCGGTGGGATATTATGACAAGCAGTGGTTTTGATTTAGACCACAGGAACTAATGGTGCGTTGTTTTCTTGCTAAAAGGCACATGGCGTGGCCGGTGTGTGTTTGATAAACATTAAGTCACTGCATAGACTCACTCACACACACACACACACACAATATCATTTTCACATTCTCTGCTTGTTCCACATCTGTCTCTGCGCACGGACACCGAATGTTCTATATTTTTAAGTGGAATCTGTTTCCTGTGTTGAGTCTCTGACTGTCGCCTTGAGCTTATTAAAGTCATGTCTTCGCAGTCATTATATTAAGACATGATGCCATACGTTCCTGTTTTTTAATAGGGGTGTGTGTGAGTGACCTTCCCTCTCAAGATAATTGGGATAATTATCTTGATGCAAATATGATCAATACATTGCCAAAAAATGACAGTTACCCATGTCACTATTACAATTTGATATAGCACTACTTCCGATTCTAACTTCATAGTATTCTCAAGACATGTAAACCAATACGGCTCACTGCAGCCCATTGGCCATGGTTGTAGTTGATAATAACCTTTCATTTCAACTGATATTTTTAAATACATCTGTGATGATGATGTGATGGAAGACTATACATTAGTGACATGGTGTCCCACATTGAGAAAACAACAAGGCAACATGCTTGGTCAGACAACATTCTAAATGTAATGGAAACACTTGGTGTGTTGTTAAGTGTTATTTCACTGCATCCACAATGTTGACAACGTAGCCCGATGACCCCATCTGCACCCAGCTAGCTGCTGTATTAGCGTAGCAGTGGTTACACAAGGACCCAGAGGAGTTCTAGCTGTGGGACGCTAGGTGGTCTCAGCTAGCAATGCTAAGCATCAGAGCCGGAGACACCAACAGACTTAACAAACTGGTTAAGAAGGCCGGCTCCATCATTGGCTGCAAACTGGACACTCTGGAAACGGTGGTGGAGAGGAGGACACTGAAGAAACTATCATCCATATTGGATAACCCGGACCACGCTCTCCACCACCTGCTGCAGGGACAGCGGAGCACTTTCTCCAACAGACTGATCCAGCTATCTATCTATCTATCTATCTATCTATCTATCTATCTATCTATCTATCTATCTATCTATCTATCTATCTAATTCATGAGCACTTGTTAACATTTAGCCAACAAGCCACCAACAGAAATTCCCGAATCTCGTCGTCTCAACAGTTCAAAATCTCCGTTGCCGTCCTCTATGACCATTCTTCTTTGTGTTCTTCTTCTTCACCCTCCTACGGTTTTGCGCCAGTCGCATGTAAACATCATCAACGTGCCCAAACCACTCGCCATGACTTCTCTGGACCAAAATCTGATCTATTCCATTGAGTTTATATTTTGCAGCCAAATCAAATTGTTTACAGGATATTCAACCTTCTTTTCTCTCTAATGCATTTAATAATTGACTTGTTTCCTTACAGGTCTTGTACAAAGGCAATAAAGTAGTCCACGAATATGAGCTATGAGTTTACAGATCATTACAATCCCTCGTCGGCATTGTGGAGGTTGATTTATGGCATTTTGCCGGTTGCACCTACAGTCTACGGGCATATCTATGAGTTACACTAGTTGTCTTTTTCCTCAAAGTTCATTTTGTTTATATGCCATCTGGTGTTTCGGAGAATATTGTAGTGTGCGGAGTATAAACACCTCAGTTCACTGTCGCAGCTCGCTCTCCATCTGCAGAGGATAAACAATGCGTCATGTACTTATATCAGTTCGTCAGAGCATTTGTCCCTAAAAACAGCTACCCGTGCCTGGAAATGATGGTGAGAAAAAGTTGCGGAACAGAAAGCAATGAGCAAAAAGCCATTGAAATGCTCTGTAGAGCTGAGGGGAACTGGAGAGTGAGGCAATAATTCTCTGTGGGTCCGTCAGTCGAGCCTCTTTCACACAGTCAATTCAGACAGTGTTGATAAAAAAAAATATTGATAAGCTGTGTAGCTTTAAGTATCTTGGCCATAATTGTGAAAAAGTTGACATCTGTTCACCATGTTTTCCCATCGACACAGCTTTTATCTGATTCAAGGAGTTTGCGGGTCGTTTTTGAAAAGTTTGGTTTTTGGTGGTTGAAAAGGTTCTAAATGAAGAACATAAATGGAGAGGAAATAATGCTCTTAACGCCACATTTGTCCACGATGAAGAAGAGCTGAGAAGACAGACAGAGTTTGGTCACTTGGTAAGGGGTTGAAAGGATTTGAAGAGGCGATGGAAACAAATGGAGAGAAAGATATACACCAGGAGAAGAATGACTTCACAGTGGCCATCTGTCCTGTTTTGGCCATTTTTCTGTAGCTCAACCAAGGGTAGTAAGCAGACACACACATGACAGTCCTTACTATTCTGTCTATTTTCAGTCCGTCCCCTTTGTCTCACAGTGTGTGTGTGTGTGTGTGTGTGTGTGTCCATGGGTGTCGTCAGGTCGTTGGGCTCGTCACCCAAGAGTTCTGAGACAATGGCGGTGAGATAATGAAGACAGGAGCCAGTAACGGAGGCTGGTGAAGAACAATGCAGCGGTAATGGCTCTGGAACAGTGAGAGGTGTTTTACTGGTCCTCACTGGGACGCTTCCTTCCTGTCCTGCTTTATCAACACACAGGAAAGAAAACAACCAATCCCCCTCCTCCTCCTCCTCTGAATGAGTGGAGGTTTGTCTTTTCTCCTCCTTGCCCCACTCTCCTTTGTATCTAATCTTCTCTCCTAGTGTCTTTTTCCTGTTTTATCATCTCTTTTCTTTTTGTTTACTCTCGTCTTTGTCCTCCTGTCATTTCTCCAGTCTCCTTCATGTTCCCCTTCTTCTTTTCTTCTTTACTCTGCACTTACTTTGACCTCCTGACTCTCCTTTTCCCTCTCAATATTCTTTCCCATATTTTCTTTCATCCTCTCAATTATATTTGGTCAAAATTGAGTTAAGACCGGAATTTCTTTCTCGCATCTGTTTTTGTGAAAAACCACAAAGCAGATGTAAAGAAGCACTGCAGCGATAACACTCCAACTAGCTAATTAAGGCTAGCTGGAGTGCAGTCACGGCTAACTTTAGCTAAAGCTAATGGAGGCTATTTACTTTTTCTGTCCACTTTAATACTTTAATTTGTTTCTATCACAAAAATAAGCAGACAACAATGCTAATTATAGTGGAGAAAAACCGACACAATATAGAAAAGACCTGCTTCCAGCTAACTAGCCTAGCTTAGAAAGCCTTTAGATTGTCCAAAGGTATTGTGCAGTTAGAGATTTTATCTGACAATGTGGGAAATGGATTGTGGAAATGCCTTTGCCGAAGAAATTGGGACGTAGTGAACATTTAACTCACATGACATTTTTTTTGTCCATCATCTTATTTCCCTTCTCTCCATCCCAACCTTCTCAGCAGCACACAGGAAGAAGACAGTCTTGTCCCCTCCCTTCTTTTTTCCTTATCAGTGTGTTTTCATTCTCCAAGGGGAAGTGGGAGTCCTCTTCAATATGGGATGCTGCATGCTGTTTGTCCCCCCTCCACCCCCTCCTCTTCCTCTTCATCCCTTGTTTATCTATGCTCACCCTCCCTCTCTCATTTCAAAGCACCCTGAGGTGGGCTGGGAGGGGAATGGAGGGAGGAAGGCCTCTCAGGGGTTACCATAAAAACTTGGCTCACTTCTAACTCATGTGATTTGCTGCCTGTTTTACCCAAGGCTGATTGTGTGTGTGTGTGTGTGTGTGTGTGTGTGTGTGTGTGTGTGTGTGTGTGTGTGTGTGTGTGTGTGTGTGTGTGTGTGTGTGTGTGTGTGTGTGTGTGTGTGGAGTATTGACCCGTCTTCATCCCCATATTACAAAACAATGTCTGTTACTTCAAAAGAGGTTGGGATTGTTGGCCTTACACCCTCTGGAGAAACAGAGACAGTCAGACAAAGACGGAGGGAGCTGGGTAGAGCTGAAACTTTCAGGATGTTGTGTTAGCAGAAGACAGGAGGTACCGGGTGTAAGAGACAGCGCAGGAGAGGGACAGGAGGGCGGTGTGGTGTTGTGGATTGGGGGGGGGGTATCTTCAAATATTTTCTTTTCCTTGTGCCCTGCTGCCTCTATTGTTTGTCTGCAGGCCCCTACTTGAGAGGTTGGAAGTCACAGATACAGAAATATGGCACGAGGTGACTCATAAACGCAGCAGAATGAAAAGAACATATAGACCATTTCACAATTACGTAACATCCCAAAATGTCAACGTTTATTTTTCCTAGTTCGGTCAAGTCAATGACATCAGCTGAGTAACCAAGCTGTTGCCAAGCAATGCAGTTCCATTGAAACGGTCTATACATCGCTGTCAAGAACCCATTGGATTAAACGCTGTTGTGTAACGTAAATCAGTGACTTTAAAATTGAGTTTAGGGGGGAAAAAAATAAGAGAACATACGCCGCCGCATCCTTAACCTCTTCCTCTGGGATTGTGAGGGATTCACAGGCAGGCTGTTCCGGGTCTGCCCTGGGGTCTCCTCACAGTTTTGACATACCTATACAACCAAGAGGTGTCCCTATCGGATGCCCAGACCACCAAGCAGCAGACGTTCTGCCAAGAGGTCCTTCTGGTCCTTGTCGAGGGAAGGACCAGATTCGAAGGAAGTGCATTTCGAACCGCTTGAAACCCCGATCCAATTCTTTCCGACACTACCCAAATAAAAGCATCGGAAAAAATTGGAGTGTGGCTGGACCTTACAAATGGAGTGCTTCACCCGTAGGCTCAGCTCCTTCCTCAAAACAAGCTGGTACCAGGCCTGCAGGACCAGTGCAAATAACCAAAATTAATATTTCTTTGAGGACTGAAAGCATTTTTGCTGATTGGATTTCTAATCACGTCACGGTGCCAACTGACTAATCTGCAGAGGCGGTCATGTTTTCGCTCTGGTTTGTTCGTCTGTTTGTCAGCAGGATTGCGGGAAACAAAACTTGGTGGAAGGGTGTAGCATGGGCCATGGATCCACATTTTGACGTAATTCCAATAGTTTTAGAAATATATCCACACACATATAGTGGTTCTGCTTGTGGATTTTGGAGGACTGAACCATTGGCCTGTGCTCTCCAAGTGCCCAACCAAGTAGTCAAACCTACATATGGACATGTGAACATACATTTTGAGCATGAGTTACTGGTGAGAACCTAGAGGAGCTGTGTTGATGCTGAGCTCTATCCATTGAGCCATATGGAACAAATGGATGAATGGAGGGATGGATGGATGGGAGGTTGCTTGTCTGTCATTTGGCTAGTGACCTGACAAAGACGTGTTTTGAAGACAAAGACATTATTTCTGTCAGTCCCCTTAATCCCTTTCATTCAGTGCAACCTGTTGATCGATAGCAGAAAAAATGATTTGATTAAACTTTAAGCTAACACCACTCTCATCATGGGTGACGCAGACACACACAGAAAAACACACACACACATGTACACGCAAGCACATAGTGTGCTAATCTCTTTAGCATCTCCATGGAGACGTTGGTGTGAAGGCTCCATGGGGGTTTAGCTGTGCCCTGTCCTCAAACCACTGAGGTTGGGACTGTGGGGGGAAAGCTAGGCACTGGGCCATGAAAGCACGCCACTGTGTGAGTGTGTGTTACTGTGTGTGCGCATACGTGCATTTGTGCCTGCCTGCCTACATGCCCTTTTGCATTTTCATGAAGTTAATCCCGGCTCGGCCAAGCGAGTCTGGCTGTGCATAAATAATCACTTTAGGAGAAGTTCAAACAGCATCAGTATGCATGACCCTCCATCTCCCTGACACCAGCAACCAGGACAACAGGCCCCTGAGCCGCCCGTTATCCTCTGGACCAACACATGTCTGCTGGCCACGACACTACTGGTGTTACTCCTCGTGAGGAGAGAAAGAGAAGGGAGGATGAAAGGAGAGGTGGAGAGCCAAGGCACATTGCTGAAAGAAAAGCAAGAAGCTGAGTGATGTCTGACGTGGTGGGATAAAACCGTAGTGACCCAGTTAGCAATTGAGCGAATTGTTGTTGGATATTGAAACAAATATATGTGCTCACGAGGAATCCAAAATGTCAAAAAGAAGAAGAAAAAACAAAGGAAGCAGGGAAAAGATTAAAATGAAAGAAAGAAAGAGAAGAAAAGAAGGCAATGAAGAAAGAAAGAAATGGAGAAAGGCGAGAAAGAAAAAAAGAGGGAAGGAAGGAAAGAACAAAGATGGGAGGTAGGGAGAAAGAAAGGGATGAGGTAAAAAAATGGAAAGAAAGAAAGAGATTTGGGGCTTAGAGGAAGATACTTCCCTATGGCCTCCGTTCTCCCTATTGGCCAGTGGTTCGCTCCAGTGATCTAAGTCCGACTCCTTAGCTTGTTCCCAATTGGCCCTCCATGGGTCAAATTAGCTCCAATACCAAGAGCTTAGTTGGGCTTGAAGAAACAGCTGGCACCGTGTGGGGCCGCGTGGATCCAAAATGGCCGACAACAGCAATGCTCACACTACCCTTCACATTCCTCTCCCACAGACTTACAGCTCAAAGTGGGAAAATTGAAACTTAAACATTGGAGATGTTATTCCGCTCCGTAATGGGGGAAACAGTTTCCCATGGCTGGGCTGTCTGGATGGGTTGATGGTGTTTTGAGAAGTGTTTTGGTTTGTAGAAACTTGAGAAACTCCATTCAGGTGTGGGCTGCTTTTTTTTATTGTTTTGGAAAACAAAAAAAGAAAATCTAGTCATGATGACGGCATTACTTGTGACCTCAGTCACTTTGATCCTGAAATAATATTATTGGATATTTTGCCATCAAGCCTGACTTTTATAATCACTACAATTCTCCTCCAGCACCAAAAGGTCAACATTTTTGATTCAGAGTGATACATCCCGACATAAGCGCCTCACATTCCCATCAGCCCAAACGGTATTTTGTGTTTAGTGCTAATTAGCTGATGTTAGCATGCTAAGAGGCCAAACTCATGGTGACCATGTTAAACATTGAGCCTGCTAAACACAAGCTAGTTAGCATTGTCCCTTTGAGCATGTTAGCATTGAGCTCAAAGTATTTGCTGGTAGCATGGCTGTAGATTTGTTTATGCTAGCATCCATTCATTGTCACAATATTTTCTTCTGTTCAACCCCTAGTTTCTAATTTGGGGGGATTCCTGTGGTGCTCCAAACATCTCCAAACATATTTCCACTTCTGTTAGTTTTCAACCTCATTTGTAAGGTTTAGGCAAATACATCAACACACATTTATATCTAATTTACTATATTCGTTGCATCCAACTCTGATGTCATCTGATATTACCCATTTCAAAGAAACAAGAGAATTACATTTTATTTCGAAATACTTTTGGAACCGCAGCTTGACTCAACAGTGCCAAATTCTGTTCCCTTAATCTGCCAGTGACAACATGTGAACAGTAACATTGTCCATGTTTCCTGTGTGTTGCAATGCTTATATTTGTCTGGGAGAAATAAAAGTTGCCTACTATAAACTTGCTTGTGCATAGAGATTTATTTTTCCAACAACTCACCGCTTGTAACATTTTGTGTGCAGTCTTTACAGGTTTCCCACGTGAGAAAACTCCCAAAACAAACTGAAATCAACAACAAAAAAGAACCCCTAAGAAGCAAGACAGGACTGGTGGGGAAGGATTTGTACTGATGGACGGATGGAGAGATGATAGAGAAAGAAAAAAGAGAGAGAATGATAAAGAGGAAGGAGACACTGGACAGGGAGTGGAAGGAGTCGGGGGGAACATGTGCTGCTGTCAGTCTGTTTTTTAATCCCCTCGGATTTTTTCTGCCTCCCGTTCCCACGTTCTCAGTGTTAATTGATAAACACAGGGAGGGAACGGGACCCCGTGACTAATCATCCTGGCTGCTGCTGTGTGTGTGTGTGTGTGTGTGTGTGTGTGTGTGTGTGTGTGTGTGTGTGTGTGTTTCTACAGGTCATTGAAGTCTGCAGGCCCCACCGGAGTGGCACTACTAAGAAACTGGCAGCATCATTGGTCTGCTGGTCTTTCATGCCAGCGACCTTGTTGTCTGGTTTTTCCCCCAAAACACAACAACATTTACCACATACCATGAGCCAAAATACAGTTTGTTCCATGACTCAGTGAATACCTTGTGTGCTTTCACTGGAACTGTGATTAAACGAGTCCACACACGGCTCATCAAACACATGAAATCTCTGTTTATAGAACATTATTACGGTGGAATCCCAGAATACGAGATTGTGATTCTCACCAAAATTGACTTCTTTCTCTCTAAAAAAAAATCTGCGGGGTCGCTACTTTTAAGCATGTGTGTGCTTGCGTACTAAAGTCACGGGGCATGGTGGGAGGACTGGACTCAGACGCAGACCAGGCAGAGTAGCTTGCAACAGATATTTAATTACACGGAATCAATACAGGACACAGCAGGGGATCCACGGACGAGACAAGAGACAAGGGGGAAAATCCAGCTGAACCGAAACAGGGCAGGCAGACAGGGAAACCGGGAACAGGACAACCCGAACGGGCGGGTAGACATGACAATGATCTGTCAGTGAGTGCGTGTGTGACTGGGGTTTAAATAGTGGCTAGAAGAGTTGAGGGGAGTTGTGCTAATGAGGAGGGAGTGCTTGATTAGTTGATCAGGGGCAGGTGAAGGGAGTGGCTGACAGGTAGAGTGAGGAGGGTGTGGAGCTACACAAAGACACAGAACACAGAGGCAAAGCCTAATCGTGACAGAAGGCACCTTCTGCAAACCTTTGCAACTGACCTAGTGAAGGGGACTCTACCGATTCTACACATCAGTTGAGTCAACGTTGGTTTGGGGCGTACTGAACCTCTGTAGCCCATTCCCATGGATGTAAAAAGAGAACTGGAAACAGCATCGGCGGCAGGGCCCCGTTCGTTCCAATGACAGTTGCTCAGTGGCTCATGATGATAAAATGGCTCAACTGACGAGTATAAAATGACTTACATCCTCCGCATTTACCTTAAAAATATTATCTGCTGATTAACAGACGTCTCTCCCAATTTAAGTCTGCCCCATGGCATCACTTGTCCAACCTGGAAGTTGTAACATCACGGTTTGACTACCATGAAAACTGCCTTTAAAGCCCGATGCTCCTCTTGGCGCCCTTATTATAAGAAGAGCTCCTTATCTCTTCTTGAGGCTAACGGCTCCAGGCTCCATTAGCCGCTGCTA
Organism: Pholis gunnellus; assembly: GCF_910591455.1. NCBI lineage: Eukaryota > Metazoa > Chordata > Actinopteri > Perciformes > Pholidae > Pholis > Pholis gunnellus. The sequence goes on along the minus strand of NC_136538.1, from coordinate 5,165,655 downwards.
GCATAACACACCCGAATCTCTGACCGCACTGTTGGCGGTCGAGTTGCAATGTATGTTAAAAGAATGCAGCGAATTAAAAAAATATATTTCTAACTGTCCGCCCTGAGTATGACAATGCAATAGGAGTGCTCTTTGAAGGTGACCATATAATCAGCTGCAGCAGTTTCTTCCATTTACTTTCCATAATAAAATGTTAGCATACAGTTCAGCTGTGTGGCGAAACATTGTTGTCGAGCAAGTGCAAATGACGCTGAGTGCAACATCTTTCAACTAAATCTAGCAGGGAGATCAACCAGTTGGTGTAATTAGACATGCTCTTGTGCTGCCCGAACAACATGGCAAGATGGCTGCATGAGATGGGTTTTCCTTGCCTGCTCCTGCAAGCAATAAAAGCCCAGGTCAGCTCTATAAAGATGGTCACATGCTCCCCGGACCCATTAAAGCCAGTAAAAGGATATGCTGAGAAACAAACGATCAAACGAATCTCTGTGTGGTTGACATTGTGTTTTTTTTTTGTGTTATTCATGATGAATGCAAACAAATATATATCTCTAAAAGGAGAGCAAATACAGTGTCGTGACTATTTGTGCACAGCTCTGTGTTTTATACTAAACTTTGTTTATGGTGAGAAACCTTTCCTGGGGGAAATATATACCAAAGGAGTAATAACTAATACACTTAGTTCAATTTCCCTTCTTAGATCTCCGTCAATCGATCATTCATGTCTTGTGAGAGAATACTGTTGATGTCGGTGCAACCCCTTGTTTTCTGAAGGAAGCAATTGGCTAGAGGAGTAATCCTCTTGAGTCTCTGGCTCGGTTAGGAAAACCAACCAATCACAAAGTGAGTGCCTCAAACACACCCCTCTCGCTCTCCCTGCTCTCTCTCTCTCTCTCTCTCACACACATGCACAGACTCATAAGTTGCCCCTTAGTCATACTCTGGACCGCAGGGCTCACACCCACACGTACTACTCCCACTCACACCCACAGAAACACATACATACCGCTAACTACACTGACTCACTCTCGCAGCCTCATTGCTGAATCATAATCCGGAAATCAGTGGACAAGTTGGATCAAACGTTTCATTCAATGGTTGAACAAAGCTTGGGCAAATGTTGTTTTTGTCCCCGGCCTCCCCTCATCTTCCTCAATAATAAAAAAAAAACTCTGACCGCTGAGAACAAAAGAAAAACAACCCAAATGAGATGGAATTCAACATTCGATTATACTTATTTAAATCGTTCTGTGTTGACATGCGGACGGGTAATTGTGTTTTGACTTGACGTCACAAGATGCGGTGAGCGGTTGTATAACGAAACCAACGTAAAAAAAACGGCTCCATTGAGATGTTTGGACCCGGCATGGAACTTGGACTGAGGTCAAACAGACGGCTGGACTACAGGAAGACAGAGCACAAGATTGACGGTAACAAACAAGTAAATAAGAAAAAGAGAGGATCGCTTTTAGGCCTAAAACTACCTCTGTGTCTGCATGTCAGCACGCATTATCAAGCATCAAGCACAGATGGGTTTTTTTACAGGAAACATGTAGCGAAAACGAAACAGAATTTTGCCATCTTAGTTTTAGTTTCATGTTGACATTCGGCCTAACCACAATGCCGTTGATACTCTCCCCTCCTCAAATGGTCAGTTGACCCAACCTTTTTTATTGTTTTTGTGCTCTGAGGGATCTGTGAGATTGTAGCAGGAAGTGGAGGCGAATGAAATTGTATTTGCAGTGATAACAGCAACAATATTACATTCTTAAAGAATCAAATTTAAAGAGCCAGCGGTACTGTGGACAATCCACTGATCTTTTATAGGAACTTCAGTAGAAAGTGTTCACAGTGTGTTGTGTGGAGTATCCATTGATGGAGACATTGTTTCTATATAGAGATGTCGTTGAATAATGACATTTACATTCCCATTAGCCAACGCGTTCTCATTTTAAACTCGTCAAATACCAACGCTTGGACGTGGACGTAGTCATCGTGACGTCACCCGTTGGTTTGTGGACTGTCGTTTAGAAGCCTCGAGTTCGGCGATGTCATCGTCACCATCTTGGATTACGGTCGTCACCATGTTGTTGTTTTTTGCAGACAATAAACGGAAGTTACCGTATTTGCAATACGAAGAAGTGATGTAGAGATGATACATACGTCTCTGGTAGCCGCAGTGACCTGTCAATCACAGCTAAAGCTAAAGCATTCCCTGCTTTATGGTCTAAATGGACCATCATTTACCAAATGAACATCATGCTGTATTAAAGAAGATGTGAAAATAGTGATTAAGACCATAAACTACAATGTTTACCGTGGTAATAAATCAAGACAGAAGTAGGGTCATTTTCTGATATACTTCCATACAGTCAGACTTCTTTTTAAAAAACACTGTGCATGCAACAAGCAGAAAGTGAGACGTCCAAAATGTCTGCACTAGACAGAACCACCAAGCGTCGGGGTTTGACAAGTTTGGACTGCGTTGCCGCAGCTGCACTTGTGTTTAATGTTAATTATCAATGTTAGCATGCTAACATGATTAAGTAAGATAATGGCCACGGTAATATTATACCTAAACATCAACATATTAACGTAGTCAGTGTTAGCATGTTAGCATTTAGCTCAGAGCACCGCTGTGCCTAACTACAGCATAGTTTACACTCGTGTTTAAATTGAACCTTTCTATGCATCGAGCACCGCATATAAAACGTGTCTCCACTGTAATATGGGTGAACTGACCATATAACCAGTTAACCTTTGCCCCGTCAAACTTCATTTTAACAATGTTCCCGTATAGCAGTTAGCTTGGTGAGTACGTGGACTTTTCAACTGTTGGGGATGGTGACCAAAACTATGGAAATGAGTTAAACGAACATGGCATATCCCTCTAAAGAAAGAATCACAATTATTCTGCATTGTTTAATACTATACATACTGCTTCATGGATTATTATTTTTCCAGCCGCCATCCTTTGAGAACAGGGACGTTAACTGCAGCTGAGACTGAGAGACAGACAAACAGGCAGTTAGAGGACTGGTCCTGCGCTGCTTTACAGCTAATTGGAGCGATCATAATAAAAGGCCAGTAAATCCCCACCATTAGCCTGTTAAGGACAGGAAACAGAGGCTGGCTTTTATCGCTGCTTCCCTCCACTGCTGCCCATACCTGCGGCTATGCGTCCACGCACACACACAAACACACACACACATGTATATACAGTTATACACACCCAGATTTTCTTTCCTGGCTGTTTGGGCCGCATTAGCTCAGTCTATTTTTAGTTTCCTGTGTGCTTTTTTCATTACTGCATAGTAAACAGTACCTCTGCTAACTAAGGGGGAAATAAAGATTTCTACTCCTGGACAGGATGGGGACCCACTAATGAGTCTCTCCCCGGGGGTTGGATCGGGGTCTCAGGGGGGCCCCTTTGGCTGGAGCCTGTGTGCCAACTCAGTGGAAAACACTGCAGCCGCTGCGCTTTAAGTCGTCTCTTTCTTCACTCTATTTTTTTTTCTTCTTTTAGTCCTCTCTCCCTCTTCTGTTTGCCCTGTCATTCCTATACTTAAAGGGGGAATTCCCCTATTCTGTGGCCACGGTAGCTGGCTCTGAATGGGACCCGGCTGGGATGGGAGCGCAGGGTGGAGGTTGTGTGTGTGTGTGTGTGTTAGCGGCATGGGGGGAGGGGGAGGGGGGGGGGGGGGCAGTAATGGCCTCAGTGAAAGGCTCTTTTGTAAGACTCCTGCTGTTTGACAGTGGGGCTATCCTCCCAGGACTCATCTTCGGGCCCCGCCACACCCACCCGGTCTTTTCATATGGTAAGGCCTCCTAATGGCTTTAACACTCACCCGATCGCCACGGCACTCCCAAGCGACCAGCGGGCTGCCCCCTGGCAACCTACGGGAATACCCACCCTGCCCTCCGCCTCCTCCCTCGGTAACCAACCAACCACCGCCCTCGCCGCTGCCCCGGCAACTGCTTCTGCCCCACTGAACCTGCCCTGGCAACTGCTTTTGACTCTCAATCAGTTCAGGTTCATTTTTGACTCCCTTGCTGGAGGGCATGGGAGGTGGGGGGGGGGGGGGGGGGTGGACATAGAGGGAGGGAGAATTGGGATGCGCACGTGGGATGAGCGCATGTTATGGGAAGCACAACAAAAAAAAAATCACCCTCAAAAATAGCAGGTGGAGAATGTGGTGCAGAGAAAGTCAACTTGTGGAGTAACTTTTCTTTAACAGGCCTACAGCGGTATCTCAGCCGTTGTTGTCTTGTCTTCTACTTATATGCACGTTTATGCATGTATTCACACATTCAGAGACACACAGTGTGGACAATGAGGTGTTCCTGTCAGTTGGGGGTAGCATACACACACTGGGACGTGGCTAAATTGAGGTTGGCCTCTCCACTGGGTGCTCTGTGTTTTCAATTTGCATTTGAATCCGATTGTGAGCGCCTAGATTTATGCCTCTGTGAGTGGAGCCCAGCAGTGCTTTCTCCCTGACTTTCTCTCTCTACTCCATTCTCTTTCTCATCTTCCCTCACTGTGTTGTGCTCCTTATTGCTCCTCTATTTTCTTCGCCCTTGTCCCTCCCCCTCCCCTCCAAACACACAAACACACACACCTCCTAATCTCTTGTTTGCTGGAGCAGGACCCATGTTTGATATGCATTCCATGCTTTTCACAAAAAAACTTCTTGCTCATTATTACGGTTCTACTTTTATGACTGTTGTATTTTATTGTGTGTTATAAGAAAAAGTACACACATTGAAATCACACTGCACTCACACTGCCTCATTCTTAAAGAATGCATTGTGTTTATCTGTGCATTTCAAGACGTAAAATCCTAAACATGGACTTTACTGTTAAATTAATTTCGCACAATTTTAAGTTTACACTTCTCTCCTGACTGAAAGCACTCCCTCTCTCTCCCTCTCTCTCCCTCAAGTGTCTGATGCGCCTTCAAACCTTTGAATCTGTTACTCAAACTGGTCTTCCTTGACTGTATTTTACGTTCTCCCCAGTACCTCAGGGTATTACCTCGAGGGTATTAACTGACGTATTTTATGTCGTAGAACAAAACTTTGAAATCTCTTAAGCTAGTGTCAACCACAGACCTTATTTCCGGAATCTTAACAAAAGCTAAAAAAAATCATTGACTACAAAACAGGGAACTGGAAGTGCAAAAATGCTGACTCATTTCCCTGTTTTAGGACTTATTCCTGAAGCAATCTATTGGTACCATCGAAAACTGTTGTTAATGGAAATGCAAAAATAATCGTTGTAATGTGTAATGAACTGTACTGGACTGTAAACGCGACTTTAGTGTCTAACTGCACAAGCAGTTTGACAGAATGAAGCAGATCGGGTCACCATACCAGTTGTAGCAACATTTCAATCATTTCTTGAATGTAGCGATGTAGCATTTGGTTGTGCTACCCCAAATCTTAATGGGAAAAAAAAAATCTTTCTCCCAAAAACGACATGATTTTGAAAAAAAAGCTATGCTACTCAAGTGCTCCAGGGATATGTAGTTGAACTACTAGCTTCTCTTCATGTAGCAGCGCTAGCTCCCCAAAATTGGTTTGAAGACATAAATCTTATAAATAAGGGAAATTCCCACTATGCATAATTCAAATTCTTCACCAAGTACTTGATCTCTCACCAGGCATAGTCATGAGCACGAGTGCATTGTAATTCATCGTGACCGCTCTTAAAATGCACCGTGGATACGGCCATTACGTTATAACAGTGCTGCCATAAAGTGCTTTGTTAGCGGGCTGAATACGTTCATGTCAGTCACACATCAGCACTGGAGACATGGATGCTCTCCAACAATAGAGTGACTTTCTCTTTTACGGATATGGACACGTTCGCTGTGACTGGTCGATAAAAAACGTTGAACGCATCGATTCATTGATCAACGTAGCAGAAAACAAAAACACCAGCAGAAAGTTAGTAATGGAATGGTCTAGCACACATTCCTTCCCCGGCAAAATGAACCGCTGGAGACACAAAGTCCCCCTCAGCTCTCCTTGACTGATTGACAGGGAACTCTCCGCCATGAATATTCATAACCACAGTCCCACCGAGCTTTCTCACAGCTAGAAGAAAAGTAAAGTTTGCCAGAGGAGAGAAGATCGCTGCTGGCTTCTCATTTCATGTGGAAATGTGGGGCTTCTATTCATCTCCCTGCGGGCCGTTTCCAAAAAGAATAAGGGAGAGGGGAGAGTAGTGGGCCATGGGTGGTGATAGAAGGGTATGAAGGGGAATGGAGTTGGGGGGGGGGGGGGGGGGGGGGGGGGGCTCAGTGAAAGTTGACAAGATTTAAGGATTTGCCTGGCTCCAGCTTTTGTCCCCGGACCATGCAGTTAAGAGTGAATGTGCACGATTCTACATCTCTCGTTCGCGTGAATCAGCGATCGACAAAACAGAAGCGGAGAATGTGAAAGAGAGGAGTGACTGGGGAAAGGGTGAACATTTCTGGGCTAGCTTAGTGCACGCAAACAACACAAAACATACAATTACTTGCTCGAGGGGAACGAAAAGAAGAAGAAGAAGAAAAAACGGTATTGAGATTGATGCGTTGAGGCGACGGGTGACAGCTGAAACCCTGGGAATGGGTAGCGCTGGTTGATGGGTGGGGGGGGGGGGGGGTGAGGAGTTGACAGAGGCCTCTTAGCAGTAAAAGACCACTGTGTGTAATCGCTTTTAATTGGAATGTATGGAAGACAAGGCTCTCCGAGGGGATCGGTTTGCCTTAAACCCGCTTAATTATATGGGATCATGTTGGACGCTGGGTTCGGAGCGAAAAACGCTGCCGCGAGGATGAAGAGATACAGGCAGAGGAAGAGGAGGAGGAGAGGAGCGCTGGCACGGCACATTCCCTTTATGGAAAATTCATTCTAATACTCCTATAGGCACTTAAAGTGTGGCTGTAAATTGAGGTGAAAGACATCAAATTGTACTTTATGGCAGTTCTTTTTTTTTATTTCCCTGCATCCCTGCATCAATAACCTTAACGGGGCTTTTATATAATGTTTCTATGGTGCTCTACAGTCAGTTTCTTAGCCGCCATATGGTACTTTATGGTCTTTCTCCGGTCTCCTACGGTGTCACTGTGATATTCCTATGACATTAGGATTTGATGTCTGGGGTATGCAGTGCTGAGTTTATATTGACCTCAGCAGAATATATCTCGACTTGGATCTCCTGTGGTTCTGCTATAATATCTCTGTAGGGGTTTCAAATGTGTCTGTGGCGTCCAGTGATGACTTTATAGTGACTTCGTTGAAAGTGATTTTATCTTCCTCCGATGACAGCTGACATTTAAAAGTCTTTGGTGATGTCTCCGTAACAACTTCCCGAAAATGGAATACACGATTATTGTAGTCCTCATGAGCTGTATACGGGTCAATGTATTTAGTTTATATTCAGTTAATAGACTACATTCCTCTAGTCTAAGTAATAGTTTTAAACATCCTATATATACACATATAAAGCCAGGTTATCTGTTGCCCTCTGCCTCCAGTTTTTTTATATTTAACTAGCCACTTGTACTCGCCACGTTCATTTCTGAGATGCGAAAGCATCGGTAAAAAGAAGTCAGACAGGGCCAGAAACAGCCACATGATCATAACCCCGTTAGCCAAACCTATTTGAAAGAGAAATCAGAGGTGAATGAAAACGCGTTTGCGTCCGGTAAGCCTAGACGACAGACCAATCGGCACCCTGAGAGGAGCCACGGCTCAGGTGTGTGTCACCTGACACGGAGGGACGACTGTTCATTCGAAACAACAACAGCGGCTCCTAAAGACGTTAGCGTCAAAGACGTTAGCAACGTTAGCTGCAATAGCATCAGTTATACAAGAACTGGAGAGTATTTCTTCATTGAAAGAATGCCACCGAAGGCTTTTCTTTTGGATGGAAAAGATGTTTTTCACTCTTCTCCCGACTGGCTTCGACAAGACTTTGTTTGACAGATGATTCGTCCAATCACCTGCCAAGTAATTTTTTTTAAGTGCCTTGACCTCTTTTGGCTGTCTCAGGTTCTCAGGTAGGTTTGAGTTGCATCAACATTTCTTTGAGCCGAGACAATACTGTCCATCACTCGCTCTGACAGTAGCCAGTCCTTGTTCATTTCCAGGTTTATTGGTTATTTCTTCCATTTGATATCTGTAAAAACTCCCCGTCTTAATATCAGAAAGAACTATTCCTCCCTGCACGCAGACAAAAACCACAGACCCTCTTACCCATCAGTAACACGTCATACTGTATTCTAGTCAAACTGGAGCTAACCCCAGCCATATACATTTGAAGAGGAGACTGCGATTTGTGTTTGTAAAACTTGTACACACATGAGCTCACCGGCAAACATGTTATCATGCAGTCTGACGCAATGTGATGTACTGTGTCGCCTCAAGCCCGTAAACAAACTCGCACTTGCTTACAGAACACACTTTGTTAGAGTTGTGTGCCTTCTGAGACACTTAAAGCCAAAAGCTGCAGATGAGTATTCCGTTGAGATGCGGGGACACACATTTAAACACACACACACACACACACACACACACACACACACACACACAAACTGTGGGGAGCTGTCAGTATGGGCTTTGTCAGTAATATGCTGACTGCTTGGTTGACTTGAAGGAATGTAATGAAATAGGAGCTTGTCTCTCTTCCTGTCCCTCTCTTTTCCTTCCCTGCTTCTCGTTCGTCCCCCCGTTTCATGCCTCGCGGCGATCCGCGTTGCAGCTCTTATCGTCCATCTCCCGTTCTCCTCAGTAGACGCTCCTAAGATTGCCTGCCCCCCCCCCCCCCCGCCCTCTCCTCCTGGTTGTCATGGTACAGGCGGTTTCCTTTCCGCCTCAAGGTTGCTAAACGTTGTCTGGATGCTCGGCCGACATGGCGACAGGGGTCAGGGGTTTGAGTGCTGGTGGAGCCTTTTTATTCCAGAGGGCAGGAATGGACGGTCTGCGGACTTTGGGAAGGGGACTGGGGGGTGGTTGAAGTGGTCAATGGGGTCTGGCATCTCAATCTCCCCCCCCCCCCCCCCCCCCCCCCCCCACAACGCCACACTGCTACCACCACCTCCCCACCCCAGTAATGATCTCTGCGGCAGGGTGACCCGGTTCTGGCTGCAGGAGTCTCGGGGCCGGGGCCGCAGCGAGACGCACCGACCACTTTCCCATGGACCCAGCGCTTCCAGGCCCCATCATTACCATTTAATATCCTATAATATAACCTCCTCCACGCCCCCCCCACTCTTCTCCAAAACAGCCTCCACCAGGGTGATGAGGGGGGGGGGGGCTGCCCACACCGCAAATAAGCGGGGATACTCAATACCCCCCCTCTCTCTTTTATTTGGTTCTAACCCATGCATATCTGCACAACGGCTCCCGGTCATTACAGGCAGGCCGCTAAGTAGAGGCTACTGTCAATTGGCTAAATAAGCATCGCTGAGGACCACGAGGGAGCATCGGGAAATCAGAATGAAATATCAGTTCCATTCAGTGTTGGGACAGAAGGTTCTGGGGTGTTTGCCTTGATAAATCAGAACTGGATTACTGTTACGGTTTGCTTCACTGTTAGTAGGCAGCTTAGTGAGCAGTGTCGATGATCGTGCTTTATGAAATGCCAACACATAAAGCGTTCGGGTTACCTGAAAGGAGGCGGCACCTCATATACCCCCGATGACAGAGGTAGAAGGCTACAGCCTGTTGCAGCAGCAGAATGTATGTTTGAGTGGAACAATAAATGTTAGTGAAATAAGTAGTCAAATACTCAAGTTGAAAAAGTATTATTAAAGTAACAGACTGCACCAAACTATTGTGATCCAATTACAGCGCACATTATGTTTTCCAGTACAGTCTTAGAATAATCATCCCGGAGCCTTGTCAGAAACCATACTAAGCGATTTACGGCATGCAGGTTCACCAGAAACAAGCTCAGACCAGGACTGCACGGGGCAGACTCTCACACACAGCTTCAGTAAAATGAGGGGTTTTCTAAAGCGACTCTGGTGTTCGGACACACTACCACTTTTGTCCACAGGGACCGCCAAAGTCTACACAAAAGGACAGTTCCTTGTAGTAGCTTTAAACTAGTAGCCCAGGCCTCCATAGCTTGTTTGTGTTTACTTCCATTGTATTGAAGAAGCGATTTAACAGCTTTCTCCAGCTCTCCGGAAAGCGACGTCCATCCTGACTCCAGCCGAGGATATAGCGATCATACAAGAGCGACTAAATGCTCTTTGATCCCATCCAAATGTCAGTGTCGGGTTCACCTTAAGTTGAGGCAACCTTGGTCGTTGGCCCACATCTGGACTTGTAATCCACGGAGCCAGAAATAGAACTGCTTGCAGAGGGAGTGCAAAACTTTCCCTTTACCTTCCCCTCTCACTTTCAGCTTGCGAATGATCTTCGTTCTCTTCGTCAGATTCCACCTCTGTCACCGCTCTCTGCTCACCTCCATCTTCCACCAAATCCGCAGTTCTGCGGTTCTTCACCTTGCTGTCACACCATTACTTTGTTTTGCATCACAGTCAACTTGCATCCTCACTAGTTTTGACATTTTAACACGTAGCTAATTCATCCAAATTGGTCTTGTACAACCAAACAAAAGTATTTTAATTGAATTAATGTCAGGAAAATAGGAAATCTTGGAGGGTAGTGCTGGTTGCAGACATATTTTGCACTATATATCGACAGTCATTCGCGTTTCCACGTCTACTTGTACATGTGCAGCATATCTAAGGTCCGCGTGTGCGCCCATGTGCGTGCACACGCGGTGGCGATTCAGAGATGGCTTTGGAGGCGTATTGGGTATCGAGGGGGCCAGGAGCTCCTCTCAAGAGCTTCATTCACAGAGCCATGATACTGATAAGAAGCAGAGCTGAGCCGCTATGAATCCACCCTCTGTTCGGTCTCTTTTGCTCCTCTCTGTCTCCGTCACTCCACTCTCCTCCAGCTCTTTATGCTGCCTGTGAGAAAGTTGCGGGGATGATGGGGGGGGGGGGGGGGGGGGGGGAGCCCTGCAGGCTCTCAAAGTTTAATTAGCAGGATTAGAATCGAGAAGTAGAGAAGGGGAAATAAAGAGAGCAGTAGAGGGGGGGAAATCAAAACAACATGTCCATCTGCAGTTGTCTGCCATGACTGACAATATATTATATGATATAAAACCTATTTCTCACGAAACAATGCTAACAGAAATTACCTAATTCTATTTCTTGTCAAGAATTCGGTAAATAACTTGATGCTCTGAAATCTTTGCCTGCATGAATAATGATGTAAAGTTCAATGACGGCGCATTGTGTAACAGGTTTAATGAATGTGGACACATGAATCATGTAGAGTCGTTGTGAGAGTTGTTATCCGGACTGGCACCCGCTGGGAACCCACTTTTGTTCCATGATTATTTGTCAGTCATAGTAAGGGGCAGCCTATGTGATGTGTATATGGCTGACCTGCCCCAGGGAGGGGTCCTGAGGTTTAAGACCAGAGAGGACTCCCGATGGTCAGACCTTTACAGATCGGCCCTGACCTCTGACCTCTCACACTGGACAAACTGCACATGGATGGACTCCTCTGTAGCAAGTCAGACCACTTAGTTTGTGTTGCTGTGTCTTTATTAGCTCACTGTGCAGCCCAGTTGCCAGGAGAAAATGTTGGCATTGTACGCTTCTATAAACCACGGATAGAGAGCAAGTGAAGTGATATATCGAGCAGTTATTGAAACGTACTTGGTATAATAACGAGCATTACAAGCGAGAAAGTCCACTAAGGGGCGTGGTGGATGGTGGTGAATGGGTCAAACAAACAAGACTTTCACCCAGGGGACCGCTGTTCGTGTCCTGTGTGAAATCAAAAGTAATTTGTTGACTTTATGTGTGTTGCTTACCACAGTTGTGCTTGTTAGTTGCATAAGAAAGTCCGTTAATGGCGTTTGTTTTATTTATTTTGTATTACATTGTGACGTTACATTGTGACATTACATTGTCAAGGTAAATACAATAATAAAAGAACAGATAAGCCATTTAACGATTGATTAAGTAATATTTAAATTTGAAATTTAGGAATTAAGTTTTAAATTTAATTGAAGTGCCTTTATTGTGCACACTTTTAATGACACTTCAACTGCTTTCACCGGTTACATGTCAACTGACACTTCAACTGATTATTAGTCAACTGGAGGATCTATTTTCAGATCTGGCACTTAAGGCGACACTTTTACTGCTCTCAATGCGCACACATGCCAACTAACATTTCATCTGCTTGCTGTACACACCTCAACTTTCTTTAGTGCTTCCACTTCAACTGAAATTTGAAACTACTTTTACCACTTCCACATAAACTGACATTTCAGCTGCTTTCCCCTTTTACGTGTCAACTGAGAGCTTTGTCTGCTTTTAGTGACTACACCTTTCTCATTTCAATGCTTTAACTTCAAATCTTTCAGTTCTCAGACCATCACCTTCAAACAAAAACAACCCCAAAGAAACAGAACTTTTTTGTGCTTGCACTTTTTTTTGCACTTTTATACACAAAGGGGCACTAAATTGTTTCAGGACTTCGATTGAATTGACCTTGACCCCTTCCAGGTAAATTTATTTGTTACATGTCAACAAACATTTCAACTCCTTTCAGGACTTTCACTTCAACTTTACTCAGTGCTCACACTCAAACTGACATGTCATGACTTCATTACACTTAAGCTGAAACTTCAATTCTTTCAGACCTGCCATTCAAACTGTCTTTACATTTTTTTATTTCAACTGCCACTTCAACCTCTTTCGGTAGCAATTTACCCTTTCCTAAGTCCCACCCCTTGAACGCAGACTGGCCAATCATAGCGTAGCCAGCTTTGAAAACTATCATTTCAGATTTTCTTCATTTTTCTTCATTTTTTTGATTTGGAGCTACTCATGGTTAAACATTGTGTAATAGTCATACTCGTTACGAGAGGTAGGAGGTTGGAAGGAGGCGTTACATTTCAATGTAAAAACATGTGGCGCAAGTAATTGCAAATTTTGTTAGATCATCAACTAGTGTAACTTATCTTTTTTACCAATTTTTGCTGCTGAATCCGTTTGTCATCCTGGATTTAGTCTTCAAACACATGTTGTACACCCTTCTGTCTGCTTCTTTATGAAATTGCTTTTTTGTTTTCCCCAAAAATTAAAAAAATACTTATTCAGGGTCTAGTAAGTGACAGTTTGTATACCATATCGCTGATACCGTACCTCTGACAGCTTGACAGAGTAGCAGGGTGGCGAGCCTTAGCCACTGGTCAATTTCAAATGCAAATTTTTCGGCAGAGCGCTTTATCCTGTAATTGTCAGTGTTTCTATTTGTGTGTTTGTCCCAAAGCACTATGTTATACAATAAGTTGGGTGATTCAGTGGTATTCATGAGTGTGATAAAACTGCTGTGGAATGTGAACTAAATGAGGTTTCGAGTGACAAATCCTTTGCCATTGTGCTTATTTCTATGATTTTAAATGTACTAGGATGAATGTCCAAACCTCCATTTTACAACTACAATTCTTTGGTCATGAAACATCTGCTGCAGTACTTTGTCATGAATACTTCACTGACAATATTTTGTCATCTGAAGCATCTCTATGGCAACAGTGTAATCGTCATCCCAGCCCTTAAGTCATGGGAATAGTCCGGTCCAAGTCTTGGTTTGGCTTTAAAAAGGGCCAGCGTGACTGCGTTGTCTCTTGTTATTTGAGCTGAAAGAGATCGTGTGTGTGTGTGTGTGTGTGTGTGTGTGTGTGTGTGTGTGTGTGTGTGTGCAGGTGTGTGTGTTTATGTGTGTGTGAAAGCAAGTATGTGAGTCCGAGTGTGTGGTGACTATTGTCCAGTCTATCTTTCCATCCTGCACCTGCACCAAGGACTTCACCCAACCTTGAAAGGACCACACAGTCCACACAGTACAAACATATCACTACTCATACGTTACATTAAGTCAAATACACTAAACATTCACCAGAATGCACCAAAATACACATATATATATCTGGGGTCCACTCATGTGTGCTGGAATCCCCCATAGGCTGCAAGGACGGGGTCAAGCTTAGTCATATAGGAGGTCACAGCTGCTAAAACACACAGCAAACAAAATTAGTCCTGTTTGTTTTTGAAGGAAGCCCATAAGACCCGCAGTCAAATAAACTTCGTTCAATCTTCCCGACCCCCCTGGACTCTCAATCAGCCCATAACCTTGGTCAGCACATTTCTGCCCCATGCTGAGGCAATCTAAGGCCTGGCCTGTGTCACTTCTGCTTGGCCTAGCTTTTTGCCTTACATAAGCCCGATGCCCCCCCCCCCCCCCCCCCCCCCTCACTCAGGCTGCCCTCCATCTCCCCCATTGCTTTAATCAGCACATGCATGGCTAAACTCGGCTCTTGATCACTGACAGGCAAGCTGGTTGACTTGATAGTAGGTCGAATGACAAACGGTGAGGAAAAACAACGGACTAAGCCTAACCCAGTTATTTTGTACCTCACAGATGATGTCATCAGTTCATTCAAGTCTTGGGGACATCGTAGATGTAATGGGAAAAAAAAGATCGTAGATCCCCAATAATTGGGCAAAATGTGACTGAAATGTGAAAATTGATTAGATGTCTACCATACAGGTAATATATTATATATGAATAGAGCCATTTAATAGATAAGGGTTATTGAGGGAATATATTTCAGAAAGAAAATATCCTCATTAGACTGGTGTTGAAGCAGCAGTGAAGTATCCATCTGATCAGATATCGTGTTTGCTGACATTGTTCGGGCAAAGACAAGAACCATGTGAGTCCTTTGAACTATCTCATAAAAATACTTGAACAGAATGGACAGAAGATCGACTTGTTCAAGTGCTGGGTAAAAGAAAATTAAAAATAGAAGCATTAATAGATCCCATAGTTGTTGTTATATGTATAGACTGCATGGCTTTCTGTCTTATTCAGAACTCTTTTGACAGTCCACACCCTGCTGCCAAATCTCAATAAATCTATAAACCAAATGGCTCAGAAGGGCGGTCTCTCCAGCTCTCCTCACCATCCCCAGAAGGCGGTCTTGAAGTATCAGTGTCTTCTTTATATCTCAAAGAGCTGAAATCAAATAAAAGGACGATGCAGGGTCCAAAGAAAGCACATTGTGAGGAAGGAATACGAACCAGGTGCAGAGTTTGGAGGCTCTTCACAAGACTCTCACCACTGAATTTAAGCGCCTGGAAATATTCAGGCAAAGCCTTCTGAGCTGACCAGCTGAACTCTCAGATGCTGCCTCTGACTTTCTACTCTCAGAGCACTTATGAGCCTATTTGACATACGTACATATACAGTATATAATAATACCATTATAGCTGCAGATTTGTGCAAGTAAAATCAATCACCGAACACATGTGTTTTTAGATGATAATAACTGCTCATCGTAGGAACTTGACCTGGATATTCAGCTTAGTACACATGTACAGTGCA
Source organism: Pholis gunnellus (assembly GCF_910591455.1). NCBI lineage: Eukaryota > Metazoa > Chordata > Actinopteri > Perciformes > Pholidae > Pholis > Pholis gunnellus. Next base: position 5,150,175 of record NC_136538.1, on the reverse strand, counting down.
TTTGTAGTATTCACGCCAATTCACACAATTTTCAACTCTCAAAACTCAGAGTGTTGTGATGTATTACTATGCTGCCTCTGTCTGGATTTTCAAAAGTTAGACCTGTCAGCTAACTTAACATTTTTTCCAACCACTTCAGTGAGGAAGTTTTGGAATATGGTCAAGGTGATCATCTGCAGTACATTGATAACCCATTTTAACTAAACAAGCTACGAGTACCACTTACAAGCAAGGAGCTGTCAAATATGAATGTAAAATTGAAACGACAAATTAAAAACTATATTAACATATTACCAGTCATTTATGGCTTATGAATAACACCTATATTTGTAATTAATTTAATATCTGAAGGGACTCTTTTTAATTTACTTCTTAATACCGCCATCTGTCAGTTCTTGATTCAGAATTACTTCAAACTACTGCTAATGAGGAAATGAATGAATGAATCAATCAATGCAGAGCATAATACAATGATCTATTAGCTTATGACAGTGTTGTCATTTGAGAAACCAAACCTTGAAGATTTAGGACAGAAGTCAGATTAGTTAGCGTTCCATGTTATTGCAATGACTGCTTTTATGCTGGCTGAATGACTGACTAACTACAAAGTGGCTGGTTGTCTGAATGGTCTTTTGGCTACTTGGTTGAAAGAGTAGCTGGTTAAATGATGAAATGGTCATTTGTCTGGTTAACACTTAACACTTAACAATTTGGCTGGTTTAATAGTTAGCTTGTTGCTGTTTGCAAAGGACTGAAAGAACCACGTAGTTTATTAGCTAACTGGTTAGGTGACTCCTTTCATGGCTAACTGGTTGTTTCTTGGCTGCTTGTTTCACTGACTGGTTGACTGGTTGTAGCTAACACAGGTTGTTAAAACTGTTTGGAATATACTCAAACCAATATTGTAACCAGCTGCCTGACTGACTGTTTGACAAGCTGTGACCTCTTCATGAGAGGCTCCAGCCTCATTTAGTCTCATTAGTACCAAGTCTCTGGCTCCCAGACAGGGACAGCACTACAGCTCCCTGGGGGAGGGAGGTGTGTATGTGTGTGTGTGTGTGTGTGTGTGTGTGCATGTTTGTGTGTGCGTATGTGAGTGTGTGTGTATATGTGTATGTGTCTGAGAACTCCTGGTGCCGGAACATGGCTTTTCTTGTCTGTCATCGAAGCACAGATGTCCAGCGGATTACATCACACTGACCACACCCTGATCTCCCTAGCATCCCTTATCCCCGACCATTGACCCCCCCCCCCCCTCTTCCTCTCCCACCGCCCTATTCTTAACCCTCATCACCCCTTTCACATCCACCCAGTCGCAACCCCTTCACACACACATTCTCCGACGCAGACAATGATTTCTGATTTATGACTCCCACTACTGCTTTCCCACCACTTCCCCTCGCCTGATGACTTCATCTCCCATCACACCTCACCTCATCTTCATTAGGCTGTGGGGTTACGTGGCCCATGATGCTCTGGAATGCGCGTTGCTGGGGCTGACTGGGGCAGGGTTGAGATGGACGTCCTCAATCCTTATTTAAGCAGGCAGGTTCACTAAAAACACATTCTTGTTCACAGTAATAGCCAGGGAGGGTGAAGGAAAGTTTAAACACATAGACACAAACCGAGTGGAAAAACATTTGAGAGGGCCTTCCAATGCTGCACATTGACAACACTGATGGCAAAACCTTTCCCAACCGCACCAAGAAGAAAGTATTGAACCGGCAGAGGTAAATAAAAACTCTTTTTGCCAAAGTCTGGATTGGCGTCCAGTACGTCTTCAGTAGTTTTCACTTACATTTATCTTTTCAGTCCAATGTCATCATCTGTTAGGCTCCAGTCACAAATGCATCACCCTAACTATGAGCTTACTCCTTTCTTCCCCCTTCATCTGTGACTTGGAGGTCCCAGGAGACCCAAAGGGAGAAGTTGGTCTTAGAGGAGTTGGATAAGGAGGAGGCCAAGAGCATTGCGATGGTCCCCAAGCTAAAAGGTCATCCGGTTACATCTTGCTCTGTTTGTTGTCATTTAGCGGAGTGATGTCATGATCAAAAGTGTCGAGAACGCTGGCAGAAAGCTTCGGAATTTTCCCTCCGGGTCTGAGGATCGCGACGGGGCCGGAGATCTTACATTCAAACCAAAAGAAAGTGTGCTCTTTTCGATGGTTTCAAACCCTATGACACCCGGCTGTGTGTTCAGTGCAACGTAAACCTAGTTCTTTGACCGCGGGGAAGGAATATACACAAGCGCAGAGCCAAGTGTTTGCATCCAGGAAGGATGTCACTTGGCAGAACAAATAAAGTAATCTAATCAGTGTAAGAATAAGCATTGCAGTGCACAGACTGCACTGGGGTATCTTCCGGTTGGACAAGGCTGTCTTCTTGAAGCTTGCCACAGGCAAGATCATGACAACAACACTCTTTGTACTGTAATCATTCCCATGCGCTTGCCAGTGAGTTGAATTTCCCTGCTCCCTTCTGCAATTGTCTGAAAAGACCCGTGGAAGGCTTTTTCCATGGCATATCCCTGAGTTCAGCGAGAGACAGAAAACATCAATCAAATCCAAAACCATTGGAGACAGACTCAACCAGAGACGCTGAGACACATGTAAGTATGAAGGATGACAGAGAGAGATTACAAGAACCCCCAAAGGCCTTCTCCCTTTGACACATATTGTAAAATATTTAGTTTCTGTTAGTTAGCTCACGGATGAGTAATGGGTGTTGAATTAGCATCGAGAGAAGACCTTTTCCCATGACATGTACCGCCAAATCTGTTCCAGCTTACAGTGGATGACTGATGGGTGTTAAATCAGCATGGAGTCCTTTTGAACCGTGGTATCAATTGCCTGAAAGGTCCGAATGTCCTGCAACACACAAAACAATCTCAAGTTGGTCCCACGTTGATCCCGGTTGGCCCCGTCCTCTGTCCTCCACGCTGACCCCAGGACCGCTCTCTGCTCTTCTAATGACCGAGCATACTCTCCCGTCTTTTTCCCATTCTCGTCCTCGCATTCTGACACAATACGGTCACGTCCGGCCGATGAATCGCCGGCTCTGTCCGAGGCCATGAATGGACGGGGGGACGACGGGGGAGTGAATAGGGGAGGAGGGAGAGAAAGGGAGCAGTTTGTGTGCGGAGAGTTGCAGCGATGAAATAAGTGACCGTAATGGACTTGTGCAGATGGAGGACAGAGGAGGGTCAGCGAGAGTTGGCCAGAAAGATGAAGACAATAACTGAGCTGCACCCCACGGGGACTTCTGGGAGAAGGTCAGGGAGGTCACCATGCTCGGGCAAGATTCATATCCGTAGCCCTGTTGGTCCTTAAACTCTGAATGCTGGTACCAGCCTTTATTGCTCCAGACGTCCTCTCTCATACCCCCCTACCCCCACATTCCCTCTCCCTCTCTTTCAATTTCTTTCTACGTGCAAAGTTCTCTCGCTCTCTTGAGTGTACATGCAGATACGTGTATACAAATGTTTAAATCTCTAACCAGTTCAAGCCAGTGCGATTACACATTACATATGGATACCTAGCCATTATATGTATATATATATATCTATATATATATCTATATATATGCTCTTTGTGTGTATGTGACTGCTCTGGTCTACAGTATCTCCCCAGCTCCAGCAGGTTTATATTGCCAGTGCAACCGGAGCCCGTCAGACAGAGGGACCATGTCTACGCCATGCCAGTCACGCGGAACAGGGAAGTAAACTGGGGGGGATAGCCTATATAAATAACACACTGGGGGGCTTTTAAATTACAGCCTTGGTCTTCGGCGCAGGCCTGTGTTGGGTTAAGTGCCGCTTTGCAGTCTGGTCAGGGAGGGATCGTAAAATGTGAGGATGGTAACTTAAAAGCACTACATTTCTCTTTTTAAAAAAATCATAAATTACTTAAATCAAGAGTTTTAAGAAGATTAAATTATTTTTTTATCATTTCAGGGGGTAAAACTGGATACAGGCAGTACATTTTATGACTGCGGAGAAAAAATATATGAAATAAAGAGCAAATCATGGTGGTGTTTAACATAACACAACCATCAATTTAGAAGAACTTAGAGAAAGTATTTCCTATGGTTTGGAGGCTATATAGAATAATAGTGGCACAGCATACTGTGGTAAGAAACATGAATGAAAATGAAATGATCTCTGATGTTGACTGACAAATCACCAATCACATCAGCGCTGGAATATAACTTAACACGTCAAGTATTTCATCTAACTATGAGGTACTTTACTTCAGTTTTAACATTTCCTGCTACTTTTTACTTCTACTCCACCACAATATATGGAAATATTGTACTTTTTACATATAAATTAAATTACTCAACAGTATATAAAATAATTAAAGGCACAATATTCACAGTTGGCCCCTCCTCCCTGGCCCATCGAGGGTTACGATGCTCCCCAGGCCCCCCCCCCCCCCCCCCCGCTTTGGAACGAGCTCTGTCCGCTTGCCTCGCTATATTTCAATTTCTTCGACGCTCTGACCGCCGAAACACCACCACACACTCCTAGTGGGTCGTAAATGATGATTGCAAGGAAAGATTTTGAATCTTTCATTCATTGTTTTTTAGGAAAAACCTCTCCATTGTGCCTTTAAGACAACCAACCAACTACACCAGTTGAATCCTACTTACACTTACACATTACAGTTTGAGTAACTAGAGAAGTGCACTCAGTAGAGTGCAGATCTCCACCAGGCGTGTCGGTGCACGTCCCACTGCAGCTTGTACAAAATGGAATTCGTGTGGCAAGTTAACCAAAATCATAATCTTTCCCGAAAACTTAATCATAACCTAAACCCAACCACACACAGGACTCAGGATGTAAACCCCGGTCTCCTGTATTCCAGTCCTATGTGTTTTTTTAAATTATTGCGCGCGGTGCAAATATGTAGCAGCTCCTCCACTCAGAAAAAGTGTTGCCTGATCCACGATCCAGACTGTGTGCGATGCATTTGGGAAAAACAATAGCAGCACATATGGCATGAACATCATTTCTTGGAGAAATGGTTACATTAAAACAAACTGTGTCTGCATCCATGCATACTGGATTCCATCTAACAGAACAACCGCATAAAGAAATACCTCAGCGTGAGAAGGGCAGTCTGGAGTTAAAGGCCACGGTGAACTCTACAGCTCCATGACCCAGACATGGACCTCAGGGTATTGGTGAGGTGTATCAGTGTTGGTGGCGTTTGGCTGTAACTGAGCCAGACTGACAGCTGCTGTCCGTCTGCTCACTCTCTGTCATCAGCTCCGCTCGCGTACCAACACCAACACCATCATACCGAGCACCAACCACCTGGCTGTAAGCTGAACATATATCTAAATATATATATATAGACAGCTCCGGCATGTGTATTTGTATGTGTATGTATGTGTGTGTGTGTGTGTGTGGAAAGAGTATAAAAATATCCCATTCAAAGGAAACTGTGTACATGCTGGAATTTGATTTAAATGTGAAGGTCAAATTACGGTTTTAATGACAAAGAAATGCTCTACAGCCTGGCATCCAAAGCTACTCTGACAAATGTCATATAAAGTTGGCCATTTTAACATTAGGCTCTATGGGCATTGCCTCGCTTTCGGCTTCCTCTCTCAGCACCGGGTAAGTTGCAGCTTGGCGAAAACGTGAAAACGTAAATGTCTCTTTCTGGAGCCAGTGTTTGATTCCACTGTTCAGAGCTATTGTAGAAACATGGCGGCCAGCTCAGTAGAGTGGTAACCACAACACAACAATTACTATTTTCAGGTGATTATACACAAAAAAACATACGTATTATTATTATCATATTCCATTTCTGCCAATAGATCCCCCCTAGATGCTACAGGCTGTTACTTTAACTGTTCACACGGACGCTAAATACAACAATCCCCTGATGTGCACGCTTAGCCAAAGCGCTTAATCAGCATATCACTTTCTTGACTAACGCAAAGTGGTTCCACCCGCCGTGAAGCGTCTAATCAGCTGCAATTACAACAGAAGACTTTTTTTTCCCCCAACTTTGAAAAACATTAATTTGTCAAATACATAGAAGGTTTCATACATAGAAGGCGAACAAGTGTTTTCAGAAGAAAGCGCTTATGAACTTGTACACATGCGCAGAAAGAATACATTCTAACCAACCAGAGAGAAATAATCAGATTGAGCGTTTACATGGTTTTTAGGCGCTATTATTTTCCTAGTGAATGGATTATCGAAGGCTTACACTTCCCCGACCAATAGGTCCAGTAGTCTCTTTCGATTGAGGTGGTTACATGAGGCCTTTTAAGTCTGATTGGGACAATGTTTTGATTATTAGTGGAACATGATGGTCCATGTAAACACACCAACTGACTGCACGTACAGAATCTGTGTGTGTGTGTGTGTGTGTGTGTGTGTTACATTTCATGGTGTCATATATAGTGGTATTAACATGCCTCAAATCCCTATTCACGTGTTACACGCCCAATCTATATTCAAGCATGCCATGGGTGTTTTGGGTGTTGCAAAGGTCAGCAGATATACAGTATGTACAGTATAGTCTTATGGCTATATATTCCACGAACTACAGTGAGAACTCACTTAACGGGGTCAGGTCTGTGACCGCCACACACATGATAATCTTTCCCTGACTGTCTCTCTTTAGCCTCTAAAAGTCTCTGGATTACAAATGTTCATTTATGCACCGTCTATGGAATGATGAATGGATGTGCTGATGAAGAAAGATTTGTTTGTAATGTTAATAGTTTACCTTTTTTTAGAGGTTCTCAATGCAACACTCAAAACACTATTAGTTCTGGTAAATGGACTGCACTTGTACAGCGCTTTTCTAGCCTTCCAACCAGTCAAAACACTACATGTCATTCACATTCACACACTGAAGGCAGGGGCTACCAATGCAAGGTGCCACCTTCCCATCAGGACTGACTAACATCCACACACCGTAGGCACAGCAGCAGGGCCCGAGGACACATTGGCATGGATTAGCGGAGCCACAGTCGCCCCTTTTATGTAAAAATACAGTGGAGTAATGTAGAAGAATGTAGTCACTCTCTCCCTTGTGCAGTTGTAGTCAGAGCTTCCCTATGTTTTGCTAGTGTAGTCGGCCCGTCTGTGTGTCCATGTCCGTGCATGCATGCGTGCCTCAGTGGATAGCTCACGGCCTGTTAGCGCTGGTTGCACTGTTAGGGCTGTTAGCGCCGTTATCTTCTAGGCGTTGGCATGTTGGGAGCTGTGCAGAGCAAATGAAAAGCAAATAAGCTGAAACTGAAAAGAAACTGAAAACAATGAACCATAGTGGTTCAGTAGGACACCCAAAACACCCAATGTCAGGATTTCAATCATGTATTGATGCATGACACTGCTCATGTGATGCTCTGGAACACATCTAGGCTCAGAAAACCCTCACACCTCCCCATTTTGTTAGATCCTGAACATAAACACATGTTAAACGTTCAAAATATTCATGTACAACGAAACTGTAAAAACGGAAGAAGGCTGGGGAGGAGGAGGGAGAAAGCCTGACTGAATGAGTATTGGTTCTCTTGATAGAAACCGCTGATATTTGATTCACAACTTCAAAATACTGTATTTCCACTTCTTTGACGAGTATTGTTTCATTTTGCCTGAGAGTCGCACACAATATAAAACAAGCTACATCATGTGGAACAGATGTTAACAGCAGTGACTGATTTAGTGTAGCCTCTCCAACACTCTCAAGATGCATGTAAACCAGAATGGGTTGTGAGTCGTGAGGTCGGGGGCTCTGGAGTTGTGGGAGTATCTGCTTCCACACACTAACCACTCCGTCGGGTCTAATCTCCATGTCGCGTCTCTCCTCAGCAACAACTCTAGCCCTGTCCACTGTTTAGGGCAAGGGGCAGCCCCCGGGGGTCAGGGGGTCAAGGGCCAGGGCAGCTCCTTGGGTTGGACAATAGCCAAAGCGCCACCTGGAGTAAATCAGCGGCCGGCTCGGGCGATTGTCCGTGACAGCAACCTTTTGCCGAGGCCAAAGCAGAACGGAGGGGGCAAAGGTTTGTGGGTAAATCTTAGAGGAGATACGTGCATACACATACATTCACAAACTCTGCCAGCGTAGACTGTCCGACGGGCCACAACTCACCGTTGCCCCAGCGTCACCCTCAATTCACCTCCCCCCAACCCCCATGTGTGTGATTAACTGTTGGAAGTGGAGAAGGTGAAGGGTCCTGAGAGAACGAGTGTACCATGGGGGGGGAAGGGGGGGTTCAAGACTGAGGTGTGTATTTGTGTGTGTGTGTGCTGGGGGTTTGGGGGTTTTTCACTGAAGGGAGAGCTTTGTTTTTGGCCTCGTATTTCATAGAGCAGACTCCTTGTTTGTTGGTTCAAACCCACTCCTAGTGTTGATGTGAAAAAGAGGGAGCCTGAGCTGGAAATAGTCTTTGGGTCCTTCTCCTTGCATGTTTGGACAAATGAATGGATGGATCATGGTTGTATATGGATGTCTTTAATCCACATACAGCGCCTTTTCATATTTGCTAATTTTTATTACCTTGAACCGGAAAGGAAAATAGAACCAGACTCTTATCATTCGGAGTAGCTGATGTTTCAGTCTTTAATTCAGTTTATGAGGCTATTATAAATATTTTACTTTCTAGGTCTTGACCCCAATGAAAATAGAAAGGTTACTGACATGATTTTACTGGCGATAAAGTTAAGTAAAGTTACTTTCGGTTACAGTGTAATAAATGCATTTTCTGATTGGTTGTATTTAATCTGTCTTGCATACAACTCTTCACATGTTCACCACATTCATAGTTGAGGCTAATATGTGATTTTATCATTTCTTGTTCAACCAGAATATAATTGTACATACAAAACACATGACAGGAACACCAGTCTCCTGGTTTGTTTAACCCCTCCCCTCCCCTCCCACCCACCATCAGTAATCACTTGAATACTAGTGTAGATTATTCACACATATGTGTTCGCATTGCAGTCAGTACACACTATATGGCGTAAAATGACACGTAAAAAGCATGTGTTTCTGTTGCATGCTAACACAACCCAGTGAAAAAAAGTGATGTATAAAGTTGTGTTATGGCCTTTTGGCAGTTTATGATTCCACTGCTTCTTCCTGTGAGTCCAAGTGAAAGCAGAAGTATTTTAATTTGAGGCTTCAAGGCAATAAAATTAACCAGAAAGTTTGTGGCTGAGTTTTGATATCCACTCCGTGTTTGAAAATTTGAATGGATTTGCCTGAGTGGTGGAGGCTCAGAGGGAGGGGTTTTGGATACTTAGACTTGTTGATAACCGCAGTGGTCTCTCTGGCTCCAGCTGAACCCCACTGTAGATGGTCAGCAGAGGCCACCGCTGGGCTAACAGCTATGTTGTGTAAAGATATTCTGTTGGTTTACTGCAGGGTTCAATCTGTGAGGAGAAAGAGGGGGGGAGCAGAGGTGGGTGAGACAGGGATTATGGAGCTGAGTTCGAGGAAAGAGATATTTGATATGTTCTTGTTGGCTTTTGGACGATTTGTGTAAATACACGTTGGCGATTTTTTGGACGTCCTTTCATATTATTATTATAAAGCAGATATTGGTGGAAAAAGGGGAAGTTACAGATTGCAGGGTTGGGTGCTCTTTGGGCAAAATAGTCATCATGTGGAAACAACAGAGACCCGAGGCGCGCCAGAAATGTGTATCCTTTTTTTAAACCTGTTACCACTCCTGTAAAACTTGCCTAAAACGCCTATCCAAGGCATACCCAAAGTAAATTGAAAGCTGTTCTTGAACCGTTTGGGGTACATGCATGGTTTTGGTCTCTATTGAAAGGTAACACTCTGAAGTTTCTGGATCACTGTTTCAGAATCACTGTAAGTGCTACTGGTATTGACTAATAGAAGTTGGAACACACTGAAATAGAAAGGTTTCTATTTCCGCCTGAATATTTCTTTGCAAACAGATGCCTGCAGATGACTATAGCTGGGACTTATTAGCTGGAAAACACAATGGGACCACAGAATGAAGCCTTACCTAATCCAAGTTAAAATTTACCACAACAAAATAATTTTTTACACATGTTTTACTAAGGGAATGTCTAGACACTTTCCAAAAAAAAGGCACTGTCCTTCAACGCGGACTCTTGTTGGCTATTGTAGGCTGTGGAGAGGACATGGAAGCTCCTAATAGCTCAAATGAGGTGTCAATCTAAACATCAGAGTGCAGCCGCCATTTTGAGATCCAGAGAGCATCTCTGTTTACATGCAAACTGAAGTTACGTTGGAAAATACATAGAGAGTTAGGCATATCTGCCGGCTAATTTGAAATGATGCAACAGCAGTCCGTGGGTATTTATGGACGTAATAATGTGTTTTGGACTAAATATTTTACTGGATTGGATCATCTGGACCTTTGGCAATCTAACAAGACCGTTTTTGTCGGAATATTATTGATGGGTGAAATACTATCAAGCTTCATTGGTGAGTTGCCTCGATATTGTAATCGTTTGTTTGTGGGTTGGTGGTCTGACATTGTACCTGCTGTTGTGATTGTATCTTGAAATGGTATTAGTACCTACCTTTTACATAGCAGTTGTGTACATGACACAGATGTACACTAAACACTCTAACGGCCACGGGCAGGCCGTCGGAGTGGTAACAGGTTCAAGCTTTTTCTTTTTTGGGACTTTGCCTTTATTTGACAGTGACAGTGAAAATACAGACACAAATGTGGGGAGTTAGAGGGGAGTATGAACCAGGGATGTTGCAGTTATATGAGATCCATATTAATCGCTAACCCACTAGACCACCCCTTGTTACTGTAGTTTGTATCACCTCCGCCAAAGGGTCATGTTTTCAGTTCAGTTTAATTGTCGGTTTGTCAGCGGTAAGACAGTAATAACTACTGGCCCGATTTTCATGAAACTTGTTGGAATGATGTAACATGGGCCAAAGTAGAGGCCATTACATTTTGGAGCGGATCTGAATCATGGGGTGAATACACCAAACTGGTAGACAGGCAGGTAGCCCGTCCAATCATTGCATTCAGGCTAAATGAAATGATTGGACGGGCTTATTACAGTCCTGTGACAGCCACAGATAGCAGGCCTTTTATTCTTCTTTTTTGTCAGAACATTTGATTCATTGATTGCTGTCAGATAAATGTAGTACATTACATTCATTTAGCAGATGCTTTTATCCAAAGCGACTTATAATTACAATTCTATCCCATTTCTACACAGGTTAAGTTTCTTGCTCAAAGACACATCAAATTGCGTTTAGTGGAGCCGGAACCGGGAATTGAACCACCGATCCTCTGATTGAAGGGACAGCCCTGCTATCCACTTAACCACAGTCGCCCTAGTAGAGTTAAAAGTAGAATATTGTTCTCTGAAATGTACATGAGTAAAAGTATAAAGTAGCATTCGTTGCAAACTAACTCACAAGTATTTTCCTCCACTAGTTATAGAGAGATCCTGCTCTCAGAATCACCATCTCGGTATGATCTGATTTACAGAATAAACAGTTGTGGGGTTGAAGAAGAAAATTTACTTTTTGCTTCCAATAAACAGTCATGCCAATAACACAACTGTATTGGAAACTGAACAAGACAGCCTGTGTGTTTATTTATCTATACACTTGTTTATTTGTATGAGAATTCCCCTTTATATACATATTTGTGCATCCATGTGTCGGTATGTATTAGTGTCAGTGTCTGTTTTAGCTTTCTATCTCCGTGTCTGTGTGTATCTGAGGCTTTGCATTGTCAGTATCGCATTTGTCTCATGCAGCGGAGTGTCCAGAAAGTTAAGAGCACACGGAGGGTAAAGGGTGGTTGGTGGTGGAAGGATGTTGGCGGTGGGGAATCCACTGGGCCCGTTTGGTCGATGACGGTCAGAGGTTTGAGCGGCCCACCTCCCCCTCTTTTCCCCTGCCCTCAGCCACCCTGTCATTAGGGTGACAGTCAGGTCCTGTTTAGCCCCAATTGGCCATGCTAATAACAGTTTTAATAACCCGGGCCCATGTAATATTTCACTGCTGTTTGGACCACGATGTCATGCGAAGAGCCCAGCGAAGGAAAAACAGCTTCACCGCCGCAAGGACAGAATGACTGGGTGAACTCTGTTGGGGTAGGCATGTGTGTGTGGTGCATCAATGTTTTTGTAAACGACAGACTGACCATAGTGTAAATTGTAAAATGTTTGTTCATGTGTGTCCTTTTTATACGTGCACATGCGTGTTTCCACGTCTGCTTCATCTCGACCCACCGTAGAGTTATGTTTGTGTCCGTGTTTGTGCTGTAGATTAACTCACTGACTGCATGATAATCTTTTACTGTGTGTAACGTTATATAAGGCTTTTCCTGTTTTCGCGTGTGCAGCTGTTGGGTCGATGTAAACACAAACATGTGCATTAGTGCACCTACATGCTCAGGCACGTTCATAACTGTCATCAGGTTGCATCAGAGAGCTTCAGTGCCTATGCAGAAAAGTAATGTGCTCTTTATATAGAGACCGTCTGGCTCATGCCCTCTGACTTTTCATGTTAAGACCGGAGTGTAATGCATCTTTCTCTTTTTTAGAGAATTTTGGGTCCTCTGTTGTTTTTTTTGGAACCTTTTTTCATGTTTTTCATTCAGGTTTAGCGTTGCCTGCTTTTATTTTGAAGTTGTCTCCTCGGGTGTTTTACTTCATGCCTTTGTTTATTTTTCCGCCTTTGAGATTGTCAGCCATCTTGATTAGTTTCACCTGTCTCTTGTCAGCGCTGTTGGTCCTGCTCACCTGTTCCCACTGCCCTGTTACTCGGTCCCTATTTTTACCTGCCCAGTTCTTCTGTTCTTTTCCGGTTTGTCTTCAGTTGTGTTGGGAGTTCTATACCATATTGCTTTAGTTCTTGGCTGCTGTTTCCTGCATTATGTGTCCCTGCATCCCAGGGAATGTTAGCTATTAAACAGTCGCAACACACTTTTTTCCTCTATACCTGATAATGTGTCATTCGTCATTCAAATTATGCATTTTAATTTCATGTGTATTTATTGAGAATTTATTGGGAATTCTACAAAAGTAACTAGATTTGTTCATTGCCCACTAGTTGTTGATAACAGCTGGTCTGCAGCCATGCTAGCAGCTCTGTGAGGCTGCACTCTGACAAAGTGGTGCTCACCATGTTAGCAATGGCTAACATGGTAATGTTATCATTATCGTGTTCTCCATCTCAGTTTAGCGTGTTAGCATGCTAACATTTGGCTAATTTGCACTAAACATACAGCTGAGGCCGATGGGAATGCCAGTAGTTCTACATGTATTTTGTCATAAACCATAGTATTGTACTAATAATACATGTAACCTGATGACAAAAGATGGATTGCCAACATAAGTAGAATGTTGAAGATGAAGACTCACAAAAATCTGCTATTAAACAATTTTTTTGATATTTAGGAATTGTTACGTGAAATCAATACCTATTCCAATCAGCCTATCTTGGTTTGAATGGAAAATGCTGAGATGCAAACCCAACTACAGTCACACACTTCTCTAGCGGCTTCAGCTCCCTCCACCCATTGCTTTGCCCTCGCAAAGCTAGACAGTCTGTGTGAGCTGAGTGAAACCCAATTCTCTGGCAGCCCTCACCCTCAGCCAACGCTGTGAAAGATAAAGACTCAGGGGGAAGCTTGGTCTGGGAATCCAGCTAGCGTTGACTTTTTTTTGGGCAGCCCACATCACAGAGGGGACCTTGAGCAGGTCTTAGCCCACCGGGGAGGGCTGGAGACGGAGGCCCGCGGAGAGAGTCGGCTGGACGGCGGCTGGGGAGCATCGGGGATGAACCAGGAGGCTCTTTCATTGCCTGCCAGCCTGCTGATTGCTTCCAACTGGAACCACAGACAAAATACAAGTCCAAAGGAAAGAAAGGCAAACAGAGTCAGCCTGAGAGAACCTGAAAGCAAATCATACAATGTTACCAAGAAAGAGACATGGTCTTAAGGGACCACGCTAGCAGTTTTGCAAGTTTAGCTTATGTATTAGAAATCACATATAATTATATACATATACTACGTCAACATTATTTGTAACTATTGAAAGTTATTTCAGTTTTGTAATCCGTCACTGTGAGCACTTTTGTCAAAGTTGACAAATGCTGTCGAGGAATGGAAACCAATGGCTTCCATCTGGTTCCACAGTCGGTGAAATGCAATCTTGTTAGTTACAAAAATCCTTACTCCTACATTTACCACAATGCAACTTGATAGCATCTTGCCAGTCTGATAAACAATCCCGTCTTTTTAATTGGACAACCCCAGTTGGTCATGTAAACTACACCATTGAGTCTCGAGTCGAAATGGAGTTGATCGAGAGATGTTACTTGAGTCAACGTCACTTGGCCGCTGAAGACTACAAGTTTAAAATAAAAAAGAGGGTGTGGAGTTAGAAAGAAGTGAGCTCACTAGATCCCTGTAACCTGCTCCTCATCTCTGCTTGAGACTAGTGGCTGGAGGCCACATTAACAGCTACTAGCATAGCATGGCTTGAAATGGTGTAAATAGGAATGAGACAGCACTTTATCACGTTACCATGAAAACGACAACAATTATGACGTATAATTGTGGGTATTTATTTTATACTTCCAGGCTTTTCCAGACTTGCCTCACAATATGAGAGGTAACTTCATATAATCTATTTTCTTGTTTTTGTCAAAACCGCTTCAATAACAAAATCCAATATTTGATGATGTTTTCAGTTCGTCCCAGTTCCGAGAACATGATATCTCAAGAGCTCCTGGAGGGAAGTTCTTCAAATTTGCATCCACCTGAACTGAAGGTGAAAGCGGTTCCATTTTGCTGGTCAAAGGTCATTGTGACCTCACAAAACACATGTTTGGCCACAACTCAATAATTAAAATAACGATGACAATTTCACACAAATGTCTAAAAGTATAAAAAGATGAGGATTTTTCACATAAATGGAAGTAAACTGAAAATTGACTGGTAGGCGGAAGCATACTACCACAAAGCAGGAATTTAACTTTATTATTATTATTAAGGTTACAGATTGACAATCATAGACTAACGTCAGTGTCACAAACGTCCAGTGGACCGTAGAGGGTTTCTGGAGCTGGTGGCCACGGGTTCATAAATCAGCCGCCTCTCTGTGGAGCCTTTTGAAGAGAGCATCAGCAATTTGTGGCGGCTTGCATAACAGAACCCAACACTCTGTTAAAAAGCAGCCTCTTTTAAGGATTTGGTGGGGAAGCGGCATAAGAACCGGAGCTGATTCAATTAGCCCTAGTGTGTGATTTATGGGTGAGGTGAGCATGCACACTCACACACCTGTCACAGACAGTCGAGGGGACAGATGCCTGAGCCCGCCAGATTAACCATGCCACGGTACTCGGGACATTCATCAATGCCTGACACACACACCTGCGTACACACTCATTTTATCCACAGGTCACCTTCTTTACTTCCAGCGTGGAGAGTCTTAAACAAATGGCACTTTCCTGACACTTTGAATCTGCAGGAACATCCTGTGCCACATTCATTATGCAACACAACATTGGCGGAGAGGTATTCCCTTCGTCATGGCCGCAGCCAGTGCTCTCAGCTGTATCGCCACCCGAGAGACCTGGGTGACTATTTTAGATCCACCCTCCGGTATGCGCACTGTTTTCCACTCTCCATGTGCTGTAGATTAGTCTCTTTGTTCTCCGCGGTACTGCCATAACACCCGCTCGTTAATCACACTCTTACAACAGTCCGCTGCTCCTCCACCTACCCCTCCCTCCGTGGCTGCCAGCTATTCCCAGGGTGTGAACTCTGGCCGCTGCTAGACCGCAGCGCTATCCAGCCCAGCAGACGAGGAGGGAAAGTGGGTCAACAGAAACCACACGCTGGAACCACCTGAAAGCAGCTGGGCATGCAAGACCACCTCCTGTTCCTCTGGCTGCGTGGGTGTCTGTTGGGACTCACGCTGCTGAGTTTTTTTATCATTTTGAATGTATTAGTCAGCATTCTGTGAGGACAATGTTTACAGTAGCGGAAGAAACACTGTGTTAGACATGGTCTGTGGGCCCAGAAAAAGCATTTTTAGCATATGCGTCCAATGAGCATCTTTCATAAGAATGAATGGGGCCCCATCTTGGAACGTGGTATCCATTGTTTCTTCAAACATCTGTGCACTACACAGACATTGAAAGACCAAAGGTTTGTTGAACCGTATAGGTCAAACAGCGTCTGCATGCTGTTTGACGTCAGTCTTGCGTCTTTTTACCCTCCAAATTTTGTTTTGCTTGCACTAGGACCTCTCTCTCTTTTCGTGTGTGGCTCCTAAAGGATGATTGAGTCATTGGTCTGCACTACCGCCAAGCAGGCGGCAACGTCCAGCTCTTAAAAAGAAGCCAATGCAGAAGTGCCTTCAATTTGTTTCTAATGGCCTGCAGGTGGTGACTCCTCTGGTTGCAAAAAGAAGTCTGATTGTACAGAAGTCTATGAGAAAATAACCTCACTTGATTTATTACCTCAGTAAACATTGTAAACACGAGTTTATGGTCTCAATCGCTAGTTTCAAGTCTTGTTTAATACAGCACGATGTTCATTTAGTAAATTAAGGTCACATTTAGAGTAAAATAGACCATTAAGCAGCGTATGCTTTAGGGCGGGGCTACCTTGTGATTGACAAGTCACCCTTGCTTTTGTTTTAGAACTTGAACCCTTTCACAGTGTGTTTTCAGCTCATGGAAGTTAATTGTAACACTTTGGTCACCTAAAAAAGTTTAATACTGAACAGAATAGACACAGGAGAGGAAGCTTCAGCATTCTAAATGAACAGAGTAATGATTATCTTTCCTGCATAATTTCAAGAAGCTCCTGTGAAACCTAGACCTCTAGCATAGTGTTCACCTTCTAGTCATTTTACTTGTACAGATTAAAGAAGAACATACATACATATATATATATTTTTTAATCAATCATCGTTTGCTCTGTGAACAATGTGCACATGTGAAATTCATAATCCCACCATAACAATAATTAGTTCCCCAAATAAGTCGTTGAAGCAAAGCCGGAGGTGGTGGGCCCATGCGTTTCAGCGCGGAGGCCCTGCGCTGCACTCACATATTGGACCTTTTAGAGGCGACGCGGAGCTGCTCGAGTGTTTATGTCACTGTCCGACAGCCTCTGGGTAAAATCCATCGTGGGCTTTCAGGCTCTAAATCAGAGCAGCATGCAACAGGGGGGTTGAGTTCCTCTGCGCCGGAGGCTTCCAGGGGTCCGAGGGCCTCGCTCGCTGCCTTTTGTCTCCAGCCTTCAGCCGTGCCCACGCACACACACACACACACACACACACACACACACACACACACACACACACACACACACACACACACACACACACACATACTATAAGCCCCCTTCCCAAAATATCTCTTGCACGCTACACCCTTGCATTTCGTTCCACCTCCACCCCCTGCCTCTTGTTGTCGCCAACCCCACCCCCGCCACCCCCACCCCCACCCACCACACACCGCCACCCCTCTTTGCCGAGCCAATGGTGAATTAGCATTTTTTCCATAGCTTTACTTTTGTCTTAGTTATCCCTCCTTGCCACCACCACCACCTTTCTATCCGCTAGTTTGCGGCCCATCATTAATCTTCAGCACAGCCCAAAATGACCCCTAAAAATAAAAGGCAGCCCAGAGTGCACTGCTGGGAAAGAGGGGGGGGGGGGTCTTTCACTTCTCATCAAGAGCCAATAGACACCTCCCGCACCCACACTCCCCCTCCCCTTCCCTATCGCTAGCTCACTATGTCGCTCTAATAGCATGCGCTCATTAGCATGGCGCCCCCGTTCGAGTCCCGCCGCGCATTATCAGGCTCTCCTTTTCTGTCGGAGCTTACTTTGTAGAGATGCAAAATATGACTCCCATTCACCTCCCCCCGCTCCCCCGTCTCTCCCTTCTCCACCGGGCCCTGGTTGGAGGAAGTCTGCCCCCCCTGATTCCATTGCCAAAGCTTGCGAGCTGGCACTGTGCCAGGCTGCGGAGAGGCTGCCGCACAACCGAGACGAATTGACGGGACCCGAAGCTGTCCGAGCCTTGGGGGCGCGCCACTCCGTGCAAGTCACCGGGCTCTCAGCCGATTCCAGCCTCGGCCCCTCGGTCTGCCACCCAGACTGTGGAGGACTCAGCTGAAAACACCTAACGAAGCCAGCACAGCTTTGCTTCGTTGTGGTTTTCCAAAAGGTTTAGCGAAACTCATGATGACCAGCGAAGGATGAGGCATGGGAAAAACTTGCTCAGCACATGTGAATACACACACACACACACACAATATATATATGGGCACATACACACAGATGGTCCTCGATCTCCTTGCCAGTCAACAATAATGAAACATGGTGTAACCAAAATATTAGTTCATAATTAAATTCAATAGCTTGCCAATGATGCCCTGGATTAAACAGTGAATCCCCCATGATACTTTGGAGAGTGCAGTGTGACGGATCGGGCCTGTGTAACCCTGTAGTATTTTCAACTATCAGGTAATAACAAACAGACGACACACACTGGCCCTGAGACATGCTGACTTTAACATGTTAAATATGATGTTTTTCCACCAAGCTCTTGGTGGTGCGTGTGAGGCTCAAATAATGTAACTTAGAAGGATTACATGTTTAACGAGCCTCGTGCAAGAACATTTTCATAGTCTCATCTTAACTTTCTTCTACTTTTGTACCATGGGCTCATACACAGCAAACGCCCCAAACTTGGGGTAACTGCGTAAATGACCAGCGTAAACGTGATGAATGCCACCTGTGTTCAAATGAGCATGCGTTCGTGTGTATATATAATAATTTTATCTGTACACCACCTTTTACTAACAAAGCTAGAAAAAGCTTCAGAATAAAAACATATATGAGCAAATAAGATCCAAAACCCTAGAGGTAAAACAAGATGGAGCAAAATGGCTCGTACAACAAATACCGTCATACACGTAGGAATACGATAAAAGTGAGTCAGGCGTATGTTTCAAGCGCTGATACCAGAATAAAGAGCATTGCAGTTGTCAAGTCTGGAAGACATAAAAAAAAAAGCATGAATGACTCTTTCTAGGTGTGCAGATGAAAGGGATGACCCGATCTTGACGTTAGCTGGTCTGGGTTGAGCAAAGCAGGACTGCACAACTTTGGTCGCCTGAGTGTTAAAAGTCGGTTCTGACTCCCGGTTTGCACCGGTTATACACCTATCAAAGGCCTGCAACACCTCCGAGCAGAAAGGGGCGCCATGAAGACCAAGTAGCTCTCCAAACATTTGAGGGATAACGTTCTGGAGAAGTACAGATCAGGGTTGGGTTATATAATTAAAAAAAAAGAAAACTTTGAACATCCCATAGAGCAAAAAAACTAGCAAAACATTAGCCTCATAACTAAATTATAATATGCTAATGTTCCTAAAACTCTCCCAGCACATCATACCTCAATACACAAAAAATACCCCCAAACCCCACCCTCTAGAGGAAACAGTAGATTTCACAAAACGCTGTGTCAAACCGGTTATTGATACCCGGCCTCTTCGCCGTGCATCTTTTCTTTCTGGGTGTCAGAGAGGCCTATTGTCCATCCACCCCCACCCAACCTCCTCTGCCCAGGATCTGACCTGTCTGACCTTGGTGTCAACCCCACCCACACACCCCATCCCTTGCACCCCAGCCTGCGACCCCTTCTCCAAGCTCGTTCTCTGTAACCGCTGCATGATGGGAAACAGAGGGAGCAGCAGTAGAGATGGAGAGAGAGAGAGAGAGAGAGAGAGAGAATTGGGGTTGAGTGTGCATCTATGTATGTGTGTATGTGAGTGTGAGGGAGGGTCACATCCCCAATCAGTGATGTAAAACAGAGCCATTGTCAGGGTGGCAGGGAGGGGAGAAAAAAACCCTGATTAATGCAATGGGGTGTTTGTTTGAGAGATGAAAGGGGAGAAAAAGGGGGAGGTGGGCGAGAGAGAGAGAGAGTGTAGAAAAAGAGAGAGAGAAAAGAATCAGGGCATGAGAAGGTTCTCAACGCGTTTGAGAGTCTGTTCAATGTCCAGCAGAGGAGATCTGCTGGAAATATTTCACAGCTGACAAGCGTGTGTGTGTGTGTGTGTGTAGGTGTGTGTCTGTGTGTGTGTGGAAATGAGGGACAGGAACTGATGAGGTGTAGGTAGAGTGTGTGTGTGTGTGTGTGTGTGTGTGTGTGTGTGTATGTGTGTGTGTGTTGAGTTGCCTGGAAATATGTTATGTAACCTCCTCTGTGGGGAAAAAGAGCGGCGAGGGTCAGACCAAGGGAGGAGAAGAAGAAGAAGAAGAGAGTAGAAATGTCATGAGTGAGGAAAAAAAAGACGAAGAAACAACTTTCCTCTCTTCCTCTCGGTTTTTTCCCCGGTCTGAGGTATGTATGAGTATGCATGACTTTCAGTGGCCTCCTGCTCTCTGGCTCTGCCCTCCCTCGTTATATATCAACACAATTTCCTTCTCTCCTGCTCTCTCCATGCTTTCTATAAACACCCCGACACTTACTATTCCTATATATACACACTCACACATCCCCATCCCTCCCCCATTCTGTCCATCAGCCATATAAACACATTTCTCGCTTTTCTCCTACTATCTTCCAGACCTGGACTGGGCTGCACCGGCTATTCATAAAACCATCAGTGATTTACCAAACCAGGTTGCACCATTAAAAGCTGAGGAATGTCTTTGGTGGCTAACACCTTTTAATGATGTGTAAATCAAGTGAGTTTTTAACACTTGTTAAGGTGGCGTATGCTTCCATTTATATGACTGGCATATAAAAGCCGGGAAGAGCTAGTATCATGTCCAACTTTAGGGACCATCATGAATATGTTGCATATCAGTCTTGATTCACGCTCGTAGAAACGCCATGTGGTTACAATTGGTTAGGTTTAGGCAACAAAACTAGATGGTTATGGTTAGAAATAAGATCTAAAGTTACAACGTAACAATGTAATGTTACAATGAAACATAACAATGTAACGTAACAATGTAATGTTACAATGTAACACAACAATGTAACGTAACAATGTAACGTAGCAATGTAACGTAGCAATGTAACTTAATAGTGCAACATAACAATGTAACGCAACAATGTAACGTAGCAATGTAACGTAGCAATGTAACGTAACAATGTAACGTAACAATGTAACTTAATAGTGCAACGGAACAATGTAACAGAACAAGGCAACGGAACAATGTCATGTAAAAATGCAACGTAACAATGTAACCTAACAATGTAACGTAAGAAAGTAACCTAAAAATGTAACGTAGCAATGGAAGAATACAATGTAATGCAACAATGTAACGCATGTAACTTAATAGTGCAACATAACAATGTAACGTAACAATGTAACGTAGCAATGTAACGTAGCAATGTAACGTAACAATGTAACGTAGCAATGTAGCGTAGCAATGTAACGTAGCAATGTAACGTAACAATGTAACTTAATAGTGCAACGGAACAATGTAACAGAACAAGGCAACGGAACAATGTCATGTAAAAATGCAACGTAACAATGTAACCTAACAATGTAAGGTAAGAAAGTAACCTAAAAATGTAACGTAGCAATGGAAGAATACAATGTAACGCAACAATGTAACGCAACAATGTGTGACACCATCCAATGTCACATGTGTGTTAATGTATTTAGTTTTCATGTCCAGCCAACATGTTTTTACAGTGAGCACACTTGTATGTTCTAGCAATAGTTTTATAAATCATTGACATGCCATCACTAAGTATGGAATGTACATCCCATCCTGTAGCCAGCAGGGGGCAGGGTGGCGCTTTACTTTGCTTTGGGCAGGCTTTACTATAGGAGAGTGATTTACAACCATAAGGTCTCAATGCCGTTTTCCTCATTCTGCTGAGCGAGGCTAAACGAACAGGAGTGAAGTTGCCCCGTCTCATTTATTTGTCCTGTTTGCAGAAACTATCATATGTCTATTTGGTACCAGTCGGTAACTGTAACAAATGCAACGTAACAGCATGAATTAATTGCCCTTAGTGGACTTTCTCACAGAACGTTACGCACAATGTTTGCTTTTGTAATCACACGGTTTACTAACAGTGGTCTACTTGGTTAAAATTCTGTATTTGCTTGACCCGTTCACCACCACCCCTCTGACCCATCCTTAGTGGACTTTCTCCCTTGTTATACTCATTATTTAATCACGTAACTCTCATTTTGCTACATCACTTGCTCTGCGCATCGCATGTTGTACTACGGCACTAACCAACTGCAAAAATGTTGTCATTCAACGTATCCGTGGTTTGCAGAAACCTACGGCAACATTTTTTCCTGGCGACTGGGCGTAACTAGGCTAAGTTTGAACTTCAACAGACTCCAGGTCCTTAAATGCAACACTTCAGATATCTGCTCTGTAAATACAACATGACAGCGTTTTAAAACCAAACACAAGCTCAGCCTGGGCCTCATAAATTGTCAGCACATAGTCTTGATTTTCTCTGAAGCCCATATGGTTAAATGTGATACACATTTGGCCCTCAGCATTACACGTCCTGCCCAAAGCAATTCACTCAGATCTCTGCTTTTTCCATTTTTTTTTTACAGTGGTTTTCATTTGCACTGATTCGGCCTTGTGTTATGCAACTGTTTTATGATGTGAACGTGTTAAAGTTGCTATGAATAAATGGGGGGTTGGGTCTGTTGGCTACAGTTAGACCACAGGTTATTGTCCACATCAAAATGTGGTTATGTGTTGAGTAACTGCTCTTGGGTGGCGCCGTATAACAGATGGATGTGTAACGTTATGTGTCATCCCCCGGGGTCGATCGAAACAGCACAATGCAATACTGAAGCCAGATGATGTCATTTCGGCTTCATTCCATAATCTTACATAATTTGCCTTGTGTTAAACTCATTTTGTATTTGATGCTTTTGTTCTTGATGGCATTTATTTCGCTCGTCAAATTGTACATTGACTTTTGTCTACTGTATACATTCGTTATTTTGTCATGCGAAATGTTTGTTTCATGGTTCTTGTGTGTTGAATATACTGTTCAATTCAATTTATTTTGTATCGCTCAAAATCACAAATCACAAATTTGCCTCAGAGGGCACTGTGTTGTATGCTAAGCAACAAATAACTCTTGTTTCTTGGTGTTTTTGTACATATACATACTTTAGCTATACATCAAAATACATATGGATGCATATGTGTGCGTGTATACATACCGTCTTTATAATCATTCATATACCACCCAAGTAGTCGTAGAGTTCATGGAATCTTCTGCTGGTGGAGACGACATTTCAAAATAAATAAAATAAGTAGATCAAATAAACTGATATTGATCATTGTTGTTTTTCTGTATCTTTAAAGTTTTTGTCAAAGTGTGGCCCTTTTGAGATTAATATAAATAAATATTTTTGTACGCCACTGCCACCTTTCTGATGTTGGAATGTGGCGTTGCTGTGGTCAATGATTTTTGTGTCTTTCAGAAACCGACAATCGCACTAACATAAGTAATCATAATCCACTTCACGCAGCAGTTGACCACGGTTGCTGCGGGCATATGAACTTCTCTCTCCAGCGTGGCCATTTGGAACAGCTATAAACACGTTGCCTTCCGATCAGAGATAACTCCTCCTAAGCACACCCCGGGTCCGAGGCCCTGAAAGAGGAAGCATGCTCATCTTTGCCTTTCTTATCGCGTCGAACATCAGTTGCCCGCTGCCAGTCTTCTGTGCCAATTTGAGCCAGGAGAAATAGATAAAGGTGGAGGATTAAGGGGGCAATGAAGCCACCTAGGTCTCAAATCCCAGGAGAAAGTGAAAGGAGAGAGAGAAACAGAAAGAAAAACTGAAAAAAATAACTTTGAGGAAATTTCCCTTTTTTCCTTTTCTCCTCAGCCCCTGCGGTGCTCAAGTGTAAATTCTTGAGAATAAAAAAAAAAGCTGTAATGGCTCTCTGTTCAGTGCTCAGCTTGGCTTCATTAAAAGAGCTAGCAGAGACGAGAGAAAAGGGTGGATGGGATGGAGGGGAGGAGGACCTGGTTCTCCTAAGCCCCATCAGTGTGTTTATGCTGTAACAGCGAGGAGGAGGGGAGCCTAGCCGTGTGTGTGTGTGTTGGACTTTTTCCGACTCAGAGCCGTGCTCCACGGCCCATAATTAATGGTCCCTGATGGAGGTGGGGCCGGACAATGGCAGCCTTTCAGCGGGGCCGTGGGGGCCCCAGTCCCGGACCCTGTCCTGGCCCGTCCTGCAGGCACATTGTTGCCCCGCTGTAACTTTTGCCAGCTGGGCCTGGAGGGAAACTTCCACATAGTGGGGGCCAGAGACACTGTGGCCCAGGATTCTGTGTGTGTGTGTGTGTGTGTGTGTGTGTGTGTGTGTGTGTGTGTGTGGACTGATTCTTTGTACCAAATTGGATTACGGAGCTAAAAACACACGAGTAGAAGAGAGTGCAGACAGCAAGAGTGATTGAAGAGTGAGCAGGAAGATGGAACACAGACACTGGTTCATCATTACGCTATAGTGTCTTTGAGTGTCGGTGAATTTAAATGTTTTTTAATTACTCAAATAAGGAATTATACTTGTCTCTGGTGAGAATAACATTCAACAGAATTGTCTGATAGTTTAACTAATATATTATAATGAAATCTTATCATATATTTGTTTCTCCTTTTAAGGGTTAAAGAGCAAGAAAGAGCTTAGATATTTGCTTGTAAAAGTACTTTTGCAGTTGCTTTTTTTTTCTTTTTCTAAAAAACTTTATGACGAACACCAGGGGTCAGTGTTCCTACGAGTAAAGCAGTAGGGCCGTGCACCACCATCCATCCCCACATGAGTCCCACTGGCTCTCTGCTCTGTCACTGCAGGGCCAAACCAACAGCCATGGCCCTGGCAGAGAGAAGCATTTGCCCCTGTCTTGTCTGCCTGTCAGATGATGTCCTGTTACGCAACTTCACTCCCCTTTTAAGATATCTGTTTTCTATTATTCTATTTATTTTTGAAATGATGATGTTTGTGTCCTCAGCTTACCCTGGAATGCATTGCAAAAAAAACAGCTAAAGATACCCGGAGTGATTGTGTGTCTCTCACCCTCAAGTTTTCAGTCTGTGTAATCAAATTGTTGGTACGGCTGCACGCCTGGAAACGTGCATGTGGTTGTGTGAGAGTCTGCGTTTGCATGGCAAGTGTACATTTAAGCCCGGTCAAGCATGTCCGTGCATGCCTTGCGTGCGTAATTATAACTGCATCCACCTTGGCCCACCTCATGACATCCAAATCAATGCTAAAAAGCCGTTCAAAAGCCATGGATGTAGGTTTGGGGATTGACAGGACTGACAAGTTCATCAGATTTTGTTGATGGAAGTCGTAGTTTTTGTTACAGTATGTCCTGCCCTGCAATAGCAAGTCACGTTATGTCACATATCATGGCATGTCAAATCATGTCATGTTATATTATGTCATGTTACGTTACGTTATGTTATGTCATGTCATGTTATATTGCGCCATGTCACATCACGTCATGTCATGTTACAGTACGTTGCGTTACAATATGGTATGTTATGCCATGTCATGTTATGTTGTGATATGTTACATCCTATCATAGTACACACTACATAGTAGTATATTATCTTCTGTTTTGTAATGTCATGTCACAGAATGTCCTGTCATGTCACTGTATGTTATGTTACAATCTGGTATGCATTGCCATGTCATCTCATAGCGTGTCATGTCCTGTTTTGTTACGTCATGGTAGCAAATATTACAGGATGTTATGTAATGTCATGTTTTGTCAAGTCATGGTATCTTATATTATAGTATATTTTGTTACAATATGGTGTGTTATGCCATGTAATGTTATATTGTGATATGTTACATCCTATCATGACATGTTACATGACATATGTTTTGTATGTCATCTCACAGAATGTCCTGTCATGTCACAGTATGCATTGCCATGTCATCCTATAGCCTGTTATGCCATGTTTTGTCATGTCATGTAAGAGTACGTCAAGTCCTTTCATGCTATGTTATTACAGCATGTCATGGCACGCAATGTCTTTTTATGTCATGTCACGCTACAGTCCATCTTGTTATGTCTTGTTACGGCATGTTATGTCATACCATGCCATGTTACAGTCTGTTACAGTCTGTTACATTAGCAGGTCATCATGGACAAACTCTCCCATTAGAGCAGGTGCATTCCCACTCTGCCATTGCTAATACGTTCAGATGCAGCGGATGGGAATTACCTAGGCCGACAGGGGGACCAGGGTGGGACCTGGAGCCCCTTAATCTGCCCTGTGGAGGCCTTAATCCCATTACTGTGCAAGGGAGCAGGAGCCCCAGGACGCTCTAGCTCACTGCCCGCAGCCCGGCGACAAAGCTCACTGTTGGCCTTTGAAGTGGGAGCTGACCTAAAGGGAACCTCGTTTGGTTTCCTGGTGGCGTGACAGCGGCAGTTATACACCAGCGGTTATCTCGGTGTAAGGACAGGAACATTTCCACAGGGAACTCCCTTTGGGTCATTTATAGATTTTAAAATTCCAAGGTCAGCGTAAAATCAAGCAGCTGGAAAACAAGTTGTCGTTCAATGCACACGTCTCCTGTGAAGACATTCTAATTTGGGTTACAAAATTGCGTTATTCTTGAGGTAATTTACTCATTTTCAATCAAATGACATCATCACACCACCACTGCTGCTGCTTATTTCTTGTCATTCAGTGGAAATAAGTGCAGAGAACCCGTCTAGCTCAACTCATCATATTTGCACTAATAGCGTCGTTATCACATTAAATACAACCTGCTTAAAAAACTGTGTTTTTCCATTGGATGTGAGTTCAATTCTACCCAAAGACTTTTCTGTTTTTATAGGAAATAATAGTCATAACATATCCTGGATGCAGCCCAGTGTATTGTTTGTTTCTGTTTCCACTCACATGCGCTGTGTAACCAGTCTGCCGTTTTAATTTCCTCTCCCATTCTGCTGCTGTGTTTGGGGCTGCGTTTCTTCTTATTGTTATTATTTCTTCTTTGATGTGTCTAAATCCATGCTTCTATCATTTCTTATTGGTCACAACAGCAAGTTGTTTTAGTCACATAGAGACACCATCGGTGCTACTAATTTATTTTCTCTCTCTTGTATGTATGTCACTGTCAACTGAAGCTGTGTTGGCATGCACCAGCCTGTCTGCACTGGGAAGTGTGTGTGTGTGTGTGTGTGTGTGTGTTTATGTACAGTATGTGTGGCTACATGCCTGCCTCCTTATATATCCTTAATGTCAGTTTGTGCCAGCACACAGACCTGTTTACGTAAGAATGTGATCTGCCAAAGGAGAAAGCAGTCTGTCTTGTGGGCGACAGGCCTCGGCCCGTCTGTGTGTATGCGTGTGTATGCGTGTGTATGCGTGTGTATGCGTGTGTGTGTGTGTGAGAGTGTGTGAGTAACTGGAGGCCACGTAACAATCAGTTATGTGTTATGGGAGCAGGCTAAATCGAATTGCTTGCCTTGGATGTCAATTTTGGATTGTGTATTTGTATTTGTGGTCGGGGGCGTAATTATACACATTTGCATTGGGGCCCCCTGCGGTTTGTGTGCGTGTTGGGGGGGATTTTCAACATGTCCCAGTGATACTACACCTGTGTTAAAAAAAAACATAACATTAAACAACAAGAAGGTGCTCTAGCCATATATACCCTCATAAAGCCCATCTCCATCATGATTTTCATTTTTGGGGGTAAAATAGTAGAAAAAATACATTTCTATTCTATATAAACTATAAAAACAATAAATAAACTTTAAAGAACAATTCAATTAGAAGACAAATTTCCTGTTTTCTTTGGTATTTTTGTCATATGTGCTGATATGCAATGATGATTGCTGGCAATATGTATACTGATGTTGTCCAATGCCAAGTCTTCATGTGACGAGACGATACGTTGGTGTCGCAATAGTGTCATGATAGTTCGCCCTGAGGCTTACCTTAACTACCTTACGCCACCGATTTATGCACCTGATTTACCATATTAGTATATGTGTATGAACGCATACATGTGCCTTTACTATCTGTCAGTCATCCTGAAGTCAATCAGTGATACAACTCTCCTTGAATCTCCATCTCCTTCAAGCTAAACGATAGAATCACCACCGCGCCGTTCTTCCTCTCCTTTTTTAAAGCGTCTTCTTCCTTTCCATGCCGTACCCACAATCCATTGCAATCCCCACCAGGTCCCTCAAAGGATGGGATTACACTCTGCTTGCGCAACGGATGTCTGTGGCTGAATGTATTTGAGTCCACGGCAACAGAGCTCTGGCAATGCCAAGCGCTCAGACGGATGCTAACTTTAGCGTAATGTGTACATGCTAAAGACCACAAATGCCAGACTGGGGCTTTTCTTTTGTTCTGGCAAAAGCAAAGAGGAGCTCAGGGAACCGACGAGGAGACACATATATATATATATATAAAGGTTTATGCATTTGTTTTATGAAAGGGATGCCTAAATGGCGGTGAGGCTCTCTCGTCATCAGACAAGGCCGTACACTTTGCTTACATGAGCATTTAAGTTTTTTTGTGGCCTCCTCGCTCAGTCTTACATAATCAGCCAACTGGGTCAGAGTTTCTCAACCAGCACCAAACCAAAAACAGGTTTCGGGGGAAATCCTGACAAGGTTGGAAAGAAGAAGAAATACAATGGGAGAATATTGTGCCATGCCTTCATAGAATATTTGCTGCATCTACTGCACAAGCTCTTACCGTGTACCTTCGGCGGTCTTGGAATGTAACTGCTCCGTCTGGTATGCTCATTAGGGGAGGCTCACATGAAGAGAGCCATTATGAATTGCCTATATCTAGGTCACGATCTTGTGGCTGGCTTAGAATTTGAAGCCTGATGAGAAAGCGCTTAAGAACCTCTGATGTGGGTTACTGACCTTCTTGAAATTTCTGCTTGTGCCTGCACAGTTGGGACCGCTTTAATGTGTTTGTGTGAAGTCTTACATTTTCTGGCAGTGCAGCAGCTGATGCAGAGAAAAGTGAGCTGTTACAAAAGAGGTCAGGACCCCATCAGGACCGTACGTAGAGAAGAGGACAAGAGAGGAATGGAAGAACGGTTTGGGAGCAGGCGGCAACCTCCAGGTCGGAGAAGGTAAGCCAATGCGGAAGTGTCTTAAACGTGCATTCTTTCCAATGACCAGCAGGGGGCGACTCCTCTTTTTGCAAAAAGAAGTCTGGTTGTATAGAAGTCTATGAGAAAATGAGTCTACTTCTCACTTGATTTATTACCTCAGTAAACATTATGAAGATCATTTTATGGTCTCAATTGCTAGATTCAAGTCTTCTTCAATACAGCATGATGTTCAGTAAATTATGGTCCTATTTAAAGTCAAATAGACCATAAAGCAGGGTGTGCTTTAGGGCGGGGATACTGTACCTTGTGCTTGACAGGTCGCTACCACGGCGTTGTCCAGTCTGGGAGTTGTCTGCGTTTTACAACTTTTCAGTTCATGGAGGTTCATTGAAACATTTTGGTCGCCTAAAAATGCGATCGGTTGTACTAGGCTCCACCTTCTCGTGTCACTTCTGGCTGCAAAAAGCCAATATGGCGACAGCCAAAATGACAAAATGGCAGTCCACAAACCAATGGGTGACGTCTAAGTCACCCCTCCGCAGTCCTAATATGGTCACCGCCGTTCACTGGTTGCAAAAATCCAAGATGGCGAAGGCCGAAAGGCCAAATTTGAAGCTTCGAAACGTCAGTCCACAAACCAATGGGGGTCGTCACGACAACTATGTCCCCCTTCCAATACGAGCGTGTAAAAGGAGGAATGGGCTCGACAGGTATTCATGAAAATGCAGGAAGTGGCACTGTTGAGGTGTGGTACCTGCTCCCGAAATTCTGCTTGGTACCTTCAATTCAGGACATCTCAGCACGCCCACGTGTGCTAATTTTTGCATGTGCCCATGTGTCCTTTCTCAGGCCCGTGCACACTCTCACGTACAGCGTGTGCTTGGTTCTAATTGTCTGTCCTGTCTGCTCACATTAGTGGCCTGTTTGTTCCACAGGCCCGGTGTTTGTCCTGGGCCCCCTCATAAGGACAACCCCAGCCCCAAGATGGGGGAAAGGATGCGGGAGAGGGACGCTGAGGGAGGATGGTGGTGAAAGTGTGTGTGTGTGTGTGTGTGTGTGTGTGTGTGTGAGGGCGTCTTGCCATGGTGCCTGGCCCCTAATGGGATCAGAGGGGAGCGGCAGCGTAAGGGGGACAAGGTCAAGCTGAGGTGCTGCCAACTCTGGTTAACCACAAGCGGACCAGACTACAGCGGGACAGGTGTTCTCTCACGCCATCGCTCCCACTCTCCTTTTACCCCACTTTCCGTCTCCACCCGGCCCCTCCATCGCCCCCTCATTTCATTGTCCCTTTCTTTTCTTTTTTTATTGTTAGAGCAACACATTTCGGCTGGTGGCCTTCATCGGGGTCATGTCAAATTTAACCATTTCACAAAACTGCCTTAAGATTAGTGCCTAATTGTGTTGGAATCAAAAGTCCCACTAGATACTTTTAAGGCGTCACACACTGATTTTGAAATGTTCCATAAAAATACATTTGATCCACTTTGATCCGCAGACTACCGTTTTGAAGCCTTAGCATTTTGGCCATCGACATCTTGTATTTTCGCCACCAGTGACCAAAGATGACCATATTTGAACTGCATAGGAGGGACACCGTGGTAGAAATGCCATACACGGCTATGGCAGCGACTTGTCAATTACAAGGTAGCCTCGCTCAAAAGCATACCCTGCTTTACGGTCTTTTTTACTCTAAATGGGGCCTTCATTTAATAAATGAAACATCATGTTGTATTGAAGATGACTTGAAACTAATAGAGACCATAAACTCATGTTTTCAATGTTTCCTGAGGGAATAAATCAAGTGAAAAATGGGGTCATTTTCTCATCGACATCTTTTTGCAACCGGAGGAGTCGCCCCCTGATGGCCAGTAGAAAGAATGCAAGTTTATAGCACTTCAGCCTTGGCTTCACTTTTCAGAGCTGGAGGTTGCCGCCTGCTTGGTGGTCAAGACAGAAGTAGGGTAATTATCTAATTGACTTCTATACAATCTGACTTCTTTTTGCAACCGGAGGTGTCGCCCCCTGATGGCCAGTAGAAAGAATGCAGGTTTAAGGCACTAGGCTCCACTTTAAGAACCGTAAGTCGCCGCCTGATGCCAAGCCACTAAAACTTTTTCAGAAGTGATGGCAGCAATTGAGAATGGCCTCATCACTTTCATGAAAGACATAAATCTAATCTGATCTGCAGAGCAACAAATTCAATGCTGCTGGTACAAGTATCGACAGGGAACATTGAGTATACATGGGAGGAGAAGGCTGTCAACTGTCAGTGCATTGAATGGCCTTTAGCTTTTGTTTCGTTTTTTGTTTTTCTTCTCGCAACATTGAATACTAGTGTGGATTTTCCCATGTCAGATAGCAGAGTGACCTCGGGGTGATTGTGTAAGAGGATTCCTGACATGCATCTCTCTCTCTCTTTGTTTGTTTCCTGAGGCTGCTTGTCGGAGCACGCATGCAGCACACTGCCTGCCCCGGTGTGTGAACGCCTGTCAGTTGCTTGTGGCACTCGGGTGTGTCTCGGGGCACCATCAGCCCTATTGCACAGCTGAATCTAAGCCCCTGGCCGGGAAAGACTGGCGCACGCTCAACGCGACACACTCAGGGGTCACAGTATTCACAGGGCTGCGTGACATGAGAAGAGAAGAAGAAACGAAAGACAGGCAGAGACGAAGTGTGTTCAAATGCTGAAGAGGAAGCCACCGTGGTGAGATAAACAGCTCCTTATCTGTGGCCGCGAGTGCACTGCAGGGCTGGTTGAGAAAACCGCAGTGTACGTAAGAGAGCGGACAGGTACACAGAGTGTGCTGATGTGAGGGAGATGAGAGGATACGATTAGCACACCAGCTGTCTCGAACACGCACGGTCACATGCAATCCGACACACGTAGGAACAGACAAAAAGCATGCATGAAAACATGTTTGAACACCTTGTGCATCGCCAGATGAGATGAGGCAAGATAAGCCAGTGCAAGACTTTTATGGTTTTATACATTTCCTTGCATCTATTAAAGTTTGCAAGTGTGTGTGCGTGACTATCTGTCACCCCTTCTTGTTTGTGTGTGTGTATGTGTTGCTAACAGTAAGCACTTGCTACATGATGCTTTTGGCCACTTTGCATGAACATGTGACTTCAGAGTAGGTGTCTGTGTTGGCTGTGAGCCATCATGCTCGCCTCTAAATGAAGCTTTAAAGGGCATTTTACTGGTTTTCACATGAAGAGCAGTGTTTTCGTCATAAAGGAGGGCTACTAAGCCTGCGAAACCAAAGTGTTCTTATTAGCCAAACACCGACGCTTGGTCAGTGTCCCTACACTTCAAACTGTGACGCTCTAAGTTCCGCTCTAGCGTCAATTTGGGACATGTCTAGGACGGCTATCAGTTTACACTTGTTACCTGCATAGTGTCCTTTCAAAATAAACTTCCAACATAGGTTTACTTATAGTATTTAGGTGTACTCACACGACAAAACTACTTGGTTAGGTTGGCTTGTTGCCACAGTGAGTGAATCTCACCCACGTCACAGCTTCGTGCTCCAGAGCGTCTCACGTCTCATCCGCACAGTCCATGAATGAGTCATCCCAGCTCGGTACAGACCGTCCTCATGCACAACAACTGTCCAACTAGGGGCCGCGATGCGCCAGTGGCCTAGTGAGCGTCCAATAGCAGGCGGTAATAGATCATCACTGTGTCTGTTCCCAGGGGGAGCAAAGGGCAACTTGATGGGTGTTTTGAGGTTGGCGGGGAAGCACGTACTCATCTGTCTGGGCTCTGTTTGCCCACACTGAGGCGGTGTGATTAACAGTGTGCACCCACAGGCCGGCCGTACACGTTCGTGTTGTGCATATGTTGTGTGCGTTGCCCATACACAACCACACATCATGTACACCAAACACAGTGACGCAGAGAAAAAAATGGATATACACACGGGGGATGTAAACACACCTGGGAACGGATACACAGTCTGCACACACACAAGATTCTGAGTGATCTCTCTGCGTTGCCAGTGCAGGTACAGGAAGCGTGCCTGCATTTGTAGTGTTTTGTGCAAACAGCGCGGTTTTGTAAGCGGTGCAGTATCAGCACAATCTCTCAAACCCAATGCGGGCCCACGTGTGTGTGTGTGTGTGTGTGTGTGTGTGTGTGTGTGTGTGTGTGTGTGTGTGTGTGTGTGTGTGTGTGTGTGTGTGTGTGTGTGTGTGTGTGTGTGTGTGTCTGTGCGTGTTCTCACTGTGTTCTTTTCCACATCATCTGTCAGGTGAAGAGCGCGGGCAGCGAGAGCGCACTGCAGCGTGTGTGTTTTGTGAATGCTCCGTTCGAGACCGTGCACACCCTTCCTGCTTCACCACATCACTGAGACGCCGGCGTTCCTGTGTGTGTGTGTGTGTGTGTGTTTGTGTTTGTGCGTGTGAGTGATGTGTGATGTGGCTTCAACTGTGCAGCATCACAGAGACTTCCAGTCATTCTGCTCGGCAGCCAGACCCACCGACATAAAGGAACTCAGTGTTCTGATGTTATCGAAAGCCATCTTCATCTCTTTCTATTTCCCTTTCTTGCGTTGTCTCTTTCCCTTTTGAAAAAATAAATCACGACAGTATTTGTGTTTGTTTCCTCTAGGAACAAACAGACTTAGAGGAACGTGACAACATAGTGATTTTTTTTTTACGTGTTATGAAATAATTATGATGTTCCTATGTGGGTGGTCTCTGTGTGCCACTCAATAATGAATAACAACGGTGTCGTTTTATCGAATTTCTTCGTAAGAATCCTTACTTGAAGAATACTCCTTACACCTTTGTGGTGGGATGCTGAGAGTTTCTCTCTTTCCGTCTCTGCTTCTTTTTCTCATCACCCTTGTCACTCTCTCCCACTCTCTTTCTTGCACACAAAGCAGAGCATGCTGCACAGTCGCCGCTGCTGCAGAGAAACCCAACCGGAGATGTTTTGAAGAGGTTTCCTCCAGCGATGCGGGGGCCAAAACACCACAGGTGATTTGCACTATAGCTGTGACGGGAGAGCACGTGATTTGCTTTTCTTTCTCTCTCTCTCGCTCTCTTTCAAAGATAAAGTTCACGGTTTCCTATCTATATTTCACATAAACGCCCTGCGCTGCAGCTCATGGAGGCGCTGAAACCACTATTCTGAATATCGGCGCACAGGGCAAAAACATCCTGAATCGACTCCAACGCTTACAGTAATTCATTAGTCGAAACCGCCGGGTTGAGTCAGTCATTAATGGGAAATCATCAGCTTTTCATCTCAGAGATCTAAAAATGGGTACTAGCACGTGTACTATGAGCTCAACTTATAGTTTCCAGAGGAGCTCAGCTTAGCTCTGTTACCGTAAACACTCTTCTCAAACAACATACGATATAGTGTTGTTGTTCTGCATCACGGCCATACTGGTTGCACAATTTATTGTGAGCAATGGGTCTGTGCTTCGTCTTATTTTATTCCATACAGCTGTGGGTGTTCGTGAAACAATTAAAGGAGCCGTCTGACTTGTGACACTCAGAGGAAATTACATTTCTTTAAAAGGAAGCTCAGTCGTAGTAGGAAAAGCACAGGTGCAATCAATAACATTAACGAAGGCCAAATTCCATTCAGGTGTTGCCGTTCCAGGGCTCTGGGATTGTGCACGCTTGTACTTTTTGGGACGTTGAAATGAGCCTAAGTCCACCTGCTGCATAATTTTGAAAAAAACCCTAAAAAGTAGGCAAGGGGCTAGGAGATGGAATCACGCCCACTTTTGTCGAAAGCCTTGAGGCAGCGTCGACAAGTATGACCACTACAGTACCTTGGAAAATAGAGGTATAACATGCAGCCCTGGATTTGATGGATTTAAGCTTATCAGACCTTAAATGAAACAAGTATTAGCTCGCTAGCTAGCGCGCCACGCAGCCCCTCTGCTGAAGCGCCAGCTCCGTAGACGGAACGTCGTAGCTAGCAACACAAATTCATCCAGCGAAAATGTCTCCGGAGCATCCAGTTGTACCAGCCTGCTGCTCAAAAACCAGTACAGTTAGCATGAAAACATGGTGGAATTAGCTAACTAACATTAGCTAGCTAACTAGCCACCTGCTAAATGAGACAAATTCAACAATTTAATGCTTCATTTACACACTCTTGTCACAATGAAGGAAAACACAGTGCTGTCACCAGACAATCCTTAACACTGTTTCACTCTGTGTGATTTGAGGGCCTTAACATTCTTTTATTTCATGATGTAGATTAGTACCAAACGGTTGACAGTAGATGCCATTTTTCAACCGTTTGCAACCATGAAATGCTGGTAGAAGACTTAACTATAACACCGCATTGATGTATTTCATCCAAAGTTAAAGTCTTAATATGTAGTTTACAGCTAAAAACATGTTTGAGTGGGCAGTTACTTCTTAATGTTACACTTGTGTATGTCCTGTTATGTTAAAGGTTATGAAGACACTCCCCCATTTCATAGTGGACGCTCAGACACTTGAAGGACGAGCTAGCTTTAGCTCATAATCGATCAAAGACGGTCTGGTCATTTTAGTTACTAAAATATTGCCAGCCACTACAGAAGGTTTAAAAAATGACCGTTCAACCCTGTTTTCCCTCCCCATTCCTTCATAGAGCTATCATTCCCTCACACTATCCCTTCCTATTCTCTCTCATTCCCCTTTCTACCAGAGAAAAAGACCCAGCATTACACCCAGTGTGCGGGTATATTGATTGTACACCACCACCACCTTCCCAGTCCCACAATGGACCCCTAAGCAGAGCGGGGGCCCTTTATGAACTTGGCAATCTTTTTTTCTTTTTCTTTTTACAGTCTCCTAAATGAATAGGATAGGTAGGGGGAAAGGAGCGAAGGAGGGACAGGAGAAAAGAAAAAGTTACAGAACAAAAGAGGTGAGCAGGGGGTCCTGAGATGGAGGCAGGATGAGGGGGGAGTTCTCCTTTCCTTCCCTCCTTCAACGGGGCTGGTTCTCCCCACTCCGCCTTTGATGTGCAACGGTAGAACGAGATTCTGTCAAGTGCACTGGTGGGGAAGAGCTTGTGTGTGTGTGTGTGTGTGTGTGTGTGTGGATGGGGGGCGTGAAAAAGCAAACTTGATGGGCTACGGAAGTACGGATAAAAAGAGGCACAGCTGGATTGATGGGAATGATGAGGGCCTCCTCCTCTCCCCCGCAACGTACACAAACCATAAATACCCCCACACACACAGGGAAAGTTGTTTTTTTTTCTCTTGTCTCACCCACACAGACTCACACATTGCAGAAGTGCACACATTCTTGCACACAGACAAACACACTCCTCCAGATTCCCCCTCTGTCACACACACACACACACACACACACACACACACACATGCTCCCTGGTGTTGTTGTCAGTCACACTGGGCTTGTAAAAAGCCCCTCTGTTCGGGCGCCACCCCTCATTCTGCGCTAATGGTCAGGTGCTTCTGTTCGTACCCACAGAAATCAATCACCAGTCTGTTAGTTGTCTCATTTCCTGAATGGTGTGTGTGTGTGTGTGTGTGTGTGTGTGTGTGTGTGTGTGTGTGTGTGTGTGTGTGTGTGTGTGTGTGTGTGTGTGTGTGTGTGTATGTGTGCCTTTTTTCTCCCTTTGACTACATATCTGTAGGTGAGTTATTACGAAGCCGATAACTCTTAGAAAAGAAAGTGCCGTCTGCAGAGAAATGACTCACTGTAGTTCAAACAGTTTGTCACTCGGGTCATTGTTCCTCCCCTCGTTATCTCACAGATTTGAAACGTTTGTCTCAGACAGGCGCGTGAGTCACTATCTTCAATCCACAGAAAGATTTGCTTTTAGCCAAATCTGGCTATTTGTTGAGTTTATTCTTTGTAGAGTCATTCTTTGTAGAGTTAAAGACCAACCAATGAAAGACAAACCAAAAGATGTTCATCTTTGCTGTTTTCAAATAAAGTAAAAACTATTTTAAAGACACAGATGTGCAGATTACTGAGAAACACCTTGGCTCACATGTTCGGACCATTGATATAGCATCTTAGTATTTAAGTATTAGAGTTTTATTTATGTTCCACTGTGATGGCGCCCCCTACATTAGTTCTCATCGGACGTGAATTTTTGTTACAGACTGACTCTGTCGGTACAGGTAATTTTATGGGTCCGGTATATGTGTGGGCGGCCAGCAATTCTAGACACAACTAACAGCATTAGCTAACCAGTTGTTAGCTGACATGGTTAGCTAATGCTTTGTCCCATTTGTGATTTGACTCTGTGATGCCGTACAGTACTTCCTGTTGCAAGTCTGCACGTTATTTGAATCATAGCGTAATGTCTTTTCTGTTTTGACTGAATCCATGAAAGAGAGACTGCTAATGCTAGCTAGCACCTCTTCCTTCTATAACACAGGAAAGGAATGTCTGGTCTGAATCAGCGCTAATATAAGCACGCTAGGCTAACTAGCTTCCATTTTCTGAATAGAAGCTATTTAGCCTAGCTTGCTAACTTTCACTTTCTAAATGCAATACAGACTTAAAGATGCGACTTCCTAAATGTTGTAGGCAGCTGAAATCGCTAACAGTTGCTAACCGAGGATTGTTGAAAAAGTCAGTACAGAGGTTACCAAGGCGTCCTCTAGCAAGGCAGGCCCTCAAATGTCAACCATCCACCCCAAGGATTGAGACTGACAGTAGATGCTGCTTCCACAAATATGTCCAATTCCTTTGTTCTTCTTTTGAATGAATGGTCAAACAAGCACAATAGCTTATATTTCCTCACACAAAAAGTGAGAATTCAAAGTTCCATCCAACTTGTTTTTGTATACTGTGCGGAGATTCAAACTCTTGCATTAGGACCTTTTAGCTCATTTGACATGACAAACTTGGAAAGTATGACAACTTAACTTTTTATTTTTTAATGGTATAATTGCTTCTCCCTGATAGATTATTTTTTTGGAGAAAAATAAGATTTTAGGACCCACTTCTGGACTAAATTACTTGGTCAGATGGATGTTTTTGGCCTGGTGTCCAGGCTGGCACATGGACACTGCCAGGTGCCCACTGCTCAGGGCCAGACAACACTCTTAAGCCCTGCCACCTTTCACTCTCTTTAATGGGTGGCGGTGTGAATGCCCGATGGCACCGAGACCAGCCGTTAGTGGGCAGCAGGCCTGGACGAACAGAACCTCTTCTGAAAGAGAAAAGATAGAGAGAGAGTTATAAAATGAAAGGGCGACACCGTAAAGCACCACTCCAACACAGAGGGAAGGCAGAGAATCACCAAAACAAGTTACCCACCCTCTCACACACACACACACACACACACACACACACACACACACACACACACACACACACACACACACACACACACTCATCAGCCTGCCAGCCCCCAACATTTACATTAGAAGAGGAAGGACACAGTGGGCCTGTGGAGGAATAGAGGGATGGGGAGGAGAGGTCGGACACGCTATTGGGAGGTTGTAAACACTGTAAGACAGTATCTCCATGGAAGCCCGCACACTGCTCTGAGGCATCTCAACCCCCCCTCCATCCAGCCTTTCCAAAGCCAAGTACCCTGACCGCCGGGCCCCAAATCGGCCCCTCGCCTCGCCTGCCAGCCTGGCTGTCCGGCACAGCAGATGTGCACAGAGGAGAGTGGCCTTGGATGACTGGATCCCCTGGGCTTTACAGAGGGGCGAGGGAGGAGGAAAGACGAGTGGCCTTGACAGAGGGCTTGTGTGACCAAGGTCCTGTGTTTGTGGAGAGCTTATGTTTACTGTGGTTGCCCCTGTGGGTTCATACATGTACAAGTGTGTGTGTGGATGTGTTTCCATGACATTAGCTCTCCATATCATTCTTTTGGATTAAACCTTTTCTTATAGCCTAATAGATTGCTGCAAGAGTGAGTCCTAAAACCCAATCCGGTTCCCTAGTCTCAAAGTCAAGGTTTTTTTTTAAATCATTTTTGATTAGATGAAATTTTTACAATTTGTTCTACAGTATAAACATGTGGGTAAATCCATTTTTCATGTCTTTTTCAAGTGGCCAAATTAAACTACAAAAACGTCATCGCACCAACTGCTCCGCCTTTCTACTTCTTCACACTTCAAAATTCATTAAAGTGGTGTTCACTTGTGGATATTATTTTGCTGAACAAAACTTTGTGTTTGCCACAGAGCCTATCCCTTATGTATAAATAAATAAATATTGAATAAAATCAAGCAGTCGTGCTGTCCAAGCCATCGGACACCTGTTGGATTAGAATTTGACTTTCAACTTCCATCTGTCATGCTGGACATCTTAGCTGGCAAAACTTCACATAGTTGCTATACGTGGACTCACTGCATGTCAGCTTTGATGTTAAACACCCAGTTTTCTGTGTGTGATCAGAGGCCATAACAGCAAGCTATACAGCCGTTGAACTGCACCCCGCTCCCCTGTAAAGGAAGGATGTGAGGTAGTAGAGGAGGAGGAGGAGGAGGAAAACAGGTGGGTTTAAATGCTGTTCTGGCTCGACTGAGCCTCCTTTGAGCTGGTGGTCCCATTATACAGCCGCTATTATGAGACCCTCTGTAGCCAAGCCACTATATGGAAGTTCCCATACAGACAGGATGGGACAGACATACTGAGAGACACTCATTGACAGCATAACAGACAGGAGGACTTGTCCTTTATTTTACCTTCCAGATTTTTAGACACATTTCTTTTGGGATTTTTCAAAAAGAACTCTAAAAAGTGAAATCAAAGTTTTAGCACAAATGTTTTCCACATTAAGGGCTTGTGATGTGCCTTCAATGTAGCATACCTCCGTAGTATGGATTATTATTTCCCTTCTTATCTGTATTTATCTCACAGGGGTTGGCAAAGAGACATGGGATGGACTTGCTAGTAGATGGGTGGATGCCCTGTAAAACAGATTCCCATTCACCAGCTCTGCATAAAGGCCTTTTATTTGGAACTCTGTTCGTTAGCCCTCTCACCTCCTGTATGCGCCACGTCCCTCCCAGAGAGAGAGAGTGGGAATCAGTTGAAAGATACACGAGGAGGGAGCGGGAAGAGATGTAAAATGGTCTAGGAAAGAAAAAAAACAGGCCTTTGGGGCGTTTTTTTTTTTTTTGTTACACAAAAGACAGAGTTAGAGAGCGAGGGAAGGAGATTGAATGCTCAGAGAGAGTACAAGAGAAAGGGAGAGAGGGTTTTTGACAGAGCCGGAGTGGGCAGCGCCTGCCAGGCGCTGTGGAATTCATGGTCGATTTGTCCTTGTTTGCGGCCGCTTTGCAATAAAAAAAACGGAGCTGAAGGGGAGAAGGGGCTGAACCGGGTTTGGGGCAAGCAACAGATTGCAGATGCCTCTTTTGGAGAGGGCTCCTTGTGAAAAAAGTAGGTCCCCCTCTCGGGAGTCCCGAGCCACCCTTTAGAGAAAAGAGCCCTTCTCTACTGTAAAGGAGTGCTTGGGACATTGTGGGGCTTGTCAATGGCTCTCAGCTGGGGCACCAGGAGAATACAAGGAGGCCCAGTGTTCAGCGCCCGCAGCTCCTTCTATAGAGGCCAGAACCATAATGGGGGCCCCCAGGGCTCTACGGGGAGTTTAGAGGGCCCAGTTTCAATGGCGACCAAGTCTTTTTAACTGGTACATTGTGCGACTCTCTCCCTCTGTCCTAGAGATGGGGAGAGGGAAATTCCAATGCAGATCAAACAGAATGTCTTCATTTCCAAATGAACGTGGGACGGACAAGATTCGGAGGGACACAGTTTGAGGCATTAAGAGGGTATTGTTAGTGAAGAGAGGCAAGGGGTTAGGTAGGTGGGCGCATGCACGACCGGATTCATGTGTTGCTACCGCAGACTGCGGTCAGCGGCCGGCCCATCGCAGGTGAGATTAGAGCCTATCACGGCAAGTTAAAGCACCCGTCAATCAACACAGTGGACCACTGGATCGGGGGCAACCTCCAACTGTTTTTCAGTGTGTGTGTGTGTAGTCTGTGTGCTGATTCTGTGCGACTGTGTTAGCTAAGGTCAGTCATGAGTTGTTACCATTCTGTTTTCCCATGAAATCGTTATTGTAAAGCATATTTGGCCTTTTACAACACACACAACACAGAAAGTGTTTCAGTCATTCGGGACTTGGTTACCCGCAACTTAGAAAAGACAAACTTTACACAGTCACCATGACCGCTGCAGAATGCTGCAGAAAATGTAGCTGATAAACAAAGTGCCGTCCAACGGCGTGGCCTTAGGATTTCCCCTAGCCTCAACCGTCTGAAAATATAGTGGGAGCTCGGGCCTTTTTAAATATCTGGTTGTCTAACTCTTCTAGCCGTCATACGTATGCCACGCTCTTTATGTAGACATAAAATTGCTTGTGGATAATTACACAATTACAATTTGATCCTTATTTTCATTGATTTGGCAATTGGCTATGATACCATAATGTACACCTACAGCAGGTATTGTAGGTCAAAGTTGAACAAGTTAAGGATGATTTCAGTGGACAGTAATAACAATAATTGCACCACTAAGCTATTCTCTGTCTGTGTGTCCTTCGTATGTCTCAAGAACTGCACATCCAATCTACTTCACCCAGTGGCGGGCTGTGCATTTTATACCTGGGCCTTCACTGCTGAAATACCACCTTATAACCACATGATGGCGCCACAGCTAGGGTTATTATTCGCTTCTTGGGCTGTAACTATATAACGTTACGTATTCGTATTAAACCGTTCGGTACGAGGCTTACAAACCGAAAAAAATGTTTGAATAATACTAGTGCATTTGGAAAATGCAGAAGCTTAAATTGTAGGAAATATAATGTTTTCTGCGCTCACTAGGAGACAACGGTCTGTGTGACCTCTGAACCGGAACAAAAACAGCTGAGGCGCCGCAAGTGTTCTGGGAGGCTAGGCTAACTAGCTTAACGGAAAAACAACAGCAGCAACACGCATTCTGCTGCACACTCAAGGGCCATTTAGATATTAGATATAAAAAAACGAACCAGTTGACTTACCAAATGATGATCACATCCTCTTTTCTTTGTTGACAAAGAGTTTAATCCCACAGTTAAATCCCAACTCACAAATCCGTTTATCTTC
The DNA here is from genome assembly GCF_910591455.1 of Pholis gunnellus. Classification (NCBI taxonomy): domain Eukaryota; kingdom Metazoa; phylum Chordata; class Actinopteri; order Perciformes; family Pholidae; genus Pholis; species Pholis gunnellus. The sequence goes on along the minus strand of NC_136538.1, from coordinate 5,108,000 downwards.
CAGTTTCAGCCATTGAGTGTTAAAAAACAAAGCTAGGTAAAGAAAATAAATAAAAATCTACACCAAGCAAAATGCAAAAAATATCATAATTTCATGTATCTTTCAATTTGAACTTGTCTAACTACTCCGACTAAGCCTCTGCTGTAAATTCCGTTTCAAAATAGTCACATGCTCGCCCACTGACCAATCACAGCATAGAATCTCACTGCAGCGCTGCTGCTAATGCTGAAGTAGTTGTAGGCCTGCAGGCTGCTCTGGCGCGTCAAACGTTAAACTAAAGATCTGATTGGTTGAAGACTATGACAATCAACAATATCGTCCCCATTCACTTAAACTGCACATGGAGGCACTGCTGAGTCTGCAGGCCTCGGGCCTCTCTTCTTACCTAGAGACACAGAGGTGAAATCTGATTGGATAAAAGCTCTACTTAAAACAAGCTGCACTGGAAGCAGAGCAAAAGGAGACTGCCCACAGAGTTCTGAGTCTATAACCTCCAATGGGAGAAGTGAACGTGAACACAGATTTTGATGGATTCATTCCCTCCATAGTCATCAAAGTGAATATTGGACCCATTTTTTATAAGCCACATATAAACTGTAAAACTAAAATGGTATTTTTCAAACACACTAATCAGGAGAAAAGTACATGTGTGGACGCCCTAGCTAGCTCATTTTAGTAATGCTAAATATGGCTGTCAACTAATAATGTTAGCAAATGAAAACATGAATGAATACATTGTGAAAATATAAACCAATCTGCTTTCATCCACTCACATGACATTTGCAAAACTTCCAATGGGGCTGAGGCGAATACGCCATGACCACACCTACTTAGGAGACAGGAAGTGAACCATTTTAAACCATTGGCGGAGCTTGTTATGTGTTGTTTTTTATAATAGAGTATCTTTGTTAAAACCAAAATCTTTTCACGTCCCTTGAGATTTTCGGTTCTTGAGAACACTGCCAGCAGCACTTCCTCACTTGCTCCGAACAAGCTCCAAGCGGCCATATGCTCCGAACAGGCATGCCATGAATGGGCACTGCGCTAGTTCCTAAAACATAGCAATTATGTTTGGTTGACAAACTATTTCATAATAACCAAAATAATCGATGGCCAGTCCTAGAAAAGAGGATCTAAGTTATAGGTTGAAAAAACTCAAAGTGTCCTTTAATTTTCTGAAAATCAACAAACAGCAGCCTTGCTGTGATCACGAACCCTTTGCTCTGAAGTCAATTGACACACAACTATACTTTTTACGTTTTTGTGAATTGTTGAGGCTGTTCTAAATTGAACACGTAAACACACTGAATCCCAAGTTGAAACGGTCATCATCCATGAACTCCCCAACAGGAAAGGGCTCTCCCTGCAGAACTCCCTCATCTCGCCAGCTGCCCGTAATGTGTGTATGTGTGTGAGTGTGTGTGCTTTATCTATGCATGCAACAGAGATACAGCGAAATGAGAGAGCGGGACACCTCTGACTGCAGGGTTCCTCCAATTGTTAGGCAGGAAGCCCGCTCCGACCCGAGATAAAAGGAAACAAGAGCGAAAACACAGAGGGAATACAGAGAGAGAGAGGGAGGGCAGGGTGTACACAGAGATGCTCGCTCACCCCAAGAAGAGACAGTAGTGCAAAGGTGAAGGTGATGAAACAACAGAGAGCCCATGAGCAACAACAAGAATAACAACAGCATGTTGAGTCAGGCCTGCGGTTAAGAGGCTGAACTCAGCTGGTCTCTGTGTTTGTGTGTGTGTGTGTGCGTGTGCTGAGGAGACCCCACAATGACGCACAATCTCACAACACCTGTTCACTATCTGTAGAGTTCACACACATGTATGCCAAACATACGTCATCTCACTGTGGGGTAGACATTTTCTTTATATTGTATTTGTATCTGTTGTTATTTTCTATGTCTGTGCCTGTGTGTGAGGGTATAGTTACACATAACACCAACAGGGGACCAGCTAACCAACAGGGGTCCATGGTCGGTCATGCTAAAATCATGTTTAAAATTCTCTGGTGAATTTATTTTCATATTAATCAAGAGGGACCTGCGCATTTGTGAATGTTAAAGTTCCTATACAGTCAACCAACCCGGTCACACTGTGCTTCTAACCAACTCCGATGCAAATCCACTCGCGTCATTAGATGCTCAGAGCAGCTGAGGTAGTATAAAGAGCGAGATCGTCCTAAAAACTAATCTAAAAGTAAACGTTGACATTTAGTCGGTGAGTTGGTTAGTCGGTCGTGGAAGAGTCATTAGTGTTGTTTATTTTTAAAAGACGTGTCTTCGACATGTGTTGTTATTTTTGAAAAGACGTGTCAATATACGCTTGTCACATGCATTGTGTCTTTTCAAAATAAATGTCCGTCTTTACAATCAAAGCTTAAAATTGTGATATTTCGTGAAAAAACACTTTATTCTGCATGTCTCATCAAAAATGTTACACCAAATAAACCGTTTTTTAAACCAGGCAACTGGGAAGCCATGATTGACTCACCTGAGACAATCAAGAGACTGAACTGCAGACCGCTGAGCACAGTGCATTGAGGAGAAGACAGGAGAGGTTGTAAGTACTGAAATAGTTCAGTAGATATAGCATGAAGAGCCTACATTTTTTTCAGCTGCAGACTCCACACACAAACACACACACACACACACACACATCAATGCAAGTAAATGAACAAACAAACATAAAAGTACAACCACATGCTTCAGAACGTATCACATAAACGCAGCCCTTTCTGCTGACTGTCTGTTCAACAGGTCTTGTAAACGAGATCAATGTCACACTGGGCACTGCAAGTGCTTGTGTACCACTCTCCCATCGTCATGGTTGCCAAGCGATGGCCACACATTGTCACGGCGACGGTTTGAGTGTGTGTGTCATCAGGTCTGAGTTAACATCTTGTCCTGTGCTGCCTGAAGCATCGGCTGGGTGGAGTAAGTGGCGGCACGATAATGAAGCTCTTGTCAATGAAGCTGCAAATCACAGAGATATACAGACAACCTGTGGTTATCTAAACTCTGTGGCACGCTGCGGCAAAGCACAACTCAGCTGGCTTCCTGGGCAGGGTTACACTAAGAGCACAAATAAACATTGTATGACTCATACGTTATGTTTACATGTCTGTTTGTTACGTTGTTAGGGTTGGACCAATACAATTACAATTGCTGATATTTGGAGCTGATATACTGATGCTCAATGAAAGACTAAGAATGTCATTGTCATCCACCTTAGATATGATGTAAGTTATCGTTTTCAATGTATCCACTTACATTTAATGCATTTAATTCACTATAATTGAATGTGACAGTTAAATTGGGCTTCAAACAAGTATGGGTGAATATTGATTTTCATTAATTATTATAATTGCTAGCCGGAGTTATGGAGTTGCCCATAATGATGCACGCTGCACTAAACAAAAGAACTGGCATGCCCAACTCAATCGTCCTAAGAGTACGATGGGTGCTGAGGTTTTTAGATTGAAATGCTTCATTTGCTTATTGTTTTGTGAATAAATGCAGTTTTTTCAAAGTTGTTGTATAAAATCACTGTTAGCTGCTAGCCGCCGGCTCAGCTCTAATCCTGTTGATAGCCATGTGGAGGCAAAAGATATGTTCCCAATCTCGTATTTAGCACCTTATCAGGATAAAGCTGATGATATTTTATGTTTTTTTTCTATCTTTTGAACTGGGTGACATGTTATGAACACACATAACACTGTAGTTTATTCTAACTCAATCCCTCATACACCGTCCTCCAGCTGGAAATATTCACTAGAGTACCAAATTGTGAAAGTAGTCCCCAACAAATGCACCATTTCCTCCTGTTTGAATAACATTTGCTAAAAAAACTACAGCGGACAGCCTTTTTAAGGAACCTTAATTACTGAGGCTTTTAAAAAATTAGACAATATATTTGAATGATCTGTTTTTTAAGATTTCCATCTACAGTAGGAATGTATAAACTTCAGGCATGTGCAACGGGGGAAGTTAGGAAGAAACTTACACATTGGTGGTTTTTTTATAGAATATACCATCCTTATAGGAGCAGCATCTTTCTCCAGAAAACAAACAAAAGCAACACACAGCAAGTCACAAGGCAATTCTGCACAAACTCCATCAGCCACTTATCTGGAATGAGTCACGTCTCAAACAAAAGAGGAGGCAGAACAATGGAAAGTCTATACATGGCCTTGAGACAGGTTTCACAGTAAGACATGTGGTGCTGCAGTCACCTGTTCAAGCGCTGGCAGCCATTTATTATCTAGTGTGTAACGCCCTGATTCTCAAACATGACAGGAGCGGATTCCTCTGTGTGGACATGTATAAGTGCGCATACAGTATCGGTGTGTGAGTCTCAGAGCGGGTGGGGGTGACTGGCTGACAGCTTCCTGCAGAAAGGTGTCTCAGTATGTGGGTCGTGTCCATCAGCCCTTTAATCCCCTGTGATGCAGACCTGTTTGAACAGCCAGCAGGTTCTCACCACCTCAGTTACGTAAGAACTGAATGGAGGCCAAGCAAAGACAAACACTGAGAGAGCCAGACGGGTAGAGAGGGAGAGAGAGAGAGATTGGTTAGCACTTGTCGAAGTCAATTTACCTGAGCTCAACAATTAGACAGGAATCTCTTGGCACCTCAGAGGTTGTTTGTTTTCCCGTGAGTGTGTGTATGTGAAGAGAAAGAGTTAGCGTGCATGAGCGTGTGTGCGTGCGGTAACCAGCAGGTGTTTGACTGAGAAGTTTGACTTAACAAAGTTGGGCAGCTGGAGGTTCCCCCATGCTGCTCCAAGACTAACATTAGACACGTACCGCAGGTAATCAGATGCCACATATCAGTAAGTGGATGGAAAATAACCAGTGCAACACCTATTGGCTTGTGCTTAACTCTTTCTGTGGCAGCTAAAGCTGCTGAGAGAGCTCATGATAGAAAGCACCACTGTTAGTTCTATAATTGAAATCTGGTGTTCGGGTAAAACCGCATTAAAACTAATCTGTCTCTCTGTCAACATGTGTTGAGTGTTATCAAAATGTGAACTTTACATCAAATCATAGTTTACATTGGGCTCTGGATTGGATTCTGCAGCACACAATTTACGCTTAATGCCCATCAGTATGCCAACATGCCCGCAGTGACGTACATGCTGATGTTTAGTAGGTATAATGTATAAAACGTTAGCGTGCTAACTTTTGCTAATTAGCACCGAACACAAAGTACAGCTGAGGCTGATGGGAATGCGATGAGTTTTGCAGGCCTTTGGTCATAAACCAAAATGGACATATTGAACATTTTGAAGGGATCAATCAAAGCTATAACTATACATTCATTATCAAATTACGTGTCTATCCATCCAATGGGTGTTGAGGTATTTCACTCAAAATGTAAATGTGGTATTCATCCTCTGGGAACCATGATTGTCTGTACAAATGTTGAGCCAATCCGTTTGGTAAGTGCTGAGATATTTCACTGGATGAGTGAAAGCTTTGACCTGCTGGTGGTGCAAGAGGAAAAGTTACTATGGTTCATCCTCTGGATCTATTCAATAGGTCTTAAGATATTTGAGTCTGGACCAAAATCAGTAGAGCTAACACTGCTAGCTTGGCAAAGAGTCAGCCCCACTCTAGTACACTATATAGACCCGATTCCTCACTTCAAGTGGGTTTAGTATGTCACACCATGGACACCTCAGACACCACTGAATGCTGCAGGGTTCAAACATCTGATCTTTTGCCTCTATAATTATAATAAATGTCTGCTTCTTCATGTTAGGCAAAGTCAGATGTCAGATTTGAAAACGACAGCAGTGTTTTCACAAGCGTTAAAAACAACATTCCTCGTCGTCACATTTGGGTACATACATTGGGTGATAAGAGTGTTGATACAGTGAGCTTGCTGAGCCATGTTCTCCAAGAAGGTGATTCATCTTTTTAGGGAGAGGTAAGATGGATATCAATGAGATTTACTATGAGACTTTAGTATGAGTCCATATGTTTGGCTTTGACATGTAGTTACTTATTTCAAGCACAAATGTATGAATGACCTCTACACCCCTCTTAAACAAAGTGACTACAAGCCATCAGGCGGCAACATCCACATCGGAAAAGTGAAACCAACGCTGGTTCAAAGAAAACAAACGAACAAACACAAGGGATTATTTTTCTCTAATGGCCATCAGGGGGCAACTCCTCTGGTTGTATAGAAGCCTATGAGAAAATGACTTTTCTTCTCACTTGATTTATTACCTCGGTAAACATTAGAAACATGGGTTTATTGTCTCAATCGCTAGTGTCAAGTCTTTCAATATGTTGTCTGGTCTTGGAGTTGTCCGCGTTTAACAACTTTTCAGTTCATGAAAGTTCATGGTTACATTTTTGTCCCCTATTAATGTCTTATTCAGTGTTAGCTTATACTTAGTTCCACCCTTTCCTGTCGCTCTCATTTCGAAAAGCCAAGATGGCGACGACCAAAAACCAAGATGGCGACACAAAGATACAGTTTGTTAACACCCCCCAGCCCCATCAATAACCCCCAATCTAAAGTAAACCAGACATCTACCAACACTAGGCACACACACACACACACACACACACACACACATACACACACACACACACACCTGGGAATGACATCATTGTGTACAGAGGTCTGATAAGGTCATTAGTCAACCAAAGTGATGACCTGTTGCATAAGAAAACCTGGCAGGACTGAGTGATTGACTGGGACAACCACACATGCACCCACACATAAACACACACAGACACACACACACACAGACACACATAAAGTGGGCTGCAAGTAGTCAATGATTACAGGAGTAATGTGATAGGCTTTGCTATTGCTCTACTCATATCAAGGATAGGTTGGCTCCCGCCTGCTTCTCATAAAACCGTCATTGTTTTCACTGGCATGCAACACTGGCCACATACAAAGCCTGTGTGTGTGTGTGTGTGTGTGTGTGTGTGTGTGTGTGTGTGTGTGTGTGTGTGTTTGTGTGTAGGTGTGTTTGTGCCAGTTAGTGACTGTGATTATGTGAAGAGTTCAGTGCCAGTTTGTCACTGTACAAGGTGTGGGTTTAAGAGCAGCTGTGCGTTTGAAAGGTGAGCGGCAGAGAGGGAAACATGCGGATTGTTTTGAAAGTTTTCATTCAAGAACTTCCACATCCAACTTGCACCAGCATCAGTTCACCAGACCGTAAAGGTCTAATTGGTCAGATTGCTGTCTCTTACCAGTAAAGTTGCCTTTTAAAAATGAGGTACAACGGATCTTTTTCATTTTCTCAAATACGTTTTCCCCATGACTCCCAGACACGTCAGGCTTTGATATTGTTCAAAGAGTGAATCATACAACAGTTTCACAGTCTGTTACTGTTTGTTTAGTGTGAAGGTAATAAGTCACTAGCTTAGAGGGAGCAGTGGTGCTTAAAGGAAAACTATGGTTTATTGTGGCATTGGTTTTATTTTAATAGCTTTGGCCAAAGGTTTTTATCAGTTTTGATAACATTGTACCAAGTCATTGCTGAGCTCTCAGAACATGCAACATCACTAACATCCTAAAACCTGGTTCCCTTTTCTTGAAATCAATGTTGTTGTTTTTAATGGGTATTTAGGTAGATGCCAGAAATGAAGTCTCCGGTTAACACAAGCTTTAAGATATTTTAATGGTTTGTTCTACAACATAAAATATGTCAGTAAATCCGACACTCAAGAATTTTGAAGCTTTTACGTGTCTTGAAAAGTGGCTAAATGAGACTACAAAACGTCATCATGCCGAACATTCCCCCTTTTGTTATCTTTACGCTTCTGCCGATTGCATTAAAGCTCCAAAAATCACAAAAGCGGTGTTCATTTGTGTTCAAGATTATCTTGCTGAACAAAAAGTGTAAGTGTCATGAACGTATGTTTGCCACAGAGCGTGTTTTCTGCAATTCCAAAATCCAATGGAAAAATCCCACTGACTTTTTGTCGAGGGACATGCTAACTTCCGGTGTTGGCCAACCAAAATGCGTTCCTGCACCACTCTATGTCAGAAGAAAGACAAGTTGTAAGAAGACCATTATTGTTGTAAACAGACAGTTTAGTTAGATTAGCTACAAATGTATTTCGATGAAAAAAAAAAGTTGCTCATATTTGCTTTCAAAAGTAGATTCTAGCTAATGAATCCCTGTTGATATCACTCAGCATTATTGTTGCAGCTAGTAAAGATGGACGAATAATAATCACTTTGGTTGAAGTATAATCTCCCCTACATCTTTGACTACATATGGACCACAAAAACACCCAAAACACCACTTTGAAAACCAAGGCAGGAAAACAAGATGACTGGCAGTATTAAGGTAATAGGGTTTCTTTTTCATTGCTGTTATCAGGCCAACATGAATAACCACAGTGTTCTCTCCAACCGCTGAACCGTAACAGGAACATACCTATAGCCGCTCATGTTTAATCCCTGTGACAATATCCGAGGTCTCTACTTAGCAAAAGACCTTGAATCTACAAGATAAAACATGGAGCAGATGGCAGTGTTATGAGAGGAACTATTGAAATACACAGAATGGGTGTGTATCGCTAGCTGCATGTATCAACTTGCGGTTGGCTGTGTTTGATTTGTATTATTCAGTTTAATCACACACAGTGGTTGTGTCTGTCATGGCGTAGCCATTAATCAGTAAGAACCTGTGATCCACATGTCAAGGCTGTCTTTTTGGAAAACAGTCGTTGAGATTATTCCTATGAATGACATTCAACAAGGAAACAAAGACAACAATAAAAAAAACGGTTGTCCCAAAAGTCCTTAATAAAGATAACTAAAGATTAAAACTGAAGAAAAACAACCTGAAGCTTTAATGTTAGTTTTGACATCACAGTCCGGGCCTGAAGGCTTAATTAAAGGGGCAGAGCCTTAATGCCCAAGGAAACGGGTGCAGTGACTCAGTTGACTGACAAGCGGCCATTTCTGTCATTCCAGGCATAGCAGAGACAGCAGAGCTATGAGCCGGTGTTTTTTTTCCAAGCTGCAGAAATGAAAACCAGTTGGGGAGATGTGTAACAGCGGGGGCTCGGGGGAGGCCAGGTGTAGCTTGTCATGTATCATAAATATACAAACAGCACCAGCACAAATATAAGCTGAGTAATCATTAAACATAAGTCGAAGTTGCTTAGGCCAATGATGACATTGTAATCTGAGAGCTGCCAGTGTTATGACATTAGGCAACCAAAAGCATTCCATGGTCAGGGGACAAAGATTTGCTGCTGTTTTATCGGACCAGCAAATACAATGATACAGACTTATTATACGATTTAACACGAACATAACAGCAAAAACATACAAAAAAAAAAAGAAACATTTTGTTACGTCATAGCAGAAAAACACATAGTTTAATTAATACCTTAATGATGGTTGGCTGGCATGGCTTAGTGGGACATTCACCAAAATGTAAACTTTTTTCTTTCCGTGAGAAATCAATACATCTATTGTGAAAAGGTCTTAAACAAAACTAGAAGCACACTTGTAGCACTATCGTCTCATAAAAAACATCAATATAGCTTCATGAGAATCTGCTGAGCTCTCTTGAAAATAGTTGTTTAGCTTTGGTAGCAAGCTAACTGGCCAGATAAATTGTTTAACTTTTTAACCTCTAAGCCTATTTTGAGGCCTCTGCTCGAAAATGTCATACCCATACTTAAAGAGGCTTATCTCTCTAACTAAGGTCTATTTAAATAATTTCAATGGAATTATAACACTAACACTTGTGATAGTTTGTTAATATGTGTACATATCAGTGTATATATTACTGGTTAATGCTGATTGAAGATGGCACACAGCTCAAATTAAAAATGTTCAGGTTCGCCAGGAAAAAAAAGCACTTTTGTCTTTGAAATAATGAAGCAGTAAGCCTAAAACTCTCCACAGTCATAGCACAACATGTCAGCAGTCCTTTTTTAAAAATAATTGGCTTTGATAAAGTGAAGCAGGCCAAGTTGATAGAGGTTGGAGTACAGAGAGTTCATGCCAGGTCAAGCCAAAATTCTGAATTTTCCGAATTTTGGAACCAGGTTTCCAGCTGTTCTATTCTAATTTTATATACTATATAACTATATATTTCACTTGTTTTATCACTAATAGGGTTCAATCTATCTATTACAGCAGTTTGGCATCATTTTGAACCATTTCTGACCTCTCAGGGGCCTGATTTATGTTTTTTATGTGATTTTTTATTGGCAGTTTTCGAAGCCTATGATTGGTCGATTTGCCCATGTGATACATCTTAGAATGCGAAAATGAGTGTAGAATGCAGTGGGCCAGTCAGTCAGGTGATTGACAGACTTTTTAGCCTCTAAAACTCCAAAAGACTTGCGCAACAGACTGAGCGTCGAAATGATTCGCTGAAAAGTAAAAGGAGGACTACCGATGCATGGATTATCTCTATTTTACTCTCAAAAGAAAGAGAGGGACCGGGCGCATAAGTAGCGAAAGGATTTAAGATGATTTACAGAGTTTTTCGCCCAGATAACCAGCTCAAGGTACGGTGCGTTTCAAATGCTTTGCTCTGTGGTTGGTTGATCTTGTGTGTGTTCCACGGTGTAACGTTTGAATGGTTTGAAGGAGAGAAATATGAAATAGGGTGGAAATAGGGTGGAATTCTCAGGCTTGCTAAGCTATCGTTCGGCCATGACGGTCTCTTTTTTTGTGATGATATCTGCATTCGGAGTGCGTAGCTCACCAACAAATATGTGGTATTGTGCTAGAACTTGGTAGTTTATATATTACTTTGTGTATAATTGTGTTTTGAGTGAGTAAAATGACTTTTTTTGTATTTTTTCTCAGAATCTCGTCGTTAAGTAAAATTCATTATATTCATTTCGGAAAAGTGATTTATATGACGCTCTTCTTCGCAAAACACTCTCGCGTCGCTCGGGATTATAAGGTTACAAGGCGAGGCAATTTGTTTAGAAAGTCAACAGATAGTATGCTAATCGCTACTTGCAGGCAAAGGACCTTAAACTTGTATTATTTCTAATGGCCAGCAGGGGGCAACTCTTCTGGTTGCAAAAAGAAGTATATGAGAAAATGACCCTAAAACATTTTAAACATGAGTTTATGATCTCAATCGCTAGTTTCAAGTCTTTTTTTTCAGTGAAATAGATAATTAAAGCAGGGTATGCTTTAAGGCATGGCTACCTCGTGATTGAGAAGTGGCTGCTATGGCGTCGCTATCACGGCATTGTTCAGTGTTCGGTTTTGAGCGAAACTTAGCATCCCAAGTGCTAGGGTTAGCTTAGCGTAACTATACTAACGATGCCTGACCCTGTCTATGGACACAAGGGAAAATGTTTTATTTTATTTTTCCATTTTTTAGTGTAATTATATGCAACTAAAATCATTTAAACTACACATGGCTACTGTCACGCTACACTGCCATAGTCCAAAAAGACCTACCTGTTTGAGACAATGTTTATGCTAATCTTTATCTAAAGGGTTCCACTAGCATTGTGTCAACAAATAAACCTTGCAGTGGATGGCTGACTGAAAATGTGTGTAATCTGGCCCAGCATATTAGCAAACAAAGTTAAACTAACTATTTATGATGCAATAGTTACATCACAAGGTTATAGATCAATTAGCTGTACACAGAGCTGAGAATACACTTAAACACCTGAAAGGCCTTTCCATACAACCTACAGTAGGCTACATCCTCCCAGAGTAGACATATGCACATGTTGAAAATAACAGCGATATGTTTGTTTCCCAGGCAAGTGCAATGAGCGTGTGAAATGCAGGTCAGGTGAGTGATCTTCTTCTCTGACAGCACTGTCTGTTTTTTCACACTCAAATGGAAAAATACACTTGTGTGTGTGTGTGTGTGTGTGTGTGTGTGTGTGTGTGTGTGTGTGTGTGTGTGTGTGCGAGCAGCAAACGCACACACGGGCTGACTCTAGCGCTTTTATGACTGCCCTGACAGCAGGGCACAAAGCTGTGCTGAAAGGCCCAAGGACATGCAGGAGTGTACATGCTTAGATGCAAACACACACGCAAAAACACACACATGTACACACAAGTATACCACCAGCCCCCTACAATTTTCTCACCGTCACGGGACTGACAAAAAAAAAGTATCTTTGACGTTTTTTTTCTCAAAGGCACACGCGCAAACACAAATTTCTTTCTCTCATTCACTAAGTTCCTCACTATCTCTCTCACACACACACACACGCACGCACACACAAACTGGCTGAATTGCTGGCGCTATAAAAAGACAGCACTGTTTAACCTGTCCTTGAAACTGAACAGACGGCCAAAGACACACACCCACACACACACACACACACACAATGTCACAACTCCATTCCTACACACAGTCTATATTACATATTGCAATGCTTATGTTTAGAAATGACAGCTCCGTCTGGCTGAGCCTCCTATATGCATGCGGTGGGGATGCAAAGTGCCACTGTGTCTGCTGAAATGACCACTGAGGCGTAAACCATACACACAAATACACACACACACGCATGGTTTCCGTGCGCTTACCTACATTGTGTTCAAATTAAAGTGTGCACAGCGATGGGTCCTGAAATGGCAATAATCAGTTCATCCATCAAACCACAACCTGCACACACACACACCAGTCCAGGGTGGTTGGCATTAAGTGTGTGTGTGTTTGTTCGCCACCCATCTGGTTTCTCCACTTTGCTATTTCTAGAGCAGAGCTGCACTTCTACTCAGCTTTGTCCTTTTGCTGTTGTTTAGTTAGCTGCTTTGTGTCTGTTGCTCTCTCTCTCACTCACTGTCACACAAACACACACACACACACACACACACAAAGCATACACACCAATACATCAAATCCTATTAGGGACAAGAGACGCAGAGACACACTAAAACATGCACCCAGAAACACAAAGTCGTGACCCTACAAAACGCACGCGGTGAAGTAGGAGAGCGGCTCAGCCGTGTTAATGAAGTGTGTCGTCCTCCTCCTTGTGTGCCACACTCCTCTGTTTCTCTCGTTTACCTCCTCGGTCCTCCCTCTACGGTATCTTACCTTTCTGTTCTTCACATCTTCTCCCTCCTCCTCCTCTCACCCTCCCAGTGATGTTTTTGATGCCTGGCCCGCCGTTGACCCTCACTGGTTTCACTGGTAGAATTTTCAGGCCATTGGCTGCTGTCTGATGTCTGGATGTAAACACAGGTCACTTGAATGTTTTTTTCTTAGAAAGGATTCTATTTATTTACTTACTTATTTAGTTAGTTAGAGGGGTCTTGCGGTTAAATCAACCAATTTCTTTGTGCAAAACACTACACCTTAATCATGACTTTACATTTGGGGTCAATAGATTTAGTTGCTTTCTTGCCAAGATTTAGATGACATGATCGATAACGCCATCACACCTCTGTTAAATATGAAGCTACAGCCAGCAGCCGGTTAGCTTAGCTTAGCATAAACACTAGAAGCAGGGGCAAACTGCTAACCTATGTTTTTCAACTCATCTAAGCAATTACAAAGTGGCAAAGGGGTTCCTTGACAATATTGCCAATGTTGAAATGTTGCTATTGTTCCGAAGGCCCATTATTCTGAAACCCCAATAGTCCGAAAAAATTAATTTTCCCGAAAACAAACTCCAATTGCTTCGAAGGCCCATTGCTCTGAAAACACTCTCCTTGCAACTTAAAGGACATGGCTAATAATTATGCAGAATGACATCATAAAACCTTCCCAGGTGCTATAATTTGTTCCTACTATGGCGAAGGCATAACCCGCCCCACTCTGCCTCTGATTGGCTTACCCTGATATTTTTAACGTGAACGAATCTCACTCTTCGTGCCTAAACCTAACCAACCCAACGAACAAAGGCAATGAGTACTAGCCAATCAGAGGCAGACTAGGGCAGGTCATGCCTTCACCATAGTGATGAAAGGAATCTAGAAGGTCCGATGACTTCATTTTGAAAAATAATTAGCAATGTGCTTCTGTTTGTTGCAGGGAGAGTGTACATTCTCTCAGGCTTTCGGTCCAATGGAACATTTCTCGTACTATTGGGGTTTTGGAATAACCGTCCATCAGAAGTATAATCAGAGCTAAGGGTTAGCAGTTGTTAGCCTCACTTCCTTACTTTTAAACACACACTCTGTGCAAGTGAAAGGAATAATTCAATTAAAAAATGTTCATTGTGCCACGTTTTCATAATGCCTCAGTTTTTAACTCTTTAGATCATAATGCACCAGCTCACCTGTGTCCTCCACTGTACATCAAAAATCGTACATTGTGGTCATATCGGATAGCTATGATCATCACAACAATGGTTTCAACAGCTTCCATACAGCCCATTCTGTGCGCTAACTATCATATCTTTATTTGCACTTGTTGCTATACCTTCATACAACTGCCTTCACTTGGGTGTAGATGTACCTGTAAATGTGTTCCAGTCTACGTGTGTGTCTGCATGTACGTGTATTTGCATGTATATGTCTGCCGCCGTGGTGAAGGTCACAGATATTATCAGCAGGGTGGTGTGTGGGAGTGCAGGTTGAAGCATGTTTGTGTGCAGTTAGTATGCTACAGGTTAGTGCATATTACTTAATATCTGATGTGTGTGTGTGTGTGTGTGTGTGTGTGTGTGTAAGTGTGTTTTTGTGTGTTAGATTCCAGCAGGTTGTAGATCATTCACAGGTACGACAGGTCAATCTTCAATCCAGATGGCCTTCCAGACTCCTGGGCTACATGCCAAACAGAAACAGACTTCACTACAATGTCACGTCTCTCACACATACTCCTAGCAAGTATACCCAACAGTCAGATTCCAGATTAATCCTAACTGTGTAGTAAATGGTAAATGGAACGCGTTTATGTAGCGCATTTTAGCCAACCAGCCACAGACACTTTCAACTCAGGAACCTTCGGGTTACCTCCTGAGCAGATAACGCCTCTGTAGTGAGCAAGGAAACATTGTTAGGGTGCAAGATGTTTTTAAATGGAACGGTGCCTTACTCACTGACCCACTGCACAACCAACAGCTATCACAAAGGGAGCCATAAAGAAATAAAAACACACAGGTGAAGCTTGTTAGCCACCAATATGGATTTCATCACTTGCACGCGGACCCGCGGTAAACACACACCCACTTATATGGAGAACGGATGACAGGCTGAGTTTAGCTTTTCTAGGAGCCGCTATCTCCTCATTCAAACAACACCGCCAAGTATCTCTGCTGCGATAGCCTCATCGGGCTAGCACTGTACGTAGCGCCATGTCATGCTGTTAAGTGTTTATTACGGCAGACGTCCTTGGCCACAATGGCCCACTTTGCTATAATTAGCATATTTCTTATCGGACATTGTGCTATCCGAGGGCAGCGGGGAAGGAGCGAGAGATAGAAGTGCGAGATAAAACTCTGGGAGTGAGATAATAAAGCAACCTTCAGTTAAGCGACGGTCCCGCTCTCTCCCACCGAAAAACACAGTGGAATATGATGAATGGAAAATGGAATGGAAATGTGGAAATTTGGTGAAAAAAGAGTGGACCTCACATCTCAATCGGAGACAGACGTCAGTCTCTGGCTCGTCCATCTCCTCTCGTGAGTCAGGGGGGATGTCCTCAACATCTGTCATCGCCCTTGTTCTCATTTCTCTTTCCTCTCTTTCTTTTTCCATCCTTCCGCTCCATCGCTGACTCCAGGACAGTTGTGGATGACAGCATTCGATGGCAGGTCGAACGGAGGAGCATGCAACTTATGACTTATACCTCTCTGTGTGCAGTAATAGTTAAAGCAGTCTTTTATGAACAAGCACCAAAGAATGGAAAACAAATGTACCATAAATACGGAAAAATAATGGTCAAGAAGACAAATCAACATGAACTTTTGACAAAACACAGATTAAAAACGCTGTCATGCTAAGAGTGTCATGAATGTGTACAGTACATTTTAGTGGGTGCATGTGTTCTTCCTCATAACAGGATATGACAGATAAGGAAAGACTGTTGGCCGTCTCACTGACCGGGTTGCCTCTACACACACACACACACACACACACACACCACACACACACAGGTCAGTCAGGCTACCACTGGGATCAGATGTCCACCTTTTCCATGTAAATGTCGCTTCACATCTGTTTGTTTTTTTCCAAGAAATAAACCCTCAACTCCCCACAGAACACGTCTGTACATCCCTTAATAAGGTTTGAGGTCCCTTTTATCATCACGCAGCAAAGGTGGAAATTACTTTGGCTTTTACAACGTCTAACAACCTTCACTGAAGCATAAAAATGATAATAGATAATATATATTCAGGTTCACAGGATACCCTGGATAACAATAGCATAAATAGGGATGCTACATGAATGACAAATCTATTGGTTTGAAGAAACTTTTATGGAAGATGGGAACAGCCATCATTTACGTCTGATATGGTGGAGGTTCCTCCCTCTTGCTGGTGCATTTTGATTAAATATGGCACAAGATACAAGATTTCAGGGTGGCGTTGGAGGATTTTACCCAAAAATCTATGAAGACTGCTGTTAAAGCTGCCACAAAGAACTTTCATTTGGTGTCGTATTTGTCGGTCCCTATGGATATCAGCGGTAGTGTTTAAAAGTACCCAGAGTCCCTTTAGAAGAACCTTTCATTATACCGCTGCAGGCTCTGACAAGTCTGCTCCGCTCTGTCCTGGTTTTGGGTCTCTGGTCGCTAACTTTTTCTGTATGCTGTTTGATGCTAAACAGGTAGCGCCCTGGGGGGGTTATCATACCTTTTTCACTGAAAACAGCAGCTTATTGATGAGAGCTGTGAGGATGTAGCAAAGCAGTAAAGCTGTGGGCCATCAAACCAAAATAATGACCTGAAAGACGCTAAACTGCTCCAAAGAGCTGAGGGGAGCTGCAGAGCCGGGTGATGATACTCTGTAGGCTTCTCACTATAACAATATTGGTCAGCTTTTAATTGAAAAGGTATTCAACACCAGAGCTAAAGGCTGTATATTTAACCCACGGACCCGGCCACGATGGAAACAGAAGGGTAGCAGGCAGGGACGTTTGTGCCCTGGCCTGCCCTGACAGCCCCCCAGCAGGACCATAAAACAACACAAGACTGTCAGCACCTTCAACCGTCCACATCACAGCCAGGACACTGCTGTCAGCAGGACGCTATACACACTGACGCACAAACACACACTCATTCGCATACCACTGCCAAACACACATACTCACATAGAGAGGGGCAGATACCTCCCCTACACACACACACACACACAGCAACTGAGTGTTTGGTTAGCCTGTTTGTGCCTGTCAGTCACCTCTATCCCACACAACACACATACATGGTTGGAGTCAGTCAAGTCTGGGTAACCGACAGGCGTGAAATGTTCTTGTCCCGTGATGTCACTTCCTCTATCTTCATCTCTTCTTCCTTGCTGCGGTACGGACCAAAGTGCACCTTTAAATCTAAAATATGCGCCCTTTTTCCACATCCTCACTTCTTCGAAACCCGATGTATTCCATCTGTGTCCTTTCTGCCCCCACACTCTATCCTTATCCATTCCTCATACATGCATCTCTCCAGCATTTCCATATTAACTACCGTGTGCTCTGCTGGCTGCCGGGTCCTGCAGCGGCGGCAGACAACAGATGGTGCTGAATACTGGATGGTTTGACAGTGCTGCGTCATGGAGGCCAGCAGGACAAGGTTAGCTCAGGTGAGGCTGGCTCTCTGTGACCCCATTCGGCAGACTTTTCATGTTTCTGAATGTAAATGATGTAGGATTTAAAGGTTAAATTGTAGTTTATTACTACTTGGGTTTTATTTTTGTAGTTTTGGCCTTCATGATGATATTATATAGTACTTGCCAAGTAATTGCTGAAATCTTAGAACATGGTGAAATTGCTGCAAAAAGTCAGACAGGGTAAGAAAAACAAGGTCATTAGCGTTTAGCCAGATTATCTTCACCACTTTATTTGGAAGGCACATCCAAAATGTCAGTAATAATCCCTCATTGCAAAGCAACTGTGTCTGCACAACTACGGCTAGTACATTAGGTCAAAGTCAAATCAGGAAGTCAAAATCCATCAAACCATCTTGACATACTTAAACATGATCATGTACAAAATACAAATATATGAAAAGCTCATAACCAGTTGCCAGGAAAAAAGGTGTGCATTTCACCATTCTGCAAACCATGGATACCTTGAATGTAGATGTTTTCGCATTCGGCCAGAGCGAGTGACGTAGTATATTGAGTGGCCGTTGTTGAAAATGAAGTGGTATGAATATGAATATAACAAGCAAGTGTCCTGTAAAACCAAATGTAAACGTTGGCTTTATGCTTGTTACCTAATGTTACATAAGAAACTCTGCTAATGGCAGTTGTTATTTATTTGCGGTTGTTACGTTACGTTGTTACGTTACATTGTCTAGTTACGTTGTTACGTTGTCTAGTTACGTTGTCATGTTACGTTGTCTAGTTACGTTGTCTAGTTAAGTGTTACGTTGTCATGTTACGTTGTCATGTTACGTTGTCTAGTTACGTTGTCTAGTTACGTTGTTACGTTGTCTAGTTACGTTGTCATGTTATGTTGTCTAGTTACGTTGTCTAGTTAAGTGTTACGTTGTCATGTTACGTTGTCATGTTACGTTGTCTAGTTACGTTGTCTAGTTACGTTGTCTAGTTACGTTGTCATGTTACGTTGTCATGTTACGTTGTCTAGTTACGTTGTCTAGTTACGTTGTCTAGTTACGTTGTCATGTTACGTTGTCTAGTTACGTTGTCACTTTACGTTGTCACGTTCTTATTACTTTAATACAAAACATATTTTTCTCACCCTTCCCAAGTTTTTGTTGACTAAACCTTACCACATAACAACATTGTCACCACGTGTCATTGTGCACATTTTTATTCCATTTTCATTCAATTTCTTTTTTTCTCCTTTTCATTTTCTTATTTGAAGACTATTGTGTTGCCACTAGCCAATACAAAATAACTAAGAGAAAGACATTTGAGCCACCATCATGTCAGTGTCTTTTTTTGGGACACACGATGCAATTGTAATTAGTGTTATTTTTTTGTGCTAAATAAACTATGCAACATATACAGAAAATAATCCTAGAGTAGATGTGGCATAGGCTTTTCATTTGAAGGGTACAGCTTAAAATTTAGAGTGTAATAGTTTTTTCATTATGCTGTTTTAAGTCTCCCTCTTAATCTGAATATATTCTTGTTGTAGTTCTTATGGTTTTACTTACAATTTGTATACTTTCTTATAAAAGGAAACCTTAGGCATTATAGCAAAAAATGGACATTGTTTTATTGTACTACTATATTTACATCTGGGCTTGAATGTATATTTAAATTACATCAGTTTACATTCTGAGAGTATCTTCACTGACCTTGATGAGTTTCTCTTCATTAGGCTTTCTGCCTTTCCAGTTTATAGCAATGACACAGATGAAAGCTGACATTGCAAAGGTTGTCGGTTAGATTTTAACTGAGACCGTTACGTGCACTTGTGTGTACCCAGGCCTGAGAAACCACAAGGGCATGCCAGGTCAATTTTCTGTGCATATGACTCCATGTTGAAGTGCTGAGCAAGAGCTTATATTACTGTACAATCTGTTTTTTTTTCGGGGGTTAAAAAGCTGAACCAGGCCCTCATTTCGTCTCATATCAGCCCTGGACTCTGGACTGTAATTGACCCGCCTTTCCCAGGTAACAGCTAACTACTGTACTGGCTCAGGTCACTCAATCACATTGTAAGTTGAGAAACAAGCTGCCCGGTCATAATAACTCACTTGCTGGGAGTTTTCACAGAGTGAATAACTCCCATCCGTTGATTGATGGGTAAAAATGAGTCGCCCCAACTTCCATATATTTGTCTGACAATTACTTTATCTACAGCTACTGCTCTTATCAACTGGCCTACATACTGGACTGAGAGACATCTGGATAAGTGTGCATCCATGTGTTCCATAAAAACCCCCCCAAAAAAACAACACACAAACACTTTTCCAAACCACAAGACGTGCCCGGGTGCACATTCACCAACAATTAAGTAAAACTTTCCCAATACACACACACACACACACAAAGAATTACGTGAAGCATGAAGGCCTGTTTGTCTGCTGGGACGGTTCATAAAGTGAGTCAGGCATGACTGGGAGGCCTGAGACGAGGAAGCAATCACATCAGGGAGGATAGAGTTTCCATAAACAGACCGCGGATCAGGTATGCAGCACCAGATTTAAAAAAAGATGTAATATTAGACGCAGACAGACAGACAGACAGACAGGCAGGTAGACGCCCAGACAGACAGCTGCCCGCCATATTAAATAGCATTAGCCAGAGCATTGTTTCATAACCCCCCCCCCCCGGTCAGAGATGTTCCTCATGCTGCATTATAGGTTATAACTGGTCTGACCACAACCAGATACAGCTATCTGAATTTGATTCCACTCCCCCGGGCTTTCTGTCCCAAGTAGGCCTCTGTAGCCACAGACACATTTCAAGGAAATACCAAAAATATGGATTGATAATTGTGTAAATTGATCTCACTCGCACTCACGCACAAAAACTACAAGGTGAATAGCCAACAACATTTGCACATATTTCTATGCTATATCACATACAGAAATCTGTTACTTTGTGATGTGTTGTCACGTAGTTTGGCAAGTATCTTTTTTTTGGGTAGAACAGTTGCCGCTTGGAAAACCACAGTCAGCTCAAAAGGTATTACTCCATCAACCGAATTATGTGAAGAGCCGGTGACACCACGTGCAGTCATCTTGTAAACGTGTCAGTCTTATCTTCACCTTATGAGTAATAAAGAGTTTACTCATCTTCAGTCCTCTTCATCTGTCTACAGATACGGTTTCTCCCTTAACATAAGCAATCTTCACGTAAGTTTGAACTTAATCCTGTCTTCATAGAACTGGACTGCGTGCAAGTATACACACATGTGATGCTTATTATGTAGCAATACTTACTTTCAGAATGTGTATATATATATATATATATACTATATGTACAATATTACTGAATTATTTTTATTACTAATTTAAGTGTGAGCAGAATTTTAACACCCAGCGTATATGAATCAGCTCCATAACAGGAAAGAAACTGAAGGAAAATAACAGAATAATCAGGAGTTCCTAGTGATCTAAGATTAGGTTGCTAACTTGCTAAAGCTAGCTTGGCTCAGAAGTTTTGTTGCTACAGCCTTGGTCTGGTATGACCAGTAGTTTGTGTAGGCTAATGTTAGCTTATATTAGCAAACCTTTAAGTAGATATTTCCTCGTAACTGATGTTACTGAGTCAGTTAACTAAAGTTATGACTTGATTCCTGACTTTGGGACGCTAGCGCTACATGTTAGCATTCAAAATTATTCTGTAATTGATTCTTGTGGCCACGGTGGCCGCTAATCAGCAACGGTTACATACGGCAGGCTAATGTGCATATGCTAATTAAATGTATTTTGTATGTTAAATCCTAACTTCAAAGTAGCTAGCTGTAATATAAATGTACATACAATATTTTTCTACTAACATATTGGATTAGAATGATGAAGTAACATAAAATGAAATACTCAAGTAAACTACAAGTACCACAAAATTGTGTTGAGTAATATACTTCAGTTATCACCACGAGTGAATACTTGCATATTTAATATCCTGTGTTATTATTACTCATCAGTATTTTCGCAAATCCCCATCCAAGCACAACCCCACAAAGCTTTGGTATTATCTTTCTAGTTTGGTCTCCTTAGCCTGCTTAGGGATAACGGAGGACATTTTCAATAACCCCCCAAAAAAACATAGAGAAGCCATCTGCTTGGACAAGGATAATCACTATGCATTGTTGCGTGCAGGCAGGGTCTGAGTCAGAGAGCCGGTTCATCATGGGACAGATAAGAGGAGGGCCCTTTACAGTTTCACTCTAATCTGAATACAGTTTCAAATAAATCCGGACAGAATCTCCCGAGAAGAGATAAAAGGCTGCTTCTCAGCAGAGCTGCAGAAGGCATGACGGAGCTATAGCTCCCTGGTGGGCTAATATGAGTCAGTGCTTCGAGGGTTAAACCACACTGCCAGTCCCTACTTGGTTTCACATGCAAATGTTAAATATGCAAACGTCATGTACTGGGCCACATGTATGAAAATACTGGTGAGCGGGTCTATTTAGAAGTAGGACAAATGGATATAGAGGTCTGGTTAAGCAAAGTATGAAGGGTTGAGGAAACAGTTTGCAGTGATGAGCACATTAACAAAAAACAGTTGCACACTGATAGAATCACGTGACGCGAAGATGCCTCAAACCTTGCTGTAACAAGCTCATTTTTTAAAACATTTGTTCTCAGTATCTGACAGATGTAATCATGTGACACTACTACACACACACAGCTCATTTTCTTTCATTTACAGGGGCCACCCAGGGGTCACGCTGAAGGTCACAGTGTGTTGCAGAGTGGCCCATGTTGGCTGAGCAGCCCGTGGACAGTCCGGTCTGACGATCACACCCACGTCAGGTGAGTAGCGGAGCAGTCAGTAGATCAAGAAAAGGTCAAAGGTTGGTGTGCTGACTAGGGTCAGTCAGGACGTTCACATTACTGTAATGAGAGTAATGTGAGCATCCTGACTGCTAGACAGTGTTTTGTTCGTGACGTGGTGATATTACAAAGAAGGCACATTGTTGAAGACATACTTTGTTTGTCAGGATTTGTGGCTTTTAGTCACATTCATGGGGAAAAAAGTGGAGTGAGTCACTTATATTTGAGTGATTTGCTCGTACATTAGCACACTGTTAGCAATAAGGCTAGCATTAAAACTTTATCCCATGTGACTTAATGTTGGTCGTTTTGGTCTTTCCTTTAGGAGTCAGAACTTTTATCTTAATCATTGACATTTAAAAATATGTAAAGCCAAGTTTAGGTTTAATTTGCCCAGGTTTTGGCATATCTGTCTCCAAAGCCCCCTTCGAACACGTTCAGTGCAACCCGAAAATGTTGTAAACATTATACTCGGAGGCGCTGCGTGTGAGATGGCAAATGTCCGAATCAGTTCATTAAACAGGCTTTAATCCGCCAGACAATGTTCATGAAATGTCCAATTTAGCCCATGTGTGAATAGAGACGCTCATTCTGCGGTCTCTCATTTACACGAAGACGAGAGATTCTGTAACTTCAGTCGGGTATGGGCCGACGCCAAAATCGTTGGCCAAATTGACAAAAATGTGCTGCATGCATGAAAGGGAGATTCCTGACAATGTCCGTGAACTGATTCTCAAGACATTGTCTGGAGTTCTTACGAGAAGACGGCTCATGATTTCTGCCTCCGCCCCGAGCCAAAATGAAACCAGAACTTCAGTGTTTTGTTTCCAGAAGTAAGAATGCAAATTACTATTAGGAGTTCAGTGCCCATGGACTGGCAGACCGGGGTGGTGGTTCCCATTTTCAAAAAGGGGGACTGGAGAGTGTGCTCGAATTATCGGGGTATCACACTACTCAGCCTCCCGGGGAAAGCTTATGCCAGGGTGCTGGAAAGGAGGCTCCGACCGTTTGTCGAACCTCGGATTCAAGAGGAGCAGTGCGGATTCCGTCCCGGCCATGGAACAGTGGACCAGCTCTTCACCCTCGCAAGACTACTGGAGGGGTTCTGGGAGTTTGCCCAACCAGTCTACATGTGCTTTGTGGACTTGGAGAAGGCTTTCGACCGGGTCCCTTCGGGGGTTCTTGTGGGGGGTGCTGCGGGAGTATGGGGTGCCGGACCCGTTGCAACGGGTGATCCGGTCTCTGTACGACTGCAGTAGGAGCTGTGTCCGCATCAGTGACGTGCGGTGAGGTTCGTGGCTGGTGAGGCACTGACTGCCCCACCAATCTGTGTTTCAGAAGCGGAGCGAGATGATCGCGAGATAATCTGTAACAACTACGGATTTATAAAGAGAACAATAAACACATTAAAGGTTACTTTACCTGTCCGACGTTGAATTGCTGTTGATTTGGTCATATTTCCCTGTTTTTTGAGAATTGTTAAAGCTTAGATATTTAATCTTGTTGGGGTCCTGAACCTCTCAGAACTGTGGAAGGCCGCACGTCTCCCAGAGTGCCATAAAACTCAGCTGGCTCAAGTTATGATCAAAAAGTATTTAATAATTAACAGAAACTAAAACAGTTTCAAACTGTGTTACACTATTGATAGAAATATGTTTCATGAAACAGAGATCAAATGAAATTCCCCCACACAGTCCAGCAAAGGCTAGTTATCTGTCCGAAGGTCCCAAGTGATCTGATCTTTGGCCTGAAAATACAGTATCTTATTGTTTAAAAATGTCTTATCAGCTTCAGTGATTGGCCGAAATCTATTATCCCCCTCCTGGTTTCATCCTTCCTGCTGACCACTCCCTGATGACTCGGTGCTGTCGATTCTCTGCTTCTCACCTTGATCATCTTCTGGAAAGCCTCACTCAACTACTTGACTACTCTTTACAGTGTTTAATACATACAGTGGCTCTACTTTTTGGTTTAACACATTCAATGATTATGCTTTAACACTTCTATAGGTAAATTTACTGTAAACATATAATACCCTCTATAAGTAAACATATTGACCTTTAATACATTGTGACCTTTTATTCACCACTAGGGGTGCTATTAATCCTACTAATAATGCTTTTAATACTGAAATTCTTCACAATCTTCAATGTTTGCGGTTAAAGCAAAATAGAAGAAGAAGAGAAGTGTAGAAGAAGAGTAACGGAACTACAAGCATGAACCCGACCCGTGGGCTCTCGCACGCCCCCTTCAGTGAGGCAGAGGTACTGTTTGCTCCCGTCTGTGCTTCTTCACTGCGGTTTCTGTCAGATCAGCAAGACTGAATATGTTCTACACTTACGTGAAATACATGACCTATTCTATGGAAAGAAAGGACATATAATACAAGTGTCAACAAATATTACAGTGGTGACAAACAATGAGAACGCAAAAGGCACGCGCTCAACCCATGTCTGTGAGGGATTGCGCAATCTGAGACGAGGCACAGCTCGTCGCTGCCTCACCTCATGTGTCTCCTCTCTGTTTGAACAGGACATGAGCCAATTCAGCGATTTTGACTATGAAAATGCTTAGAATGATTGAAATCATACATTAATTACATTTATAGCACAGATCAGTAGAGAAATGTTATTTATTTTATTTTATCATTATTTGTTTTTTACTTTTCATGATGGCAGGTGAGGCTCTGCCTCCCCTGCCCGCACGTCCTTGGTCCGCATTCTTGGCAATAAGTCAGACACGTTCCCGGTGAGTGTTGGCCTCCGTCAGGGCTGCCCTTTGTCACCGGTCCTGTTCGTGACTTTCATGGACAGGATTTCTAGGCGCAGCCGGAGGGTGGAGAACGTCAGGTTCGGGGGTCTCGGGATCACCTCTTTGCAGATGATGTGGTCCTGTTGGCCTCCTCGGATCGTGACCTCCAGCATTCACTGGGGCGGTTTGCAGCCGAGTGTGAAGCGGCGGGGATGAGAGTTAGCACCTCCACCTTCAGCTGAGGTGGTTCGTGCATCTAATTAGGATGCCTCCTGGACACCTCCCACTGGAGGTTTTCCGGGCACGTCCAACTGGGAGGAGACCCCGGGGAAGACCCAGAACACGCTGGAGGGATTATATCTCCCGCCTCGGGATCCCCCTGTATGAGCTGGAAAATGTTGCGGGCGAGAGGGAAGTCTGGGTCAGCCTGCTGCCACCACGACCTGACCCCAGATAAGCGGAGGAAAATGGATGGATGGATAGTAGGAGTTGTAATAATCGGAAGAAAACCTTACTCAACAGCATGTCGGGGAATTTAATTTAGCTTTATTTGGTTTTATATATTTAAAAAACAAAACAGATTGAGGTGTGATGCCCCTCCCACGGTCATGGAGGCTGTCCTGGCCAAAACCGTCGTCTGCTTAATCAAGCTCACCTGGTCCTCATGCTCATTGTCTCTCTCCCTATACAGCTGACGTGCTGCTCTGCGGCACCTTCTTTCCCGATCACCTCCACAACACATGTATGGAATTCACGCACCGGCCTCCATTAATGGCTTTGCTGATCTGTACACTCCATTGTGCGTTTTGTGTTAACCGCGGTTTAATAAATTGCGTTGTTATTTTAAGTATAGCCTTGAATGGACTCCGTCCTTGTCACATTCCCTGTGCCAGTATGCATGATTTATTATGTTTGACCAACCGGGTTTGTGTTGTTGTGGTTTGTTGGTGCTAAATTGAGGCTAAGTACTTTTTTTTTTAAGGCCCCTGGTATTTAGCATTGTGACTTTAGCATTTTTCGGTGTCAGTCCACCTTTTGCCTTCAGCTATTTCTGGAACACTGGAAAATATATCCACGCTGTGTCATGTGTTTCCCACTGCTAGACAAGGTGGGATTGAATGTTACATTACATTTTTTACATTACATTACATTACAGTCATTTAGCAGATGCTTTTATCCAAAGCGACTTACAATTCAGATTCTATCACAATTCTACATTGATGATTCTACACCGTAGGCACAGCTTCTGCAGCCATTTTGGGGTTAAGTGTCTTGCTCAAGGACACATCGACATGCGACTAGTGGAGCCTGAGCCGGGGATCGAACTGCCGATCCTCTGATTGAAGGACGACGACTGTTCATATGAGCGCCATGGTCAGTGGGCGGACCGCAGACGACGTATTGTAAACGCAAGCAGGGTATATTACGCTGCACGTCACAAGGAGAGGCACTGATGACCAAAAGATTATTGAAATTCATAAACTTTTCTTAGAAATCCTCAGTTCTGCACATAACAGTGCTCAAAGTATTGGGAGTTTCATAATTATTTTTTTCTTAAAGTCAAGAGTTATTCAATAAGCGTAAATCAACTCAAATCCTTAAGTGGTGACCTTTCGCTTCGCTCTATTAACTCCTTTTCTACGTCTGGTTACTTGTTTTGTTTTATCATGTGCGTGCGTCTCCATCTCCTACCCTCTCTGCCTCTCTCTCTCCCTCTTATGCGTTGCCGTAGTCTCATGATCAATTAGCTCACATTATGAGGACAGGGGGGAGGAGTCGAGGCGGCTGTGACGTCCAACTCGTCAGTGTTGCCATTTGGACAGACGGGTGTGGCCTGAAAGGCCAAGAGAGAGGTGGTGTGATGTCTCCTATCGAACCAGTGTGTGTGTGTGTGTGTGTGTGTGTGTACATAGGTCATGTGGCTGTGTTTTTATAGTGCCGTGATCCGGTCTCATGATGGTCAACACCTCAATGCCACACATTGCGTGTCACACAGAGAGGTACATACGCTCTAGTTTCAGCAAATGTTGCATGAAATAATCTGATTGATCTTTAATGTCATTGAGTCACACAAGAAAGCAAAAACATGTGCTGGTTCCAGCTTCTCAAATGTGAAAGCTTGCTGTTTTAAATCCCGTTACATTTAATATTTTCTACGAAATAATACATTTGAAGTCACTTTGGACTCTCAGAACTTGTCATGTTATTTTTTTGTAATTTCTTCACATTTCCTTCACAAAACAATGAGTCATTAAAACAAATAACCACCAGATTAATTGATAATGAAATTAATCAACAATCTGGTTATTCTTGCACGGGCGAGTTGACGAGCTCTTCTCTTTCCCGAGTGTATGAAATTAATTAATTAATTAATGTAACTGTAATTGAAGCCACAATGAAAGTGCAATAAACGATGTACAGACACAAATGCTGTTACTGTTATTAGATAAGGAGAACAGATGTGCTTAGCAGAACATTTTCCACGGCACAATGTTTTTTTCTCCACTAACACATGTAGCTTCTGTTGATGAGCAGCGCTTCATATCTGACCACATGTCCTGCTCTTCAAAGCAAGACGTCCTTGACTCCGTGTACCTTTCTAACACTGACCGTGTTTGACACCAGCTGTCCCGGCCTGCCCCTGGTTTTGGCCGACTCCACCCGGCTGTGTTCCACACACTTGAAAACAAACACTGCGCACTTTGCAAATACAGCCTGACCCACTTCCACCCTGCCATATCATGTGTGTGACAAAGTCCCATGTCATTTGACTGCACCGCCATGTTCCCCGAGCAGCAGAGACAGACCGACAGTGTGTGTGTGTGTCTGTGTGTGTGTGTGTGTGTGTGGGGGTGAGGGAGAGAGGTCACACACACACACACACAGCTTCTGATGGGTTTCAGGCAAGTCTATAAATGTAAACGTGTGTAAAATGTGTTTTTGCTATGTAAGTGTGTGTGTGTGTGTGTGTGTGTACACTGAGGTAAACTAATTACCATGTGCTGCGATCAGCTGTGGGCCCTGAGGACTGCAGGGAGAATTCCTCTGTGGTCAGCCGACCTCGGTTATTCTGTCTATCTCCACCTTCGTCCCTCCCTCTCTCTCTCTTTCTCACACACATACACACACACACACACACACGCGCGCACACACACACACTGTGAACTCAGTCACCCCACTCGTGCCAGTCGCTCAGGCACGTCACATAGAGGCACAGTAACAGTGGGACTGCAGGAGAGGAGCACACATATATACGACGAGGCTGTTCAGTTCTGTGCTGAACAAGCACACAAATACATCACACACAGAATTGTGGGCAAAGAGCTGGAATTAGAGTCCTGACTGTGTAATGGCACACATAGCGGGCGAGTTAAGTAACTGTCGGTGAGTTTTCATTTGGATGCTCGCCAGGGAATTCAGATGTTATCTAAGACATGAATGATGCATTATTGCTGTAAGGGCCTAGTCTAGTGTCTCTCAGCTGGCTACTTACCCTCGAGCATGTTGATGTTGAAAACTCACATGAACAAAGCGCCAGCACAGGAAGTGCATATACGCTGCTACCAACACCATCTCGTAAAAACAGACCAAATACCGCTTTGAAGTCAGGAAACTTACAAAGTCATTTGAATGTGAAGCAAGTCCAGTAATCACCAGGAGAAAGCAGGATTTTTAGAAATACTGAGAAATCCGACCTCGCTCCAAAATGCCAATCCTCCCTCAATAAAGATTTGACCGGCGACCAACAAACAAGCACAAAATGAAAAATGTCTGAATATTCTAATGAAGTTTCTTTTATTTTTGTTCATTCATTTAAAAACCTGGTCACGCCAGCATTTAAAAAACCCAACTCCTGGAAGTTAGCGTCATACTGGTTCCCTCTTCAGAAAGCCAATGGTATATTTCCATTGGCTTTTGGATGAATGCAGAAAATAAGCTTTGTGGTAAACGCAAATTCATGATATAGACACGTTTTGTTCAGCAAGTTAATCGTCACAAATGAACACCACTGTCATGATTTTTGAAGCAATCACCGGAAGTAAAAAGCTAACGTTAAGCTATAAACGAATGAAAGCTTGATCACATGACTTCCCCTTACCGCCACTAAGCTAGAGGGGGACGAGTGTTTGTCATGATGACATTTTGTAATCTCATTTAGCCGCTTGTTAGCAACCACCTTTTTTAAGACTTAACACTTTAAAGCTTCAAAATTCACGAGTGGTATTTACTGACATATTTGATGTTATGTCGTAGAACCAAACTTTAAAATCTCTTCAGCTTGTTAACCACTAAAACCCATTCAAAAAACCTATTGACTTTGAGACCTGGGAACCGTAAGTGCAAAAATGCTGACTCATTTCGGGGTTTTAGGACTCGTTCCTGCGCCACGCTATACTTCAATTTGTATATATATTTTTTTAAATGCTTCACATTCTGAAAATGTCCGGATAAATTGCCAACGTAAAGGGCTGCATGAGGCCACCTCCACCGCTTAACAGGCAAAGTAACTGCAGCTGGAGAGCAAGCGAGATGGCTTCACTATGTTCTGTGTATTTATCCCGTTGTTGACATTAGTTCACATAATGTGTCGGTCTTAAGCCTTGGCTATCCTGAGGGAAAAAGCTAATATATGCCCGAGCTATTTAAGAGGACTTTGCTGTGTCAGCTTACTTAGTTCATGTTCAAGCATATATGAAGGACAACGTTTCACATGCACATACAAGCATGCGCGCACACACACACACACCTCTATTTCCAGTCAGTCGGGTCGTCAGAGGGCCGTCGGCGCAAGAGATTAGCAGCTGTCATAGTTAAAAACACAGGGTCTGCAGCAGCGTAGCTAAATACTAGCATGAAGGAATCTAGGCAACCCCCAACTGACCTTGCCGACCCCTAACACACACGCACAAACACACCAGGCCTCTTTCCCACCTGCTGGGAGTGACTGTGTGTCACCTCAGTAACCCTAAACCAGTCCGAAGCCTAACTCTCCCTCTCTCATCTCTCAAATCTTTTACCTTATTGCCACCCAACATAGAGGCCACAAAATTTCCCTTGAATTTCAAAAACAACTTCAAATGGAAAACTTTAACTTGCAGTTTGCGATGCCTTTCAGTCATAAAAGTCAAGAGTCAAGCTCTGGATTTATCACATGCTTTATTTTTACACATCAAATGTGTTGCCAAAGCAATATAGTAGCAACCATAATATCACACATTATCAGATTATGGTTGTACAGACGCTAGACGGTGTATCACAGATCTAGAAACACCAACATTGGGGTTTCGAATTGGATATCAATTTAAGATAAATAACCACCAAGATAGTAAAAGAAACTGAATAGTTGGTCGTGTGGTTGAGTGTGTGCTTTAAGTGTTTTGTTTTAGATGATAGCTGCTGTGACACATGCTTCAACTTGTCTTCAGTTGAAGCATGAAACTAGTTAGCTTAGACAACGACTGACTTGTGGCTTTGTTAGTAGCTGGTAGGCTAAAATAAGCCAATTGATTATATTAGCATTTCATAT
Source organism: Pholis gunnellus (assembly GCF_910591455.1). Taxonomy (NCBI): domain Eukaryota; kingdom Metazoa; phylum Chordata; class Actinopteri; order Perciformes; family Pholidae; genus Pholis; species Pholis gunnellus. The sequence continues at coordinate 5,077,190 of NC_136538.1, read as the reverse complement.
GACAGCTCGCGGGCTGTAAACATGAAACGCTTCCTCTTGTCCTCTGTCGTTATGCCTTTGCATTTTGTGTATTCTGCTACCTGCTCGCTAGCCGGCTAAACTGTTAGCCTCGGTGGCTTCTAGACGCTAACAGTAGCGTCCACGTTGTCTTTGCCTTGCAGCGGTGTTCTCCCGCCTTAACTCTTGTGTAACAGCGAGCATGTCGCGTAAACGACTTCACATGTCGCAAACACGAGCTCTTAAGTTCCATTTGAAAACAGCATTAGATAGACTTCTCCTTATATTGAATATAAATAGCTTTCTCTGTGTCTCCCTGTTGGCTGACGGTGAAAGAGGCTGAGGCAAGCCCTCCACAGACGGAGGAAAACCACACAAGGCAAACACACGTTCCCTCCCTGTCACGCACAAACGCAAAACCAACAAAAATAGTCATTCAAAAAAACACACACACACACACACATACACTGGTCAAAAATAATGTGCAGTAGGGTAGCAAATAGCAAGACTTCCACCCTCAACCTATATACTGTAGCTCCTGACGTGTCCCACGCTACTAAAAACAAGTCAAACCAGAAACTGTTTTTATAAATGCCAAAAACGTCCTTCCAGGATGGTAAGAGTGGTTCTTTGGTTTTTATGAGCATTTCTATACCAGGCAATTTTTTTCTTTTTTTAAAAGGCAAATCAAATAAATAACATGTGTAAAATGTTGCCCTTTCTAAAAAAAAGTCCCTCATAATAATACCAGAAGCTTAAAGAACTGTATTTTCTAGTTCTGTAGAACAGGAAAAAGAGACACAGAGAGGGAAATGATAGCACTATGGGGAAAGCCATATGTTCTCCTTGACTGCTGATGCACCGATAAAGACTGAATGGATGCGGTGTTTGTTTTCGCGGAGAGCGGTTGAATACACGGATGACGAGGTCGAGCCTTGAGAGTGCTCGACTGTGCGAACCAGCATGTGATGCACGAGACGGACTTATTGCTCATCTGCAAGAACGGGTACTCAGTTGGCTCACAAGTGCGACTCGGCTGCCTCGGGAACATACACCCTCTGCGAGTATAACGTCAAGTCTGGGACCTGTTAAACATCGTCCACATTATTACCTTGAATTGTGATCAAAAAGGCAGCTGCTGCTTTTGCTTTCTATTATAACACAGGTCAAAATACATACACAAGCTGCCATGCAAGAATATTGCGATCAGCCTTGTTAGAGACGGAGAGTCTTATGACAATCTTCACAGTGTTTATTCACAAGGAGCATGCTCTCATTCCCTGCAGAAAACAAACACACTCCAGCTGATACCAGCGTTGTTGGCTGAGGGCAGATATGACTTTAACCCTGAGACCTCTGTAGGTCATGCACTTGTGAGGCCCGGGGAGAGGGGGGGGGGGGGTCATACAACCCCTCTACACAGACAAACACACACACAGACAGGGTAGAGACAGTAGGTGTGTGCGCCCGACGCGACTGACAGATGTTTGCTGCCTGTCTCCAGCTGTTATACCTGGCTCTTACGGCGAGATGGGCGGTGTTTGGCGCTAATGACACTCTCACACACACACACAAACACACACACACACACATGCTCGCAAGCACTCATTTTCACACTCGCCACCACAGTTATCACATCTCTCTGACTCACCAGATTTATGTGCCGCACGCCAACGCGCACAAACAGCAGTATTCCAGCGTCTGTGTGCATGCGTGCAGGACGGCGATGTGTTTACCATTGGGAGGAATGTACAGTATTTGGTAATGTGAAAAGCAGCCGTCGGTGGTCAGGAGTCGTACAAACACAACTCTGTTTTATTGGATGGGCCTGAGATTCCTTCACCCGGTGGGGCAGGAGCGAGGAATTTAAACGCTTTAACCATGCCGTCTCACTGCTGGGGATCTGTATGTTGTGTGTTTGGTGTGTTTTGGAAAGTCTTATTCGTTCGTGTGTTTGTCTGTTAGTCCTAAAAACAATAAGCCATTAGCTTCTTGACATTTTAGGTATAATATGTAATATATTTTTCAAAAATCTGCTCGAACAAATGACTCTATTTGACCGTTATATTTCTAATTCTTTCCTTTCTTACATCACCTCCTACTGTTTCCATATCATGTGAGTGCTCCGTGTACATTTAGTCATGTGCACAGTTTCCGTGTGCAGAGCGAAGGCTTGTGTTATTAGCGAGTCAATAACTGCAGCACAGCATGTGTGTTTAAGTGTGTGAGGCCCCGTTGCATTGCACTGTGCTCGGACAAAGTCGGCCTTTGGTCTCATTTAACCTGATGCAATGCAGCAACATGGCCACCTGTGCGCCTCATCATGTTACATACATGCATGTGAACACACACACACGCACAGTAATCTTTACTTAAGAAACTAGGCCAGTGTTGCAACCATGAGTGGAGCAGGGCAGGAGTGAGACCTTGACATGAGCTCCTGTTCCACCTCAGGCCGTGCAATAAGTCTTCATGTTTAAAGTCCAGATGAAATGAAAAATGCCTTTTTAACCCTTTTAGCTCACATCCCCGGTCATACCGTGCAACTATTTAATAAAGCATGCAAGAAAATTACAAAAAAATCAATTTCCTTGTATTTTCTTGTATATCTCCAAAACAAAATATGACGTGTCCTTGTGTACCTATCAATCTCAACCAATAATATCATGACATTTATCCATCAATCAATCTGCGACTTTTAGTGACAAGGGAGGTGTATGTGGAGCCACAGTCCTCTGCAGGCGACAACCTCCAGCTGTGACAAGTGAAGCTTTAATCTTGTATTTGTCTCTACTGGCCATCAGGGGGCGACACCTCTAGCTGCAAAAAGAAGTCCGATTGTATAGAAGTCTATGGGAAAATTACCCTACTTCTGTCTTGATTTCTTACCTCAGTAAACATTGTAAACATGAGTTTATGGTCTCAATCTCTAGTTTCAAGTCTTCAACACAGCATGATGTTCATTTAGTAAATTAAGGTTACATTTAGAGTCAAATAGACCATGAAGCAGAGTATGCTTTAGGGAGGGTGTTACCTTGTGATTGACATGTCGCTACCAGAGCCGTATACGGCGTCTCTACGTCACACCTCCGCAGTCCAAATATGGTCACTAACGTACAGTATATGGTCCTCTGTAGCTCCATATATCGTGCTACATTCTGAGCCCGCCCACTTTTTAACGGTCAAATTTACGTCCATCTTGTAACTGTTTCACTTGGGAACATGTCACGGTACACAAAGCTTAAGACGCTCTAACTTTTTTTTCACTGGGACTTTGAGGTTTTATTTGAATGTTTCCTGGGGCAGGAACCACTGCTCTTGGGGCCATCCAAAACCCATTGAGAAATATATGTTATATTGGGCTTTGCAAATAAACTTGAGTTGCAAAACAGTGGAGTATGGTTGAGACAGAAAGTATAAAGCTGAGAGTTCTGTTAGACAGAGGTGTTGTTGTAGAGGGTTATTGCTTTGGGCAGGAAGGATTTCCTGCAACAGTCCTTGTGACAGCGAAGCTGAATCAGTCATTTGGAGAAAGTGCTCTGCTCTCTTTCCTGTAGGTGGTAGGGAGGGTGGTCAATATTATCCATAATGGATAACAGTTTGTTCAGTGTCCTCCTCTCCACCACAACTTCAAAGGCGTCTGGTTTTGCAGCCAGATACGGAGCCAGCCTTCTTAATCGGGTTATTAAGTCTGTTGGTGTCACGGGCTCCAGTGCCGCTCCCCCAGCAGTCTACGGCAAAGTACAGTGCACTGGCCACAACAGACTGCTGCACAAAATCCTCTCACAGAAAACCTTCTGAAGTCGCCAGTCAACATCTCCCTGGTCTTGGTCACGTTCAGAAGCAGAGGGTCTCCTCCAGACTGCTCCACAAAACAGTCCATCGGTTTTGCTTTGTACTCCTCCTACCCATCACTTAACACACCCAACCACTGCCTTACTGTGAGAAAACTTCTGCATGTGGCATGACCCAGGGTTGTACTGAAAGTCTGTGGTTTACGAGGCGGAAAGGAAGGGAGAGGAAGGTTCCAATGATTGATAGGTATAGCATACAGTAGGTTTATAAAAGTGTTTTGGCTGAAAACAGCCTGTTGTGGATGGAGACAAAGTTGATGAGAGCATGGAGACTCAACCAAAAGTAAAAGTTGAAAGATGCTATATGGAAACCCATCCTTTTGATATTAAAAGTGCATCTTTAAGATAAAGAAATGGGGGAGAATATCCACACTGTATTCATGAAATGTGTTCACATAAATTTGGTATGTCATTTCAATTTGGTCAATGAAATTATGATTAAAACTTTGTATTATCTTACATAAAGTACATTGCAAGAAGTTGCCAAAAGTTTTAGCAACTGTTGCAAAGTAAGTAACTAAAAGTATCATGGAATCTGACGTGAAACTCAAACCAGTAGGAGTTACTTACTAAAACGTTGCTTTGGTTGTCCCCTTTTCTCTCACACAAAGTCTTCACACATTTTAGATCTTGTCCTCAGTTGCTCGGACACTTCTTCTGGAAAGACTTTCACCAGGATGTAAAATAACCCGTCAGAAAATTCAACCTCAGTGCTGGAAACTACTTTCATGAATATGAATTCAGATGCCAAGCGATTAATGCAAAGCCGGAAGAGCGGCTAAAACACTCTGACCGGTAATGAATGACTTCATACACCACTCCGCGAGTGAAAAAAAAAGAAAACTTTAAATTTACACAGTTTATCTAATGCCCCTCTAATAAGCAGCAGCAGAGGTAAAGGACTTAAATTGGAAGCTCTGGCTCGGTCGACGGCGCTGGGAAGCAGAAAGAGCGTGCCGCTGTGTAAACACACGTTGACAGGTTTGCCGCTTTATCAGCGGAGAGATCTCAAACCTCTCATTTCCTCTGGAGAGCAGGAGTCCTTGGGGATTTCTTTGTGGATATGAAGCAAGGAGTATAGATGAATTGCTCTCCCATCAATATTATTTCAGAAATATGTGGTTAAGAATGCCTCCAGCTGGTATTGACCCTTCGCTAAACTCCAGGTCGCAGGTCGCTCATTTTGGACAGAGGTAGACGAAAGCTTATCAAGTTTAACTCGGCATGGCAGGCCTGTCAAGCATTGGATTTCTCCAAATGTTGGAGCGGTGAGCATGTGGCACTATCAGAGTGATACTTAGCATGTAAACACTTGAGGGGGTGTTTTTTGATCTTTCCAAAAGCCAAAAAGAGCAAGAGATTAAATAATAAACTGTGTCTATCTGCTCTGATGATAAACACACAGTTGAATGAAACTTATTTTTATCATCACAAACATACATTAAATTCAACCTCTGACCCATCCTAAGCATTCGGGTCCGTGGGCTGCTGTTAAGCTAGAACCGCCAACCTTGTCCTGCTAACTAGCAAGTTAGCTTCCACTCTGCACTTCTTTAAATTTAGCAGAAGTTTTCACTCCAGCAGCAGTGTTACCTGAGATAACGTTACATTTTTCACGCACATTAGTTAGTCCCCATCCTAAAAGACTTTTTTCCTGTATGTCAAGAAACGGTGAGGATGCTAATATTTCTGCCTGGGACATGTAGCTTTAGCCTCTGTCTTTTATTGGGATGTAGCCAACCTGATTTCATGGGAAGGCGTAAAAAAAGCACATTACAAGAACATTCCGCACAAACATTATGCAAAAAGCTCTAATGCTGTTACTTTTGCACCCTAAATGACACATTATTAGCCACCAAGATTCTTGAAAAGACAAAAAAAGGTGGAAACATTACAGAGTCCTCCTAAACCAGTGTAACATAACGTAACCTTAACTAGCTAGCTTCAGCTAGTAAAATCTGCTAGCTGTTAATTCAGCCGCCAAAAATGACAGTTGTAGGCTAAACACGAGAATCTTGCTTTTGTCTACCTCTTTCCAAAATGAAGGACCTCTTGTTTGCACAATTACTTGGAATTTTGATTGGTATATCTGCAACTGTTATTATTTTCAACTGCATATGTGGCGTGGGAGAATGGAAAGCTTGAAAGGCCCGGCTGGTGGGCTTAGCTAACGCTCAATAAGAGAGCTACGTGTGACTAAAGGGTTGGCGGTTCAGTGGAAGGAGAGGAAATGCCCTCTTAAAATCAAAAAGTGCACTATTGCAAATCATGATCACATAACTGCGAGAGGAAAAACCGCTATTGATTGACTCTCATTGAGTTTCTCTGATGAGACACTTGTGACTTTGCGCAGGCTGCAGCTTCAATAAATGGGGTTAAGGAGTATCACAAATAGTCTCTCTTGGAAATGAATGTTGCATAAGGTCTGGGTTGATAAGTGATGCATTGTGTTATTGTGACACACAAGCAGGAATGGCCGAGGTGGATTGTAATTTAAGGTCAAGCAGTCTAAACGCTTTAGGCCAGAATGACTCACCATCTGTCATTATGTTCATTTTTGCCATCAGTTAGCGTTCAGACACACAGAATTTGTCGCTGTCACTCCGCGCTTGAACTGCTTGAACTCGCTCATCGGGTGGCTCTGGTTTCTGGTTCAGGCTTGTATTACGCTTTCAGAAGTTGTTAGTTACTTGTTGTTTTTTTAGATTAAGTGAGCAGTACAGCCAGGAAAGGGGCAGGGGGGGGGTGAAGCTCGTCTTGTTTTGTTTTGCAGTTAAGCACCTTAATCAAGGAGTGATTCAAGAAGCACGATTTATGAATGAGTGGATATGAGTCAGAAATATTTATTTTTATAAAATCCTCTTTTCCTTTGTTTGAGGACACATTTCTTCTTTGTTACTAACATCCACTTTCCTGTTTTGTTTGGACTCGGGGTGATTCGAGGCCATTCTGACTGTGTGTTTGGTGACTCAACTTTTTAAACATGAGATTATTCGGGTTAGTTCCACTAGCTGCAGTAACACCAGAGGAATGTGTGTGTGTGTGTTTAAGTGGGTCAGTGTGTGTCCAACCCAAACAAATAGTGAATATGTTTCTTGGATGGTTATGATTCATCTTTTAATAACTAATTCATTTATTATAAGAGTGAAATGCACCATTGACAAATCTGTTGCCAGGTAAACTTCATGGGAAACAGCCAAAAAACTAAACTCCTGTATGGCTGCACACAAGCACAAGTTTGAGATTGATCATTCAAATAAACACAAGTTTGTTTATAAAATGAAATCTATCTTTATTTACAGTAAACAGAGGTGTGTGTGTGTGGGGGGGGGGGGGGTCCCCCATTGCAAAACAGACACAGATGCACATACGGAGTTTGCAAATGAGTGCAGGAGGTGTGTTTTCTCGCTCCCCGATGGTGTTTGAGCAAGCAAGTATACACATACACAGTCTTTGCTCAGTGTTTGTGTGTTTGCTTGTGTGTGTGTGTTGCTGTAGATAGCTCCCCCTCTCTGGTGTATGAATGAGTGTCCTGAGAGTGCTAGATAAAGGTGGTCTGTGCTGCAGCCACTGCTCCGCTGACCCTTAAAGGAGGCATTGATGAGAGGACGGGCCCGGCTGCTGCAGCTCCAGGGCCTGCGTCCGTCTGCAGCACACCGGCCCGAGGATGGACGGAGAGGGTGGGGTGTGGTGGGTACAGGAGGTTGGAAGCAGGTCTGAGATCTGTACTGTAAAACTCCCAACGGCGCATTTGTGAGAAACGTCCGTGTCTGCCAAAGATCAGTTCCGTCGGGCGCACAAACACGGCCAAGACCTCCGGTGTGTGAGGCCACCAGAGGTTTGCTTGTCCTGTACAGACACATTTCAACTGCCCTCAGCACATAGTCTCTCCTGCCACAGATCACTGGTAACATCATCTGTGCACGGTAACACATGCATCACTGGTGCTGAATCATAGACAGGATTTGACTCAACCCAGAGTGTCTTTCATCATCACGCGAGTGTGATGAAACTCTCAAAGACAAAGCAGAATACATGTGTGGCTATGTTGAGAAACGGGGTAATCTAATGAGCTCAGTGGAAAAAAAACTGGATCGCATTAGAAAGAGAAATAGAAACATCGTTAGCGAGCGCACAAACACTCATTTCCTCCGGCTGGCCGGCAGATTGTGTCAACATACGGCTTTTGTTTGAAAGCCGCAGATATGAAATATAGGCGTGAGTAAGAGAGCTGCAACTAGACCGAGAAGTACTAACCGACACCCCTCTTCCCCTGCGAGCACACACACACACACACATGCAGAGATACACGTGGCCTCGCCAGCGCCACATCCTGGACTAGGTGACCCTTAGTCCCCTTTCACTTTCCTGCCAGATGCAGGTCCAACCTCAAAGCCGCTCTGAACTCTCCACCTCTGAGAACCAGAGACATTATTGTTTCAGGTGTGCTAATGAACATTCATAATGTATTCACACTGCCTTATGGATACCACGTGATGCACAACATGCAAAAAGATTACAGATACGTACGATAATCATCAAGAGGGTGCCTCCGCTTTGTGTGAATGGTTGACATTAGCCGTGTTTCCATTCATATATCTTTCTGCTCACTTTGAAGTATTACTTCAGAAAAGCTGTACGGAAACGGCAGCATTGGCTAAAATGCCTTCACTTGTTTTTATGCTTACTTTATTGACGTGCAGGTTGAAGTGGGAGTTGGAAACGCCTTGGCCAAATAAATTCTGACGAAGCGAACATTCGTCGGCATCTCCTTGGATCGTCCCATAACGTGTGAATGCTCGTCTTCGTCTCCGGACAGCGTGGAGCTTGGGTCAATGTTAGCTGACGTGAAAGGACGATTATAAACTGCCCCAATTGAAAATAAATCATGAAGACCACTCTCCATTTTTCTCTCATAGATGGGTTGGATATGATTAGATGGCCAAGATGACTTGTTTTGCTTTCCGGTTCGTAACTTCTACTTCTTCTGCTCAGTTAACTGGCGTATTAGAGCCAAATGTAGCCTGTAGCGCCGAATTCTGACCAAACTACACTTTAGCAAAGATTATTCGCTCCATAACTGGGAACAGATGCTGAGATATTTGACTGGATGAATGAGAACTTTGACCCGCTGGTAGCGCTAGATAGGAAATCAGGGTCCGTTGATATCTGCCAATGTAATTGTAAATTGTAAGTTATTTGAGTCCGGGCCAAAGTGGTGGAACAACATCGCCCTCCCCAGAGCCTTGCTGCTTACCTGGCAAAAACAAAAAGCAACGCTCAAACAAAAGAAGTCCAAAACTATTTCAAGTACCATTTATTGAATCCGAGAACAACATAATGTTCTCTTATTCCATGGAAATAACACAAACCATAATGTTTCAGCCAGGAAATGATACATCAGGCACTAATTAGCAAGGAAATGCAACATGAGAGTCGGACAATGACACCGACACACTCGTATGCATCGTAAAAAAATGTGAGATTTACCATGATTACTATTTGGCAGGTGTGTATCAAAGCCGGGGTTTAATAAGAAGCGTGAGTTACACAACTGGATTAGTTTGCAGAATGTGACTGGTCTAATTGGAAACACTGCTCTGTGGCTGCAGCTCGTCAGGGCACAGGTATTCACGTGGTACGAACATCGGAGACGTCCTTCCTATGAGCATGGCCGTGAGGCATGGTGATTGCAATATACAGCCGAGTCTTTATGTTATGTTGTGCAGTGCGGAAAGCATATGAAGAGTGTCAGCAGGCCCCTGCTGTGTAGCTGCATGACAGTCTGAGCCTGGACCTGAGCCTGGACCTGAGCCTGGACCTGAGCCTGGACCTGAGCCCTGGGTAAATCACCAGGGCGCTCGTTTGCAGCGGCAGCTATGCCCGTCCCACGCAGCCACTCACTCATAGTATACACATTTTAGATGATTATATGTAATTACCCGGTGCAGCTCGGGTGCATGGACACATGTTGACTCATAACGCTTACTGCCAAGATCCTCTCCAAACAAGCAACCCTGTTAAATATTTTCATGTCGCTCTCCCCACTTATTGCCATCATTTTTACTCCTTCTCTCTCGCTCTCCCAAACCACAGCGCCCCGACCGTGAAGCTTCATTCATCGCGGCCCGAGGCCTCATGTGTGGCTCTCTCTGTCTCCCAACGCCATTGGTCAGAACGTGTAAGCAGGGCAAACGCACGGAGTGTCAACACGGCATTCACTCCTCCGTTGGGGGGGGGGGGGGGGGTTACCCTGCCCTCTCGCCACACAGATACCTCCTTATCGCCCTCCCGGCTCGGCTGCCAATCACGTGTTCGGAGGCCGCGCCTGGTCTAAGTAAAGCCCCCTTACTGAACTAGATAGGACGTGCTAAATTTTACAGCTGCGTCTCTCAAACACCCGGGCCTGAGACTTTCACGCCTGCCCCTCCGTCTCTTCCTCCTCACCTTGTGTGAGTTTCAGACCGCTGGTCGTGTGGGGCTGGGAAAGCTGAGCAGGCAGAGTGAGTGACACATTTAGCACAGAGATAGTGATTGTTATTTTCAGGACCCTCTCTCGCATGGGCACTTGAACTGTTTGCTAATCGTATCTGCTCTTCTAAGCTGCCGGATGACAAATCGATGCTACAGATACTGTAGGCCGTTTACCTTTTACAAAGGCTTCAACTCTTCAACTTAAAGAGAGACTATGGACGTTTTAAAGAGGAAATAGCATACACTCAGCTGCTACAGCTTTTACACACTGGGAGTGTGACGAATAAACGTCCCGGGGATGCGAAATACTCAAAAAGATTCATATCGTCCGTGATGCAAATTTGTGACAGTTGCAGCACTTTTTCAATAAATGGTTCAAATAGATTCACGGAGGCAGAGGACCAACTACCATGATACTATTGACCCAAAGCAGCGTCTGGCTAAGCTATTTTATTGAACTTTTTGTTGTGGAAATGCTCTGAGTGAATTTGACTTCCTTTTGGTACACAGTTTTGCAGTGTATATTTCCAGGGCTTTTATTGTGAAAGGACAAAGTGGAAGAAGTGGACTTTTGATTGCTCCTTTCAACCTTAATTAACAACGTTTGCTGTCTTGGTTTCGGACCATGGAGCTTCAGTGTTTTTTAAGTGTACGTATAGCATATGTCCGTCCCGCACAACGTGAGCGGTTGATGCCTTTATTTGCGGGGTTAAAGCTCCGGAAAATCAACCTTATTGTGAAAATAAATGACGCTGCTTTTTTGCTGCGTAATATTTAGGTTCTGTGTGACATTTTTTGTCTCAAAAACAAACTACTCTTGACACGTGAATTAACTGCACAAAAAAAAAATCCCCCCAGTGTGTAAAGGCCTGTAGTTGGTCTGGTACGGCCATTAGCACACGGTGGCTAACGTTAGCAGTGCTGATTTTAGGACTCTTGTGCTACTGACACACACATGTGTTAGCATTTAAAGTGAGAATATGCAACTTCTGAAAGAGGAAGTAACACATTCTTCCTCTTTTACACATGAAAGGCAAGAGAACTCTTGCATGGTTCAGTGCACACAGAGGTGTTTGCAGCCACAGTCTCGCTTGGTCTGGTATGAGCGGTATCTCTCCACTTACTAGTGAGCCCTGCTATGGAAGTATTTGTTACGTTTCTTCGCTCATTTATTCAGGTGTTTTCCTTTAATTTGTCGCCTTTCTGTGTTGTTGTTTTTTTAAAACTTCATTTGTCAAGGGATGATATGCTTTTTCATGCATGGATTTGGGAGGTTTTTGAAACAATGTCTTGTTCGTTTATCGTGGTCTTGGTGTTGCAGATTAAAGGTCAGCCTTGAATGGCTGACCTCTGAGGACAGGGCAGCCAGAGAACAGGCCAGGTTAGCATGTGTGTGTGCATCACAAACCACACCACAGTGAAACTTCCGCAGCCTGGGCTGCATGAATCTAGAAAACAGCCTTATACAGAGCTGCTCGCATAAAAACGGCCAGGCCGGGGCCCTTAATGGTATTTACTCCGTCTGTATTATTTACATTGGAAAAAGGAGTAAAGAAAACATGTTTTATGAGAATTTTCCACCCGCGAAGACGTGATGTCAGTGCCGCCTCGTATACAAGGTGGGGCGAGGTAAACAAACATGTCTCCCCTCTCTCTCTCTCTCTCTCTCTCTCTCTCTCTCTCTCTCTCTCTCTCTCTCTCTCTCTCTCTCTCTCTCTCTCATGGGGTCAGAGAAAGGCAGAGTGAGGTGCCTCTCTGCTGTCTGCTCTCCCTGTTGATTCACAGATGGAGCTCAGAGCCGGGGCCTGAACAAGCGCCAGGGGTCCGGGTGTTAGTAAACTGTGGAGAGCCCGAGGGAAGTACCTCATCCGACACACATACACACACACACACACACACACGGCTGAGGGTTTACACTGCCCGAAGACCAAGAGAAGCATCTCATCTTGCATTGCTCACACACACACACACACACTGAGGAGCCACAAGCATTGGCGGTAAACACACACGCCTCTCACAAGATGCTCTGTAAATATTTACAGCTCGGCAGACGTCGAGGAGAGAGGAACATGGCGGACCAAGCAGCGCCGGCTGAACGTGACCGGACTGGACCAACTCCCACCGGCCCGCACATCTCCGCCCTCTCCAAGCCTCCGACCCCCCCATCCTCGCTTCTGACCATCGCCGGACTTCAAATCCACTGTGCAAACAACATTTCTTTTTTCAGCATCTGTGCACTGTGGCTCACCTTGGCTCACCTTGTGCCAGCTGGGGGGGGGGGGGGGGGGGGGGGGCAGTCAACCTCAGCTAAGCGTGGGGCCGGAAGCAGCATCGAAGATTATGTTTCTAGCTCCTCACAATGCTGGGAGCTAATATTAAAATGTGAGCTCTTGTCAGAGTTTCATACCACTGATGTATGAAATAGGCTTATAACTTTATAAACTGTTACTTATTGTATTATGTTATTATGTATATAGTCATTTTTGCTATTTTTTTCATGACTGAATGGTGGGAACTGTCTGTATGTGGGGAGATAACAGCAGCAATAGTTAAACCAGATATCGCTTCTACACTTTCTACACAACTGATTTAGTTTCTTGTGAATTGAACTTTAATCAAGACTCGTGGCTATTGCTGAACGGCACTGTGGCCACAATTGTCAAAAACATGTTAATAGCCGGTTGAATTTACCTTTTACTTAAAGATTCCCTTGACTCAGGTTGTTTAAAACCATGGACTCTATATCAGAAGAGGATGTAGTCGCCGTGACTTCACTCTGTGGTTTGTGGACTGCCGTTTCGAGGCCTTGAGTTCGGCATTTTATCGCCATGTTTTTTCCAACCAGAAGTGACACAATAGGGTGGAGTCAACAGACGCCAAAATGTTACAATTAACTGTTTTAATGAAAGCTGAAAACACAGTGTGAAAAGGTTCAAGTTGTAAGACAAGAACACGGACGACTCCCAGACAACGTGGTGGTGGTGACCCGTCAATCACTGTGTAGCCCCGCCCTAAAGCACACTCTGCTTTATGGTCTGTTTGACTCTAAATGGACCATCATTTACTAAATGAACATCATGCTGTATTGAAGAAGACTTGATACTAGAGATTGAGACCATAAACTCATGTTTACAATGTTTACTGAGGGAATAAATCAAGAGAGAAGTAGAGTCATTTTCTCATAGACTTCTATAGAATGGGACGTCTTTTTGGAACCAGTGGAAGGCGGGGCTATCTTGTGATTGACAGGCCAATCCACGGCGTTGTCCGTTCTGGGTGTCATTTTCGTCCTAAAACTTTAACCCTTTCACAGTGTGTTTTCAGCTCATGGAAGTGAAATGTACCCTTTTTGGTCACCTAAAAATGTCAGTTGTACTTCCGGTTGCAAAAAGCCAAGATGGCGACGGCCAAAATGACAAACCAATGGGTGACGTCACGTTGGCTAAGGCCACTTCTTAACTGTTACGGTTATGGTGATCTTGTTAGCAAACAGTTACCTATTTACACAGTCAGCAACCACAGAGCAACATTGGCTTTCATTTGGAGCCTTGTTTCAGGTCGCCTGACGAATAGAAGTCCAGTATTCTCTAAAGTTTTTGCTCTGTTTCGGTTTCCACCAACTCCCGAGGGAATTATCTGTCTCTTTAGCTGCAAAATGCTCCAATACATTCACCAGCTAGTCTCTAACTGTGTCCGTCCGACCTTTGGTGCTGGGTAGGCAGCGGAACGTCAATACATCTGAGCTTCTGTCGCTGATAACAGCCGCCTGCTGCTGCTGAAAAGCAGGTTAATGAGAGTCAGTCAATGACACAGAACCAGTAAAGTTGTGGTCCACAACAGACTGGCAGCACTCAAATAAGCAACGCAGCTCCCAAGTCAACGTTAATAATCATTTGAATTGACTGAGAAAGTCTGACAGATGTACATGTTTGTTTGAACCTTGAAGCAGTGCCAGTCAGGTGACATTCCAAGCCAGTTTTACACACCCACACACACACACACACACTACACATTGTTTTACTGTGAAGCCATAACAGTGTCACATGAGGTTTGACAATCACAGATAAGCAGACAGAGGGGACTTTGAAGGGTTCTTCAGTGATTTATGAAACCAGTGACTCAGGGCCCTGGAAACAGGAGGGGCCTCTAGAGGGGCCTTCCCAACTAAAATTAGAAATAGTTTACTTTCACTTTTATTATAAGCAGCAATTATAGCTCATTAAAGACAGACAGATTTCACTTGGATCTCTGTGATCGTCTACATCATTACTAAATCAACACAAACAAAACCTGACGGAGGATTGGATGAAATGGAAGGAACGATGTGGGGTTTTGTGACACAAAGATGATGAACAACTTCTGCTCTCCACTCCCTATTTGGCTGAAAGCCACCCATCCGGCACCCGTGGGGGCTGAAAACAAAGTCTAAAAAGGCACGCGCTGTTACTACTTGACCCCGGGGTCCAGGCTTAGCGGGCCAAAACAATACCAGGACGAGCCGGGCCTTCCCCAGCGCGACGGAGGAACACAAATAGTAACTTCTCGAAAGCCGCCACTACAGAGAAGAAGGGAAACTGAAGGAGGAGGGAAAAACAGCAGGACGAAGAAGAGGTGGAAATGGGTGGTGGCCAGGAAGCGGGACTCTTCCTGCCCTAATCACAAGTCAGAGAGTGTTTCCTTTCATTGTAGGAGCTCCAGATCCATTAACCAGCGAGACCCCTGCATGTACACACACACACACACACACACACACACACACACACACGAACACCACTACGCACACATCCTTATATGAAGAAGGTTTTATAGACATATCTTTTACAGACATAACATATATGAACGTTAACACATTCAAACATTATACATGGGTTTGTTCATTGACACGCTGAGCCACACACACACTCATGTTTCCCACACACACACACACACTGAGTCACAGGATCGCAGATCCTACTTGGCAGGGCCCGGCGCATTGTGCGGCCCTTTGGCTCTGCTCTGATAAACACTTCATTATGAAACCCTGAGGACACAGTAAATATTTGCAGAGGGCCCTTATCAGGCTGCCTTATCTTGGCGTGAACTCCCAGGCACCGTATGACTCCTGGGCTCCTTTATTTTCTTTAAGTCTTTGCCACCGCCGTCAACT
Source organism: Pholis gunnellus (assembly GCF_910591455.1). NCBI lineage: Eukaryota > Metazoa > Chordata > Actinopteri > Perciformes > Pholidae > Pholis > Pholis gunnellus. The sequence goes on along the minus strand of NC_136538.1, from coordinate 5,061,719 downwards.
TCGCAGAATAGCCTGCAGTAAAACAGTTCCCCTCTGAAAGGGGAATCCAGGGCCCTTTCTGCGCCGCAACAACAGGCAAATGCAGGTAATGGCCGTTTTTTATTTGGTCTGAAGGTGGCCGACCGCATTTTGCCCCCCACTACAGGCACCGCCGTCCCTGTTTTACCTGCTCGAGCGACTGATATTAGAAACACATTTACAGCTGCGGAGTTAATCAGTTATGGGTCAATGTCTGGCGTTGAGTTCCCAGACGGACACGTGCATCTCGGCCCGTCTGACCTCAGAGCGCGGTCGATATCACTCGCCATTCCAGCTTTCTGAAAGGGTTCACTGTGAAAGATGAGTTAGTGGAGCGGCAGAGAGGATCATTCAGATGGGATTGATTTTGTCACGCCGATGAGCGATCTGTCCAGCTGTAAGCCAAAACGACACACGCAGCTTAGTGTGTTTCACTCCTTCATCTCATGTACTCAAGTACTGTACTGAAGTAGAAGGTACTTAAGGTACTTCTCTTGAGTATATCTTGTGGTTGAAATGTTGTAGTTTGTACTCAGTTTGTAGCAGCAGTAGATTTTACAGAAAGACATGAATCCATGTTTGGTGGATGGAAGATAAAAGATAAATATGATGTTAAAGGAACATGTTTTAAATCCCTATACTCCAATAAGTAATGTTGCCCCGTGGCTGCTTCGTCGCAGTTAGAGTTGATTTTAGTATCGTGGAGCTTAAGAAAGACCAAAATGATCATGTGGGAACATGAGTTTACAACCAACATTTTCCGACTCATTTAGGTCATAGAGTTACAGATAGATGATCGATCTATGCAGCAGGTGAGGGCAGCGATTGTTGGTCTTCAGGAGGTGGATGACATGAGACCATGATGAGGTGGTGCTGACTCTGCAGCAGTTCTTATAAGTTTACAGACTATAAAGCAAATTAAGGACGATATAATGTTAGAAACTTTTCGGTGTTTATTTAGAATTCAGAGGCTGGGAATACTCATTTTGCGGGTAACCCCCACACGGGGGATTAAATGGAGGCATATAACGGACATTCAGTCTGGTAAAGGACCGTGCTGTGACTGTTTTCAACATGCTGACATTTTAAAGATTTATTTTTCGACACACTATACTGTGACTTTTTTATGACTTTCTTCAACATACTATACTTACTATATTTGTATGACTTTTTTTAACGACATACTATAGTATGACTTCATTCTGACTTTTTTCGTCATGCTCTACTGACATTTTTATTTTTATATATTATCTAAGTATATATGTATATACTACATACTATACTATGACTGTTTTCTGTGGGGCCGATAAGCAGGGAGCAGGTATGCATGCAGCGTTAGAAGTGGAGCGAGAAGTGAATTATAATGAAGCAACAGGCTTGTTCGGGGCGAGCCCGGCCGCACAGCGTGTGTGTTGGTTAGATTTGAGTCCGACTGGATCCCGACAACCTCACGAGGTCGAGGCGACCACAGTCTTCAGAGCCAGACGCCGCAGTTGCTCCGCAAGTCCCTGGGCATGATGGGAAACAGCTGATTGGCTCCTAGTTTTTGACAACAAACACCCATGTTTTGTAGAAAACCCTAATTTTCTGTATAATTGCAATATTCAACGCTAGTTTGTAGGCTATTATTCTCATGCTGTGCAACGAAGGGATAATCTGTTACCAGGCATGTTTGTGGTTGATCATAACAATAATAATAATGGTTATTTATAGCACAAACAAGCTGCAGAGACATGGAGAGAATAAAGGATAGAATATATATCGGCAGCTACACACAGCTACACACAGCTACACACAGCTTCCTGTGTTTTATTTGAAGGCTGCTAGAAAGCGTCGGGCTTCACCTCAGTGATTTGTCTTCTTCCATCATGCTGCTGATCTCGTCCACTCCTATAGGCCGAGGCACAGTTCACCTCGAACAAGCCTAATAATGTAGCAGACAAGTAATGGATAGCAAATTAAAAACCGGCCTGGTGGTGTTGTAAAAGACATCAAATCCCTCTAATTTGTCTCTTCTGGACTACCTCTGGAAGGCGGTCTTGTGGTCTAGACACTCACTTTAAATGGCACGTTGTAGCTTTCAAATGAGGGCTCCGGGCGCGAGCGGGCCCCTTTCAGAAGCTTTGTCATTCAACATGGAACAACAGTGCTTTTGATAGAGACCTTACAAAACTAATAAAAGCAACAGTGAAGGTTTTCTGTGATTAGTTCTCCATTTATCCGTATACGTATTGATGTTGTTGTAAACCGTTAGCTGAGGCCCACCGGGGGTTAACGGCTAGTAGGAATCCAACGGTTGAAAAACTCTCGCCAGGGTTTGAGAGTTCCATTAACAAAAGGATGAAGGTCATGAATTGAGGTTAAGATTTAAGATCTTAAAGTCACAACGAGGAATTTTGTGGTGCTTTTTGGCGGTTGTTTCAGAGCACCAGCGTGCCTTTAGAAAAACCTCTCATTTGACTGTGGCGTGGTCTCAGTCTACCCCGCATGGTTTTGGTTGTGTTCTGGTTCTGGTTCTCCACATGCTAGAGCGGACCTAGTAATACGGCGTGTTGTTTGATCTATGTTGGCTACAATGTTTACCCCCCCTCACCATCACCAAGGCAGAGAAGAACACATTTCAAAAGCCAAAATTCTTGTTGACTTTTCCATATTTTGTTAAACGTCAACATGACAGAATGCATTTTACTGTTGGTACCCACAACACAATCTCCAGTGATGTCATTCTGCACTTTTGCACCTATGGGGTGATTCAATATATTGATACATTTTCGGTCCAAAATGTGGATGACAACCATCATCAGCTACCGACACATTCTACTGACTTTCCTGTGGGTCTGGGCTCCGGATCAATTTCCATTTTAAAACCCCAGACGTCCTTCCCTCAGACGGTGCCGACCTACAGATCATGATGTACTATTCCCTATTTATTCAGGGCTTTCAGAACCAGATTTGTTCCTGTACCAGAGCCCACCTACAGTTCAGTTCTTCCTTGGTTTGAGATCGGGGACACCTGGAAACTGAACAGGTCAGTGCTTTTATACTGTATGCTGAGGACGGGCCCCTTCTGAGGGCCCCATGCCAAGTAGTGCCACAAGGCAGCTGGGGCTCCTCCAGAGCTGCAACATCTGACGGGTTCACTGTGACGTGTAGTGTAGGAAATCACAGCCCGACAGTCTGAAGCTTTGTTTGGTTTTTTGAAAATGATTTTTATTGGGAGAACTACAAAAAAAAATGTACAGTACAAAGTTAAGTCTCACACTCAATTTGTAGTGAACTGACTCCCCCGCCCCCAAAAAAAGATCACAACTCTCGTTGCCTTTTTTGTCCGTTTTGTTACATTCAAAAAGCTTTACTTCTGATAAAGTAGTCAAAAGTACATAGTGCGCTTCCCCCTGTACCTACTATGTACAAAACCAAACGTGTTCACCCACTTCCCTCTCCAGCAAACTCAAGACTAGATTTCAATATCCAAAAAAAAAAAAGAGCAAACGGAAATCTAAGAGGAGGAATGGGGATTTTGAAAGGTTACGGTTGTTTTTGTCAGCGTGTCTGAGTGGTAACAACCTTTAAGAAATAAAAAAATATTTCAGAATCCAACACTACATTCAGTTCAACCGGTGTATAAAAGATGCCATTTAGGAAAAATACTTTATTTGGTTAATTTTAAGGCATGTCAAGATGGTGAACCCCATATAGGCACTACACAATAATACTGGGGCACAAGGGATGCTACATTCTTTAGCACGTGGCTGGAATCACAGTGTGACCTCGTGCAGACAGAGAGAAAAAAATATCAAAATTAAAATACTTTTTGGTTAATTTATTGACTTGGGTTCTTTGTCACTGAAGTCTGATCTAGATCAACAAAAAGAAGTAAGGTTTGGACGGTCTGTACAACCACATTGTTTATACATTCTACGGAAACATCTAAATAGGGATCCTCAAAAAAAAAAAGTCTTCTACAGCACTGACACAACCTCAGGAGCAAACAGCAATCACGCAAACTTTTTTTTAATAAACGTAAACAAGGAAACAAAATTAATGAAATAAATATCACATACGTTCTCTTAAATTAAGATTTTTTTTTTTTTTAACTCATTTACAATAAAAATAACCGAGTGAAGTTACAAAAAAAGAGGAAAAAAAACAACAACAAAATATATATATTACTGTGAAAAGAACATACACTCCACTTTATGCAGATTAATAATGGCGACCATAATTTAAACATAAAAGAATATAGATCTATTGCTTCATCATACTTGATAAATACAGTATGGACACAAATTACCAATGTAGCCTATACTTTTTTCACAAGATAATAAATAAGTTAAATAGTCCATAGCCAGTTATGCACAGCTATGTAGATCACTCAAAAAACAGCTAAAAAAATATATATTCAACCATCAGCAGTGATTTCCCCAAACAAACCCAACTCAAGAGTGCTTTTTATCCAAGCAACGAACTAGACTAACCGACCGAACCACTGGGTGGCGCTGGGAGAAGACAGATCTGGAATGGAAGTTGAAGCTTTCAGAGAAGAAAAAGGAAAAAAAAACACACTTTGATAAAAAGGACAAAAAAAAATAAATGTTACTTTGAGTCAAGGCATATTCTTGGCAGGATGGGAGGAAATCTGAAAACCGCTTACAGTCTCTTCTTCTTGTCAAGTCACGTTAACACACATCTAATCCCAGGAAAAGTGTGGCTTGCCTGATAGAGCAAAAAAAGGGAGAGAGGGAGGGGGCTGCCATGAAGCCCTCGGGCAAGGCACTGATGGAATGCCTTCTGTTTGCTATCTAAGTTTTAATACAGCTATATTACATACATAGAGGAAAAAAAAATACTAAACTAATGCCAGGTCAAGGACACTTAAATGTCTGAAGCTTTATTGATCCCTGTGGGGGGGGGGTCCTCTACTCTTGCCCCCCTCCAGGGAGGTCAGAGCAGGGTCAGCACCCCTGGAGCTGGTAGGGACTCAATGTCTTACTCAAAAAGGCACTTCTGCAGGGTGGTTGCTGCTGAAATGGGGGGCGGAGGGTTGACCGGGATCCTCTGCTTGAAGGACAGTCTACCTCACTCACTGACAACCTGTGGCTCCTCAAACCGCCGGATCAGTCCATAAATCCATATAACACCACAAAAAAAACGAAGAAAAAACAAAACCGATTAGTCATCTGAAATCGACAGCCTGCTGAAGATTGGCAAACGCTTTCCAGCGTCCAGACTCGGAGACTCAGAGCCGCTGAGGCTCCCGGAAGAGCTGAGGGACCCGCTCGCATAACTCTCCCGGTCGGAGAGCGAGTCCGGAGGGCTGGGAGGAGGCTCGAACACCGGCGACTCGTTCAGGCGGCGCAGCGCCTGCAAGTGGCTCATGTTGTACGTCGGAGGGGAGGGCGGGCACGCGCTGCTCTGCATGTTCCCGTAGTAGGCACCGGTGGAGTGGTTGTTGGCGTACCCGCTCGGGGTGTGCACAGCCAGGGGGGCCAGTAAGGCTTTTAAGTCCTGTCCGGGAAAGCAAAAGGCATTGTTGATGCAGGACACGGAGTTGGGAGAGAGCACGTCGTCGTAGAAGCTCGAGGTGGAGGTGCAGGAGGAGGAGGCGGTGGTGGGAGGCGGTGGAGTCCGCGACATGGGGCTGTCGAGCAGGGGAGACTCGAGCCCGTGGTGGGTGGAGAAGCCGGAGAAGCTGAGGCTGTGGTGAAGCTTTGGTCTGTCCCTCTGGGTGTAGCCGAGCTGCGGCAGGATGTCCCTCTGGCCGTAGCCGCACAGCTCGCGAGCCGACCTGGACTCCCCCGCCTGCATGTTAGCGTTGGCGGGTGGAGACGGCCGGCGCTCGTCGGCGTTGTGGATAAAGTGACACCGGGGACCGTACGGACAGAAACCGATGGTGTGGAAGGTGCGACACGGCTCAGTTTTGTACTTAGGGTGGCGGGACAAGCTCCTCAACTCGTGGTAGCCGTGGGCGAACTGACACTTCTCCCCGTACTTGCACGAACCGTTCTCCTCGAAGGGCCGACAGAGCTCGGTCTTGTAGCGGGTGGAGTTGATCTGAGAGCCGGGCTTCTGCTGCAGCACGCCCCGGTCTCCGTTGTCGCTGTAAGCGCGGTCGCGGAACTTGTTCTCCTTGTTCATGAGGGCCGTGGCACTGATGTTGTTGCCCGGCGTGTTCTCCTTCAGGCTGCCGTAGGAGCCCATCGAGTATTTGTTTCCGTTGTTCATTGCCTCCAAGTTGCTGGTTGAGTTTCTGCGGAAAAATCCCGGTGCAAAGGGGCCGCCGGAGCCCGGAGACGTGACCGGAGCCCCGACCGCTTTCTTGTCCAGCATGCTGTTGATGTGGAGGGCGTTCATGTTCATGCTTTTATCTTGCTATAGGAGAAAACAAAGACACGAGTTAGTTACCTGGCACCAATTTTCTTACTATTTTGACCACATGGCACGTTTAGGCTGCGTTCGCCTGCAACGTCACAACCTGTTGCAGCTGAACACATGCAACAAGTCGGAGCGCGCTAACGTTAGCGCTTCAAATAAAACTCCCCATATATTGTCAAACATTTACCTTGTAAAGCATGTCCATGTCGTAGAACGCAGACAAGACGGTCGCAGACATCTCTTTTCCCCAAGTTTGCTGCACTCCCTCTTTCATGGAGGACCGACCAAGATCCTTGAACGCGACGTGCGGAAGCGTTAGTTTGTGCCACGACTGGTTTTGGTTGAGGAAAAGTTGCCTTTAAAAGTTTGTGTGCAGCTTAAGTCCGCAGAAGAAGGCGGTGAAGAAAAAAAGGGGGGTGTAGGTTTTGTATTGTTGAGTCGTAGGTGGCTTTATGTCCTCCCCTCGAGAAGCGCTGAGCCAGAGTGCTTCACTGTGCGCTCGAGCCTTTTTACATGGGTATAAATGCCTGGCGGTGGCCAGGGAGGGGCGAACTGAAGTCGGTGCAAAGTTTTGCGAGGAGCCGCCTCCTCCCCTCCTCCCGGAGGAAACTTCCACTCACCGGTTGGCCGCCTATTCTCTAACACCACGCCTTGAAATACAACCCCAGCAAACGCCCCCATCCTCACACCCCTCTACCCCCCCTCCCCCACACATATACACACACACACACACACACTTTTAATCACACAACCAATTTTGTGGAAGTTGGTTTTGGTTTTTTTTGGTCGACTCTCGCTGCGAAAGAATGTAGAAACACACCAGGAGGACGTCTACTGCGCATGCGAGCTGTTCTACAGGAAAATTAACCGTACACACATCCACACCTGGGTCACACGTTAGGGGGGAGGCGCGCTTTGTGCCTTACTCAAAAGCAACACATATGAATTTGGAAGAGACTCCTAAAAAAGAAACGACAAGTGACAAGGCCACCCCTCTCCACCTCTGGACCACCACACTTGGAAGCTGACACATGTATTTGTAATGGAAGGAAACTCTCTCTCGCTCTCTCGGGGTGAGACCACAAGTATGAGCTTAGGAGTCCAGGCAGAGTGCAAGTACAATTTTTAGCTGCAAACCGGTTGCATAATCGACTTCCACAGAGCAACAGCAGCCTATTCCTTCTTCTTCTACTACTACACATGGCAAAGTAGACGTTCAAGCCTAGCGCGCGCACATGACCTACTTCCCTATTGTCTCAAAACTAAACATCAATATGTGGACTCCACCTCGAGATTAGAAAGCGCTCCTAAAGAACACGTTGAGTCATTCGAAACGCAAAGCGGATTTGCTTTTGGTTAAATCTTTTTGAGCCACTCTTTGAGTTCCAAACCCCAACTTGTTTTTCTCCCAATCTCAGCCCAGACTGCAGGAATGTGGTTTTTCAATGCGGCGCGGCAGAGCAACACTGCCCCCACGAGGGCAAGGTGAGAACTGCGCGAAAAAAAAAAGACTGGAGCTCCCCCTGCTGGACGGAGCTGGGGCAAGATTTCAAGGCCCATTCAGATCCCATTTCGCAGTGATAATGTCACTCTCTTATGGGAGAAAATGTGTATTTTTGTATGTCACCTGTGGGTTTTTTATACAGTAGAGCTCAAGACACAGAGGGGCAGCGGTTGCAATAAGCAAGCGTGATGTAACCTTCTCAGGATGGCAGAATGTTCACATGAAAATGTCACAACTACTCCGCTGCACTCTTGAAGCTATGTCAAGTTTAAACAAAATAAAAATAAAAAACCCACAGTGGAAAGATTGCAGTGTTGGCAGCAGAGACTCCAACGAGACAGGAGGGTGTAAAAACGATGTGCGACACATATCACCAGAAATTGCCGGTTTCTGACACTGGTAACCATTAAGCCTTTTCCACATGGGATCATAATTGGAAGAGTGGTTATAAAAATAAAAGATTTTGTCTCCCTGTGACTTGATTCAATATTTCTTTAAGTGCTGCATGGTTTGGTTGGAGAAAACAAAAAGAAGTGGGAGGGGAAATAAGCAACAGGCGAAAAACAAGTGACATAAGAGCTTGGAATCTACTACTACCAACCCTAAAATTAGTCTGAGGGCTGCCCCAGGACTATTTGTGCTTTGCAAGTTGTGATAAATAGTTTAATGTGAAGGACAGACACGGCGAGGCTCCTGAGAAATCCCTTGAACCTGTCCTCGTCTGCAGAAAAAAACGCTCTCTCCCCCCCATCACACGGCTCTGTATTTAAACATTTTTATTGGGGGACGTTGAGCTGTCCCAAAACATTACGTCAGTTTTACGGTTACAGGGAACATGGCTACCAGGGAGGGAGAAGGGTCCAGCTGTATGAGACGGCAGCATGGATCCCCACACACACACACACACACACACACACACACACACACACAGGACAGTAGTCCATTGTGCCGTCCTCCTAATTACATAACCAGGAAAAGTAGAGGGAAGCATAAAAACAGTCCAACGGGAAGAATCCTGCAGTAAATTAAATATCGCAGGAAAATAACAGCTCGTATAAACACACAGTAGAAGACTGAGGGAACACTGGAACACAACTTTGGGGACGTGTCAAGAGAAGAAAACCCTCGCGCCTTCCACAATTCCCACATCTGGGTTGTAAAGCCCGCGTCGCCGCACAATCGCGCCATTGAAGTCGACGCTCGAAGCCTTCGTCGTTGTTTTGTTCCCGACCCTTAAGTCCCCAGTAGACATGGAGGAAGCAGAACTTGCTCAATGGTGGACACTGTTGGGACGCGTTTGTCGTGTGACACATTCCCCGCCGATAGGAGAACAGCGTCGGGTGTTGCTTTGCCCGAGCTCCGGCACTGAGTTATTGTTATGGCTTCGGCACGCAAACACTCACACGGCCTTCCAATTATTGTTGACATTCAGCGTTATTTTTTTCCTTTCGGGATAAAATAGGAGTTGGGAAACGAAAGTGCAGTCATGTCAGACATAATGTTTTATTGAACAAAAAGACAGGAACAGTCATTGTAAAAATGTAAAACACATCTGGTAACCAATGAACACATGTAAGACAAAGTGAGAGAGGACAGAGTAAAAAAACACAGAATCCTGTTGTTTCCTTCATTCCCTTGTTGTGATGAGAAGACTCGACCACAAAGCCAGTCTGTGGCCTCAAGCGTTCATTGAAGCATTCATCGGATACTTTTTCTTTCATTTCAATATTAAGAACCTTGACTTTACCAAATTGTACCCTAAAAAATAAAAATAAAAGCCAAACAGGGAGACCTCCTCTACCTCAGCCTCTCCAGCACATCTAGAGCCAGAGTGGCCCTCTGGTGCCGCAGCAGCAGCCGGGCGTGCTCCGAGGTGGAGGAGAACTGGGGCAGGGCAGGGAGGGAGTCCAGGGCCCGCTGGGAGCCGAGGGCCTGGGTTCGGGCCCGAGTCGACAGCGTACGGATTCGGTGGACCTGGTCCGGCCCCGAGAAGCCTGGGGCCCGGGTGGAGGCCGGGATGAGGGAGCCGACGTGTCCGTGAAGCAGCTTCACCCACTGGACCGGCTCGGCCCACAGGTTCAGATCCCCCTTCTCGAACAGGAAGTCCTCTTCGTCCTGGGAACAAGCGAAATGGGAGTTTGGTTACTGGGACGTGGATTTAAATCAGAATTAATGAATTAATAAAACATGTTTGGGCTGCTTTGGCAAACAGAACAAGCTGTAAACTCAACAATTATAAAGTTTCAACCTAAAGTGACGTATGGCCGTCTTTAGCTGCTAAACGCTCCACTATGTAGTGCACAATGCGTCTCAGCTGTTTAACGAAATGGGCAGCTACACAACGTGTGGCTGGAGGGCAGAAACCTTGGTGGCCTAAAACACTCAGCTGTTTTGACTGCTGCACTACTGTGATCAGAATAAAACGAAATAAAGTGCCCCCTCTGTCCCTGTAATCCACACAGACACTGAGTTAGACCAACCCCGAATCACAGGCCAAGTGCCTTAAGTGGTGATTTTACACTCAGTGCATAAACGTCCTATTTGTTCCACCCTGGCAGCTAAGGAACAATCCGTGGTTCAGCCATAGAAAATGAAGCCGTGACAGCCTTCACGGTCATCGGTCATCAGTTTCACTTCATGGAAATCACCGCTGAGAACATGACGTCTAACACGTCGCAGTGTTCCTGTGATGTTTTTTGTGCTGGAGCGTAACAACGTCAGTTAAGGTCACTAAGGCGAAGTCGGCGGCCCCGAGGCTACGCGGCGGCTTCTCACCAGACCGGGGGCTTCGTCCGCAACCGCTTCATCGCCAGCGTCTTCATCTCCCAGCAGCCACTCTGTCAGGGCAAGGACGCCCGCCGGCGTCTGCCCCCACAGCTCGAAGAGGCGACACAGGAGCCCCACGCCCGAGTCCAGGGCCACCGGAGGACACACGGACGCACCTGTCACATCTGAGGGCAGGAGGAGGACACGCGTTTATGCAAAGTCTGTAAACAGTGTTTAACATTTGAGACACACGAGGTCGACAGCCACAACAAGCGTGTTCAAAGGCCGTCTTTGCACCAGTCACAAACAGCTCGTTTGCTGCGTGTGACCGTGTCGAGTTTTTTCCCACCCGTAGCCGGCTTCTGTTGCCGTGTCATTAGGTGAACGTGTCAGCTGAGTGGCGGTTGGACTTCTGGTTTGTTTCACCTTTAGTCTGAAGTTCAGCTTTGGAGTGACCCGAGGACCTCTGGCCCGGGATCTAAGGTGGTGCTCAAGCTCATAATGAGGTAAGAAAACAACCGAGATCCGATCGCAAGTGGTCAATCGAGACGCATGTGGCGACGCAGTCTTTCATAAGTTCTTAGTAGCTACTAGCTAGTTAGAGAAATCAGGATGTGTCATTAAAACTTCAGAAAAGTATTAGCTAGTACAGACTCGGAAACATCTGGAGTGCAGTGATGATGTTAAACCTGAAAGTTCACGGCTTTGCAAGAAGGAGTGAAGACTCCTTTGGTTATAGAAGCATATCTGGAGAAATGTGTCCATTGCACGTGAACTTAACCATCATTATTTGATCATTTATTCAAAGTTATTGATGTGAGGTTTTGGAATTTGAGGTCTTTTATTCAAATGTGGTTTGAAATCTTCTCAGTTTCTGTCGTTATCAAAACAGCCTTTTAATCAAGTGTCGGGTCAGATGCGTGGAGCACGTCCTCTTAGAAGCTCTTTTCAATCCAAATAGGTCACACTTTAGCAAGCTAACGTTTCAATTTGTCATCAAGCTAAGTTGACTGTTGTGTCAAAGCGTAACTATTTCTTAAAATCTCATCTGTACAAAAGCATTTTGTGTTTTAATTCATTGATCTAGTGTGAACCTCCTCTTAGTCATATTACAGTATGACTAGGCTAGGTGTGTTTTTCTTGATAGTATTAGTGTTAATCACTTCTAAAAATGATTATGATAGTTGCTGGATGGTTATGCGAGCTGTAATCAACAGAAGAGTGGACATTTTTAGTGCACGATGCGTTTGCCTGGCTTTGAAGAGGTGGAAACATGTAACAGACAGTAAGAAGTCAAGACGGGGCCAGGAATGCTGCAGCCACCAAGCAGACAGTCTACAATCACCTGATGTTTAAAAAAAAAAGAAAAACATGTCGGGGAGCGCCTGGTTTCTTCCACCAGCCTAAAGGTTAACCGTGGTTACCACGCTGAGATCCCTGCAGGAGAAACCCGATTTCTCTGGCAATGAACGGCGCACACAGGTTTCTAATTGGGTTTTCTACGGGAGGAGATGTGCATGACGAAGCAGACCCAGCCCGCCGAGTATCGTGTGATGCGGTGGCATGAAAGGAAAAACCATTACCCGTAGTGGCGTGTCAACTGTATCCAAAATAATTGAATCCAAGCTAAGTCTAAGACTGAAAAGTCAAACTGAAATGAATAATTCTAAATACGTCCCGTTTCCACAGATGAACAGAACACTTTCTGTCAAATTCAGATGCAGGAAAAAAAAATGTGTGCGAGTCTGACGCAAGCCCAAGGAAAAAAAAACCCTTTTCAGGTGGCAGGATTATCAAATGTGAAATAAATATAATCTGATTAATGAGCACCTGCATGTAGAGAATCTTCCACCTTCACCTGATTTCCCCCAAGAACGTAACTGGTATGCAACTGTATGATCCAAACTCTGTGTGTGTGTGTGTGTGTGTGTCTCTCCTCTGGGCTTGGAGGGCCTTCTGGGAAACAAAACTATAACTCACACAGCCGACCACGACCGGGGCGTGTGTGAGTGGACTCACAACTATCCTGCGCGTTACACCAATACGCTCGTGCGCGCTCCGTTTCCTGTTGACGTGCTAATGAATGGATGTAGGAATGGATCGCCCGCATGTGTGAACATGACGTTCACGTGGTTCTTACATTTAGTGACTAAATAAATTATGTGTTTTTTTTAAAGTAGTCTTGCTACAAATAGCCCTCTGTTGCCATAATGCTTCTACACATAACCAGAGGCCCGTCATGAGCCCACGCTCGCTGCGTTCAATACGAGAGCGGAGGAAGTGCAAGTGTGAGGACACGCACTTCAAACGGAAGGAAAACATAACGTACGACTTCATTTAACGACTCCAGTTGTCCACGCAGCAACACAGAGGTTGTTTGTGTGTGTGTGTGTGTGTTGTTGTTCTCCCACCTTGACCATCCTCACCACACCTGACACCCAGATAACACCAGAGACTTCAAAAGGCTTTGAGAGACACTAGCCAAAACACTAGCACTATGGGAAGAGAGGAGGGAGGGGAGGTATACAGACCCCACATCAGCACACATACAGTACAAAAAAAACACACACACACACACACACACACACACACACACACACACACACACACACACGGTCGGGAACCCAGATTGTTTTTCCTCTTTAGAGAGGCGGCGTAAAATCGGAGCAGAGCCTGAAGTCTGAGCGGCGAGGGAAACCCGCTCTGTGAACATTAGAGGCTGCTGATTGGACAGCATTAGAGGAGATTTAAGAGTTTAGGAGCTTGAGTGACGAATTCCTTTCTTTACCGAGAAGCCGCCTCTCTCTCTGGGACAGCCCGGCCTCTGATGTCAAGCCTTTACAGGCCCCCCTCCCCCCTCGCCAACATTAAGGGGCATAATAGGAAATTGTAGCTGCATTCAATTTATCGGCTTTTCTACGGCGGTTTCACACGTCGCTTAATGCGATTTCCCCCTCCGCGAGCTTTTGGCGCAAAATGCTCAGTTTCTCAAGGGGATTGTCTTTCACGCTGTTGCTGGCGTGTGTGTGTGTGTGTGTGTGTGTGTGTGTGTGTGTGTGTGTGTGTTAGGTATTGTTTGAGTTTGTGTGAGTTTATGTAAGACAATCTTGTCTCTGCAAATAACAATATCAGAGCCAGTTGGTGGATGAATGGGTCCGATGTACGATGGGGTGAGGCTGTGTGTGTGTGTGTGTGTGTGTGTGCCATTGGCATCCACTGGCACACACTCCGTCCGCTGGCACTCTTTTAGTACATTTGAGCAGGGCTCTGTGTGAGGGGAAAACTTAACCTTGTGCCACATGTGGAAACAGAATAACAGTTGTACCATTATGAGCTTTTTTTATTTTTTAAACTGAACTAAGATCTTTTGGTCATGACCGATAACCAAGTTTCTAAAAAGTGCTTAATATGTAAATTTTCAAGAACCATAACAAGTCCTTTATCGTGCACACTTTATTATTGTGTTTTTGTCCAGTGGGAAAAGGCGCTATACTCATCGCTGAATACAGCACAGCCAAGGCTCCGGGTATTATCCGCTTATGAAGACCATGTGGTACGGTTAAAAGCTCCGGAAAAAGCTGGTCAAAGCACCTGGAGTTAGTGGTCTTGTCAACACCATTTCAAAAGGTCAAGAATGAACGTCTATAATTTAGCTTTTGCTTATAAGTTGAAATGATGAGCGGCATTCCAAAGTCATCGTTTGATCCACGTACATTGGTTGGTATACTAACAGCAAATACAGTACACTGTTACAATTATTGTACAGGGCATACAGTAGACAATGAGTATTGTTAATGATTTTTGGACTGACATGGATTCAGGCTAGAAACGTTGATAGCTAATTCCTGACAATTTCAATTAAAACTGGGGCCGGAGTTAATTCAAAACATTTAGCTCCAGAAGAAGAGGCGGTGCAATGGTTGTCTAGAGGTGTGACCGACATCAAAGGTTCGAGTCTCGCAGAAGACCATTGTTGCGACACCTCGCTCACTCCCATTATTTCTCCTCTCTGCTGTCAGATCTCTGATAAAAAGGTATAAAAATGCTGTCTCATACAAAACTACAGCGATCTAATCTTGCATTGTACCGACTCACTTCCTTCCCTGTTCGAGCCGGCTTATCTGAACGTATTGCACATAAAGTATTGTGTAGTTTAGTTGACTTTTCCTTCATTCGTTTTTTTACTCAGGCTGATGGGCTGTGTCCATACAAAAACTACATTTAAAAAAAATCCCACAATCCTTGGAGAAAATAATAAAAGAGATGGAAATAATGCATATTATTCCTGAAGGCTAAACGTGCTGAATTGTGGGTAACTGATTATAAACTCCAATAGTACAACACAGGATTTGAACATCAAGGTTTCGCACAGCGCAGCAGCCTCACTGTGTCTGATCAACAGTCGTGTCATTTAAGTCACTGAATTAAATTAAGAGAGTGAAGAGACCTTTGCTGTTCACTAAATCCTTCCTGAGCCTTTGCAGCTGGGGGGGGGGGGGGGGGGGGGGGGGGGGGTTCAGATGTCTTTTTGAGCGGGGGAGGGGAGGGGGGGGGGGGGGGGGGGCGGCGTTTCGAGGACAAGTGAAATGAGAGGAAGCGCTTCCCGCCCCACACTCCTCCACTCGCTGGTGTCATCACGTCCACTGTAGTGGGAAGTTCATTCCTCTGTTCAGCCACCCACGTCTGAGGGATTTGGGTTAGGGGCCACATCCCCCCCCCCTCCCTCCCTGGGGGTCTGTAAGCCGTCCTGACGGACCACCGTACTGGTCCCTAAACCACACCTGCTCTGCTGAACAGTCTTTATTCCATACAGTCTAGGGGCCGCAAAGAAAATATAAGTGCGGGACCTAAACTGATGACCAGTTGGGGCTTCTGAAAAAAAACATTTGATTCCGCTTGAGAGTGCATCACGGTTGTGTGAAAACTCTGAACAAATTTCCAACCGACAGCGGCAGAATCTCCCACCACATCAACTTTCTCGAAAGCCCAAAGCAGCACTCCTTCATCTCACAAAGAGCTTCGCGCTGCAGACGCCGCAGTGGAGCCGAGACACCAGGAAGCGAAGGTGTGAGATAGAGAGGTGCGAAATAAAAACACACTTTACAGCCCCGACTTCCTCTGGTGCTTGGCGAGAAAACAGCACGGAGAGCAAGAGCAGCAGCAGCAACAACAGCATCATCATCAGGAAACATTACCATGAAGATAACAGTACGAAACACAGTGAATGGTGAGCATTAACATAGAAATAATGGAGCAGCGATGGTCATGAAGCAGTCAGTGGTTAGTTCGGTCAAAGGATCAAATACAAGTCAATGTCTGCCAATCAGAGGCCGTCTCTCTCACGGCGTCTCCTGTGGTTGTCACATTTCCTATGAGACACAAATCAAAGACAACCGACAGGTGATGTAATGCTTTGACTAAATTGGTAAAAAAAAAAAAAAAAAGGTAGATTGTTTGCCTTGTAAATTCTCTGCAGAATATTTAAATGTGCTTGTTTGTTGATCAGGTCCAAGCAGCAAATGAGTGGATTCTTTTGCCACGTGGGAAGAAATGCCAGAACAATGTCACAATAAAAGCATTTTTCAAGAAGATTCTGTGACTCTAACCGACAACTGACTTTGGACTCCTGGGTGGGTTGACTTCACAGCGCTTTTCAGACATAGAATATGCAACAGGGTCAAGAAACGAATGGTCAAAGTTGAACTTTTACAAAGCGTTCCAGACAACTCAGAGGTCCGAATGTTCCCTGTTCTGCGCGGCGCAAAAACAATCACCATGGCTGACCTGACAAACTGATGTTTCTTTGGCAAGAGTCCAGACAACAGCGCAGCATTTTGTTTTTACATTTGATGGAATAACTTTGGTGCAGCGTGGATTACTGTTTCACTTATTGAATTTAAATGTAGAATGGGTTTTACTATATGATAGTGTGTTTTATTTCAATTCAGTACAGCTTAATATACTTAGCGCTGCCTTTGAGTTGATGGTTCAAGTAGGAAGTAGGAAGTCAGACTTTGAGTGGCGTTCCACTGGATGTGTTTGTAGTGGGAGGTTGCAGCATTAGTCTGTAGGAAGGGTCCTGCACAGTCGCTTTCTTTCTGTTAAAGAAACCCCTGAAAATATAATCTGGGCTACATTTTAAAATTCGGAAAGCCACAAAAATCCACATAAATGAGAACCCTCTGCGTCCGGTCCAGGTGGGACCAGCACGTTCAGACTCTTCTACTTCCCCGACATGAATCCTGGTGATTTCAACTCTCTGCAGTTTAGAGCGAGCGTTCAAACGACCGACACTCAAAGACACTCTGCGCTCCCGTTTTATCTTCAAGACACATCGCAATCAAGCGTTACGACCCACAGCTGTAGACGGCAATGAATACAATGCACACACACTTCCAACACGGCCTGCAGACACCATCATTACTGCGGACATGTGACTTTATTTCACACCACACCAATTCATTCAAATCCCATTTCGCACGCCGCCTTTCCGGTCGAAACATTGTGAAAGCAGCAGACAGACACACACCGTTTCTGTTGGTGTGTTTTCACCGGAGCGTGAAGTAACGGCGTACTTATTGCAAAAGGTTCAAAGTTTCTTAAATTAGCGACGCGTGACACGTCTCTGAAGGGCTTGTTCGGCGACTCGTCAAACACAAACCAAACGCAAAGCCAGGTTTGACGGTCGAGTGAGTATTCTTCTAAAATAGGACGAGGCACGTTTAATGAGTGTCCTTCAGCCCCGCCGGGCCGTTCACTGCCGTTCATCTGCGTCATCCACTGTGAATGAATGAACTGGGTGTGTTGGCTTCACAGTAAGCAAAGTGGGTTACTTTGGTGAAGTTTGTTGCTAATGGTTCACTGAGAAACAGGAAAACACGAGGATGTCAACAGAGTGCGAGTTCAAACACTACTTCAGAACGGTGGTAGGAGGAAGGATAGCGGACCTGAAACAACTCAAAATGTATGTACTAAAATGTAAAACTTAAAAGTGGAGGATCACAGTTTAGCTATATACAGTATGTATATACATATATATATATATATATATATATATAAAAAGTGAACCCTCTGTTCCTGCCCCGAGTGCTGGAAGGCCAGCGAGGGTGAGTGGAGTTTGATTTCAGACCCAATTAGCCTGGAGGTATTTGGGTGATGCTGGGGGGGGGGGGGGGTGATGGAGGGGGGGATGGGGTTAAATTAGATTTTCTCTTCCTGTCCAGGACAATGGCTCCACTGTAGTTTGATTTTGAGGAACCTGATGTGAATCTGAACTAAATTTCTCTCCCACACGCCAAACAGGTTTATTTGGATTTCACCGGGCTTAAAATCAGAGGTTGTGTTTTTTTTCCGGAGTAAAAGAGAAACATTCAACTCTTTCACGTAAAACAAAAAAAGTTACAAAGCATTCAATCACTTTATGTGAGGGAAGGATCGGCCCTACTCTTACTTAACGTTGAAAGAATATCTGTTTTTAAAAGTTGTTATACCAGTGACCCGGAAGTACTGAGTGCCTTAACGTCATTTTAGAGTTTTCGCCAGCATTTTGAAAGAATGGTTCAATATTTTGAGAAGCGCATTCATTTGCTTTCTTTCTGAGAGTCTTAAGATTCATATTTACAGACATGACATTGGAACCGATTTTCTCGTCTACATTTTGGAAAGAAACCGTCTCACTATTCTTTTAACGGCTGTAAGATATACTTGGTGTATACACGCCGTCTGTTACAACCTAATTTAACTAAACATCTGGTTTACATGTGATCTATACTGAAATGATCAGCAACTAAACAGAGATAAAACAATCCAATTACATTTAAATGTGTTTCCTTCCTAAGGGGGGGGGGGGGGGGGGGGGGGGTACATTGTGTTATTGTTTGTGTGTTGCAGAACCCGTCTCTGTTCCCACATCACTGCCTGTCCTCCATATCAAAGGGCCAGGAGTCGTCGCCTCCATCTGAAGTAGCTAACACCTCAGATACTTGACTCTGCAACGGCAGGTCATAAAACACACACACACACAGAGTATGGGCAGACTAGCTGGCTGGCCTGCAGGCAGAGTATGGGAAAGATACACACACACACACACACACACACACACACACACACACACACACACACACACACACACACACACACACACACACACACACACACACACACACACAGTGACCTGCAAACACACAGTGTTGGTTTTCCATCGGCGCAGCATTGCACTACATAGCTGTGGTGTTGAGTAGCATGCCAGGCTATCCCCTTTCTATTTCCTATTTGAGATATTAAAAAGGTCTCTGACACGGCGGACCAGAACTTCACAGTAAACCTCGTAAAAACGCTTTCCGAAATTTGGCACGGGCCAGAATTTTATGTTGGTGCAAAACGGACTTTCAACAATCATTCAAAAAAAAGGAGAAAGAAAACTCTACTTTAGCAGAACTCTAACACACTCGGACATGTTCTCCTCAAGACAGCAGTGAGTTGGTTCATGATGACTTCATTAAATGCCGAAGCTCTCCAAGCACCAGAATGTCCTCCCAGCCCACTGCCGTGTATCCAACTTTAGAAACATCACTTAAGTTTGAGCTCTCAAAGCACAACGATGACATATTTTTCCAATTGAAGGTTTTTGTTTTGCTTTACACTCGTGTGATTTCTTTCAAGGTTTTTCTGTCGTTTCTCATTTACATGAGGAATGCAACTGTTGTTTTCCGGCCAAGTCGCTCGTTCATTTCAGCTCGCCAATTTGCTGCCTCGTTTTCGTCTTTTCTGTGTTGCGTGCTATACATTCCTGTTGTGCGTACGGCGAGTGTCGGAAATAAAGTCAGGAATTTGGGGCAGTTTTCATAAAATTCCATAAAAAGCAGGGGCATTGGAGCGGCGTGGCTGGAGAGTGAAGTCACTCAGTCACTCCTTTTACCACAGTGGTGATGTGTGCCGGTAACACACACACACTGCCTCCCAAACACACACACACACACACACACAGACACACAATACTGTAATCTCCAAAAGGGGCAATGAATATGGATGAACAAAAGAAGATGCCCAACTCTTATTTCTCCACACACACACACACACTCTGCAATTATGCCTATTGTGTTCTCTTCCTGTTCCAGAGAAAACCTCTCCACCGTGGTCATGTTGTTGAGCTCCTATCGGATTCTTAGCTGACATCTTATCTGGCCTTAAGTACATAAACTCATATAGAACACACACATTGCTTTTGGATAAAATCTTGGCCTCAACTGACTTTTGTAAAATGCGTTTCCTGGGCCCTCAGATCGTTAAACATGCTCTGCCTTTAAAAGAAAAGTTTTTTTCTTCTCAGGGTAAATAAAAAAGTCTTCCCCCATGACTCGGCGTAGCCGCGAGGGGCTGGGGACGCTCCAGAGGAGATGTTTTGCCGTCACGTGTTACGCTGCGAGATGCTATCGGCGGCGGCGGCAGACACAACAGGGCTCCGGCTCCCGGAAGAAAGCTGAGGGAAATACAGGAAGCGAGCGTCATCGAGGACGGGAAGTCACACCGCGGCGGTTTGATTTTGCGAGGGGCACTTGAGAGCTGGCAGCTGTCGGCCCTCTGATAGCGTGTGTGTGTGTGTGTGTGTGTGAGAGAGAGAGAATTGGGAGGGTGGGGATCAGATGTATAGTTGTGAGCGAAGCAAACCTCAGACATTCACCTAACGACACATAACCACACGCACGCACACACACACACACACACACACACACACACACACACACACACACACACACACACACACACACACACACACACACACACACACACACACACACACACACACACACACACACACACACACACACACACACTTTTCGCTCTTACATAAATCTGCGCCCTTCATTCCAGGAATGCTCCCCATCCCTCAGCATGAAATGATGTCATCGACCCTTTTTCACATCGCCATGTGTTTATGCTGTTTTTTGGTGTCTGTTAACACATATGTGTGTGTGTGTATGTGTGTACTTCTGTAATTATCACTGTCGTCTTACACAGCTTCGGCATGTGTTTGTTTCTGAGTGGGTGAGCATGTAAGTCCATGTGAATATCATGTGTAGAACCATGCTTGTGTACATGTTAGTTAGTGTGTAATGATTGTGTGTGTGTGTGTGTGTGTGTGTGTGTGTGTGTGTGTACCTATTCTGAGCAGAGGTGCTGGTACATTAGAGATGAATTCAGAGGCCGAATCTCGCACATCCTGGTCTTCATCCTGCAGCAGCGTAAACAGACTCCTCCACAGAGAAAGTGAGGTGGACAGACCTGACACACACGCACACACACACACACATTAAATTGAGGCCTGTATATCAGATCCACAAAATAACAGTTTGGCCCTATGAAAGGTTTCTTTGACAGTATTGTTTGCGACACGTTTCTTTGCTTGTGTCAAAGTGTTCGTCTCGACTCACCCAGCGGTAGATGCGTGCTGGTCAGCACGGTGGCCGTACAGCTGACCAGCACCTCGGCGGCCGTCAGCTTCACCTCCACCGGCTGCTCCTCGCCGCAGCACGAGCACACCAGCGACCCCCACTCGGCTAAACAAGCAACTGCACTCGCACCCTAGATGGTGGATCGATCGGAAAAACACATTTACTCGCTTTTTTTTCATTTCTCACCCTTCTGTGCGATTATAAGCATTATAAGAAAATCAGATGGTTACAATTGGTTGGTTGGTTTTAACATTCAATAGCCAATATTTTAAACCCAATTACCGTCTTATTGAATTATAAAAATTGTAATTGAAAGTGCGATATGCTGTGATATGGTGTATGCTAGCTAAAGCTACATCCACATTAATAGGTTGTCCGAGAGGAAGCAAGAATGATCTCCGTACACGAGTGTTTTAGCAACGTTTTCAGTGCATACTAACATGCCTGAGGACGCATGGATCACGTACACTGGGCATGCACATACCAGTGTAAACAGGAAGCAGGTCGATGACGCAGCTGGACACGGGAATTGCCACAATAGCTCGCTTTCCGGGCACGTAGGGAGTAGCAGCGTTGTAAAATGCAGAATTAAACTTCACGAAAATCCGCCAGCGTAGACGACAAGGTCGGCAACGGGCTGTAACTCAATGTCCATGTTGAATGAACCACTAGTGGTCGAGGCGTCATGAATCAGGAAAGAACAGGTCGTGACTGATAAGACCCAATCAGGAAGCGAACGTGGAGGTCTGCGTCATCGTTTTCAAATGTCTACGTTTCCGCCAATCGTGACTAAAATGAAAAGTTATATAAAAAAAAAGGGAAAATGGTGTCAGCCGGGTTTTCAAAAGTCTCAGTTTTAGGGTTTAAAAAAACCCCTGGATTGTGGACACTAGGCGTACACGTAGCAAGTGTGGATGTAGCCTAAGCTAAGCTACCACAAACAGTTACAACCAACATCATCCGGTATTTAGGAATTGTGAATTTCAGCAAAGGCCGCCAACACATCTTTCAATGCCGTTTGAGTAGTAGTAGTAGTAGTAGTAGTAGTAGCAGTAGTAGTAGTAGCAGTTATAGCCGTATCAGTCAGTCTTTACCTGAGGATTAGAGTTCACCAGTTGAACCACCAGCTGAGAGAGCAGGGTCAGGGCAGCACAGTGGAGCTCCACACTGAAACACAACATCCAACACCTGATACCAGCTTCCAAATGTCTAAGAATAACTTTGGTTAACATATTTTTAACATCTGTCCTTGAAGAGGGATCTCTGCTCTGTGGCTCTATCTGATGTTTCTCTTTTTTAGGGGGGGGGGGGGCGTCAACGAACTCCTGAGCAACACTTCAACGGCTACTCACCGACATTTTTTTTTGCTTTTTTCGGCTCGTGCTGTGAACTTAGCACTGGAAGCACAGAAAGTAAGTAAATGTTTTCAATCAATTTAGATGAACCGACCCCTTGAGTTTGATATATTAGTGCAGTGAGAGGGTGTGAAGATAATACTGCGCTCCTCAGGTCGCTCCGCGGTAAACTAACCATCAACTACTCGCACATCGCTCAACTGTATTGACTTACAACCCACAAAAAAGAAGTGTGCTGGTACTCGCCACCACATTATGGATCAGATTAGCCCGGGGGCCATTCAATCACGCGGCAGACAAGGGCGCCCAGCAACCCAATCCCGTCCCTCCGCGGCTCTAATCATAACCCTGGGGCCGTTTCAGAGGGAAAGTGGATCCCGGGGTCCAGAGATTGTGGCCAGGAAAAGACTTTACACGGCTAAGAGCCTTTGTAATCCAATCCGGATTCAAGCTTGTATTCTCTTGTCGGGGGGAGAAAAGTACAGCGGCGGCTTGTCAAGGAAGGTGACACACACACACACACAAATCAGTTTGTGGTAAGAGGAGGACGGAGTGTCTCTCACAGAAATATAATGGTTTCAGCATGACAGGTGTGAATAATCTCAAGTAGGAATAATGCTCTAATGACGGCCTTTCAGAGCAGAAATATCAGCTTTCATCTGTGTTTTTTGTTTTTTTTTTCATTTTAAAACTTCCCATCTCTGTTGCTGGCTGACAATACTGCACTGATAGCTGAGCACCCACGCAGAAAGAGGCCACTAAGCTCCAGGTGTGCCCAGGTGCGGGGTTAAGGTGCAGCCAGTGATCCTTGGATGTCCCTCCTCCATGGACTCTGGCTCTGAATGAAGGCTTGACAGCCAGCCTGCCACAGCCGAGTGAGGGCTCCTTCACAGGTGGAAGGAGCCAGAAACAACAGGAGGAGGAGGAGGAGAGTGCGTTGCATCTCGTTGTGTAGCGCCTTCGTGTCTGTCATCCATCACGGCTGAAAAGCTGGGTCTGGATTTGCTTAGGCGCTGTTTTGACTGCGAGTTTTCCCCAAAGTGTTTTGGAGTCACGCGGTTAGCGGCCCTGTTTCCTGCATTTACCTTGAAATGAATTAAATTTTCAGGTTTTGGTCTGTTGTAGTTCATGGAGCACAGAGATCAGGGCCTACTGTATGTTCACCATGTATAATCTAAGACCCAGAAAACACAACCACATGCATAGACACAATCAAAATGATCTTAAAAACTTGAATTACCGCCTAGTGGTTGTACACCTCCGCCACACAGTCATGTCTGACCTTTGACCACCAACTCATCCAATCGGTTAAACCTCGACTGCAAGTAAACGTTCGTGTCAAATTTGAAGAAATTGTCTGGAGCCGTTCCTGAGATTCCACATCCAAGAGGACGGGAAGGACGTGAGGTCACAGTGATCTTGACCTTTGACCTTCAAAATCGAATCATCTCATCCTCGAGTCTGCGCTGGCTGCCTCCTCTAAACACCATGAATAACACTCTGCTTGTATGATCAATGCATTTCTACAACGTCTTGAATTCTATATATTAGAAAACAGAATCGAGCCGTAAGCATGGAAACACAAACATTTCACATACTCTCTTTTCTTCACACTTATTGAGACCTGGACATGATTGAACTCAAATTCCATACTTGTTCCCAAACCGTGACATGAAATACCTGCAAAACTAATGACATTACCATCAACCTCAACTGCACGTTGTGTTTAGTGCTAATTTAGCAAGCTAACATGCTAAACTAAGATGGTGAACATGGCAAATTTCTAGAGAAATGTTGAAGTTTTGCAGAGCTGTGAAATAAAATAACTATAAAATATATAGAAGCACTTATTCCTGACTGTGACTTTTGGTAGTTTAACTGGTTGTAAAACCTTTTGGTGATTCAAAACATTTGTGTGAGTTAGGGGGGTATGACATCTCAGGTATGGTACTTTTTTGATCCTTTGGTTAAAACTGAATTCAGGTTCCAATACTTAAAGGGGCATTGCGAAGATCAGGCCTGAATTACTACCTTTGTCCACCGAATGTGAAGATGCAACGGTGTTGACGTCGTGTCAGAGACTTCTATCGTGTACTTCGTCGCAGAGATATCTCCTGAAGTGAGCATGCTAACCAGCTAGCCTCGGCACATCCTGTCTTGTAGTACCACTAGTACCTGGAAAGGCGATAGAGAGTCACTGTAGCGTCCCGAGGGGCCCAGAGGGGCTCGTCAATCACATCGGAGGTTAAAGGTTAAAGCGTTTGGATTGTTGGTCTGTGATTGGCTTTCGTTTCGTCCTCCCCTTCACTGCACTAAAAGGTCAAATTAAAGGACTGCTTCACCCAAATGACTCGCTTACTGCACTTCTAAGCACCCGAAAAGGAAATCCTATTCACCTCCAAATCACAAATCACTACTTTGAAAAGATGAAGACTATCTGCACACGTCTACGTTGTCTTCTCTGACCTGTGAGCAGAATCCTGAGCCAGGGCCAGAAGGCGCAGCAGGGCCTCCTCCTGGGACAAGATGTCCGCGCCGTCCCTCCACTCGAGCTCTCCGCTGGCGCTCAACACACGCAACACCGTGAGCACCTGAGGGGAGGAGGAGGCAGAGAGATTGTCAAAGCAGGAGAGAAATAAGACATTAATGAAGTCACGCGCTGCTCAAGAGCTACTGGTGAGGGAAGTTGCCTCAGAGAACGTCCATCAACACAGCTTTGGTGTCCTCTCTCTGCAGCGCGGGCTGGCAAGTTGCCCCCAGACGGTATTTTTAACCCCACCGGTCAGATCCTCCCTACGCACACCCTAACCACGGGCACACAGCTGCCTCGCTCTCCCCTTGTACACAAATGTAATACGCGTTAAAGACGACGTGCAGAATTCACTCAGGCAGTAATACGCTCCTCGTCAACCATTTCGCTTCACCTCCTAAACTTGACTTCCTGCTTCCTTCACCCCCCTCCTCTCCATCCTTCCCACGCTGTTCTTCTTTGGCCGGTCACTCCTCCGGGAGGAAGGGGGGGGAAAGGACCGGTTCTGCCTCGGCGTGAGACCCCGTTTTTAAAACACACATCCAGCCGGGAACACATGTTGACATTCCTGCTGCACATCTCGATGATTATTATTTCTTTTGAGGCCCCCAGCCTGTTATTAGAGCTTTGACATAAATCTTGCTTTATAGGATCGTTCGGTGTGTGTGTGTGTGTGTGTGTGTGTGTGTGTGGGTGGAAGAGCAGGCGCATGAGATGTCTGTGCGTAAACATCTGTACGTGTGTGTGACTGTATGTTTGTGTGTGTGAGCGGGAAAAAAAAAGACAAGGCAGCGAGGGAGACCTCCTACCCGCTCGTCCGTTGTTCTGGTTTAAAACAATACGTTTCTGTGTGTAATGTCCAAGGGTCGCTCATACTGGAGTAACAAACCCGCTGAATTATCAACCAACTGCAGTTTCTCTCAGCTCTCTGAAGCATCTTCAAGCAGGAAGCAGAAAAACCCTGATAAACTCGCCGTAGCCTTCCTGCCCAGCGCCAAATGAGAGACGGACAACGCTGGTGCTATAAAGACCAGCTGGTGAACATGGTTTCAGTTTATTTCTAAACCAGAACAGAACCAACAGGAGAGTGAATGCTGGGCTTATCAGAGAGGTGACATCGCTGTACCACATTTTATTAGTGGCGGTTCTTTAAAAACAAAGTTTGAATAAGAGTTTGAATATGAGCCATATTTATGTGATGCGTTGACGTGCGACCTTAAACTTGCGTTCTTCGTAGTGGCCATCAGAGGGCGTGAGAACATGACCCGACATCCTCTTCAATAAAGCCTGACTTTCATTTAGTAAATGATGGTCTCATTTAGAACGTTAACCCTTTTCACAGTGTCTTTTCAGTTCATGACAGTTAATTGTAACATTTTGTTGTCCGGTTGTACTTGGCTCCACCCACTCGTGTCACTGCTGGTTGCAAAAAAAACAAGATGGCATGAGGCAGCATTCCAAAAACCAACGGGTGGTGCGTCCACTTCTTATATACAGTCAATGTGTGCGACAGCGGGCCCGTGTGTGTCCTCTCCCTGCAAGCGTAGTCGGCGTACTGACAGGCTCCCCCCCCCCCCCCCCCCCCCCGCCTGAAACGCACCCTGCAGCTTTCATGGTGACAAAACGAGAGGCGTGGCTGCAAATACTTGTGCATCTGCTCCTTTTAACTCCAATGAGAGTGAATCCATCACGGGGGCCAGTGTCATTGTTCACTCTCTCTCTTTATTGCAGAACTGAAACGCTCGCGCGGTTTGAATCCCAGCTGGTCCGACCGTCGCCGCTGCCTCGGACTTTTAACGGGCCGCTTTAATGAGCTGCCGTCTTGCGACACGCTCGGCGTGCCCACGTACTCAAATATACACGGTCACAGGAAAAGATGCCAACTCAGGGTACAGACTTCCGTAGCTGTAACATGCAAATAAACAGTGAAGGCCCACCCTGCATGAACACACACACACACACCCACACACACACACACACACACACACACACACACACACACACACACACACACACACACACAGCGTTAAATATAAAAGTTACCCAGCATGCACAGCGGTGCTGTCTAGTCTTCTTGAGCCTGGACAGCCTTGAGGCGTTGCTGCTTTTCACTTGGTGTTAACTAGCCTCTTGAGCCAAAGCATGGAGGAGATCGTGACTAAAGAGAGAGCTTGCCAGATGAAGTTTTATTTCTTTTATTTCAATGTCAGAAAATCCTAATAAATCCAAAACACCAAATTGCCTCATTAGTCCGGACCAGATATCGGTGCCGTCTGAGAGGGAAAGTTGACCTAAAACGAATTGTTAATAGGGTCAAATTAAGCAAAGTAATATATGATAGCCACAGCAGCAGCTTTTTATATTTATTGGACTTTTTGTTATATTTCTCCACCACGTCATTGGCCGTGAACGAAGAGCTGAACCGGCCTAACAACAGCATTGCGCAGATAGACCAACGTGTTTCTAGATCACCTGTCGCCCCTTAAATGTGCATTTCTTTGTCACCGTCGTCTGATTGTACAAGTGTGTGGTTGATCATATCTAACCATTCTTTACCGTTTGAAAAGGAATAAAATCAACAGAGCTTCTCCATGGATTTGTATTGGGATGTCCTCTTTAATGGAGGGTGTCCCGGTGTGCTCTGATAACATGCACTGTTAACCGTGAACGCTTTCACTCAAGTAGCCACTCGACTTCTGGCAAATGACTGATTTTTGACACCCGGTGTTATTTCCTAATGTGATTTACACTTGATTCATAATATAGACGGGGATTAAAGGGAGCGTTTCTGTGGCGTCAGTAGAAACGGAGGTTTGGCGATTTAGAATAAAGAACACAAACCCTACAAACGTATATGCACTGAATATTTCCTACATTTTGAGAATGTGCCGAGGCATTCAGGCTTCCATCGTTCCCATAGGAGTACTGTAATGCAGAGGATTCCTTCAACACATGTGTCTTGAATAAGGCCTGAAGAAAACAGACTTCCTCAGACTTTGGAAGCATCCTCTCTGGGCAGGATAGCGGACCAACACGATGTCCTTGGCCCACTGCTGCTCCTGCTCCTCTCCCAGAATGCTTCATTTGGAGTCCAGGGCGAGCTGTGGCAACCGGCCCGCTTGGGCCGGCGTGTCCTTGGCGCGCGGGACAGGCTCCACTTAACGGGGCCCGGCGCTTTAAACGTTAACGGCTGGCCTGTGAAGCAGCGCCTGGCAAGAGAGCGCACGGCCCCAACGCATGCATACAAAGAAACGAAGAAGCTGAAACGCAACACGTATGAAAAACACACACAAGTCTGCAACACACACACACACACACACACACACACACACACACACACACACACACACACACACACACACACACACACACACACACACACACACACACACACACACACACACACACACACACACACACACACACACACACACACACACACACACACACACACACACACACACACAGCAGTGCTGAGTCACGTCGGCTCTGGAGGAGTGTTAACGACTGGAGTAACAGCACAGATCTGCCGGTCCTCGCTTTATGGACGCCTTCTGTCCCCAAACAGGAAACGGGCTGCGTTTACCTCCTCCAAAACGTGTTAAAGGGTGGAAGACGACCAAACCTCTCAGGAGTGTGTGCGTGTGTGTGTGTGTGTGTGTGTGTAAGTGGGTGAGAGAGCACTGCCGCCAGTGCGCTTGGCGTGTCCCCCGGCAACAGATTAGCCTCTCACGCAAGCCTCTGCAAAATGGATTTGGACATTTAATCAATTTGTGGGCAAATGTCCCCGTGGTTCACTGAAACGGTGATGGATAGTTTTTGGAGAGGCTTCCTTATTGTGTGATGACAGGACTCTGAAAGTAATGGTGCTTATGGGCTGTCCACAGACACTCTCTCTCTCTCTCGCTCACACACACACACAAGTGCACGCGCACGCACGCACGACAACAAATGCACTTCCTGTAATGTTTCGGCGTGTGTGGTCTCACCTTGGCCAGACACTGGGGGTGTGTCTCGTGGAGAGCCAGGCCGGTCAGGTTTGACAGGGTGGTCTGGTCCAGCCACTCGGGTCTCCTCTTCTTTTCCTCCTCCTCCTCCTCCTCTTCCTCTTCCTCCTGCAGCCTCCTCAGGACCCCCTCCAGTGCCAGCTCCCTCACCTCGTACTGAGGGCACTGCAGCAGACACCGCAGGAGGCGGCTCGCGGGCCGGGGGCCCCTCCAGAGCTCGGGGATCTCCACGCCGGCGCTGAGGGCCACGCGGGCCAGGCTGAGCAGGTACTGGGTGCCTCCGGGCCCCGGGGCGGAGGAGGAAGAGTCGGGGGCGACGAGTTCAGAGGCCATCAGGACGGACAGAGCTTCCCGACGCAGATCACCGACCTCCGAGTCTGACGAACAGACACACGTGTTAGCCGACAATGTAGCATGAGGACACGCTTTTAGGGTTATTCATTTATTTGTTATTCATTATGTAAGGATTTAAAGGGATATTAATATTACACATATTTTCCCTCTTACCTGTAGTGCTATTTATCAGTCTAGGTTGTTTTGGTGTAAGTTGCATAGTATTGGAGATATCGGCCTTCTCTCCATTATAATGGAGCTACATGGCATTTAGGCCATAAAGGCCATTTAGTTTATCTCAGGATAATCCACAGACATTGTTGCGAGCGGTTTCACGTTAGGAACTATTTTCTTTCAGCCACAGTTCCTACATGAAACTACAGGTAGGATGCATTTTTGATTTTGGGGTGAACTGTCCCTTTAACGCCTTTAATCTTTTGCCTAGAGTGCAGTTTTTTTTTGAAAAACAAACTTAAAGAAGCTGCATTCGACCCTGAGAGACAAGCGAGAAAAAAAGAAAGGAATCAGGTCCGTCTCTTAGTCTGATATAAATAGTTTGATATAAATCACCTGTGTTTACGACTGAAGAACAGTTGAAAAAAAAAAAGTGTTTCCCGGATAATCTTTCTATTTATTTTCATCTGTGGAACAGGTGGAACAACAGTATTTGACATTATTGGAGGTTATGGAGACACTAACATGAAAGCTTTGAGTGCGATTTAGAATACGTGGTCGTGGTGCGCTTCAGCCTCGTGCAGACAACAACAAACCAAAAGGATCCGTACAAATATATATAAAAATCATCTGTTCATGAACACATGAGAGAAAACTATTAGGTTTTCAGAATGAGGTTTTTCTCATTTGCCTCTCAGGATTTCTTTATAGACTTTCTACAGAAGTCTGGATCAAGAATCATTGAGAGAGAGAGTTCAGAAGAGCTGCTTTGCGTACATGTTGCTCATGTTATCTTAGCATTACTTCATACTGCATGACTTTAGAACCTCTGGTTTGCTTTGAATGAGCCTAACTCGGTCGGCTTGGACGTGTCACTTCTCCCCGACACTTCACATTAACCTAACGCTTCAGCAGAGCGAGCTTGGACAGAGAACCTTTTTGTTTTTTTATGGTCTGCCTTCTAGGAAAACTGTAATAAATCATCCCGGTTTACATTGAAAGTTTTAGCACATTGTGAGTCGATTATGCCTGGCCAAAAAAATCTAATCACTATGCTTAATGAAATATTCCCAGTGGCTTAACGTCCTCAGCCTGCAAGCCACGCACACGCACACACACACGCACACACACATGCACACAAACACACACACACAGTCCTTTGTGACACAAACAGATGCAGACAACAGGCCAGAAGCCAGTCTGTTCCTTTCTATTTTGACTTTTATAGGAGAGGCTGCGTCAGTGTCTGTTTGGAAATGCCCATGGCTGTGCCAACCCAGCCACCTGTGAACATACACCCTTGGGGAGTGATGGGTGCACAAATAAACACACGCGCACACACACACACACACACACACACACTGAAATATAAGTATAATCCAGAGGCAGGGCAACTATAGAGTAACCTGATGCCATTCTAAAGCTGTGCTCCTCCCTACAGTATTACTCCAAGACTCCACACAGACTCCGCTTTGACAGCCAACTCAATTAGTTTAACGTGCGCATGCACACACACGTGCACACACACACACACACACACACACACAGCTTATGAAACCCGGTGCAACACAATCCGGCCCTGCAGCGCCGCTCACAACGAGGGCCTGACAAAAGAGCGGGAAACGCAGCATTCCTCCAGAGATGGGCCAGGTTACCGTGGAGACGGGGCCAGGTTACCATGGAACCTGATCCTCAAAGGGGGTCCGGGGCCAAATAAGCATACCCTAATGGTTATAATGGAGGGGGGTGGGGTAGGGGCACAGTAATGACACCGATGATGAAGGGAGGAGAGAGAGGAGGAGGAGGAGGGAGACTGAAGGAGAATGGGAGCGTGTCAAAGAGAAAACGGCTGTCTGTCACGGTGGAGTAGAGGGAAACGCAGAGAGTGTGTGTGTGTGTGTGTGTGTGTGTGTGTGTGTGTGTGTGTGTGTGTGTGTGTTTGTGTGTGTGTGTGTGTGTGTGTGTGTGTGTGTAACAGCATGCTCACATTAGATGGTCACACACTGATGCTTTCGTATGTATTCATACATCATGATTGTGTGCATCTCGCAAAAAAACCCACACAAAATCCTCACAAAGCCGCTCCAAAAAAAAAAGGGAAAAAGGGAAGAAACTCATGCAAGGAGCCCCGACAAATACTTTCTTTCAATTGAATACAAATGCACTCGTCACAGACGGGAAAAGGAAAGGTAGAGACAAAAACTAGAAAAGAAAAGAGCAAATGAGGGAGGAAATCAGAGAGTAAGAAAGAGAAAGAGGAAAAGCATCGTTAGTCGGATGAAAGCTGTTTTTTTATGATGGCCTCTATTAAAACAGTGTGTGTGTAGGAGGTGTGTGTGTGTGGGGGTCAGGCATTCCCTCCTGCGAATGAAAGGCGTTCCTGTGAATGTGATTTTTCATGCCCGTTCATGAACGCCCTTTGTCCCCCCCCCCCCCCCCGCAGCTGTGTTTATTTAAATCTGAAAGTACAACACTTGTGTCTTAATGCTGCTCGTGTGCAAACCTGCACCTGGACCGCGTCCAGACTCCATTAAGTCACGGTTGCTGTTCTATATATTTCGGGACACTCCGGGGATGAGGCCCCGGCTCAGTGGATTACAGCCAGCGAAGCACAGGGGGGGTCGTTAATAGCTGCTGGTGTGGGTGCAGGAGTGGAGGAGTTTACATATGGATCCTGGTCTGAATCCTGAGATTCATAGACTGCTTAAAAAAACACAGCTGATCCCCTGACTTTTCCCTGTAATGCCGTCGTCAGCTTTAAATCTTTTGCCGCAGACTGAAATATCTCGTCAATTATCGGACGGATTGCCATTCAAATTTGGTCCGGGCATTCATGCTCCCCTGAGGATGAACTGGAAAGTAGTTGGTGTTAGCCTCGCCTCTTATCTAGCAAACCGGTGTGTTACAAACGGTAGCTTTTCATTCGGAGTGAGTTCCCGTTCAGGAAAGGGACGACTAAACGAGAACCGCTGATCCGATCGACTTGGAACTCGACACCGCAGGGTGAACACCGTTAGCTCTGTCAGCACTGTTGCTCCAGTTTGCACCGTTAGCGCTGCTAGCACCTTTTCGCTTGAGAGCAATGTGGAGGCAACAGAAATGCTATTTCCAGTGTGCAGCTGTCGTGTTTTAGTCGAGAAACTGCAGACTTTAAAGATGTTATTAGCCCGCGTGGACGCCCAAAATGAATACAGTAGGACTTTGAAGTCTGTGAAAACAACCCAACAGATGGGATGGAGAAAAATGGAGAAACCCAATAAAGTGATGCTTTAGAGATCTAGATTCATATCCTCACTTGTGGATCATGTGTTGGGGGGAGATTTGAGCTAACCCGCGTTTTACAGCTTAGCTCAAATATCTAAACTAAATGTAACTAGACTATCTGGTTTAAATGACCCCGGCCAGGTGGTGGAGTAGGGTAAGACGGGCACAGCACCACGTTTGGATGGAGGACGGAGGGTCAGCGCGCCAAAATAAAACCGCTTTAAAAGAAGTGTCGCTTAAAACAAGAGTGGAAGACCACGTGTGTTGTTTGAACAGGTCGTATGGTTTAAGGTGTTAATGTGTTGTATTGAGTAAATTAAGAGTTTGGATTGTGATGAAAACTAAAGCGTCCTGGATGTGTACTTGGGTGTCGGTGTGTGTCACTGGTTCCCCATTAGTGGCGTCGGCGGCCCGCTGGTAGCTGGCAGTGAAGACGTCGAGCTAGGACGTTGGCGGGACACTCGCACATGCTCTCACACGCAAGCACACAGCTGGATTTCACATTAGCTTCCACCTTCATTACCCAAACTGTGAAAAACAAACCCCAGACGCTACGCGTGTGTGTGTGTGTGTGTGTGTGTGTGTGTGTGTGTGTGTGACACAGTGTGAGAGCGCTGACCTCCTTCTACAATTTGCCGAGGTTCCTCCCTCTAATTACCCTAAAAACTCTGTCACTACATATACACACACACACGTTTGTGGGTTTGCTCGTTGTCCTAAAAGTGATAGAATTAACAGCTAGCTTTAGAAAAAAAATGACGTCTGTGTCTCCCAGTAGCTCTTTTTCTCCAGTAATTCATGGGGAACTTTTACTACTTTGCTGCCCACATTGCCGCCGATTGTCTGCCAAACAATTATGACAACGGCCTCTACGGCATCTACAGCGGGGGAAAGTGCAAATGAAAAGCGTTTTAGTGGACAACTCCAGGCCGAAAGCTCTGCTTTTTTTTATTATGCTAGAATATTAATACTGCATCAATATCAATCATACATGTTATAAATACTTTCCTCTGATGTGTTTTAAAGGCGCGAGTGGTTTGGACGCAGTGTGTCTATGAGCGGTGAGGTCAACTAAAGAGTGTTGCTGCCCTTCTTAGTTTGAATAGGAGCAGAGTTCTGATCATGTAGAGAGGTTCAGAATGTGTGGAGAAAATAAGAACAAATCTACATTTTGCTTATTTCTTTCCTTCGCAACCTCCGAGGTGTATCTTGCGACCCCACCGGGAGTCTTGACCCCCGTGTTGGGAACCCGCGGGTCGTAAGGCGTGGAGCGGCGTTTCCTGTAGTATTTCATAGAAGGAGGAAGAGGAGGAGCACTTCTCTTGACATTGAATTGGAGCGGGTTGGCGTAAAAAGAAAGAAATGTGTAAATATGGAACTGCGATGGTTTAACAAATGCCAAAGATCAACATCAGGCGCTAATGTTGCCAAAAGCCTAATTATGGCAACACACTTTTCTTTTTTGTGTGTGTGAAGAAAGACTGAGTCTATCTTAATACAACACTCACATGTATGTCCGCTGAGAGCGTTACCACCACCAGGACCAAGATAGCTACTCTTTCTTTTTTTAGCCTCATATAAGCTTAAAGGTGCTCTTTTATTGCAAAACAATATTTACATTCAGAGTTTCTCACAAGAATAAATTTGATTTTTTATAAATATTTGAAGTAGTGCTTTGTTTACATCCATGTTTGCTAGCTTACGGCCTTCTTCTTGACCTTTGCTGGGGATTTGTTGTGGGTTGATTTTAGCCAAACCATCAGCCGTATGTACATGGGTTAGGGTTTGTTATGCACTCGTACAAACACTGCTTCTCAGCGCTTTAAAGCACCTTTGAGATGAACTTCACAATGTATCTTTGTGCAGAACGAGGACTGTGGGCCGTTTTCTTAAAGTGTAGTCACACTGCGAAGGCGTCGCTTCATGAAGGATTACGGCAACCAATAACTCTCTTGAGTCAACACGTCCCGTCTGTGTAGCCATAGCTATGCTTTAAAAGACATCACTGATTTAGCTTAGCACTGATCCGGGTGTGCTGTGCTCAGGAGGCAATCTCCGGTTCTGAAATGGCCAGCAGGGGGCGACTCCTCTGATTACATAAAAGTCTATGAGAAAATGACTTGATTTATTCCCTCAGTAAACATTGTAAACATGAGTTTATGGTCTCAATCTCTAGTTTCAAGTCTTCTTCAATACAGCATGATGTTCATTTAGTAGATGATGGTCATATAGACCATAAAGCAGAGTATGCTTTAGGGGCGGGGCTACCTTGTGATTGACAGGTGCCGTATACGGCATCTCTACGTTACTCCTCTGCATTCCATATATGGTCACTTTCCTTCACTGGTTGCACAAAACCAAGATGGCGAAGATCAAAATCCAAGATGGCGACAACCAAAATGCCAAACTCAAGGCTGCAAAACAGCAGTCCACAAAGCACTTGGCGACGTCACTACGTCCACTTCTTGTATACAGGCTGTGGTTGTCCTGCGGTAGCATCGGCTAACGTAGCCTGCAGCCTAGCAGTCCTCAGCCCCAACCAAAGCCGACTCAAGTGACATCACTAGAGACAAATATTCAATTAATACAGCAACATTTACAACATGAAGATCCTGACCTAAAGTGTTTTTCTTCAGCACAAACATAGAAGATTGAGCAGGAAATGAATCAGTGCTCAGTGACTCACTTCACACCACATTCTACCATCACATCCACACCGATGCTGACACACGAGATTCCAGCTAATTCACGAATACTTTAAACTTTTACGCGTCTCCTCTTCTCCCCCACTTAGCCTCTTTTCCTCCCTCACACCAAACCGCTCAGCCCTTTTTGTTTTACTGGCACAGCTGAAAAGCAAAAGAAACAGAAGACTGGTGCAGGTTGAGATGAAGCGGCGGCGGCGGGGGGGACGGGGGACGGGGGGGGGGTTTATGAGTCTGCATGGATCAAAGGGCCGAGGCAGAGAAATGTGGGCGCTCACACAGAGCCGCCAGGAATTGGCTGGTAAATGCAAAGTTCCTACGTGATGCAGGGTGCCAGTTAAAGGGGGGGGGGGGGGGCGCTGATTGGTCACCTCCTTTACTCCTGGTGATGCTTTTTGCATGAACTTGCCCAACCCTGTGGCTTAATTTATTTTTTAGAACTGTGATTTGTTTGAAAACTGCAGTTACACAAGAGGAAAGAGGGTGAGGGATTTAGGAAATGTGGAGAAGGAAGGAAGGAGAGATGGAGAGAGGGACCAGCGGAGGAGGGCGAGAGGTTAAAGAGTGACTGGTGATAATAATAGAGAGGCCCTGGAGGTGTGTGTGAGCCTCAGGGTGCTTATTTAGTTATGTAAGGGGCAGAGCCGGGCCAAGCCGGGCCGGGCGCTCAATCAACGGGCTTGTTTTGAGAAATCTTCGGTATTTCCACTGTCAAGACCGACATGTGTTCAGCACATGGCCGGCCGAAAACATAAGTGCCTCCCTCCTCTACTACCCACCCCCCCCCCCCCTCCTTCTCTCTCGCTCTTCTTTTTTTTCCCTCGTAAACTGGGTCACAGGCACAATCCCACCATCTGTCAGAGATCGCTCGCCTTCGGTTTCACATTCCTCCGCAGCAGAGACCCCCAGCCGGCCTGCGCACATGTGCACATGCACACACACGTACACACACAGGGGGGGGGAGCTGACTTCTGTCAACAATCAGTCTAAATGGAGAGCGTGGTGCACAGCCTCGCCGGCAAACGCTGCGGCGGGGTCGTCTGTTAAGACTATAAAGTATTCACAGCAAACGGGGGGGGGGGGGACACAGTTGCTGAGCTGATCAACTTTCCAGCAAGCGGCTGACATCAGCAGAAAGATCATCTAAATCCCAATCAAGTCAGAAACTAGAGTGAGCACAAACGAGACCAGCTTCAATGGTTTCCTCTCAGTATGAGACCTGACATGTAAATGAAGTCATTAGTCAATATTGTTTTAATTTAGTATGTATATTTCAATTACCTTTGGAGGATTCACCAGGATATGGTGAATTATTACCCTATACTATATCAAATCCGATCTAATGATTTTTTTTTCTATCTACTTAATTCCCTATTTTGTATTTTTGACTTAATGTTGTAATATAATATAAGAAACCTGAGCGACGACTCACCGTCCAGGAGGCTGATCTTTGTCCCACACAGGCACACCAACACATCCAGAAAGGCTCCTCTGGTCACCTCGCAGCCATTGTGTCTACAAAGAAAGAACAAATTATACTTTTTTTTGACATTTCACCAAATTCATCTTGGGTCATTTTGTTGTGCCTTTAAACTTCCTTCTGCATTGAAGAAAGAAACTTTTTAGAACGAAAGCCCCGACATTTATCCAGCTGAAGCGCTTTACACCGCAGTCATTGATTATCTTTCCTCCATCAAGATCACTGACGGAGACTTCTTCCAGAAACAGGCTCATGTCTCACCACAAGCCATCGGACATTTTGAGCTCAATGGAGTCTATTGGTTTGTGATTTGTTGTGGTCTCAAGGGCTCAGGTCATTTCCCTCCTGATCAGACCTCTGATTGTTGTGTTGTTGTTGATAAAAGTCAAGCTTCATTTATTAGCTTCTTTCACTTTCTCAATATATTACGGAAATGATTGAAAACGGGAACAAAGGTGTGGATAAATCTTTTTTTGGGGTCAGATGAGGCCATCTCCGCTGAAGATGTTGGGTCGACGGGTGCTGGAAGTAGGCTGTCCGAAGGGTCATTGACTTGTTTTTTCCCCCTGCGTCACCACCGTTCACATTATCTAGACTCTTCATTTTCACCACAAAGATGCATTCAAGTTAAAAACGTAGCCCACAAAAACCTGGGTGAATATTCCTGCATTGTCGTATATATAGATATTTGTCCAACATCGTGCAGCCCCGATATGTACATCAACAAGAATGTAGCGTAGCGTGGAAGGTGAAGCTGTGCTCTGTTGATCTAAATGTAAAAGCGCCTAAAATCAATGAATATTCGTGATAAATAAGCACAATCTCAATATTAATTAAAATAATTGTGAGCACTTAATAGGGTCCAGGCTGAGGCTTGAACAGCTGAACCCTACCAGTAAACAACAGAGTTAAGGATTTTATAACATTTCTGTTTTAATGTGATATTGTATTACGGTAATATTCTGTAATTCATTATTCGGTCAGCCGATCTGAGACAGGACACTCCTGAAGATGAGATTTGTTCTTCTCAATAAGGCATTCCTGGTTTATTAAAGATTATTGTATTAGAGATACAAAAGTCACATTAAATGTTTTTGACTAATAAAATAATGCTTTCAGCGTGATTCCCGTCAGACGGGCCGCCGTGATTGGCCGACAGATGAGTCATTGACTGCCCAAACAACAAGTCACTGTTATTACTGGGACGCCGATGTGTTTTCATTTTGCAGCCCAGAGTGAGGGACCATCACATGAGGGGCCTCCAGCTGTTCCCAGATCTGATTAACACACTTACAGTCTACACGGTGGAAACACGCAAAGGCTTGAAAAAAAAGGAACAGATTGGGACAGATTTGTAAATATAATAACTGAGTCATTAAGTGTCCTAAAGTCTTTGGATTCACTACAGTCACAATGTAGAATGATCTGAATGGCATTATTTGTGAATGTTGACATTAATGCGTTCTATCTACTTATGGCTTAAGTGGAGCAGCGTGTGTGGGCCGTATGAAGTGTGTGTTCAATCAAGGGTATGACCACAGCTCTGTGAAAGCCCGCAAGAGTGTGTGTGTGTGTGTGTGTGTGTGTGTGTGTGTGTGTGTGTGTGTGTGTGTGTGTGTGTGTGAAAACAAGGGAGACAGTGTGTGAGCTTGACGTCACATTGTCATCACTCGGATATTAATAAGACACACGCGCCCACACAAATCCTCTGCGCGTGTGCATGTGGAGCCCAGCAGCCCGACAGAATGCATTCCCCGCAGCTACACACACACACACACACACACACACACACACACGGGAAGAGGGCTGGGGGAGAGTGTGTGTCTGTGTATACGTGTGTGTGTAGCCAAAGTGAGAACATATTTGGTCAGGGAAGAGTCCTGTGAAGTGGGTTGAGTGTGTTCCTGTGTGTGTGTGTGTGTGTGTGTTCCTGTGTGTGTGTGTTGTGTGTGTGTGTCTGTGCGTATGTGTGCGTGTTAACATCCTGAAACAGGCTGTAACAAGCTCAATCATTTGATCACAGTCCAAACGACACACTGGAGAGGTTCTGAGAGGTTCTGAGAGGTTGGTACCGGGATCCAAGAGCCGCAGGCGGGCGACACAAACGAGATATTGGTCGGCCACAATAACAGTCCTCCACGTGTCCACGCTTCACCACGTTATTGTTGCGCGTCAACAAAAAAGGAAAAAGAAACAACATGTCTGATCTTGTGTCACTTGTGAAATAAGAATTTTGGAAATTACTAAATCTGTCTCTTTTCGATTGATTAGGACTTTTGGACTCAGGACTGAGATAATTACAGAGACTAGGACTGAGCGTTGTGTCGCTCGCTGTGTGTGTGTGTGTGTGTGTGTGTGTGTTTGAGAGAGAGGGGATGCTGTCATGGTAACGTCTCACGTTGTTGTTCAGCCTTTTCATATTTTCTGTCAACTTTAACGGTC
Source organism: Pholis gunnellus (assembly GCF_910591455.1). NCBI lineage: Eukaryota > Metazoa > Chordata > Actinopteri > Perciformes > Pholidae > Pholis > Pholis gunnellus. The sequence goes on along the minus strand of NC_136538.1, from coordinate 5,022,315 downwards.
ATGTGTGAGCGAGAAAGTGACTTTAACCAACGTTACAAACTGCCCACTCTGATACAAACATACATTAACCTGACTGATATTACTCCAGTGATGTCATCACCATTTCAAGTTTTATGTTAAGTGCTTTATTAAAATACTGATTCTGGGAAGGGAAACTAAATATTGAGGCCAGATGGATATTGAAACATATGCGTCACATATGTCCGTCATTCTCTCTTCAACTTTTTGTTGGACGACAATTTCGTACATATTTGTTTTTCTTAAAGCAATATCGTCAGCGGGGGAATTTCATTCCCGCCACAAAGCCAAAGCCAACTGCAGTGAGCAACACGCGTGTCTGCAGTCATCGCTACAACGCGTCACCCTCTTGGAGCCAGAAGGAGACCAAAACGACAACACAGAGACGCTGACTCAGACCAGACGAACAATGCATTCCTCCCTTTGGTGGACGGTGGCCGCTTCGAATGAGTGGTGTTTCTGGAAGGGAAAGGAGCGTTTTCTCTTTTCCAAAAAACAGAGGTTGGTCTGACCTGTGCCGGGCTCTGCATGATCAAACGGACGGGCGGCGGGCGCGCTCCGGTGAGCAAGAATCCGCCTCGTCATCTTAATAAAGGCTCATCAGTGTAACCAAGCGCGGCTAGCGGGGCTAGTGTTGCTAACCCGGTGACCCCGGCGTTATCTGCCGTGCAGCCGCAGCACGGTGGAGAGTGGAGACCCGGGCCTGACCTCAGCCGGGCAAGGAGGGGGGCGACGGGGTAATCGGCACCCAATCTTGAGGCCTCGATCTTGGGCGAGAGAGGGCCAGAGGTAGAAGGGGGATGGGGGGGGGGGGGGGGGGGTCTGCGGATGGGACAGCAGGCGGTCGCTTTGAAATGGAAGCCCGGGCAGGACATGAAGCGGACACGGTCGGGGAGGGGATGAACAGTGAGACAAGGAGCTATTCTTCTGGTGAGCTGAGTCGGGAGTGCAGGAGGGATGCTTATCTGTGCGAGTGTGCATGTGTGTGTGTGTCTAGGATTACCGAGAGGCGAGCCACATGCGCCGACGGAGGCCTTCGGTGATGCCGCTTCCTGCTGGCAGGGGCCTGTGCGAGTCGGTCTGGTAGGAGCGCAGCAGAAACAGCACCTGCGTACACACACACACACACACAAATACACACAATTACACACTCCTGAACCGACATACATGTGAGCGCTGTCATCTAAAAATAAAATCCTTGGTTGAAAACGTAATGTTGTGCACGTGAACACTTCACAGTAGTCTCACCAATAAAAATGACATCATTTAATGTTCAGGATAGACGGATGCGGCCACAACAAGTTTCTCCTCAATTTACTACAGCGACGTCACCGGCGCTTTTCTGAAAAGTTCAGAGATTTTCTAAATTGTAGCGCTCTCCTCATTGGGAACAAGTGAAAAAAGATGCTACGTTGCTATGTGGACGCAGGCCCTAACCGTGCAGTGTGTAATGGTGACCCCCCCCCCCCCGTTGAAGATGGAATCATTCTTTTTCGTCGGGGCTGATGTGACAGCGTGTGACGGAGCCAGTTCGTAGCAGGTGGACTGGTGGTTGAGAGTGTTCAGAGGCCAGGACGCTGGCTGGCTGGCTGGCTGGCTGGGGTGTGTATTCTGGGCCTTGGTAAGTATACTCTTTAAGCCGGGGCCACGGCCACAGACCAGTAGGAAGCCATTCATTACGCAGCACAGGGAAGGAAACGTGGGGGAAAAACCAGGCCGACCACGTAGCACCAAGCCTGGCCACCGGGTCCTGGCCTGCCCCCTGGTCTCTCTCTCTCTCCTCTCCTGCCGTCTCCACGCCCAGGCGACACCCACTGGCCCATCCAAACAGCCTCCACACCCGCCGGGTCCATCTCCATCTCCCCCCTCTGAGGGCTTCCTCACCTACGAGGCTGCAGCGGATTCCCAAACCCAATATTGAACCTTTCCGAGTGACTCCGCTGTCAAAAACCAAACTGGAGCTTAAGGACGGGTCACACTTGAACTAGTTTCTGCAAATATTTGCCGAGCTTCTAATTGACTTACTTAAATCTCATGTGACGGTTTTGGCAGATTCCCAGGTCAATCCATCGAAACAATAATCACTTGATGCATCTTGTGTTTGACAAGGGAGCATCAAATGATTCTAAGTGTGTCCCATCGTTTGTTCAGTAAAGTGAAGCTGGAGCAGAATAATCTGGATTAACTAGGTTTGGTTTTCGTTGGACTCTTGGCCTTAAAACGTTCTGGCCTCTTGAACCTGCTGGTATGCGATCAAACAGGACATTATGTGACATTTGTAGGGCGTACTAATGTGTCCATTTGTTGATCTTGGTGGTCAAAAAATGGTCCGACGTGGAGTTACTCAACAACAATCATGTTTGAGGTGACATGTTGGATTCTGGCTTCTGAGAATCGTCTAACTTGGTTTGTTTTTGTTGCTTACAAACTGAAACAAACCAAAAAAAAGGGCCCTCAGTGGTTGTGTTCAGATTTTATTGCATCCAGTTATGAAATTGGTTGAGTCATTCAGAAGCACACGGCAGCACCGTTGCCAGGTCTGGTTCCAGTGTCAGTCCCTTCTCCACAGCTACACCTCACCCACCGGGTTGGGAAGTCCCTGCTTGGGACCGGCTCGATCCAGCCCGGCATGGAAGAAACCCGGAATATTTATAGAAAAAAGGCCGCCTCCCTGTTCCTCCTCCCGAAAGACAGAACTACACCCCGAGAGGGAGGAGACGCTGGGATTGGATCGAGCTGAATGGAAGACGTTGAGGCTGCAGCACACAGACCTGCTGCAAATTTCAGGATTTTGTTTTTCCTTAACCGTGTTAAAAGCTTGATTTTTTTCTTTTTCTTTCTCTTGCCGTTTGTTCCGAGTACCACGATGAGGCACCATGCTTCATTTAGTACAGCTACGACTACTACAACTGTAGGAAATGTATCATTAGTACCCCATCAAACCTAAATGCTATACACTCAGAATAAGTGGATTTCAGTTCAGAGGGTTTCAGACATTTAAAGGGCGCCCCGTGTTGTCTGAGTTTTCTGGTAAACAAACAATGTGTATGTGCGTCCTTGTGCGTTTGCACCCGAACAAATATAATCAGCACCCAGACATTAACACACTGCCTTATAAAGACAGTCGTCAAAAACTTCACAGGGTACCTTTAAAATGAGTTCCAATGTCACATCTTTTATAAGTAAACATTAAAACATAATTGTGTAGGTGACCTTGTTGGTAGGTTTCTCTACTCAAAAATACAGTTTTATTTACACAACTTTATGTAAACTGGTTCTCTCCAAACTATTTGTTATTCATTTCAACTTTAAAGCAGCATTAGTATCTAATATCTGCCTCTAAATGCCCCACTGTGTTCAAAAACTAATCGCTAACGTTGCCGTTTCGTACTGGGTTACAGTGAGCAGTGGGTTACAGTGCACACTGTAGTGGGTTACAGTACAAATTTTTAAATTATGAGAAATTAGCAAGATTTGGATTAAATCAAACAAAAAAGATTTTTGAAGATTACCACGCCCAGCTTAAATATAAAGATATTGATTAATGCAGTTTTAATTTCCTATCATTCTTTCTACTGTATGACCATCGTAGCACAATCAACCCCCCTCTAGAGCTTTGGGTTGCAACTTTGAGCAAAACAAACAACCCTTTGGTGTGGCAGTGCTAAATATGAAAAATATCCTATTTGTACGCCTTGTTTTCTAGTGAGGCTTTTAACTGCTTGTGTGTGTGTGTGTGTGTGTATGTGTCTTGCTCTGTGTGAGTTGCAAGAAGCCTCACTCCTCTTTTGGGTCCGGTAAAAATAGTGGTGGTGGATGTGAGGTCCCTTCAGACTCTGTTATCAGCCTGCCCTGCCGTTCCTCCCACTGCCGCAACCACAGACTGACCACACGCTGCACCGAGCACAGACACAGACACACGCACACACACACACACACACACACACACACACACACACACACACACACCAAGTGCAAATAATTGCACGCCAATTCATGGCTCACTCCAGTAAAACGCATGCACAAAGGAACATAGAAATCGGAATTCACATAAAACCAGATAGAGGTTGGGCGAAGTGTGGACGCGCCCAATTAGGCAAAATGAGATCCCAATAAAGACGGGCTAAATATAAAAGGAAACAAACACACTCTCTTGCTCTATAGAGCCGTATCCTTGCACAAACAAAGCTTCCACATGCACCCTAGACACAGAGACACACTCCCTCACAATTGCACACACACGGGCGTGTGTACGTCTGTGCGTACCAAGAAACACATGGTGTAACATTTATGGGTGAATTAGTGACAAAATAAAAGTATTATTATTTTCTTTTTCTTTTAGAAATCTAGTTCATTAATCATGCTTTTAAGATTGAAAACCAGAGCAAGATGTGAACTAAATACACGGCTACAACAGAGTCCAGGCTAGTTGATGCTGCAGATTATGTTTCTAAAAATCTACTAAATCTGAGTGAGAGTGAGAATTCTCGACCTCAGAAATAATACGCAGGAAGCAAACTACACGATGAATACTGTGAATGTGGTTGAAAGCACTGAAAAAAGCTAGTAAGTTGACCTTGAGTTAGGCTTGTTCTATGGAATTACTATTTCTGTGAAAATTGAATTCTTGACCTCAGAGATAGCAATTCTATAAAACAATTTGAACTCAAAGTCCACTTACTAGCCTGTTTGGGAGCTTTCAACCAAAACCTTACGGTCTTCATCAGAGGATGGAGTTGGCATCATGTGACGGACGCATGACATTTTGGAAGCAACCTCTATGATGAATGTTGTGAAATGCAATTGAAAGCTCTGGAAGAGCTAGTAAGTGGACCTTAAGTTAAAATAGTTTTATTGATTACTATGTCTGTGAAAAAGTCATTCTAGACCTCAGAAATAATAATTCACTCAAAGTCCACTAACTAGTTCTTTTGGGGAACTTTCAACCAAATGTAACGGTCTTCATCTGATGATAGAATTGGCTTCGTTGTCATCATTTGACCATTTCAAAGAATGGATCTTTGCAAGCAAACTATGATGAAGGTTATGCCATGCAGTCAAAAGCTCTGGAAAAAAACTAGTAAGTGGACCTTGAGTTAAGATAATGTGTACAGATAATTGTGAATCTACTAAATTTGGTAAGGTTAGGGACTTAAACTGGAGGACTTTGTAAAGCCTCTGCTGGTGGCCTGTGTAATTGTGTGGCACTAAGGATTAGAAATGGTATTTATTCAAGTCCATACTATGATCAGATAATATTACCACAAGGATAACAGTGCATGGTTAAAATAATACTTGCCTAATAATTGCCATGTGGACCTCAATGAAGAAGGATGGTATACATAGTGTCCAGCCCTCAATTTGTCTGACTGTGGAAGAATGCATTTGGTAAAACAACAGACCAGAAGACAGGAGACTGCGACGCTCCTAGTTCTCAAGCCTCCTTCTCCTCGGTCTCGGTCTCTTTGAGCCTCTGTTGTGGAAATACACAAAGGATTACATCTGTCGAGCTTTGCCACAGCTTTAAAACTTCTGGCCAGCACCAGGGCCGTTGCTGGCGCGTGTCAAGAGCAGAGTCCGGTGTCGGGTTGGGTTAGTGCCGGCCCGTCCGACGGGCTTGTTAAGCTCGCTTCTGGTTGTGTCAACAGAGGTTCGGGGAGGGCGGCAGCGGTTGAAGTGACTCCAACGTGCTTTAAGATGGTTTATCAAAGACAAGGGCCTCGCTCAGGCTGGACTGCATCAATTGAAATCGATAAAAAAGGGTTTCATTCAAAATCAGACATCAGTCACTTGTGTCTTCTGATCGTTACTCGATTATGGTATTATTAACTTACATTTAACAGAGAACCTACAGTAACTGTTCCATTGCCAAATGTTGTCTTTCTTTCCCCTTGGCAACGCTGCAGGGTCTGTGCCTGCAATGTCTGGTCACATCAGCATTATAAAACTGACATTTCATGGACTTTCATTCCAAATGAATCTCTTTGATCAGAACATTTGTCCGAGGGGACAAATTAAACCCATGTGATTCTCCCACATCCAAGCCTGTTAGCTGAGTTGTACCATCTCTTTTATATAATTGTCCTCTTGGCAGAATACAAATGCCACACATTAGATAATCTCTATAAACACATATGGGAATGTTGAATCTGGAGGCAACGGGACAAGATTTTAGTCTGGTTTGGTATGGTGGCACGCACTGGACAAAATGGAATTTCCGAATCCACCGCCTTCGTCTGACAATGATTTTGCTTTCTATTGGTTTAAAAATATATGAGTGTAAACTGGATAATTGTGAAAAAAGCTGGTCCGTTGCTAGCTACAGTTGCTAATCGGAGTGTAAACAATGACCACCGCTTGAAGAGGATATGAATATTGACCCGGATAACCATTATCCCAAAAATATTGTCCGTTGCCACCAAAGGCTAAATCGTCATCAGACAGATAGTTGATGAGTTCCGAGATTGCACAATGGAGGACTGGTCTCAACTATGTGAATATTTCCAGCTGGTTAGCATGTTAGCGGCTAGTTCTCCGGCTACAGTAGTTCACCAACTAGCCACGCAAGTAACCACAACATCACCAAGCTTCTAGCTACATTTTCACGAGGACGTTTGCATGAACTTCACTTTCTGCCTGGACCAAGACTTTACTACAGCCAAAGAAAATTCATTAATAATGGACTGAGCCAATGAGGTGCGGTAGGAGGGATGGCCGGTAACCACCACAGACTGAGTGTGATAGACTCATAATCCAACTGGTGTTGTGGACTGCGGGTTTGAAGCCTCGAGTTTGGCATTTCAGCCATCATAATCTTGTTTTTCTGCAGCCAGTGGATGGGAGTGACCATATTTAGTGATGTAGAAACGTTGCACGCGGCTCTGGTAGCAACCTGTCAATCACAAGGTAGCCCCGCCCGAAAGCATACCCTGCGTTATGGTCTATTGTATTCTAAAATGGGATCATATGAGTAAAGGGTAATTTCCCCATAGACTTCTATACAATCAGACTTATTTTTGCAACCAGAGTCGCCGCCCCCTAATGGCCATTAGAAAGAATGCAAGTATAGGGCAAGTTTCAGAACCGGAGATTGCCGCCTGCTATAAATTCAAGTCAGTCAAGAATGGAGGTCTTACAGTGTCTGGTTTATACTGCTCAATTCAGCATACAACTACATTTCCTATCCTCAACAGCGTGGAAAAAGAGCAACATTAGGAAGAACGTACTGGGGCTGGAGATATTGTCAGACCTCTTCACTGTGTGCGAGAAAGCCAGCAGGGTGGTACAGCAAGCCTCGGTAGCCGTGATGGTTCCCAGCTCCACACTTGGCCCACTAACAGTTGTTCTTTGACAATAACAGAGGAAGTCATCTCTCCTTCCAGCAAAAAACATCTGCTACCACACACACACACACCACATTAATTTACATTAGGCCTCCCAAGGCCTAACTCAATGTCCTCATCATCTTAGCATAAACAGGCACGCACGCACGCACGCACACACGCACACGCACACGCACACACACACACGCACACACACACACACCCTTTTCTCTCTGTCCGTTCATTCTTCTGAAGTCTAAACATCTCAGCTCCTCGTCTTACACGTGAGAGCACAATATGTTACACACCTCTATCTCTATCAGTGTGTGTGTGCGTGAGGCTCCCCCTCCACACGTACGCTGAAGGCCGCTATCTCTGCTTTACTATGTTTAGACCACTTCACCTGCATGCAGCTAACGCCCCCACCTTACCCCACACACACACCTGCTATCTATAGCCCGGTTACAGATGGCCACTACAGATATACACAACACTATTAGGACCATTAACACAATACTATTGGTTGGAAACTTGTAGCCAAGAGTGGTGCAGGTATGGCTCCAAAAACCTGGATATGAGTGAGCATTTTTTGCACTGTTTTTTTGAATGGGTATTTGGTTAGATGTCTGAAACAATACGGCATCAGTCTGACGTGAAACAATCGATTTTAATCCAAGGACACGTGAAACTGCTAGCCTGTAAACAAACCACACCACGGTCGATTGAGTGAGAGTATAAACACGAGGCTGTACAGTTTTGGAATGTGCCGGTTGCGGCAGGTATGGTCTTCAGGGTGCACTTCACTGTGAAATATGTTGATGAATGAAAAGGAAAGACAGAAAAGCCGGTGATCCAGCGCGCAAATGACGCGTGACGAGACGCACAGACGGTGACGATGAGACACAAAGAACACGCGACGGGACAAAGAAGACGCCGCCTCAAGGTAGTCAGACTAAAGTACACAGCAGGATCTCACCCTTTGCGTATGGGAGAGTGAGACAGACTGAGTGAATGGAGACACGGGAGGAGAAGATGGGATGGATTCGAAAGAAGGAGAGACAGGAAGTGGAGGAACGCGGAGAGGGAGAAGGAAATAGATGGAGACGGGAGCTGATCAGGACAAATCTGGGGAAGCTCAGCACGCGGCGGCCATGACAGGAGGGCAAACTAAAATCCACTCTCCTCCTAAAAAAAATCCCCTCTCAGCCTTTAAGAGGCCCACCTCCACTCCATCCCACAGCGGACCCCTACCCCCCGCAGTCCAGACTGCTATCAAACCATAAGCCATGAAGGAAACGCTGCGGTTCCCTTTCATTCTTTGAGTTGACCCTTCGGACCATTCTTGCTGGTCCGCACCCCACCCTGCTCCCACAGCGACCCCCATCAGGGGCGCTCAATAAAAGGCTTGTGTGTGTGTGTGTGTGTGTGTGGGGGGGGGGGCGGACTCCCTCCCTCCATCTCCTCTGCGTGTGTTGATATTACCGGCAGACTGTTTGGTTGTGTTTGTCAGAGTGTGATGACAGAACTAAACACTGGTATTTACCCTGCGATAACCGCCTTGTCTGGACCGGCTCTGTGTGGAAACTGTGTGTGTGTGTTTGTGGGACTGACATAGGATGTGTGTGTGTGTGTGTGTGTGTGTGCGCGGAGGCTCGACGCTCCGTATCTATAATCTCTGCGTGGGTGTGCACATACGTATGTTATGATAAGCGCTTGGGTGATTGCGTTTTATATTTCCTTGAAGTGAAAACCACTCATGTCCAATTGTGGAGATTTACATGTTTGAACTTGAATTGAAGGATTATTCAAGTCACTCAACTAAACTTTGCTTTTCTGCACCTTAACGCATGTTTGTGAGGAGGTGTGGATGTGTTTACTTGTGCTTTAGAACGTAACCGTGGTGAGAAAAAAAAATACGTTTTATTCTTTTTTCATTTCTGATAACGCATTATTCATTCACTCACACACTCATTGAGCCAGAGAGGAGGGGCAGATTCTGAATGCTGTATTCCAAAAACAGCAACCACTAATGTGACTCCATATTATACCTTTAATCTGTCAATTATTGTTGCAACTAATCAATTGAAGAATTTAGTCTGAATGTCAGAAAACCTGCCCATCAAGAAATCCAGGCTGAAGGCAACGTCTTCAGCAATTCCTTACATTTCAGAAGCTGTGTGTGTGTGTGTGTGTGTGTGTGTGTGTGTGTGTGTGTGTGTGTGTGCGTGACATGTCAATGTCAGCAACAGACTTTAGAGTCCTGCACAGACAATCAGGGTTTGATTCCACTAAATAAACACTTGTGGTCCTTGAAGGGACTTGTGATTACAGCCCGAGTGTTGTGGCACATACGAGCGTATCGGTTTACGTCGACTGTGTGCGTGTGTGCGTGTGTGTGTGTGTGTGTGTGTGGGCGCAGACCTGCAGCAGAGTCCCGTGGATGTGGTTGTGCTGGATTCCGGGTCCGGACTGCGCCGGGAGCTCCTGCAGCAGCGTGAGCACGGTGGACGGGACCTGGGTGACCAGCACGAAGGGGACGAGGGCCCGGGCCGCCATCTCTCTGGTCCGGTACACCGCAGAGTGGCCGCATCTGTGGGGCACACGAACACACGCATGCAGCATTAGCATCATGGAAAGTTATTACCAAGGAATAGCTGCGCCATGTTGTCATAATGTTAACAGTCTTGTATTACCTTGTATGTTTGAGTTAATGGCAGAAGATATAAGGTTTTTGTTATGAAAAGTAATGGAATTACTGTGTGTGTTATCGTTATTTATCATCATTATTATTTTGTGCTTCAGCCACATTATGTCAGGGACAAATTAGATAATGTGGACTTATTGAATTTGGACAGCTGGTGGCTATTTGTATGCATACATGATGTGACATCTCCTCTCTCTGCTATCACAAAGGATCAGAACCTGAAGAGCTCCTCAGGCCAGCAGATGGCTGATACACCCGACCATCGCTATAAAGAAAATAATCTACTCCAAGTTGTCTCTTTGCCCCACATATATTCTCTTTCTTCACACATAAAAAACGCACACTCGTAATTTACAGTATCTACCGGTGAAGGCCAGCTACCCACGAGTGCCGGCTAAAATTAAACTTGTTTACAAGCCGATAGTCTTTCCTTATCCAATGTCATAACACCGCCATAAGTGACACGAGGGGAAGGACACGGCCGGGACCTGAATGAGATGGGGGGGGGGGGCAGACCTAAAGAACAAGTCGCTGTAGTCAGGAAGGAGGCGATCTCAACAGATCTGCCTTTACCGCTCGCAGACACACGGCGAGCTGCAGCTCAAGGTCGACTCCTCTGAATAACCTGAACCTCCGTTAAGGCTGACACCGTAGCAGCTCCTGAGGTGCTGCCAGGACAGCAGCTCAACGGTCTTCAGCAGACTGACACTGAATACAGGTCGCATGGGGGCACAGCAAAGACCGTACGGGAAGGGGGGGGGGGGCGAAAGTCCAAGGAGGACGAGGTTTGTGTTGGCAGACAAGAGGCCTGAAATCAACATGGACTTCAACAAAGAGAGGACTGTTTGGAGCAACAAGTCAACTGACAACAAATGTTTTTCCACCAGCTGTGAGCGTCCCACACACACACACACACACACACACACACACACACACACACACACACACACACACACACACACACACACACACACACACACACACACACACACACACACACACACACACACACACACACACACACACCCCGAGAACCCTGCACCAAACACAGACAACAGTTTGCATTCCTGAGCTCTGTGCGCCTGTACAAGTGAATTTATGTGCACAAGCGTTCTCACACACAAACAGGGACGCACACACACACACACACAGACACACACGTCTAATGACCAAAATCTATGTCCATTCTTCGCCCTCCACCCCTCCCGGCCCATTTGGGGCCCATATGTTAACTATCCGCGCTAATTTGTCCCCATTGAAACACTTTTGCGAACGGAAATGACAGTTTGGAAGGGTGTAATTTTAGAAAGCGGGCCGTCCCCTGTGGGGTCAGCTGCAGACTGACTTGACTGGCATGGGCCAGACTCATCTGCGCCTCATTTAGGGGCGCTGGGAGAATTATTTCCACCGCAGAGGCCGGTACTGTAGCACGCCGGCTAAACGAGGCCGAGCAAACGGAGTCCGTCACTGAGGAATGTTAGGAGGGGAAGTGGTGACGTAGTTAAAGTCATTTTGCTTCATACATTCATTCATTCATACGGACAGGATGTAGCTGAGCACGATCCTCCTTTTACTTTGTGTGACTTTCAATGGTTTTGTTTACGGTCAGATCACTATGTGTACAATTTGAAAATGTTTCAGGTTCCCCGGTGGGAGTATAAAACATACGCAACTTTGCATTTTTTCATCTGTCCACATAAGGCGGCAAGCTCCCATTCGGAAAAGTGACGGCAATAGGGCCGGCTCCTCTGGTTGTATAGAAGTCTATGAGAAAATGACTACTTCATACTTGATTTATTCCCTCAGTAAACATTGTGAACATGAGTGCATCTCTAGTTTCAAGTCTTCTTCAATACAGCATGATGTTTAGTAAATTATGATCCATTTAGAGTCAATAGACCATAAAGTATGCTTTAGGGCGGGGCTACAGTGATTGACAGGTACCAGAGACTTATACAGCGTCTCTATGTCACTCCTCTGCAGTCCAAATCTTCGGTCCACTAGTTGCACAAAAACAAGATGGCGATGGCCAAAATGCCAAACTAGAGACTTCAAAACCGAAGTCCACAATCCAATGGGTGACGTCTTCCACTTCCTATACACAGTCTTTGGTTCACATCTGCAAGGGGTCCACACAGACATCTGCATACAGCCCCGAAGTTTATGAAAGCAAATCATTTTCGTTCCAGAGGCCAAAGCGATGTCTTCCAATTGCTTGAGTTGTTCAACGCATATACTGTATATTGCACCACTTTTCACCAGGATGACTAATTATTCTACTGAACTGATTTTGATTAATTTATAGATCCATGAGTAGTTAAATCTATAATAGTGAACAAAACATCACGTTTGAAAATATGAAATAAGTGTCTGCTTTGAGGTATAAAGCTGTTGGAATAAAATATAAACACAACGTTAAGGCTACGATAAACTGGACGAGAGTCTTGGTTAATAATAACAACGTGCCAAAGCTGAACTTCTGTTAGTTATTCTAAACGCTGGTGGCCGCAGTTTGACAGTTTGACAGTTTACATTTTGAAATGTTTACGATGTCTTCAGCTGTCCTCAGTCAGTGTCCACGCAAGCCCACAAAATGATAATATTGGGAAGGAAATGTCCTTTATGAAGCCTCACTTTGGTTTATGTGCACCACCGTTGCCCTTTTACAAGAAATGAGATATGAGTCAGTGAGGAAAGGTAAGGAGTGAAGCAGGGAGGGCGAGGAGAGATGCCTGGGCTGGATATCAGAGGACGTAAATCTCATAGAAATATCTCGGGCAGAGGGAGAACGAGGGAGAAGAAGGAGGGAAATTGGAGGGGATAAGACCGGCTGTAAAAATGGATTAAAGCAGCCATCAATCTAGAACAAATCTGTCTGCCCGTCGTCAGCCTCCCCCTCTTTGCCGTCATCATCGTCACTCTCTCCGTCATGACCCGTCCAGGTGTGACGCGCGGCAGCGAAGAATGTCAAAAGATCTTGCGGGGGATTGGAGGATTTGAAGACTGTGACACGGATACAAGAGTTATTAGGCCCCATGCTCCGTCCTGTCAACGGAGGAGCTACATTTGATCCTTGGAGGTGGCGGGTCAGATCACATGAGGAGGTGGAGGGTGGGGTGGGGGGGGGAGACGACGACGACGACGACGAAGGGGGGGTTGACAGTCGTCGGCACTCCTCATCAGACACGTCCGCACACGCACCGGGGAAGATGAGCAGTGGGGGGGGGTGGGGGGGCTTGGTGAAGAGTAACACAGCCAGAGCCAAAGAAGTTAGAGCCTGGGTCTATATTTAACATCTCCAACATGTGGGCTTCATTTGGGTGGGTGAGTGTGCGGCATACCTTCTCTGACAGTGAGAGTGAGCCAGCAAGACAGAGTCTAAGCTATCGACCGGTTAGCTGCGCTCACAAGAGGCGGGTTCCAAGAGGAGCTACTTTAAGATTTCACTGCATGACTGATTTGTTCAAGTAAAAATGCTGGTAGATCAGTTGTGATCGCCATGACAAATTCCTTGTAGGTGCTAACTTCCTTGGCAATAAAACGGTTCTGATTCTGAGTTCATCAGTGACTAGGAGCAAGTGATTCGGAAGAATTTATTGATTATTTTTCAGGCGGCAACTTCTGAAAAAGTGAAGCCAATGCGGAAGTGCCTTAAACTTGCAGTCTGTCTAATGGCCAGCAGGGGGCGACTCCTCTGGTTGTATAGAAGTCTATGAGAAAATGACTCTACTTCTCTCTTGTTTTATTACCTTAGTAAACATTGTAAACATGAGTTTATGGTCTCAATCTCTAGTTTCAAGTCTTCAATACAGCATGTAAATTATTTATTCATTTAGTAAATTATGGTCCATTTAGAGTCAAACAGACCATAAAGCAGGGTATGGTTTAGGGCGGGGCTACCTTGTGATTGACAAAACCACTGTCCACAAAACATTGGGTGACGTCACAATGACTACGTCCACTTATAAATATAAATTCTGCGGCTATTTTAGGCAACTTTGCACATTTGCAGCTCCAAAAGGTTCATGTTTTTACAGCCCAGCCCCTCTGTGATCTCACTTCACTTTCCATTAGTCAACTTATAAACTGTCATTTAGGCAAACAGTACGAACGCAGGGTCGTAAATATAGACAGTGCCTCCATGTCGATGTGTTAGTTAGTCCTGATGGGCAGGTGGCACCTTGCATGGAAGCCCCTGCCATCATGAATGTGTATGAATGGGGGTCTGAATGGGCGAATGACATGTAGTGATAAAGTGCTTTGGTCGGAAGAAAAGCGCTATGCAAGTACAGCTGCTACAGAGGCTGAACACAACCATCACGTGGATAAACAGCAAAGGAGCTGTTCAACAATCGGATAAGTTCAGTCAGCTGTAGGAAGGAGCAGCAGACAAACAGGTTTATCATCCAAAAGAAACAACCAAACCCCCCTAAGCGACATCTACTCACAAAGCACACTACAATAATATACTGACATACCAACATTTACCAACTACAAACACATGCAGTTATAAACACACGGATGAACAAATACCCACACAACTGCTGTTATCTAAAGCGTCAGTGGAGCGTTCCGACCTCAAGGCCTCAGCACAGTCCGGGTGTAAAAAACAAACTGTGTTGAGCCTGAACCTCAAAACGAAAAGCTTTTTACACTCATGAAAGCATTTTTGGTCACATGGTGCTATATTATATGTTTTACATTTGTTTGTTTTGAACGTGAGGAAGATCACATTTTGACACCAACGTTGCCGGCGTTCCATCACCAGCTGTGTTTGTTGGCGTGCAAGGTGATGCTAGAAGCGACATCTCCAAACCTGAGCTTCAATCTGTGTGTTTTTTCCTTCAATGGCAAAAAACACTTTGCAAATGTGTTATTAGTTATTTTATCTAATGGTGTACAAAGGTATACAGTGTAAAGTTTGGGAAAAAATCTAATCGCCCACCGTGACACGGGCCGGCAACAACACAGAAACCCGCCGCAGAGACTAGACTCGAGACTAGAGAGGAGTTTTGACTCAAGTGTGCAGAAACGGACAAAAGGTTTCTTACTTTTAGTCAGTTTTTTTTATTCGGTGATGCATGAACTGGATTCTTTGGTGACGTCAGAAAAACAGTACAGACACAAGTTCATGTAAACGACGAAGAGGCACCTGTGCAAACAAAACGCACAAATGTTTTGACTGCAGGTGTTTTGTCTTGGTGATTGCTCTATACTTCGAAGTTCTGGCTCAGAGAAACCGTGTTTTGAGAGGTTTATCGAGGCTGGGAGAGCAGGTGTGTGACCCTCTCCGGTGCGATAGAACTGTTTTCCCGTGATAGTGTTTCTTTTTAGCCTTTATAGAAGCGCTGGAGCCGACTGTAAAAACACTCGTCGGTAGTGACGACGCGAGGGAGGAGGCAGCTGATGAGGACTCTAGGAGATGAAATACATCTTTGAGGACCCTTCAACTCTTTAATGATGGAGGGGTGATCTATGATGTATATGTATACGTGTATGTGTGTGTGTGTGTAGCATTGACACTCACCTGATGATGAAGGGCATGAAAGGAGCGAGTCCCAGAGGTGAGGAGGATCCGTCCATGGGGGAAGGGTAGAGTCGACTGAGCACCAGCAGGAGAAGGAACAGACTGGGGTGAAGCTTCACCTGACCGCTGACACTAAACACACACACACACAGATAAACAGTTAGATTTTAACAGTGCAACACCGTTCGTTGCATTATTCTCCGACGCGCCAGAAGGCGATCCAGCAAAAACGCGCTGCGAAGAATCAAGAAGACAACGAGTGCAACCGGCAGAACGCCATAAACCAACCTCCACAATGCTGAGGAGCGATTGTAATGAACTCTAAACTCATTCTCATATTCAAGGACTACTTTATTCCCTTTATAGAAGCCCTGTAATGGAAGAAGTCAAGTATTAAATGCATCAAAAATAAACGCAGGTGGAAGATCCACCAGTTTCTAAAAACAATCGGCCTTCTTTGTAAAATCCTCCGACATGTTTGAAGTGCTTTCATCAGTGAATATTTGAGTCACATCCACTTGTGGAGCCTTCGTGTATGACGCGCACTTCGCACAGGCTTCACTAAGATGAGTATAAAATAAGTTTAAGGTCTATTAAGACCAGTGGTGGAAGGCGTATACAGATCACCACACTGTGAAAACACTCCCCTACAAGTTAAAGTCAGACATCAAAACCGTACTTAGTAAAAGCATAAAAGTATTATCAGCATATTGTACTGAAAGTGTGAAAAGTAGTCCGTATTTTTCAGTGTTTTACTATTATATATGCTGGTTTTCTTTTATAGATGTTTAAGGTTGTGCTCATATTAACTCCTTTATATACTGTTGGTTAGTTCAAGCTACAGCAATGCATCATGTTCTATACGATCACTGTCCTGTAATAAAACAGGTCTCTAAAAAGTCAACTTCTCATGTTTTCAGCTTTGTGACGATGCATCGTCCAGCTGACCCAAGAGGCTTTTTAAGTAGTTTAGATTAGGAAGTAGGAGAATTTTCTAAAAGCTTAAAAGGAACACTTCACCCCTTCAGTATTCGTCACAAACTTTCAAATTCATTATCAACACATCTATAGAAACGTGGTCATCTGAAAAGTAACTAAATCTGACCGACAACTGTAGTGGAGTAAAAAGTACAATATTAGTAAAAAGTTGCATAAAATCGAAACACTTGAGTAAAGAACTAGTACCTTGAATGTACGCAAGCACAAGTTGTGGTTTTTACTTGAAATTGGAGTGTGTTGTAACTACACTCTTCACGCTAAACTAGGCTTAACTAAGTTAAACCAGGCTAAGCTAAGATAAGCGCCTGCTAGCTCTAGCTCACACTGTATTTTAGTGCATCCCCATAACTATCACGCATAATCAAAATTCCAAATCAAAATGTAGCAGGGCTGCATTCCTACACATCTAAAGCCACCCACACTCCGGTACAGTCATCTCCTCGCCCTCCCTTGAGCTCCCTCTCCTCCTCCATCCAAACACTGTCGCTGCCAACTGAGTCGCAATGGAAACCGTCCATCTCTGCCAGCGGTTTCACAGTTTCACTCTGACACACTCGCAGTGAAGGAAGACCGGAGGGAAATGGAGGAAATAAAACCTCCCGACTACAGTATAAAGACAGGAAAATGACTGTTTGAATATCGGGTATCTAATAGGGAGTAGGGCCATTGCTTTGCCTTCAGATCTGTTTTACTCCTTCTTGTCCCACCGTCAAGAGTCCAGCTCTTTAAAAGGATGAATAAAGTGGAGATCAACTCCCCCAAAAGGTTCAGTGAGTTTTATATATGCTTGAGTACTTTATCTTGGTGTTAATAAAACCACTCAAACTTTAGCAGCAGAAATTTAGCAGTGTCTATGGTGAAAATATCCTCCTATAACAAGGGAAAATATCCTCCTATAACAAGGGAAAACATCCTCCTATAACAAGGGAAAATATTCTACTATAACAAGGGAAAATATCCTCTGATAACAAGGGAAAATATCCTCCTATAACAAGGGAAAATATCCTCCTATAACAAGGGAAAATATCCTCTGATAACAAGGGAAAATATCCTCCTATAACAAGGGAAAATATCCTCCTATAACAAGGGAAAATATTCTACTATAACCAGGGAAAATATCCTCCGATAACAAGGGAAAATATTCTACTATAACAAGGGAAAATATCCTCCTATAACAAGGGAAAATATCCTCCTATAACAAGGGAAAATATTCTACTATAACAAGGGAAAATATCCTCCTATAACAAGGGAAAATATCCTCCTATAACAAGGGAAAATATCCTCTGATAACAAGGGAAAATATCCTCCTATAACAAGGGAAAATATCCTCCTATAACAAGGGAAAATATTCTACTATAACCAGGGAAAATATCCTCCGATAACAAGGGAAAATATTCTACTATAACAAGGGAAAATATCCTCCTATAACAAGGGAAAATATTCTACTATAACAAGGGAAAATATCCTCCTATAACAAGGGAAAATATCCTCCTATAACCAGGGAAAATATCCTCCTATAACAAGGGAAAATATCCTCCTATAACAAGGGAAAATATTCTACTATAACAAGGGAAAATATTCTACTATAACCAGGGAAAATATCCTCCTATAACAAGGGAAAATATTCTACTATAACCAGGGAAAATATCCTCCGATAACAAGGGAAAATATTCTACTATAACAAGGGAAAATATCCTCCTATAACAAGGGAAAATATTCTACTATAACAAGGGAAAATATCCTCCTATAACAAGGGAAAATATTCTACTATAACCAGGGAAAATATCCTCCGATAACAAGGGAAAATATTCTACTATAACAAGGGAAAATATCCTCCTATAACAAGGGAAAATATTCTACTATAACAAGGGAAAATATCCTCCTATAACAAGGGAAAATATCCTCCTATAACCAGGGAAAATATCCTCCTATAACAAGGGAAAATATCCTCCTATAACCAGGGAAAATATCCTCCTATAACAAGGGAAAATATTCTACTATAACAAGGGAAAATATCCTCCTATAACCAGGGAAAATATCCTCCTATAACCAGGGAAAATATCCTACTATAACAAGGGAAAATATCCTCTGATAACAAGAGAAAATATCCTCCTATAACAAGAGAAAATATCCTCCTATAACAAGGGAAAATATCCTCTGATAACCAGGGAAAATATCCTCCCATAACAAGGGAAAACCTCTCCATGCTTCTCATGACTCCATTCAACAATAACACACACACACACACACACACACACAGAACAATCTGCTGGGATTGTCATACATCTGCAATCTGGGAAATGTAATCACAGCCCAATTAGTAAGAAGTCCGATGTGTTTAGCGTCACAGTTTAGTCGAGCACAACGGGACAGGATGTGATGTCAGAGAGGCGGGACATATTAGGCCTCGTTGGGATACAGCTGGAGGCAGAAACACTTGATGAAAGAGACTCCGCGGCATTTAATGACGATCTCAAATCTCACGTAGAGCTCTTCCGCGAATGTCCGCCCTCTCTCCCCAAAACTCCTCAATCACCTCCAGTCCCCAGGTGTTTGGTGTAAAAGCTATTTTTAAAAGAGAGTGGAAACAGAACGCCGACCTTAAGTGTTTGTGTTCTTCATTCAGAAAGCAGTGAAAGGGAAGAAGCCCTAAAGTAAACTAAAGCTTAAGTTTGCCATTTAGTCAACTGGCAGACAACTAAATCAGCAGCTTTGTTTGGGGAATTACAGAAAGGTACTTGGAATATGATGTGAGAAAACCGTTTTCTCTGGAAGTGAACGCAGCGGCCGATAAGACTGTGCAGCAGTTTCACATGTGGGCACTGACCTGAAATAGTTTCAGAGATAAACCTGTTTACATTTGCTACACTGAGATGATAACAGCAGGAATCTGAGAATGTGCAAACAACAAGTAGCCTCCTTAGCTATGAGGAAACATAAGCAAAGCTGAGCTTAAAACAGTGATATTTCATCAACATCACTTTAACTCATTTAAAGTTTAGACTAAAATAAAACTGCAAGAACCAGATCCCGTGAAAAACATTTCATTCTGCGTTCTTCGGCGCAACTGGGAAGCCTAGAATGACTCGACTGTCGGTCTAAAAGTCACGTGACAGAAATGAACTGCAGGCTGCTAAACAAAGACGACAAGAGAGTGTAAGCATATTATGTATAGCGTGTGGTCCCCCCCCACCCACCACCACCACCACCAATATTGGGAACATTTGTGGGCACTTGGAAAAATGTTGGATGCATAGACTCCTTTGTTTTCTGATTTTAGTATTTTCTTTAAATAACTTTTTTTTGTAGTTCTCTCTACTTCTAGCATGACTTTACACATTGTAGAGAAAGAACAGTGAGTAAAATGTAACGGGGGCAAACTAGAACTACCGTCAGCCGACAGTTGCAGTTTACATCCACGTCCGGACCAGACGGACGGACAAACTGAAACTGCTTGGGGGTTCAGATGGTAAATAACCGAAAACCGTGACTATCTTAGTCTGGTTTTAGGTCAAGACAAAGTATGAGCGTTGTATTGTGACCCATTCCGGGAATGCTCTTGTACTCTTGACTTCCATAAACCACTAACAGCAGCTCTCCTGCCTCCTGTCCTGCAGCACGTCGCTACAGTGCTGTGCGGTCGGTCGGGTGGCGCGATGCGTCGAGTCGATGTGGGAAGTCGGACGGCCGAGATCTGGTTCCGTGGGAAAATCTGCAAATGTTTTTTAACAAGGGGTCGAAGGCAGTGAGGGGAATTGCGAAAGAGCCGGTCTCAGAGAGCGTTCAATTAATTGGATCCATATTAAGATAAGGCCGCCTGGGGAGCTGCTAGACGGGTAATGAAGGAGTTTGAACTGAGCTGACGAAGATGAAGCCAAGGGGGGGAAAAAAACTAAACTAAATCCCGACGAGACATCTACTTTACTCCGTCGTAAAGTCTTATTCTTTGAGCAAATAGTTGAGAAAGTGATACTTTGGAGAGAAAAAAAAGGCCCACACAATGCTACTCGATTAGAGAAAACAGTTCATAGTTCATGTTCCCACAATCTGACGAAAAGTTGCACAAACTTCGACTCTTCCTCCTCGTCTCTCCTGCCAGCACTAAAGAACACCACAGTTTAATAAAACAAGCAGAAAGCGCTCCCATAGGGCTTAAATGAACTAAGAAATAAAGCCTGTAATGGGACATGGGGGTGTGAAAAGCCACGGCATTGGGCTGAATGTGGAGCGCATATGTGTGTGTGTGTATGTGTGTTCATCAGAGGAGGACCACCTCACCTTTCCACCGTGGCTGCAGCCTCCTCCAGCTGGTTCAGGAGGAACGGATAGAGAGCCGGAAAACGAGTGAAGAACTCTCGGCCCGTCATCCTGATGGAGAGAGATGGAGAGAATAATGAAGAATAAATAGGGTAATAATCAAATAGCCCCTCTGTTTACCTTCTAAATCGTATTTTGGGACTTCCGGGGCTCCGTAGTTTATAGTAACGGTTCCATGCTTAAGTTTTAAGGCTTAAAGAAGTTTCTAATAACTGAATACAATTATTTTCACAACCATGCCACTGGCTATGAGAGGCTCTGTGCTAAATGCTAACATGCTCATAAAGTCAATAATGGTATGCTGTTTAGTAGGTATAATGTTTAGCATGGTCATCATTTTAGTTAGCATGCTAAGATTAGCTAATTAGCACTAAACATGGAACAACTGAGGCTGATGGGAATGTTCATTCGTTGTTTTTTGTACATTTACAGGAATCTGGTCATAAACCAAAGTAAAAGATTATTTAAAAATGTAGACCAGCTGAATGCGCAAAATGAAAAGTCACCAACGTCATTTCATCCTGAGGTGGATGTCTGTACAACATTTCATAACAATCCATTTCCAGACATTTTACGCAAAAGCACAAAGCCTCACGGTGGCCGTTGATCTTCATAACAATAAACTGGTCAAGGCTGTGAGGCAGTGAAATGGATTTAAAAACAACAAGCATTAACAATCCCGTTACTGTTAGAAAGAAGCAGCCGTGTCTACTGTGTAACAATGCAACACGTCTCTGCAGAGGCTGAGACTATCACGGTCAACAGAGAGCGGAATTAATGGGGAGTACGAGCTGATTTACTTGAATTTCAGCTAAATTAAATGACCCGATAGTCGTGATTAAATTCCTATGTTCCTCATAAAAGTGATGCAACGAGAAACAGCAGTGGGAGCGGATGGAGAGAGAGCACACTGATCCTGATAAAGCCTGGTCTGGTGCCAGAGACGTCTCTACCTAAACAAATCCAGCCTCTCTGTTTGCTGCTTCGCCAGCTACAGCCGGAAACGAACAGTCACAAATGTGTGTGTGTGCGGGCGCGGACACATATACTGGGCCGTGGTGCTACGGCCTCGCGTATTCACGCGCACGCAACAGTCAATAAAAAGACAACTTTTTATATTTTTAGCGCTGGCGGTCTCGCTGCAGCGACCGCCATTCAGCCTCAGGGCCAATAAAGTTTGGGATTTAAGTCTGTGCCGTCTAAATCAAGTCGCTCCTGAAGGGGAGAGGTCTGGTCCTGCCAAGCGCATGATCACAAGCCTGGAGAGGTCGCATAACTGCCTCAGTCGATTCTGGACTGACGGTGTGCATATATATTCTCTCTCTCTCTCTCTCTCTCTCTCTCTCTCCTCTCTCTCCTCTCTCTCTCATCTCTCTCTCTCTCTCTCTCTCTCTCTCTCTCTCTCTCCTCTCTCTCTCCTCTCTCTCTCTCTCTCTCTCTCTCCTCTATCCTCTCCCCTCTCTCTCTCTCTCTCTCTCTCTCTCTCTCTGGTTCAAGTTAGCAGCAAGCACTGTCATGGTATGAAAGTGAGTCGTGCGTGTAGGTTTTAAAAACCCTTTTTCAACCTGGATGTGACACATGAGGAGAACTACACACACTCTCACTGTGTGTGTGTGTGTGTGTGTGTGTGTGTGTGTGTGTGTGTGTGTGTGTGTGTGTGTGTGCGCTCTCTCTAATGAGAGTCTCTCGGCCTGACAAGACTCTGCTGCCTGGAGGTCAAAGGTCGGAGGTTGTGTCGGAGCAGATTAGACGGAGTAAAAAGAGGGAGGGGTCACAGAGGAGAGAGGAGGGGTGTAAGTGAAAAGGCCTGGTCATGTTTGTGGGCTTGCAGCTGTGTCTGTGTACGTGTGTGTGTGTGTGTGTGTGTGTGTGTGTATGTGTGTGTGAACTGCATTACTTTTGATTAGCTGTTGCACAAAGTAAGTTTTCAGAATGTATACACAGAAGTTTATTAAATCAAGTGTGGCGGAGGAAAGCAGCTAAGTGCATTTACTTGTGCGTTGTGTACCTAGTTTGTGTATTTGTAATTCTTCTACACCACAGGGTGTCGTACATTTGGCCGTCAACATCTTGACTTTTTGCAACCAGTGAATGGAAGTTACCATATATGGAATGGGGAGGAGTGACGTAGAGATACCGTATACTGTCAATCACAGTAAGCCCCCCCTAAAGCATACTCTTTATGGTCTGTTTGACTCTAAATGGACCATAATTTACTAAATGAACATCATGCTGTATTTAAGAAGACTTAAAACTAGAGATTGAGACCATAAACTCATGTTTGCAATGTTTACTGAGGTCAGAAATCAAGTGAGTAAAGGGTCATCTTCCCATAGACTTCCATACAATCTGACTTCTTTTGGCAACCAGAGATGTCGCCCCCTGCTGGTCAGTAGAGAGAATAAAAGTTTTAAGACACTTCTGCATCAGCTTCTCTCTTCAGAACCAGAGGTTGCTGCCTAGTTTAAATAACTGGTCAAGACCCCAAAAAAGGTAAAAAATATAAAATAAAATAGACAATATTTCACAAAAAAAGCCAAGATTAAAGAAAAGTCCGAAAACAGAATAAACTATTTTGTCACAGACCAACTGTGACAACTGGATAAAACTATCAAGCTGTATATAAAGCAGTCACAACGAGCTCTTTAATTTAAGCAGGATGCGTAAAAGGAGAATTTTATCGTTGTGGACTTTTAATAACGTAAAAGAAGGAAAATAAGAAAGCCATGAAAAACATTTAAGTAACATCAATATGGACAGTTATGCATGTGCACTAAGTGAAAAGTGAGGAGTGGAGGCTGGAGATAAAGCTGGAGGCTTCAGTCGGAATGCAGAGAGCAATCTTCTCTCTCTCGGCTTTGTTTACAAACGCATTCATCTCAGCGACCATATCGGATCGACATCGATGCGCGGAGGAGCCCGAGCTCAACGAGACAACGACCCAACAAGCAAACAGCACGTCTGGACTTTGGAAGTAACGGTGTAAAAATACACAGCTGAAATACTCCCAGACAGCGAGAAGTTTCGTCCTCCCAAACACACAAAATACACACACAATGCTGTAAATAAACCAGTGTGTGTGTGTGTGGGGTGGGGGGGGGGACTACGTGTTCATTCGGCGGAGCAAGAGGCCGAGCGAACACGCAGCCAAATATCAGAGCAGACGAGCTGTCACGATGCATTTTCTGCTGCGGGAAATCACAGTAAATAGTAATAACAGAAACCAGACATACTACAAGCGAAAACTCTCAGAGACACAGAAGCTGTTCTCGCTCGTACACGCATAGTTCTGTAATTCAGGGCGATGCGATGAGGTTTACTGCAATGACAAAAGACATCCTACAAGAGCACTGTTAATATAGAATAATGACTCATAAACTAAAAATATATATATTAAAACAGTAAAGTGCAACTTGGGAGTTTAAATTCTAGTTTTCTATTTGTCATTAATCACAGCACATACACCCTGCCGCATGCATATAAAAAGAACCCCACACGGCTAACCGACAGCTATACAAAGGCAGAGACAGCGGACTAAAAACAAGTGAAAACAGTCAAGATAAACAGGAGCAGCCTTGGCTCGGTTAAGAGTATTCAGGGGCCAATCGAAATACAGTGAAGGGAACCAGACGGAGCTTCCTGGAACAAGGCACCAGCCCTGTGAAACTTTACCCTGCGGGTTAACAAATCACTTCTGTGCTCAACGTAGACCTCAGTACAACTACAGAACATGCACAATATCGTTCGTGTTTGTTTTGATGTGCTCTGAATCACTCCGTTGGTTCTAACAGGGGCTAGCAACGTATCAATCATAGAAACCTTTTGTATACTATGGTTTCATGGTGTACACAGGCGGCAACCTCCGGTTCCGAAAAGTGAAGCCAATGCTGAAGTGCCTTAAACCTGCATTCTTTCTAACGGCCATCAGAGGGCGACTCCTCTGGTTGCAAAAAGAAGGCTGGTTGTATAGAAGTCTATGAGAAAATGACTACTTCTCACTTGGTTTATTACCTCAGTAAACATTATAAACATGAGTTTATGATCTCAATCTCTAGTTTCAAGTCTTTTTTACTACAGCATGATGTTCATTTTGTAAAATATTGTCCCATTAAAATAGACCATAAAGCGGAGTATGCTTTAGGGCGGGGCTATCTTTTGATTGACAGAGCTCTCCCCAAGCCATAGACGGCATCTCTATGTGTCTCCTCCGCAGTCCAAATATGGTCACTTCCGTTCACTGGTTGCAAAAAATCAAGATGGCGACGGCTAACATGCCAAACTCGAGGCTTCATAACGACAGTCCACAAACCAATGGGTCTACGTCCACTTCTTATATACAGTCTATGGCTGTACAAGGTCACTATGCATCTTTACATTTCCAAATAGCAGAGATTTAACAGGTTTAACAAGACTTAGAGTCTACATGCTAACAGGCTCTACTTACAGGCACACTCATGCCTTGAGCTAAATGCTAATGCTAGCATGTAGGAATGCATGGATACTTTGCGGAACAGTAAAGTTGTGATGCATTTAAATAGATGCTCTTTTCAAACAGCAAGCTCCGATCACAACTGTCTGAAGTATGCATTGTTATGCATAGTATACATTCCGCCTCAGGAATAAAGTCTTTATATTGATAGAGAAAAGTTAAGAGAAAATATACTGTGTAGATTTTTGCTTAAAAAAAGGAAAGAATATTTTTGAGACATAATATGTTAATATTATTTTGTAACCAAACATTTTAGAAAATCACATCTGAACCCAGAAGGGTATTTGGTTCGTATTAGCATGCTAACAGGGACAATGCGAACATGCTGATGTTTAGCAGGTACAATATTTACCATGTTCACTATTCTACATTGTTAGCTAAGCTTAGCATTAGCATATCATGCAGCATGTCATATCAGAGTTAAATGTAAATATCGTTGTGGTCAACCTACCAAGTCATAATTACGGCTGGGAAGCTTGGATATTTCTGAAATCTGGGTAGAAGTTACCCCACTGTCTACATGCTAACAGCTCAGCGAGGCTCTACTGCACAGCAGTGCTATCAGCTAAAGGCTAACGCAATGCTAACATGCTGATGTTGAGGAGATGGAATGTTTACCATGTTCACCATCTTGGTTTAGCGTGTTAGCATGGCAAACATTGTAGGTGAGGCTGTTCAATGTCAGCGGTTTTGCAGGTATTTGGTATTTCAATATGTCAATATGTGGAACAGACATTTCTTTGAGTGTCTAGAAACAATTTTTGTGCAAATAAAGAATAGAAAAAACGGAGCCGATACACTTTGTGATACCACCAAATAAAACATACATGTTGGGGAGAAAAACGTGTATGCTGCAGCATCCAATTAATCTTTAATAATCTGTGGTTATGCAAACCTATGGAACCTGTTGCAGCATTAGTGCTTAGCTCCACCTATCCCGCATAACTTTTCTAGACAATCCTTGACAGCAAAGCAGTCAAACAACTGATAACCTTCCAACTAAAACTGAGACAGTGTGACCGTGGAGTGGATTCCTTCATTTGGACAACTCCACCTCATTTTGACCAAGCGGTTTAATCCTTCTCCACCGAAACGAGAGCCGACGGCTCCTCAAACAAAATGATAATCGACACGACAGGCAGATCATTTGGGACATGTGGGTTAGTGGATTTGGGATTTGTACGTTTCTGGTAAATCTCAAAACTTTTGCCCTGAAAATGCATTTTACCACCTGTGTTGCTGCCGATTGTGACTGTGGAATTTCAGGTGAAATTTTACACCCAAAATTTTTAAAAAAAGCACACGGCCGACAAGAGGGAGTCCGGTTTATCAGCGTAATGTCCGTCTACAACAATGACGAACTGACTGAGATTTAGTGTCTACTGATTATCCATCAGCAGATTAATCAAAGTTTAGTTGAATTATCATCACCTTGACTTCTGACTGACACCTTTTCGTGCCGAATGGTCTGAATGCTGTTACAACAATATTCCCAAACTGTGCGACAAAGTACATTTTTGTACCCCAGACAATAATGTAAGAAAGAAATAAACATTTCCAGCCCTCATAAGACCAGACTTTCTGCATGTACCTATGTTGAATACACTTATTGTAAGTTGCTTTGGATAAAGGCGTCTGCTAAATGACTGTAATGTAATGTGTGTAATTGTCCTTTTAATGACACACTTGTACAGCCCTTTCCTAGTCTTCCGACCAGTCAAAGCGCTTTAACACATGTCGTCATTCACCCATTCACACACCGATGGCAGGGGCTACCGTGCAAGGTGCCACCTTCCCATCAGGACTAACATTCATACACCGTAGGCACAGCAGCAGGACTAGCGGTGACGGGGATCGAGCCACCGATCCTCTGATAGAGGGACGACCCTGCTCTACCACTGAGCCACAGTCGCCCAATACAATACAGCACCGATGGGTCACAGGTGTTTTTATAATGAGTGAGAAGTTAGTTTTTTTATTTTTCCATGTAAAAGTGGCCTTTCCTTCTTTTCTTTCCCTCCAGAGTTCTTTCCTTACTGCTGGATCAGCAGCAGTGGAGCCCGACATCTGCATAAGGATCAGCGGTGGGTTTGACCGGTGTTTTAGCCGGAGGGATGTAACGACAGTGACCCCCGCTGGTGTAAAACAACCACACATGCTTTAAGTCCTCTGAATTGTTTGCTTTCTTGGTCATTTTGCTGAGTGGTGATGTACTGCAGAGAAATGTGATGTCTTATTGCCAGACTGACGGGCAAAAACCTCCGAATGTTGAAGGTTTTTGATCCCAAACCACGGCATGGATTATTCTGCGGTGTTCCTTAAAGTCTTGGTGTCTTGATGTGAAATGTTTGAGGGTTTTTTTGATTATTTTATTTTGTCAATTCTCTAGTGGTAAAGTGAGTATATACACTTCTAAAATCTTCTAAACCCTTTTATACTTTCACAACTTATTTTAGTTAATTCAAATTAAATATGGAAAGAAAATTTAGAGCAATATATATATATATATATATATATATATATATATATACATATATATTGCTGATTTATAATTGGAACAACTTGACATTCAGAAATGCTCAATACAGAAAAATATACATTTATTACATTAGTGTTTAGCTGAGATATTTGAATTTTCAAAACAGAAAGTAGTTTTCGGTCGTTGCTGAGAACTTTTTTGAACTAATAATTGTGACATTTGGACCTTTTTTTTTTTAAATCACACACATGATAACCACCGACTTGCACTTTCCATTCGACTGCAAGCATCTCATTCCGCCCTGACGCACATGAGAGCTAAACCGTTATTAGTGGGGCAGCTTAAGAGCGAGGGAGAAGCAGCAGACCTGTTCTTTTTCGAGTGCTCGTCCTTCCCCTTCTTCACCCCGAAGATCCTCGTGATCAGAGTGCTGAAGAGAAGAGTGGAGGAGTTCCTCACCTGGGAAACAAAAACAGAAGGCCGTGAGAGAGTGTATGTGTTTCCTCTTTGGGGTCAAACCCTCATCGATATAAATGCGGTGAGCGCGTCAATCAGTCAGACAACAATAAAAAGGTAGAAAACTTCCAAACTCACGGCCCAAACAGGAGAGGTGAAGCCCAGCACGGCAGCCTGCATTCCATCCGAGACGAAGGGAATGACGTTTTCCCCCAGACGAGTGTCCCTGTACAGAGCCCGGAGGATGTTCAGAGCGTGGACCTGCGGCGACGCACAACGGGGAAACATGGAACCATTCGGCAGGGTCACGTTAAGAGCTCATCACAGCGGCAACATACACATGAAATGCTCTGCCAGGTGAGATGTGCCTAGGTGTGGGACTCGTGCGCGGTCAAACCTGCGGGACGGTGGAGCTGTCCGTGGTCCCGCTGGCGGAGGGCACGGCCAAAGCGATCAGCTCTCTCATGGTCATTTTCAGCAGACTGCAACTAGACGACTTGGGCTCGGAGGAGAGCAGAGCCTGAGGAGATAAAAAGAAGAAAACAACAACACAGCAGACTTAAAAGTAGGTTCGATAGAAAGTCACAACACGTAAACATGTCGGAGGTACTAACAGCACTATTGTGGATTTAAAGTACTGCATCAGAAAGATTATCATTCTTCTTCCTGGTCCAAAAACCCGGTGCCTCTGTTACCCACGATGCATCTCGACCGCTGACCGTTACATCGTAGATTCTTGTGATTCCTTCTTCTTCTTCTATTCTTTATTTCCAAACTTGTAGGCTCAAGCCACAACCCGCCGCTGCCTCAAAAACGATGTCATTTTCGGCAGCGGTTGAGGCCGAGATGGTTTTGTGGTTTTTTCCCCGTTCTTGTTGTTTTCCCACCTTTTCAACAACAGCAGAAGCTTTTCTGCAGCAATTACTGGATTCCACCCCGGTATTCATATTGTGAGATTATGAACATTTGCTCAGTTCCTCATCGTGGAACATAAATATATGTCCTAAAGTATTATGTCGTCATCCTGTTAAGCTCAGATGTAGCGTGAAAAGGTTTCATTTTTGCAAGCAAATGCAAAAAGACAATAAAAATGACACCGTTTCATTAAACTCAATATAATAATGCAATGTTATATAATATATCCTAAATAAAAGTCAGTACGCAGTTTGAACAAAGAGAAGCTACTGTGTATCGTCTACCCTCTGTCAACAGCCATTACAATATACTGTACGGCAGTGTTTAAAAACGACAAACCATCACGGCCCAAATATCAACAGGCCTCCTCTATGAATCATGAGAAGACTGAACGAACATTCCTGACCATCTTTAATGCCATTTCCACACCACTTACATTAGAGCGGCAAAGTCCCGCCTCTTCCTGTGTCCCCCATGTGACCGTATTTAGGTAAAAATATGTACGCTATTCAAGTATCGCAGCTTCAGCTTCAGATACGTCTTCCTAATCACATACTTCGGCGGTTTTACGACAAAATGCGACTTTGTTGACTTGAAAAATCACCTTTTAAATTGACAAAACATCAGATGTGTGATTTATGGCTCAATTCAAACAAGATCAAATCATTATTCGTCTCTCACCCTTGACTGCCCGACATGTTTTTTTACCGAAATAAGTCGGGAACGTGGGAGCAGGGAGGTGACGGCAATTGGCTGCTGCGTGAGGAAGGAGGTATCCTACTGTGGGAGCTGATGGGAGCCAGCTGTGTGTCTGGCCTGGGTTCTGGTTAGGAGTACGGCCTGGGAGGGATGGAGGAGGCACAGTCTCGCTCTTATGAAGTCTTGGGGGGGGGGGGGGGGGGGGGGGGGGGGGGGGGGATTGACAGGAAGAGGAGGGCCCGCCCGGTTCCTGTGAAGTCTGTCCCAGGTTGATGCAGACCAGCATGAGGGGGAGCGCGGGAGTCGGCCTTCCCGGATCTGACTCTTGTCTTTCTGTGTGAAAGAATGCAGCCCTGCAGCTCTGCCAAGGTGTCACCTTCTGCTCCTCCACTCCCCCCCCCCCCCCTCCTTCATCATCATCTTAAATCCTGCGTACGCGTTCTCTTTGTCACGTTCTTACATGTTCACCTTCAGCTGTAGCGCTATTTAACATTCGGGAGAAACTATTTTCAAAATAAAGAAATGAAGAATCGAGTTCTGGCTGAATTCAGCCAGGGCACACAAAGAAACGCGTCGGTGAGGTCAGCGGTGCGCCTCCCACCCGAGATCACAAGAAAGAGCGGCCCCCACTCTGAAATCACCGCTGTGATAACAACATGAACTCTGTCATGTCTAGTTTTAATATCAGTAATCAAGAGGAAGTGGGGAGGCGAGCTGCGGCCGCATAACAGACTCTGAGTCAGTCAAGTGTTGAGAGTTTAGTCAAAGATTACAACACGCCGTTAGAGGTGTGCGGGACCGGTGACTACGAGGGGTCGACCAAAGGACAGTGTGTGTGCGTGTGTGTTATGATTGTCTATGCGAGTGGGTCAGTGAGAAAAAAAAAGATGGATTAAGAAACTAAATGTTCTTCCAGCATGAGTGCTCCAGTGGCATGCCAAGAACTGCTGATTGCTCTACTTTGGAGTAAACAGGAACCCAAAACATCCCACACACAAGAGTTCTGTTACTAAACGTCTGAGAGCGGTTCAACATTCATTCACTAACACTAACCCTCCCCATGTCCATGCACATTCCATATCACAACCTTTACTGTGACCCGATTTAACCTTGACCGCCACATGACCTCATGTGACAGTCGAGAGTGTAGAATTTGTATTTTTGCCAAATTTTACAGACTAGACTTGACATGACTTGACATGACACGACTTGACACGACTTGACACGATTTGACTTGACACGACTTGACACGACTTGACACGACTTGACACGACATGACGACTTGACATGATTTGACATGACATGACGACTTGACATGACTTGACACGACTTGACACGACTTGACATGACATGACATGACTTGACTTGACATGACTTGACATGACATGACACGACTTGACACGATTTGACTAGACTTGACACGACTTGACACGATTTGACTTGACACGACTTGACACGACTTGACTTGACATGACTTGACATGACATGACACGACTTGACATGACTTGACTTGACATGACTTGACATGACTTGACATGACTTGACACAAATTGACACGACTTGACACGACATGACACGACTTGACACGACGACTTGACTTGACACGACTTGACACGACATGACACGACTTGATACGACGACTTGACATGACTTGACTTGACATGACTTGACATGACTTGACTTGACATGACTTGACATGACTTGACTTGACATGACTTGACATGACACGACTTGACACGACTTGACTTGACATGACGTGACTTGACACAAATTGACACGACTTGACACGACGACTTGACTTGACACGACTTGACATGACATGACACGACTTGATACGACGACTTGACATGACTTGACTTGACTTGACATGACACGACTTGACATGACACGAATTGACACGACATGACTTGACATGAAATTGTCCTGATGATGGAATGGAACCCAGGACAGGGCGGTGACGTCCTGGACGTGGTGCTGACATTTTGAAGGCCGAGCTTACACACCTGGATGTAGAAAGGTATCCCAGCGCTGCGTCGAGTGGCACACAGCTTAGAAGACGGGTCACTGGACTTGACCTCCTCCAGAACCTCAGACAGCCAGCGGGCCGGAAGCTGCTGCAGGGCCGGACTCCCACTCCTAACACACACACACACACACACACACACACACACACACACACACACACACACACACACACACACACACACACACACACACACACACACACACACACACACACACACACACACACACAAATAATTAATAGGGGCTTTCTCTTTTTGAGTGAGTAATTGTACACACATGCTTGCATCAAAGAAACTATAAAAAAATGATCACATCCTATGAATCACTATTAAATGACTAACACTGGTTCTAGTTCCATATCTATTTATTTAAAAACTTGTATTTCGTGAAACACAATACATTAGTGCACTTTTGAATACGTACCATGTTCTATACACAACAGAGTTGTCCGTTGCAATTTTTAATATTCCCATTAGCAGTTTTTTGTATGCATGTTTTCAAGATGGGAATAGAGCACACACTGCATGACTTTAATCTCATGCGATGAATCAAGTTCAGTCTCCCAAAAAACTAAAGACACCGAGACGATGTGACTGCAAATCATGTTTGTTTCAAACATATTTAACGTAGGTTTCCATAAAAAGGGAGCCACAAATGGACCACACATTAACGCACTTGATTAGTTTTGAAATACTACAAACTAGGAGGTGCAAAGATCATCAATCAGCTCATTCACTGTAAAGACTTGATTCTTATTAAGTCACAGCCAGCAAAACGTATCAAGTGTGGGCCCGTTGGTCTCGTGTGCACCTATTTGAAAGTGGCTGACGTTACAACTTTGTGACACATTTACACATGTTCCTCTTCTGCATCGGGTACACCGAGCATTTTAAGACAAATGCTAAGAATATGATCTGAGGGCAGGTCTGGTGAACACACACACACACACACACACAAGAAACAGCTCTGCCCTGTTCTGTAAGACGCAGCTGTTTTAACAAGAGTCAGCGGAGCGGAGAGGACACATTAAAACAATCCAATGTGGAGGACCAGTGCCACGCACACACTCCAGTACTTCATCACACACACACACACACACACACACACACACACACTTGACAAGGCAGGGACACACACTTCTTTAATGACAAATACTTGCAGTACGTACTGTAAACCAACCAGGGGTGCTAATACCCCATGGGGTACTGCAGTAGCCCGGGGGGGATGTAGAAAGATTGCGAAGTAGCTCAATTTGATTTCTCTTTTAAATCCCCATCATAAGTACGAGACCTGATCACTGCTGCATCTCAGCAAAGTCAACTATTAAGTGAGCAAGCAGAGGAGTTAAAACAGCTCAAAGTAATGGATGAATAGTTAAAATAGCTAGCTGAAAGTCATTTATTAAAAGGTTTAAATTGTGAGCTAAAAAGGTCATGGGTGAACGGTTTAAATACAAAGCTAAAGGTTAAGGATGTAAAGTTAGAATAGTTAGCTAAAATAATGGAAGAGGAGTTCAAATAGAAAGCTAAAAGTAATGGATAAGTGGTTTAACTAGCTGGATAAAAGTAATGGATAAATAGTTTAACTAGCTGGATAAATGGTTTAAATAGAGACAAAACAAGGTTGGGAAACACTGTTGTAAACAATTCCAGATATAAATGCACATGCCCTAACAGGGAACCAAGTTAAAGAGAGACCAAAAAAAAGAGAAAGTGAAGGGAGATGGAAAAGAAATTCGGAGAAGAAATTGGGGGAAAATGAAGAGAGACACAGAGACACAGTGAGAGTGCAAACACAGTGGAACACACCAGAGCCAGATCCCAAAGCAGAGCATCAAAAGGCCGCGGTGAAGCACCCCGCAATCAACACCCCATAACCCCAGCGCACGGCCTGCATACCATCCACACACTGCTATTCCCCTCCTGAAAACAAACACACACACACATACACCAGCGCTCACTCCACACAACCGCTAGAATGTCGCCCTTGTTACACAACACGCCGCGCGACTGGTTTCTGCACGAGAACAAAACAAGTGAGTTTTGTTTTAACGGCTCGGCGCTGGGCGGTTCAAAGTCAACACTGCTGCAACGGTTTTTGTGGCTCGTCACCTGCCGCAGGGCCAAAGACATCTTCCACAACACGCCACTGAGGGAAAACACGGAGCTACAAGAAAGAGAGGAATGGTTTTTTTATTGTTGTTCAGAATTAAAATGATGATTTACTCCTTCTCCTCAGGAGGATTATTTCCACCACCATTACTACTCTTTAATGTACCATGAAAGTGCTTTGAAATATAAAAATACTCAATGTTTTGGTTTGTTTTTTGTATTTTTAGAAATATTTGGCCATTACTTGCTCTCCCACACACAATAAATCTCACTGCAATCATTTTAAGTACAGACATAATTAGGCTGATGTCTTGAAATTGAAAGATGTTATCCCCGTTATCAAATAACTGGCAGTTCAAGGAATAGTTCAACAATTTGCTTTCTTCCCAAGATTCTGAAGAGATTATCGATATCAACCCTAATGTCTGGATAACAAATATGAAGCTACAGCACAGCAGCCGGCTAGCTTAGCTTAGCCTAGCCTAGCCTAGCACAAAGACTGAAAACAAGGGGAAGCAGGGAGCCTGGCTCTGTCCAAATAGGGGAAAAAAACTACGAGAAACCCAAAGATATGCAGAGAAAATGACATGTTATAAGTTATTATAGATAAGTTACAGGGTTGCTGTTTACAGTCTTTGCTAAGCTAAGCAGCTGCAGCTTCATAATTAGCATGCAGACGTTGATATCAATCTTCTCATCGAACTATGTGCAAGAAAGTAAATAAGCTTATTTATCTATTCATTAATAGCCGTGACTCTTTAAAAAGTATGTCTACTAACACCTCGGCTCCATGAACAAACGGAAACGACAACATTACAAGTGATGTGGTGGAACTTTTTCATGGTGAACAACTTTTGTGTGCAGGGAAGCTTAGTGACGTATCTGGCAACCCGCACTGCAGCTGCAGACACTGAGCAGAGGTGCTATGCAGGCGGATAACCTGTTGTTTTGTCAAGAAATAGTCCCAACATGCAACTCCTAAAATCCCAAATTATGATTTCTACATTTCCGATTAGAACAAATAAGATAGCGTGTGTTGCTTAGTGATCTTTGGAGTTGTCGGGAAATATATTTATTCACTTTGGACAACCAGCCGAGCCGTTCCCCCCCCGACCTCCAGTCTATATGCTAAGTGTCTCTGTACCAAGCGGAGAAATGAGAATGAAATCAATCTTCTCATCTCACCCTCAGAAAGACAAGAGAATAAGCACATTAGAGCAGGGTCGTCCTTCAGTCAGAGGATCGGCGGTTCGATCCCCGGCTCCGCTAGTCCATGCCAGTGTGTCCTTGAGCAAAACACGTAACCCCAAGTTGCTCCCATAGCTGTGCCTACACACAGTGTGTGAATGTTAGTTAGTCCTAATGGACAGGTGGCACCTTGCATGGTAGCCCCTGTCATCAGTGTGTGAATGGGTGTGAATGGGTGAGTGATGACATGTAGTGTTAAAGTGCTTTGAGTGGTCGGACGACTAGAAAAGTGCAATACAAGTACAGTCCATTTACCATTTACATTGTCTCTTTGATCAGCAGGTTCA
This sequence comes from Pholis gunnellus, assembly GCF_910591455.1. Lineage (NCBI taxonomy): Eukaryota > Metazoa > Chordata > Actinopteri > Perciformes > Pholidae > Pholis > Pholis gunnellus. The sequence continues at coordinate 4,986,719 of NC_136538.1, read as the reverse complement.
TTTTTCCTTGTGTCGTCCAGAAGGCTCCGGATGAGGAACAACACCAATTATCAAGTCTTGATGTAATTAAATACATTATACCCGAGGAATGATACCGAGAGGACTCGCCTGCTTGCTAATTACAAGGCACACTTGACGCTCCGTGTCATGATGGGAGCTAATGCCCTCGGCCATTCAGCAGTATTACCTTTCAGCCCTTTGCCCCCGAACATGAACACACAAACACAGAAAATACACACCTGCAGAGCATGTCGGTGAGGCGTACAAAGCCCACATAAGCCAGTTCAAAGGCGCCACGGTGACGGGACTGCAGGAGCTGCTGACGGAAGTACAGGCCCACCCCCTCCACCTGGAACACAGAGAGACACGGGGGGGGGGAATCAGCAAATTAACTGTAACAAGAGTAATACTGCCGTCTAGGTGTGTAAGTGTGTTATGTATGCATGACTTTAAAGCCTCCTGCTTCAGCCTCCAGCAGAAACGGATGTAATCAGTTACAGTGAAATGACTTAACTGGAGTCAAAATGATTATGTTACATGTAAGGTTTTAACTTGCATTCTCTCTACTGGCCATCGGGGGGCGACACCTCTGGTTGCAAAAAGAAGTCAGATTGTATAGAAGTCTATGGGAAAATGACTACTTCTCTCTTGATTTATTACCTCAGTAAACATTGTAAACATGAGTTTATGGTCTCAATCTCTAGTTTCAAGTCTTCTGCATTACAGGATGATGTTCATTTAGTAAATTATGATCCATTTACAGTCAAATAGACCATAAAGCAGGGGATGCTTTAGGGCGGGGCAACCTTGTGATTGACGGGGGGATACCTCTACCAGAGCCATATACAGCGTCTCTAAGTCCCTCCTCCGCAGTCCAAATATGGTCACTTCCGTTCATTGGTTGCAACAAGCCAAGATCAAGACGGCCGTAATCCAAGATGGCGACGGCCAAATCGCCGAACTCGAGGCTTCATAACATCAGTCCACAGACCAATGGGTGACGTCACGACTACTTCCACTTCTTATATACAGGACTGTCTCAGAAAATTAGAATATTGTGATAATCCCCATACGTGTGATTTAGTTTACTGAACCAAGCTGAGTGTTTTTCAAGGCTCAGGAAACCCTTGCAGGTGTTTCGAGTTAATTAGACGATTCAAGTGATTAGTTGAATACCCTACTAGTATACTTTTTCATGATATTCTAATATTTAGAGATAGGATATTTGAGTTTTCTTAAGCTGTAAGCCATAATCAGCAATATTAAAAGAATAAAAGGCTTGCAATATTTCAGTTGATTTGTAATGAATCCAGAATGCATGACATTTTTGTTTTTTTAATTGCATTACACAAAATAAAGAACTTTATCACAATATTCTAATTTTCTGAGACAGTCCTGTACAGTCTATGGTTAACATAAAGCCTTCAGAGTTCTAGTATCAAAGATTTAGCTCAAGGCTTTATGGACTATATAATTAGGCTGCAACTGATTACTTTTAATATCGATAACTTATCTTTTCATTGATCTGTGATTTAGTCTATATAACGTCAGAAAATGTACAATAATACACATTTTCCCAGAGCCCAGGGTGATGTCTTCAAATTACTTTGAAGTTCTGTTTGACCAACAGTGCAAAACCCACAGCAGGGCAGGTGGGTAAGACACGCAACAAAAGCTCCAGGTCAGAATCAAAGCGGTGACTCTGCTGTTATATCGTGTTTCAATGACTATCAGGTAACCTGGACATTCAATGTAGAAATCAGAAGAAGAAAAGACAGGAGCTCTGATCAGGATTCCTCCTGATAATGATCATAGATCAAAAGGTCTTTTCGAAGCCTTTTAATAATCTCATAGAATTATTTATTTATCATCTATTCTTAACAACATTGTATATTAGTATTTAGTAGAATGCGTACGCATACATGGAATTTGGCTCCGGTTTCTACTCCGCTCTCTATGTACATACACTATTTTACAATAAAGAACAAATATATAAAGAATAAAAAAGGGCAGCAAAAAAGTAGAACAGATGTAGGTATAAACATTTAACAGCTATATACAATATAAGTATAAATATATATCCACATTTTTTTTTTTTTTTTTTTTAATGGCAGCCCGTAAAGCTACACCATACACTACGCTGTTCTATTGACAAAGAGCAGATCCATCATTCGGTTGCCATTGGAATGATTCGGCAACTGTCAAGGTGATGTCACAGTGATCAGCTGTAACCCGCCTACACTGAGGAGGTTCCATCTGTAGTGGAAACACAGCTCATACAGAAACTGTTTGGGGTCGTCCGATTGGCTCCTTTGTAAAGACCACCGATCAAACCCTTTAGAACAGTGATTCTCAGCTGATGGGTTGCGACCCAAAAGTGGGTTGCGGACCTTTGCCTGAAAAAATAAAAATAAAAAAATCCTGCGCTTTTATTTTGAAGGGGATTTTTTTTTATGCAGCGGAGTGCCGTCTATTCACACTTCTTAACAATATTTGGCGTTAATGCCTTGTAATGCTAATATCAGCAGGGGATAAACTGAAAAATATACTTCTGTCAAATGACACTATAAGTAGGCGAATAGAAGACAAACTACAGACCACAGCTCAAATTTAGGCAAGTGGTCATTTTTCATTACAAATGGACGAATCTACAGACATAAACAAAGCAGTTTTACTCGTTTACGTGACACAAATGTGGGACGGGTACTGACAGGAACAATTCCTCTGCACAAGAGAGCTCCCTATACTACGACTTCAGAGGACATTTTCAGCTCAGGTTCAAACTGCTCCATCTTTTCATTAAATACATTTGAGAAGTTGAACATTTTCCTCGATTTGGGTCGCGGCTTGTCATTGAGGGGTGATGGTGGGTCCCGCAGCCAGACCAGTTGAGAACCACTGATTTAGAAACGGAAACGTTCGGTGGCCGGTCGATCGGAGCGCCCTTAAAGCTGATCCTGACATCTGTGTCAGAAGAACTATATAACTAATGATATGAGTGGAGGCGTTTCAATGACTCGTTGTCCTCTTTGAGATTCCAACTAAAAGCAAAGCAGTAGGGGTGAGTAAAAGACTCAGAGACCAACTGCGTCATCTAGTCCCGCTGTGGCCTTTTCTCTATTTGGCAAGAAAAGTGAAGCTGCAACACTGGCCACGCTCTTGTTTTTAGAGACACCACTTCAGCTTTCAGCCAGTGAGCGTCGGGCATGTGGAGCGTGAGAGCGGCATGTCGGTGGCGTGACAAGTGCGCTCAAATAAGGATGCTGAGCCATCCGCATAATGGCCACCGTCAGTAAAACCATCCAGTTAGTAATAGTGTTAGCGACATTATTCTAGCTACACATACACACACACACACACACACACACACACACACACACACACACACGCACACACACACACGGCAGTGTGTAAACTGGTGAGTGTGTTGCAGGTGAGGCGGCAGGGCGAGGCGGACGCGGAGCTTTCGGTGCCCTGTCATTTAGGCTGTGGCGGCCCCGCCACCGCAGATGCGGCCCGGGCCTCGGCTTAGTCAGGGGTGGCATGGAGGGCACTGGGAGGGGGGTGAGGCCCTGATGCAAAAAAAAAAAAAAGAAACAGTTCGCATAGGGAGAAAAGAAATCCCAAACAGCTCCTCGGGGGATGTGGGGTTAGACACAACATCTAAACTAACACAGACGCGGGGCCGCAGACGAAGGCTGATGTCACGGAGACGAGTTCATGAGAGGAACACGGCAGGAGAATGTGCTGAAACAGAATGTGAAAATGTGTAAAATAGAATATACGCAACATAAATGTAGGGCTTATGCAGCCTGCTTTTTGTTTTGGCCATATGACTGGACAATAAACTCGTCTGACCCTGCAGACCTGAAGCGGACTCGACTTAGAACACCAAAAGTACGGACTGAGTAAACCACGGCGGTGCCAAGCCCCAGTGACTTATCACAACGCTGGCCAGAGTGGACTCCCAGGATAGGGCCTGACCTCACCGGGGTAAAAATGGCAGCGACAGTCACTTGTTAGACGGCCCCGTGGCTGCCGGGGCCCAGACCGCTGCGGTAGCCGAGTTGGGCCGAGCCGGGCCGAGCCGGGCCGGGCCGGGCCGCGGCTTCGCTTATTTAAAGCGTCCCTCCCTGAGGTTCTCCCGGCTGTGTAACTGGTTAAAAAAGGGCCGAGCGAGCTTCCTGGAGGGTGAGAGGTGGGGGGTGGGGGGGGACTTTATTTAGACGTCAACTTCCTGTTTGCGAATGAGCCCGTTTCCCAGAAAAAGCTTCCATGTGCGGAGCGAGAGAAGTTTCCCCAAGTCTAATTACATGTATGGCTCTGAGAGGGGGGGGGGGGGGGGGGGGGGGGGGGGCGTGACAGTGACCCAAATAGCAGACTTCGTCCCCTGACGGCCGAGGGTTAGACAGCACTCTGATGATGCTGCTGCTGCTGCAATGTGAGGAGAACATGGTGAAGCTCTGCTTGTATAAATGGTACCGACAATAGAAAGTTAGGATTCTCATCTTTTGTTATTACACAATAAACGAATGTCATTCTCAGCTGCTCTAGTCCAGCTGTTGGACTTGGTTAGGAATCAGGTACATTTTCGACGTGTAATATCACATGTAACTACGGTCATTTATTATTAAACCGCAACGTTGCGGAAAACGTTATTCTCTGGTGAGCAGTAAAATGAGATTTAAGAAACCTAAATTTGCGTGTTCAGGATTTTTTCCACTTTGGGAATCTTTGGAGGTAATATAACTTTATACAAATGAGAATAAAATGGCGTGAACTAAATATTGTGCACTTGAGAGCAAACAGAGCGATGTGGGACAAAGCGTTCTTATTGTGGTCGCAGAAGAATATGTGTGTGTGTGTGTGTGTGTGTGTGTGTGTGTGTGTGTGTGTGTGTGTGTGTGTGCGTGCGTGCGTGCGTGCGTGCGTGCGTGCGTGCGTGCGTGCGTGCGTGCGTGCGTGTGTTTCTCCCCTCAAACGGTCCGTCTCCTGTGTGAGACCAAATAAACAACCCGAGCTGTCAAACTCCAGCTGACCGGCCACTCTGGTGGTCCGTCCCGCTTCAGGACGTCGACCTGCTTCTCTTCTCAATCAGTGGACGTCGTCCTTCCGTCACAATCACCGTCTTTGCCGGAAAAAAAGCTCAAAGAAATATTGCCAAAAGCATCGCGGTAAACTGATGAAAAGTGCGGTCACGAAACAAAGAAAGAAATTCAGAGATGACCGTCGACGCCCATCCACAACTGTTGCCGTTGCCATGGCGCCACCCAGTGACAGAAACATCTGCAGTGTTGCCAGGCCAACAAGGATGTAACACAGGGTACTACTGAGGACCGCGGGAGGTGTTGAGCTCGCATACATTTTGGAAAGAAGTGTGTTTTGCTCTCTCTCTCGCACGCACGCACGCACGCACGCACGCACGCGCGCGCGCGCGCGCGCGCACGCACACACACACACACACACACACACACACACACACACACACACACACACACACACACACACACACACACACACACACACACACACACACACACACACACACACACACACACACACACACACACACACACACACACACACGTTTGCCCATGCATGTAATCACTATGGTAGGGCAGAGAGACTGCGTCCGCAAAAACTTCGCCAGACCAAACTTTCCAAACACTATTGTAATCACCCCTCTGAACGTTAACGCCAACACACACACACACACACACACACACACACGCACACACGAATGTAAAAAAAAAAGAGAAAGGGAAGCGGTAAAGAAGAGAGGACAGGAGGTCGGCGTTTCCTCAGAGGAGTTTATCAAATCATCGTTTATGTAATGAGGCCCATCGCCATGGTTACCATGGTATGGCTCGATACCGATGTCAAGACCACAGCGACAGTTCAAGCGAGCCCGGCTGGTTTATGTGGCGTGATATGAACGGGTGAGTGATGACATGTAGTGTTAAAGTGCTTTGAGTGGTCGAAGTACAGACCATTTAAATATGAGGCTAGCACAAGCAGCTTAGCTTAGCTTAGCTTCGTACAAAAACAGGAGACAGCTAGCCTGGCTTTCTGCCCACCAGCACCTCTAAAGCTCACTAATAAACAAGCTACGCTAAGCTAAGCAGCTGCAGCTTTAAAAACATGAGCGTAATATGAACCTTCTCATCTAGATAATATAGAAGTGCATTTCCTAAAAAAGTAGAACTTTCCCTCTGACATGATTTGGCCCTTTTGCTATATTACCACAGACCAGGAGTATTAAACTAAACGTCAGCGAGGTCCACTGAGAGAGAACGTCCTCACGCAAAGGTCCGGAACATCACAGTGATGTCTGTGATTTAGTGCCATATCTAGCTGTATGTTGTCAATAACTGACTGTCAATTCAAAGAAAGACATTGAATTATATCTCAACAATATGTATTGTCAGATTTCAAATTATAAATACATAATCTAATAATAAATAAATGCTCTTCTCATTTCAAGTAAAATAAGGGCTGCATTAAAGAATAAATGACATCACCGAACGCTTTTAAAATAAGGCACTTGTCCTGCAATTCTAAATGATATTCTTATCTTCTAAAAAGAGAAGTTAGTGTGCAGGGACGCTATCTGTGCTTATTAAACCTCTTGTTTCAGCTCTATTCCTCTCTGTTGACATCATTGTTGGACAGTGAATTCTGATCATATTGGGCTCTTAGCTTTATTTTTCTGTGCCTCCGTTTGCTCACAATGTGTGTGCTTTGTCTCGTAGTGGTGCTTCACATTGTGGCTTCTTATAATCAAACACATGAGACATACGGGTTTTGAACTGGTTGTGGGAATAATGAACGCCCAATAAATGGCCCAATAATAAAAGACATTTTCCAAAACATAACAGCACAATGTAGTAAACGGACCGATGCACACATTCCGATAATAAAAACACGTTCAGCACATAGCACAGTGAGATACTTCCTACTTTCTCTCTCAGGATGGTAAATACTCGCTCGACAGGCAAACACAAACACACAAACACACACACACACACACACGCCCTGTACCCCCTACGCAGACAAACACAGCCCATGTCTGGTACCCTTGTTATTATGGACGTTCACATGCTGAACCGCTCAGACAACTATTCCTGTGTGTGTGTGTGTGTTGTTTGAAGCGCTCAGTGTTTTCCTGCTGCTGGTGGAAGTGATTTGGAAAGAATGCGGTGGAAAGGGAGGGGCGTCACGGCCGTTAAACCAGCGGGGTCGGGCCTCAAATGAAAGTGCGGCGCTAACGAGGGCGGATGCTAATTGAGGAGCCTCCCAGCGTGGTGTCACAAACACACACACACACACACACACACACACACACACACACACACACACACACACACACACACACACACACACACACACACACACACACACACACACACACACACACACACACACACACACACACACACACCAGGCCCCCGCTGCAGTATGTACACACACACACACAGTGAAAGAAATGACATCTCTTTAAAAGGAAAACTTGGTTTGTGTTTGCGGATGTAAACAGCTTTTCTAGATCTCAGCGGACTGAGACAGACTAGTTACGGTCGGGAAGTTGTATCGTTTTAGATCGTCTCATCGGCATTGCAAGCGATTGCCAATCCCCGATGGGATCGAGGTGGGGGGGCCGACTCGGGTTCTCAGCAGCACACCACCACAGCTCAGCTGTTACAGGTTGGTTAGCCTCGTTAACCAGAGCGTTCCCAACGTGCGACTTCAAAGCGGTAAGAATAGTGACAAGACAGAGCTGAGAGGGGGAAGCAGATGTTTGAAGGGCCCCGCAGGCACATGTGCAGAGCAACAGACATACAAAGCAACAGAAAGGGTTCACTGTGGCACTGAAAGCTTCTTCTGCACTGATATAACGGTTCCCAACAGGAGCGCTCAACTTCTACCAGTCGCATAGCTGCAGTGGAGGGAATACGAGTCGCATTTTATTTTTCAGATGTTCTGTAAATTGGGTTAAAATGAGCCTCGCGTCAGGCTGAGGCAGCCAGAGAACCAGAGAGCGTTGTTGGGCTCGTGAGGATCTCACCTGCTCCTCCGTGATGAGTCCGGACTGCGTGTGCAGAGGCAGGCTCTGGCACAGCTGTCCCAGCAGCATGGCCACTTCCTTCATGCTCCGCCAGCAGCACACCAGCACCATCTGGGCCGTCACCCTGTAGCCCTCACCACCTGGAGCCAACACACACACACACACACACACACACACACACACACAAGCACAGTGACACACATGCAGAGAGTGAGCTTTATTACCTCATAATGTAAAGATGTATTTGTCTTATTATGTCATGCGCCATGTTAAAGCTGTGTACTCATTAAGTCACATCTATGTTTGTGTTGGGTCACACACACATACATATAGAACACACACATTGCACAGAGCTGTTTGGTTTTCCTTATCACTATAAAGTTACAGTAGATTATATCATCATTTAATAAGATTCCTAGAAATATTGAACTGTGCGCTGAATAAATATACCACTCGGAAATAAGGTCAAACACCTCCCCCACCAGGACATCACTGGAACTGCACGCACGAGCATCAACTACTGCATTGTACTGAATCCACTTCAATCACAAGTGAAAAATAAAAAAAGATAGAACTGATGATACAACATGATTATTATTCTGGTCATACTTTCATTTGGGGAACAATCATATTCCAAGTTTTGGAGCCACACTTTCCATAATGGGATGTAAACAGGAAGTAGAATGTTGCCATAGAGTAGTGCAGGTATCTGTGCTTTTAGCCGTCCCTGTTTACCGATGGATTACTTTGATACTGAGGAAAACTGAACGATGATGGACATTTACTTGTTTTCCAACTCTTTTTTGTAGATTTAGTGTGACTTATATTTTCCCATGTGCTGTTGGTTCAGATTTGACTGAGTTGTGATGAGCAGTAATGTGTCCCTATCTTTGCCTCATGTCACTTCCTCTTTCAACTCCCCGACGCGCTCCTCGGGATGCTCTCCTCACCGCTTGAATACATCTGAACTACCGTAACACTGGACTGTTTGGACTAGCGAGCCATGGACAGCTATCCTGTGTAATGCTGAACGCCATCGGCACGGCGACCTCTGACTCACCTGTGTTCAGTGACGGTGTGTGTGTGTTCAGTGACGGTGTGTGTGTGGTCTGGGTCTGTGTGTGATCACAGTGCGCCGTGTCCAGCTCTCTGGCGCTCGTGAAGAAGTCGTTGGTGTCTCTGGGCTGGATCTCCTGCAGGATCCTCTGCAGACCTGCGGTAGTCTCTGTCCAAACACACAAGAAACAACACGTCGTGTTACTAACATCTCCTCATGGGAGGTCCACCACCTTCACTGGAATATCTTTCTCTCTATTTTAGTGTTTTTGTTTAGTTTCCATATCATTCTCCTAATCCCCGCTCTCTTTTACTGTCTGGAATAAACAGTGTTCTTGCATGAGGCCCATTGAGCGCGTGCAGCATAATATAAGGCATTATAGGGCCAGAACGATGGTTGAGCCGGACAGGTCGAAGACAAAACCACTAAACTTTATCCATTAAACTAAAAAGTCAAAAGAATTTACCTAAATTGGCTTTTATTTTGAAAAAGCTTACAGTATGTGTCGTGAGAGATTTGTAGAGATTTTCATGCAAAGTTGAATTTGGAGTCACCTGCTACGAATTGATTCACCAGCTGGAGCCCATCAGAGACTTGATAGCTCGTCTCTGAGTACTTCGTAAGTTGGTAAAACTACCCCACAGATTGTAATCTGTATCACAGAGATCGTACAGCTGCAGTGTGAAAGACTCATGCACACGAAGATGACCTGTCAAAGATACAAACTATACAAAAGTTGTCTTTCTCATAATTTGTGGGAATGAATGAGATGTGCATGTGTGTATGGGTCAGGAGCGAGTGCAGGGGGTGTTTGAGGTTTGGACCCTTGTTTGGTTGTATTTTTAAAACTTGCTCTATGCCATGCATATTATATCTCCCAGCATGCTGAGGATTTCAGTTTAGTTTTGTTAATGGACACACTTTTACCCAAAACAGTCAGTCTCCCACATATAATGTCAATAAAATGTTATTTGGAGTGATTTTCAATTCGATAAATGCTAAAACATAAGTGCACAGAATGTTTTCTATGATTTCATCTCGCGATAAAATTAGAGGTTATGACTGACAATATCTTTTTGGCCCACAGAAAGCAATCTGGGTTTCTCTTGTGCCTCCCCCCCGAGGGAAAATAATTGCTCTCACTCCTGATCCGAGGTCTGAATCTGATTACCTGAGTCCGTATCCATGGGGATGAGTCCCTCGGGGGAGGAGCTCTGCACCACAGGGGAGACCACATCAGACATCCTGTAGCACACAGCGACCAGATCGGACACCACGCGCCTCCACTGCTCCGTCTGACTCAAACTCCTAAACACACAGAGAACCAGTACGTCTAGAACTAAGGTTGTGGCTGATTTTTGCTCTTTAAAGTAGGCGCCAACAGCAGAAGCAGTAGATCCAAATGGAAGTAGACGTGTGTGTGTGTGCGTTCATGAGCTCACTCAGTGTTCAGATGCTGCAGGACGGCGGTGATGCAGTGAGCTCTGCCGTAGAGGGGATAGGAAGCGGCCGCCTGCAACAGAGACGCCTCGGACCTCGACACCTCCGACTGCAGACAGCGCAGCAAGAACTGAACCACTGAGGAGACACGAACACAACCGCTGAATCCATCTCACTCAGGGCCAAACGCAGACACCGACACTTATTGAGGCTATTGCGTCCGGATCTCACCCGCCAGCGTGTTGAGCTCCAAGACGACCGCTGCGGACGGCTGGGTCGGTAAAGAGGGAGGCTGGAACTCGAGGCCCTGCTCCTCCTGGGCGCAGTGCAGCAGGGCCAGGCCCAGGTCCGGCTGGTGGAGCAGCAGGTGGAGGAGGTGGGCTGCCGTGACGCTGTCGAAGGGCTTGGTGCTGGTGCTGAGGTCCAGAGCCGCCTGGAGGACGCGGTGCATCCTCTCCGGGACCTAACGCCACAGAGGAAGAGCTGAGATCAGCAAAACAACTTGGGACACACACCACGGACCGAGAGGTGGATCCAAATAGAAGTTTATACGACAGAAATGTACACGACACTTTTATGCATCTTCATTATGAAATAATCATAAAAAAACACTACCAAAAACAGCAACCTAAAGAAAACAATGTCAGCGGTATCAAACATCAAAAAGATGCCACATGTAAAGAATCACATTTTGAATATTAACCTGCAGTCCCACAGCTGGCGGCGGGAGTTGCCGTAGTAACGTGGAGGCCAGCTGTTTGACTTCCAGGAAGTTGCTGGCAACGCAGTAGAGGACGTTCTGAGCGTGTGCGGAGGTCACGGCCTCGCCGAGGGCGAAGACATCGGGCCCTGAGGAGAACGCAGAGAGGAAGAGGTGAAGCAACGCAGCGAGGGGACGACGGGCAGAGCGCACGGCCGAAGCCAGATGGAGAGCCGGGTTTGGCGTCGAAGTAGAGAGTCTGGGCCAGCGGCGGGAGGACGACGTCGTGTTCAGGCAGCGACGGAGAGGTGGCTACCTGAGCCTCGACACTGAGCTGTCCTTCAGTAAAGCAGTGAACTCCAAACTGCTGTGAGCGTGTTGGATGAAACACAACCGTACCGAATGTCATCGCTGTATACACACAGCTTATGTTGTAGTTTGGAATGTCCGTCCTTAATATGAATAAACCTGATCCGCTGAATAACACAAAGTCAATGAATGAAGCTTACTGCACTAAACACCATGTTCTGAGCTCTTTGGTGAACTGCAGTAACGTGTATATGTACTGCGCATATTATTGGACCAGGAAGACACATTTTAAGTGCTATTGTGTATGAAAAGTGTTTAAAAGTTGCTCTCCATATGATGACAGCCATACGAGTATTGGTAGTGGAAAATAAACAGAGCTTTATGCATTATAACGACTTAATGCAGCGTTTACCATCAGATTTTAAAATGCTGAAATGATTCAGCTGCTTTTTCGAGGAGAACATCAAATATTGTGTCCTACTTTAGCACCATCTTGGATTTGCCATAATGTTAGTAACTGCATGTGTTAAGTTTGAGGGCAGTAGGTGTACCGGTGCTGAAGGTGAAGAGCTCGCCCAGGAGACACAGCAGGTGGAGGGCTGTGAGGCATTTGGAGAAAGACGATCCGGGAAGCAAAACCTCCAGCAGCCTCACACACAGCCAGCGCAGGAACTCCTACATCACACACACACACACACACACACACACACACACACACACACACACACACACACACACACACACACACACACACACACACACACACACACACACACACACACACACACACACACACACACACACGTTCATTTCTATAAACCAAAAGGACTCAGGTGGAACTCTGCGTTGTTGCGATGTAGTGTGTGTGTGTACCTTGTACAGATGCAGTGTGTGCTGGTCTCCGTCTCTCTGCTCCTGCTCCCTCTCCTGGATCAGTCTCTTCTGCAGCAGCAGGGCGCTGTCCTTCATCCTACAAAGCAGCTGCACGGAGGAGGAAGAGGATTTCAAGCTCCGTTGAGTGAGACTTTCTGATTTGATCAGTAAATCATTAAATGATGTCATTGGTTTCTCCTTGTAATGTGGAGGGTTTTCTTTGGCACTGCAGAATCCTTTGAAAAATCAAACTAGAACAGTGCTCATTAGTGTAGAACAGAGCATAGATCTCCCCCAGGTGTGTCTCCCTCACCCTCCCCCGAAACAAAGAAGAGTTAAATATCACTCAATTGTCCCGCCCGGCCCAAATAACACAAACAGGGATTTCATTCGTCTCATTACTTTAGAAGATCATAACATGTCAGGAATATATCTGAAGATAATATGCAGGTGAGGTTTGTTTGTAACCGAGCCGATTACCCAAAATGCCTTTTGCTACTAAAGCAGTTGTTGATCACTTGCGGCCCCAAACAGTCGATTAAGTGAAGTCAGAAGTCAATGCAATTGTTAATCACAGCAACCAGAGAAAGACCAGAGAGGTCCTTGAGGGTTGTTTTTTTTTAATATTAGGCTGAATGCGAGCAGTATGCGAGATTAGCCGTGGACAGACAGACACACACACAAACACACACACACACACACACACACACACACACACACACACACACACACACACACACACGGCCACATGATCTCCCCACAGACTGACGCCTGGCAAAGATAATTAGTTCCAATCCTTGTATAAACTGCTCCGGGGCCAACAAGCTGACTTTTACCAGCTTAACATTTCACATTCAGTGAGACAATAAAATCCATCAAAAACGCCTTACGGTTCTATAGTTTTTATATATTCATAAAAAACATTTTGTCAACACTAAAAGGCGATGTGCGGGAGGCGTCTGACCTTCTTCAGCAGGCTGACTGTCTGCTGTCTGACGCCGGGCGCCTGGCTGTTGAGATTGGCCGGCAGGAAGTGGCGGATCAGGTCCATTTCCTGGGAGGTCACGGCCTCAGTGCTGCGGTGGCTCTCGCACACCAGCCCCAAAGCGTCCATCCTCACCTAGGCGGGTAGGATTGGACGACACATTGGAAGTCCCAGACATAAGGCATAGCCACACGGAATTGTTTTGAAAACATAAAAACACTTCTTAGCTCTGTAAACACCACCTGAGGCCACTCACTTGATCGTGTTTGTGTACCAGCGCTTGTTGGAGCAGAGAGAGGGGCACCAGTCCTCCCCACAGACCCTCCTTTGAGGAGGGAACGACACCCTGGGCCCTCGCTGCCCGCAGGCACGTCATGAGGGCGCCCAGCGCTCCTCTGCTGCCCGAAGGACCTAACGAGGACAGAAAAACAACATTTATAGTAAATTCTGTCATGTCCGTGAAATATTTCTTCCCACAACAGAATGCTTTGTGAAGTTTGAGAGACATTAAAAGCGCAGCTGATATATCATGAGAATAACCAGAAGGGAAGCGAGATATAAATGTGTTTTTAATGTGCAGACGTCGGGTGTGTTTGTGCCTTCACCTTGGCTGCAGGGCGGCGTTGTGTCCTGCAAGGCCTGCACCATGTGCGCCAGACTGGAGGGGCTGCAGCGCAGCAGCTTGGGCAGGAAGTAGTCCAGGATGTACGTGGTCTGGTCCAGCCGGGCGCGGCACAGCACCTGCAGCAGGGGGGTGACCCACGTCTGGTGCCAGCGCTCCATCCAGTCCCGCGTGGCCGTCTCGTTCGCCGCCGCGCCCGCCTCACAGGCCAGCTGCGCCTTGTGGCTCACGAACAGCCTCTCCAGGAGGTCGCTGGCATAAGGGGCCAGGTTCTGGTCGCCCATCAGGCCCACGAGGCGCGAGGGCAGCTCGGGCCGGCTGCGGAGCAGGTGGCCCGCCCCGTAGAGCTCCACGAGGCAGCCCAAGGAGCCGTACTTCCCCCGCATGTGCCACTCCAGCCCCAGCAGGCTCCGGGTGAGCTCCGCCACGTAGGGGTCCTCGGCCGGGTCGGAGGAGGACGGGTTGGCGTGCTGGTGGAGGAGGAGGAGGTTGCGGAACAGGGAGCGGGTCTGGTGGCGGACTCCGTCCAGCGGGTGCTCCCAGTGGGAGTAGATGTGCTCCAGCAGGTGCCGCTGCAGCTCCGAGCCTCCGCTGAGGGACTGTTGGAGGCGGGGCGGGCAGGGCTGCCCCCCCGCCTGCAGGCAGTCCAGGGCAGCGCTGCTCCACAGGGTCAGCACCCGAGCCACCACCATGGCCGTACTGGACTCCTTTATACTACAGCAGACAGGAAAAAACCGTCAAGATGCTGAGATTATGAATCACTTATTTTGTTTTGAAAAGACTTTTGAGACACATTTCCGATAGTGAAACCTCTTCTATGATGAAAGGCTTACAACCCAGAGCAGTAAGGACTGACTTGGGATCAGTTAAGCAGTTCTACCTGACATCGAGATCCAGCAGCGTGTTCGGAACCAGCAGCAGCAGCTGTTCCCACTGTGGCCCCGGGAGAGCGCCCTTCCAGCTCAGCATGGCCAGAGCCCCGTGACACAGGTACAGGGAGACGCCCGGCGGGCGGCCGCCGGCGCACAGGCCCTCGCAGCGCAGCTTTAGCCACCGAGGGGCCGAGTCCAAACCCGGCGCCGAGCTACGCAGCAAACTACACACCTGATGCACGAAGACGAGACCGATTTCAAGAGTCACGGAAAGATTCTCAAAAAGTGCATGCATGCGTATCGTGCAAAACCCAGACTTCTTAAATCCTCGACTCACCACGGAGGCAACTTCGTCTCCACAACCCATGACGGACCTGATCAACAACACTACGGCCAGGCCGGCTGTGCTCTGGACTGACTGGACGAACTCCTCTAGAAACAGGAAAAAAACAAACAGCGGAGGAAAGCAGTGAGAGGGAAGTCCTATTTACAAATACACACGGTTTGGGAAGTTCACGACTCCACCTGCTCCTGTGAAGCTGTTATGACAGACGGACGTATTGTTTGTGAACAGAATCAGTCAAAAGATATGTTTGTCTGGGAATTTCTCGAGTCCTGTTTTGGTACCGTCGGTGAGGATGTGTGTGTAGCAGCCCAGCAGGCTGCTCAGCGTGTCCTCCAGCCTGCAGCGGTTCTGTTCGGCCCGCAGGCCGGCGCCGATCGTCCCCTGGGACCTCTGGATCACCAGCACCGACGCCTTCACCGCGGCCAGGCAGGACTGCATCAGCTGGGCCTGGGCAATGTGACGGCCCGTCAGGCCGCTAACAGCAGGGGGCGACAGACACACACGGATCAACGGCGAGCTAATACGTTGTCCCCAGACTCCCTCCTGTATCAACATGGAACCTGGCCGCTCGGACTGCAATTGAATTGAATTTGAGTTGAAATTCACTTTTAATGTATGCCTACTATACCTGTTCTGGTGCAGGTATTCACTCAGTCCCTTGTGAAGGAACTGCAACACTACATAGAGGAGAACAGAGGCAATGAGAAGCTTTACTAACTCACTTTTTGGTTCTAAACAAGTCAGCCGGATATTTACCTTCAGGCAGCAGCTTGTTGATGCATCTCTCCCCTGGACAAAAAGGACATTTTGGAAAAAACTAGTTATTCTACAATCAGAAGTCAGATTTCTTTGATAGCTGTAGTGATGAAAAGCAGAATAAGTCTGCAGCAAGAGCTGACAGACGTACAGCCACTCACCGAGAGCGAAGCCATCCAGACAGGCAGCGATGGTGTCCACGATGTGCGGGCACCGCTCTGAGGTCGGGTTGGACAGACAGTCGGACAAGCAGGCGGACAAACTGCTTACAGCCTGCTCCTGCAGCCAGGCTGGTGCTGAAGACAAGGCACTGAGGAAAGCAACACGGAGACGGCGTATTGATCAGGGGGAGAGTAGCAGAAATGGAATATAATATTGATTAACTATGTATTCATTAGTGTAGAATCAGCTGAAACTAAGAATCGTTGTGTTTTAGTGACAGAATAAGCCCTTCAAATCTACATAGGGAGCTTGTTGCCAAAGCCTACACACTGTCCCTTTAACTGGCGGAGTTTGAAGGTCCGTTAAAAGACGTTGAGGACCCTTAAGTTTTGGTCTGAGAACAATTCAGAGGCGATGGATGTTTGGCAGAATAAAATCCACGCCGCTAAACCGGTCCTCTCATAGTCTCCCACCGCATCGACTCGAACAGACGGCCCGTGTACCTGGCGATGGCTCGTCGCAGCGGGTTCTTGGCCTGCAGGGAGGTGTAGACCAGGGACAGGGCGTGCAGACAGGCCTGTAGAAGAGCACCGTCGGGCTCCTCTTCGCTCAGCGCCTCCAGCTGGGACCCTGCCTGGTGCAGAGTGGACACACAAACGGTCACATAACTGTGTGGTGGCATTCCATCCACATAGTTAGTTCAATAATATAAGAATAGACTTTAAACAAAACAGCAAATTACATCAACCAACGAATTTGCAGTGTCGTCCGGCGACAGGACACATACACTCAAAGTGTTCAAAAAGTCCTCAATCCTCGATTACTTTTAATATAATGAGAGTTTAAAGTGTCTCTGTAGCTCACACTGCAAAAACGTTAAAAGCTCTTTCACCAAACGGGCTGCAGGTTGACAGGAAGGACATCTTGTTCCCGCAGCTACTGATTCGAGGTTCGTGTAATATGGCCTCATACAGAAAGATGTAGCAGCATTCCATTCTACAATTGTCTAAGGAGGACAAACCATCGCACATTTATGTCGTCTATAAAGTCAACATAATCCCTTGCATGTTGAGAAGAGGTGACATCTTGCATTGCTCTGTCTCAACCAACCTTTTTAACCAGCTGGATCTGCTGCACGGGCTCCGACAGCTCCAAGCAGGTCTGCAGGGTCTGGGCCACCTGCCTGACTCCATCCTCTCCTCCGTCCACAGAGAGCGACGCTGGGAAAGATCACACAGTGCTCGACATTAAACACACACACACCTATATATATTATTTTGTCCCCAGGTTGGGATTAGAGGCCTGATGAAATACTTTCTTGTTGTTAACCACAGCAGCTTGGTCACAGTACCTATCAGCTTGTGTAGTTTCTCCTCATCCAGAACCACAGCCTGCACTTTGGCTGTCGTCTTCTTCACCACCATGACTATCTGTCCCTGTGTGTGAGGCAGAGCAACAGTTAATTCATTCCCATTTCAGCGTTTGTCTGAAACAATAATTCTAATTAACAAAATACCTTCTCCGTGGCTTGTTTATAGAGGACACAAACCACAGGATGAACTACAGTAACGCTCAAAAATGAGCAGAATGCTAAATCTTCACCTCAATAACAGTCGCTATATGAATCATGTTGCATTTACAAATTAGTTTTCTTTAAACATGTCACACCTTAACCCTGTCTCTGTGTCTGTCCGTCTGTCTGTGTGTCTGTGTGTCTGTCTGTCTCTCACACACAGACACAGAAACTCACGCCTGTAAACTAACGGTTACTGCATACATTGTATTTTTCTTTACTTTGGCTGAAAGTAACGTTACCGCTGCTAGGACAACTGTTAGCCAACTATTGCTAAGTTAGCCGTCTCTGCCTCCATTATTAAAAGGCAAAACACAAATGGCAAACACTGTCTGACACAGTAAACCGACGCAGCGCTCACAAAGAGTTGGAACAGCTACATACAAGTTTAAAGTTTAATAAAAGTAGCCAGCATTCACCTCAATTCAGCATGAGGTTCACACTTGCAGCTCTTCTGTTTCGGCTGGTAACGTTAGCTGTAATTCGTGTCAAGCTCGAGAATCAAACAACTCACATTTCCGGTATTTTATTTTCAGAATAAAACAAACTTTAAACATCATGCCCAATAACAACATAAAGTGCAATTTATATCTACTTTTTGTTATACTGATATGCTTTATTTAATTTCACGTTGTTGAAAATACATAATTGTTCGCGAACCATGTGGTTAAACAACTTCTACAAACATGAATGTTGTAAAGCTCTGAACTTTGAAGCCACACTCATTCATTTCTCTGTATTTTTCCCGCAGGCTTGACACACCCACGGTCCCTGCTGCACGTGTGGAACGTCACTTCCGACAAAATTGTCACACACCGCCCGCAGAAGTTGGTCTGTCCGTAAAGTAGCGCTCCGGCTTCTCATTGGCGGACAACACACGCCAATCAAACACGGGGCGTCGTGGTCCTGCAGCGTGGAGACGCGCCTACCGAATACGCGATTGGCCGTGTCGTGCTAAAACCACACCCTCTTCAAAATCCAACCCCGTCTCCAACTTTTCCCCGAGAGCTGAAATCAAATCCTTCGGGAAAAGAGAGAAATTCACCGTTTTACTCATGAATCAGGATTTTTCTCCACTGGATCAACAAGTAAACTGTAAAGACGCTGGAGTTGACATGGACTGAAGTCCGTCGCATAGTTTCGACCAATCAGATTATCTTGAGGGGTAAGTCGAGAAACTTTGATGAAAAATTGCACTTTTTTTTAATTAAATAAGAAAAGACAGATAAATGCCACTGTTATAACTAAACAAGGACAAATTAGCAGGAAAAACGTTACCGGTTTCTCAGATGGCCGTTATTCGGTAGAACCTGAGAAATTGATGATTTAGTCGAGGATGTGAATACAGCACAGTCTCTACTGGTTGCCATTACTCATACATTTATTGTTGAACCAAAACAAAATAAGTGATGCTATTTGTGTCTTTTTGCCGGCTTTACATAACATGAAATCTACTGTTTTTGTGAACTTGACATTACAGGAAACAAAAACACATGAGCTATGATGTATTATAGTCAATTCAATTTAAATGACCACAAACTATTTAAAGTTTCACCTTTTGCCACAGATTGTTTTTTAAGTTTCTGTGTGAATCATGACATTTTTAATTTAATTTGTTTTTTTTTGGGGGGGGGGGGGGATCCTTATCTTGAGAAAAATCTAAAAGCATCTTATAATACATATTACCTCAGTGATTTGGGTGCTTTGCTTCCAGTTCAGTCCGTTATTGGGTCACTACTCCATCACCAGTTCATGACCCAAAATCACAGGGAAGTGCTCAGACAGCACATTCTCTCTCTCTCTCTCTCTCTCTCTCTCTCTCTCTCTCTCTCTCTCTCTCTCTCTTTACGCTGAGGCCGACTTTACTCGACAGGAAGTGAGACAGAGAGACAAAAAGAAACTCGGAGTCAGGGTTCAGGGGTCAAATGGCCTTTAGTGTTTTCCACTGAACGCATCCTTTCATCATCGCTGTGGAATGATGCTTGAAGAAAAAATATTTCAAATATGTATTCATTTTTAATATATCTGTCCTCCATTATAGAAATTTGACTAATATTCTCACAAGATCTCATTAAATTCTACAAAACAAGGACTTCCAAGGAAGGGTGAGAAGAAGACGAGCTGAGCCGCACTCCCCATAAGATAACTACAACAAAGGCACTATAATAATATAATATTTTCATCAGCGTAAATAAAATGCTTTATTCAACTGAATCCTTAACAAAAGACTAGATTATGAAGAGAATGGTCTTCCATAATTCCACATTAAAACTTAATTGGGCTTCCCAGTGCTAACTGCAGCATATTGAAAGTGATTAAAGGTAATATAAAGTGTTGTTTTGACAAAATATCATTGAATAAAATACATTTGTATTCCTTAACTGGCACAGCACGGTTCATCCATATGCAATAAATCGTGTTATGTTGTTTTGTTTTGTGGGATGAGAGCCCCCCCCCCCCCCATCCCTTTGCCTTCGTCAGTGTTCACCGCAGCAAAATAGGCAACAGAAATAAGCCTGTGGAAACCTTTTTTTTTTTTTTTAACGGCCTCCCTCCACACATGTTTGCAGTCTCTTTGTGAGCAGGCCAGGCCGGTAATGAGAGGTTATTACTTGGAGGAGGATAAAATGCAGACTTTTCTATCTTTCTCCTCTTCCACCAGAGATCCTCATCTGTCCCTCTCATCTCCTCTCATCTCCTCTCATCTCCTCTCATCTCCTCTCATCTCCTCTCCTCTCATCTCCTCTCATCTCCTCTCCTCTCATCTCCTCTCATCTCCTCTCACCTCCTCTCCTCTCCTCTCATCTCCTCTCATCTCCTCTCATCTCATCTCATCTCATCTAATCTCCTCTCCTCTCATCTCATCTCATCTCCTCTCATCTCATCGCCTCTCCTCTCCTCTCATCTCATCTCACCTCCTCTCCTCTCATCTCATCTCCTCTCATCTCATCGCCTCTCCTCTCATCTCATCTCACCTCCTCTCCTCTCATCTCATCTCATCTCCTCTCATCTCCTCTCCTACCATCTCCACTCATCTCATCGCCTCTCCTCTCCTCTCATCTCATCTCCTACCATCTCCTCTCATCTCCTCTCATCTCATCTCATCTCTTCTCTTCTCATCTCCTCTCATCTCATCTCTTCTCTTCTCCTCTCATCTCATCTCCTCTCCTCTCATCTCATCTCATCTCCTCTCATCTCATCTCATCTCATCTCATCTCTTCTCTTCTCATCCCCTCTCATCTCATCTCTTCTCTTCTCCTCTCATCTCACCTCCTCTCCTCTCATCTCATCTCCTCTCATCTCCTCTCCTACCATCTCCACTCATCTCATCGCCTCTCCTCTCCTCTCATCTCATCTCCTACCATCTCCTCTCATCTCATCTCATCTCATCTCATCTCTTCTCTTCTCATCTCCTCTCATCTCATCTCATCTCTTCTCTTCTCCTCTCATCTCATCTCCTCTCCTCTCCTCTCCTCTCCTCTCATCTCATCTCCTCTCATCTCATCGCTCTCTGTGTTTACGTAACGCCTGTTTTCCAACGACAGAGCTGGACATAAAACAAACATGATGCAAGTCCGTCCCATGGAGGGTGTTGGAGCAAAGTTTTTTTTTCTTTTCTCTTTTCCTGTTTGGCTAAAAGCTATACGCCCACTAGTCCGGCTGGACTCAACCTCTGGAATACTTCAGGTGTTGGCTCGTGGCAAAACATCTGCACAACAGCAGAAAACTCCCTGTCTGTTTTTTTTTCTGGTCTAGATATGTTTGTGCGCTCGTTGGATTTCTATCAGAAAATCAGATATGTTGGATTGATTTCATGTTATTTAAAGAACAAATGCGGCACTTGTTTGAATATTGACACAAGTAAGCATTAATCCTTATGAGTCTCAGAGCCGATCCAGAGAAAAGTTCTGGAGGAAAACAAGTCATTACCTGGAACTTAGGTATGAACATTGTTTAAGGGAGACACGTAGTGTAAAAAGATGCACGAATAGAGAGCGCCAAGAAACTTCCCCAGTTGATTACTGACATTAAGACAATTTTGTAGAACAAGTTTTGTAATTTTGTAAATATGCAAGTGAGGCATTGCATTATTTATTGATGTGCACACATTTCCAGAACAGAAATGTGAACATTGAATGAAACCAGGTTCAAAGTTCTTGTTTGATTTTGTTGACGTATTAGAGTCGATGGTTTTTGCAGAGGGGATTTTGGATATCTCTTTGTATCACTCCATAAATCAAAGAAAATAGTTTTTGACATGTTAGGAATGACATGTTGTATGAATCAGGTTATGAATGCTCTATGAATAAACCCCTCAATGAAAACCTTCAGAACACAGAGAGGAATGAAAGTGTAAAGTTTGGTGATGTAAGAACTACTGAAGTGGAGATTTCTGGCTCAGAGTCTGAGAAAAAACCTTTAGAGAAAACGGCCTTTTAAAGATATGGATTGTAAAATGGCAGACATTTTGAACACACTACAGGTGAGTAGGTTTTTAAAAATCAACTAATATAGATATCACCATGAAACTTCCCCGGTTGACACATCAAGACAATTGTTTTCTGAAATGTTATGTTTAAAAATGAGGCATTCTCTAATGCTGACTTTTGTTGAATTTAGTAGCAAAGAACATATTTCCCACAGGAGACACCCAGCTGATCACAGGTGTTGTCTCTCTCTGCTGCGCGTTGGTCTTCCACAGGGTCGGGCCCGGCATGGCGGAGGGCGAGGAGGCCATGAGCCAGGAGGACTGGAAGGAGAAGTGCGTGGTCCTGGAGGCGCTGCTCATGAAGTTCAGAGTGCAGATCGTCAAGATTCGAGATCTCACCGCCGACAAGGTGGGTTCGAGTATGCGTCGTTCTGTAAATGTGTTGTTGAAAGCGCTCAACGATTGTCTGAGTGATGAAACGTGTGGGGACGTGAGGGCGGAGGGATTGTGTTTACCAAACGGGACGTCCTCGCTCGCTCTAGCATCCTTTTCTTAAGGGATGCACAGCTGCTCCAGTGTTGATTATCGATCTGTTAGTGCTAGTGGAAGTAACACCGACGCACGATTCAAATGTGTTTACTGACAGAGCACAACAGATGTGAGATTAAAAAAAAATGCTCAAAATCAAATCGTTTGAATGAGCCAAGACGCACTTCAATCAGAATATAAGAAGAAAACACAAAAGTACCAAAAACCCACAGTATTACAATCATGTGGTTATGTTCATTTAGTTTACTGTCCCGTCAGATCAGATAACCAATCACTGAACTGATTTCTGTTCAAATTCACATAGTAACGTACCACGTACTAGGATTAGACTGCGTACTAAATGATTATGCCATTTACCAGCGGACTGTTCACGCTGAAGTAAACTCAAGCACCGTCATCACGTGACTGTATCGATCGGGGCGCTGCCGGTTCGAGCTACCGCTCAATGAAAGTAGTTCATAAGGGATTGTTTATTCAATGTGTTTTCTACACTACATAATATACGTGAGCTACCGCGTTTTTCCTCTTAACTGTACCCAGGAGGCAACCTCCGGTTCTGTTGAGTAAAGCCAATGAGGAAGTGTCTTAAAACGTGTATTCTCTCTACTGACCAGCGGGGGGCGACTCCTCTGGTTGCTAAAAGAAGTCTGGTTGTATAGAAGTCTATGAGAAAATGACTCTACTTCTCTCTTGATTTATTCCCTCAGTAAACATTGTAAACATGAGTTTATGGTCTCAATCTCTAGTTTCAAGTCTTCTTAAATACAGCATGATGCTCATTTAGTAAATGATGGTCCATTTAGAGTCAAATAGACCATAAAGCGGAGTATGCTTTATGGCGGGCTTACTGTAATTGACAGGTTGCTGCCGTACGGCGTATACGGCATCTCTACGTCATTCCTCCTTATTCTAAATATGGTCACTTCCATTTATCAGTTACAAAAAAAAACATGCCAATGCCAAAAATGACACAAGGTGCCAAAAATGACACAAGGCTTCAAAACAGTCCTCAAACCAATGGGTGACTTCACGATGACTACGTCCACTTCTTATAGGAAGTCTATTTCTGTAGCTTAACGCTACCTCAAGGAACTTTCATTTTGTGTTGATTTTGGCGGTCCCTGTGGACGAAAGCAGTTAGTGTTTCTGAGGACTAGAAGCCCTTTAAAAAAAAATAATCTCATTTTACTGCACCAGGCTTCTGACAGTCTGCTACACGCAGTCCTGGTTCTGGTTCTCCCGTGCCTCCCTTCCCTCCAGCGGGCCCAGCGATACGGTCTGGGTCTCCAGCTGTGTGAGCTCTGCAGGTCGAAAGGGGGCAGTGAAGCCAGATCTGGGTAACGCGTACGCAAAATTCGGATACTACGCAGTTGGAACTGGCTACACACTCAACTTTACACACTTAGTGTGAATAGTATGTTATCATGTGATTTTTTAACACGGCCCTCGTCTCCTCCGAGATGCTTTTGAAGGGGTTGGGACCTCCTCAGAGATGGAGACAGGCTGGAGGACGGAGCGAGGACGGGAGAAGCCATGAGTACCTGAATGTAAAGCAACTTCTGCTGCGATTACTGCCAGCCTACCTATAGCAGACCGTTTTACTGCTGAACCAGTGCACTGCTTGTTTTGCATCAGCTACTTAATAACAGACGAAACTTGGTACAAAATAGTCCTGAATGAGACGAAAACTCTGGGGACCCTGCAACCACAGACGATGTCCAAATTTTGAAAAAAATCATGCCGACATCACCACATCGTCCTCCGCTCTCCAGCAGAGAGTTGTGGTGGTTGTGTTGGGCCGTCCCTCCCTGCACTGGGCCGGCCCAAACCGCTCAGTGGCCTAGATCTGAAGCCGCTCTCCAGGGAGGCTGATTAGAGCTCTAATGTAAACAGCAGTCTGACCACAGGGCTCCGCCACGCACTGCATGATGGGACTGACCCAGCTCCAGTTGATTACAGAGTCAAAGTTAAGCTCAGCCGGACAGCAAAACAAAACTCCCGTATAGAGACTCGGGAGAAAGACCGGCCCTGGTGGGTTTTCTGCAGCCCACGTAGCACACGTGCTGTGTGTTTTTTAGTCTTATCCGTCCTGCTCGACAGCTTTGAATTTAGCTCGGTCTAAAGGTCTAAACACGCCATTAAGCATACAAAGTGTTCTCGAATTCAGCTCGGCGTCACTGGTTTACTTTTTCTCCTCGAGTGGTGTTGACTGGTTAGTTGAGCAGGTTTGTGCTCAGTTGTCAGTGCCGTGTGCCAGTTTAAATGTCAGCCTCATGCTACTTTGGGTTCCCCCGTATACTGTAACATGAGGCCCGTGAGTTCGTTGTAAATCTGACGGAGAATAGCGGCAATCCTTTCATTTTACGGCATGCGCAAGACCACCGATTTAGTTCCCAAGGATGCAGAGTTCAACCAGAGTTAAGCAGTATTTCTTCATCCTACTACTGACCAAAATACTTCTATATCACATGCTCAATATCTTCTATTTAAGATCGATTGCTTTTCCATTAATTGAAAAGATTGAAAGATGCAGCTAAGCTTAGTCGCGTAGAATGAAAAAATTCTCCAGTAAACCCAAACTAGTTGCATCATATCAGAGATGATTGAAACAGACTTTTACACACACATTGCCAAGTCATGCAGGATCATGGATCGTGATGTTTTCCTGCAGCCGTC
The DNA here is from genome assembly GCF_910591455.1 of Pholis gunnellus. Classification (NCBI taxonomy): domain Eukaryota; kingdom Metazoa; phylum Chordata; class Actinopteri; order Perciformes; family Pholidae; genus Pholis; species Pholis gunnellus. The sequence continues at coordinate 4,961,305 of NC_136538.1, read as the reverse complement.
AGAATGTAACACAGAGCTATTTAACTCACGTAGGTTTGTCTTAGAATGACCCATCACATTGTGCTCACTGACCGACCGCCCATGCTATGAGCTCATCATGTTAACATGCAGAGCCCCCTGCTGATGTTGTTCTTTTTGCTCTCTACTGTGGCTCCCACCGCCTGAGCCAAAGCTTGTTGTTTTTAAAAGCAGTGCGGGGGCGCGTGTACGTCACTACAAAATCCCCCTAATACCCCACGGTGGAGGTGGGCTGGTAAAGAGGACGAAGGAGTCGTTTTGAGTGAGCGAGTCACTCTGTTGTCGAGGCCTCTGGTGCTGAAGAAACTGCAGCTTTGGGTCCACTCGTTCGATTTTAAACGACTATAGTTGAGATGTTGCTTGAATGGTCTGATTGAGTCAATCGCATGTTAATTAACATTCATGCGGGTCGACTTGGCAAATTGCCGAAGTCCTAGAAAGCCTGAGCGAGAGAGATGGAGAGAGAATGAGGAGAAAGAACGAAGAAATGAGGCATTGTGTAAAGATTGAGCCGCCCAGGGGAGGAAATACCCCGTTCAGTAAATACGTGTGTGTGTGTGTGTGTGTGTGTGTGTGTGTGTGTGTGTGTGTGTGTGTTTGTGTGTTCCACGAGAACTAGAGTATGGAAGTTGAAGCAGTCAGATATTTTCCCCGTGTATGCACGAAGGTCAATTCAAAGTCATTCATAAACAGTTTTTAGCACAGAGTGAGGACTCGCGTCGCGTGTGCGTGTGCAGCTATTTGGGAGGGACGTTAGTTTCGTCCTGCGGGGCCTCCAGCTGTAACAGTAGGCTACACATCTCACGGCGGAGACAAAGAGGCCGTGTGTGTCGGCCTATCCCCTCCTCCCTTTCAGCGTAACACACTCGCTGATCATTTTCACTCCATCTCCACATTGAACCTCGTCCCTATAAATAGTGCATCATCTGCATATTGTATGAGGGGAAACGCAAATGATAAGTGACCTAATCTTTCAAAACGTCTCAGAGAAATATCTAGTTTCATTTTTTAAAGGTTAAATCATTTCTTAAAACAGGTGGCTACACTGTAGCTTATTAGCAGACGTTACCCAAACAGGAGGAAGTGGTGCATTGGTTGGGGAGTATTTTCAGCAGCAGGACGGCGTACGCCTCTTTTCATGGAATTTGGTGACAATAAGTGGAAAAAAAAGAAAATATGTATATTTATCCTTTGGGATACACCCATCAGACTACACACACACACACACACACGTATCCATACTGTACATACAGTAGACACACACCAAAACCACCAGTGGGTGGAGTGGCATATTCTGGTTTGGTCCTCCATTGTGAAAACATCCTCCTATGTGGAAGGCTGTTCCAGTCACAGTCAATATGAACGTCATTAAACACATTAAACACGTTTTTTGGTTTTCGGGAGTCAACGTACCAAAAATAGTGAGTGTGTAGTTTTCAACTCTGCAAAAAAATCAACCTAAAAACCCCATGTGACATAAAACAAATATTTTCTAACAGTTAAACGTTTGACATTGCAGAAGTTTATTGGTGTAAGTATTTGTATATCTGCTGCTCTCCGATTTCATTGAAATGAATTCAATACTTTTAAACTTCAATGCAGTGCACGGCCTTAGTGTCCACTTCAAATATGAAGAGGTCATGTGTAAATCCGTAAAAACCTCCAAATATGTGGTTTCTACTCATGGATGAGATTTAAATCTGTAAGTCTAAGATTAAGATGGAACAGGAAGAACATTTATTGTTGTTATTTATTATATGTTCAAGCCATATCAGACAAACATCTGCTTTAGATTTTCACCGCCACATAGATGCCGACGACCGACCTTGACTTATTCAGACTTCTTCCACACAGTGTGTCCTGGGTGTTAGAGGAGACTTGTTTTTGAGGTGAGTTTGTCCCCAGTTTTAATATCGTCGGACATATTTTGACAATGAACACATTTGAACTGTAGTTTCACAGCATGTCCTCCTGAGAACAACTGTGACTATACACTCGGTGAAACTCCTCGGTACAAAAAGCTGTAGGTCAGCAGTGTGACTCGCAGCGTCTACAGAGGGAGGCTTTGTGAGCTGGCTGTGGATGGAGCGATGGGGGAGGAGGGGGGGGGGGGGGTAGTCCAGGATGGAGGTCGGCCACAGAGCGCCAGTTGTGGAATTCCAGGAATGGAAGTTGAGCTGGAGTTTGGATCCGAAGCAGGGGGAATGGACTGCACAGAGGTGATAGAGCACCGTTTGGAGGTTACATGGAGGCTGAGGGAGGGAGAGGGTCACGTGTGTGTGCATGTGTGTGCGTGTGCGTGTGTGCACACCCAGGCCTTATTCATCCTATATATAACATACAGAATGAGGAAAACATACACTAGCTGCACGCATCTGGTACAAAGGAGAATATCATCATCAGACATGTGTGTGTGTGTGTCGTCTCTAGCTGCAGCGCGCTAAAAACCCCTGTAATTAACTCGCCGTTCTGCGCCAGATGCTATATCGGTTATAGAGACGTGGTTTGTGGCACAGCGGGGGATCTATACAGAGCGCGCTCGTGTGACTTCTAGTCGGCTTTTGATCAACATGGAAGTGGGCTCAGCGTGAAGTGATTCAGATCAGGAGAATTCCCAGAGTACCTCATTTCATACCTTTGTTTTTTTGTTTGGTGACCGGGAGTTTTTAGTGGCGTAACATGCCATCACCATCACCATCACCACCGCCGCCACCGCCGCCGCCGCACTCATTTTTATCGGCCAATCACACGCCGCATTCAGTCGAAGAGCGCTTGCACCGATTGGCTGCGAGCACAAATAGTGGTTTCTTTTTTACGTCCGGGTATAAAAAGGATCAAACGCGGTTTGTTGTCTGACTGGAGACGTTTCGATACTACTTAGTTTTTAAGATGTCGAGTACAATATATATATTTTTTTGTTTTTATCAGCACAGACGGGTAAATTGGGTCACAGTATCTGACACTTGCAAGTGTGGACATGCAGAGACATAAAGCCATATACCATCTTACCCTTAGAATCCCAAAGTCCCACTGTAGAACAGTGAAGGCCTCGCTTCCACGTTGATCCAGAGAGCGATGTGCAGTGGAAACTCTGAGCGGCTCTGGCTCAGGGTGTGGCCGCTTTTTTGGACCGAGCTGGGTCCGCCGCTCCTGGTCTGGTTCTCTGGGAGTCAACAGACGCAAAGGAGCAAAGCTAAACACAGTTTCAGCTCGTCACGCTGTACTTGTTTGGTCATGGAGCGGAGCGGCACTCGCTTCAGTTAACTCCAGCGCTAATTTGTTGATTTCTACAGAGCATTTATTAACAGAGCCACCGTGGACGCCAAGCAGCTGGCAGCAGCAGAGGACATCTGACATTTGTGTGTTGGCTGCAAGTCACTTTCCAGTTTGAAAGCGTTGGACCAGGTCACATTTCGGAGGAAATTGAGTTACATGCAGGAATTTGGGTGGAGGAATTCCAAAAAAAGCTGAATTCTATAATAAATAAATAAATAAATAAAATAATAAATAAAAATGGTTGTGCACACACAGAACCATTTTAATCTATATATATATATATATATATAGACATAGACATTTTTTACCCAAGACTTTTGGTGATTGTTAATTGGTTAATCCATCCGTCCCTTTTCTTATTCATTCTTATTCGGGTCTTATTAATATAATGAATTACATATTTAGGAATCATTGTTATATGCTGCAGCTGTAAAAATGTGGCAGAATACAAATAAATGTTGTATTGTCCACAATGGTTTTCCATCACACTTTATCAGTATGATCGTGAATGAAGGTATTAAATGGCGTTCTATGTGCTACACGTGGCTGAGTACCATACCAAACACAGCTGACATAAACGGAACCCACTTCAGAAACACTGTCTGTGTCTGGGAACTATATTTTCTGTCACCAGCCAATCTGTCACTGGAGAAGGTGAAGCTCTGTTTGCTGTATTCACTCCACAGTAAACGACTTCCTTCATTATCTCCACTTCGTCCTATTCTTAGCTACATCCCATTCTCTGGTGCGTCGGCCCATTCCCCCCCCCCCACAGAGATTGCCAGAAGTTCCCGTATAATCTACTTTAATTTGTACATGTGCACACGGAGCAAAAGTATTCCAGCCACGGCGGTTGCAGAGTTGCTACGCGGAGAACTTCCATCCACATTCCCGCATATTTTGCCTCCATGAATCCGCTGAGGTTTGAGAGACTCTCCTCCTGCTGATTCCGCCACTTTGAGCCGAGGAATTTCAGAGGAATGCTGCTCATGAAGTCGTCTCTCTCCTCGATTCCCTCCTGGGCGTTTTGTCCTCGTGCATGTGCGTGTCCATCCGTGTGTGTGTGTGTGTGTGTGTGTCTGTGTGTGACCCTTAAGTGTTGCTGCAGTTTTAACACACTCCTACCAGGTTCCACATGCTCGGCTCTGATCTCAGCAAACAAAGAGCCGGTTGTGCCTTTTTTACGGATGTGACACCTCGTCATTATTATGAAGCTGGTTAAAGGTGCTGTGTGCAGCACTTCTGGATAGAAGTGTTGTAAACAAATGGACTAATTGTCAAAAAGAAATGTCATCTTCTTTTTTTGCAGTGGAGTCTGCGCTGCATTGTATATTTCTACGGTGTGAGAAAGAAAGCTGAGTACGCGGCTGCAAAGTCTGCCATTCCTACTGCGTCCGGCGCCGCCGTGTGACGCGACAGTGACGTAGTTGGATGGAAGGATGTTTCAGCTTCTTTCAGCTTCTAGTGTCCTCCCTCTGGGTAGCCGGGGGGGGGGGGGGGGGGGCACTTTCATAACCTGCTGTAAGTTCCACTGTGTAAATAAAGGAAAAGAAAAAGACCTCTCTTCACTCATATTGCAAACTAGCTACGTTTCCGAGAGGGGAAAATGACATCCCGAAATATGAGGACGTTGTGGACGAGGAAACATTTTACAGTGTTTTTGCTGACTCGGATATTCTGCCATGTTTATTGGAGCCAGAGTAGTATAAGCAGCGGAGAGAGGCCCGTGCAAGAGGATACGGCCTCTGCGCATAGAGGATATGCCCCCGGGCATCGGAAAGCTCGCTTGCAATGCATGCTGGTACGTGTAGGCGCTGCTGGTTACCGCTCCGCGAGCAGGAGAAACCCAGCTTTCTCTGTCAACATAGCGCTCACTGGGTTGAATTCATTGCGTCAATGTACTACATTTACCATGAACACCGATTGGACATCCACAGAAAAAGGTGGCAATTGGACAACACAAACATGACTCAAGCATAAGAAGAAATAAACAACGATGAGTTTGTCGAAAAATATCAGTGGATTTTGCGACAAATTAAAGCAATTATTAGATAGAGGAACTTGTTGATAAATGCCTAGTATGTAAATGCACGTTTTAGATACATCAGTAAACTTTGAGTGTCCTAGAAATGGCCAAAGTCCAGCTGCAAAACATCTGCATCTGTCCTTATCTGGTGCTGTTGTGTTTGGCTCGGGGACTGAAGGGCAGTTGATATTTCAGTAGTAGTGAGATATTGTGAGAATGAAAACAAGGTGACATTAAACTGGAATAAAATATTGTGCTCTTCATTTCCCAGATTCAACAATTGGAGACACAGGTGATCGATGCCGAAAAACGGGCCTTCACCGCTCACCAGCAGGTCAGGATCCGGACTCACGTGTGTCCACTCGCTCACTTTCAGCATGCGTGTGTCGGTTATGTGCATATGTAAGGCGTGTGTACGTGTGTTCCCAGGTGCAGTGGATGGAGGAGAAGCTGAAGGCCCCCGACGGTCAGTCGGGAGACTCGGAGGTGCGTCTGTTCCGGCGGTGCCAGGAGCTGCAGGCCCTGGTGCAGGAGAAGGAGGACGCCGTCGCCCGGCTGGAGCAGCAGCTGGAGGAGCAGGTAAAAAGCAATAGTGCGTGAGGAACTTCATCAAAGCTGGTGGACGCCAAGGTGCAAAAGAACGTAGAGGGAGATATGGCATGCAAGTATTGACACACTGCGTCTTCTTTCACCAGAAACAGATCCGACATCAGGACGCCAAAACAGTGGAGGAGAAAGCAGCCAAGATCAAGGAATGGGTGATGCTGAAGTTGTCAGAGGTAAATTAAATGATGGCATTAGGTTTCAAGTCGCACCGACGTATTGAAATGGATGAAATGTGGCAAAAATTTAAACTGGTTGGTGAGTAAGGGTCACCAGTATTTCATTCCATCAGATTAATCCCTGAGACTTTTATTTTGAAACACGTTTCTTCTTCAGTTGGAGGTAGAGAACGCGGCGTTGAGAGAAGCCAACAAGCAGCAGGAGGCTCAGATTGGGGAGTTGCAGAAACAAGTGCAGTGTGAGTTTCAAGTCTGTTTTTTTCCATGTACAAAACTAGGTACTCGATATTATTATGATGATGATGATTTGTTTTGTCCGCAGCCTTCGAGCAGAAGTGCGGCGGTGGGCGAGGCGTCCTGTGCAGACCGGGTGAGGCCCAGCGTCTCAGCAGCCTGACGTTCGGCTGCTTCCAGGTGAGGGGGAAGAGCCCCCAGGTGCTCACTGGACCGGCACCCTGCCAGAGGACCCTCTCCACCCAGGGGGAGACGGGGGGCAGAGACGCAACCGGTAAGTCACCACAGATTCACAGCTTTGGATCCGGAAACTGATTCTGGGCGAAACAGGACGCTGGAGAGTGACTCTGAAGACCTTTTTAGCCATTAGGTCATATCCATGAAGTCCCATCTAGAGGAATGTAAAAGTTGTTTAGCAAGTTATGTGAATTTAAACTCTTCCAGTGGAGGTACACTTCAGCCTCTTGTGGCCAAACTGAGTATTACAACAACAAACAAAGAAAATAATTGTTTCACACCTGTTGGTTATGTATTTTCATGTTTTGCTTTGACAGAGAAGGGCGGCAAGCAGACAGCCTCCTCTGGGACAAACGGAGAAGTCCAGAGACTGGGCCGGACCGGACCTCTGGAGGATGACAGTGTATCTGAAAGCCTGGATGAGAGCACACGTGGACCCAAGTCTCGTGGCGTCTCCTCCGTGCTCTCCAGCGCTGCGTCAGACGGAGAAGGAGAAGGAGGAGGAGGAGGAGGAGGAGGAGGAGGGGGAGGTGGAGGTCTGGAGTTCAGCCGCCCCGGCAGTGAGACCTACCTGACTGCTTCGGACGACAGCAGCTCTCTGTTTGACGACGACATGCAGCGCGCTGAGAGGCCCGGCTTCGGCCTGCTGGGGTTGCCGGATGGGATGCTGGGAGGGTGTAAGGAAGAGGAGGAGGAGGAGGAGGAGGAGGAGGCACACAGGGTCAAGCTGGAGGACCGCACCTCCGAGGAGCTCAACAAACGCTTCCAGTCCCAGCGACTCGACTCCTCATCCTCGTCCGGCGAAGCCAACACCCCCAGCCCCATCCTCACACCGGCCCTCACCCCGAAACGACCCAACCCGCCCCAGGACCCCAGGGACAACCCGGCCTCGCCCAAGCAGCCCCGGCTGCGGACCCCGGCGGGCTTCGGGTCGACGAACGCGGCTCTGGCCAAGAGGCACCTGAGCCAGCCCCCGATCAGCACCGAGGCCGCGCACGGACGAACGCGCAACGCCCTCAGCATGCTGCGCCCACTCCGGCCACAGGAAACGGACCTCGACCAGGAGCAGCAGCTTGGCATGGAGACGGGCTCGCGGGCCGGGCCTGCATTTCCAGCTTTGCAGATCTCAACTGGTCCACCGGAACCTGGTCCGGAGATCAGCTGTGACAGCTCAGCTCCCCCTACGCCCCCGTTACACAGGCTGCCCTCCTGGGTAAGACAATCTAAACTGAGACCAGCAGCTCCTGTGGTCTGTGAGGTAGAATTACGGAGTCTGGTGTTCCCCATTTGGAACATAGACGGTCTCAAGGCAAGGTCAAACAGTGGAAATATTTTAAATATATTATACACTTAAATAGATATTGATTTATTAGAATGGGCCATTTTGTCACTGCCCCCGTCCACAGGAGTACATTACTTTGCTGGTACTCAAACTGGGGGCGTGCAGACAGTCAGGTAACTGCAGGTAATACACTGACTCTGGATAAGTTAAGATAAGATAAGAAAGACATCCTCTAAGAACCTCCCACAACCCCACTTCAAAACACACAAACTATCCCTTTAACAGAAATACTGAGTTTTCAGCCCATAGCTGGTGAGCGTAATATATATATATAGTGACAAAAGATTGCAACATCACAAAATAATGCCAGCTGCAGGTATCGATGCACAGTAAGTCAGAAGATATTCTCTCTACTGGTAGAACTTGTTGGGGGATAATTCTACAAGTTTTTTTCCCCCAACAGGAGAGTCGCATCTATGCTGTGGCTAAATCGGGAATCCGCCTGTCTGAGACGTCCTGCACGGACCCTGCTAGCAAAGGTGAGACGGGAACGAGAGAGGATTCAATCCACCAACGGTACTGACTAACTGACCTGTGATCTGTACGTTGCAGACCCCTCCCTCCAGTCCTCCTATCCCGCCTTTGTGATGTACACGTCCCTGGTCTATAAGAACATGACAGCTCCGGTTTACACCACTCTGAAGGGGGTGAGTGAGGCTTAAACGTCTCTACGAGTTGGCTGTTCTTTTTTGTGCGTTGACCACCCCCCCCCCCCCCCTCTCTCTCGTCTCGCAGAAAGCCACCCTGCTGAGCAGCAGCCCGTGCTCGGACGAGTCGTCCAGCTCCGAGGAGTCGTCCAGCTCGGGGGAGGAGGACGGCTCCCTCTGCGGCTCCCGCGCCTCCTCCAGCTCCCGCAAGGACGGCAGCCCGCGCTCCCTCAAGAGAGGTACAGCACGTCCCAGGACGTTTACCGCCGCACTCGCGCAACGAGGCGGAACGAAAGCCCGCGTGCTCCGTCTTCAACTTTGCTTTTCATCCTCCTATCTTCCTCCAGCTGTGTCCATGTCCTCGATGACATCAGAGAGCGACTACGCCATCCCTCCCGATGCCTACTCCACCGACACAGAGTGCTCTGAACCGGAGCAGAAGCTCCCAAAGACCTGCTCCTCGGCCGGCGACAACGGCAGGAGCGTGAGTCCTGAAGGTTGTTCTTTTGGGAGACCGGTCTGTTCATCGTCTCCAACCTCCAGTTCTGTCGAGTGAAGCCAGAGTGCCTTAAACCTGCATTCGCTCTACTGACTCCTTGCAAAAAGAAGTCTGGTTGTATAGAAGTCTATGAGAAAATGACTCTACTTCTCTCTTGATTTATTCCCTCAGTAAACATTGTAAACATGAGTTTATGGTCTCAATCTCTAGTTTCAAGTCTTCTTCAATGCAGCACGATGTTCATTTATTAAATTATGGAGAATCCATTTAGAGTCAAATAGACCATAAAGCAGGGGATGCTTCAGGGCGGGCTTACTGTGATTGACAGGTAGCTACCAGAGCCGTGTACGGCGTCTCTACTTCACTCCTCCGCAGTCTAAATACGGTCATTTCCGTTCATTGGTTGCAAAAAGATGGCGACGACCAAATCGTCGGAAGTCAATGCTTCAAAACGACGTCACAATGACTACGTCCACTTCTTATATACAGTCTGTGGTCTCAGGAGGACATACCAAAATAACTCATGTCAATTACGAGCTCCCAAATGAGAATACAGAGTCAGTTCAGAGCAATAATACGACCTCGATCGGTTTTAGATTAAACTCTCTAGACGGTGAGAGGGGACATTTCTGTCGTACGACATAGAACTGAACCGTGTCATGTCTTCGCAGGAACCGATGGAGAAGTCAGGCTACCTGTTGAAAATGGTGAAGACCTGGAAGAAGACTTGGAAGAGACGCTGGTTCGTCCTCAAAGATGGAGAGCTGCTCTACTACAACTCACCCGTGGGTTTCACACACTTTTATATCTTGCATATATTTTTGTCTTGTATATCTTTAGCGTCTCGCTGTTTAAGGTGGTGCGAGTGGTGTTTATCTAGCGTTCTGTTGACGGATAACTTTCTTATCGTCCCACAGAGCGACGTGATCAGGAAACCTCAGGGTCAGATCGAGGTCAACGCCACCAGCAGCATCGCCCGCGGAGAGGGAAAACAAGTCCTCCAGGTATTTTTTATTTTTGAGTCCATCCTCGATTATCTACTCCCCCCAGAATGACCCCATCCTGTTTTCCCCCATTGTCGCCGTGTGCGCCGCAGGTAGTGACGGGGAAGCGCGTGTACTACCTGAAGGCCGACTCCCCCAACCTGCTGGAGGAGTGGCTCCGCGTGCTGCAGAGCGTGCTCAGGGTGAAGGCTGCCAGTCCGCTCTTCACCCAGCCCGATATTCGCCCCGGCATGAAGGGACTGCTCGTCAAGGTCCGGCAACCTTCAAATGTCAATCTCAAAATATCACTTAAAAACTAAAACAAAACCACATACAACCTTACCAAACATTTCTACATCTTAAGTGAAATGTGTCCTTGCTCCACGGCAGGTGAAGCACGGCTACTCCAAGCGGGTTTGGTGCGCTCTGATTGGAAAAACCTTGTACTATTTCCGCAGCCAGGAGGACAAGGTGAGATTCAACATCAGATCTTAAGGTTTGCAAGATGTGGGGACAGAACTGGAACGCTCTGGTCGGGTAAACACTTTATTGGTGTTGCCTTTTCGTCATAGATTTTACTTTAAATGTTGTATTTCCTCATTTTTCCATCAGATGTTGACTCCATAACTCCAATTATGGTTCTAATTATTTCATTTTTATCCAAGTTAACTTGGATAACTTGGACTATTAAGGGACTATTAGTCCCTTAATAGCAGATCTCTGAAGTGACGCACGCTTCAGATGGACTGAGCATCTCTGAATCCAGAGCAGTTTCGGGGCGTTTGTTTCTCGGTCCTGTCACATTTTCCTCTCTGTTGCCTTGATTTCTGCTGAAATATGGTGCAAAGTCGTGCACCTGTATGGAAACAGCACAATCATGGCTACAAGTAGAGAGAACTCAAAAAGGTCTTTTTGTGCAGTTTGACACAGTTGCCATGTCATAAATCATAAAAAAGAAAGAAAATGAAAGTTTAATTTCTCTGATCATTTATTTTACAGAAATTGTGAAATAATGGAATCTATACATCCAACATTTCTCCAAGTGCCCACAAGTGTTACCAACGTTGGAAAACAAAGTGTATCTATATAGCTACATGCTATATAGATTGAACTATTAACATGTTTAAAACCTCTACTGACAGCCTCTCCTCTCTGCTCTGTGTTCAGCTGCCTGCAGTTCAGTCGAAGTTTCTAATAATAATAATGCTGTTTTTTTACAGCTTCTGGCTACGATGAACGGTGTAGTTCTGGCGATTGTTAAAAAAAACATGCATTTTAACAGGGTTTGTAGTTCAGAGCGTTAAATTGTAAAAAAATGTATCAGGAAGGAGCTTTAGTTCAGAGGTGCAAAAAGCTGTTCCCCTGTATTTCAGCGTGTTCGTGTGTGTGCTCTCAGTTCCCCCTGGGTCAGATTAAGCTGTGGGAGGCCCGGGTTGAGGAGGTGGACAGGTCGAGGGACTCCGGTGATGACCTAAAGGCGTGTGGGCGGGGCTTACAGACGGCCCCTTTCACCCTCGCCGTCCATCCACAAGAGCAAGGGCCCACCTACCTGCTCATCGAGTCCCGCCACGAAAAGGTCAGTGTCGCTCCGGAAGTTCGTCCTTTTTTTTCTTCTTCTTTTTTTGTCATTGTTGCAATTCTTCTCGTCTACAATTTTATTTATAAATCTAATGCAAGAATTTGACTATTTATAGGTTTAAACAGAGCTGATCTAACCTGACCTGATTCTGTGCTCATAAGAATGTGAAGATGTCTCTTTGCTGTGCCTCTAGTGTCCCTGATGTTATTGCGTGTCGCTCTGTAGGATTCGTGGCTCTACCATCTGTCGGTGGCAGCGGGCACCACAGTGGGTAAAGTCGGCACTGAGTTCGAACAACTGGTGGGAAAACTCTTCCAACTGGATGGAGATCCAAGTAAACATTTCTTACAAATGTATTTCTTTTCTGTTGTGTCTTTCATTGGGTTTTGGTAATAGTCTATGGAAGCCCATATGCGTCAGTAAAATAAAAATAAGACTCAGTCTTGTGATGGAAAAAAAGAGATCCTGTAAATTATTGTAATGAGTAGTATATTAATGACATTTTAAAAGACTTAGTCTTAACTTAGTAAACTTTCTCAAAATAATGACTTAATATTGCAAATTAATGACGCAGTATCTTGAAGTGATGACTTAGTATCGCAAAAAAATTGCTCATAATAACTCAGTATCGCAAGAACCTTGTTTTTAAATACAAAGTCGTTATTTCGGTTCCTCATTCTAATGACTTACAGGATCCTTTTTTTTATCACAATGGTGAAAATGGCCTTCCATAAATAGCTGATTGCATTTTTTTTTACTTTAAAAGTAAATCTTTTTCATACATCATATTACATCACGACAACGATCCGCAATAACCAACACAGTAACCGACATCAGAGGGAGGCGTTAATACTCACTGTGTGAACAGTTCAAGCGTTTCTCATCTTGCTTGTTTTCCTGATGTACAAACGTGAGGAACGTGTGTCCGTATTAAACACAGTCCGAATGAGATGAGAGTGGTTTCTACAACATCATCATCAACCAAAGGTTTATGATACAAATCAGTGAATTCATTTCTTCTTTTTCTTCTTTTTTATTTAACATGCAAAACAAGATGTGGCGAAAACGTACCGGTAAACCAATACTGTACGTGCAGTATGTCTTCTCCACTCTGTTTGTCACTTAACTTTGGTTCCTTCATAGTTATTCTAAATATTTCATACGACATGTATATATTTCATTAACTTGTATGAGATGTTCTCATTATTGCCTTCAGCTAGCAGCCTTGCTCTCTGTCTCTCAGACTCCCAGATCTGGAGACATCCCATGTTGTGTTTCAGTAAGGAAGCCCTGTTGTCTCCTCTCACCACCCTGCCCTCACAAGCTCTGCAGACCGAGGCCGTTAAACTCTTTAAGGTACACACACACACACACACACACACACACACACACACACACACACACACACACACACACACATGTAGCAGTTGTGTACTCTCTCTCTTTGCGTTGTGTTCTATATTCAGCCACACGTTGTGTCTCTTGGTCTCCAATCAGCCGTTTATTCGTCAGACATGTTATGAAATACCTGGTAACAAACAGAGGTATATTATGTGTCTCACAGCCGACCTCGTGATCACAAACTCCGGGAACTGCCAAGTAAAGAAACAAATGCTTAAGCTAGCTCTTAGCATGTTACTAACAGTAACATGTAACTAAATAAAATGCTAAATAAACTTATCAGTATAAAAGCATTTGCTCTAAAAATTATAAATTAAAACAGTTCTACGAACAAAAAGGGACTTATACAGATATCACAACGGAGCTTGTCACAGATCAACCTACCACGGAGACATCTCGCTTCAGACTGGATAAGCAAAGTAGGGCGCACCACTAAAGTCTGCCGGCGGCCAGCAGAGGGCGCTAATGTGACACAACACACCTGTCTCCGTGGAAACTAATGATAAGTCATAAATTATATTTACAGAAATAGAGGAAATAATATGAAATGATATGGATTAGTAATAACTTAAATAATACAGTAACTGGCAAATAATGGCCAGCGATGGCAAGTGGAATCATTAACTCTGTTACACACACACAGACACACACACACACACACACACACACACACACACACACACACACACACACACACACTCAATCAAAGAGTGCTATCTCGTCTGTCTTTTAAAACCCACGTCCCTCGTCTCTCCTCAGACTTGTCAGCTCTTCATCAACGTGGCCATCGACGCTCCGGCCATCGACTACCACGTCTCGCTGGCCCAGAGTGCTTTGCAGGTGTGCCTGGCCCACCCCGAGCTTCAGAACGAGTTCTTCTGCCAGCTGATCAAGCAGACCCAGAGGAGGCAGCCGCACGGCCATCCGGGTCCCCTGCAGGTTTGCATTCTCGCCACACGGTGGCAGCAGTGGCCCTGTGTTACTGACTGGAAAAACGCTGACGTTTGATTAGGGCAGGGTGTCTGAAACAGTTCAAAATCATCAGGGTTTAACTGAGAACATGTTTTTTAGGTGCTTAGAAAAAACATGGTTTCACAACTCCAAACCGTTTAAAAATAATTTCAGGTTATATAAAGGCTCTCCTGTAGTCGTGTGATAGCCTATAACCAGATATACTAAAATGCAACAAGGAGAAGCTGCAGCTTTCCAACCCGTCCCTCACACGTTGGTGCTCCAGGTTCTTTCTTTGCTGATTCTCTGTCTCATATTCAGCTTGTTCTGACCTCGTGCCCGTGCGTCCTTCTTTAGGGTTGGCAGTTTCTAGCCCTGTGTGTCGGACTGTTTCTGCCTCAGCATCCGTTCCTCTGGCTGCTCCAGGTTCACCTCAAAAGACACGGAGACTCCAGGTGAGAGAACACCAGGGCCCCCAACGTTAGCATGCAACATGACCTTTGCAAACACCACTTAGAAGCACTGCAAAAAAACGTGTACTTGTTTGTACTTCTATTAACTTACGGCGATTGTTTTCAGTCATAATTAATGTGGCCATCATTTTCTCTTTAATGAATTATATTTATAACATGTTAGGTAGTTTCTCCAGAACCAATGTCTTGTTTTGTTCAAGATGTAATTTGCACCGAGAAGAAAACCCTTCACATGTGAGAGCCTGGAACCAGAGAATGTTTCCAGTTTTTACCTTTAAAAATGACCAAAAACCAAGTAAATCAATTTATCGAACAAATTGTCAGTTCATATTCTGTCGGTCGACTAAAATGAATCCTGTGCTTGGCCCGAGTTGTCTTACCTTCTGTAATGAGATAATACTGACATTATATTGGAGCCAGCCTATTACAGTCAGTTAGTAAATCATGCTGTACTGCAGTCTGTGTGGTAGCTTCCCTCCAGGGATGTAGTGACGGGTAAATCAACTTGAACTCAGTTTATATACCTCAGTTAAGTGCAATATAGTTCTTTATGTACAATCACCATTATTACAACTTAAATTACACTCAAATAAAGGGGCACTCCACCAATTATAGACATTTAAACACATTCAGTTTACTCATCACAAGTGCGAATTTATCAGCATAAACACATGAGGATCAATAACTGGATTGATCATTATCATTGAGCAAAACACAGCGACACTGTTCAGATTGACGGTACGTAAATTGTCCTTGATGTGCGTCCCACTTCTACACCACTGTGTCCTCAGGACGGAGGTGGGTAAGTATGCCATCTACTGCCAGCGCTCCATGGAGCGGACCCAGCAGAAGGGCGAGAGGCAGGTCAGGCCGTCCCGTATGGAGATCCTGTCCATCCTGCTGAGGAACCCCTATCATCACTCCCTGCCATTCAGCGTCCCTGTCCACTTCCTCAATAACACCTACCAGGTAGTAATACACCACACAGAAAGGTAGATAACAATAGCAGTGGCTCCTTCAAAGCTCGTTCAGTTTGGCTCTCGCTGCTTCATTACATCACATACGCCTCAAGTCACGCACAGTTTACACATAACCGGCCCACTGTCAAGAGTCGCTGTGTGTTTTAATGTGCATGTCATACTCGTGCGCCCATACTTCAAATTCCCTTTGCTACTGTCTACCTGTACGCTCTGAGTCAAGGTTTCTCTTGAGGGAGTGTTTGTTTTTGTCACTCCCTGTCTCTCTCTCTCTCTCTCTCTCTCTCTCTCTGTGTACTTGCTGGATGTGATGACATCACAGTCTAGTATCAGCTCTGGACTTGTGTAAATCTGCTTCACGACTAAAATAGAATAACAAAGGAAATATTGCGACATGATACTCCATGAAATGTTGTAGTATCCCTTCATTAACTGTAATCATGTTGTTGGTCTTCAAATGCAATACTTTGTCCCGCAAACCTCCTAAGATTCCCATCAGCCCCAGCTGGAGTTTGTGCATGGTGCTAAGTAGCACACCTTAGCATCAGGGCTGTCCCAGTCTAAGTCGATTAGTCGACTAATCGGTCGTTTTGGTGTCGGTCGACTGAGATTTATTTAGTTTGATTAGTCGTTTTTAGGGTTTTTCATCCTGAATGACTTATATAAAAGAAACTTACAAGCACATATCTGGTAAACACACAAATCAAAGTGATGCTTTTGTGTGATTCATCGTAAAAACTCAGTTTTACAGATCGGTCGATTAAATGAATTAGTTGTCAAAATCGAGTGTTAGATGACTTTAGAAGGTTTTTGGTCGAATACAGCCCTAGTCAGTATGCTTACACTCGAAGCTAAAATGGTTAACATGGTAGATATTATACCTGATCAACTTTAACATGTTAGCATTGTCACACTTTACACAGCATTTTCTTTTAAAGCACCTCTGTGCTTAAGGAAAGCTGACTTTCCTTCTGAGACTAAGAAAAGACACATACAGAGCAAGATGGACCAAATGGATCAAATATTTGTCCAGAACAAAGAAATTGGCTGATGCACATTATCTTTTCAGAAGACAATACTGTCTTTAAACAGGATGTGTGTAAATCTAGATCCAAGTTTAAGTAATGCTGTGTATAGAACCCTCCGAATCTGTTGTTGGGCTGAATTTATGATTGACACGCGTTTCGGACGACGTTTGACGGTTGTTTTTATGTATTTTTTTCTTTTCTTATTTACTTATTTATGTTTCATTTGTTTTTCTTCCTGGTCTTTCTTTGTCAGTTCCATGGTTTATTCTTTTTTTTTAACTTTTTGGGGATTTGTTTTTCTTTGCTGTACAAAAAACAACCCGTAATAAAATATTTAAGTATAAAAAAAAGGAAAGCCACACAGCTACTTCTAGTTAGATGAAGAGATGACAGGAAGAATGCTTCCTTTTATCTGCTAAACTTTAACATGTTAGCATTGAGCATGTTAGCTTGCTGTTGTTAGAGTTTAGCTTAAAGTACAATTATGGCTAAGTACAGCCATGCAGAGCTGCTTCTTGTACATGTTGAGATGACAGTAACAATGCTTCTTTGTCCTGCTCAACTTTAACATGTTAGCATTGTCACGGTGAGCATTTTAGTGTGCTGACGTTAGCATTTAGCTTAAAGCACCACTGTGTCTAAGTATTTTTTTTAAAGGAGCTTAACTGACTAAATTGCATTCCCATAGGTGGTGAGCTTCGATGCTTCGACCACAGTGGACGAGTTCCAGTGTCGCCTCAACCAAGACACCGGCATTAGGAAAACGGGGTTATCTGGTTTCAGCTTGTACACCGACGACCCCACCGGACGAGAGCTGGAGCACTGCCTCCAAGGAGGCATCAAGGTGCACCTTCTATTCATGCGATGGTTACTTTTTTTTAAGATGTAGGCAGCCTTGGTTTCCTGGCACTTAGCGATAATCTGGTCACCTTCATGCCGCCCCGCAGATTTGTGACATCATCTCCAAATGGGAGCAGGCCTCTAAGGAGCAGCACACTGGCAAGTCTGAAAACACCAGGACGGTCCGCCTCACCTACAAGAACAGGTAGAGAAGGACCCAGCCGCTTCCATCCCTCATCCTCTCCTTCTCTTTGCTTCTTTTTCACAATTTCTTACAACCTCTGTCCGTACCTTTCCATCCGCAGGCTGTACTTCTCTCTCCAGGTCAGGGGGGAGTCAGAGAGGGAGAGGTTGCTGCTGGCTTATCAGACGAATGAGGCCATCGTCGCGGGACACTTCCCGGTCAACAAGGAGCTGGCTCTGGAGATGGCTGCCCTGCTGGCCCAGGTCTGAAAGCTACTTAAACAGTGACACATATTTCACATATTATTGTTTGTTAGACCAGACCCCACCTTAAAAAAATCAAAGAATACAGTGTAACACTTCCTGTGTCTGTGTTCAGGTGGAGTTTGGGGACTTTGAGCGTCCCTTCTCTGCTCCTGGACCGGCCCAGACCAAGTCTACCCAAACCCTGAAGCAGGTCCTGGACAGATTCTACCCGAAACATTACCGCAGGACCACGTCTGAGGAGCAGCTCAGGTACCAGAACACACTGAAGGCTGGCTCAGTCCACACACGTTTCCCGCTTCCAATGTGTGTGTATCTATTCTTTTATATGGTCGATTTAATGCGATGCCGTCTGTGAACTCAGTTATAATGTCACAATCTGTTGTCACCGTCATAAAGTGTCGGTTTCAATCACAGGAAGTTGTTTCCTGGCAGTTTTCATTTTTATTTCCTGTCGCACTCCTGAACACACAGTAACTCTAATCAGTGTTTGCGTCATTCAAACAAATCCAATCCGATCAGACCTCTGTGGAAAATAGTTTGATTCTACTCTGAAGTTTCCAATTTCAAAATGAACACTGTTGCCCCCCCCCCTCCCCCCCCCCCCCTCCCCCCCTCCCCCGCCACTCAGGCAACTGCTGCAGCGTCTCTCCGCCCGCTGGGCCTCCCTCAGGGGTCGAAGTTCCTCTGAGTGTGTGAGGATCTACCTGACCGTTGCCAGGAAGTGGCCTTTCTTTGGTGCCAAATTATTTGAAGCAGAGGTAAGTGTGTGTGTGTGTGTGTGTGTGTGTGTGTGTGTACAGTAATCTCTTGTTCATTAAGGTTATTTGTTAATGCCCAAATAACATGTCAGAGTTGATGCATCTTTAATGTGATCTTCCAACAAACAAACAAAGAGTCTAATTAGTTAACTATTAGGAACATTTTATACATACGAAAATAAAATAAAAACAAACAAACTCATTTCTGTACACAGAAAAGAAGGAAGTCAGAAAGTGCATTTGTTGTATTGTTGTTGCCTACCTCGAGCGCACACCGAGACAAATTCCAGTCAATGTTTTACTGACATGGTGACAGATTACTGCATTTTGAGGAAGGAAATAGCAAGCTCTGTACAACGTGGTTGTTCCTAATATTTTATACCAGACGATGCAATTCAGTACAACACTTCACAAATGACCATAAAGCTGAGCTAGAGTCTCTCTTGTGATGGGATCACCCCACACCAAATTGTGGCAAAGGGTGTAACACATCCAACCGTGGATGTGTAAAGAGAACTGCATCCAGCGCCGGAGGCGGCGTCCATTGAAGGCCCATAGAGTAACACGCACTAGCATTTCCTTTAACCCCGCCTCCCAGACCTCGGCCCACGCTCATTCTCGGGCTCATTCACATGAATAGAGGAAGGACAATAATTCTTGGTTCGGCTATTAGTTCATTTTCCAACTTTTGATCTCATGATTTAAACAACAGCTATTCATGTCTTCTTCATCCGCTGACGTCACTTTTCCTATAGACGTCTATTGGGGAAAAGTCTTTTCTGTCCCCTTGTTCGGACCACACCCACCTGCCGACACACCCTTCATTTTGATCTCAACTACACATCTTTTAAGCTTGGTGACTCTACAGACAGACAGCTGGATAATAAGTACTACAAACCTCCTTTGTTTTGTAGTCCCCGCGACAATAGGTGTCTCCAGCACCGCATTTTCTCATGATGACTCACGGCCATTTACTCACGAGGTTGAAAACAACACCACCAGCGTCGGACGGTAATTAGCACCTCGCTGACACAGCTTCAAACAAAAACTCTCCGTACTGTACTCGTACAGGGGGGGGTTTCCATTTTAGTTTTGGTCACTGACAAAACATACAGTGATGTCAGTGATGTGGCAGCTGCGAAAGTACTGGCTGCGGGAGGACTCAATGACAGTCATTGTTGTGCTTGTAAACAGTTTAGTCCACTAACATCCATACAGCATACAGTCCACTTCATGTGTCCCCTGTTGGGTGAGGATCAAGGACAGTGACATTGTAATATGATTGTGTTGCATACTGCTTGTATTTACTCTCAATGTATCTTATTGTGGTATATTATAGAACGTAATTAGGAATTGATCTCTTCTTTCTGGTTTTAGTCCATCACGCCCTCTCCAGAGCAAGGTGCACGCGTTTGGCTGGCGGTGCACGAAGATGGTATCAGCGTTCTGGAGCACAACTCTGTCGTAAGCATCTCTGGTGTTAGACCTGCCTGCAACTGTCCAGGCGTGATACCGTTACTGACAACAGAGGTGGTATCTACAGTATAAGTCACAGCGGAGCGTGAAATGGTTCGGAAACATCAAACGGACTTGTTTGATGCGCGGCGTTTGGATGCTGAGCAATGAGCACATAGCGATGCACATTTTTAGTTTCCGCGTTGTGCTCCACCCTCTTCATCAGAATCTTGTCAAATGTCTGTGTGTTCAGAAGCCGCTGGCGTCCCACTCGTACAAGAACCTGATGACGTTCGGGGGCTGCAAGCAGGACTTCATGCTGGTTGTTGGACAGAGCAGCGGTGGCAACGCCGGCAAAGACAAACCCACGGAGAAACACCTGTTTGCGACCGACGCCTCAAAGGTTAGTGAGAGATGAACCTTTTCGCCCGCCCTCCTCATGCTGGTTTGATGCAGTTTCGCTGGATCTGTTTTGCATGAAACAAGAACACATTCAAATATAACACAATATTACAAACATGTCTATCAGCTTTGTGCAACACATGCTTGAAAGCCGACGAGTTCCTGCTGAATGTGGGCGGTGCCAAGTGGGGTCAACCACACACTTGTTTGCTATTGGTTGAGAATCCGACTTCGCCAGTCATTGTTCACCAAAGTTGAACTTCATGTGATGCGTATGCGCACATTTTCTTTGACCCTTCGCTCGCAGGCAACACTTCTGGTTCTGCCGAGTGAAGCCAATGCGGAAGTGCCTTAAACCTGCATTCCTTCTACTGACCAGCAGGGGGCGACTCCTCTGGTTGCAAAAAGAAGTCCGATTGTATTGTCTTTGAGACAATTACTCTACTTCTGTCTTGATTTATTACCTTAGTAAACATTGTAAACATGAGTTTATGGTCTCAATCTCTAGCTTTAAGCCTTCTTCAATACAGCATGATGTTCATTTAGTAAATGATGGTCCATTTAGAGTCAAACAGACCATAAAGCGGAGTATGCTTTAGTATGCTTTCCTGCCATCGTTATGTCGCCAGTCTTCGGCTGAAACCGACCACATGAAGGATTTCTCAGCGGAGTCACAGTCTCTCATCCCCCCTCTCTCGTTTGTGTTTCGCCAACAGATAAGAGAGATCACCCTCCTCGTCTCCAGTTACGTCAACAGTGCTCATCAGCAGAAGGCCGCCGCCCACCACCTCTCCGCCCCGGCCCTGATGGTGGCGCAGCCCGTCAGTCTGAAGAGCAAAGAGCTGAGGAGCAAATCCCCGCCGGCACTGGGACGCCCCAGCAAGACCCCCACGCTGCTGTGACGGCATGGAAACTCAAACTCTTGAGAAATCTTCACTGAGCTGAGCTGCCTCAAGGACTCATTCACGGCTGCACTCGGCCTCATTCCATCGTCACGCAGCTCCTCTTTCTTGTCAGTCCGATCCTGTAGATGTGTCTCACATGGGCTGGATGCATTTTTTGGTATGTGCAATGTTCACTTCTCTGCCGACCTAAAGTGATGAGCACTGTCACCCCAAACCACGAGTGCTCAATCCAAATGAGTTCAGGCCTCTCTCTCTCTCTCTCTCTCTCGCCTGTTTGGTACCTTTGATATCTGCTGAGGTCGCAGCAGTTTGCTGATATCTCCTGAAAGACACTATTTATTGACAGACTTGAGCGTTCTGATGTCTCGCTAATGTCTCAATAATCTATCCGTGCTGCGCGGCACATTTTCCCTTTTTTTGTAGAGCTGCTCTTTGAAGTAAAGTTTTTTGTTTTCCACAGTCATGCACGGTGTAGAAGAGGCGATGAGGCTTTTGTTAAGGAATAATTAAGAGGGTGTTTTTGTGTCTTTGTCCTCCTGTAGGGCACCAAAACCCTCACAGGGTTAGACTGTTGTTGTGTAATGAAGGATACGGAGCAATGTGATGAAAGCAGGAGGCAAGAACACTCGGCGAAAAATGTTCGCGTCCCGCTTCGCTAATGCAATCGACGTGAAGACGAGAGAAAACAACAAAATCAATCTCACGGTCTGGTTCATTCTCAGATTCTTTTTTTTTTTTGTAATTCTCTTCAGTTTCAATGCAGGTGAGACAGGAAAGAAAAGACGTTCCGTTCGTGCCATCTTGAAATAAATGGCCAAATAGGATACTGAGCGTTTAGTGTGCCAGTTTGGACCCCGTGTGCTCTTAGTTACTGAATAGCCAGGAGAGCGGTGAAACTTTGATCAGAAACAAATACCGGAAGCCTTTTTTGC
Organism: Pholis gunnellus; assembly: GCF_910591455.1. Taxonomy (NCBI): domain Eukaryota; kingdom Metazoa; phylum Chordata; class Actinopteri; order Perciformes; family Pholidae; genus Pholis; species Pholis gunnellus. The sequence continues at coordinate 4,939,110 of NC_136538.1, read as the reverse complement.
GGCGGACTTGCCGGAGACCCAGCAAAGATGTTTCACGTGATTTTTGGCAGAAGTTGATTTAGAGGAAGGCGGGAAGAGGATGTGGCAGATATTGAGGGAACAGGTTGGTGGAAACGTATTTCGGTTTGCTGGGCTTCTCTGTTCTACTTGTTACCTGGCATGACACACATGAAGCTTTAAAGAACAGGATCAGATGTAGTAACCCATGTATTCTAAAGAAACTGGAAGAACAGGCCTTTTTTTGTGCTTTTTTACACAAGGTACTTAAGGATGTCCCCAGCCTGTATACAGTGAGGTGTATTTATTTGTCATATAAATTGGAAAATGTCTTAATTATTGTACAATGCTCGAATAAACTAAAACTACAGGAACAAGGCTACAGGTTTCACAGAGTGTAAAATGTGTTTTCAATAAAAACAATCCGTGCCGTCGCAGCCTCGTCATTGGCGTGGATGTGACTGACGAGTTGATACCTGCAACAGGTCCCTGACACACCTCATTCCTGCAGTCTTTCACAGAGAAGGGGGGGGGGGGGGGGGGGGGGGGGGGGGGGAGGAGACATACGATACCCAAACCTGTCTGAACTAGTTAGAGACATGCTTTTGTCCCTGTGTTGCTGTGGAGACGAAGTGTGAGGGGGGAGGGCCCCACGGGGGAGGGAAAACTGGGTGAGGCAAGAGAACCTAGACAGACAAATGATTAAATGGCTGGCTAATAAAAGCGGCTTATCGAAACCATAGATATGGAGGAGAATGAAACTGGAAGTGTTTGTGCATTTTTCACCAATCACATGGATCTACAATATGTGCATTCAAAAGCACAGCGCAACATCTAAAAGTAGGTGGTTGAGCAGTTGGCATCTGTTTAGTCACTGAGACGTGTTCACTGTGACATCAAAGGGTTAAACAGGGACTGCAAAGTGCCACCTTCAGCTGGAGCATGCGCACACACAATCCCCCACCACAGAGTTTTTTTTTCCTACCCGCCACGGTTTCACTGGCACACAGAAACACCTGTTTCCAGTTTGATGTGCATCAAATTCCCACCCCTCTGTCTTCGCTCGGTTAGAATGAAGGCCGCCTTTAAAGTACTTTCAAACTCAGCATTTGTCCAACATAACGCTGCCCTGAGTGAGCCGGAACCTGACCGACAGGTTCAACACAATGCAAAGTAGTTTCAGGAGGTTAAGCTTTATAAAAAAAACAAAAAAAAGCCGTCTGAGCTGAAAACGCCTCTTCCTCCGGATTCATGCAGGTGGAGAAGAAACCTGAGAAAGAAGTGTTGTGAGCCATGAAAAGCAGAGATTAAAAGTTGTATTCAAAGAAGAAGAAAAACAATACCAGGACAGTGACTCACTCAAAACAGGGCTGCCACACCCATTCAAAACAAACTCATCTGGGTAGGAAACCTGGCGGCCATCTTGTGTGTGAGACCTCCATGCACTGTAACCATCATGACACCGTGTTTGCATTGACTTTTAAGTATCAGCAGAACTATTTGATCATTAAGACTAGAAAAGCACTTTAGTTCCCTCCCCCCTCATGAGCTGCTGTACTTTTCCACCGTGACCAGACAAACAAAGAAGAAGAAAACCTGCACCACATCAGTGTCTTTAAAAAGATTTTATTAAAAATATTTAGACAAAACACATTAGTAGGTAGGAAACTGTACAATCTATGACGCGGACTTTAGACCACTCGATGCGTTCTGACATTAAAAAGCGGCATGTGCCAGGCACGGTTTCCAAAACACAGTTCTTTATGGCATATAGATGGACGATGCGTTAAGACTTGACACGATTTATAAATAAATGGCGGTACCAGCTGTGCCAACACAAAGAAAGCAAGTTCATTGTTACAATCTGTATTCCTCAAGTAAAATGGTAAAAAAAAAAAAAAGAAATGGCACACTCCCACTGCAAAAAAAAAAAGTTATTCCATAGAGGTCTTCATAGACTCCCGCTGAGATGAAGACTTTACATGGGGTCCAGTTCTCTTTGCTGAAGGAACATTAAAAATATTATTAAAAACACATTCCATGGTGCAAAAAGTAACTCATAGCTGGAGTCAGAGGAAGATCATCTCACCTGGGTTTTGCTGTATTTCTGATTCGCTCGCCTTCTGGCAAAGAACTGCACCAAAAAACAAACAAAATTAAATTAGGACACGTACCGATAATCCTAAAATCGGCGCTTAAGCGGCAGACATTTGGATAAAAGCACTCACCAGGACCAGCAGGCCGGCGACCACGGCCAGCACCACCACCACGATGACGGCGATGATGCCGCCCGACAGGTGCTTCATGGTGAAGGTCGGGGCCTCCTCGTCCACGTAGTACACCAGGATGTCCTCCAGCTCCATCTTCTGACCGTCCACAACGGGCGCGAACGTTTCCTGGTCCTTGAACAGGGGCAGCACCTTCACCTGCAGGGGAGCAAAAACAAGAACAGGGGTCAGTCAACGCTCTTCAAGCCATATACAGGATTTAAACAACTGAAAGAAAACAAACACATACATCTTTCTCCATGTAGTAGGCCATCCGGGACAGGTCAGTTGCGCGCTCTCCCTTTGCCTTCTTCACATCCACCACAATCGTGCGGGAATCTGCGTCGTACTGCGGCACGACAAGACGCTGTGTTAGTCAGGTACTTTTGTAATGCCATTCTAACAACATACATAAAAACGTGTCGTTTAATTGTTTTTTTTAAACTGGAGACTCACCTCGACCTCTTCCACCAAGGCCTTGTTAAAGCCCTTGTAACGTTTGTTCATGGCGTCGGAAATGGCACTGTATTAGGAAAAATAAGAAATTACAATTGTGGAATATCGAAAATCAGAAGTCAACGATGTTTGATTCTTATTCATTTGAAATGGGGGCTGTTAAAAAGTACTCACGCCTTCAGGTTTGCGGCATTTATTGGAGTTGTCAACGGTTTGTGTTTCAGCTGAAGACGAACCCACCTGGGGGGGTAAAACAAACAAGGAGACAAAGGGTTAACATTCAGCCGAACATTGACACTGATCATCCACGCCTATGATGAGGAGGACAACACTCACATGGTCTCCACCAGCTTGGGGCACGCGAGATCCTTGCCCTCCTTGTCGGTACGACGGACTCCAGCGCTGTTGACGCACCAGCACTCCTCCGTGTTGTTGCACTGCTTGGCCCTGAACTTGCCGTCAGTCTCGCAATCCGGGTCGTAGATGCCGTCGTTGTCCACGAAGGCCGTCTCCACCGGCTTTCCTCCTATTGTGCGCGTGCTCAGGCCCTTTTTAGCGCGGTACATCTCGGCCTTCATCAGGAAGCACTTGGGGATCACTGGGGGGGGGGGGGCGGAGGGGGCAAAAAAGGCAAATCGTGAGCAACCTGCAAAAGCGAAGAAAAACCTACACAGGCTTGATCACAACATCCAGGTTTTACTTACATGCTTCGCATTTCAGCGTTTGTTTAACGTTTTCGCCGACCAGAAGGGTACAAGTGCATGGAGTCCCGTCACAGGTGGCCCACTTCATAGTTTCACATGGACCTAAAAAAAAAAAAATGTACAAGAAAAGAACCGAGGGTTAGGGTTATCAATATCGAATTATGTAAGAGACCCCTGAAAAGAACTTGAAGTAATTGGCGTGCATGTCGAGATAAATATCACTCAATGTTTCAAATATCTACTGGCTCCACTTTTTATCACCACTATAGTGTGTCACAATGCACAACTGAAGTGGACAGAGGCCCCCATAGCGTGACTAAAGGAACGACCCTAAATAGGCTTGGTGTATGCCCGGCTCGTGAAGGATTTATTGTATTGCCGGTAACAGCCCTATAAACGGTGGGGGGGGGGGGGGGGTAGTAGGCTACAGCAGGTAGACTAGCAGGTTTACACCTGGGCGTTGGTTCCTCCAAACAGGACGAGTCCCCTGAGAGCGGAACAAATCCTCCCAACCCCCACCCTACAACGACACTACCTGCGTATGACAAACACCTCTTATACTGCTTTTTTTATTTGTCTACTCGCAAATAAGTCACGTTATGAGAGCAGACGTTACACTTAAAGTGAGAAAAGTGTTCCTGTTGAAACACACGGCATTAAAAATTAACATTTAAACGTATTTGTAACTAAAGCTTACAAAAAGTGCCAAGAAAACGCACTTTAAAATGGAAAATAGCACAGAATGACATTTAGGCGACGCGTTAGCGCGAACTGCATTGAAAGTTTTTTTTTTTTTTAAGACTAATCAAGTTGAATAAATCAAACTACTTACATTGAGCCGAGGCTACTGCCGCGAAGGCAACGAGAACGAGAGCAATCCACATTTTCATGATGAAAATTAATCAAACCAAAAAACGACTTGTTGAGAACAAAACAAAACCGTCAGCTTTCTGTCCCTCCGCCGTCCACAGAGGTCAAAGATGGAGTAAAGAATGGCGTTCGGGGGAAAACAAGGCTTCCTTTTTCTCCTGCAGGTGTGTCCCGGCGGTCGAACCTGTTTGAGGGAGAGAAACTCAACGAGAGCGCGTGCGCAAACACAAAGGTAACGACTTTGAAACTGGAGCACGAGCGGCACCAAAGTGAAGTAACAGCTGGTTTGTTGATTATATCCCTTTTGATGGTTGTTGTCCAACTGACACAAGAGCGGTTATGAAGTAAATTTATAAGACAACTCGTCTATTGACGTCACTTCAATTTGCATACTCGAGGGGGAGGGGGGGTTTCGTCAAGCGCACCTTTTCTCCGGTGTGACCATATTTGGTCTCTCTCTCTCTCTCTCTCTCTCTCTCTCTCTCTCTCTCTCTCTCGCTCTCTCTGTTGACATATTTTATTCTTTCAGCTTGTCAATATACAAAAATACTTTTGTGGTTAATATTTTACAGGCAACATTCTGCCTAAATTAACATTGTAACACTGTCTTATGTCTGTATCGAGTGTGGCTTTTAGTGACCTTTATACTTCAAGAATTGTTGTGATATTTCTGCAGGATGTTAAGTGTTAGTGTCTTTTTATATGTAAAGGACTTTATTGTATCATTGCAATATGCCTGTAGGATTATTATGTAGATATCACTTCAGACAGTTTACACCATATAGTTTTACACTAGACTTTTGTAATGATAGTCATATATATAGATATATATATATATCGATATATATATCCCCATTATGTTATATCGTACCTTTTATAATGTGTGTGATAGTTTTTATCAGTGTGTATTCTTATCTACGACGTGATAAGAATACACTACAATACATCGGCTATTTAGACATCAGGTTCACCAAATGTTGTGCTATACACTCAAAACATTTAGCTGTGTCCAGAGTCCATATAGTTCATATTTCATATCCCACACCTAAGCTATCCCAATATGTGCACAAAATGCGCAGCGTTTAAGCAATACTTCTAAATATGTAAAAAAATTAGCAGGTATCTTACCTGACAGAAACCAGAGGCTGGGGAAAAAAAATGTCAGGTATTGTGAGTCACGCTCTGTGGGACACGGCTGAGTCATGGCCTCAGGTCTCGTGGAGACTCTCCACCTGAGAGATACTCTCACACTCTCAGCAGTTTACCCAATGTTTACTTTCTGCTTATTCATTAGTCCCCGTCAATCAAGAGTCAAGTGGGCTACACAGAAAAAGGAAGGAGGAGATGCTACGCGGATGGGACGGAAACAATCTAAAAGACTAAATACACTAGCTTACTTTCATGGAAAAAGATAGATACAGAGGTAGAATTAATCTAATAGTCTAATCTTTGATTGTGGGCTTGATTTGTGTAACCTCATCTAGGGGAACAGTTTTGAAACAGGCAGTCACTGCACCACATTTCAATAGCTTTTCGTGATTTCTACTTGTTTGTCACTTACAAGCATATTAAGAACTGTTAAAAGAAATTGTCTGACATGTAAAAACAAAAAGAAGCCACGTATTAACTTTGTGTCTTGTCTTGTCTAAACCATGAGGTCGCCAGCAGAGGCTTCAGGAAGAAGTAGTCCTGCGTATAACCCCCCCCCCCATAAAATAGTGGGTGAAGTATTTTTGTAAGGCAACCCCCGGAAGATAGTATCGTGCTAATGGAATTTTTCCCACCAACACCCCGCTGCTGCTCATATTGTACAGAAGAACCAGAACTGGGACTGTGCTGGACCCTGCTGCAGGGATGTGAGAGGTTTCCCTAAAAGGTTTTATTCTGCTTGGAAACATTACCGCTTTCGTCCACAGGGAACACCAAAATCAACTGAAAATTAAAGTTCCTCGTAGTAGTTTTAATTCATATTTACACCTCACATTTCAAGGCCAGACTGTTGTTTTTTTTTTAAGAAATCATGATGCACCATGCTCTGAAGGCTACTTTGCCAAACCGGTTGTGTTACGAAACCCTTTCGGCTGCTGAAGAGAATTAAAAGCAGCTCACATAAAAGTGCAGGTGAGTCATTTTCACGACTGCACCTGAGGGCAGATCAAGGTTTTGCACACTCTTGCCTATGAGTTCTTCGATGAACCACAAATGTTCCAGGAAGGCCTTTATTTAAATCTGTCTACCTCGCCTACCACAGCAAAATGTAGGCAATTTCGATGGTGTGACTACATTTTAGCAGAGCAGGTCTTAGAATAATGTACCATTTTTTCTTTCTTCCCATTCTGAAAACATTGCATGAAGCAAATTACACAGCAAAAGAACAGCTCACAGCGTTAAGTCCCTGTAGACTCTCATTGTGGCAAAGAGTACTAGTCAAACACAGGTGTAACTAATAATGTTAATGATTGCTGTGTTGCAGAGGCCTGGTAGTGTGTCTGCTCCCTCACTGGAATGCAGCCTTCATTAATGGGAACGAGTGAAACCTGTGGTTCAAGAGTTGTTGCTGTACAAAAACACAACAACACAAATGTTGTGTTTTGGCAGTGTGTGTATTTAACTCACAAACATTTAAAAATACATTTTTGAGTAAAGTATACTTTATTTTGTTTCTTTTAGGACATTTGTGAACTTTTGACTATAGCGTTACTATGAGGTTTGAGTGAAACGTCTCGACAACTAGGATGGATTGCCATGAAATTTTGGTTCCGACATTCATGTCTCACTCGGGGATGAATCCAAAAACTGTGGCGTTCCTCTGACTTTTCATCTCCGGCCGTCATCACATCAAAATTAGTACAGAGGATTTGATACCTGCAGAACTACTGACATTCCCAGCAACCTCGTGCTATATTTTATGCTAGTTATCAAATGTTAGCATGCTAACTTGCTAAAGTAAGATGGTGAATATTGTAAACTTTATGCCTGCTAAACATCAGCAGGTTAGCATTGTCATAGAGCGGCGAAGCCCCGCCCCTTTTGGTGTCCCCCATGGGACCTTATTTTGGAAAAAATATGTCAGGTAGTAAATATTTTTGATCCAGTTTGACTTGTGCCATGAATTACACATATGATGTTTTTCAATTTTAAGTTGCAGTTTGTCGTAGTAACCGTTTTTTTTGTGTGAAACGGCTCAGTGTCACCAACACCAACATGGCCGTAACCTTTGACCGTAACGTCTTTTTTTTACAACACATTTTCACATTTGCTTCAACAGTTTTATGACGAAATGAGACTCTTGATGTAGTCTCTCGCTGCTGACTACCATAACAAAATAAAGTCCCAGGTGTGTGCACCGTAAATGGAGGGACTTCGCCCATCTATTGTGAGCATGTTAGCAAAAGCCTTGCTGTACCTAAGAATAGACCACTAGCATGGCTGTAGAGTCCTTTTCACTGCTAACTCCACTGTTAGGGGGTAGGCAGAAACTCCATGACACTTTGTGTCGCTAACCGCTACTTTTCATCTGCCAGAGAAGAGGCTTCACTGGGAGAGCGTGATACACAGACGGTTCATGGTCAGCACTTCCTCGAACAGTGCAGAGTCAGCCACAGACGGATAAGTAATAATCAACCCAGACCATCGCTAGTATGACTTAAATGTCAAGTGTAACAAGGGAAAGCAATTGTACAGGCCTCGAATGATTTGATACTTAAATATTTACAACAGCCAACAAAAAACACTCCCATTTTTCTCACCTGTGGACGTAGCTCATAAACCAGCTCAGTATCGTCTTATCGCTGCAGTAGCAGCTGCCAAGGATTTATGATTCTGCATGTCGTGTATTGTATACAAGCCTGGATGGCAGTGCTGGTTTTTATCTTATGCTCATGCCATATGAGTGGGATTTGCCCTACTGAACAATGCAGTCATTGCAAACAATCTACGAGTCAATTCAGTTCACGTTTTGTTTTACCAGTGGCGGGCCGTGTATTTTATACCTGGGCCTTCAGTGCTGTCCTACTACAGTTGAACCACCTCCTGATAACCTCATTATGACGTCAGCATGACGGGATGCTTCGTCATTAACGGGCAATGCATATAGTCAAAATCAATGTAATTAACACAATGACAAGAACAAACTCACAAGAACCAGTCACATATATTTATATGACAACAAAGCAGGTAGAATAACATAAAACCCAAATAACACGATTCAACAGGCCTTTGCACATTCCAGCAAAACTGCGGCGCTAAAACACGCATTCATCCACACACTCAAGAGCACCATTCAGATATTATTCACATCAGAGGGAACAATATTAACCATATAAAATGACACCATATAAACAGTATTAACGCTACTGCAGATGTAAAAAAACAAAAGCAGTTAACTTACCAAAGCTGCTGTTCACTTAAAGACAAAGTCCATCCTCCTTTCTTTGATTACCAAGAGTTCAATCCCACGGTTGTCCAGTACATCGGTTCAGTTCCAGCAAGAGGTCCTTCTCGATTCATGGACACCAGTGATGAAAGTCGAGCCTCCCCAGTTGTATTTATTGAATACGTTTTAATGCTGTCCGCTCGACAGAGGCGGTAGATATTGGGATTGTCACCGCCAAACATGCCAAAACACTGAAAATGTAATGTCACGTAAAAACTTCTTACATATCTTTAAACTTGAACTCTTTCTAATACAAAGTTCTGCTAGCTAGTTTCACAACAGTCACGCTAGCCCACTGACCAATCAAGCCGCACGTTAATGATGACGTACTTGTAGGCCAGCAAGAAGCTCTGGCACGTCAAAGAATACGCCCAACATGTAAACAACTAAAAATCTGATTGGTTGAAGACTATGACAATCAACAATATCGTCCCCATTTACTTAAACTGCAAAGGGATTCACTTATAATTCTGAAGGCCTCCGGGCAGATTTCTTTACTTAGAGACAGCATAGGGGTGAAATCTGATTGGATAAAAGCTCTACTTAAAACAAGCTGTGCTGGAAGCAGCGCAACTGAGGAAGACAGTAGCTATGCAATGAGATAATAATCTAATGGGAAACATATTTAGAATACATGTAGTGTATTTATGAAAAATAATTAAATTATAAAATAGCTATAACTTTGTGATTCTGTTTAGGCCAGCAGAGAAGGCTTTGCTGGCCCTGACAGCCCATCACTGTGTTTTACCAAGTAGAAAAAACAGTGGTGTGACATCTCAAAACAAGCGTCTTTGATACAAACTCCAACAAAGACAGGATAAATCACGCAGTGAAATATCAGTAATCCCCGATGAACGGGTGACCTGTCTTCTTACAGCGAGCAGAACAAAAACGAGTGCCACAGGGGACTGGTCCACTTATTGTGCGAGGGCTGACACATAAGCAGGGGAATATGGGTGTTCCCCTTCCCAGAGGTTTACGATGTCAGGGCAGTGCGTAGTATGTTGTGGCGGGGGCTATTGTCCCGTGTCCTAAGGGTGGAGGAATCACGGCAGAGGTTGAGGAGAAGGAGGTGGAGGAGGCCGCTTGGCGACAAGGGGGTTTGACTCTGTGGGGAAAGACTTAGAGAAGGAGAGAGATCCAGGAGAGGGGAGTTTGCCCTTTATGCTCCAAGAAAGACTCAAAGAGCACCGGGAGACGCGGAAATATGCGGTGAGTAATTCTGTCTTTCTTGTTTATCTCATTGGGTCTCGTTTTAATAGTGGCTCCTTACAGTGACCAAGATTCATTTGTGATGTTATCATTAATCCCACTCATGTGACCATGACCACATTTTTATATTTCTTAGTATTTTATTAATCTTTGTTTTATGATGCATTCATTGCTATATTATTTGTCAGGAAAACCCTATGAAACCTTTGTATTATTGTCTTACTGATGTCAATTTGTTGTTCAATGTTTACCATGTTATAGTTATCGTTTAAAACATTTGCTTTTTTATTTATAAATGCACACATTCTATTTTCCCCTCTTACTAAAAGTTAATAAGAGAAATAGATACACATCAAAAACAGGAAAATACTCTAGTAGTGCAAGTAATGTATTGTATATGCTTTTGAATAAGAAGCAGGATCATTCATGGATATTAAAAGAAAGTATTTTTGGAAATACTTATCAGCTTTCTTGCAGACGTTTTGACAAGAATATGCTATATTTCTACGCTAAAGAAATTCTGCTGCCAGAAGATGATTAGCTTAGCTTAGCATAAACTGTAGGAAAAAGCTAGCCATCTGTCCAAACAAAATCCTTTTTAAGCATTTTTAAAGCTCACTAAACAACACGTTATATCTTGCTTATTTAATCCGTACAACAGAACTGCAAACATCAAATGGTGTTGCGTAGAGGCTTATGTGACGGACTATCTCTTGGGATGGGTGTAGTGATATTTCAGCAAAGACTCGTCTTCTCTAATCTAACTCAAGATGTCAATTTGTTCACACAGAATTAACAGTGTAGAAGATATTTACACTCACAGGTAAGAACATATAATAGATGAGTTCAGATTAGGGAGGGTTATGGAGTACAAGAGAAAACAAAGGTTTTTTTCCTCATGTTTCTAAGTGTTGCAGTTGGTGATGGACATTACGGCAGCCGTCATACCCGTTTCTGTCCTAGTGGCTGTCACCTCAGGGAGGCTTGATGTGATTTACAGTAGACAGTTGCGCATTTAGGTAATGGGAGTCTGCCTCAGCCCTGTCACGCTGTCCTTCCAGAAGCTTCTCCTGAGACACAGGCAATAGCCCCTCAAGGCCTGGGGGGGGAATGTTGACATTTAGATGGTAACCCAATCACAACAAACCAGGACTGCTGTCATTGTTCTCCTAATTCAGCTCGACTATGCCCTCGAGCCACAAAAAAAATACATCTCTGTGATGCGTCTGATCGGTGACCAGTTTACCCATAACACCTTGAAAACAGCTTTGTTTCAGTCTTCTCTGAGGAAACTGTAGTGGCAGGGAATGTCTGGAAAGTTTTAGTTTTCTGAAAAAGGGGTAAAAAACTACTCCAATCATCGTATGCTATACAATAGGCAAAATGTTCTTAAATCATATGATGAGACCTTGAATCCAAAGAGTCCATTTCACTGCCCCCTGCTGCTACCACCTGCTCTTGTCTACTTTCCAGGCGAGGCGCAGTTCATCTCGAACGAGCCTAATGTCGGCAAGAAACTTCCTCAGTTTAAGACAATTATCTTTGGTAATACATGAAGCATTACCTAATGCTAACGTTTGGTGGATTTAGAAGTAATCTGCTGACTCAAATAGACAAATTGTAAAAACACCTGAAAGTGTATTGGATGGATGTAAAGTGGATGTTTTCTCTCCACTAGTCTGAAAGAAGACATGTTATGGAAGCAAAATAGCACCAAAATAAAAAAATTGACCAATGCATGAAAAACGCTGTTTTTGCCTGTAGTGTCTTGCCTTAAAAAAAGAGATACAACTTTTTAGGGAGTAAAAGAAAATATGCAGGTTTTACAGGCTGTATTAATTGAGCCTCTATCATATTAGCAGTGAATCATATGGCTGATGAATAACAGGTATTTAATGAATTACAAAACAATTTTAATCTGAAAACATTTATAAATATATTTTACATCAACAAACTTCGTCTGGTACGAATAGCTTGCGATGTCGGATAAATCAGAGCAGATTGGCAGTAAATGACCTCTTTGGGGGTGAGTGAGGATAAGGGTAGGTTTATCTGTGTTACATCAACCGTGACAACAGACACCATTGTTCAGTGGGATGGAAGTAGGCTGTGCAGTAAGACAGGTAACCTTTGCATTTAGGTTGAATCAATACTTTACTTCCTATTTCGGGAACAGAGCTGGATGATATTTCAGACTTCATGTGTTTAGAATTACAGTGGGGGAAAAAAGTATTTAGTCAGCCACCAATTGTGCAAGTTCTCCCACTTAAAAAGATGAGAGAGGCCTGTAATTTTCATCATAGGTATACCTCAACTATGAGAGACAAAATGAGAAAAAGAAATCCAGAAAATCACATTGTCTGATTTTTAAAGAATTTATTTGCAAATTATGGTGGAAAATAAGTATTTGGTCAATAACAAAAGTTCATCTCAATACTTTGTTATATACCCTTTGTTGGCAATGACAGAGGTCAAACGTTTTCTGTAAGTCTTCACAAGGTTTTCACACACTGTTGCTGGTATTTTGGCCCATTCCTCCATGCAGATCTCCTCTAGAGCAGTGATGTTTTGGGGCTGTCGCTGGGCAACACGGACTTTCAACTCCCTCCAAAGATTTTCTATAGGGTTGAGATCTGGAGACTGGCTAGGCCACTCCAGGACCTTGAAATGCTTCTTACGAAGCCACTCCTTCGTTGCCCGGGCGGTGTGTTTGGGATCATTGTCCTGCTGAAAGACCCAGCCACGTTTCATCTTCAATGCCCTTGCTGATGGTTTTCACTCAAAATCTCACGATACATGGCCCCGTTCATTCTTTCCTTTACACGGATCAGTCGTCCTGTTCCCTTTGCAGAAAAACAGCCCCAAAGCATGATGTTTCCACCCCCATGCTTCACAGTAGGTATGGTGTTCTTTGGATGCAACTCAGCATTCTTTCTCCTCCAAACACGACTAGTTGAGTTTCTACCAAAACGTTCTATTTTGGTTTTATCTGACCATATGACATTCTCCCAATCCTCTTCTGGATCATCCAAATGCTCTCTAGCAAACTTCAGACGGGCCTGGACCTGTACTGGCTTGAGCAGGGGGACACGTCTGGCACTGCAGGATTTGAGTCCCTGGCGGCGTAGTGTGTTACTGATGGTAGCCTTTGGTACTTTGGTCCCAGCTCTCTGGAGGTCATTCACTAGGTCCCCCCGTGTGGTTCTGGGATTTTTGCTCACCGTTCTTGTGATCATTTTGACCCCACGGGGTGAGATCTTGCGTGGAGCCCCAGATCGAGGGACATTATCAGTGGTCTTGTAGGTCTTCCATTTTCTAATAATTGCTCCCACAGTTGATTTCTTCACACCAAGCTGCTTACCTATTGCAGATTCAGTCTTCCCAGCCTGGTGCAGGTCTACAATTTTGTTTCTGGTGTCCTTTGACAGCTCTTTGGTCTTGGCCATAGTGGAGTTTGGAGTGTGACTGTTTGAGGTTGTGGACAGGTGTCTTTTATACTGATAATGAGTTCAAATAGGTGCCATTAATACAGGTAACGAGTGGAGGACAGAGGAGCCTCTTAACCCTCCTGTTATGTTCGTTTTTTAGGTACAGCCATGATGTTCACGGGTCAATATGACCCGGTGCAGGTTTAATCATCCAAAAGTTGTCAGAAACCAAAAAATCCTAATAAATATAGTTTGTACCTCATCACCAACACCCTTACTAACAATTCAATCAGTTTTTAGTGGAATGGAGTTATTCCCCCCTCCATAGATCATAGTTCAATGAGGGTAACTCACTCGTTTTAATGAAAAATACATGTTAAAACAATTTTTTAGGTACATTGGAAAAACCTAGATGTAAATTGCATTAGTCTACCATAACATGTATTTTCTTCTAAATTTTTTTTACATTTTGAAACTTTCTTTTTTTCATGGGGTGATGTAGATAAATGGAGAAGAGACACCTCTGCTGTTCAGGGTCATATTGACCCGCTCACTCAAAATCAAGCCAAATGAGTCATAAGGATTTGTATTGAAAGTAAACTGTATTTATGTTTATTTATAGTGTTAAGAAACACACATTTACAAAAATGAACAAGATATCAACACAATGAACGAGGTGTGTGTGTGTGTGTGTGTGTGTGTGTGTGTGTGTGTGTGTGTGTGTGTGTGTGTGAAATGGGGTGAAACATGTTGGGAGGAGTAAGAGATACTTTGTCTCACATTTTCAAAGAAAGAAATGGTCTAAACTTGACCCCTTTGATCCCTTATAGCCTCCACTTCACTGCCGGGTCAAATTGACCCCGAACATCATCTCTGTTATATAAACATGCAAGGGGGGGTTGCAAATACATGATTGGGTAGGACTCCCAAGCAACCCTTTCGTATGTTTCTCCCCTCTCCTGCTAAGTGTGGGTGGAGTTTTCCCGCGAGAAAAAAAAAGGTTTCCCTTTCCTTTCTCGCACAGGTGCGGTGTGTGTGTGTGTGTGTGTGTGTGTGTGTGTGTGTGTGTGTGTGTGTGTGTGTGTGTGTGTGTGTGAAATCGGGTGAAACATGTTGGGAGGAGTAAGAGATACTTTGTCTCACATTTTCAAAAAAAGAAATGGTCTAAACTTGACCCCTCTGATCCCTTATAGCCTCCACTTCACTGCCGGGTCAAATTGACCCCGAACATCATCTCTGTTATATAAACCTGCAGGGGGGGGTTGCAAATACATGATATTTTTTATTTATTTTTTTTCACGTAGATTACCCTAATTAAGGCAAGCAGAAGAAGTTTCATACAGAAAAAAAAATTGTAAATATTTTTTCTAGATTTTCAAACTTTGAAACGGGTCAATTTGACCCGCAACATAACAGGAGGGTTAAAGAAGAAGTTACAGGTCTGTGAAAGCCAGAAATCTTGTTTGTATATAAGTGACCAAATACTTATTTTCCACCATAATTTGCAAATAAATTCTTTAAAAATCAGACAATGTGATTTTCTGGATTTTTTTTTCTCATTTTGTCTCTCATAGTTGAGGTATACCTATGATGAAAATTACAGGCCTCTCTCATCTTTTTAAGTGGGAGAACTTGCACAATTGGTGGCTGACTAAATACTTTTTTTCCCCACTGTACATGCTGCGTTTTTTATTTAAAAGTGAGCGTCTTCTTGTTCTTCACTCATATCTCTCGTGTATTTAATAGGATCAGATAAAAAAAGACCAAGTATGGCCACTATGTTTCTGAAAAACAGATAAAACATTCTCATGATTCTTCCCTTTGCCCACACAGGATTCCACTCCTGTGGCTGATAAGTCTACTTGCAGGGCTGGAATACTGCTGTGCAGGTATCTTACCGTCACTGGAACCATCTTTGCTTTCTTTACCAAACATACAGACAGCAGACACCAAATCACATGTGCACCTGAGACAAATTTGTAAAATTGAGTTGACACATAATCACATTCAGTGTTTCTCAAGCTACTATCTCTCCCTCTTGTTCTTTTCAGTTGTCGACCCGAAGGAATGTGCGGCGGCGGGCAGCAAGTGCGACCCTCAGGCTGAGTGTCTGAAGGTCAGAAACAACTTCACCTGTGTGTGCCGCAATGGCTACCAGGGCGACGGTCTGCTGTGCAACGACATCGACGAATGCCTCAGTGGACTGCACGGCTGTGACTCGCAGGCCCGCTGCAAAAACACCCTGGGCAGCTACAGCTGTGTCTGCCTCGGTGGATATGTCGGAGACGGCATCAACTGCCAGGACATCAACGAGTGCCAAAAAGACAATGGGGGTTGCCATGCCAATGCCCTCTGCACGAACTCCGAGGGTGGGCGACAGTGCCGGTGTAAAGCCGGCTTCATGGGCAACGGCCTCGAGTGTAATGATGTTAACGAATGCGCTAACCAAAGGATCTGCCACTGGAACGCCACCTGCATCAACAACCCTGGGTCCTACGTGTGTACCTGTAATGCAGGCTACAAGGGCAACGGGAACTACCTGTGTCTTGACGTAGATGAATGTTCAGAGACTCCTCAAGTGTGTTCTTCTTCACTTGGCTACACAGGCTGCAAAAACCTGCCCGGCACCTACCGCTGCACGTGCAACAATGGCTTCGAAAGTAACAGGCAGAGGTGTGTGGACATTGACGAGTGTGCGAGCAACCTCTGCAGTCTATACGCAGACTGTATCAACACCATGGGGTCATACCGGTGTAGCTGCAACAGCGGTTTTGACGGAAACGGACTGACGTGCGCAGATGTAAATGAATGCAACGGAAACAATGAATGCGATCCCAGCGCTGCTTGTATCAACAGGCTTGGGACCTACGAGTGCTCCTGTTTGGGAGGTTTTATAGGAGACGGTCGACTGTGTGAAGACATCGATGAGTGTGCAAATCCCAACATCTGCCCTTCAACCACTATCTGCGTCAACACTGCGGGGTCGTATTACTGCGACTGTGGCACCGGCTTCATCTTCAACAACTCCAGGTGCTATGACCAGGATGAATGCATGGAGGGCCGCTGCAGCCCATACGCAACCTGCACAAACTCACCTGGCTCCTTCTCTTGTCAGTGCACAGCCGGGTACAGGGGAGATGGCTTCACCTGCGCGGATGTGGATGAGTGCTCTCTAACTAAGCAGTGCCACTCCAATGCCCTTTGCATCAACCTCCCCGGCTCCTACAACTGCACCTGTCAGGTGGGTTATTCTGGAGATGGGGTCATCCAGTGCGAAGATGTGAACGAGTGTCTGGTGGATAATGGAGGGTGCAGAAACAAAGCTTTGTGTGTCAACAACGAGGGCTCCTTCTCTTGCCAGTGCCAGTCCGGCTTCATCTTGGTTAACCGGACTCTTTGTCAGGATATAAATGAGTGTAAGGAGCGGAACAACCCATGTCGAGTGAATGAAGAGTGCAAGAATGTCGACGGGTCATATGAGTGCCCCTGCCAGGTCGGTTACTACCGCCCAGCCAGCAACATGGACTGTGTTGATATGGACGAGTGTAAAGACAACCCGTGCCATGTCAACGCCACGTGCCTCAACACCATCGGGTCCCACACTTGCACCTGTAAGCGAGGTTTTTCAGCATTCGGCACCCAGTGTGAAGATATAAATGAGTGTTTTGTGGAAGGCACATGTCACCCTCGGGCGCTATGCACCAACTTCATTGGGGACTTCTTCTGCTCCTGTCAGCAGGGTTTCAAAGGTGATGGCTTCTCCTGTCAGGATGTAGACGAGTGCAGCCTCTCCGATACCATTTGCCCGTCCTTCTCAAAGTGTATCAACTCCCCTGGTGCTCACGTTTGTTCCTGTTTGAATGGCACAGTGGCCTTCAACGGCAACTGTGTGCCACCCAGTCTGTTGTGTGACCCTGCCTGCCACAATCACGGCCTGTGCCACCGATCGCCTGCCGGATACCAGTGTGTGTGCGATCTGGGTTACGTGGGCGACGGGCTGGCTTGCTCTGACATAGATGAGTGCCAGAGGGAAAACGTTTGTCCTCAAAATGAAACGGAGTGTGTGAATATCCCGGGATCGTTTTCCTGTGTCTGCAAAAAAGGCTACACTCTCAATGGAAGACTGTGTCTTGGTAAGACAGTTTTATTGTTGTTTTTTTAAATAGTGAGTGTAAGCTTGGTTCCAGACCTCCAAATTGC
This sequence comes from Pholis gunnellus, assembly GCF_910591455.1. Lineage (NCBI taxonomy): Eukaryota > Metazoa > Chordata > Actinopteri > Perciformes > Pholidae > Pholis > Pholis gunnellus. Next base: position 4,921,541 of record NC_136538.1, on the reverse strand, counting down.
TGTCCACATCTCTGATATGTTCAGCGATTGAGTCAATCATAGCAAGGCTATATTAAGTGAAACACAAATGGCAATGCAGTCCAGTTCTTAGGCTATGATTAACTGTACCTATTTAAAAGAATAGTTCATAAGCTGCACTGAATGTACTAAATACTACTGATCTTTTCTCCATTATCTTGTCTGTTATTGTTTTCACTTTTCTAATCCATATCAATTAAAAAGCAGACAATGAAGATAAACAGAAGACAGATTAAGGAATTTGTTGGGCAATTAAGATGTGGTTTGTCCCAAAACCACATTTTCCGACTACAGTACGTTAGTATCAGGACGTTATCCCTAATCCTTGTAACATTTAGTGGGAATACTCATTCTAGTTTTGAACAAAAAGAAAGTTTAGGGCTTGCAAAGGAAATAATTGAAAATACTGCATTAAAAGTTACATAATTCATGAAGCAATGAATGGTTCTCACCATTAAATTAAATCAAATATTGAAATAGCACATTTTGGTATCGTTAAAAAAAGATATTCTTCACACCACAACTGGAATAAAATGGGACATCGTCTTTACATCTGTTGCAAATAATCATAATAATGAACAATAGTCACCTCAGTTTCCACACATTTCAATTTGACATGACAGAATCAGAATAATGAGTTATATCTCTTTTTCTTAAATTCTGATATATTTTCCTTTTGATATGTAGCCACCGAACTAGTACCTCACTTCTAATTAAAAGTACATGTGTAAAACTTGGCTTAAACAACACACAGACATCCATCACTCTAATAATGGATTGTCCTCTAAAGTGATGCTGATAAGCTAAATGTTCCCCCTCTCTTTCTCCCTACTCCCCTTCCCCAGATGTGAACGAGTGTGAGACCAGGCAGCACGAGTGCAGTGAGTTTGCACGGTGTGTCAACACAATGGGCAACCATTTGTGCTTCTGTCTCAGCGGCTTCACAGGTGACGGGAAGAACTGCTCTGGTAAGAATCAATTCCTCGTTAATTAATATTGATTGCACCAGATGTTTCTTTTGCCCCCATAAGTGGACTCCCCCTTAGCACCATTTGGGCCTGTTTCTCTGACACTGTCCCATTTTGGATAAATTATAGACTTTGATGAGTGCCAAGTCCAAAATGGAGGATGCCATCCGGTTGCCGGCTGCAATAACACGCCTGGATCTTTCTACTGTGCCTGCCCACCTGGCATGGCGGGCAATGGCTTTGACTGCCAGGATGTGAATGAATGCGAGCAGAACTCCACCCTGCCACACAACTGCAGCGCCCAGGCTTTGTGCCGCAACACAAACGGGTCCTACATCTGCCAGTGCCTGGATGGATACCAGGGAGACGGCTTTGTTTGTGAGGATGTGGACGAATGTCAGCAGGCCACGGCTTGTAGCGGGAACATGACCTGCAACAATGCTCCCGGTTCCTACACATGTTGGTGTATCTTGGGCTTGGTGTACGACGAGGGCACATGCATGAGTGAAGACACCTGCCTGAATGCTAGTAGCGTCTGTCACCCGCTCGCCGAGTGTCACCAACACCAGGGGTCCTTATACTGCCAGTGCAAAGATGGTTTTGAAGGAAATGGCACCGAATGCTGGGATGTGGACGAATGCGACGAATCGCAAGATGAAGTCTGCCCTTCCTTCGCCTACTGCCTCAACACTTTTGGCTCCTACATCTGTGATTGCTGGGAAGGATTTCAGGACAATGGGACACATTGTCAGGACATGAATGAATGTGTGACGAGGAACTTCACCTGTCCTGACAACAGCACTTGTACTAACACAGAGGGGAGCTACACATGTACCTGTGACCCAGGCTTCTCAGGCAACGGCTCCCTGTGTTTGGACGTAGATGAGTGCTCCCTTGGCTTCATCCAGTGCCCTAAATTCTCCAACTGCCTAAACACAGCTGGATCTTTCGTCTGTGAGTGCTGGGAAGGTTACCAAGGCAACGACACTGGGTGCGAGAATATAGATGAGTGCCGAGACAACTCTACCTGCCCTGAGCATAGCACATGCATCAACACCGACGGAAGCCACCTGTGTCGTTGCGAGGCCGGATTTTCCCGCGTGGATGACTTGTGTGTGGACATCGATGAATGTAATGACACGGAGCTGGTGGAGCTTTGCACCAATGGCACGTGTATGAATGCTATCGGCTCATATTACTGTGAATGTGTCACAGGATTCTGGAGTAATGGGACGGAGTGCGTGGATGTGGATGAATGTCCAGATTCCCGCAACTCTTCGGTGTGTCGGCATCAATCAACATGCGTCAACATCCCCGGGTCTTACCGTTGCCCCTGTAATCAGGGGTTTGTTCTGAATGGTACGGAGTGTCAGGATGTGGATGAGTGTAACGCCACTGATGGCACCCCTTGCCCGGAGCACTCATTATGCAACAACACAGAAGGGTCCTTCTTCTGCCTGTGTTCTCCTGGGTACAAACCTATTAGCGCGGGCTGTGAGGATATTGACGAATGCAAGGACAACGCCACCTGCCGCTTTGACCAGGTGTGCACCAATGTCCCCGGAGCGTACAACTGCTCTTGTCCGTTGGGGTATCAAGAGGAGAAACAGGCATGTGTTGACACCAACGAATGTGAGAATTCACCGTGCCACCCCTCGGCGCGATGCTGGAACACCCTTGGCTCCTTTTCATGCCACTGCTCTCTAGGCTTTGCCGGAAATGGCTCCTGGTGCAAAGACGTGGATGAGTGCGTTGCCCTGACCAAACCGTGCCACCACCTGGCTCGCTGTCACAACACCCCAGGGTCATTTGTATGTGTGTGTAGGCCCGGCTTTGTGAGTATCGGGCCACTGTGTGTAGACTTTGAAGAGTGCCAACAGACTAATGGGCAGTGCCACCCTGCGGCGACCTGCTCCAACCATGCAGGGGGGTTCAAATGCTCTTGCAGTCAGGGCTGGATTGCTACCAAAGACAATGGTCAAGGAATAAATGGATGTGTGGACTTGGATGAGTGTGTGTCACCCATGGCATGTCCTGGGCAAACGACTTGCACCAACCTGCCAGGGTCTTACAAATGTTCCTGTCCAAAAAACAGCACAGTTTGCAGAATGATGACTCAGAAGGGTTGGTTCTGCCTTTTGTTTCATGTTTTTTTTAATTCATTAGATGTGTTACTTATTACTTTTCTTTGACTGTCAACATTTTCGTGCATTCTTGATATGTCACATCATTAAGTGAAAACCTTGTATCTCAAAAATGTCAGTGTCTAATGGCCTACAAATGGCCTTGGTTTTAAGTAGCCATTTGGGGAGTTTATCCCTTTTGTAGTTAACGTTAAATATTTACATTTCATCAAAACATCAAAACTGGAGAAAAAGGTTTTATCCAACACCTGTGTAGTTTGAAGCTAGCAACTACCATTTGTAAACATGTAATTAGATTAAATTAATTTAAAAGACAACCAACGTAATCAAACTACATTTAAGAATTGACGTTCCGCTCACTCACGGTTTCTCTGCTGCCTCACTGAGTGACAACAACGTTACTCTAAGACAGTTTACAATGCTAACAACTTTACCTCTATCCATCATATTTCCATTTATGGTGTAAAAACCCAAATTATTCCGCACATTACTTCTCAGGTTATTAGTGTCATTGTTCTCCAGCCCAGCCTTCAGCACAGCTTGCTGGTTTTCTCCATGTTGCATTAGCGAAGAGGAGAGCAATAGCCTAGCTCAAACAGCAACAAGGCATGCCTATAGTTAGAGTGACGGGGCTTTTATTTTCTTCAAACGACCCCCACTGAATTTCAAGTCGTGGCCTATTGAGCTTCATGAATTTTTCATTCGAACTAATTACTACAGATCAAATATGAAAGAAATGTCCAAAGTTTCAACTTTTTTCCATACTTTTCGAATAAGAAGTGACAGCTTAAACATTGAGGTCAAATGCTGGTAATAAGTGAGCTGATGAGTTTGGTTGATGACAATATAATGTCGCTATAGTTTAACTGTCTGTTTCTCCCCAATAGAGAGCAGCCTGTACCCCTTTGGAGCAGAGGTTGGAGATAAAGGATTAAGAATGGACACTGAAGATGGAAATTCCCCATACATCACTCCACCAATGGGTTTCCCATTCATGGGAAAATTGTACGACAGGGTTTATGTGAGTTTCCAAGTGCATCTACAACCAGTGGCAGTGCTAGACCATTTCAAATGGAGGGGATCAGGATTGGTCTACATTCAACTTTAGGTACCAAATATGACAACAAAGCAGTGGGGGATCTGTTAGCTGAAATGGGTATATAATGTTCTCAACTATGTTTTCATTGCTGTGTAATCACCTGAAACTAGGAATCAAAGTGTTTTCGCTAGCTTAGAATTCGCTCTTCATATCTATATGGGGAGCCGCGGCTCATGTTACCACAGTCTTTGAAAGGGAAAGAATACTCATTCAGTGTTAACATACATTTTATTCATCACTGTCCATGAATAAATTACAACTTTGACAAAGTGAGGAGGGGTCCAGAGAGGGGTCCAGAGAGGGGTCCAGGCATAATATGTTATGGGGGCACTGCCGCCGCCCCTTCTTAGAACCACCATTTTCTACAACACAAGGAAATTGTCAGAGAGTGCACATCGCTGCCTAAATGTGTATAATCCTCTAAAACTGTTGAGAAACTATTGACAAAATCTTATTCTAACTTTCCAACAAAAAAAGTCTTTGAAATATCACAACGTAGGTAACAGTAATGCTCAGTGAAATATAACAGCATAAGCTTCATGAGTGGGATATTTGATAGCAGAACATTTATATCACATGGCTTATTACCTTTTACAGTGTGTAGATGGCAGCATAACATCACCCATACAAAATGTGATCCCTGTGGGGCTCACATGTTTTGCTTCAGGGTTTCTAGCAATGAAATAGTGCGGCAATAATTCACACAGCTCTTATGATGAAATCAGGACAGAATAAATGACAAAATGAGATGAAAAATAGAGAAAAGGGACATGTTAAGTTAGGATTTTTCAATATCTGTCTGATATCATGTCTGTGTCTTCCTTTCCTTTCTCAGTGTTCTGACAACGGCCTTGTCCAGTTTCAATCTGCCAGTGAGAATGAGCAGTACCTGCTCCCGGCCCCTTTCGCCACCGGTTTCCCCGACAACATGGATGTGTCTCTGTTGGCGGCGTTTTGGGATGATGCTGACCTCACACATGGGGACGGACGGCTGCTCTATCAGGTTCGATGTCATCCGGGGTCACGGTCTGGCCGGAGTTTGCTTTAATTTTCTCGTTCAGTTGTAAGAATTAAGTAAAAAAAGTCTAAGAACGGCTTAGTCATTGTTTGATAGAGATGCAGATCAGAAAACCAGCTTTATTTTGCAACATGTGCTTTATTTTACTCCTTCTTATCTTTTTTTCTAATCTCCCAGGAATACCATGAGCTGGATATGTCGGATGTCTACTCCCAGATAGTGTTCAACCGTACGGCAGACGAGGTGTCAAAGTTTGAGGAGGGCAGAAATAATCCCGCCTTCACCCCTGCCTGGATCCTCAAGATCACCTGGGACCATGTGATACCCGTCTCCTTCCAGAAGATCAACTACTCAGAGGTTCAAATCTTTCTTCTTTGTTTTTTTTTCACATCTGAACCATATTTAAATACCTAAAATAATGCAACATATGTTCATCAATGTGATACCTAACAGGCAAGCTTATTGCACTGGTTTGGTTTTCTGACTACAGTTTGAGGTTTACTGTTGTGCAATCCTGGTACCTGGTATCATACATGGAATAACTCATATTTCCAGTCTCAATAGGATAAAACCATGGACTGCATATAAGAAGGATAAAACACACCATTAAGAATATAAAAACATCATCATTTCTATCAAACTCTGTCTGACTGAAGCTCTACCGATCCCTTACATCTCTACGTAGCAGCCTCAGTGGAAGGTGTGATGAGGGCAGGGAGTGTTGCTGTTTGCTTGCATTGCCATGTGCAACGTGAACCCTTGACCCGTCAGCTCACAGAGAGCAGAATTCATAATTCCTGGAGCAGTGGTGCTTTTTTGTTTAACTCTGGTGCCACCTTGGGGCTGTTTCACCTACAGGGTTTGAGTGTATCTGCAGACACGTGTCTATTGTATGTCCTCTTGCAATGTCAGTTGTATTGCATTGTATGTGAGGTCCTGTTAATACACTGAGGATTAATTATACCCAATTATGACTCTTATTAGACCCTTTAAAAAGTTGTTTTAATTCATGAACGAATAATGTAAAGATGTTTTTAAAGAGCGTTGAAGTGGGCTTTCACAACTTGATAACTGTCATTTTCAGACCAACACTTTCCAGTGTATCCTGACCACGGACGGAGCACGCTCCTTTGCCCTCCTGCGATACGGGGAGATGCTCTGGGGCCCAGGCCAGAGGCCACATCACGACGCTCTCATCGGCTACACAGACGGGAGGTCCTCCCACAGGGAGCCCACGGTGCCCCCGGGAAACCTTTTCGGGCCTGGGGGCAGATACAGGCCCCAGCAGGTGAAAGGGGCCCTGGGGAAGCCAGGCCAGCTGGTGTACGACTTGACGGGACGGGCGGAGACGGACGGGGATCCGCGCATCAGGTGCCAGGCGTGGGCGACCAGGGAGCCTGACCCCGCTGAGTGGACAAAGGAGCTGTCTCCGTGTCCCTGCACCCGCATCCAGGCTGAGAAGGACCTGTCGTTCCTGCAGGACACTACCGGTCCGGGTTCCAGGGTGAGGACGCTGAGGGGTCAGCGGTGGGGGGGCGCGGGGGGACACATCGTCCGGTCCATCCTGTCCAGCAGACGTGGTTCAGGGAAGAGGTGCGTGTACGAACCGGATGGTCCCTTGTTGGCGGGGTACAGTGAACGCTACTTCTCCGGAAACAGCATGCAGAAACATATCGGTAATACACGCGGTTTTCTATTTTTGGTCAAATCCAACATGAAAAAAAAAGTCTAAACACAAATGTATACGTATCTAATAGAGCTTTGTACTGTACCCTTCATCATATTAGGGATTGATGTCAGTAATACTTACACACAAAAAAGTTTGCGCCTTGCTCAAGGACAAAGTAAGACGCACCTCAAAGCATCCTTCTGCTCACAGGGCAGTATGTCTGACTACTAATCCGTGCCTTCCAGTGTAAATATTTAATCAAAGCTCTCTCTCCAGATGAAGATCTCCTGCCATTCCAGTGGTGTTGTATTGAGTCTCCTCTCTGCCACCTTTACCTCAACAAGAGACCACTGGACCGTTGCCAGGGTTACAGCTGGGACAGTCCTTACGGCTACACTCGGGGAAAGAAGGCGACGCAGGGTGTCGGTGAGGGGATTCTTTCGAGTAAACGCATGTTTTACTGGTGTCTGCCCATTCCCAGAAAACCTTTAATCAAAGGACTACATCAGGATGAATTTACCAGAAAGCCTCTCTTCTCCATGTTTCCCTTGCAGGGATGGTTTACGGCAGCCTCCATTTCATCACATTCGACGGGACCGAGTACTCCTTCAAGGCCCTGGGAGAGTTTGTGATAGTGCGCCTCTCCTCCGCCACCGGCTCTAATATCTTCACCCTGCAAGGACAGACCGACAAGCTCCACACAGACACAAAGGGGATCATTGAGGTCCCAGTGGTGGTGCGCATGGCCGCCTTCCACCAGGGCATTGGCAAGGTCAGGTTGTGTGTGTGTGTGTGTGTGTGTGTGTGTGTGTGCAGAGGGGAGACAGTGTAACTGTGTGTGTATTTCACAGAGAGAGAGAGAGAGAGAGTGTCTTACAGGAAGTGTTGCATTTTGGAAAATGAGCCTATTCCCTTTCTTTCTGAGAGGTAGAGGAGGAGATCGTGGAAGCCCTGAAAGGCAAGTGAGAAAAACAAATGAGGTGATCCTTTCCTAAGTCTGATCTAACTTGATGAAAAGGTGAAAGAAAGTTTTGCCACGTAACATTTATTTTTGCCAGGGGGACTTTTTACGTTTTTTTCCATCTGTGAAAACAGGTGGGGAAAAGATTGTTGTCTCGATTATTTACCTAACTTACTAACACACGATATACTTGTGTTTAGAGTGCATGGAGAAATTAGATGATTAATTCAGCCTCTTGTGGCCGAAATTAGTAGTACAATAACAAAGTGTCTTGTTTGTTTTATACACAAACAAAAACAAAAGCAGCTACTTGTGGTTTTAGGGGGAGTTTATGCTAAGCTAAGCTCCTCGCCTCCCACTTTAAATGAATCTTCTCACCTAACTCTGGGAAAGAGAGCGAATTAGTGCATCAATAATCGTATGTATTTTTGTGATGAGGAATAAGAGAGCTGGTCAGGAAAATTTACCATTGACTCATCTGACCTCAAATAATTTCCCCAAATCTTTTGGACGATTACTTTCAACCTTTTTTGGAGTACACGATGGGTTGGCAGTGACACGGGTACAGAAACTTAAAGACAATCACAGTTTTCCATCCAGTTGTTAAAAGCAGGCTAAATAGAATATATAAATAAAAATATTAGATAATATGTATAAATCCTTCTTTAACTCTAATATTCATGTTTTATTTTCAGATTGAATGGAGATGTGTGGAGAACGGAGACAGACTGCAGGTCTTTGTGGACAATGTTGAGGTCCCAGTCACAGTTGGTAATGATCACCGCACACATTTGACAATCAATTAAAAAAATAACTGTATGAGACTACATAGTGCACAGATTAAACAAATGAAAAAGCATGTATTTCAGATCTAAAAGCTGTAGGAGACAAAAGCATCGCTGTCCTTTCAGGTGTCGTGCACATGGGGAAGGACTTTGCAGTGCACTGTATGTCAGTGAATCGCTGCGCGGCGGTGTACGCCGGTGGTCTCCATGTGGTGGCGTGGCGGGTCGTCGGCCACAATCAGCTGGCGGCCATGGTGGAGGTTCCGCAGGCCTTCTACAACCGCACCGTGGGCCTCATGGGTCTCTGGAGCTCCAAGCGCTCCGACGATTTCCTCATGTCCGACGGCAGGCTCCTCCGCTCAGCGGACCTCAACCCCCCCTCAGAGGAGACACTGCACACCTTTGGCCTGTCCTGTGAGTGGACTTTAGTCCGTTAGTTAGCTGGATAGGTTCTGCAGTCTTCTCTCCACGCTTTTGATCAGCTTTTTAGGATGCTATAATCAATATTTCTTTTGTTGACAGTGGATCAAAATACTTTGTTTAACAGGTTTCATTGGCCATGACAGGACAATGTTTGGCCTCCCTGCACTTAACATTTTGCTGTCAGCTTAAAGGTGCAGTATATAGGATTTAGCGACATCTAGCGGCAGGGTTGCAGACTGCAACCAACTGAAACTCCCAGGTGCCAAGCGCGCCGGAGAGATACGGTGGCCGGCGCGAAAACACGAAAAACAGGAATGTCCCTATCTAGAGCCAGAGTTTAGTTTATCCTTTCTGGGCTTCTGTAGAACCATGGCGGCCGGCTACGTGAGTAGGACCCGCTCCGTATGTAGATATAAACCATCAAAAACACAACAATTCTTATTTCCAGGTGATTATACACCAAATAAACCATACTTAATAATTCTATATTCCATTTCGGCCAATAGATTCTCTTAAATGCCACACACTGTACCTTTAATACGAAACAATGTGTGAGTCAGGCCTTCCTGAGTCTAATCCAAGTCTAGGTGATTTTTGAGGTGTTTTGCACAGCTACACCTGTCCCTATCCTCATCTCTGTACCTGTGTCTGTATTTTTCTAGGGGCAGTTCCTGTCCCAGAGAGCCTGTTGTTATCTCCACCTCCACTGGTTCCACTGGAGCTGGCCCCCTTTGAGCGCCTGCTGGGCAGCGTCAGTCCTGCTGAGGTGGAGGATCTGAGGAGAACCTGTAAAGGCAGCATGCAGTGTGTCCACGACACCGTAGCCAGCGGCAGCTCCGGCCTGGGCCTGCAGACTCTGGAGGCCAAGAAACAATATCAAAATCTGACTCGGATCTATGGTAAGATGGCTATTTTTTTTTTTGGAACGTTTTTTTTGTTTCATGTTTTCACCATTGACTTGCATTGATTTGATGTGGTCTGTTAGGTAACACGCCTCCCATAGTGACAGAGCCCACAGTGATCCGCTGCAAGGTCAACTCAACTGTCAAAATCCAGATTGTCACTCAGGACCCAAATGGAGACCCCGTCACCTACTCACTGCTCCACCCTAGGCCTGCACGGACTTCCATAGGCAGTGGTGAGACACTTGTAATCTAAACCAAAGGCAGATGGTACGGCCTCTTAATAAGCATCCGTCACCGTACTGAGATTTGACCCGTTCTGCCCCAGGTGACGGTTTTCTGACGTGGACGCCCCTGACCACGCAGCCTGTCCAGCTGACCATCAGGGTCAGGGACGAGCTCTCCAGCTCCCTGTTCACCCCCATCCTGCGCGTCTGCAACTGCCTCAACGGAGGCTCCTGCCAGTATGACAGCATCACGGAAAACCACCAGCAGGGAAGGTTCCAGGTGCGTTTTTTGTTGTTGTTGCTGTCATTCACTGCAACAGTTTCCCTCTCCCTATTCATCACTAATGAATTAAGCAGACAAAAGTCTTTTTTCGTTCTGTTCATCATCCGTCCCTCGCAGGTGGTGGCGTGCCTGTGCCCGAAAGGATTCAGTGGAAAGTTCTGTGGCGATGCCGCAGACGTGTGTCGAGGCAACCCCTGTTTCCGAGGGGTGAGCTGCCAGTCGGAGTCCGAGCCCGGCCGGTTCACCTGTGGGGAGTGTCCCGATAACGCCGTCTCTGGGAGAAAACGGGGATACAAGTGCTTTGAGCACGGTCCGTAGCGCTTTGTGCGGTCCTGTTATCAGGTTTGGATTGGAAAAAAAAATCCACCACCACGCAATCTAATTGATCTCCTTCTTCTCTCAGACATGTGCAGCCCTCCTTTCCCCTTCCCCTGCCACAAAGACGCCGAGTGCCTCAGCACGAGACAAAACTTCAACTGCACGTGTAAAACAGGCTACATGGGGGACGGGCGCAACTGCACAGGTGCTGAACACCCAAGACTTCACTGGGAATGACGGCACGTTTCATTCGCAATGTTCTAAAGGTCTTTGTCTGTATTGTAGATATAGACGAGTGTGCAGAGCTCACAACCTGCCCCAATGCCAAGTTTGAGTGTAAGAACAAGCCCGGCTCCGTCGACTGCTTCTGCAGATACAAGAAGACCGAGGACACGGGCGGATGTGGTATGTGCGCACAATCATACGTGTTTGCTATCATACATATTCTATCAGTCACACTCACAGGTTCTAGCAGTCCAAATGACACAGAATATATTCCAAAGATATTTACATTATTAGTTCAATTGATTTACTTTAGACGCTAGAATCTACCCATCTAGAGGCTCTGTGGGTATAAAATGTACTGGACAAACCGCATTCACGTACAGTGTCAGACTCCATGTCATTGGACAATTTAAGATGATTGCATGAATTGGTCACTATTTTTTTTCTTTTCGAAATTGGAAAGTTTAACCTCAGCTGATATAGTAAGTCTAAAAATAAATCTATAAATTGTGTAGCAAAAGTACAGACCGTCAGACCTTTAAGGACAAAAATGTCACCATTGAATCCCATTAGAACCAAAATTTTTGATCGCACAGACCATTATGTAAAAAATAACAGGTATTTAAGGGGTTAAAATTCTAAAAGTAATTATGATTAGGACTGATGGTTAAAGGATTTGTGGAAATCAACATTTATATGTAGTATTTTTGTAGCAGTTGGTAGTTTTCATTGACATATCCCAGACTGTGAATCCCTGGAAGCATTAAGTGTAATGAAAGTCATTCATTGTTTCTGCTTTCCTTTACATAGCACCAGTTGCATTATGTGACAACCAATTTAAAAGGGTCAAAATTCTAAAAATGAATAAATATTTCATAGTTATAATAAGGACTGAAGTTGGAATTCTGATCTCTAATTTAACTGGAATGTGAAAAAACAATATTATTGTATAATTTGATGGCAGTTCTTGGACGCCGAAACTTTTTTGTGTTTTTAAGGACAACAAAGCAACCTTTTTTTTAAAAGTGAGGCCTCCATGTTTGTTCGGTCTTCAGGTACTTTAAATGACGTGAACAGTGCAACAACTGTACAGTAAAAACGGGTACTTGCTGTTATCCCACAAGACTGTACAGACTGCACTTTATTGGCATCTGGACAGGTGTCCTAATTAGCTGTTTTTAAGGTGCGACCAATTGCTCTGTTTGGATTTCGGAGTTGTAACGTTGACTCCTCTTATAGATGAAAGCATTAGAGGGTTTACTATTCCCCTGTCTCTCATACATAAAGTAACCTGATGGTAATCAGCGAGTGTACACCTATATTAAACATAATACACACGTGTGTCCAGTATGTCAATCATCTATTTGATGCAGCTCTGAATGACGTTTTTCTCTGCAGGTGACTCTGGCAATCCTCCAGGTAAGACCTTCCATACGACTCCCTCTTTGTCTTCACTAGCTTCTATCAAAGCTTTGCATTTCCGCTGGTGGTCTTATGATGAACCCGCCCATATATGGTAATGAGAGGTCACCACACAGCTGTTGCTGCTGTTCTGCTCCCCAGGGTTTAACGTGTTCAACGTCTCTGTGGGCTGGACGAAGAGCAGACCCGACGGACTCAAACAGGTGTGTGCGAGTGTGTGGGTATACCGGCGATGGCTGGTAGCACATTGATCGGTAACATGTAACAGTAACAATGTAATTAAATATATAAAAACTCATTTGTCCTACTGCATTATGATAATCCATTTTCCCCTTCTCTCTCAGCTGGTGGACATTCTGTCGATGGGCTTCCAGAACAAATTCTACAACGCCAGAGAGAAGGATGGCGCTCAGGGCTCCAGTCCAGGTGTGACAGAGTATCGCATCAATGTGTCCAGCGACACACCCCACTGGTACATCAGAGACTACCTGGCCAGAGTCAGCAGCTTCTACTCCATCCGCACCGTAGAAGTTGACGGTAAACTACTAATACCTTTCACTTTTGTTCAACTTCAGCATAATTGACTAACTAATGTAATGTACTGCAACGTTTCCGTTTGCCACAGTGACATTGTGGTAAGCTACCAAAATGCTTGTTGGTTTAGACTACTTCTCTCTCCCACGTGGCCGTCCACACCTACAGATCTGGATGAGTGTAAGGCTAAGGAGGCGGTGTGTGTCCATCCTGCCCTCTGCGCCAACACTTACGGAGGCTACAGGTGTGTTTGCAACGGCACAACTGACGTGGATAAAACCCAGTCCTGCATACTAGGTGAGGATCTGAGCGTCACTTTACATCCATCCTGCAGGAAAAAAATTTAATCAAATGAAGGCCATATGGGCCGTTTAATAGTGTCGCCATGTTGTAGGTCATGAATTAATATATAAAGTCATTGTATACATTCTCTCACTATAAAACATCCTGTGACTGGGTTTGACTTGACCCTTTGCAGACAGAGAACAGGTGAACGATATGGAACTAGACCTTGTTCTGGGCCTGGTGCTGGGCATCGGCATCCCTCTGCTTTTGCTGCTGCTCCTGGCTGTACTGGCCTGCTTCTGCTGCTGCAAGAAGACTGTCTCTGGAGAGTGAGTGAAACCACGGGCACATTAAGTGTGGTTTGCACCACCACATGCATGGCTGACTGAATTATAAAGATTAGCTGTTTTAAAACGCCAAGACTGCAAAGGCTTTATCTATCAACATGGACTTTTTTTTTCTTTTGGCACCACCCGCCTGCCATTCTTAATGTTTTTTTGTCTCCCAAGAGGGTGGGATTCTAAAAACAGCGGTGTTGGCTCTTCATTTTTCATCCATACAACTATCGTACATGTTTCCTGGTATGTAATGAGCAATGCGGCCTCACCACAGCGTTTGTGGCCATTGTGGTGCATTAAATCTCTAAAAAGGTGGGTCAGCAGCTCCATTATGTGGGGTGAGGCTAGGATTATTTCAGGTCACCACAAAATGTACTGCTGCAGAGGATGAACAGACCACACACACACACACACACACACACACACACACACACAGTAAAACAGTAGTCCATTAGGCCTGCCCGGAGACAGGAACTTGAAGGCTTTAAATCTTCTCCGTACTGCTGCTGCAGCACTGCCTTCTTGTATTTAACTTCTCAGTTGGGGGACGGACTGCCCACTCTCTTACTATATTAAACAAAAACACATCCTACTAACAGCTTTGGTCCGAGTTATGAAACTGCACTCGGGTAACACTGAGGAATGTTTGCAGATAGAATAAACAGTAAACCAAAGTAATGATGAGGGTAACGCATCCACAGATTAGAGGTGTTGTTTGCTCACAGGAAAAAAAACTATAATTACTGGCTCAAGCTTGTATGCCTCCGCCAACGAGAAAAGTTGCAGTCGACATCCATGTCTGTCCAAAATGTCATCACTTCATTTGATCCTATTAGACATTTGTGTGAAATTGTTATAGTTAGCATATTGATTCTTGGGCTAAATGTGTTTTGCGAGGCCATAGTGACTTTTGACTTTTTGACCACCAAATTCAAATCTGTTTATCCTTGACTCCAAGTGGATGTTTGTGCCAAATTTCCTGGGATATTACGTTCACAAGAATGAGACGGATGTGAGGTCACAGTGACCTTGATCTTTGAAATCCAAAATCGAATCAGTTCAACATTGAGTCCAGGTCCAAATTTATAGAAATTCCCTTCAGGGGTTCCTGAGATATTGCAGGCCACGGCTATCGCCGGCGCGGAGGCATAAAAAAAGCTATTAAATCATCCAATGAAATTTCTTAAATAGAAAAATGTCAGATCATAGTAGGATATGAATACAAAGCTGAATGTGCCATTTTGAATGAAGTAGATCTCGTATCCAGATGCATCATAATGTACGTGTGTCCTTGGCCCAAGCATGTGTGTACAGATGCATGGCATCTGGGCCAGGTGTTAGTGGGCCATAGAGACACATAATCCCCCTGATGACTGGCCTGCTTTTTCTGCTATCACTAAATTAGACCCTATGGATATAATGGCCATGGTGGGCACAAGCATTGTGGGATTATGTTGTTGGATTATGTGGTATGATATAATAATACTTAAGGTGCCAGATGTATGGGATTTGATGGAGCAGTAGTGGTTTAATTTACCATTTCCAATGTCCCTTTTGAACTTCCCACTAGGTACCATCAACTGTAGGTTTTCATATGCTTTACTACATTGTATCTATAGAATATTATTAAAACAGGATGATATATATAAATTGCTGGACCTTGACTTTAGTTTGGACTACGCTTCAGTGAGCTTGAAAACATAATATGACAACATTAAAGAAACCAGCGAGTATCCAACCAAAAAAACCCAGCCTGGTCTCACTCCCAGGGCTTCACAACAACAATAATCATCACCAACCTAGTGTTACAACGGTAACCGTCACCATATCACAATGTTAACCTAGTGTTACAACGTTAACCGTCACCATATCACAATGTTAACCTAGTGTTACAACGTTAACCGTCACCATATCACAATGTTAACCTAGTGTTACAACGTTAACCGTCACCATATCACAATGTTAACCTAGTGATACAACGTTAACCGTCACCATATCACAATGTTAACCTAGTGTTACAACGTTAACCGTCACCATATCACAATGTTAACCTAGTGTTACAACGTTAACCCTCACCATATCACAATGTTAACCTAGTGATACAAAGTTAACCGTCACCATATCACAATGTTAACCTAGTGTTACAACGGTAACCGTCACCATATCACAATGTTAACCTAGTGTTACAACGTTAACCGTCACCATATCACAATGTTAACCTAGTGTTACAACGTTAACCGTCACCATATCACAATGTTAACCTAGTGTTACAACGTTAACCGTCACCATATCACAATGTTAACCTAGTGATACAACGTTAACCGTCACCATATCACAATGTTAACCTAGTGTTACAACGTTAACCGTCACCATATCACAATGTTAACCTAGTGTTACAACGTTAACCCTCACCATATCACAATGTTAACCTAGTGATACAACGTTAACCGTCACCATATCACAATGTTAACCTAGTATTACAATGGTAACCGTCACCATATCACAATGTTTACCTAGTGATACAACGTTAACCGTCACCATATCACAATGTTAACCTAGTGATACGTTAACCGTCACCATATCACAATGTTAACCTAGTGTTACAATGTTAACCCTCACCATATCACAATGTTAACCTAGTGTTACAACGTTAACCCTCACCATATCACAATGTTAACCTAGTATTACAACGTTAACCGTCACCATATCACAATGTTAACCTAGTGATACAATGTTAACCGTCACCATATCACAATGTTAACCTAGTGTTACAACGTTAACCCTCACCATATCACAATGTTAACCTAGTGTTACAACGTTAACCCTCACCATATCACAATGTTAACCTAGTATTACAATGGTAACCGTCACCATATCACAACATTAACCTTGTGTTATAACGTAACCGCCATCATGTCACATTAACCTAGTGATACAACGTTAACCCTCACCATATCACAATGTTAACCTAGTATTACAATGGTAACCGTCACCATATCACAATGTTAACCTAGTGTTACAACGTTAACCCTCACCATATCACAATGTTAACCTAGTGTTACAACGTTAACCCTCACCATATCACAATGTTAACCTAGTATTACAATGGTAACCGTCACCATATCACAACATTAACCTTGTGTTATAACGTAACCGCCATCATGTCACATTAACCTAGTGATACAACGTTAACCCTCACCATATCACAATGTTAACCTAGTGTTACAACGTTAACCCTCACCATATCACAATGTTAACCTAGTGTTACAACGTTAACCCTCACCATATCACAATGTTAACCTAGTATTACAATGGTAACCGTCACCATATCACAACATTAACCTTGTGTTATAACGTAACCGCCATCATGTCACATTAACCTAGTGTTACAACAGTAACCGTCAGCATGTCACAACGTTATCCTAGTGTTACAACGTTAACCGCCAACGGTTAACAGCGTTAACAATGGGGGAAACTTCAGCGTCAAGATACTACGCAAAAGGCTGCCCCTGGCATCATTATAGTAACCCCGGGGGCTTCTGCTCAAGCTGCAAAATATAACTGGTAAGGATGAGATCACATTGGAAAAACCCAACCCAGCGTTGCCAACTCTTTTCCAATGAAAGTAGCTAGCAGCGCTAGCTCCAAAAGTCGCAAAGTCTGGCGGGAAAGTCGCCAAGTTGGCAAAACACTGACTTCCCTTTGGGCTTCCCACAAAGCCACACCCCCAGAATTATTGTAACGAATGTCAACAATGAACATGGCTATTGTTGATACTCACAGCTGTCAAGCTAGCAGCTTGAGGAAGACGCACAATGCGCATAGGTAGACTAGCAGGTAGCCCGTCCAATTAATACATTCGGGCCGAATTAAGTGATTAGACTTCATCCGACAGCCACAGTTACCGGATTGTTTTCTTTCTTTTTTATCAGAGCATTTTATTCATTGATTGCTTACAAATATAACAAAAAAGGCTTCTGAAATTACTTACCCTAGCTTTAACTGCAATCAATGAACTACTAAACGAAGGTCTGAAGGGTGTCATTGGCAAGAATTGTGTATATCTTTCCCCCTGTGTTCTTCTATTAGAATGATTCATGGTACACCAGGTTGCACAGTCTGTACCTCATTATCAGAGAGGATATACTGTACATATTTGCACAAAGAGCAGCCATAATGATCTACGAATACAAATCTGAACTGCAAATCAGCAAGTCTGGAGAAGCATTGGGGATGTTTCCTGTTTTTAATCAGCTTTAGCTTCCAGATTTCAGCATCTTTCCACACTCTGAATATCTAGGCTAGAGCTGATATGAATATTCATGAGTCACTGAGTACTCCACAACAACTGCTGCCCATCCAAACATTTCCATAAATTGCCTGAAATGATTATCTACTGGACGGAGATTGGCAGACAGCACTAATCAGAGACAGGGATTCACTGCAAAAAGTACAACATGGGCAGTAATGTAACTTCTGGCATTGATGGAGATAAATCACTACCAGTACCAGTTTTACATAATGATCCACACGGTGCAGGCTAAAGACAGTAACTCCTGTGCGAGAGTGTGTGTGTGTGTGTGAAAGAGATGTGGACACCACTCTACATGTTTGCCACTTAACAGTATCTTCAAAAGGTAGACTGCGGGGATTTCTCGTTCACTGCTGCATTCTGATTGGCTCATGTGTTTTCTTACAGCCTCCCCCAGGCGTCGCATCCAAACTACATCCAGGAGCAGTACAACCCTCAGCCCTTCAACTACTCCGACCCGGCCCTGCACTATGTGACCCACTGCAGCCCACGGATCCTGGACAGCTACATACCAAGGCAACGCTACAGATAGTACATACTAAAGGTGCAAATCACTTAAAGAGTAACTTTCGGAGTTTTTCAAGCCATTATTCCCATGTTTATGTGTCTAACTGAGCAAACGGGGCAACGATTTTTAAAATTGGTCCAATGAGTGAGAAGGCTGCATCGGGCTGCAATGTGAATGCCCACTAAAAGTGCTCGTTTTTCGCCACTGACAGGCTCAGCTTGTTGTTATTGTGTCTGACAGCATTATGGAAAGGACTCTCCAGAGAAATAAACCGTTTTCTTTACCTTTTCGCATGAGAAGGTCTCGTTCTGAAATCTTGTGTCGCATCCACATTAACGGTTCCACCATTTTATTCCGGCAACGACTCAAATGACACAACAACAAACAGAAAGCAAAAGGTAAAGACAAGATTTTTCTCTGTAGGGACCTCTCCATAATGTAGTCAGACACTTGTAATAACAATCTGAGCCTCTCAGTGGCAAAAAACGAGCACTTTTAGTAGGACGCACATTGAAGGTGAGGAGTTGCCCCGAGCGATCACATTGCAGCCCTTTTAGTAGCATTCCCTCTGCAGCGTTCTTCCTCAGAGCTGGACCGATTTTCAAAACTGTTGTCCACATTATTCCTTTAAACACAACATCTTGGTAAAGGATGAAAAATACAGAAGTAACCCTTTAAAAAGGAGACAAAAAAGCACCCACTTGCACACAGAAATGCACAGGCTCGCACGGCGCAAGCACCTTTTTTGAGCCACTGTATATGTTTTATAAAGACAAATGACTCTTATTTATATCGTAAAAAAAACAACAACACACCAACAAGTAATTAAACCTGAGCGACTTTTACAGTCAATTATTTCCAATCCTCTCTGCGGAGCGATGGACCTGCCAAGTTTGAGCTACAAGTTGTTGTTTTTTTCCGCCAGGACAACAGTTTAGAGTCAAGAGTCATGACCCAGCAGACAATCTGATGAAAAGCAAACCACTGCAGTGGTCTTCAGTTTCCAGCTGATGCCAGGCCAACAGCTTCCTTGATAGCAACCTTAGCACCTGCCAGAATATGTGGCGTCGGGCTCCTGCCATGGAGTTTGTTGTGGTTCTAGTCCAAAATGCGCAGTCATGCATCCATATATGTTTCCCTCAAAATCATCAACAATGTAAATCATTAAACATGGTACTTTAGCAACGCTTCGCTGTGGTGATATTATTTCAAGAACATTAGCATCTTTGATGTTAGCAATGTGTCACTTTACTAGTGTGTGTGTGTGTGTGTGTGTTTAACAAGAAGGTCCAACTTAGCCTTCTTAGGGACCGTCTCCACAGGACCTCTGACGTTGTCGTCTTCCCTTCAACCTGATACGTGTCGAGCTGCTGATAATTGCGTAAGGACTCGATATATTTTAAAGTGATCGTTGCATTTTCAAATGTTATTCTTGGCGGTGTGGAAAAGCGTAAAAACTTTATTGTGATCTTGTTTTCCGTTGACAGTCGGGGGCAGTTTTGATTTGATCCAATTAGTTCTGGAAGAAGCACTCGGTCACATTACTCAGGGGAAGGTAATAATCCCACAGTGTAAAACAAGTACTCTCTTCTACTGCTGTGGGGTATTTCAAAGTAAAGTATTGTTAAATAGAATTATTCACATTGTTTACTTGAGTAAAAGAAGTATCACCCCATGTGAATGTCTGTAAAAATACTCAACTATAATCGTTTACTCAGCAAAAACAAATCTTTGAGGATCAAAAGAAATCACGATGCAGAACGGCCCCTTCCAGAGTCTCATTATTAAACATATATCACTGATTTCTATTGATGCAATAACATGTAAGCCGCATTTTAATAGTGCAGCTTGTAGAGGTGGACCTAATTCTACTACTTTATATGCTATTGCATAGTTTCATCTATAAAGATGCCCAGTATTGTGTGTTGATCAAATGTTTTGTATCGTTTTGTACCTATAAAGTAACTGTGGCTGTGCAGATAATTGCAGTGGGGTAGAAGTATAAAGTCCAGTGGAAATACTCAAGTAAAGTATGAATATCTCAAATTGTAAAAGTGAAAGTACTTTAAAAGGACTAAATGTACTTAGTCATTGTCCACCAGGGCATCCGAGGTGATTAGCATTCCTTTTAGCACACCATTCCACTTCTACTGTTCTGAAAGCGCCCTGCGGTTTCTTCTCCGGCCACCAGGTGTCACAGCTGAGTCTCCCGCACAAAAGAACCAGATCCATCACATTTGTTTATGAGCAGTTTAAGCAGAAACACAGCACCCACAGCCCCGATCACACACACACACACACACACACACAGTCCCACGTGCACAGACGACCAGGCACCTGCTCTGCAGCCTTCGTCTGGAAGTCGCCGCGGCGTGCGGTGGAGCCCGCTGCCCCCCCCCCCCCCCTGCAGAATGAGATCATCTGAGAGGGGGGGGAGAGCACGGAGAGAGGCAACTCCTGCAGGTCCCCGCCACTGCAGAGACAGGCCTGGCCTACGCTACAGCCTGGGGGGTCAAGGACGGGGCTCCGCTAAAGCACATCCTGTCACTTCTTTATTGCGGTTACACACTAAAGCAGTGAAGTGGCCCTGCATTGCCCTCTGCGGCGCTTCTCCATTCCACCGGTTTCACTTTCCACAGGGTTTGACCGGGGAGTGTGTGTGTGTGTAAACTAAGAGAACGCGGCAAACACTGCGTGCGGGACATGTGGAGGGAAACTACTGGAGAGAATAAAACAAAAATCTTTTAGCAAGCACAGAGCTCCCTACACCTGTTCTAGACAAAGGCAGGATAAAGTCACCTTGTAGGGCCACACTGTCTGGAAGGTTCCAAGTAGCACGGTTTCATGTGCTGCTGCTGAAGGCTGCGGCGTTTGAACTCCAGCTCCACGCTGACTGCAGCAGACAACCTGGAGGCGAGCCAGTGAGGGAAAGGAAGGGAGAGAGTTAGATGGAGAGAGAGAGATAGAGAGAACATCAACAGCAGGGATTCTATTTGACAGCCAGTAAGCGGTTTTGTCCCTCAGATCCCCTCAAATAAAACAACTGGCGTGCAGGTTTTTCACAGATACTTGGTGATCCGGGTGCCGGCGGACGGCGGGCATGAAACCCGTCGGGGGGGTGGCAAACTAAAGTGCATGCTTAACACTATATCCATTTCATCACGGTATGATTGAAACAGGCTGGGAATAGCGGGGCCCGACCAAATCCTCTTATCCGATTTGAGGCCATTAATCATTTCTGCCTCATGATGTAATTTTGGCGAAACATGTCATTTTCTCAGTCACAGGTAGGCCAGAATGGGATTGGCTCCCGCGCGGCTAGCCTGTGACCGGCCCTCTATATGAGGCCTATGCCCTTATCGCACGGCCGTAAGAACGCTCACTAGGACCGGTTCGCAGTAGGACGTAAACTTCTGTGCAGACCTTTGGCCGGTGCATGCTGGGAGACGTTTATCAGGAACTAAGATGCAGCCCTTAAGTCATAAAAAATACATATGCGCACATGAACACACACCCCTTCCCCCCTGTCGTGTTTACCGTCAGTGCAGAGTATGCGGACGCATTAGCACAGAGGCACGTGAGGCTAATCTCTCACACACACACATACACAAACATACACAAACACACAGAAAAGCAAACAGGCCTCCTTTTCACTCACACCTGGCCTCGACGTCCACGACGCACAAACAAGCCGCCGTCCTCTCCCATGAAAGGCGATCCACTCCCTTGGCAGGGGACCAGCAGGTGCATTACAAAAGCCTCATTCATTAGTGATGGCGTCCACGTCTTTCAGTTACAACGTCCCTTTAAAGGTCCTCCCAAGCCACCACTTAGGTAACACAAATTAGCCTTCTTCTCCCGAAGCTTATTTTCTTTTTGCTCAGAAGCGGCTTTATTTTTATTGCAGGATTGCGCGGTACCGCCACACACTGTTTTGACTCACGTGCAGTTGTGGCAACCCCCCCCCCCCCCAACTGCCAAAAATTGAACTGACCCACACGACAGGTGTTTTTTTTTACCGAGAAAGGGAACAATGCTCGCTGCTATCAGCGGGGAGTGATGTTACAGGCTATTGGGAGGCGACGTTAATGAAGACGGAGGGTTGACTTCATCGCCTCTGCTGTACTATGGTGACCTTTGACCCCCCCCCTTCTTCTTAGAAAGAGCGCTCTGGGGTTGGGCTGTTTGTCCGATAAGAACTCGTTATGTGAGGCAGTTACACATTCACAGATCTGATAAAGACGAGATGAGCATGGCGCGCATGTGCACGCACACGCATGGTTTAGTCTGAGTAAAAAAACTAAAATAATAATTAGTTAACATGACACCTAACATCCATAATGCAAAAAAACAAACAAACACTGTAAGGCATACTGTACTGTGCTCCACGTTGAGTCTAACATCATGGAGTTTGGTTTCAGGTTTTTATAGACCATTAAGTCACGTCTCCTGGGCTCCAATATTCCCTATCCGTATTAACCATCAACCTAAAATCACCTTTGACCTGGAGCAGGTCCTCCGAGACCTGAGGATCCCTGAAGGGCATGCCATCAACCAACCAAACAGTTGACTGTGCAAATTGGGTGGAGAGCGGAAGTAGAAGGGTCCTCTGATTTAGAAGTGTTTACGGCCCAACAGTGAACCGTTGTCCCTCAACAACCGTTTTATTGGAGCAATTGGCCCTGGAGGCTCTGTGACAAAGTCCAAAACGTTTCAAATACCAGAAAGAAATGCGGTTAAGCGCTCACGCCGACTACGTTTTACAGTGTTTGCCAAGTATTTTCGGAGAGGCAAAAAGGCGAACAAACACACCTCAAATTGCCTGCCGATGACACATGCTCCAGCTTATCGGGTTACTTGTGACGGGCCTTTGTGCCGCCACCTTTGGCGTTGCATAATCTACGCAGAGACAAAAACCATGTAGCAGAAAAACAGATTTAAATGAAAGGAATCCAATGTGCTCCAGATTAGTTTGGGGGGGGGGGCTGGCTGATTCTAAAGCTGCTCAGCAGATCACATGGCACGGGCAGCGTCACCTCTGCAAACAGCCCAGATGGAAGTGGGAACCACTTTGGATCCTCATTTCTTACATCTTACGTGTGAGATGTTGAGCTTCTCACAATCCCGGCTCTCTACTTCACAGCGTGACATCCGCGTCTAATAATAAGGGAGGCAGTGGAATTTGGGAGGAAAGGATTTGTGGGAGGTGGGGGGTTTGGGACACGGAGATTCTAGTGCATTCTCTCGAGTGTTCCTTCAAGTCCTTCTCCTTGTGCATCCCTCCTCCTCCACGGCATCTCCCATGGGATCGGACCCATGGGAGATTGGTCAGGCATAAACAATCAGGCCATCAGATCGTCACCATCCACACCAGCAGCAGCACAATTAGACCCAAGAGTACCACATTCACCTGACAAGCAACGCCCGCTGCAGATCCAGTCACATATCACATATCTCAGACAAACTATTACGCTCAAGCACTTCGGCCCTGACACCGCTCATTATGCACATTGAAAGTGACAAAGACTCGGAAGGAAAAGTCAAGAGCCACACTGAACTCTGTAACAGTCTGTGGTAACCTTTTAACAGCAATTTGAAGAAAAATAAATAAATGTGCTCATGGAAAACACAAGTAATGTAATCAAAAATGAGAGAACTGCAGCAACAGGAAATGCAGAAATTCATGCAAACACAAACTGGGTCAGTAACATAGCGGTTACAAGTAACAAAATAAGCTCATTGTAGCTAATAACCTATCAAAACTAGCTTACTGGGTGTCCCTAAAGATGATGCCCACATGTACACACACTGTGCAACAAGCTTGTCTGCGATGCCTGTGGCACTGACTGGGATGTCTATGGACAAGATGCAGCGGCAGCGCAGACCATGGGAGTGACGCATTGCAGGTACAAACACACCAATCAGAGAGCGCGATTTCTTTCAGCTACGTCTTGTGCCCCATCACAGAGTAGCAGAAAGTATTCATACTCCGCTATGTAGACCCCCAGCAATACGCAATATAGATTATAATATCGACGTAAAAACATTCACAGCAGTCACAAGTGGGTGTTACAGATGTTTCT
Organism: Pholis gunnellus; assembly: GCF_910591455.1. Taxonomy (NCBI): domain Eukaryota; kingdom Metazoa; phylum Chordata; class Actinopteri; order Perciformes; family Pholidae; genus Pholis; species Pholis gunnellus. Next base: position 4,897,019 of record NC_136538.1, on the reverse strand, counting down.
TGTTTTTCTTGTGTGGCTATTCATTTATTCAAAGGCGTTTTTGATTAATTTGATAACTGAGGAAAAGGGAAGTCGGCGGAGTGATATTAGAAAGAGGAGGAGTTTAGGATAGCCGTTAAAGGCGAGTCCAGTTGCCTCTTCCTCACTGTGTTCATAGAGATTGTCAGTCCGCGCAGGCTTTGTGTTCGCTTTGGTTTGTTACGGATTTTCTCGTGAACCAGACGCTCCATCTACATCGAAATGGTAAGAAAAAAAGGAGATTTTTTTTTTCTCCAGACTTGAATTGACCGACAGGCCCATAGTATTTGTTTTTATTGTGCGACATGAATGTCAATACAACGTAACGTCACCAGTGGCTGAACTGAGTCCCCGTTAATTACCGCAGTGCTGGCAGAATAAATGACAGCTAGTGGCTAGATAATGCTAGCGTGTTAGACAAAGCTAACGTTAGCTAAAGATGCGTTGATCGGAATAAATATATAGCGTTAGTAAGTTCAAACCTGAGTTCCTAGCGTTAACGTACTCACACTTTAAACAATGCAGCATAGCTAACGTTAGTTACGTACCGTACAATGTTTCTTTTATGCCAGTCCATCTGCGTTCTTTCTATCGTTAATTTTGGCGTCGCTAAATTGTGACTGGCCGAACATTTGTCCGCGATGTCAGATATTTATCCCTCTTAATGATAAACACTGTAGATGCCATTGAAGTGACTATTTGCTACGACCGATGCTTTGCTTGTGACGACTGCTGAATTAGTCATTTTGCTAATTAGTTAGTTCGTTTATGGTTTGTAACTGTGAGCCGGTATATAAGGGTAGCTAGCTAACTTTAGCGCTTCCTAGCTAACATTACCGCCAAATTGTAAGTCGTCCGTTGTCGCTGTCATCGAGCAGTCGTATGTAAGTAGATCTAACGTGTGATGGGCACGTCTTACAATTTTCTTTCGCTATTTTTGTGATCTCCCAATTTGGTAACTAGTGTTTTTGCTTACCAACACGAAAACGCCTCTTTTCTGTTATGTTAGTTTTAGTGTTTAATTTGCTGACGGCTATTACAAACTCCAGAATGATTAGCAACGTAGAAAGATGCGTTGGCAACACATTTAAATAATTGGGCGGCCATACATTTGAGACAAGGTTGTTCTGAGATTGAAAAGCTAATTCTTGATATTTTTACCTCATGTATTTTACAGGCTGATCAGCTTACAGAAGAGCAGATTGCTGGTAAGACATCGCTGCATCTTTCCTCATACCCTGCAGAGTGGCCTGCGTTATGGATCCTTGCATCCCCTGCAGTGGATTTATACTTTTTCCTTTTAAGGCGTTCCACAGGGCAGCCTACTGGTCATAAAACGGGAATGAATGAAACGGCTGTTGCTTGCTGGCTCTGAAGTGCAGAAGGACTCCCTCATGGAAAACTTTGCATTTTCATGGTTGCCATGTAATATATGATGTAATCTGGAAGGGCAGTGTGCTCTGTTGAGGTGTTGGCAGTCACCTTTTTTACATGTTGTTCATGATGTGTCCTTTGCCCTGGGTGTGTTTTCATTAGACTGACTGATCCAGGGACAATTGCAATTTGGACTTTGTATACTGATATAACACGGGACCTAGATGCTGTAATCAAAATCATGCAGTGTGTGTGTGTGTGTGTGTGTGTGTGTGTGTGTGTGTGTGTGTGTGTGTGTGTGTGTGTGTGTGTGTGTGTGTGTGTGTGTGTGTGTGTGTGTGTGTGTGTGTGTGTGTCTGTGTCAAGGCATTGCAGCCAGTATGCGCTCGGGTACACTTGCTGTAATGTATGCGGTGCATGTATAAAATGTGGCACAGTTGTAGCGGGATCCCTGATTCTATCTTCCAGCTTCCGTTTACTTGAATCAGCTTAGGTCTCAGGTTTCACAATGTGCTGATCGTACTCTCGCTGTATTAAATGGCCTCTGCTTTTAGCTGCTTGCTGTTTTGCTGACGTGTGCCAGAGTTTAGATTGTCCGTTAGTACGAACAGCATGACATGACCGTGCCCTAACATGGTCTGCTGACATGGGGACATTTTAATTTAAAGCGCAGTGAGTGACTGCAGTGATGCAGTCATGGCCCGTATCAGAGGATTTAGGACCCCCCCTCCCCTCCTCGACATTTCCTGCAGTTGATGCCGACAGCAGGCTTTTCCTCATAACAAAAAAGGGTGTCGCCCTGTGTGTTTGACCCTCCAAGTGGTAGGGCAGGTTGTAGTTTTATGATGCTGATGAGCTGCCGCATGATTCTACACATTGCTCATTGGCCTCATCACTCTTGATGAGTGTCATCGTTGCTCGTCCCTCACGGCTCCACCAAACCACGCAGGATGTCGTTTGCTATTGATGTAGCCTGACTGCACGGTCTCATGGTCGCTGCCCTTGTTTAGCCAAAAACGACTGCAGTTGGAACTCAAAACAGAAGGGCTCGTCAGCATGCTGTAGTTAGTTTATAGCTGAAACAAAAGTGATGTAATGCCCTTTGAGTCTTGGGCCAATTCAGGGTTTGGGTCTATGTGATTTGCAGACTTAAGGAAAAGAAGAGTTTGTTATGCAGTTTGGGCTGACTGCATTTACATGGCTTTTTAATCTATGCATGTTATCATAGATTCAGCCTTCTGCAGTGTTTTTTTTATTGCCACCGTTATGCCAGTCTGTTTATCTAGCTATAGGTGCAACACCTCTGCCTAACTGAAGAAGCCCCTCTACTTTTTTATTTTTTTTAAAAAAAAATCAGAGTTCAAGGAGGCATTTTCGCTCTTTGACAAGGATGGAGATGGCACCATCACCACCAAAGAGCTGGGCACAGTCATGCGCTCTCTGGGCCAGAACCCCACAGAGGCAGAGCTGCAGGACATGATCAATGAAGTGGATGCTGATGGTGAGAACCTGGTCTGCCTTAAAAAAAAAAATTGCTAATTACACACTATGATGGTATAGATAGACATTCTACATCAGTGTTTTTTTGTCTACAGGAAATGGAACGATAGACTTCCCAGAGTTCCTGACCATGATGGCCAGGAAGATGAAGGACACAGACAGCGAGGAGGAGATCAGAGAAGCATTCCGTGTCTTTGACAAGGTAAATGCTGTCTGCACTCCCACGCGTTTTTAAATTTTTTTTTATAATTTTTATTTATTTATATAATTTTTTAAAAAAAATAATGTTTACTGTCGTTTTCAGGATGGCAATGGATACATCAGTGCTGCTGAGCTGCGCCATGTGATGACAAACCTTGGCGAGAAACTGACTGACGAAGAGGTGGACGAGATGATCAGAGAAGCAGACATTGACGGAGATGGACAGGTCAACTATGAAGGTTGGTAGATGTGTGATTGCTCCATATTTTGAGTTAGTTTGGGTCACTCGTCGGATACTGAGTCGCAACATTTTTCTTTTCTCGCCCCTGCAGAGTTCGTACAAATGATGACGGCGAAGTGAAGGCCTTGTACAGATTTCGTATATAAATAATTTGCCTTTTTTTCTTTGTGTAATTTATCTGTAAAATCTTAATAGCCCCCCTTCGTCCCTGCCCCCTCTGCTGTCCAAAGGAACTGCATGTAAACTGCATAGGCTCTTGTCCCATGTCCCTTTCTTTTGCTGTCATGGTGTTTTGGAGTGACGGAATGGTCATACAACCAGATGCCTGTGGAGGCCCCTGGGAGCCGGAGAACTTCGAATCTTCCCGTCTTGTGTGCTCGGGGCCCCTCCACGCATGGCGACATTGGAAACCTGTCAGCTGGTTGTCACTTGGCAACACTGTTGGCATGGAAACAATGTAGAGGAGTTTAAACTCTGCATGGACTATGGACAAAGTATATATGGAAATCTCTCAGCATTGCACTACTGCAAAAAAATGACACGGGTGTATCTCCTAGGTACTCGTACAAACTCTTTTTGTATCTGCTGTTCTATATACCAGAAAACGACTAATCTTATCATGCTTTTTAATGTTTTACTCACTACTTTAACTTTTTTTTTTTTTTTTTTTTTGTGACCTCTGGTCATGCCTCAAATAATCCATTCCAAGTTGTATATTTTTGTTTTCCAATAAAAATTACAATCTACCCGGTTTTGAAAATTGTCTTGTTTTCTCAGTTATGGATCCTTGAGTTTGTATACCCTGTAATAATTCCCAATTTTGTATTGAGGACAAGATGCTCCGTTTTTTGATAGGATCTTTTTTTTTTTTTCTTGTTGCTTAGAATACATATGAAATGTTTACCAATTTAAATTGTCCCCTGTTAATTTCCAAAAGCACTGAGGAGCATCAGCCAATGCCTCTTAATGTTCAGATAAGCTCATATCAAACCTGTATTGTCATTAAAATAAAAGCACTGAGTGGGATCAAAGGCTTCTGTTTTGAAGTGCACACAATGGTACTCGACATCGGATTAGCCTTGTACTGTCCAGGTCCCTTACTGACTGCATGGGCCATGTGTTGTCTGCTACTGTTAGCGCAGCACCATGTAGAAGCTGTCTGCCTCATGTCTTATTTGGCATTTCCCCCAATCACGAGGTGCAGGTGATTGAGCGTACATCAGAAACCATGGTGTAAATAGAGGTGTACCTGTTTTGGTTCAAATTACTTTTTTTGGGTTAATTTCTGATTATTGAGTTTGTTACAGTAGCTTGCAGAGATACTAAGTTTGTTATTTTGATGAATGACAAAATAAAGCTCTATTGTGGACCTCAGCGCTGCCTCCTGTGTGAATTTTATGCTAGCTGCTTTTCGTCTGTGCCGTTGATCCTAAGCAGCGGTTGACCTATCACTTTTGTAATATTAACCTAGAAGAAAAACCCCAACATGGTTTCATTTAGTCCTCTAAAGATGTGTGATGGGTCTGACTGTCCGTTGGGAGTAGTAAGTGCTGCGCTTGTTTGTGGCTTGCTCAGTCATGCATATTCAGCGGTCCCTGTGGATGCACATTTAAACATTTAAGGCATTACAAAATGCACTTAACAGCTTGTACACCCAAACGGGCCATGACGCATAGCGGTAATTTACTTAAGTAGCCCTTTATTTTTTTCTTTCTTCTTGTGTGTAGTTAAACAATCCCTTTCACAGACTGCACAGGGAACGGCTTCGGTTGCAAAGAGACTAAGTCGGCATTTTGAGGTTTGAATCAATGACACAAGTGGTTCTCATCTTGTCAAAACCAATTATCACAAGAATTAGAAACAAAAACAAGAAGAGCTCCCAGCTGAAGTGTCATCAGTCTTATAAAAAGCTGTTAGTTAAACAGCACATGTAACACTAGTCTTTGCTGTCCTCTGCGTTCATGCATTGTCCAAATAGATGAGTGATTTAACGGTACGACCTCGATCAGACAGCGGCTCCTTTTGCTACCTGTTTTTTTTTTACTGTTTCCTCGTGTACTTTCGGGCCACATGTTACTTCCTCGACGAGCCTTGTAAACATGAATTCATGGCTCATTCCAACCATGTGTTCCATGTAGCCTAGCAACCAGGTGGAATGTTCCGCTTTAGCTCCCAGAGCGAGATGTTTTTTCTTCAGGTGATCTTTAGTTCTGCTGTACTGAAAGACAGTGTGTGTGTGTGTGTGTGTGTGTGTGTGTGTGTGTGTGTGTGTGTGAGGGCTTGTGCATCACACTCCAGCCTCTGTATGCCACAAGAGGTGTGATACTTCAAACTTCACACACAAAGTAGAGGGTTAGTTTGAAAGAGTTTCTCGGGGTAAGTATCAAACTTAAAAACCTCCAGAGTTCCTTGATTGCCTCATTTCAAGAACCCACTCTTCGGCTGGTTAGTTGGCCTTGCTTGCTGATTCCACCATGCTTTAATGCTACACTGGTTACAGAACATGAACCAAATAAAAGTCGTCTCTCTTCCGGCGATAGCGATGTGCATTCTTAACCGGAAGAATCGGATGTATAAAGTTGCATAATCTGAATTTTCCTCATTTTATTGGAACACAGGTGTCCCTATTTCAGGACACCAGTAAACATTCTGGCCCCTTCCAGATATTTGATAGAACTAACATGTGTTCCAATTTGCACTGTAATGACAACGTTTGATCTTTATATTCTAATAATCAAACCTCGCTATTGCGGGAAGAGAGACGACTTTTATTCGGCTCATTTTCTGTAACCAGTGTAGCATTGAAGCATGGTTTCATCATATCACAGTCATCATAATATCATAGTTATGTATGGTGCTGGCTTGCCTTTGTGTCTTACTACTAGTCAAACTGGTCGGCGAGTCTAAATTTAGCCCTCCACCAGGCCAGCCTGTTGAAAAATTGATCGATAGCGGAGTCGCTGCTATAGTAACAGTCGCAGTTTTAATGGTGGTCAGGTGTCACTGGATTTCCAGTGGAGCGCATAGCGAGCGACAATGAGTACGGTGCAGGATGGGGCCACCAGGAAAAACCAAGCCGTCCCTAAAGTCGGGGACATGTCCAGGGGTGGCGATAGAAGAAATAAGGTAAGGCTCTTTAAAGCCCTCACGGCTCTGTGTGCCTAATGAGGACAAGCTGAACTGGTAAAGCACCGGATGAAACACGTGGAGATGCATCAACACATTGTTGTCATGGCGATGTCATCGTAGCAGAAACAAGCTATTGTTTTTTTGGCTTGCATCCTGTTATTATCTGCAGGGTGATGACAAGTTGGACCCGTGTGGCCGGGGGAGCTGGTGGCTGGGATCTCTGAAAGTAGGTGTCGTGTCACGCTGCTACGTTGACGTCTGTGCACGCCGGAACAACTGGCAGTAGCTCATACGTGTGTGTGTGTGTGTGTGTGTAGTAGACTTTCAGTTAATGTCTTTTATTGCACAGCACTATCCCATTGTCTGTGTCCAAAGTGCGCTGTCTGCCAGAAATAAATTCAAACACTTACACTACAGTGAATCCAGTCCCTAAGTGCCTCGCAGTGCATTCGTGGTAATAATGCATACTAGACCTAATTAAATATCAGTTTATCTTAATGAGATCCCAGCTCTCAGGCTACTCAGCTGGCTAACAATGGGCCACGTGGCTTGAAAATTATTCTTTGTGAATTAACTGAAATGATTGCTTGTTTGCTGTACATTTGCAGTACAGTACATTTATGCAATAAATATTAGCCCAGCTTACAGAAAGAGAAATATAGAAAGATGGCACCTGTATGTGCCATCACCGAATTATTGCTGGTCGGTACTCTGTAAAATAATGATTGAAAATAACTGTTGTATTGTAACTATTGTATTGTAATGCAATTAAAAAAATAGTTACACCCTCATTAAAAGAGTGTAACAACCTATGTTAACTTTCCATTGACTGGGAAGAAGACAAATCTGCAAGCTCATGTTTGATTTGCTGTCGTCAAGCTAAAACATCTGGTGCTGATAAATGGAGCCAACTAGGAAGTGCCAAACACTGCAGTACCTCACATGGCCACTTGTTAAAATGCCCAACTTTACAGCAGAATTAAACATGTTTACAGCCTGATCGAACATGAACTCAGAAGTTTCAAACTAATTCGCATTTGCGATATGGTCTGGCAATGTCAAGCTAAGTGTTACAATTGCTAGAGCAGAATTTGGCAATACAGTGTGTCCCTCCGAGCGCCAGGCCATGTGTTAACACATTCCCTACACTTCTCTCCTCTCACCTTCTACCAGGACACACCCAGCCCAGGTGTCTATCACATCCGCGACTTCATCGAAGAAGCTGAACTGAACCCGGTGAGGAAGACCTACGGCTTCAAAGATGTGGGCAGAAAAGCCCCCATTCTGGGTGTACGTAAGGGGGATTTGCTTTTCCCCGGGGTATACGACTACACCGACTCCATCCAGGAGGTCCTGAAGCACCAGGCCTCCTACTCTTTCAAAAACTGTCCAAGGCCCAACATCGTCACCCTGGGCATCAGGGACAAGGTGGGGCTGAGACACGACCTTCACTGATCCTGTTGGCACATGCGATTGACCACATGTAAAATTAATTGTTTGCCATTTTGGGAATTATACTTCATTTATTTATTTCTGAGAGTTAAATAGGAAGATTGCTAGCGCTCTCATGTCTGTGTTAAAGGTACCCTGTGGAGTTTTGAATACTAATAGCAGATTTTCCAAGTGGGTCCCAGTTTTGTTAGTACCTCTTGCACATGCATGAGGACGTACATGGACGTGATACTGTACATGCCCAATGTTTCATGCTATCCCAGTGATTGCGAGGTGTTTGGTTGGTAATGTAGCATTGAGCCAGCACAGGTGAAGAAGGAGACTAATAGCTAGCAAGAAGGGATGCAAACGATGCAGATTATATTTTTAAGGTTTCCAACTGCTCTCATCTTTATTCTGATCTAGCAGCTATTCCCATTCAAATCAACAAAGCAGGATGGTCAGAGTGGCGGCCATTTTTGTAATTTTTGAATGTGTACCGTTGCCATTGCAATCGTTGCAGCGGGCTTACTTGCATATAAATTAAACCGACTTACACGAAGTCGCGGACTCCCTGGGTTGAGGTTTTGCCGTGACGACTAAAACGACCCGTGGAGTATTACGTTATGAAGCACAGGGGGCCACAGTAAATGAGTACAATTTAACAACTTCCTCCCTCTCCGGAGACTGATGGCTGGCCAGTTAGCTAGGTAGCTTGTCTTTCTCCATGGCGTCAGGGAGAGGAGCAGACCCAGCGCTGCCTGGTGTAACGGTCCCTCCGCCTCATGGTGCATGGTGAAATTAGCAAGCTATCTAGCTAACTACCGGACTGTTGGCTAGTTAGCTTGCTTGCGAACCACCACCATGCTTTAATGCTACACTGTTATAGCAAATGAGCCGAACAACGGGCTGGTGGCCAGCGGCAGCTTTGGGTCTAGCGGTCCCTCCGCCTCACTCCCTGCCGCTCTCGAGAAGGATAAGCTACCTAGCTAACTAGCGTCCTCCGTCTCCGGAGCTTCTGCTCTCTTTCCGGCGAGCTGCACTTACTCGTGTTTTCGTCATTGCAACTAACAACCAGTGGTGTATAAAGTACCCAAAAGCCATACTTGAGTAAAAGTAAAGATACCTTACTGGAAAACGACTCCAGTAAAAGTGAAAGTCACCTATTAAAATACTACTTGAGTAAAAGTCTTAAAGTATCTGATATTTACTGTACTTAAGTATCAAAAGTAGTTTTCTGATATTAAATGTACTTAAGTATTGAAAGTAAAAGTACAAGTACATGCTGTTAATAAAAAAGCAAAGGGTCAGAATTTTGAGAATTATGAAGTTTATTCTTTTAAGTGCTGTGGCCACCATGACCAAGGACAAGGAGTTGTGTTGAAAATAATTGGGTTGGCTGTGATTCATCCAGGAGCAACAATGTTCAACATCATATATTGTACATAAGTATACTTTTGCATCTACTATAAACTATGGGCCTGATTTGAACACAACAGGCAAAGGTTTTGCGCAAGCTGAATCTGCAATTGGTCGACTGCTACCATCATAACTCGATCTGATCATCCACCAAATGACTAAAATATCAAAACATGATCAATACTAAAGTATTACAAAACGTAATGCGGTGCTCTCGTTAGCTAACTAGTGCTGCAGTGATTATAGCTATGATGACTCAAATCAACAACATCTCACAACTGTCAACACTTCCTCAGCTCACTAACTCGCTAGCGATCTGTCTACTACACTAATTGTCTCATTTGATTTACAATAGCTAGCGAACGTTAGCCTATCATACACCTTGTATAGCTAAATTAGAAGATCAGACTCAGACACCTGTCCCCCCCCTCCCCCGACAAAGATATACTCCAATCCTGTGGGAAACACTGCTAGATATCTTAACAGGTTTATGATCATTATGATAACTAAACATTAACGTTGCGGCTCATGGGATTCATCTTAATTTACCTCAATTTGTTTCCTGTGGTTGGATGGGGAGTTTTTGAATGCCAATATTTCAGTAGCTTCGGGTAAGCATAAGAGGCACTTCATCCGGTACGAAGAATCTTTCACTCCAACATAAGAAAACATTTCTCGCAAATATGGCCACAGTGTTGGTCTTCGTCACCACCGTCGTTTGTTGCGGGAGCAGCAGGTGTTTCCACTTCTGCTTCCATCATGAAATCAGTCATCGTAGAGTGGAATTCTACTCATGTAGTCGCTCGCTAGCTAGCATCCTGGGCATCACTGGGAATCAAAAAACCGCGGCTTTGAGAGCACTTGTTTGCAGTTGCGCATTAACGTGATTAACCAATGATTTAACTTGCAAGCTAGGTCCACTGATTCACCAAACCTGCTTGCTTGCAGTCTGTGTTCCACCACAGTCCCCGACGTTGGTCTCATGATTCATTTTTTTTCTAAAGATAGATTTTATTTTGTAGCGAGTAACGAAGGTTTCAGGGGAAATGTATCGGAGTCAAAGTGTCAGTTTTCTTTGCAAAATGTAGTGAAGTAAATGTAAAAGTCAACAGAAATATAAATAGTAAAGTAAAGTACAGATATCCCAAAAAACGACTTAAGTACAGTAACGAAGTATTTCTACTTCGTTACTATACACCACTGCTAACAACCATCACCATTTTCTTTTGTACCAGTAAAATGACAACAGAAAACACTTCCACATCTACTCCTGTTCTATTTATTGAAGTATCCCTTAAACCTAACATCCAGGATGGAGAAATCCTATAATGTCATAAAAGGTAGTGTAATAAGCCCATAATTTCAAGCCTCAATTTAAACATTTGCTCCGTTCATATGTTGTTGCTACTTGTAGTTGGTGCCTGCCCAAAAAAGGGGTGCAGTCTGCATTGTACTAACCACAAGTTACTATCCGCATGGGTTGTTAACTCATAGCCCTCCACACCACCTCGATTCACTTTGATTCGTAGCTTAGGGTGTTTTTACTTCGACACATCATCACAGCAGAGTAGATGCTCTGCAAAATGCACGTGCAGCGGACTAACTGAAAACAGAAGATGTGTTGGAAACACAAGCCAGCTGTTGACGGTGTAACACAGCCGCCGAGAAAAAAACAAAACAACTCATGCTGATATGCTGTCATAGCTATTTAAACACCTCTTTATCTTTATTCCTTGTGCCAGCATATAAACACTTCACCGTGCGACTACGACGTGACAGCGAAACCGGTGGAGAAGATTCCCTGCAAGTAAGCACTCGACAAACAGCCTCTGTTTAACTCTCAGATCACAGTGGAGCAGACAACCCATGAATCATCCCTTGATCGCTGAATCCTCCCCCCCCCCCTCGTAACCACTTCTCCTTCCCTCTCTCATCTCCTCGCGGAACAAAGATGGAGGAGCAATCACCAACCTGCTCTCTAATTTTCTCTGCCTCTGATCACGCATGGCCTTATTCTTCTCTTCTCTCACTGTTCTCCTCTCTTTTCTTTTTTTTTTTGATTGCCCCCCCCCCTCCCTCTCTCACTTGTCTCCTCGTCTTGCAGGCATGTGATGTTTCGGTCGACCGTGCAGCGGATCACCTTTCCTCCTGTAAGTATCTCGTCCCAGACTAGTTATTAGCCCCGTTCAGTTTTTCCGTGGCCCACAAAAAGGCTTCATTACAGTACACTTTCAATAGGTTTTAGTTACAAGCTGTGACCCTAATGTGTACGTGGTGCTGAACCCGAGCTAGTTATGACAACCACAAGGGTCAAAGAAAACCGATCGCGCAGACTGTCCGATTGTATCATTTGCCCCATTCGGAGGCCTGTTATGGCACTGCACTAGCTGACCAGTCAGCTTTGGTTCATATTGTAGCGTTGCAGCCTTGGCCGTGTGTCCGTGCTGGTAGCTGATGGATATTTGAGCCGTGCTGGCAGCTGCTGAGTGTTGACAGAGAAGGAAAGGCGCTAAGAAATCCCGGGGGTGTTATTACTGCGGAGTTGGGAGCAGTTTTTCTGCTGTTAGTGGTGTCACAGCAACTCTAAGACAAGTTTATTGTCAAAGGTTAAGCACCTACCACAAATCCCGCAGCGAAGTCAACCGAAAGACCAGATCACTCGGACAGCTGACTTGGCGTGGGCGGGCAGACGATAGCCGATCAAAATGGTAGTGGAAATCGAACCAATGGTTTGCACCGGGAACCCTTGGTCCACCCAGAGACAGGAAAGAAGAATTTCAGATTTGAGCCTCGCCTCTTAGCCCGCAATAAAATGATTCCCACAAATCCCAAAAAATAAGAATTAATAATTCCAGTGAGCAGAAGATGTTTGGAGAACACAACAAAAAAGATGTATGTATTCTGTTTTTCTGATGTGACTTAATTTCTCCATCCCGGGGCCCTTGTGTGTCCTAGATTTTACACGGTTTGCTTTTTTGCAATATCGACTGCACGTGCTGCTCGGAAGGAACAAATCCCCCCTTGAGATTCAAGCCTGTTTGAATAAAAGTCATAATCCCAGACATTTTCATATGAATAAATGCCCTCTCTGTTGCTGTAGCACAGAAGGGATTCAACCTTTAACTATACTGCGTGAAAATCGGAACACCTGCTGTTTGGTCGTTTCTATTTGCAACACTAGAAACTGTTGGTCGGTCCATCGCTTTGGTCCAGACTGAAATATCTCAACAACTATTGGATGGATTGCCACGAAACCTTGAAACAAGACATTCATGGTCCCCAGAGGATGAATCCTAAGGACTTTGGTGATCCCCTGATTTTTCCCCTAAACCACTACCATGAGGTTAACATTTGTATTTTTGAGTGAAACATGTCAACAATTATTGGATCGATTCCCTCATGTTATTGAAAGAAAAGAAAAATTCAGTTGATTTAAGGGGGACTGTAATTCAATGTCGTGGATGCACCAATCAAAAACAGGTCAAAGTTTTTAAGTTTCACAGACATTCACAGCATGTGCCAGTTACCTCCGCTCCGCCGCCGCACAGGAGAACATTTCTAATGTGCTGCGCGCCACATTGGGAAAGTAGGCCAGGTGCTTTGGCTCCAACTCACACACACACACACACACACACACACACACACTCACACTCACACTCACACTCATGTGTGTAAGAGAGTTTTACTATCCCGTGAAATACACCTGCATTAGCACCTCTGCGAGCACCAGGCAAGCGTGCCGGGGCCCAGCAGGCCAGTTTGCCGAGGAACGAGGGAATTGGGGACCGGGATCAAATGGCATGTAACTGTAGCAGCCATCCCTCAGAGGAGCAGAGGAGAGGGAAAAGACACCTTCCTGCCTCCCTCTGTCAGAATCAGAGAGCAGCTAAAAATGAAAAAGGCTGGTGCTGTGTTCAGGGACAGGGAGACAGTTTTATGTCTGTGGAGGAGGGTAGAAGGAGGGGTGATGCTATTTCTGCGTGGCACGCCGCTGGTGATGACCAGTATGTGTGTTAGTGGGTAAGAGGAAAGGAGAAGTGAAAGGCAAGGAGAGAGAGAGCGAGGGAGACATTCGACAGAGACCAGCCCTTAAACACAGATCACATGGGCAGAGCCCGTAAAGATGAATGATATGTCATAGGTCTTAACGACACGGGTATGGGTGTCTGAAAATAGATCTGGTGTATATTGTCAGTGTGTCTTTCACATGACTTGGATATCAGTGAAACAATAGGTTTATATGAGCTTATAGGTCCATCGGTGAAAGAATGCAACTCTCATTCGGCTTTAAAAACGTTAGAGGTCACGATGTACAGTAGGTGATTATAATACATGCTTACACCATCGGGTTTGGTCTGATTGGACCCTGTACTTTCAGTCATAGAATAAACTTTGTTGTCCGCCCGAGGCAGGAAAATTGTCTTTGTTCTCACCCAGGAAAGTATAAACGCACAGCATGTCCAAAAGATAAGAGCATCACAAAAACAGAATAACGAGCTCTCAATATTACAACAGTCCTTGCATTAATATGCATTTAATAAGGTCCATGTTCTCTTCTGCTCGCTGTTTCTCCATGTGTCCTTCACTAAATTACTAAGAGTGCACACAAGTTAATTGGGTTTAGTTAAGTCACAGGGACTGGGAAGCCGTTAAAGCTTATTAACAAGCTAATTTCAATAAAGATAATGTTGAGAAAACAGTTTCTTACCTGACCAAAGGGAGGAAAGCACATTTGTGATCACGTGCTAATGTCTACATGCTAGCCTTGGCCTGCAACATATTGAGGGTGAGGTATATCACGTTCAGCTAACGTTATGTGGACTGCAATCCACTTGTTTTTAACCCGCTGCATCACCAAACCTCTGTCCAATAAACAAGCTACTTGCTAACATCTACTGCTAACTGCGGTTTTCAATAAAGATAATGCTGAAAAAGAAACAAGCTAGCTACTTATGCTCAACGGCTAAAATACAAGAAGGTAGTGCATGCTAAGCTTGGTCTGCAACACATTGAGGTTGAGGCAGGCCTATAGCATGCTTAGGTTGTGTTTTATCAAGTTGGTTTTTAACTTGTTAGGTTACCAAAGCTCTGTTCAATAACCAAAGTACTTGCTACATGCTACTGCTAATTGACATTTTCGATAAAGATAATTATGTTAAAAAAAGATAATTGAAGAACAAAACAACAACTACAAAACACACCCTATGTGTTCACATGCTACTGATTACATGCTAGCCTGGATATACACCATATTGAGGCTAGATCACAAAATCTATCAATCTGTCAATCAATAATAACTCCTTCTCTGACCCCTTTAGAAGGAGGGACCTGCTCCATGCCAATATAATCCACAGACCAGACCAGGAAAAGGCATCACTTCCTGCTTCAAGTCCACCTTGCCACGGCTCCACTGTGTGCAATCCGTGAGTCCGGTACTCCTGTAGATGCACACAGGTCGAATATGTCCAACGCTACATTACAAGTAGCGAGGCTAGTTAGTGTCTATCTGTCACTAGCGTAAAATTATGAATTTATACTTTAACAGTTTTATACCTCTCAGCTGCAATATGGCAGTAAAACTTGATGAGCGAGTACAAATGCAAATACACTAATCTTTTGATTGCATTCAGTAATGACGTTATCGAGGTTTTGATGGAAGTTTAAAGAGGTAAGTTATGATTTATTTAGATCCTGTAAGTAAAACTAAATATTACACAATGAATTACATAACAGAACAGAACGCGTTCGGTAAGCAGCCTACGAACCGAACAATACGTTTGAATAATACTAGCGCGTTTGGAAAATGTAGAAGCTTAAATTGTGGGAAATATAATGTTTTCGGTGGACTTTGCTCAAACTGGCAACCCACATGACGTAACAGACAGCTGTCTGACACTCCGACCCCGGAAGAAAAACATTCTACACGCTTAGCGGAAAACAATAGCAGCAAACACGCTACACTCTCCCCACAGCGTTTAGCTGTTCCCTACTGATTCAAACAGGCCTAAAGCAATCGCCACACAATCACCATTTCTCCAGACATTAATTCTTGCTTTGTTAAAGAAAACAAAAGCCCAAACAGAGAAGCCAATGTCCGACCCTAACCCCGCGATAACGAGATGCTTTGTAATTAACGATTAACGACAATGATGCATATAGTCAGAATCAATGTAATTAACACAATCACAAGAACCAGTCACATATATTTATATGACAACAAAGCATGACACATCAATCCAGCAACACTGCAGCGCTAAAACAGTATTCCACCACACACTGAAGAGCACGAGCCATTCAAATATTATTCACATCAGAGGGAATAACATCAACCGTATCATAAAAATAACACGATAGACAAATGAACACAGTAGTAACGCTACTGCAGAGGTAAAAACACAAAAGCAGTTCACTTACCAAAGCTGCTGTTCACTTAAAGACAAAGTCCATCCTCCTTTCTTTGTGAACAAAGAGTTTAATACCGCGGTTGTACAGAACATTGGTTCAGTTCAGTTCCAGCCAGAGGTCCTCCTGCGAACGTGTTTATTGAGCTGTAGATCCTCTCGGGTCTCTCCAAAAGTTTTCAAAAGCACCGTAGTTTGTAAGTGTCCTGTTGTGCTATGGTGTCGTTTTGCTGCCTTGGTTAGCGTAGCATAGCTCCAAACAGCTCCAAACACCAAGACGTTCAGTTGCAAATAAAATGCATTCCCAGCCATAAAATGTGCAACACTTCTCCGATGCTGAAATACCGTTCGTACAAATCCTTTTCCATGCTGGTTCAGGGCTGCTAGCTGTGGGGTCGACCGACCTTGTCCAGCTTTTCCTGAAATGTCCTCCACAACTGTTACTCCTAATACTAACTTCTGCAAGCTGCTTCAGCTTCAAAACAGTCACGCCGCACGTTAATGCTGAGCCAGCTGCATTAATGCTGAAGTGCTTGTAGGCCAGCTAGAAGGCTCTGGCACGTCAAAGAATACGCCCAACATGTCAAACTAAAGATCTGATTGGTTGAAGACAATCAATGACAATCAACAATATCATCCCCATTCACTTAAACTACAAAGGGATTCACTTCGGGCCTCGGGCATCTCTTCTTACCTAGAGACACAGAGGTGAAATCTGATTGGATAAAAGCTCTACTTGAAACAAGTTGCACTGGAAGCAGATATGTACAGCACTTCAGCATATATTCTGTGAATAGCCTACTTGATATTGGATTACATTAAGTGAAGAAAATACCACGTTTCTCTTTTGGCTAATGTTCTGCCTTTTTTGTATTGCAAAGTGATACTATATAAAAAAAAAGTATTTGTATGTTGTGCGTGTGTGCATTGTATTTTATGTTTATTCCACAGAAGACCCCAGGCCCAGGGGCCTACGAACCTTACTGGAAGTTGGGCGACCGTCTGAACGCGGAGGCCATAGACCCGTCATTTAGCTTCTTCTTCCGCGACATTCTCTAGTGTGGACCTCAAATCCCACGATGCCTTGATCCCACCACCATCTTGTCAGCCCCGAATTGCAGATCACACACGGTGACCCTGCCTTATATAAAAAAAATAAAAGTAAAATGTACAAAAGAAAGCAATATCCCAGTCTCTTATTACTTGGACCAGTGTTTATCTGTATGTCAGCGAGGGATTTTGCGGTCTGCCAATAACATAATAAACCACATTCGTTGTGCTCAAATCGCTTTGGTGACGCCGGCCAGGGAAGCAGAATGATCTTATCTGCAACAAAGGGTACTTCATTCCACTTAACTACATGTTCCCGGTACTGCTCTCTCCCTTCATCTCTCCTCTCTTCCATCTCTGTCGGCAGTCGGGCTGCTTTGCCTTCCTACTATCTCTACCCTGCGATGCACTCAGGAGGAGGAATGCTGCTCAGCCATGCGTCACATGCACATAGCTTAGTGTGGCATGCTGCACCCTCAGATAACACATTCAGCATTAGGGGCCAAGGCAGTGGCACACAATAGAACAGCTATTCTTATCGCCACCTACTCTTTCTTTTTCTTTTGACGAAACAAACAAACGCGGCCAGTAATGTCGGGGACACAAGAGAGCAGCGGCGATAGGAATCACCATCCGCGTTGAACATAAAGGCAGTGTAGATTACAGCGCGACAGGGGATGGGTGCAAAAAAAATGTGTTGTTGGTGTGATCCTGGGCAATGTTTAGCATTTATTGACTCGGAGAGGGTTTTTCGCTGAGCATGCATGCACTTTGTCAGCACTGCCACATATTCATGGACTCACGCCTAAGAGCAGCAGAATTTTGCGCCACAGCCAATTAGACAGCTGCTGAGGGAGTGGACTCATATTCATCCGTTCTGCCCACCCGGATTCTGTTATCAGATCCAAGGATGAAAACGTGTACAATGATAAGTAGAGCCCAATTTCTGCAACAGATAATATAGCAAAGAGTCGTCAGGGTGTCATTGACAAATTATGATCTAGTTCTTTCGTTGATTGACCGTCACATTTGTGATATGAACAGCAGATCAAATGACAAATGATGAAAGGTGTGATGAACCTAAAGTCTGCAGTTTCCTTCAGCTCACCGCTCACAACCGCTCTCATCGGCCTTTGTTTCAAAGCCGCAGCATGCAGCTTGTTTTTGATGCAAAAAAATGTGATTGATCCCAGAGTATGCTAACTGCCCAGCACCAACCAGCAGACATTGAAAGTTGCCATTTCTTTTGAACATTGCATTAAACAGCTAAAGAGAGTGGGGAGTTGGTGGAGACCAAAAAAGTGCTCGCAACGCAACTCCAAAATCAACGCTTAATGTTCTTCCACACAGTGAAGAAGAGACAAGCAGGGTCATGTTTGTGGCGATGTTATTGGAACACCCGACGCGCTTTGTGGAGACATTTGGTTGACCTGGAATACGCCTGATTATTTTGGACATGACTGCAGACACGGTGCTCGATAACAAGGTTTGAGTTGGGAAAAGCCGGAGCGACTTCTCCAAACCACCTCGGGTCAACGCTCAGCATCAGAGTTTGAGTGTTGTTCTCGTCTCTTGCTCAAGGGCACTTCAGCAGGGTGAACGTTTGCATAAAACATTTGCTCCTCTCTCTGCGTATCGACTTCAGCGCCGCTTTTGTTCGGGACGACAGTCAAGGCAGAGCCGCGCAGACGTTATCAGGGGCACATCTGCTCTAATCCCCACCGCTCTGTTTCCCTTCTATCGCAGACACTTAAGAGCTCGAGGAAGTTCAAGAGCCGGGCTCTTATTCCCCTTGTCATTATTCTGGAGACAAAGGAGCCGCACACTTCCACCCGGAGAGGAAGACAATCTTATTAACACGGGGCTTTGCATGCCGCCTCTAGAGTGGCTTGGGCACGCGTTTCTACTACTTGTGAGGGAGACGCAAACATGGGAGATGTGTTTGTGTGTGTGTGTGATGAGCAGCCATTCTGCCTGTGGTCAAGGCACCAAGCCCCCAGTAATCTCGTCCTCCATTCTCATCGCAGTGATCTCCACGGTCCAGCACTGATCTCTGACATATGCCTCATACTAACGACTTAACACCCTCCGTCTCCCCCAGCCTGCCTCGACCACAGGCACGGCTAGGTACCCGCTCTTTCGCTGTCAATCAAGACCCCCCCCCCCCCCCACACACACACACACATTTGTTTCAGAAGAATACGCACGCAGCCGCACAATGCGATGAATGCGCGTCTGTGATACTTCTGCTTTTTTTTTTTTTAAACGCGCTTGCAAACTGATGCGCGAAACCTGCAAACACGTGCGCACACACATCTATGGGCTAGTACTACAAAACTACTACTTGCTTTTTGATATTTAAAAAGTAGTAAATAAAACCTCCACTGAAAGATGAAAGTGGATCATCCCTCTGTGGAGAAAAAATGATCAGGATGGCACTGCACAAAGCCTACCACACACACAATATCCTTTCATCTGTTGTCGTGTTTCCCGTGTCGAGAAGGGGGTTTGAGTGCGATTTAAGATGCTGGCACAGTAGAATTACATCATTCAAAGGTCACGAGAACATCTGGTGTCGGGGCAGGTCGCACTGGCAGCCCCGAATGTCAACTTCAGTTTTTTGGGCACGGCTTAATTAGATCCGGTCGGCGTTCAGGAAGCAGTGTTTTGCACATCAGTGGGGTCTGGAGTAAATCTGTGTTTCTGGCAGCTTACAACAGGAGGTGACCCTGCTACTCAGTGGTGCAGCTGGAGTCGGAGTCGAGAGGACGTCAAATTAACAGCTAACTCGGGGCAACATGCTGAGAAAATGTGACCCTGCTCAGTGGAGTGATGACGAAGGCAGACCGCTGAAATTTCCTAAAGAATGTGATGTTGCACAACAAAAGTACCCATAATCCAATACTGGTGTGGGACAAATGCCATTATCAGTTGCTGAGTCACAGCTAAAGGTCGCCAAACAAACAAGGAAACAGAGAAGCCATTGTCTGCCACTGACATTGTGCTGAACTAAAATGGCCTCCCAGTATCACAGGCTGTCTCCCGTTCTTCCCTCGCTGTACATCTTGAGCACCTTGAGAGACTCCGGTCAGCAGAGAGAGGGTCAGACAGAGAGGTGGTCGGTTCCCCTTTAAGTCCAGGTCATATTCACTCTCGTCACCACATCCCACACTAAGGGGCGATGACTAGGCAGCTGGGGAATTTAGTGGGCAGAGTGACAGACCAGGTATCCTTTTACCCCCCCCCCCCCCCCCCCCCCCCCCAGGCTGCTGACGGACGCATCAGAGCAACATTACGCTTCCATTAAATGGCATTTTAAAAGTTTAATCAGCTGCAATGGGCGAACAAGGGGGCCATTGTTTAAGCGGTGCTGGCACCGCTGCGGTGTGTGTGTGTGTGTGTGGAAGTGGACCAAGAGCGCTGGAGGCCGATCAGGTGGGGAGGCCGGAGTGATTGATGGAAGAGAACGCACTGCGAGCCAAGCTGCCGTTGACCGTGGAGTTATTAGGCATGGCGCTCGACAACCTCATAAATGAGCGTCGGAGCAAGTCCAAAAATAAGGTGGTGTGCCAACAATGTGAGAATAATTCAACAATTGGCTGTCAGAGCTGCATGTGACTTGCAAAGCAAATGCCTGCATTGTGTGTTTGAAAACGTGACCTTTTGCCCTAATTTCCTAGCTGAGCATTAAGACTGGCAAACAGGGAAACAGCTAGCCTCTGGCCAAAGGTAACAAAACCAGCACCTCTTAAACTCACTGATGTTATAAATGTGTTTAATCTGTTTAATCTGTACAAAAACCGATGTGTTAAAGCAACACGTTTTGGTTTCGTGGAGGGTTATGTGAGTAAGCTTTTGGAGTGCTGGTAGGCAGATTTTGTTTCCTTTGGGTAGAGCCAAGCTGGCTGACTCTCCGTTTCTGTTAGGCTAAGCTAAGCTAACTGGCTGTAACTTCATATTTACTGAACATGAGACATTGTTTTATTTCATTTAATTATTTGACAGGGACAGGGCACAACAAGCTAATTTACATCTGAAGTCCCTGGGCAGGGCTTTATGAAGATGCATTGTATGACAGCCTGTATCGATTCAGGGAGATGAAATGTCGTTCTCATAAACATCGGCTATAAACAGCTATAACTTGAAATTATAGCAGAAATATTTATTGAAGGTTTTTACTGTAAAATCTTTGGAAAGTGCTCAAGTCATGTCAACATATAAAGCTTTGTTTTCCAAAGTATTTCTGAGAATATACGCTATTTACTCTTCACCTTTAAGCCATTCTCGCAGCATTTTGAATGCATTCCTTTGTCAACATGTGCTTTGAACTCTGCTGGAACACATTTGCCCTCTGGGGATGAACTATGTGTACGTTTCCCGCACCAGTCATTTTATTTATAAATGAGATTATGGAACCACATCTGATCCTCATAACCTCCATCACACCCCTCACCCATCCATGACTCCCTGGCCTTCTTTGGACATCACAATGATGGTTTATGGTTTCCTTCTTGGCGCCCTGCACCGACGACACCCAGCCCGTGCCCTCCATATGGCCCTGTCAGATTGGCATCCATGCACACACACCACCGTGACCTGAATACCAAGCCCTCCCTATACACACACACACACTTACACACACATCACAAACATTCAACATGGCCACTACTTTTGATTGTCAGTTATTTGTTCATCATTGATCTCTGTTCTATCCAATATGGCAGCAACTTCTGTTACAATGCCGAGTATGGAGGTTGTGTGTCTGTCTAAGGGCGGGTTCACACCTAAAGGTTTGGTTCCTGAATTGAACCAATGCGGCCAGCACTGGGTCAAAACAATATGTATGTCACTTCCCTAGACTACGGAGCTGCTGACCGCTCTCCTTTCAGCAGGGAGAGCGAAACAAAGCGACCGCGAGTTGCGCTAGCTAGCTAGTTATTGTCTCGTTTGAGGTCTGATAAACTGTAAACTCATCAAATTCAGTGGCAGAAAACATGCAAATAGGCAACTAGTTCACCAGTCACCGAAACGGGAAATGCGAACTTTTTTAAACCAGAGAAACAAGACATAAAATGGTACGCGTCCTGTCATTGGTTCGAAAGGTGTTCACACCAGAAAAGAACCGCTCCAGAATGAACTTGACAGAGACGACCCCTTCGAGAACTCAGTTCAACCGAGGCTGGTGTGTACGCTGGCACCGGTACATGTACAGCGAGTGTACCTGAACACTTGATAGCAAGTTGCTCCACCACGCTCATATCACGCACACACACACACACACACAGACAGTTTTGTGATGCTCAGTCGTAACCAGAGCGACACGCCTGGGTGCGCTGACATCATGATGACGCAGATGCGCATTCACAATAAGATCTGCTCATTGAACCCAGGTGTATATACTGTTTATTTTTACGTGTGTGTGCGGTGACACTCGGTCCAGTGAATAGCGCTTCCTTTGCCCGTCGTCATTCTGAGAGGCTTTGCAGCAGGCCGCTTCCTCCATTAATCCGTCTCCATTTACCAGCGCTGTCAAGTCCATAGCATATGTGTGCGCGTGTATATAAGCATGTACCACACAATGTGTTCATGGTGCCTCTCATTGTCAGTGTGTGTGTGTGTGTGTGTATTTGTGCATGTGCGAGCACACCATGTAATATTTCAGTCTTTACCCACAGGGATTAGACCATTCATCTCCCGAAGCCCCTGTGTAGGTGTCACACACAGCGCTAATGAGGAGAGGACGGAACAAGGGAGAGCCATCGAGCGAGGAGGGAAAAAGTAAAAATAGATTCTCTTTTTTCCGGGCGGCAGAAAAGAGGCGACAGTGATCGATAAATTCCCACGCGGAAATCAAAGTATTGATGTATGGGTGGGGGGGGGGAGCGAAGGGAGCGTGGGCGATTGTGGAGTTTTAAGACAAGACAAAGAAGGCAGGGATTTGTGCTTGTTGCCCTGCAGGGAGGGAAACAGTTAAGAAATGCTGAGACCAAAGGCAGTGACTCTTCCCATAACACAAATCAATTTACACCATCCTGAGACATTGATTATAGCTGGCTCATACCTCACATGGTAACAGCAGACATCAAACAGACACTGTCAAGCCTGTAAAACCACACAAGTGCATTATCGGCCTCTCGCTGTGTGTGTGTATGTGTGTGTGCGCATGCGTCAAGTGTGTGTGTGTGTGTGTGTGTGTGTGTGTGTGTGTGTGTGTTGTTCAACAGACCAGATATCTCTCCGCTTCCCCAGTTACTCAAACAAGGGGATGGCTGCTAGGCAACCAAGCCACATCACATCACATCAGGCAAGCCGGCGGAGAGCGAGAGACACAGAGAGATGGAGGAGAGAGAGAGATAGAGGAGAGAGAGAGAGAGATGGAGGAGAGAGAGAGAGAGATGGAGGAGAGAGAGAGAGAGAGAGAGAGAGCGAGAGAGAGGAGGAGGAGGAGGAGGCAGAAAACTGTGCTGGCAGTATTACATAAGCTGGCAGCCCGGTCCCACTGCTCACATTAATGTGGTTAGGCACTCGGAAGTGATGTCCATTAGTCACAAGTGACAAGACAGGTGAAGATGCAGCAACAAGCAGTGATTTTGAAAAGCTGTTGTAGTTTATATTGGAGAGCATTACGAGCAGATGAGTAAAAAAAAAATGACAACAAAAGAAAATACCCCAAAAAATCCAAGACACGTTATGAGCGGATGAGTCGCCTACTGCACCGCACAGACAGAACAAACAGAACAGCGACTGATAACACCCCAGAAGGACGGCTTGAAAAACAAACACGCATGCATGAAGGTACACAATATAAAGACAAGCTGCATTGGAAACACACATAATAAAGACATATGGAATGATACGCGATTGTCCCAGCTTTGAAAATGGATGAGCTCTAGTTTGAGGTTTGACAGGGTGGGGGGGGGTTTGTGTGTACATGAAAGCTGCGTCAATCAATGCGATCTTCAAAAATACATCAAAGGCTAAGACAAAGATGCAGTGGAGCTGCTGGTGTTGCTGACGAGCCATGTACATAATCGATGCATCTGCATCTCCACACATAACACGACAACATACATTCTATCTTGAAGATGTAACCGGCACACCTCTGCTGTTTATTCAATTAACACCTAATGATTCAGATTATTAAGAATTTTACTCATTAGTCACTAATTGCAAAAGAGCTATGATTTCTGTACCTAGAACTCCACAGGAGATGTACATTATCACAGAAGGTACATTATTCTCTGTGTATATACTGCGCTGTTAAGTTGCAAAAATCAGAATGCCTCTGTTGCTTTTTTCTACATGAACAGCATCGATATCATATATTAATGTCACTGTTTTCACGTAAATATGCAACAGCATGTATTATTATTTTTTTAGCTGATAACTTATAAAGAACGTAGCAGTGCTCATATTTTGGAAGGTTGAAAATGAAAATGAAATATTTTTGGGAAATACACTTAATTAAAACATTTGGTTTCTAGCTGGACGTTTGATAAGAACATTGATGCCACATTCATATCTGCTAGTTAGATATAAAGCTACATCCTGGAGTTAGCTAGCTTAGCCTAGCATATCGACTGGAAACAGGGAGAAACAGCTAGCCTGGCTCTGTCCAAGGGTAACAAAATATCTGCCTACTGAAACTTAATTAAGTTCACTAATCACATTGTTTGTTAAATTCATTGTTGTTTGTGGTTTTACAGGGGTTTATGCTAAGCTAATCGTCTCCTGTCTGTAGCTTCATGTTCAATAGACAGACATGAGTGGTATCAATCTTCTCATCAAGCTGTTGGCAAGAAAGTGAAACAGGCCTATTTCCAAAAATATTGTCAAACTTTCCATTTAAGGTACGTGTTTTCCTGTATCTGCATCACAAGTTATTATAACCCAAACCCCCAACCCCAGCCCAGGCCCTTTCAAAGTTCCCTGGGGATGATGGTGAAGGGCCGGATGGGGCAGGAGGCCTCCAGCTCCAGGGCTGTCAGAAAGCAGTCGGGGGCCTGGCTGGAGCCTCGAGACTGCAGGGCCTCCCCCAGACCGCTCCACGCCTCGTGAGAGGTGCTGTGGACCTGAACCGCATCACGCAGGACCTTCTCCCCGAGGTGGATGCGCTCGGTTTTCACCAGCAGACGGCCCTGGACGGACAGATGGATAAAAGAGAGGGGACATTTAGGTTTGCATATAGGCTCAACAGGTCATGAAAAGTATTCCTATAGAAAAGAAAGTACAAATGGAACAAAGTGTTATTTAATTGTTTGTTTTAACAGAAAATCCACTTAAAAATCCACTTCTGAGGTAAATTACAGGCAAAAAGTTGAGCAATGGCGTGCTCTCATTCTCACAACACAGAATGGTGAAATTACATTTAACCTCAGTGGCTCGTCCTTAAATTGTCTCCCTAAATATCTACCATTAAAACAATTCATCATGACATGGTAAGATCAAGTAAGCAGATGGTGGCTTTTGACAAAAAAAATCCAAATCTTGGATTATAATGCCAGCTGTCCTGTGGACTAGTTTAGTACAACAAAAAAAAGAACAGCAACAAATACCAACTGTACTACACTTTACCAGAGTGCTACTGAAGGGAGAAAATCAACAAATCGTGAGATTAGGAGCAGTCCTCTGTGGAAAAACGACGCAGTATGTTATTAAGAGTAATGAACACAGTGATGAAAGTTGATGCTGTGTTTAACCTGCTTGGGTCGGAGGTGAGACTGCTGGTCACATTGGTGCAATCGAGTTGCGTACAAGCACACATTACATCACTGCTGATTTGCCAAAGCAAACCCTCTCTCTTTTAGATCGGTAAACTGTGTTGTTCCTACCTTGAAACAAAGGGACGGGTTTCCACTTTTACCGGTCTCTGTTAATGTAATGTAAATAGAGAACGACAATAAACTTAATGCAACTTAAATCCTGCTAAACTAGCTAATCCAATACACTGCACTCTCTTTCTTTTGTCAAAGTTACATTATTGTCGCACTGTAATCTTGTTGGGCAAAACAGATTCAAGACCCAGCTGCAAACAAAGCAATGCATCTAAGAGCAATGGTACCACAAAATCCAACCCGGAAGATGATTAAGCACACATGGATGTCCTAAAACAGACGTGTAGCTTCCTGCAGTTTGGGTTGTAATTTTACTGTTAGCCTTCATTTTTCTCTTCTAGATTTTGCTAAACCGGAGGATTCTTTTCAATCTTTATGATTGTCTGACTGCTCAGGCTCGTTGCCCTGTTGGACCTATTTTTAGTAATGTTAAAGCGTACACAGATCTACGCAATTAACTTGGTGAGTACGATGTTATCATAACCGATAGACGCACTCAGTACTTGTCACCGCTGTCTTACACAACCAGCTAGCTTAACAGCTATGAGTACTAACAATAGCCAAAGGTTGTTGTTAGCATGAAATGAATAATGATAATTTTGGAGGATGACTTGAAGGGATGGGCTGTCTGTGTAGCCGACTTGGCGACTTTCTTGCTAGATTTAGCACCTTTTGGAGCTAATGCTGCTAGCTACTTTTGTTTGAGAAGAGTACGCAACACTGGCTTTTTGTGTTGGATAATTGTTTTAACTCTTGCTAGTTTTTCAAGAATACCAACCTTAGCTTTAACAATTATTAAAAAGTACCATCAAAAGTGCTTTGCAGCAACTCTAAAGCTTTAGCACCCAGTCGTCACATATTGAGTATTTAGTACTTTGTGGTATAACAAGCAGCCAGCCAATTTGATGACCATCAGCAGTTAGCTTAACCTTAGCCACAGGGACCGTACACAGCCCCACAGGCCTACAGTGAAGAAGTAAATGTAGGCGTACCAGTGGCTAACGTTAGCAAGCTAGCTCAGACAACATGTAAATAAGGCAACTTTGAAGTCACTGCATTTTGCATATAGCTAACCAACATCTGACCAAACTAATATTAACCGTTCATCAAACTCCCGGCAATATATTGAGCAAGCTGACGCCCAGATTGTCGAAGTGTTACTGGGATTACTAAATGTAAAGTAATTATTGAATTTCAAACGGTAGTCCCCAAGTTTCAATACTCTTACATAAAAAGAATTGAGCTCTATTGGAAGTCAGAAAAACCTACAAAAAATTATATTAAACTGATTGGTAGCCTACTAACAAGTTTACACAGTTTGTGCCAAAGTGCCCTAAACATTCAAAGACTTGGTATGTTCCTTTACAGAACATGTTAGTCCAAAGTCCTCATTTGCAGTGGCGTGCTGGATGGCTACTGCCCAGGGCTCTGCCAAGAAGAGTGGTGGGAATGCATGCAATCTCCACACTCACTGGTTTCACACTGTATGAACGTATATATGCTGTAGATGTATGTGCCTGTGCGTGGCATAAAAAGCTGAGTGAAAAAATGAACAAGAAGTATGTAACTGGCATTTCACGTAAACTGTATGAATTGAATAAATGGTCGTTCGGGCTGTCAGGCTGTGGTTTTGTAAAAGTAGGCTATTTATGGGAGACAGAGAAGGATATTATGGATGATATCTGTCGTCACCATGTAAAGGGCATGCAGAACTTTGTGTGACTGTGTGTGTTGTGTCTCTTTTTCGGAGGTCAGCTCAGTTGGGGGTGCGGTGCGTTTGAGAGACCGGCAGAAAAGGCTGTCACGCAACTGACCAACAGCATGGAGTCAAATCTGTCTCACACACAAACATACCGCACGCACACGCACACACACACACACACACACACACACACGCACACATATACACAAGCAACAGTGTCATATGCACACTCAAGGTGACAACAGGCAGCCTCTCTCGCACAATATCATCCCCTACCTTACTTTGACTATCTGTTACACACACACACACACACACACACACACACACACACACACACACACACACACACACACACACACACACATACACACACGCTGAGCTGGCCTGAGGTCAGACAGCCGAGTCTTGTTATGCAGTCTCTGCTCACAAGCTCCAGATTAATTGGGCTGAAATTCACATAGCTGTCTAGGGGCTCTGATGCAACTTTCAATAAAAGCACACACACGCACACGCACGCATGCGCACACACACACACTCTGTCTCTTTTCCTCCCTTCCTCCGTTCTTCTTTTCCTCACTGCTGCTGTGAGGAAAACACAGAGGAAGATCGAAACTCTTGGGTACGGAGAAAACCTGTCACAGGATGTGCAAACAGGGCTTGTGTGTGTGTGTGTGAGTGTGTGTATCTCTATACGAGTGTGTGCATACATGCACGTCAGTGTGTGGGTGTATGCTTGAGGTGTATGATGGAATCCTTGCCGCTGGTTTGGCCACTAGCATCCACCTCTTACTGTCTGTGCTCTTGTCTCCAGACTCACAGTGGTTACATTGTTCCGATATTTCTAGCATAAACAAGCCGGCTACTGGGATAAAACACACACACACACACACCAACAATCACACCCTTCCATCTGTGCCACATGTCAGTAATGCTGGTAACGACGGAACAGTTGATCCTTCTTCAGCCAGCTGCTCAATCAAATGAACACTAGCCCGCTGTATATGCTTTGGTCTGATACAAACACAAGAGAGGCTGAAGAAGACGAGCTGACGGGAAAGAACAAACACCACAATACACACAGTTGTCTAAGCTTACTGTAAAGAAAGAGGTCAGTGTTTTCTGAGATGAGAAGAACAATAGCAATCTCACGTCTGAGCATTGAGTACAGATGGCTACGAGACTTGGTTAGCCTAGCTTAGCACGAGGAAACAGCTAGTCTGACTCTTTTTTTTTTACTACGCAATTTTATTTTGTTGGTTTCATCTTTACATGTGATTTGGGGGAACTTGTGTTGAAGCCATTTTATTGACAAACATTTTATCCATCGGCCCAGAAGACTAATCTTGAGCAGTGTCCCTGGCTATAGTGTAATGCCATTCAGTATGCAGGTTGAGGATGATTAGGTTTCACTATTAGTCTCTGTGGGCATGATGGTTTCAAACCCAACAACTCATAAGGCCTAGTCACACCAGCATTTACGTCTACATTTACGACACAATTCCAATGGAACGGAGAGCTGTATTGTCCAAAACAGAGAAAGCTATTGTAGCTTACTAGCTGTGTTGCACCATCCAGATTTATTTAACGTCCTCTGTCAAAGTATAAACTTCACAAAAGAGAACAGACAGACATGAAACAGGTGTCGATTGTACAATATGTCTTTTGACTTAACTGTTTTAACTTAACTTAATGTCCCTGTAGTGATTGAGCTAATGAGCAAGCAGTTAGCATGTTAGCAGCTAGCTCACTTAGCTCACCAACTACGCCAAGCTTCTAGATCCACATATTTGGCAAATGTATCGCAAAATATTGACATATTATCTCTGACTAATGACTTGGTATCTAAAAAAAACCAGGAAACTCTCTTTGAGATACTAAGTAATTATTTTGATTCTTTAACGTTCTACCAAAGTTCTACGATACAAATCAGGGAATTCATTCACTCTTCTTTTTATGAAACACGCAAAACAACATATTGTTTTGTCCTGTTTATGTATTGGATGAATAAACTACATACAACATGTAAGTCGTAAAGGTTTTGGTATTTTTTTTTTGCCCCAGTCATTATGCTAAGCTAGGCTAACAGCGTCCTGATTTCTGCTTGGTACCTAACCCACAGACATGAGCTGGACATAAAAAAGCAAGGCCGAAATGTTGAACTGAGACAAAAGGATATCAGAAAAAGACAGTAGGCTAATATGAGAAATATTCTCAATTTATAAGAGAACAGATAATTAGTAACAGTGACACAATGAGGAGCAAAATGTCTGAGGGAGTAGAAGAGTGAGCAGAAAAGGGAAGGAGCGAGAGCTCCCGAACATTTAGTTTGCGTCAGAGTGTTTCTGGCATTACACTGATAAAACGGGTATCTATTGGTTTTGCTTTAATTACTCCTAGCCATCTGTCTCCAGTTTTACCTCAACTGATCCCATGGTGCTTGGCAGCGCAGATTTGTTTCTTGTCGCGCCATAAAAGCACTACTGAACTGAGCCGAGCCAAACCGAGCGAGTGGGCAGTGGTGTTTTCATCCATCTTTCAAGCTAAATTCAGGCAAACTTTTGATATGCTGCAAACAGCACAATGTTTAATTAAGCGTATTTCCATCGGCTAGATTGAAGAGACTGAGAGACGCTTCCTAAATGTCACAAACAAACACACCCAACAGAGATTTGATTGTGGAATTGATTAGCAATGGGGAAATTAGTTTTTGTTCTTCAGTGTCAGCTGATGTTATTCACATTTCAGACTGTGCAACGACAAAAAGAGTACTTTGTAATATTCTAACGTACCAACTACAGCCAAACAGTCGCCACTGAGATTTATTTATGGGAATAACATTTATTGGATAACTTCTTTATTACGAAAAACTTTTTCCACCTCAAGCGAAGCATAAAAATTGCTATAAATACTAGAATGCAGATCCTATGTCTAAAGCCACAGTCTGATTTAAGCTAAAGTATAGGCTTTAAACATATGTCTGATTGGTTTATAGATCCAAACTGAACTAAACAGATGGCCGGTTATCTTAAATCAATCAGTGACAAAATGCTCATATGGATCAGTTCCCAGAAATGAATGTCTTCTAGACAGTGTAGAGACAGCTGAACTCTAAATTTAGACTTGCAATCTGCTGTTGTCAGCCATGCTGCCTACATAGCTAAAGAGCTGCAAGTGACCAGTCAAACCAGAAAATATGACTTAAGTTATAGTTAAGTTTGAATTCTTATGCAGTTTTAGTCGAGAGATGGTCAAGTGCATGCATGGTTCAGTTCCATAAGGTCCGTAATCATGTAATATGGCAGCCAGAGGGCGTGTTGCGTCATCCAAGAGCCGTCTGTTGAACCCCTGAAGGCTAACATCTACTACACGCATACGCAGTGTCCCCCAGTGGACCAATGCCCTACCACTGAACCAGGACGAGAGCTTTTACCTGAACCTTTAATCCTATCAGGCGGTAAAGTCTGAGCTGTCTAGGGGAGGCGAGTCAAGGCTACTGTGTTTACCTTTGTCATGATGGCTGGACTTTCCCTACTTATTAACCCCTTGATACAATTCCCCTTTTTAATTCCCCTTTTGGGAAGTATGCTAATTCCCATTGTTGCTGCAAAGAGATAAGAAGATTGACACCACCGACATTTGTTTCAGTAAAGTATCTACAGTCAGCAGCTGATTAGCTTAGCTTAGCATAAAGACTGGAAATGGAGGAACCAGCTAGTCCGGCACAAGATAGAATGTGGTGATTTGAGATCTTTAGAGGTGTTGGTTGTCGTATTGAGCAGGACTGATCCAAGCTAAGACCCACTTTCTGGTCCTAATGCTAAGCTAACCTAGCTGTCTTCTGGCTGTAGTTTAGTTTTCAGCATCCAGACACGAGAGTGGTATCGAACATCTCAGCTAGCACTCTGTAAGAAAGAGATTAAGTAAATTCTCCCAAACTATTCTTTTTGCTTTACCCAACGCTTCATTGGAGCTACATGACGTCTAAGCAAAATATTCAAACCCCGGACTACATGCTTTTTCATGGCTGCATAGTTCCATCAAATGGAAACAGATTGTGGATGCTCTGTGCATTAACATACATCCCCCTAGAATTGAGCCTGACATATTGAAACTTTTAGGACCTCCTGAATTCAAAATGAAGTTGTCCAGGTTAGAACAACGTTTGACTGAACATCATGAGAGTGTAATGACCGACCCACATGTCATAGTGGGAATTGAGAAGGTCAAACCTCTTAGCACTTTCACAGAGCCAACTGTGTACTACAGTATGTTTTGTTTTTGTCAGTACGATATATTGACCATGCTGACCTTTACATGTTGAGCTTCTCCAGCTCTGTAATGCACCTGGATGGAATGGCAAAGAAACCTACAGCATATACTGTGCATCGAGAATAAATTCCTGCATTGCAAAGTGCATTCTCACCTCTTTACAGCTTAGAGCAGATATATGAATGCACAACAGTATGAAACGTGGTGCGCACACACACTCACACACACACACACACATACACACACACACACACACACACACACACATGCATGTGCACACTCACGAGGGAATACAGCAACAGGAAGTGAGAAGGAATGGAAGAAATAGGTGGTACAGGAGCTACAGAGAAAAGGAAAAGGAAGGAAGAAAGAGAGTGTGAGCAAGTGAGAAAGAGCTAAACTGGGAACAATGAATAGAGAGCGAAAGAGGGGGATGGAGAGAGAGCAAAAAAGAGAGAGGTGTCAAAGAAAACGGAAAAAATAAGTGAGCCCAGATGAGCCATACATAGCAACGGAGGCACCAGCCAACTCCCAATCGTCTCTCTGTTTGCTCGCCCGATTTTATTCTTCCTCTCTCTCTCTCTCTCTCTCTCTCTCTCTCTCTCACACACACATTCTCTCTCTATCTCTCTGTGGTTATCAGAGGTCTTGCTCAATATATTTCCCTGGTTGCTAGGCAATCCCATAAAGCGGTGAGAACGTGCAAAGTGTTATAAATAATGTATTTGCATTATCTAATCAGCTGACAACCACCCCCCATCCACACAGAGAGAGAGAGAGAGAGAGAGAGAGAGAGAGAGAGAGAGAGAGAGAGAGAGAGAGGGAGAGAGAGAGACAGAGAGAGAGAGAGAGAGACAGAGAGAGAGAGAGAGAGAGAGAGATGGGGGGCATTTGATAATTGGAACGCGATTAATTCAATGAGCACAATTCCTTGTCCTTGAGAGTATACGTGCATATGTGAAGCAGTGTATGAATATTCTGTTGGAATGGAGGAAACGTAAAGAGTGTTTTCGTTAACGCTGTGTGTGTGTGTGTGTGTGTGTGTGTGTGTGTGTGTGTGTGTGTGTGTGGCTGACTCAGAGCAGGCTCCGCTACTGAACAGGAGGGATGAGATGTGGAGGATGTTGGGAGTGGGTCAGATTCATTTCATACCACCGCCGGAAGCAAGGCTGGGCCGCGTTTCAGGATCAGCCACCCAAAGAAATACACACACACACACACACATGCACCACATGCCACACATACACACAAGTCAACCAAAACACTTACCGTAATGAGGTGAACAGCACAGACAGACAAATATGTAAAAGGCTGACACTGCTAATGCCCTGATGGATGAAACGAAATAGTAGCTGGAATTGTTGCCTGTGGACTGTAACAGCCGGGAAATTAAACTATAAATCTGTAGCGAACCGTTGGCACACATACACGCTTACACACACACACATGCAGCATGCCAAAGTCCTATCGTGTACTGGTTTGCCTAACTACCACACCCTCTCCCATCCAAAAATACTCTGAAACCAGCAGCTGACCAGAACTGTGAGTCACTGTCTGATCACTGTTTCTCTCTCTCACACACACACACGCACACACACACACACACACACCATGTGGACACAGTTGAGGATAATAAGTAGAGGTGGAGTGTGCGATGTATAAGGGAAGATGGTGGTGTGTGTTATGATGAAGCACACAGCAGGGGCTGCTGGGCTTCTGTGCTGTATGGCATCTCGTTATGGGTTTCCCTTACTCACATTTCCCTTTTTCCTCATCTGCTGCGGCTACTGTGGAGGGAATTACGACTTCACTCCACTCTGGTTGGCTTGGGGCGAAGCTATGCAATACTGTCTTGAACCTCGAAAAAAATAAAAAGAAGTCCCTTTGCTCCAATGCCAGTTCTGCTTTTATAAGAGTAAATTCAATTGCCAATGTCAGTCAAAATGCTCCTCAAATCTACAAAAGAAAGAAAGTATTAACACAGTATTAAAAAAGTAAAGCTACAGCCAGCAGAGTTAGCTTAGCAAGAGCGAAAGCAAGGGAAAACAGCTAGCCTGGTCCTTTTTAAAGTTCAAAACCCCACCCAGCTAACGCCTCAAAGGTTCATGAATTAACATTTTATATTGTTGGTTTGATGAGTATACAAATGTTAAAATGACAGTTTTAGAAGGAGCCCCGGGGTCTGTCTATTTCTTGAATGACATTTTCATCTCCAAATGGTCACAGTACATAACTCCCAGTAAATGTACACTACACTGTAAACTGTCCAACAAAGGCAAAATGTCTCCTTCTCATAATGGTAATTTGTGTCCATAAATTATTTTTTTAAATCAGCTTCCATTTCATTGTGAAGCCACAGTTGGAGTACATCTTCTTGTATGTGTATCCATAATAACTTCAAATAAAGATCTTAAGGACATTCATGGAAAGTACAGTATGTACTTTTGCAGATTAATAGCTCAAGTGTAAGAATATCAACTAAGAATATCATCATAATTCCCCCTTAGGCAGAGCTCAATAAATGGGCCACTGGCACACAAAGTGTCCACAGCAGATACAGTACAAAAATAAATGCATGAATCCAGAGAGCCACAGAGTAGCAGCAACTGTAGGTTGTATTCTGGCAGGCTGATGCAAGCCAGAAACTGAAAATGGGTAGCGCTCCAAATACAATGTCCCACACACTGTCCCACTTAGGCTCCATCACAATGCAAAGATGCAAGTATTTTACCACACAGCTCCATTAGCATGTCTAATATATAATTCACCACATATAGTACTTGGTATTTGGGTCTATTAGTGCCTACTTCAACATGTGCCTTAATACATGCATACAAAGAAAAATGGTCCAAATAGTCCAAATAGTGCGCCAAATCCATGGAGGAAGGCACAAACACAACACATGCACACGCACGCTCACACTTTCAGACTGGGAACACATCTGCCCTGTAAGAGACCCAGAGCAGGACACTGCCAGCTGGCTTTGTTTCAGCTTTACACCCCCTGGGATTGGTTCTCCCACAGGCCAAATATGGAAGAGACGCGTACCTCTGTCTACCCCAGTGGGACTGTGCTTCTACACACACACACACACACACACACACACACACACACACACACACACACACACACACAGATACACACACTAACACTAAAGTGCACCGTAGGAGCAAAAGCATTAGCCTTATGTGGTCACAAGGTGGCCAGTACTTATGTCAAAGCGATATCAACCAGCACATCTATGGTCCCTATGGAGACCACGGACATATTGTGTGTGTGTGTGTGTGTGTGTGTGTGTGTGTGTGTGTGTGTGTGTGTGTGTGTGTGTGTGTGTGTGTGTGTGTGTATGTGTGTGAGCGCGTATCTGGCGGTGCAAGTCTTGGATTCAGGAATATCCCTTTCTGGTCCTTTCACCATGACAACAGAGAAAGTTCAACGGTCAGAGCAGCCGCGGTTAATCCAGTGGATCATCTGGAACTGGGAAGCTGGGAGAGAGAGGGAGTAGGTGGAAGTGGGCGAGAGAGGATCTTTCTACTGCGGGAGTGAGAGAGAGAGAGAGAGAGAGAGAGAGAGAGAGAGGATCTGCTCAGATGAAATGAAAGAAATGTGGGGGAGTGATCGGGGGAGTGATCAGGAGAGAGGAAGCGAGTCTTTGAGCAGTATTTGTCATTTGTTGGTTCTGGACTAAAGTGTTGTTTGTTTCTATTTTCTGAAATTTGAAGTTTGCCCACAACAAATCAACACATCCCAGAATATGACTGAGCCATAGTGTGATAATTAACCATTATGAACACGATTGTGACACTGACACAGTACAACAATGCACAAGGGAGGAAAAAACACTCATGAACATAAGCAGCTGCCAATTTGAGAGAGCTAATATTAGCAGCTAATAGCAAGCTAGCCTAATTTCAAATGTCACCAGCTAACGTTGCTGTCCTCTAAGTCGTCTCAGTCCTCAACACTTGCATACAGCTACATACAGTAGTTGAGTATATGAGGCTAACATATCCTATAGCCTTATTTTAGCAGCTAATAGCCACGTAGCCTCATAATTTCTGTTTAATTACAAATCAAAAACACAAATGTCATCAGCTAACGTTGCTGTCTTCTCAGAATGAGTCAACACTTGCATACAGCTTCATACAGTATAGTTGAATTATGAGGCAAACCTAGTGCACAGGAAAATCAAAAGGAGGCATCTGCTCTACCAGCACACCTTTTCAGCCTAATGAGCTATTGATTAGATATTGATTAAACATGCTGGGATTACATTACTGCTGTGATGAAAAATCACAGATATTCCACCTGATCTTCATTGTTGAATCCTTTAAAAGCACAGACGTTGTTATCTTCATGATTTATTCATGAACTTGTTTAGTTTGTATTACTCTGTTGAAAACGGGGCGAGTATTTTGGTTTTCTCAAGAACTGTCCTTGTCAGCAAATGAATATTCTGACGGAATATTTAAATTAGTAAACTAAACTCAGATGCAACACTCTCTCTCTCTTCACTCTCAAGGAAAGACTAGTGCAGTAGACTACTTCTGTTTTTCTTTAATAGTATTTTTAATGCAACATTATAGATTTTATCAATAGTGGGATGTCATCGATTTCTTAAGACGCCAGATTTTTGACCTGTTGAAATGCAATAACTTTGGCATGAAAAGACAAAGACGTCACAGGGATGACATCATGTGATACATGTGCTTATACAACTGGCTGTGTGTATACAGTATATGTGTGTGTGTATGTGTGTGTGTGTGTGTGTGTGTGTGTGTGTGTGTGTACTCTTTGTTTAGCGTGTCTGTGTACAGTTACAGAGAGCAGAAAAACATTTCTTTTGTCTGAATTCTAATTTAATTTAGTGGATTTAAGAAAAACATGACATTTGTTTGTGCCTGCTTGCCTGAGCCTGAGTTGATTCTGAAATTCTTGCGTCACATACGCAATGTAACGCACTGAACTCAAGCAAAGCATTTTTAATGTGTGCATTGAGTGTCGTACGTTGGGGTGCATACGCGCGTGTGTGTGTGTGTGTGTGCACATGCTCGGCCTGCATCTCACGTCAGTGGTCATTTAATAAGTAAAAGGATTCAAATGTATTAGTGTATCCACCCATGTTGTGTGTGTGTGTGTGCATACTGACCACTGAACAGTACATTACATTAATTCCAATTTAGCAGCTTCTTGAGCTTTCGCTCACTCTCACCATGTGCACCAGTGTGCTCTCTCCTGTGGGATGGATGGCCAGGGCCTCGTCATACAGGCCCTTGGCGTCGTCCAGTTGGCCCCGGAGCTCGGCCAGGCGGCCCCGCTGCAGCAGCACCGAGTACGAGTTGGGGGAGAGCGAGCTGGCCTCAGCTATGCAGAACTGGGCCTCCTTTAGCCGGCCGTCTGCCATGAACAACTCCCCTGAGGACGGAGAGGGAGAAAGAGGAAGAAGGGTGAGGAAGGTGATACAGGGAGGAGGGGATTGGAGTTATAATGGAGGAAAAGGTAATAAAAGAGGAGGAGGAAAGAAAGAAAGAAAGGTGAGGTACAGGAAGGAGTTCAAGAAAAGATGAAGACAGGATAACCAGAGTGAGAGAGAAAGGAGAGGAATTTATTAATCCATGTGAGAGTGACAGAGATGACTTCATTTTGAGTTCAGCAGCATTACGTCAAAATGTAAACTGTGCAGCGCTCAAATCAAACACAAAACACACACACACACACACACACACACACACACACACACACACAAAGACCATTAAAGAGAGTGGGAGCAACAAAGTGCCTGGGAAGTCATGAAAGTCTTGCCTAAATATGGCCATCGCTTACTAAAGCTGCCTGCCTCCTTTCTTTGCTGCTGCTGGGAAGATGAGGACAAACCCCAGACACACACTCACACACCCACACACACACATACACACACACACACACACACACACACACACACACACACACACACAATCACGCCTACAAGCAAGTCATTGTCCAATAAGACTTGGACACAGAGCTGACCAGAGGGCCCGCCCCTGGGACCGGAGAGGACCAATATCTGGACGGGATGCTGACGCAGGGTTGCTGTCAATCACTCTCATGAGTGGACGCCGGGTCAAAACCTGGATCAATCGCTGAGAAAGAAACTCTTCAGCTCCAAACACTGGCGGCACCGTGCGCGTTACGGGGAAAGAGAGAGAGGGAGCGCGTGGTGCAAATATATGTGTGGTATGCGCCGTCTGCTCCACAGTGCCGTGTGAACCCATGTGTGTGTTTGGTAGCGGATGTTTTGTTTGTTTACCTGTGTCTCATAGATGCACAGATGGGAAATACTTAGTGCATGCGTGCTGCCTCTGCGAGATGAAAAATAGCCATTTCCCAGCCTCCGGGTCCCTTTTTTTCATGGCTTCACTTCGGGGAAATGCTCTCTGGTTATGTAAGGCTTTTTCCTGCTCCTCACCTGAGCTATCGGCACAAAAAAATAATAAATCAGATGTGTGTACGCATGTATGCAGTCCGTTTATACGTTTGCAGGTATGCGCACGTGATTATGTCCAGCTAACTGTGCCCTCTGTGGAGTTTTTTTTGGCCGACGAGGATGTGAGATTGAGAGAGGAAGTGACCGATGGGGAGAGGAATGCTGGGAAGGAGTAAGTGGGGGATCGTTGGGTGCGACATAGCTCAGCCTTGAGCTAAAAAACACCCCCCTGGACTCTCACACACACACACACACACACACACACACACACATAATTGGGTTATTTTTCCCGTTCTCAGCAGAGGAATATCAGAGGTCAAAGGTCAGACATAGAAAATAACCTTCCAAGACCCCAGGGCCCCGCCACCCATCCCGCCCTGCACTGTAACGCTCTGGAATGCCGGTTGCATCACTTGCTTCACTCGGACCGCTGTATGGATTCCCATTCCCGTTCTCATGCCTCATCCACTCCAGTCGAGTGGACGGATGGAGGGTTGTTTGTGCGAAGCATCTCTGCACTCATCTCCCTTCATTTCCTGCTGATGCTCCGCTCTCCTGTAAACTTCCACGGGCAGACTGAGGCTGAAGGGGTGGAAGTAATAGCGGCATGCATGACTGCCGTACTGCCCTTAATAGAACGGTGGCCACATGTATGCAGGTACGGAGCGCAGAAGGTATGCCGTCTGTTAAATAGTTAAAATGTCCATGTATACTGTTGTTTGTCGGAAATGGCTGCAGTAATCACATTAAACGATGCCGTTTCACATGGAAACGAGGTTGCAAACATCCCTTGTGTCGCCACACAGGGTTTTCCAGCACATATAGGTGACCGAAGAGACTTCCTGTGACTGCAGTGCTCAGAATGTGAAAGAAAAAGTGTGCTCACGTTGTGCCGAGTGCACAAACGATATCTCACTCCCCAGAGAGATTGAAATTCAACCGAGCTTGTAAGCAGGTCAGTAAGCTGCGTAAGACAGCACAGCTTTCACAGCAGCATCTGCACAGCACACGGTCTGTGTGGAGAAGATTCTCACTCAAACGTTGCCATCTGATATTCTACATTTTTATTCTAGTTTAATCTGGATTTGTTTAAAAGGTGCTAAATTCTAAATTCAGAGCATAATTGCACCATAAAAAAACTCCCTCTGTGTGTGTTGCAATCCGAGCTTCTCTGTGCTTTGTTTACAAAGCCGGTGCGGCTGCATGTGCATGCAAAGTGCATGTGAGTGTGTGTGCCCCGCCGGCTAGCTAATCGCCATCGGGAACAGCTGATAACGTCGTCCCGACCAACACAGGGAAACACTGTTAGCTCTGTCAGCACTGCTGCCGTTGTTTGCAATGCTCCTGCTGTTAGCAGCGTTAGCTTCTAGCTGCTGGCTCAGCCGTCACCATGTTAAGAGTTATGTGGAGACAATTTGGAATATACAACCTTTAATGAGGTCATTCCTAACATGGAGGGTCAATGTTTCCATCTGGCTGAACCGTAAGTGGTCTAAGAATTGATCCATGAGGTACACCACATGTTAATGAGAGGAAGTCACAGCTTTCCTGTTTGTCAAATACGAGGAAAAACAACCAAGACCAGGGTGAACTATCTTACTTAAATGTCAAATCAGACATTCGGCCCCACAATTGGAATGCTCTAGGTGTTGTTTTCAGCAGTGAGGGATGGTAATGTCTGCCTGTCAGTTGGTCAATCCGTCCAGCACTTTAGTCGAGACACCATTAGATATTGGACACACATTTAGAGTGCCCAGGGATGAAGACTAATTACTTTGGTGATCCAAAGTTTTCTTCTAGCATCATCAACTGGTCAAAGTTTTCACTTATCTACTTAGATTGACAAAAAACAATTGGTCAGCCATTTGTGGTTTCCAGAAGATGAACCCTAATGACTTTGGTAATCCTCTGGCTTTTCCTCTGAAGCCACCATGAAGTTGACATTTGTGGTTTTGAGAGAACAACCAGAACGACTCGGATTGTCATGAAATTAGGTTGAGACATTCACATCACCTTCATGATGAATTTGAATAATTGAGTTGATCCCCTGGGTTTTAATTAAGTGTCACCATCAGTTTAAAGTAATACAAAACTGTATATACTCATTTACTCATCATTCCGTCAGCCTCAGCTGCACTTTGTGTTTAGTGCTAATTAGCACATGTTTGCATGCTATCACGCAGAACTAACATGGTCAACATGGTAAACATCTTACTAATAAGATGTTCAATTTAATAATAAGTTAGTAAAACAAACACTAGGTGTTGAAACGATCATGGTTAAAAAATAAATGTAGCTTTTCTTTATTTTATACCGGCGTGTGTGTGTGTGTGTGTGTGTGTGTGTGTGTGTGTGCTTGATGCGTGTTCGTTCAACCTGATAAAGATTAGATCATTGTGATTCTAGTTGAAGGGATTTATTGTCGCAACTCACGTTAGTATAAGAGAAAGAGAAATGTTATTTTAAAGGACACGGAATGTATATTATTTTACAAGTCTTATTTCCTTTGATAGAAGTAATTAAGGGTTAAATTAGATAATTGTTGTGGAAAAACTGCCTTTTTAAAGACACTTTATCCTATCTGGGATAATCTAGTAGAGATTTGACCTGTCCAAGTATAGTGGTTTTTGATCTGGACCTGATCCAATGTGACCTAGATGTGAAAACAAGTAGTGAAATCTCCCTTTTTCTTTTTTTGCATTTTCACAAATCGAAAAAAAAGCTTTTACAAATCTAAAACTGTCTGTTAAAGGGTCTCTGGCTTCCCTGGGATAATCTGGTACAGATTTGACTTGTCCAAGTAAAGTGGTTTTTGATCTGGATCCGGTCCAATGTGGTCTAGCAGTGAAATCACCCTTTTTTTTGCATTTTCACAGAGAGAATAAAGGTTTTAGGAAAGTGGGTTTTAGAAAAGCCTTCACTTATAGTGTCACAATAGGAAGAGGTGCAACGAGAGGTACATCTTTCGATCAGCAGTTGAAGTTAACTTTCCCCTTAAATGCTGAATCGGCAGCTGTGAATCTGAGGTTTGCGCCTTTTGCAGTATGCCAACGGCTCAGATGTTGCTCAGCTAATTGTTCAGTGTGCATATGTGGTGGAAGGGTTGAGTAGACTCACAGGCTAATAATAGTGCTGTTACAATTCATACATGAATACATGGCCACAGGAGCATGTTGGCGTGCTCACATTAGCATCTAGCTAATGCATTTGCATTTGCAGATACTATTATAATTCATAAAGCTTAATAACACTGAGAAACACAAAACCATGGAATCTGATTACCGTCGATTGCCAGTTTTCAAAACAACCTTTCCTCACAGTCAGCCTTTTAGCATGGCGGCTGGCTAATGTGAACCCCACCATTTGGAACATTGTTGGTAGAGTTGTGTGCGCTGTTGACATACCGGCCTGCAGCCAAATGCGTTCGAGGGTGCTCCAGATGTGAGTGGGTCCTTGGCGACGCACGGAGCTTAGGTCCGACACCTCAGAGAGCGCCGCCTCCAGACGAGACATCGCAACCGACGAAGGGCTCGCCGAACCTGTGGAGGGATGAGAAATGCTAACCGTTGGAGCCTTTTAAGCGACAGTAACCATAGCATAGTAAGTGTACACTAACACAGTGAATACTTTTATATGTTACAAGTACTGAATGATAAACACATGGACATGAGTTTGTCCCAGATAGGCAGGAAAACATTCATACTCGATTGAAAAACCCTTCAAATATGACAGAAGAGAGCCATTCTGAGAAAAACAAACATTCATTCCATGTTAATATCCTGAACATCAACAGATTTCATGGGACCGAATGAAAAGCGAACGGACCCCTGACCCTGCAAGAAACGCAGGTGAGGAGGTGAGTCATATCATTGATATTTAACGTTTCAGGCAAACATCGGTGTAATCCGCCAAAGGATTGGGACTGACCCACACTTTCACCTTTCTCACAGGTGTTTACCCAACAACAGAGAAAAAGGAGGAAGTGTTTTAAGAAAAACTTCAACCAGAGAGAGAGAGAGAGAGAGAGAGAGAGAGAACAGACCAGTGGAGGCGTCCTGGAAGTTGGGCAGGGTGAGGTGGATGGAGGGTTTCCTGGGTCCAGGGCTGACCTCCGCCCGCTCGGCCATTGGTATGCTGCTGCTGTCATCTGTCTCACTGCAACATGTGAAGCACGGTACAAACAGAATGAGCAATCGCAAGCACAGATGTGCACCACATGTGCTCACCTTTAGAGTTATAAAGGTTCCCGAAAATACTTCCTTGACAAGTTATTACTTTAGATTTAGACATCGATTGCCATATAGTTTGAAAAACAAGGTCTGCCTCTATTCTGAGTGTAATGAGTTTAACGCCACATTTAATTTAATCCAAATTTAATCATTAATATTTAGTGATGTACGTAATCTTATCCATTCTTGTTCGTGTATTATGTTAATACATTAGATTTTTTTTCTACAATACGTTTTTTTTTTCTGCCCCAAACCAGCTTGTTTTGGTCAGAAGCCTGTAGAGCCAGATTGTTTCTGGACATTTCAGTGATGCGATGCTATAACTCTACCATCATGCTGCTAACTGGGTTCGTGTCTGTGGTGCTTGTAACTTGTAGATTTCTGCAGCCACACAGTGTTGATCGTGACAAGACAGAAGAACTACGTTCAATATGGAGAGAAAACATCTGCAGAAACTGATGGAGAAGCATTTCTTGAATTTACCGCCTTTTATTTGGATTGATCAGATCTGTTTTGGGGTATAAATTCCAAAGCATGTGTCTGAATGAGTGCCCAAATATATACTTTGTACATCAAACATCCTTTCTGTGATTAATACATTGATTTAGTGTATTATAACAAAGAAAGAGTGTAAACAGGCTTGCTTTCTGTTATGCCTTAAAAGATGGAACCTGATAATTCCAAGGAAAATATTGTAGGTGTTTTCTGCAAGGCTTCTGCTCTAGAAACCCATATCTGCTATACAATGCTGATATTATATATTTAGAGTACATTTAGGGTTCCCGTTGTGATGATGAATAATAGAGAACTTTAGTGCAGTTTCACCATCTAAGATGGTAACTTTGAAGCTCAAAACTGCTCAGATCGCAGATGGAACCTTACAATTCACGGTCATGATATATCCGAATACACACACACACATTAACACACTATAGCTAATCAATACCGCAGCGGCAAACATCCTCCCCCTTCCCAGCTTCATCGTGCATAACAGTAAAAAAAACACAAAAAACGCACATCTGGCTGGCGCACACACACCTGGAGCGGCTGACATCGTAGCGGCTCAGCCACTGTTGCAGCATCTCTTCACAGGTCCGCAGGGCTGCCGCCGGGCCGAAGAGGGCCTCCTCCAGCTTCACCTTTGTGAACAGCAGACTGGACCAGAAAAAAACACACACACACACACACATTACTCATCTTTGTTTAATCTTATTCAGCTTGTTCGTGTTTTTATTACCACATCACAAACTTGTTTTTGCACCCGTACGGATATTAAACTGTAAACTGATTAGCTTGGAGGAATGTTTATGTGGGCCCAACCCTGTTCTTATTATCACTGATCACATTAGCTGCAGTGTGAACACACAACATGGTGTTCAGTGAAAACAATTGTACCGCAGGTTTACAATGAACTTTTAATACTCGAATAACCGCCTCGCAGTTTCTTTGCCTCAAGTTGCAGTTTACATCCACGTCTGTGTAAAATGTCATTACGTTATGATTTTATCCTATAAGACATTTGTGTGAAATTGTCATAATCAGCATATCATCTCTTGTCACCGCCTGGCTCATGCCCTCTGATCTTTTTCTGTTTTTTCCTGGTTTCATGTTTTTCATTCGGTTTTCGTGTTTTCTGCTTTTTTTTTGAAGTTTACTCCTCTCTGTGTCTTGCTTGACTTCCTGCCTTTGTTAGTTTTCCAGCCTTGGTGATTGTCTGCCCCGCCCTCATTAGTTTCACCTGTCTGTCGTCAGCCCTGTAGTCCCTGCTCAGTCCCTGTTTATGCCAGCCCAGTTCCTTGGTCGTTTGTTCGTCATCGGTTTGTCGACAGCTATGTTTGGAGTTCTGTGCCACTTTGCCTTAGTCCTTGCCTGCTGTTTCCTGCCTGATATGTTAGACTAGAGCTTGTCAGCTTGTTTTTAAATGAAAGCATTACATGGTTTCTGCTGTTTGTCTGCATTCGGGTCCCTCCACTGTGGCCTGCTCTCCAACCTTGACAATTCTGTATAGTTATGGCCAGATACATGTTTTGTGAGGTTACAGCGACGTTGACGTTTGACCACCAAATTCTAATCAGTGATCCTTGAGTCCAGGTGGA
This sequence comes from Pholis gunnellus, assembly GCF_910591455.1. Lineage (NCBI taxonomy): Eukaryota > Metazoa > Chordata > Actinopteri > Perciformes > Pholidae > Pholis > Pholis gunnellus. Next base: position 4,852,662 of record NC_136538.1, on the reverse strand, counting down.
CGTTGGTGAACAATTTTGAGAAATTCTCTCAAGGCGTTTTTTCGAGATATCACGAGAAGGGCACGGATGCAAAGTCATTTCATCTTTGCCTTCAGGTGGACCTTTGTGCCAAATTTGAAGAAATACCCTGCAGGCGTTCCTGAGATATCAGCAGAAAGGTACGGACGTGGAGTCAAAATAACTTTGACCTTTGACCACCAAATTCTAATCAGTTCATCCTCGAGTCCAGGTGGACGTTTGTGCTAAATTTGAAGAAATTCTCTCAAGGCGTTCCTGACATATCACAAGCATGGGACGGACTTGAAGTCACAGTGGCCTTGACCCTTGATCTTTGACCACCAACATCTGCTCAGTTTATCCTAAGTCTAGGTGGACGCCTGTACCAAATTTTAAATAATTCCTGAGATATTGCATCCACACAAGAATGGGCCTAACGGACGTACGAACGGACAAACCCCAAAACATAATTCCTGATATCGTCCCACGTCGCTAATTTGATTGCAAAAGCAAAGAAGCATATACACACGAGCATTTACACAGTCATGTCCATGTCCATGTGTTTGAGCTTCTCCAGTAGCTGTGTTACGTACTCAGGACCCGTCACCACCTCACTGAGCCACACGTGGGTCGATACAAACATGTGAGTGGGTAAAGATAGTCATCAACAATGAGCTCTAAGAGTCCATGTACGCGTTTGTGTGTGTTGAGAGGTTGATGAGGATGGGCCATAGAGTGTTTCTGCTCAAAACCTTTTTAGTTGAAGACAACTGGTTAAGTGATATGGGAGTCTCTGATGTGAATGTGTGTGTGTGTGTGTGTGTGTGTAGTAATTGCCAGAAGGGGCTCTCAGAGGATGCAGTCTGTCATGGGCATCACTCATCCATGAGGCAGAGAGGCAGAGAGATCACGGTGTTGGCCACATCTGATGCCCGCCTGCCCCGCTGTCCTGACCACTGGCTCCCTGCTGTTGAAGGCCCCTCCGGTTCCAGGAGGAATAGAGGGAAGGACAGGGGGAAAAATGGATGGGGTGAGGGATGGAGGGAAAGGGTGAGGATCAATAGCGGAGCGAGACGAGCTCGTGGGCGGAAAACTCTCGGCGAAGCGCGCATCGTTGATGACTCGCGGGTCGGTGGGCGATGGGGGAAAGGGGGGGGGTGAGGAGAAGATGCAAGGGTGTTGGAAGAGGAAGAAATTGAAAGTGTACCTGTGTGTGTGTGTGTGTGTGTGTGTGTGTGTGTGTGTGTGTGTGTGTGTGTGTGTGTGTGTGTGTGTGTGTGTGGGAGGAAGGGAGGAAGGGAGGGAGTTGGATTTTCTGACGCGCAGATGACAAGCGCCGCCGAGGGACGCTGTGTTAAAGATACGCCTGCCAGTAGGGGTCCACCAGAGTGTGTGATTGTGTGCGTCTCTAGGCTACCCATTACCAGTGTGGCGGAGCATTTAGAGGCAGTGCGACGGTGTAAACCCATCCCAGTGTTGAAATGTGACAAGGTGTGTATGTGGGAGGGGAGGGGAGGGGAGGGGGGGTATATCATGCGTACAAAGAAGTGACTTCTCTTATTGTGTATGCAGGATGTACAACATAAAGAACCGCCCTAATTTAGTTAGCTGTAAACTCTGATATTCAAAAAATATTAATTAATTTAACACAAATACTTCCCATCGTATCAGCTTTTCTTTGATGAAAAGTAGAAGGTACAAGCTTGCGTACATAGAAATTCCGGGGGAGAAGTTAACTACGACTCCCATGGTGCATTTTGGCAAGAAATATCCAATCTAAAGAGAACCCTGGTGAGAAAACTCATTGGTGATCACTTGTAATAGACTAGATTCTTTTCCATGGCAACAGCTCATGGGTATTGTAGTATCTAGAGCCGGAAATAGCTCAAGCACCTGACATAAACCCATATGATGATCAGGGAGAGTCCAGTGTTTCTATGTTAAAGGAACAGTGTGTAGCTCTTAGGGGGATCTATTGGCAGAAATGGAATTTTATATTAATGTGTATGTTTTCTTTTGTATATAATCACCTGAAAATAAGAATTATGTGTTTTCGTTAGAATAAACAGTTTATGTCTTAATACGGAGCCGGCCGCCATGTTTCTACAGTTGCCCAAAACGGACAAACCAAACTTTTTGCCTTTTTGCTTCGGCCTTCATTTGGTTGCAATCTGCAACCTCACCAACGCCGCCAAATCCTATATGCTTCACCTCTTAATGCAACATTCAGGGTTTTGTTGGAAGAAAAAATCTAAATGGGAATACAGAAAGGAGAAAAACACTTCCGTAACCAGCGGCCAAATGTAATAACAGGGAGGAAGTTAACAGTATTGTCGGGTGGCAAAGAGTATGTTGTAAAGTATGATATGATGATATACTTATAAAAACTGGAAAAATCACAATAAAAGCAATACAACTCTAGTAGTTTATAATTTAAAGCTGTTTCAACTAAAGCCCATATTCTCACCGCAAGTGAGGCCACTATTTGAGAATTCACTACTACTTTGCAATCAAATCACGTATTCAATCCACCTTGAGTCTTTACAAATAGTTTTCACTCTACATTATAGTAAACGGCATCAAAGTGATCTAACTCATGCTACTCATACTGAGTGTCATCCACCTTGTTATTCACCGCACACAGCCGGTGTTTCCCCCTCGCAGCTTCACAAACGATGGATTTCATCAAGATTACTGCACTCAAAAACTAAAAGTCGGATTACAAAAGGTGTCATTTCCAGGCTCCTGTGGAGTGAGCTTGGTGTGTGTGTGTGTGTATGTGTGTGTGTGTGTGTGTGCGCAGAGAGCATCCAGTGTTTGAGGAGCGGCGCGAAACGTGCAGTGGTGGCCCAGCTAAGAGCGGCGAGTGAGTGCCAGCGTAAACCCCCTATAAAAATAGCTAATAATGTTCCCTTGAAAAAGTGGTACATCTACAGTACTACTTATCCTGCACTCCCACAGAGCAGAGCGTGGATTCTCTACAGGCCCATGGCCGCTTGCAGACAAACACACACACACATCATGCTAGAGTATATATATATATTTATATATATATATATATATATACACAGTGCATGCATAGAGATTAAAACACACGCCTGTGCAGACATGCTTGCTTTGTGTAGCAGGGCATAAGCCACGCAAGCCTGTGCACACTAATACTCACGCTTGCACAGATGCACACGCGTGCACGTGCACAAACACACTTGCTCATGCTGCAACATCCCGTTAGATGAATGCAGAATCAAAGGCTGGGATTAATCATTCTCTTTAGTACAAACTGTGAGACCACGATCTCTCTCTCTCTCTCTCTCTCTTTCACACTCACACACACAACCCTCCCCTTTCTCTCTCTCCCCCTCTCTCTCTCTTGCCTCAGCTCTCTCAATCTGTAGCAGAATCCCATTTCACATTGAAATGCATGCGTGTTTACTGGGTGATTAAAATTTCAAAGAAAAGGGGGAGACGGAGAGATACAAAAGATGAGAGGCAAGGGGAGAAAAGAGGGCAAGTTAGAAAGAGTGTGAGGGGGGAGGAGATGGAGAAGGAAGAGAGAGAGAGAGAGACAGGAGATGGGGTAGATGATGTGGGAGAAAAGGAGGAAGGAGAAATTCAGAGTGCTACAGTGAGCTGACAGTTTGCTGTGGTGCAGAGACGCAGCGGCTAACAAGAATCACACACATGCATGCACACACACACACACACACACACACACACACACACACACATACACCGTAACACACAAACATGTATGTGCCAGATTACGATCTACACAAGTACACTCGCAGCCCCCACGACACACGAGTACAAACACACACACAAACACACACACACACACACACATACACCGTAACACACAAACATGTATGTGCCAGATTACGATCTACACAAGTACACTCGCAGCCCCCACGACACACGAGTACAAACACACACACACACACACACACATACACCGTGACACACAAACATGTATGTGCCAGATTACGATCTACACAAGTACACTCGCAGCCCCCACAACACACGAGTACAAACACACACACACACGCACACGCACACACTCACTCAAATACGCAACTGTCGCAGCATGCCCTGCACCATGCACGGTGTAAGCTTTGATCTGCGATGCTTGCTCACACATCCTGAGCAAATGATATTCAGTGAGCTTGTTACTGAGAAAACACACCTCCTTTCACTACCCCTCTCTCTCTCTCTCTCTCTCTCGCTCTCTCTCTCTATCTCTATCTCTCAATCTCTCATTCTCCGACTCTGAGGTCTGCAACTCGGCCTCAGCCCGGCGGTTCACGAGGGTATTGATATATTCTGGCCGAGTTAGGATTAATTTCCATGTGCATGTTGCAGGTTTCAACTGGATTAAGGGCTAAAATATTGCTTGTAATAAAATGTTAAATCACGTAAACGACTTCTTGTCCTTTTCTCACTATGTGTAAACTGCATCCGTTTGGTTTTATACTTTAGTATGGATTTTGGGTGTTCTGTTATCAAGTCAGTTTCAAACGTGCCTCCCAACAGGAAGTTGGACCAACCAATGAGGGCCGTATGATGTGTCGTGGAGATTTGGGAGAGGTGAGCGTTGGCTTCTATGCGAGCCACCACAATGTGGTTACTGTTCCCTGCTGAGACGAGTCTTTGCAGCAAAGCAGTTCCCGCTTTACACAAACATGCTGCAAAACCAACGGGTCACAACTTGCTAGCTAGCTAACAATGTGACTGTGTGCCATGGAGAGTGTAAAGATGTTTGCTTTTTTACTGACTCTCAATTCAAAATAGCCAGCTAACAAATATTTGACTAACTATTGTTTAGTGCTACTTCGGTGTTCTTCTTGAATCAAGGCAAAGTTGCGGCTCGGTTTTGGTTGATAAAAGCTGCATTAATTGCAAATGGCTAATGCGTTAGCAAACATTTGCCCATTTACACATACAGCAGACCTGTGGCAACATTAGCGCTAATTAGACTTGTGCTTCTGGTCACCTAAGGAATGAAAGTCTAATATTTACCCTCTTTATTGTCTCTACCAACTCCTGAGGGACATACTGTATCTAGCTAGCGAGCACAGAGGAGCAATTAGCAGCTCAAGAGTCAGTCGCTAACTTTGTCTGTTTGGTGCTTGTAGCCGAGCACGTAGTGTGAAAATGCTATATTCCCTTCTGCTCCACCTGGAAACGAGGCTGTTTGGACTGAACAAAAGGTCAAAATTAGATAAGACAATACATTTATTATCCATTACATTCAATGAAATGGAAACTCCAACAACAAGCTAAAAGATGCTAAAATACGCTGCAGAGCTGAGGAGAACCGCAAAGTCCAATGATTGTTCTGTTTCGACTTGTCACTCCCGAGTGACACCTTACACAGTTATTAAATTCATTGTTAATATAAAATAAATGTTGATTAGTGCAAGCGTTATGACTGACAAGGCATACTAACAAATGTATCAGTGAGGAGAGATGTTCATTAGAGCCGATTGATATTAAATACTACACAATATGACGTTTCCAGTAATATTTAGAGTTAGGGGAAGCAGTAGACACTGCTACACTCAAACCAGTGCTTTGAGAGGATGAAAAAGTGTGTTAGCTGTTTGTCCCAGGCCAGCTGGGCCCAAATGAATTGGGCCAGGTCAGGCTAAGGCTAACAATTCAGGCTTGTGCAGAACTCCACTCTGTGTCTCTCTTTAGCTTTCAACTGGCTCAGAGCAAATATGTTTTACTAGCATGACAGGCCAGTAAAATTAGAAACATAGATCAATGAAGCATCCAGTAATAGTTCATTTTAATTCAGCTGTTCCACTCTGTGAACAACCGGTTTATAGATCTGTGTCTCTCTCTCTCTTACCCACTGACTAAATGTCTCTCAGCCGCTCCATAACAACAGTTTGGGAACAACAACTGATGCTGCCTGCTCTACCCATATGACCTCATGGTTACCGGGGCGATGGGGATTCCTGGCGCAGAGAGCAACGTGATTGGCCGAGCCCGGAAAAGAGCTCTTAAATGGGTCAAAGCAGTCAAGTGTCTCCATGGAGGAGGTGTGTGTGTGTGTGTGTGTGTGTGTCTAAGTGTGTGATTTAGAGACAGCACAGATTTCATCTTCCAGTTGTCATTAAAGCGCTGATCAGCAATCAGTAATTATAAAGCCGTCGTCTTTTCCTGTACCCACCCACTCTGTCTCTGTGTTTTCTTCTCCTTCCTGTCGGGCTCTTACATTCTTCCTTCCCTTCATTTGTTTCATTTGTTCCTCTCCCTCCTGATGTATGGATGCACCCCATCTGTCTGTACCGGGACCGTGGAGGCCAACACTGACCTCAAATGGCTGTGTTATGAAATGCTATGCCGGGCTCTGAGAGAAAACACATCAGAAAGATGATGCAACGCGCTTCCATTATATTGTAGAAATAACTGGCCTGGAGAGTTAAAGTTATCCACGTGTGCTGCGACGGAGCTTCCTCCACAGCTGATGAGTTTGAGTTTGTTTGATCAGGATGCCCATCCTGTGAGATAACGTGAACATCTTAAACCAAAGTTTTGGCTCTGTGCTGCTGCTGACCTGCCTTTAATTATTTTATTTCAAGCTGGATTCTTGTTAGAAATTTTTGTGACATATGACTAAGCTTCTGAGTCTTTTCAGCCGAGACAAGAATAAAATTTTGGGGGAAAAATTCAATATTTTTTGTCAAGAAATTAAATAAAATCGTAGGACTATAAATTGAAATGAAAATGTGTTTCATGTGGATATTCGGTTCAAAAGCATTCTGCACATTATTAAAATGTTTTTATTTATATATTTATACATATATAATTATAAGATTATATAGTCTTAATATAATTAAATATAGATATAAAAAAATCCATTTACTTTTATAATAATTTTATGCTTTTAAAAATATATATTTTAAGTATAACACAGTGAACAACACTATGAAAACGTTGGTGAAATGGCGGATGGGTGGTAAGAGAACCCATAACCCCTGCAACGTGTCCCAAAACTGCAACCCTACCTGCCTTAAATTAATTAGAGTGCAAATGTCCGAGTCTGTTTTCGTGTGTTTTAGCTTGTTTAGTGGAGCAAACCGGTTGGGCTTATGTGTCGGGACGTCTCCGTTCTGTCAGGAAAGCAGCGCTCGGGCCCGGGGGTCGGGTCAGAGCTGCCGTGTTCAAAGGGTATGAGGGGCATAGGTACCGCAATGCAGGCCTCCGCTCTGGCGCGTCTAAATAAGGCGTCGAGTGTGTGCTCGAGTGCCTGGCCTCCAGCACAGTCGAGCCGAGACACCCTATCCCTACGGAGCGGACTAGTGTTAGAACAGGGAGCTACTCTTACACACACACACATACACACACATATTCAAAAAATAAATAAACGCACATAGTCTAAAAAGTACAGCGAACACTGCCACCGACATTTTCTGTTGCCTGTGTGAGTGGGGCGGTACAGTGGGTGTTTTACTTGAAGTTGCCGGGGTGCTGGCTGAGGGCCAGGCCCAGGGTGTCCAGGGCGTGACGGTGGTGTTTCTGGGCGCTCAGCAGCAGAGTCAGCAGGTGGAGTGAGTGCAGGTCGTCCCCACGGAGAGATAAAGCCGCCTGCAGGGGCTCTGTGGCTGCCGATACCTGCCGGACACAATCCCATCCTCAGGTTATAATTTACAAGCCGCACTGGTTGCTGATAACTAATGTCTGTTGATTAATACATATATTAACTTTATACCTGGCGTACAAGTGCCAGCTGCAGAGCCAGGTACATGGCAATCTGAGCATCCTGGGGGTCTAATGAATGAGCCCTGCAGAGGAGAGAGAGAAACCCCAGATGGTTCACAGTGTGTTAGCAAAGATTTTATTACATTTCTGACAGGAGAGTGAACTTTTTTGACAAACAAAAACCTGTCTTAATGGGATACAATTAACCACATTGGTTGAAATGAAATACTATGAGCAAAACTCCAACAGCTGATAAACAAGAGGAAAGACGTGATGGAGCGTAGAAGAACAGGAACCTACTTGCTCAAAGCTCGCAGTGCTTTTTTGTTGAATTCATCACGATCAGCTTTCAGAGTCGCTGGAGAGAGAGAGAGAGAGAGAGAGAGGAGAGAGAGAGAGAGAGAGAGAGAGGGAGGGAGAGAGAGAGAGAGAGAGAGAGAGAGAGAGAGAGAGAGAGAGAGAGGGAGGGAGAGAGAGGGAGAGAGAGAGAGAGAGAGGGAGAGAGAGGGAGGGAGGGAGAGAGAGAGAGAGAGAGAGAGAGAGAGAGGGAGGGAGAGAGAGGGAGAGAGAGAGAGAGAGAGAGAGGGAGGGAGAGAGAGGGAGAGAGAGAGAGAGAGAGAGAGGGAGGGAGAGAGAGGGAGGGAGAGAGAGAGAGAGGGAGGGCAGAACAGAAAGTTTACTCGGCACAGTTTCAGCTTTGCTTTGTTTCAGATGTAAAATGTTATGTAAAATATATAAAATGCAAGTTGGTCATGCCCTTCCAAATTAACCTATAACCATTGAAATTGTGGGAATTATTCACACTTATTCACTTTTTTAATGAGAAATAGATAAGAAGGGTTGATTATTTTTGTCTATCTCTCTGCTCCAAAATAAAATAGTATTTCCCAAAATGTCAAACTATTCCCTTAAAGGTGCATTATACGAGATTGGGAGCATATCGATTGCCTCTCAACGGCTCTCAACATGGCGACGGTTGGTGCTCGGCAGCTAACGGTGCTAACAGTGCAAACTGCAGCTAAACAGTGTTTATATGAGGGGGAACCGGAGGTGGGGGCTACCCTTCCGCGGCGCCGCCGTTGGTTGGAACGCCGTTATCAGCTGTAATTGCCATATGAGAGGAGCGCAGAGTGGCGGTCATAAGCTAGCTTTGTAGGTTGCGCTCGCATACAGGAACATGCACTTGAAGCACGCGCTGCCGGGGCCCGGCTATGTCAACGCAGAACGGAGAAGCTCCGATAACTACACACGCAGAGGGAGAGCGACTTCATCCTCTTCTCAGGTAGACGTTACTCCTCTATATCTTCACACAGCAAGTAGTTGTTTGCTGCTAATGCTCTGAATCCCATGTACTGCACCTTTAAGGTCTAGTTAACTTCAGTTAACGGCAATCGATTAACATCAGGGAAAGATTGTGATCACGAAATGTTGACTGGTATAGGCGTCAGGATGGGGAACCGTGTTGGAACCAAGAGGTTTGGGTGTACACTGATTGTCAGAAAAACACCTTGTCGTTTTAAAGCATTTGAGAGGAAAGTATATTTGTTGGTTTGAGTGTCCTTACCATCAGAGGCCTGTAAACTGCAGCACAGTCCAATGGACAGGTAGGCCCTAGGCAGAAGTTCTCCGGCTTCTTCCCCCATAGACGCCACATTCCGCGACAGAGCCTCAGCCTCCTCGAACTGCACACAAACATGCACCCATTCAAAGCGCAGGTGGAACACCGAATCATTCTGCTCACGAAAAACCAACAACCTATAATATGAAACGCGCACACTGGAGAGGAAAAACCTTGCAGCGCTGAGACGCAAATGTGGCTGAGGTGCAAAGCAGGGACGTATTTATGGCTGAGCTCAGGTTGTGAGTTTAGCGTGAGGACAGTCCACAGCAGACTCAAGGACGACGCAGAGTTTGCTGAAGGACACACACACACACTCGCCCACACACACGCAGCAGCAGACTGAAGGCGGTGTGTGGCTGAGCTGAGCTGAGGAGAAAAGTGTGTCACCCTGTGTGAGGTATGGCGGGCGGGTCAGGTGGGCGTAGGGGGGGTAATGCCTGTGACGGCACGCCAGCGCAACAGCAAGCCAACTGCTCTTACACCCTCCTCTTCCTCCCTTCATCCTCCCCCTCTGGTCCTTTCTCTCTCTTTCTCTCTCTTTCTCTGAATCCGGCCCTCGCGAGTTCAAAGCTTGTGCACAATAGTCATTTAAACACACAGCCTGTCCATGCACATCTTAGGAGGATTACGTTTTTTTTTTTCTCTCCCCTCAAAGATGAACATCTGCAAAACAGCTCTTCAAGAATTAATAAAAATACATTTAAAAAACAAAAAGAATCGCCAGTCGTGAAGTTTGTAGTGATGTCATGTTTCCTTTTTTAATTTAATAAACATGTATAGGAGCTGTCTGGAATACCTGGAGAAACAATGTGAAGGAATTGTAGTTTTGGTTTAGTCCGTGGGCCACAATAACAATACATGTTGTTGGTTAGATAATAGTCCAGACTAGTCCAGTGGAGCTGATGGTGGATAATGGTGGCCCATTTATGTAATGCCCCACTGCAGTATGCCCACAGTGTCCCATTGTGATTAAGGCTGTAAGCTCCTTAGTGTCTCCGGCCTCCCATGATCTCCAGCCACCGACAGATGTGCTCTCTCTCCGTTCGCCCCTGTTAGCTCTTTTCTAATCTCTGACCCCTTTATCTCTCTCTCTCTCTCACACTCTCTCTCTCTCTTTCTCGCCCACCCTTAACACCACTGTTGACATTGACTTTCTCCCTCCTGCCCAGATTACAAACAAGTGACCCCAGGGTCAACCCCGAAAACATTAGCGCTGCTGTGTTACGTCTCTCTGTGCACATTCTACTAAGGCAGCTGTCCATGTAGCGCAGAATTCCATGAACCTCACCTTTCACATCTTCATCTTAGAAATGCAAATTTGCGATAGTTCATCGGTCCGAGATGAAGAACGAATCCCTGCTGCTCCGTCTGTAATCCTGTGCGATTTGAGCCTTTACATATATTTGTTTGGCTTTATGACAAGTCCGTATTCTGCTGACCTTTTTTTTTTTTGCTTGTGACTTATTAAAGGGACCCATAAACTCTAAAATACGTATTTCTCTTCTTACCTTTAGTGCTATTTATCGATATAAATCGCTTTGGTGTGAGTTGCCTAGTTTTGGAGATATCGGTCGTAGCGATGTCTGCCTTCTCTCCAATATAGCTCATCGCTAATGCCAACACGCTAACATGTTCGCAATGACAAATGCTAACACGCTGATGTTCAGCAGCCAACGTTTACTATGCTCAACTCTTAGTGAAGCATGCTAGCATGCTGACATTTGCTCATTGTCTAAGTACAGCTGATGGGAATGTGATTCGTTCTGCAGGTATTTGGTCATAAACCTGCAGGATTGGACAAAATATCATTTGGACCCGATGATAGCACTTGATGAAAAGTGAAAGGATGAATGTGTGCACCAAATTTCATGGTAATTGTTTGAGATATTTCAGTCTGGGTCCATAGCCGTCCACAGAGCCCGAGAGCACGGCTAAGAAATGACCAAATACGAGACCAAAGTTGGAAAAATAAATTTTTTGTTATGGAATTTAGTTTGGCACCACAGTAATCATGTGGGGATCCTGATCCCCGGGTTTGGAACCACTGCTTTAAGGGTCGATGCACATGGCTCGTGAGCAGTTGAAGTAAAAATATTCTCATGTCCTAATTTTGCAATAATTATTTGACCTCCTCAGAATGATCTAGTGTCCACCTTTATGGAATTATGGAATTTGAATTTATTGACAATTTCAAAAGGTATCGCTGGTAAATGTTGAGCGAAAACATCACAGCAAGAGGTCATCATCCCAATCGTAACGTCCGCACATGGCTCAGACTCACAGACCATCACTCTCAACTGCAAGTGTGTTTATATGAGCCCAAGCGTGTGTGTGTGTGTGTATGTAACGTATATTGTCCTGCATACAAGTGTGTGTGAATGTTTCGCGCGTATTCACCCAGTGCAGTTGACCAATGCAGACTTTAGCAGCCAATAGGGGCAATGAGGGGTCCTCTGGTCTCATCCTGGCACACTCCTTAAATACAGACACGGCACCAACTCCCTGGAAGGAACACACACACACACACACACACAAATGTCACCGTGAAATTGTGATTCATGTGCACGCAGCAGCCAGTTTATCATGCGGCCACAGATGACACATATCGCGTTTAAGCGAGTGCATCAAACACACATCAACTGTCCTTACACAGCCCTAATAGACCCATTTAGACACACAGTCACTTAATACATGTAGGTCAATCATTAATGGACCACGCGCACATGCGCACATGCACGCACACACACACACACACGCGTGCACCCCGGCTGGCCCTAAATAGAAGCGGATCTGACGACACCGAGGCAGGCCCCTTCTCCTTCTAGGGAGCATCCTATTTCTGGAGCTCTCCATTGATCTGCAGTGTCACTTCATCCAGCAGCCCAGATCAATTTATTTTCTGTCACAAACACACACACACACACACACACACACACGAGCCGAGGGAGGAGGAAAGAGAGAAAAGGCTGTAAGCTATTCCAGCTCCTTTAGAGGAATCCCATTTGAAGAATGTCCAAAAACATCTCAACACTTATTTAGCAGCAAATGGATGAAATAGTATTTCCTATATCAGGAGGGAGTAGCCATGGACAGTGCATTCTGTACCACATGGTTTAGACTAATAAGGTCTAGTTGAATGCCTTTTTAGTGCAATTAATCTACTTGGCAATTGTCAAACCCATCCGCATCTCCGAGCAGACCGCTCCGTGAACAGAGGTATGGCAGGAGATGGATGTCGCCTTCGGGTGTGGCGTGGCGTGTGCGAAGGGGGCTGTCGCTGGTGTATAAGGAGCAATGAGCTCACCTTCCCGGCCGCCATGAGTGACAGGCCCAGCTGGTGCCAGAGGTGGAACTCGTTGTAAGAAAACTTCATGGCTCGCTCCAGACACTGCAAGGAGAAATGAAGACACACGAGCACGTCTTAGAGGTTTAATTCATAAGGAAAATGGGATGCTCATGTTGAGGTTGGGGCAGACTCTGGTCAGGTTAATCCAGACCGAGCCAAAAGGAAAAGCCAAGGTTAGGAACATTACATCTATTCCCTCATCATTTACATGTCCGCTGAACTGAATGGCCCCCCTTTCTTGACCACATTTTTCTAGCTTGAAATGACTGTCAGTCACCACTCGCCACCCACTCAGTGCTGTTTCAGCACATAATGAGGTGATTGATGTGTGTGTGGACGAGCAGAGGAAGGGAGCGGAGCGCTGCTCAGTCAGGTGTTGTCAGTCATGTGTAACCAGGAAAAAAGGTCTGCCTAATATTCTGATGAAATAATGAGCACATATTACTGCTGACCGTTTAACATGCAGACAAACATGCCCCGCTGGATAGAGCTCAGCGTGGCTAATTGTTTCACTGAAAATACTGTGAGAAGTTTGAGAACAATATTCAACGAGCGCACCAAGCTTAGAATCGATTAAACATGCAGGAAGACTTGTGTAGGGAGTTCACTGCTGCTGCTACATACGTGATGGTGCTGACCCTTGTTAAGGCCCCCCCACATAACAAATCCCAATTGAACCACCTGTTTAGGGGGTTAATATGCAGAGATGGAACTAGGGTTTGGACAAATTGGGATGCAAAAAACAGAAAACTGTCAAAGCACAATGACTCGTGACAATGGGCCCCAGGGAGCAAGCCCTCTTTTTGCATTCATGTTGTGTCTCTTTGGGGCAATTTTGTGTCACTTTGTAGTCAATTTGTGTCACTTTGTAACTGTTTGATATTTTTGTTGTTGTTTTGCATCTTTTTTGTTGTTGTGTTGGTATTTTTGCAGTCATTTTGTGTGTCTTTGCAGTGGTTTTGTGTCTCTTTGTGGTCATCTTGTCGCATTTTAGTCAATCCCAGTGTCTCTTTAGATGCTTTCTGTCTCTTTGTAGTCATTCATTGTCTCTTTGAGGTTATTTTGCCCCTTTTTATAGTCATTGTGAGTCTCTTTGTGTATCTTTGTGGTCTCTTTGTAGCTGTTTTGCATCTCTTTCTAGTTGTCTTTTGTGGTCTTTTGTATCTCTTTGTCGGTGTTTTCAGTGTCTCCCTGGTTGGTACGAGTCTCTGTGTAGGACATTTTGTAGGTGTGGGAAACATGAATGTGTGGACCACATTTCATGGCAAGCCATCCAATAATTGTCAAGATATTTTCGCAGCAATATTCCAAGCTCAAGGTGGCGCTGGATGAAAAGTTATGGGATCACCAAAGTCATTCACTGGGGACCTTGAATGTCCAAAGTGAAGGACCGACCAGCCGACGCTGCCATCATGGAGCCTTGCTGCCAGCAGAGCTAAATCTGATTCTACCTCGAGCAGCTACTTATACATTAATGCACCTGTAATATTAATCCAATAATTCAACATATATGATAGTACATGACTCTGAAAGTAGGAATATAATGTACTTTCGTTAAAAAAAATTTTGCACGCAGGTCTTTTACTCATAATTAAACATTTCTGCTTTCGCTTAGTCGCGGGATTTAAATACTTCCTCCGTTATTGCCATTAGCTAATATCATTCTGCAAAAATGTCAAATCACTGAATTTTGTTCCATCCGCATAATCCAACATAATAACACCGCCTCTGTGTCCTCCAACTGAGTTTTGATATTAGAATCAGACCTTGCTGCAGACACCTCGTGGATTGATTGATGCTTCGGTAAGTCTGTAATCAATCACTGTGAAAATGATTCATCACATCAGAGATGGATGGCACTGACCGGCTGACTTCTGATTCTTAATAAATGGCCCATACTGGCCTCATATATCAGCAAACTGATTCACTGGTCTAAGTGGAACTACCTCAGTGTGTATGAGTGTGTGTGTGGGCCTCCTTGTAAGATGACTGATGCTATCTATGAATCAGTCAGACAGGTGGACAAACCTAATTTTAGCGGACCCCTCTAGCCTCCGCCTCCCTAACTTCCTACATCTGGGTAGAGGTCACATTCGAGGGGGGTAAAAAAAAAAATGTAAATGAAGGAATTTGGCGTGAGATACTGGAAGAAAAAGAAATGAAGGAAGAAGCAGAAAGAGACACCTAATCCCCTTGCTCAAAGTGTTAAGGACATTCATTAAAAAGTTTGGCAAAGGCAAAGCTCTCGCTAACACATCTGATCTCTCGTGCACGCTTCCCCTCAGACCTCCAGCATGGAGTGTGTGTCTCTGTTTATGTGTGTGCGTGTGTGTGTCAGCTCACCTCAGACAGCATGCCGTACTGCCCCCTTCTGGCCATGCCGATGGTGAGCAGGTCATAGACAGAGGTGGCGTCCTGCAGGCTGGCCTTGCGAGCCTGGGCCTGCTCTGGCAGACGACTGATCACCGCCTCCCCGCTGGCCTGGGCGGACAGAGATGCCGAGTGAGGAAGGAGGAGGAGGAGAAGGAGGGAAACGAAGGAAGGGAAAGGAGGTGATGCTGAGAGGTCTACTCTTGTGTTTTGAAAGCAAAAGGCTGAGAGCGTGGAGTGTAAGGGAAATGCTAGAGAAGGCAGAGGGAGTGTATGTGTGTGTCTCACCATGGACTCTGTGATGAGCAGCAGCAACACAGCCTCCTCCACCACGTCCTGAGGACAGAAGCAACTGCCAGGACACAAGAAACAGGAAATAGAACCAATAACAGGAAGTCTATCCCTCACACACACACACACACACAACTTGGCCACAGGTAGATTTCCAGATTGCTGGGAGTGTCCAGTTTCTGTCTCACTTGTGGTGCTGTAATACAACACGGGCCTCACTGGGTGTATCGCTACACAGCACTATCTCCGATGTCACACACACACACACACACACACACACACACACGCACACGCACACGCACACGCACACACAGGCTCCTTCATTTCTTCCATCTCTACCTCTCCCACCCCTCTCATTCATCACTTTCGCTGCTTCTCGTCCCTCTGTGGTCGGCTCTGTGTCCTATTAAAGGACACGTTTACCAGACACCAGCGTGGCCTTTTCAAAAAGAGGAAACCGATGACAAAAGCCCTGAACAATGCTCAAGTACAGCTACTCCTCAGGGTGAAGTCTCCTGTTCCTTCTCTCCTTCTAATCTCAGACATGGATTTAGATCTTCACTTATGATAGTGTGGGCAGCATTAGTCATGTGGCGGTGACTAAGAATGGCTCGCAGGGCCTGAGCAACGAGCGCAGGATCCCTGCAAAGAGGGTAAAGCAGAAATCAGGCAACAAAACGTTGATACAATCTGTACAGTCTGACCAGTTTGCCATGTCAGGACCGTGTCATGCATTTTGTGCTACAGTATGTCACTTTAATATCTTGATAGGATATATGTTTTGTTACGCTGTCATGTATTGTGCTATGCTATGCTACATATAGCACATACGTATGTGTGTATGCTGTTGTGTTATTTAATGTTATGTTAGCTATTCTGGTATGTTAATTCATGTCATTATCTTGTGCAAGTAATGTTAACTTGTTATGTTATGTCATGTCCTGTTTTCTTGTCAATATCATGTCGTGTTCTGTTTTCTTGTCATGTCATGTCATCTTGTCATGCTGTTGTTGTATTGTGTCATGTCATATTGTCTCTTCTTGTCATTTTATCTTATCTTGTCAGGTCATGTTATCTTGTTATTTTATGCTTTATCAAGTTATGCTATGCTACCTTATGCAGTTATGTCATGTTGTGCTATAGTATGTCATATCGTCTTTTTATGTTATGTTATGTCATAGTATGTTATGCTATTTTTTTGTTGTGCTATGCCATATCATGGGGGGGGCGGTGACTGTGGCTAAGTGGAGAGCAGGGCCGTCCTTCAATCAGAGGATCAGTGGTTCGATCCCCGGCTCTGCAAGTCCATGTCGATGTGTCCTTGAGCAAGACACTTAACCCCATAATTGCTCCGGTAGCTGTGCCTACAGTGTATGAATGTGATAGAATCTGATAGGCAGGTGTCACTTAGCCCCTTCCATCAGTGTGTGAATGGTTGTGAATGGGTGAATGATGACAAGTAGTGTGAAAGCGCTTTGAGTGGTCGGAGAGACTAGAAAAGGTTATACAAGTACAGTCCATTCAACATGTTTTTCAGGTTCAACACGTGAAAGGACGCACGGGCTGTTGCTGTGTCACTTAATAACATCAGCCTGGCTAAGCAGTGATGGAGAAAGGGTTCAGCTAGTCCAGAAGTTCAAGGGGTTTTAAACACAGCTGTATGCCCAGTTGCTTGGCTCCAAAACAGGTTATTAAAGTATTTGTTTTAGCTTTCAGATTTTTGTTTTCCAAGTTCAGCTGAACACATCATTAACTGCTGAAGAATGTATTTAAGAAAACCACAAAAAAAAGTATTCACTGCATGTTTTATCATTGTTAGTCTGGCTGCACGTACAACCATTTTTTTGAATCAGTCAATGTTTATTTCCTTATTTAGGGAGCTATTCTTTGTCAAAGTAGTACTTTTGGTAAATATGCAAGATATGCTATAATATCAGGTCTTTGTCCAATTCAAATACATATTTGTCTTTTTCTCTATCATATTTGTTTCTCTCCATTACTGTACTTGTAAGTACTTGTTATAATAATCTAAATATGAACCGTAATGACAGTTAATTAATTAGGATTTCATTGCCCTATGCATATTCACAGGTATAATAGGTGTGTGGCATTTGTTGTCCTCAGCCCTAAACTACACTGATAAGAGGAGGCGAGTTGTGTGAGATCATTTGTGTGAGCTGGGATGACCCAGCGTAAACTGGTAGCCTATGAGCCCCTCCGGGAAAGTCTCTTACCTGACTGTGCATGTGAAAGGGCGTACTTTTACTTTGTGGAGACGTGACTCAGATTCACGCCTCCCTGATCGTGACTCATAGTCTTTAGTAAAAAAGAAATTCACTTGGACAAAGAGAATCGGCGCCAACTGCCAAGTGCTGCAGTTGCTGGGAGGATAGCATCTTGGGACAAAACCGATACCACATTGGCTGAAAGTGCAACTTCGACAAAAGGAAATTGACTCCTAGAGATAACAGCTGTGGGCACAATAGTGAGTTGACACAAAGGAGTATCAAAACACAATCCCAGGAGGCATCACCCTTCTTAAATTTAGAACCTGGGTAAAGCAATTGCACTTACACTGACAGTTGGATCCCATGGATAATTAAGAGGATAAAGACTGGTAGAATGAAAAAACAGGTTGTGACATAGAAATGAAACAAACGAACCAGTCAGTGCTGTAACGTTGCGGTGGTTTAACAGTGGGGTAGATGGCGTCTTTGGGGGCGGCGGCTCCCTCTCTGTGGAGCCAGGCTGAGGGTGGGGGGCCCAGCGGGGGCCAGTAGCTGTCCTCACTCATTGAGCTCAGCAGCACCTCTGCTAGCTTCCTCGCTGCAGACTATGAGGAAACCAAGATGTTTTAATGGAATAGTGTACATCCTGGTGATGCGCATGCAGAGGACAGAACTTATTAAAGGTAATATTAATATTATTAATACAGCAGAAACTATTATTTGCTATGTAAAGATATAGTGGAGTAATGTCTACCTGAGCAGAGAATGAGGACACTCTCCCTCTTGCATCCACGCATGTTAATGCACGGTTGTCGTTGTTTGCACTGTTCGCGCTGTTAGCACTGTTCACGCTGTTAGCACTGTTGTCGCTGTTAGCACTGTTCACAGTTAGAACTGTTCGCGCTGTTAGCACTGTTCACGCTGTTAGCATTGTTCACAGTTAGAACTGTTCGCGCTGTTAGAACTGTTCACGCTGTTATCATTGTTCACAGTTAGAACTGTTCGCGCTGTTAGCACTGTTGTCGCTGTTAGCACCGTTCACAGTTAGAACTGTTCGCGCTGTTAGCACTGTTCACGCTGTTAGCATTGTTCACAGTTAGCACTGTTCACGCTGTTAGCACTGTTCACGCTGTTAGCATTGTTCACAGTTAGAACTGTTCGCGCTGTTAGCACTGTTCGCGCTGTTAGCACTGTTCACGCTGTTAGCTCCATTAGCTGCTAGCTCCATTAGCCGGCTCAGCAGTCCCCACGCTGAGAGCCGTTTGGAGGCAATCCCTCAATCACAGATACACTCTGAATTTCTTAATGAGCAACTTTAAGTTATAATAATGTAGACTAATGCATAGATTCGTCCTCATTGTTCAAAGCTGTGTATTATTTTTCCAGCATAGTTCATGGGGATTTGTTTTTAAATATATGCTTTAATAAATTACCTGCTGGGTTAGCTTGTCTAAAGTGTTAGCATATAGCTACCGATCTACACGTGAATGTGCTGATACACCATTGACTAATGCATGCATTGGCAGCTATGCAAACTACAGCAACTATTTGTGTGTTTGTGTGTGTGTGTGTGTGTGTGTGTGTGTGTGTGTGTGTGTGTGTGTGTGTGAGTGAGAGAGACACCTCACCTTCCTGAAGCTGTGGGACCCTCGTGACTCCACAACCCGGAGCACCCTACGCAGCTGGTGAGCACCCTGCGCCAGATGACTAACACAAACACACACACACAGTAGGCATACAGCCGTGTGATGTATTGGTTGTGAAGGTGCAACATTGAGGCTGTGAGCAATAGCACTGATATTCTGACTGCATACCGCTTCAGGGTCGCAGCTTGCGAGATGAGTTCTAAAATGAGTGCAGCAATTTACTCTGCTGCTAGTGTACCTAATATTTTGTCCACCCTATTTATGTCAGTGATGGTAGAAATGTTTGAAAAAATGAAGCAGTTACAACAGTTTCGCGAAAAAACGGATCATGGCAACCTTTATGAGGATGAGTTATTTCAGGACTGTTGTTTCACACTGCATTTGTTTTAGCTGGGTGCGCCTAATAAACTGGGAAACTGACTACTGGACTATTTAGTATGCTAGAAAAAGATGCAGTATGTCCCAAAACATAGTATGTCAAATGCAGCATGCACACATGCTTTTCTGGCTATTCTGAACCTCAATCCTCTGAGCAAGAGGGTCCATATTTAGGGCAGAATTTTATGTAAGTAAGTAATGTATATGATATTTCCCAGTTGAACGCATACTGCATGCAACCGTGCACACTGTGTATGGGCAGCTGCAGTATGAACTTAAAGTATGAACACAGAGTGAATGAGTGAGTGACAGGCCACACTTTGCCTTTCAGAGTTCTATAGGGCAACACTGACACCTGCTGGTCATCAATGGAAATGCATCTCTGCTGCACTGAGGTCAAGTGGCACTTTAAAGCTACTCCTTGACTTATTCTCCCCCCCTCTCTTTTCTTTTCTAAAACAGTCCAAGGTTCCCTCCGTTACAGTCAAGGTGGCATAAGCAAAGTCTGCAGCCGTTAATCGTCCAACAGCGGTGATAAGATGAGATAAGATAAGATAAAATAGGAATTCCAGTTGGTAATTAAATAAGGCCAACAACCGACTACACAACAAAAATCTATTTGAAGAGATGCTTTCTTTTACTGCCCTTTACCCAGATTCAAAAAATATACTTTAGTAGACTTTTCACTTTTTTGTTGCCAGACATTGAAGATCACGTGTACAGAACAGGACAACATATGGCACAAAAAGAAGGCGGGCGCTGTGTGAGTGTTGCGTGTGGATGGGTGGTGTGTGGACTCACCCCCTCTGCAGCAGACAAAGGTAAGCGCTCTGTAAGGAAGCCTGCAGGAAGTAGCCCAGGACCACGTCCACGGGGGGGGGAAGGAGACTGGCTTTGGCTGCCTTGGTGTGAGGTGTCGTTACTGTCTGAAAATACACGTATCATCAAAGTTTTTATTCACTATCTCTAAAGCTTAAGGTTGATTTAAATGCTTTAGTCATTATCCTGTTGTTAATCTATGTGTGTGTGTGTGTGTGTGCGTATAGATATTGGCAGCAAAAAGTACAGTGTCAAAAAGAAAAAACATACTCATTATGCAGAATTATTACATGAGTGGATTGTTTAATGATGCATTGTGCATGTAAGCAGTACGTTCATGTTGCGATGGAGCTAAATATAAATATTCTACATCCTTTTGTGCAGTTTAATCTGTAACAATGGATCGTACCGTACTTCATGAACTGTAAAATCTTTAAAAAGTAACCAGCAACTATAAGCTGTGGAATGTATGAAAGAGAAGTAGAAGTATACAGTCGCACAAAGTGGAAAAAGTAAAGTACAAGTACCTTTAATATACTTAGTTACTTTACACCACTGACATACAGAACCAAATGTTACTGACTACTAAAAACCTGTGTCAGAAACTGTGAAATAACTCAAATAAACAACGTATAAACTAAGATAAATAAATGCAGAATGAAACTATAAAATGTTTTAAAAGATGCCTAAATGACAATTAAACGGCTCGTTTGTAATTGCTTTCCTTTTGTCTTATTGTCCATGAATTCCGTGTTTCAGGTTTTATATTATATCTATCGTCGTTTCACTCATAGGGACTTATAGCATTACTATTGTTTAGTTAATGCAGGTGTATGAACCAATATCCCCTCAACAAACACAAGCCCATGCTTCTCTCGCACCCACACACACACACACACACTCATACACATCTGGACAAAATCACATTTTCTTTCTTTTTTGTTATTAAAAATGTATTGTCATTGTTATTATAAATCATATCCTGTAAAAATACTTTCTCTACAATATTACGTAGTCATATCTTATGTATATTCATGTTGTGTTATCTATAATATTGGGACATTTTAATGTTACATAGGTGGAGGCTTCAAATAAGCCCAGTGGGTTTTCTGCCTCTTCCTGCACTGTGATATTATTTATGTTTATTTTTTTTAATTGTGCAAAATAAACCAAAAAAAAAAAAAAAAAAACAGTGCTGTTAATAGAAATGTCAAAAACAAAATGATCAAAGAATAAATTGAAGTTGACCGCAGACAATCTCCTCTTCATTCACGCAGATCTATGTCTATCGTCAGCGTTACACACACACACACACACACACACACACACACACACACACACACACACACACACACACACACACGCGTATCTATCAAATGAAAAGCCACCTTATCGAGCTCCTGCAGGTAGGACAGAGAAGCGTCGGTGGCCTTGAGGTAGCAGGACAGACTCTCCTCCTCCCTCTCTGACAGACGGACGCGGGACACGGCAGAAACGGTCTGGTGGTCCAGAGACAGACCTGAGACAGAAGGACAGACGACGGGCCGTTACAACACAAGACCTCTCGAGCAGGTCATGCACAAGATACAGAAACCCAAATGTGCAATATACTTTACGACACAAAAACTGTAATCGTTCATAATTCATAATTAGTTCGAAGTTTACGTGAACGAAAATATTTGTTATTTGTTACAATGGTAGGCTTAAATGTCAAATAGAAAACGTCAAAGAGACATATTTAACTTAAGTCATTTTTTTAAATAATGCTGCATGTGATGTTTTACAGCCAGACCAGATGCACGAGATGAACGCTGAAATGTCGATTCTTTTATTATTATTATTTTACAGAGTCGTTTTTTTGCATATTTTTAGGAGATGTGACTTTTGGAGATTTGTCATTGATGTTTAATCCTATGACACGCTGCTAAATCCTCCACTTTGTTCATCAGGTACTAATAGACAAGACCGGTAGAGTCGCATGATCAAATCTGTATCGCACTAAGTGCATTGCTATCAAAGGACAGCCCCAAATACTCAATGAAATGTGGTGGTTTTATTTATTTAATTTTATTTTACCTTTATTTTTGCCATTGAGATTTTGATCTTTTTTTCCAACAGGGGGTCTTTTTTCACACAAGCATCACAAATATATATATTTTTTAAAAACAGCAAAAAAGTTAGAAACAACATATTAACCAAATAAATCATCTTAAAGAGACGACAAAAAAAAAACAGCAAATTTGCAGCAAATTTTTGCAGCATTTGTCTCTATAGCAGAAACCTAACTTCACCCTGAGGTTTTTAGTAAGACACTTGAGATGTCTGTCTTCACATCCACACAACATTGCACTGCCTGTAATCAAATGATTTACATGAATTGAAGTTTCTAAATGATACGGAGGGAAAAAGGGAGAAGGGCAGTCCTGGTCCAGATGCCGGGTCTGATGTCCGTAAGTGGACTCATTGGCAACAAATAACCGGAGCGAGCAGGAAAGTTTCTAGACTGCAAGAGGCCTGAGACGGACAGCAGCCTCGCGGCCAGACGCCAGCCCTGATCAAATCAGCGGAGAGCTGCCGATAGACAGGACCTCATCGTCCAAATATTCACATCTGACTTCATTCCCACCATAATATACACACACACACACACACACACACACACACAACCCTGGGAAGGAGCTCAGCAACCCCCAAAGGATCCGATCTGTTTTCTCTTGCAGCATGTGAGAGTCAAACATGATGCCCTGTCAATATCATTCAGTGGGTTTCAACAACAATTACAGGAAATCAAAATCTCACAGTTACCGTCCTGAAATTCTCTTCAGTTTCAAGAGCATGAGGTCACATCCGATTATCAGGAAACAGGGAGCATAATGATGATGATGATGACGAGCGTAACAAGATTACCCAGAGCTCAAAGCGCCACAGACAGTGTAATGTTGTGTGGATGTGACCTTTAATAATGCTGCTATTCCATTTGTCAAAATAGGCTTAAATACTTAGGAGTTAAAAAAAAAAAAGCACATTCTTAAAGTGACCCCAAAATAATCTGCTATAACCAAGCTACGCTTTTGGACTTCAGACAGCTTGTGTGCATGCGTGACTGTGAGTAACAGTGAGTGTTTCCTCGATGTGTGACTCACAATCACGGGGCTTCTAAAGCAGCATCTGTAGAGAAACCTGCCAGTTCCACTCAATCTGTTCCCGCGAAGGGCTTCCCGTTGTTACTTTGCATCCCATTCTTTTCTTATATACCATTTATTCGGACGTAAATTGTTATTGTACTTAATGGCACAATGAGTAGAAAGTTCCTAAGAAACAATGTATAGACTCAACCTAGAATAATCCCTCTCAATGTGTGGCGGTGTTTGCTTTCTTCGTGTGTGTCCGAGACGTTTCTGGTCGTCAATCTATAAAAAAGTAAAGACCAGGTGCCAGATTGTAAGCACGCAAATGGCGGACACAGCGCCGAAAAAGACAAAAACAGAGCGAGGCCAACAGCCAAGCGGACGAAGCTCTTTCCAAAACGAGAGTGAAATCAACGACACAGTTTGTGGGGGTCACCGACATCTGTCCGTTCAAGCTGACGTGTTCCAGCCCTGTGACATTCATTTCCACAGATTGGATTTTGTTGGTCGGCCCTTCTCCCTTTCCACTTCCACTTCAAGGCCCCATACAAGGTCATTGTGGTTATAGGGCTGTGATAACTCGTAGCAAAAGGGATTAGGAATGTGATCATCGAGGGAAATGTCTTGCCTGTGGTGTTTTTAAGGGAAACATGCCGGTCCTCAGTGCTGCCTCAGCTGAATTGAGGCTCATGTCGACAGGTTGGTAGATCTGTAAACTGTGCAGCTCTATAGTGGATGTCCAAATAGTCTGAAATCCCAGTGACAGGTAACACTCTTCTTTTTGCTCTGTTTTTGGTCTCCACCTCCAACTCCCAAAGGGACATATCTGGTGGCAGATTTAAAGCTTTCTTGTGTTTTTTGCCCCGTATGACTTGTTTGACAGCAAAATGATTACCAATTATAATGATGGAAAAAAACTATGAAATTACAACCCAAGTAGGAAAAGAAATGGAATTTCCCTTAAATTCTCCAGCGGCGTCAGGTACCTTTAATGATGAACGCCTCGGCCAGCAGGCGGAGGTGGTAGGTCGGCTGCTCGTCCCGCGTCAGCTCCTCCAGCCCCACCCTGGCGCACATTCCCTGGGCGTCCCGGTAGCGACCTAGCACATAGTTTACTTTGGCCATCAGCAGCAGAGCCTCGTTCAGGTACCTGGGCTGGAGGATGAGAGGAAATAAAATGGGTTGGCAATAACGGACTAAAAGGACGATATTTGATTGAAAAGCTTCCTGTGCTCTGTGTCATAACACTTTCAGTACTCGATTATTTAGTTGCATAAAGAAACTCGAGGGAACAAACTGACTGTGAGGCGGCCTCGGCTAAGGATGGTGTTGAGGTGGCCTTTGGCTCGGCTCAGTCTGGGCTGGGTCTTCTCCAGCAGAGGCGTGGAGCTCCGCAATAGGTCCATGTTGTCCTGCAGGCACTCCTCCAGCAGCGCCTCTGCCATCAGCAGCGTCCCGTAGTCATCTAGTGGGTGGGATTGAGAAAGTAAACTGAGTTTTTTTGGAGTATAGGTCTGAGCTCCGGGTCAAAGGTCATATGTTTCTGTAGCCAAAGCAAACCTCACTCGGGTCCATTAAAAACAGCATTTCCCACCGGTTCAGTTCGAGGGGTTCAAATAGAGTGTCTATTTAGAAGCAACATTTTCCATTTCCCTCGTACTTTCCTTAAATAGCTTTAACATTGCAATCATACAATAAGCACTCCACGTCCACCTGCACTAAAGATATTCAAGTTTACTCTTACAGTAAACCATTCACTTCAGACGGGGCCTTCAGAGTCCAGTGATAAACCTTGTTTTTTGTGTACACACACACTCGATTAAAGCCTTCCTGTTTAGCTTTTTCGTTCTGTGTGTGTGTGTGTGTGTGTGTGTTCTGACGCCAACTCTGTGAGCAGTGTTTATTTCCTGATAGACTCGACATATTTGCCAGTTGGTTTTATCAGCACAGCCAAAGGCTCGACCTATCAGCGAGGGGAAGGTGAGGGATAAACAGCAGGACATGTCCCAGCTCCTAAGAGCTATTTAATGATTTCACACAAGTTGGAGCAAAGACTGTGTGAAGAGTCAGTGTTGCAATGAGTAACCGAGAGGTAACAACGTTGTCGGGACTGTTTGGGATCAAACATTCTTGCGTCAAAGCAAGAAGACAGACGAAGTATTCAAATCAAATCAGTTTTCTCAACCTTTCTTTCATCTGTGATGCTGTTTTCCAAGAGTCATTGAGTGACACATCATTGTAGCTAGCACCAGACAGCAGACAGACGAAAGACTGTCTGGAGACTATCTGTTGAACATAGTGGAACATTTAACAGCTAAAGAGTCAGATATTTCCCTCAGGAGTTGGTGAGGACCAAAACTGAGCTAATACATTCAGGCGGACAGAAACGTTTGAAGGCTACTAATGAATGCCCTTTAACTGCTGGGTGGGTAAATTAGCAGCTGTTTGCCAACACGTTAGCTGCATGAACTTGAAAGGTGATGCTGTGTCAATGCTGTGTTTGCCCGAAAGTTTTTGCGTCGGCCACCGTAGATCTACACGCTTTGGCACCATGGGAGGAGTTCCAGTTGGTTCACCCCTAGTTGCCGCCAGATCCTACACACGAGACATTTAAACCAAAATGGCCATATTGCATTTTGGTTTATAGTTCACTGCAGGTAGAGAAACAATGATGCAGGGTGGTGGCCACGACTTTAAAATACTTAGGTCAGGAATTCCTCTCATATGCACCCCCATACACAGACTTTGTTAAAACATTTTTTTTTAAAGTTTGTTAATTCTTCACTTAATTTGTCTGTAGATTTCCTTTCCCTGATAGTTTTACTTAACTTCAAAGGTACCCTGTGGAGTTGTAGCTGTGGTGGAGTTAAAGTCCGTGGTGGCAATGTGCGAGCAAAACGTACTGCACGTACAAAGAAGAGGACCGCTATCTAGAGAACACGGAGGTCAAGGTCAACACAAAACAAATTAGCGGCTTTTGCAAATGCTTTACGAGGAAGGAAATGCCTTCAACATGTTACGTGGACCTCAAAACAATAAACACAATTTAACCGTACATATTTTTGGTTTACAAGAAAACTCAACAGGGTACCTTAAATGCACTAAGAAAAGTACTGAAATCAGCCTATAAAATAGCCACCAAGTGTTTTACATCTGACACGAGGACTGACACGTCTGACCTCGTATCCTAAATGCTAGCGACCGTTGTGAATCAGTGTCTTTGCCACTATACTACATTTGATTTCTCCCCTGAAGATTGCTGACAAGCGGTCAGTGATTTGTGTGCGATTGTGATTTGTGTGCGATTGTGATTTGTGTGCGATTGTTGGACCATCGTCTCTGTTCCCGTCACTGTGTAGATAATTCAGAAGCCAAATGTTCCATGTAATCTGATTAGTGTTGTGATTAGTGTTGTGATGTTGTTGTGATGATTCAAGTTCGGTGAGGTCTTACGTCACCTAACTTTAAATTATCCAAATTAAAATACTTCAAACAGCAAGAGACCTATAGAACGCAGAGTGTTTCACCACTTTACAGTCAAGTGGATTTTTACAACTAAATTTAATTCCATATTACGTATTATTATACGGCCGGGATATAATTCCCCTATCTTCTAATCTCACACTACCTCTGTGCACACTCACTTGTCAGATCCAGCTAATGTGAGCCATGCGTGCACACAAGTAATACCACATTGATGTTTAACACTCCAGTGCATGTGCATGAGGGGAGAAAAACCTGAAAGGTCTGCACTATCAGCCGATCCGTCCATGGGGGACAATAACAGTGGACTTGCAGGCGAGTCACCCGAACCCATATTTACTCTGCTGAGATGAGAAGGTGGAGGCAGGTGCATTAGCGACTTAGCAATGCTTCATGAGGCGCACAGTGATAAGTGTGTTTGCATTTCTTTGAGCACACGTGGAATGATTTCAAGGGTACAGGCAGGCAGCGAGTAGTCCAGTGGGAAACCTTGTTTTGTGTAAGATATTATAGCACGGAGGGCTGGAGGGGCCATAGGCACTCTTTTACTGTGTACACTGTAAACTTCCAGGGAGTGACAACTTCTTATTCTTATACATTTGCTGGGGAAACCTTTAACCACTCTATCGTGCTGAGAGTCCAAAGTCCAGCCTGTGTACAGTGCAAAACAGATCCATCCTTGACGAACACGTTTCTTAAAATCCTGCTTTTTCACAAACCAGTTGAAGAAATCTGCAAATGGGTTAAGACACAGCAAATCCTTATTTCAAAATAATCTTTTAACGTTTGTTCTTTTACAACTTAGAGCCACTTACTCTGGAAACAACTTCCGGAAACTTCCAAGAAAGATTTGAACAACTTTGCGCACTTATTATAGGACAAAAAAACAATAGTAATTTGATGCAGCGTGCATAAGTGGTTAATATATATTAAGAAACAGCTGGGAAGCGAGATGAGATAGCCTCAAACGTCAAACCCCCTCTTCCAGGTGCACAGCCACTCACCGTCCTCGTGGAGCCGTGCCACCTTCATCTGGTCGATGATCATCGGCATCTTGTCCCACTGGCACTCGGCCCGGTAGCGCTCCAGCTCCGCTTCCAGGCGCACCTGGGTGAAGGAGACCCGCGATGCCATCGACGTTCTGTCCCGGTGGTGACTGTACTCCCCGGACACGATGGGAGTGACCACGGACTGCCAGGAGAAATAAATGTGTAATCTTTGAGTGCGATGCGGAGGAGGAGGAGGAGGAGGATGGGGGGGGGGGCACAACAGGTCATTAAAGGGCAAAATCCAAAGCGCAAACTGTTTTTTTTAATTTAATTTTCCAATATTAGAATATGCTTCATTGTTAAATGTTGTTATTATAGTAACTAATTAATGAATTTGTAATAAAATATAGGCAGTCTTCATTTAACAAAGAATCCTTTGCAATATTCAGAAAGTAAACTTTTCCTGAACCCTCTTAACTTACTTCACTGTCATCTGCACGCATCAAACGTATCAAGGTGCCTGCTTTTATTATGCATTCCTTGTCTAGTCTTGGCCATGCATGAGTGACTCCCGTAGGTAAAGGTTCATTTTATTGTAAACGAGCGTGGCGTTTTGACAGGGCTTGATCTGCAGCTGATGGAAGTAAACGGAATGGCGTCCTCCTCTACACAGCACGTCCTTAATTCTTCCCGCTAACACTTTAACTGGATCAGGTAGGGCTTACGAAGAAAGCTTCAGGCTACTCGTCCACAACAAAGTGCAGAACATGCATATAATGTGCTGTTTCTCCACCCTTTAATAGTGTTCATTTCATAAACGAGTTCATTGGAGAAAAATAAAACAATTTGTAATTGCTTGGCTTGCTCCCTGATCTGGGTTCAGCGGCATTGGCAGGCTGACGCTGGCTGGCTCAGTTACAACACAATACATCTGTCAGCTATTGCACCGCGATATGTAATTGCACTGTATCAAGGTTGAACAAACAGAGAGAAAACTAAAATATGTGTGTGTTGCTTCAGGTCACACTAACCAGCGATCTTAAATGGGAGTGAAAGTTGTGAACAAGTTAAGGGATTAAAGGCAAAACATCCACACGGATACATCAGTATTTTGACCAACAATTAACATTTGTCTTATCATCCACAGCACAGGGTGTAATGTACAGGGGAGAGACAAGGGTCACTGCCTACTGAGGGGTTTAAATGAGAGTCTATCATCAGCTACTTTATGACATGAAAAAAAAACAACCTCAAGCCTTCTGAACAGAGTTTTAGCAGCGTCACTTTCTCTCTGGAAACTTGACATTTGCTTGACACAAATCGACGCTTCTCCTTCCCCCTCAGTTAGCTACACCACACAGCGTGTTCCCGTGCTGCGATGATCTGACAGCTGAGCGGCTGTCAATGGGCTATTCACCCCCCCTGCCGACGTAATACAAGAGTCACCTCAAAGGTTTATTCTCTGTCAAGATAGGCGCCGCACTGTAAACTACCTAGTCCCATGTGTAAAGTAAAGTAAAGTTAAGAACAAATTACATCGCGAGAATGACAATATATTGTCAAATAACCCAAATGTTAGCTTGTATTATTGATTTACTCAAGACATTTTGCAACCCTGCGTACGGACATCCTATGAAACCGGAAGCGCACATGTGTTACCTAATTAAAGGCTTTTCTAGGTATTATAATTGTATAATAATCTAAACATAATGTTGGAACATGTAGTGAGTAGAATGCAATTTTAATTCAGTCGTAGACTCATAAAATTAGAAAGTAGTCTGTCTAGCGAGGTATTAGTGAACGGCTGACTGTTGATGGAGTAAGTCCTCTCGCTTCAGTTATGTACTCTTTGACAATTTTAACCAATCACAATGAGCTGTCGTGTCGAAGTGGAACTACGGCAAGCCGCTTGGTCCCTAACGGCTGCGACTCATCATTGTTGCCTGCAGCCAACGACTAAAACAACATAACTGTCCACGGAGTCAAGTGAAGATACACGTCATTTTTCAGGTAAGCATTCAAACGACCATTCAAATACTGATACCGCTGAATGTCTTGCATGGTTTGTGCAATTAACAGTTCATGGTATTTAACGCAGTCCTGAAATGAAGCTTCACGCTAGCGAGTCTTATTACAGCCAGTCTTTTTGCTAACATTAACTTACATACTGTATGAACGTGGTTCATACAGTACGTAGCTTCATGTGCTAATACTCAGAAATTAAATATCAATATTCAGCCCATTGTTTTACGGAGGTGGTCAATGTCTTTTCCTCCTAACAACGTTTCCATTTGGCTGAATGTCTCTAACGTTACAGACTCTTGAATCATGGCTTTACAAATGTTGTCTGTTGACATTATGGCGCGTAGTTAAATTGATAGAGCCAGCGTTCTAAATGTGTGTAGAGTAGCTCTAACATGGTGTTAAAAGGAGAAACCAGATATGTAGTAATGGGGCTTATTTAGCAACACTTGTGTATATGAATGAACAGTGTGAGGGCAAACTGGAGGTGGAAGAGTAGAAACAAATGTGTAAATTCAGTGTAAGATGTGATGTTCACCAAAAAATGTTTCAGTAAATAACTTGTCTGTCTGTCTGTCTGCCTGTCTGTTCGTCTGTCTGTCTGTCTGCCTGCCTGCCTGCCTGTCTGTCTGTCTGACTGTCTGTTCGTCTGCCTGTCTGTCTGTTCGTCTGCCTGTCTGCCTGTCTGTTCGTCTGTCTGTCTGTCTGTCTCTTTGTCTGGCTGGCTGGCTGTCTGCCTGTCTGTGTGCCTGTCTGTCTGTCTGTCTCTTTGCCTGTCTGTTCGTCTGCCTGCCTGTCTGTCTGTCTGTGTGTCTGTGTGCCCAGCAGAATGAGCGCTGTGCAGTGGGGGGGTCTGCTGGTCCTCCTGTCCGGCTGTCTGCTGCGTGTCCACTCTCAGGTGGACCCCGTCGTGGTGAGTGCGGCTCACATCTCCGGTCACGGTCGCCTGGACAAGAACATGATCCAGGACAAAGAGTGAGTGTCGCCTCCACACTCGCACAAGTTCTCGGTGCTGTGGATGTACGATTCAGGACTTCAGGACATATTTGCACAGAGTGTTGAACTTTGAACATGGTCTCACACACACACACACACACACACACACACACACACACACACACGCTCCGTGTCATCTGTGGTTGTTGACTGCTCTCTTTGCCTCCCAGCCACATCATGGAGCATTTGGAGGGAGTGATCGACCAACCAGAGAAGGAAATGACACCCCAGGAGCTCCAGCTGCACTATTTCAAGATGCACGACTACGATGGCAACAACCTGCTGGACGGGCTGGAGCTCGCCACAGCTATCACACATGTACACAAAGAGGTAGGTTTACATACTGTATATGTGTGTGAGTAGTTTATTTATGTTCGAACATAATGTAGTAAACACTTTTCCTATTTTTTTAAATATCAAACATTTAAAAAATATGCTTTAACACTACATGTGAATGTGAAACTTTTCCTCTTCCTCGTCTTCCTCAGGAGAGAGGAGAGCACAGCCAGCCGATGAAAGAGGAGGACCTCATCTCTCTCATCGACGACGTCCTGAAGGACGACGACAAAAACAACGACGGTTACATAGATTACGCAGAGTTCGCCAAGTCGCTGGAGTGACATGTCGCCTGAGCGCTTACATCCTTCGTGTCCACAACAACAACAACAACAACAACAACAACAACAACAAGCACTCTGCAGATGAGGAGGCGAACTGAAAATCTGCCACTAAGCGGTCTAGAAAACCATCGTTTAATCTCTGCTTTCCCTCTCACAGGCGGTCAATCCGGGTCATTGGTCTTTCTTTTTCATTTGATGTCCGAGCTGGGAGCAGAGACACCGGTTGTGCCAGTCATTTACTTA
Source organism: Pholis gunnellus (assembly GCF_910591455.1). Classification (NCBI taxonomy): domain Eukaryota; kingdom Metazoa; phylum Chordata; class Actinopteri; order Perciformes; family Pholidae; genus Pholis; species Pholis gunnellus. The sequence goes on along the minus strand of NC_136538.1, from coordinate 4,820,775 downwards.
GCAACAACACAGGGAGGAAAACAAAATTGGCATTTAAAAAAAAAAAAAAATGCCTTTTTTATTTTTAAAGGTTCGCCCAATATCACCAAGAGATACTCAACGTATCTGACCGTGGATGCGTACTTTTCATTGTGTTTGGTGAGCTCTTATACAAGTAATAATCCCAATACTTTCCTTGGGAACTAGTACGACTACCAGTGACGTGGTAGCAGAGGTTTCAGTGGCGGGTATCGCAAAACCAAATAAAAACCCAAACTCTCTGCGTGGCCCTTTTTAAACATACAGGAGCTCTAGAGTGTGTTTCAATTCACACTATTAGCCCGAGAGCATCTAAACCGAATGTCAGTCACTTCAAATGGACCACAGTTTCCATTTGGAACCGGTGAAGTGTGCACACACACCAGCTGATACACTTTCCCTCTGTCAATCCATTTCATTGTTTTTGATGTGATAACGGTAAAGTGGCCTTGACTTGCTCAGCTGTACAGTAGCCTGATAGTGTGTGTGTGTGTGTGTGTGTGTGTGTGTGTGTGTGTGTGTGTGTGTGTGTGTGTGTGTGTGTGTGTGTGTGTGTGTGTGTGTGTGTGTGTGTGTGTGTGTGTGTGTGTAGCGAGTAGAAGAAGTTTTATTTTTGGGGTGGCGGACAAAACAACACACCGTTGAATGTCGTTTGTGAAGATTACCACATTTATTCGAGCCAATCGCCGCCGTCTTCACTGTCGCCTGCGAGCCAGCTGAGCCTCGACATGAACCTGACGTCAGAGTGAATGTAAAGCCGCTGACTCGTGATCCCTGGATAAGCTTGACTGGAAGGCACACTGGTTGACGCTGCTGCCACTGCAGTCGTGTAATAAGCTGACTCTGCTTCGTGTCGTAACCTCGACACCCGTTTGCTTCAAATCATTAGCTGCCTTTTTAAAAACGGATCAAACGTGTCTGGTCTTCTTCTGTGTTCGTTGAATCCATCTCTGTCTGACGGATGGATGAATTCCATATGTTTGCCATCCAGTATTGATTATGATAAAGGAAACAAAAAACTGAAAGCAAAACAGATGCAACTGTGTTGTTTCTGGAATGTGAGGTATTAAAAAGTGTAATCTACAGATTGTGATGTTTTCTTTGTAATGGATTGTGGTGTGTGATGTCACGATGCATTGATGGATTGTGGTGTGTGTGATGTCACGATGCATTCATGAAATCACTTCTTAAAGGCATTGGGAGGGAAAAAAAGATTTGTAATCTTTATTCTTTAGATGTAATGAAAAGGTTTTGTACAGTGATATAAATCGACATTGCCCCTAAAGCGAGTAGGATTGTGCACATGGAGCAGATAAAAGACAAAACATTTTGACTTTGCTTTAAATACGACTAAGTATGTCCACTGATGTGTGAGACCGCCCCACAGAGCACTCACTATCACTGTTAGTGGATGTAGGAGAACAAACTTGAAGACGATGTTAAGAATAGGGTTGCTTTAAATCTGTACTCTGTACTCGGACAGTCACAAAATGAGCAACAATGTGTGTGTGAATGTAAAACAAATTGGCCGTGCACGATCACTCGATTTTCTTTTCTTTAAGTTGGCCTCTGTTCCTCTTAGCTCCAGTGCGAGGCGGGGTCCAGAGGCTGCATGGGGGCCAGCGAGAACATGGGCGAGCCGAGGCCGCTCCTCAGCGGGCTGTACCAGTCCTCGGGCTGTGGCGGGACGCTGGGGCAGGGGCACGAGCCCACCGGGCCCGGGGGGCGGGAGTACGCCCCAGAGGACAGCATGGGGGGGAGGCAGGGGATGTGAGCCAGCGGCTGGGTGTAGTACTGCCGAGTCATGCCGGGCGGCTGGACGTGCATGCCGCCCAGCAGCGCCCTGTGACCCGACATCACACCCACTGGGAGGAGTTTGTGGGAGGACCGCTCCTGCTTCCGCTGTTTGGCTCTTCTGTTCTGAAACCAAACCTGCTGGGACAAGGACAGGTTAGGGACCAGGACCGAGACAAGGATAGGTTAGGGACCAGGACAGGTTAGAGACAAGGACAGGTTAGAGACAAGGACAGGTTGGAGACAAGGACAGGTTAGGGACCAGGACCGAGACAAGGATAGGTTAGAGACAAGGACAGGTTGGAGACAAGGATAGGTTAGGGACCAGGACAGGTTTTGGACAAGGACAGGTTAGGGACCAGGACAGGATAGAGACAAGGACAGGATGGCGACAAGGACAGAGACAAGGACAGGTTGGAGACAAGGACAGGTTAGGGACAAGGACAGGTTAGCGACCAGGACAGGATAGAGACAAGGACAGGTTAGAGACCAGGACAGGATAGAGACAAGGACAGGATGGCGACAAGGACAGAGACAAGGACAGGTTGGAGACAAGGACAGGTTAGGGACCAGGACAGGTTGGAGACAAGGACAGGATAGAGACAGGGACAGGTTAGGAACCAGGACAGGTTAGGGACCAGGACAGGTTGGAGACAAGGACAGGTTAGGGACCAGGACAGGTTGGAGACAAGGACAGGTTAGGGACCAGGACAGGTTGGAGACAAGGACAGGATAGAGACCAGGACAGGTTAGGGACAAGGACAGGTTAGAGACAAGGACAGGTTAGGGACCAGGACAGGTTAGGGACCAGGACAGGATAGAGACGAGGACAGGCTAGAGATGAGGACAGATCAGTTGTTCTGTACGTAGTAATGTAACAGTATGAAGCATTCTGTTGGACGGGTTCAGTTTAAGAGGGACATATAAATCCATGACTTGTTTCAGCATTGAAGCAAAACAACACATCTGGTACCACTGACACTACCTCATGTGTTCAGGGAAAGGGAACCTCCTCAAGAATTTACCTGAAATGTGATTTAAAAGTAAAATATGAATTGCCTAAATATTGCAGACGTTGCCACATTGTCTCTGCTCACATTTCAAAATAAAATGCAGAACAGTGCTTTCAAGTAAAGTGGGACAACTTTATAAGTGTGTCTCATGCAGCATTTCTGCAGTATTGTACATTTAATATAAAAGTGGATGACAGTGACAAAGTGAATGTCAAACCTTCACTTCTAAGAAGCTGGATGTGAATTGTTTGGATGTTTTTGTTTATTAGGGGAATTACAGGTAATACATGATAAAAACTTGTGAAGTAATTTTCTGATGATCGACTAATCAACAGTTTCAGCACATCTGGATTGCATGTTATAGCCAGATGTGCTAACGTTTTCTAGGGTCTCTCCATTTGACAATAAACACAACGCGTGTATGTTTTTATAAATGCATTCTGCAGTGTTGTGAAGCTGAAATCACAGATCTACGAACAGACGTTTAAATGAAGTGAGTGGGTTTTGGCATCCTTCCCTCTTGAGTATCAGCGTGACCTCGTGACCTTTGTGAGATCTTAGTTTGAAGGCCGGCCCACCTGAATGCGAGCCTCGTTGAGCTTGGTGATGCGAGCCAGCTCCTCTCTGTAGTAGATGTCAGGATACTGGTTTTGTCCAAAGGCCACCTCCAGCTGTTCCAGCTGCTTGTGGCTGAAGGTGGTGCGGTGTCGTCTCCTGGCCGGCGACGGGTAGGCCCGGCTCCGCCTGCCGAGGCCGACGCCCATGGAGGTCTCGTACACCTTCCTCGCCGACCCTCCTATATCTGTTTTCAGGAGGAAGAATAAGAGTTTTTGGGGCTTTGCACGGCCGCTCAAAAGAATTTTTGGGGGACAATTCTCCGGCTCCTGTTTCCCGAGTTCTTGGCATCCAACAAAAAAAAAATGGCCTAAAAACACTTGTGAGAGCTCGTTTAACCAAATGAGTGTCTCAAAAAAAAAGAGGGATTACACTGACTTCATGGTTCCCACTGCCACCAAGCAACCTGAGAGCCACGGAGCTTTAGCTGCCAAAGACAAAACTCGTGAGAAAAAGATACCAGAAACTGGGGGATTTGACCGAGATTATTACCACAAAGTGACTAATCTGACAGATTGGAGTTGACCTCGTCCGTTCACATCACGGCGGTTAGAGACGAGACAGAGGAGGCTGATTTGATGATGTGTATTAAAAGGTGTAGTCTCGCTCACAAAAGGTTCTTTTACCAAACCTGGTTACATATTTACAGTTCAACACTCATCCTTTGATTACTGTTATAAAGGTTAACACTTTAAATTGCTACATGGCAATTAATACACTATTAGGATCAGACCAATAGGAAGTAAAGTTGTTTTAGGGCTAAAAGGTTTCATTCTAAAGCAGCCACCAGACAACATTGTATGCTGATATTAGCAGATATTAGTTAAATTTAACAATTTGGATCTTAAACCATCAAAAAAAAAACATCATAAATAGCTTTTAGACCAGCATGCAACACTATAACTCTTTATTGTTTGAACTGTAGGAGACGCTGCATTAAAGTAACTTTAATCATTTAATTATGAAACATTGCTGAAAACTTGGCAAGAGAGAGACCGCGTTGTCGAGGAAACACCATCATAATATGAAACAAACTGGTATTATTCTTTTGGGACATAAACTCACCTGCACTGGAGCTGACGGTGGCCATGTCGGAGTAAACCTCGGCACAGTCCTGGTGGCTCCTCACTGCGTCTCCCGCTACCTTCACCTGGGCCATCACTGCAGCTCTGCTCGCACCGTCTGAGCCCCCACACGGACACAACTCCACATGAAGCCACACGCCGGGTCCATGTCCCACCCACCTCGGTTCACCTTTACCTTTACAAACCGCAGTGGGCTGCTGACTGAGACTCCCTCTGCAGAATGCCCTTTATGAGAAAACCCATGCTGGTATATTTATAGAAATACATCACGTCTGGACCAGTTTATGAAACATTGACATTTCTTCCTGTAAGTTTGTTTAACATCTGTACAAAGGGAGCTTTGTTTTGATCCAATTTCCATATAAAACAAAATTGCATTTATTGCTGGTTTTAAATTCAGCCTGAAAGAAAGAAACGAATAAAACAATGGAGGCCAAAACACAAAGCAAAACAGCCTGTGAATTAATATGCATGTGAGTATACACTGCCAATCAATGCCTTGGTAATAATTAATTAACTTAATTAATTAATTGTTAATAAACAACCAAATATATACAAATACAACAGTTAGAGGGACCATTCGGCTGCATATCGAGTACTTTTTTTATACTTAAAGTACATTTGGTAGTACTTTTTCTTGAGTGCAGGTTTTTCTTTTGCGTTGTGGTATTACCACTTAACCTGAGAGATGAACCTTAAAAAGGGACAGCTCACCCTGTGTTACGTTCACCTGCATAAATCTCAAAGAGTTTCAACTGCCCCTGCATTTTAATTCAGGTCCTCCAGGTGAGGCGGTCTTTGCGTGCTTCTTACAGAACATGGTAACCAATTGAAAATAGTTGACGTCCTATTTTTTTGTTCAATGCATCGATTGTTTCTGGTGAGATGCTAATGCCTCGGTGGCCACCAGGTGGCTCCGTTCTATCAGGTTGCATTCCAGGAAACTGAAAACTGACTGGCAAAATCCTTGCACACGCAAAAGGCAGAATCCTCGTCCAGTCTATATTTTGACCCTGGGAGTGGGTGGGGTGGGGTGTGGGGTGTGGAGACCACCCAGCTGAGTACACTCCCCCGGTCTTCCGCAAACACAACCCCGCCTCTCAGGACAGCCCCTGCGTCCCTGACTGACAGGGCACCCTGTCAGCCGGATTAACTCAGCTGAACTCCTGCGTGACCTGTCGGGACCCCGGCTGCTATCCACGGTTCCCATGATGCTAAACTCAGTCCACAGCCAATGCAGACAGGAATGGCCCTCTCTCGCACGGCGCTGGCTGCTAGGGGAAGAGACCCGCTAATGTCCCACTCAGCACTGAGTCATGACAGGACAGTAGGGGAAGCGGCCCACGTGGTCCGGAGGGCAGCAGCTGGCTTTTTATCAGGGCTCAAACAAGACAGTAATCCATCACGGACTATATTTGTTGAACAATGCTATTTGTTTGCGTGTGTGTTTATACAGCCTATATTTATATCCATAGAGTGGCCCTAATGTGCACTTGAAAACTCTCGGAGGAGCGCCTCTCCTTCTTGCGTGACATGTCTGTCATATCATGAGCCATTTGAGCCCGAGCAACACATTTGACTTCTAAGAACCAGTAAATCAGGAGTTCAGACGCAGACTGTGTCACGCTGATACAGTGGACTGTACCCAGGATCCTTTGCCAGGAAAGTGTATTAAACAGAGTGCAGTGATTGAATGACCCGCTGAAGGAGCTGCAGGAGCGCCTTTTACATATGAATATTGAGGTTCAATTGAGAAATTGTCTTTGGGATTCAATCTGTGTGTGTGTGTGTGTGTGTGTGTATAAGTCCTCTACGTATCCCATATTCCGCTCACATGTGTCACACTCACAAACCCTTATCAAAGCACACAGAACGATATCTGCGTTTTCCATCTTTACCTCCACTTCTGTTGGTCTCCCTATACCATGAACAGCAAACGTCTGTCTTGAAACATGTTATCTTATTCATTGTCGGCATTGAGTGAAACAACCTCACTGGGAGGTCGGTTAAGTGCATAACATTTTTATGTCTCAAAATCAAGAGCACATTTCGTAGAAAACCCCAGACTTCCTGTCTCAAGCAGGATGTTACCATATGTCCTCCTCTTCTCCCCAGATGTGGGTCCGTACGAATCTGATTGAAGGCACAAAAGGCATAAAAGGAACATTTGTCATCAGTGTTGTGCAACTGGGGTCAAATTTGGATTGGTGGCTGAGTAGAATACATTTATTTTTAGTGCCATAAAGTGATTCTTCTTTGTGCTGTAAAGCGGGACAAAAACTCTCCTGTCTCAAAAATGACCTGGAAGTGATGTCTTGCTTTAAAGTTGCTATAATCAAAATATCATAACATATCAACAATGGGTCAAATTACTAGATGTATATGAAATGGGTCACTGGGGGAGACAAACTCACGGATAATTATTCCTTGACTCTACATTTGTCCTCAGCCCAAAGGAACGTTTTTTTTTTACTGTTTTGATCCACTCTCACCGCTCTCATCGGCCATGTTTCTAGATGCAGAACTGTATTCAGCAAAAAAACATTGATAAACCCTTTGTACAGAACCTGCTCAGCAATAAACAACAGACAGGAAAAGTTAGCGACTAGCTTGTGAACATAGAGGAGCATTTAGCAGCTAAAGAGCCTAATATTTCCCTTAGGAGCTGGTGGAGACCAAAAACAGAGTTAAAAGTCCAGTGAATACTGGTCTTCAATGCAACAGGTGATCGGAAACACGTCTTTAAAAAAAACTATATCGCTCTGAATCTGCTGGATGTTGGAGAGAAGCAACTGTTGGCTAACAAGTATGACATAATGTAAAAAAGTACGTTATTGTTGAATTCCCGGCTTGTTTCCACTGCCCCAAAGTGGCAAAAAGAATCACTTAATGCAGGTTTAGTCTCATATCTATCCTTAAATGTACATGGAAGTAATGTGAACGTTTTGTACAAAAAGCCAGTTGATGACTTTGATCCAAAGTTCCTTAAAAAAAGGTGCCTCCGTGTGTTTGCAGTGTAACTTCTTGGCCTTAAGGTCATGATGTACTTACAACAAACGTACTTTAGCATGAACCACAAACTCACTGTTGCATTTAATTCAGAAATATTTTCTCCAGCTTTGTATTGTTCCTTTGATGACTGGTTCATAACTGACAGGCAGATATTTCAAGACAACCCACTAATGGGTGAACATGAGTAAAACGTTATACACAGGCACAGAGAAGCTTTGAGCTATGTGCTAACTCATGCTAACATGGTAGCAATGAGAATGCTAACATTCCGACGTTTTGACGTTAGCATGCTAATGTTGGCTCGTTTACACAAAGTACACTTGACGTTGATGAGTTGTCATTAGTTCCGCAGTTAGTCGGTCGAACAGTCCGACTGTTGAGTATTACATGGAGATGCACACAGAGGCAATAAATTGAAAAAAAAAAGAAAGTTATCACGGTCATGCTGCATTTTACAACAGGTGCAGATAATCAGGAATGACATGTTTTGGCATGTTTTTGCAATGCGCTGTCTGTTTCCATTAGACAGCAGTGCACACTTTGGAGGCTAATGCACCTCGTTTTGTCTGCAAACGTGCCCCTCTGGTTTGAGTGCACCACATGACACATGAGCACACAGGAAACATGCCACCATCTGATCCCCACCAATGTACACACTGAGCCGTCCCCGACGACCCGTACAACACGCGTGTAAACGCAGCACAAACCCAACAGCAGAACAGGAAAATTAACTTCAGCCCTTTTCCGTTCCCGTACGTTTATCTTTCCGTCTTTCTATTATTAGCCTGCGGCGAGGCGGCCAGAGGACCTGGAATCTTCTGGAAGCATCCGTCATCTGCGCGTGTAAGTGGTGAACAGAACAGGAGATGCAGAGACGTCGGGAGGGAGGGAGGCCAAAGCGTTGCTCTCCAGTACGTGGAACTGATTTCTTTTCAAAGTACAATAAATGTGCGGCAGTTTATCTTGGTTGCATCAGTGACGATGGAACCATGTCTTGCCAAAGATCATTAAGGGTCACCGGTTTGAGAAATGCAGCCCCCAGTATGTTCAATTGAATACCCATCAGGCTGCGAGTTGACAGCTTTGTGCACATTGCAATTCGATCTGCACAAGAGCCAGTAAAATGTGAAAAATATTGGAGGTACGGAACTTTGGAAGGAAGAACTTTCTTATCTCTCCATCATCTTTTGTACACACACACAGACGCATGCTTTAAACTACACACACGCCTACACACCTTGACACAGTACGCACACACTTACACGCCACACACAACCCCCACCTTTCCTACAGTGTCCTCCTAAGAAAACAACATGCAAGTCATATTAACACTGGGGGCTCAGTTTCAAGAATCAGAAGTACACACACGCACACATATATATATATATATATATATATATATATATATATATAAACACTCGCACACACACACACACACACACACACACACACACACACACACACACACACACACACACACGTGTGCCCCGGGTGCACACAGGCCTCTGTGTGGTTGCGGCCGTGTCCACTATGGACACATAGAGGAAATTCTTCCCTCCCAATTTCCCGGGACTGAACTGGGAGTGACCTGGTTGGCAGACACACAGCCCCGATGGAAGGAATGTAACTCAACTCCCCCCTCATCCATCCAGCAGTCTGCTGGCCCAGCTGTGTGAGTACACAGGGAGGGAAACATAGGGCGCTGTAGGGTGAGAAGGATGTCTCTTACCAACCCATGAAACTCCTCGCTTTACTGAATATTCATCTTTGTGGAGTCTGTCCATTGTGTGCGCAGAATTATCCCCGTTTGTCATCACGCCTCTGGGCGTCACTGACCGACAGTCCAATGCATCATTTTTTTTTTCTTTTCTCTCATGCAACTCAGAAAATACTTCCAGCCTCACCAAACAACCAAGAGCAGAGCGACAAGGGTTGACAACGCAAAAAAAGAAAATGAACAGACAGCAATAACAGAGGGCTGGAAAAAAATATATTGACTTTCGGCAAAGTCAAAAACCACCTCAAGCGAGCGTAAAACAACTTTTGGAGCGTAATTGGAGAATCGAATTTCGCCGTTTCCTTCTGATACGATACTTAAAACATATGTGAATGGAAACACGGCTACTCAATTGGAACACAGGCCACTTTAAGGTGTTCAGTGGAACGAATGCTTTCCGTTAAGAGTCTTTCTCATCATTACCTTTCTTCCCACATTACATGAATGCAGCATAAGTACCATGAGGCTGACAAAATACAGCCGTTTACTATTTAGGTAACTGTACATGGCTTTTCTGTTTATGGCGCACACTTACACCAATCATTACATATGTTTGCCTTTAAGTGGAATCTGTGAATAGAAAAGTAGGATCTCAACTGTTTTCCCTGTATAATTACAGTCCCATTAGTTTGGGCTTTTTAGGACTTTAGTAACTTTGTTCTTTTAAAAACTTTACATTTTATTCAGACAGATGATACGCTTGGACAGTACACATGGTTTCTGCAGCAAAGTATGGCTGTTCATCCCAATACAGTCACAACCCGATTCATTCTGCTTACAGGGCCGTCTCTTTCTGAGCCATGCAGGGTGAAGCGAGAACCACTTCGCCCATTATGACTCAGCAGACGGCGCGGTATGCAGCACCACCCTCTCGGTGCCCGTGCGCCAGCAGCAGTGGGTCTACTCTTGTGTTCTCCGATTACATAAAAACTCGTCCAGGCCGTCATATTACCCCGCGCCGTGGGATTCTCATCTTTCCCCAGCTACAGATATAAAGCCAAGCATGGCGGGTTTGTACTGGACAGGTTGTCCTGGCCACTGCAAGTAACAAATTGCAGCTTTGAGTTGAGACTTTTTTTGATTGTAGCTTTACATTTTAATTCTACAGTACTTACACTTATATTTATTTTGTTGCTGTTTCTGTCACACATCCATGAAAATGTCAGCTTTATGGTAGAGTGATTGAGATAATGGTGGCGTGTGGCAGCTTGCCCTGCCTGAGGTTTTTCCAGCTGGGTTGGCAAAGCTGTTGTCTGGATGCCTCCTTCTGCTCCAGACTCCCTTCCTTGGTGGTGGATTTTATGGGTCGCATTTCCCCTTTAAAAGGTATTTCAACAGGTAAAAAAAGGCTGGGTGGGCTGTAATCAGTCTGATGGACTGCAGGTCAATTACCGCTTTAAAGATAGTTAAACTGGTAATGAATACTGGTTTGGTTCTAGGACACAGAGCAGGTCAAATAATGCATAGCCACATTGCAAAAGAGATCATTTCTACAACCCGTCTGTAAATCATTATAATTGCAGTCTAGTCTCCAAACATAAACCCGGATATTAAACATACCAGACACATATTATCAGAAACAATAGTTATTGTCTGTTTCATGCCTGATTACTAAAGTAAACACTTGTTTGGCCACAATTGTGATTATTCAGTTTCAAGAAACGTTTCGCAAAGACCTTTGCTATTACCACGGACATAAAGTGATGTGTATTTGCATGTCATGACTGATCCAGATAGAAGCAGCTGTGTACTGTAGACTTGATACAGCTTTGACAAGCTGCACTCGCTCCCGCGAACAGAAATCAGTTTGTGGCGGACGATCACTTTTTGACACCACAATGGCCGCATGTCAGCTGCTAGCTAGCCTACAGCTATAATAAGTTCATTGCTTGTTTGGGGGCGATGCCATGAAAATGTCATAATTAATATAAGATTAAACTATGACAATGTTAAATGTTAAACAAATATATTTTATTATGCCATAAAAATGTCATAGTTCAGTATGTCATAGGATCGTATGTCATCAAATGTCATTCAAATATGCCATAAAAGAGTAAAATAAATAAAAAATATAAAAGAATAGTATGCCATCAAAACGCTCTAAAAACTAAAGTACAGCATACCATAATAATATCAGAAAATAATTCAGAAATGATCATTTAGTATATCATAAAAGAGTGAAAAATAAAAGCAAGAAAGCTGGTAAGATTATTAATCACAAACGTGACTTGTACTTTTTTTATTGTTGCTTTACTAAAAAAAAAGTAAAATACGACAAATAAGTAAAAACAACTCATGTCAAAAAAGGCAAGGTGCAGCCTGACAAAACAGTCAGAGTTTAGAAGTCCATTGTCCTGGTATAGTGAGCCGAAAAATGGCACTAAAATCCACCCTATAAAATGTCACAAAAGTCATTATAAAGAACTCTGAAAGTCATAAAGAAGTCATAGTATAGTATGATAACAAGTCATAAGAGAGACATAGTATTGTGAGTCCAAAAAAGTCTTGACAAAGTATGTTGGAAAAAGTTAAATACAGTATTAAAAAAAATCATAGTATTGTATGTCAAAAAAATGATCTAAGCTATAAAAAAAAAAGCCATGTTATAGTTTGTTGAAAATGAATAAAAAGACAAAAGTATAGTCATAGTATAATAAATTTAAAAAAGTAATAAAAAGCCGTAGTGTGTATATTGAAAGCCTCTGGACTAAAACTGAGGATGATCACTCATTTCATCCATGTCTTCTTCTACTGTACTAAAAGGGGTCATCATGGGTCATTTAAAAAAACAGGAAATAGCACTTTCTATTCTAAAGCTCCCTCGCAGTGGTGCTCTGGAAACTGGTGTGACTTCAGGTCCTCCAATCAGACCACTACCTGAGCTATTTGCTCATGCAACTTATATTCAACTCAAACACACAACACCTCTGGAAAAAACTAAACATCTGTACAAACTTTCAGCATGACGGACTATTCTGCAAATTAGAGATGCAGAGAATCATCTGCACTGTAAAGCTCCTTGGACTTAGTTTTTAGTGTTTGAAATGTGTCGTGGGAAGCGACCAGATGCCCCTGAAACAGAGCTGGGTCTTGATCCTCTCACCCTGAGTATGAGGTGGATGATGGATTGTGTGGCTGTGTTTATACAGCATTGCATACATGTGTGAAGAGAGAATGTAATAGCCATAAAGGCTTTACAAAATCTCACCAACCTTTCTGGAGCCAAGATCTGCAGACTTGAAGGGACAATGTAAGAACAGCAGAAAAGTGATTTCTAAGATGTAAGAAGACAGAATTCATTGTAAAGCAAAACTACATTTGACAAGATGTTAAATACTGTGAAACATAATTATAATAAAGATCTTTCATTGCATATTGATTTGGTTTATGGAGGTACGCATAGAGAATGAATGTATGAACGCTATTATATTAACTAACAATATTATATTATTTTGTTATGACTTTTTTTTAACTTGCTATACTTTGACTTTATTTGTACTTTTTACCACTTGCTACTACTTTTATTTATAATGTTTTTTGTAATACTACGCTTTTTAGTTTTGTTTTCATGACATATTAAATTATAACAATTTAATGCAATACTATATTATACAGTTTTATACAATCAATACGTTGTTTATGGCATAGGATTCTGACTTTTTCATTTTATAAATTGTAATGATATTATTATGATATAATTCATTAATATTTATGGAATACAATAATATGACATTGTTTTATAACAAACTGAAATACGAATTTCATGCAATTATGACTCTTTTATGACATATTGTAACATTATTTATGACATACTGTATTAATATTTTACATTATTCATGGTAGACTATAGTATGTCTGTTTTATGATGTTTTTAATGATTTTTCTCCTTGGCATAGTGACCTTTGATATATTTTTAGACATTTTATGACATACTATAGTATATTTTTGAATGTCATACTATACTTTGACATTATTTATGTCGCTACACACACCTGCTCTAATCAGCCTGAGCCTGAAGCGTTTGATTCAGTGACAATTTGAACCTCTTTTGGAAACGCAGACAGTTATTCAGGAGCGACTGCATCCGTTTGAACTGGTTAGCGGTGAAACATTTCACATTGTGACGACAACTAAGGTGTTTCTCCATCACGCAGCCAAACTACTTGCTGCATATGTCCCAGGCAAAAAAAAAAGAAAAGTCTTTCAGGATTAATGTGCTGAATGTAACTCAATCCCAGATAACAACGTAAAAACCTACAAACCCCCACTGTAGGTCCTAAGCTATAGTTAGCCGCACATGCTAACGGTTGCGGCTCACATTAGAGCAGACACAAATACGGTTCAATCAATACAGTCACTACAGCCCCATGCATCATATGCTCAGTGAACAAGCAGGGAAATCAAAAAACAACCCTCTGGTAATGTCTTTCTTGCTTGTGCAACCTTTGTTTATGCACCTCTATTTGCACTGATTGTTAAGCACTTCCTGTTTAGGCACCTCGCTTTTCATAGGCGGGGTGTGTCAGCATCTTGGGAGTCGTAACCGTGGTGATTGCAGCATGGTCTCCTGCATGTCGGTACAACACTCTTGCCAGTTATATCATGGCCGTCTGCGCTGAGCCCCGCTCTGACCCCCCGGCACGCTACACTAACCTCACGAAGCAGATGCCATGTTCGTAACCAGCCAATCGTACACCGTACGGCCACACATACTTAGACATGCACGCTTCTCGCCTTAACACACATATATATAGACTACATTTTGCCTCGCAAACTCGCGTGCGCTCCTCCCAACTCTGATCAGCGCTTTGCGTTCACACTGCATGACCTCTTGCCTGGTATAGCATTTCTGCCGCTATCACAGCTCATATTGTAGTCTTGTCTGCAGGCTATTCTGAGCACCGCTATAAGTGAAAACATGAGGAAGAAAGCTGGGAAGGTTGTGAAAGGCTTTCTATACGCTGCGTACTTCAACACATCATCAACTCAAATACCTGATGCATCGAGACAGATAGGGCCTCTTCCTATGCCGTCTTATTCCGTCTCCTCTTCTTTATGTCAAAGACACTGACTGAAGTAATTCCAACTCAAAGGCAGATATAACTTTGTGTCCCAACAATGCACACTGGCCTCCTTTATTGTCATTACAGTACTAGAGGCTGTATGTGTCAGACTAGCTCCATCACTCACATAAAACCACAATTAAAAACACCCAGATGCGGGTCTCCAGGATGCGAAAGGTAGTGGCCGTGGAAGAGAGGAGTGTTCGAGTGCAGTATGAAGGGTATTGGACAATTCCAAGCTGGGACGCATAGTGGGGGAAATCCAGAAATAATTTAAAAAAAGCTCACAGTGAAAAAAAGAGCGCACATTAATGCCATTTATCTGACCCTGTATCAAACCTCACTGCAACTTTTTCCTGCCAAGGCAGAATCATATAAAAGTGAATGAGCTGGATAGCAACTAGCATTTTGGACTCAATTGACTCACTATTTGAGCACATTATGTGGTCGACAAAGCAGCTTCGCTCTCGGTCAACAGTGAGCATTTGCATGTTCACCAAAGTTGAACTCGAGGTGAAAGTAATGCTGCCGTTCCATTATAACGATTAAATCATGGTGTGAAATATTGCGGTCATAAATGCTGGTATGACGGGTCCTATATATAGATATATATGTATATATATATATATACTCTGCTGTCCTTATGTTACCCTGCAGCTACTGCTCAGTTTGTTATTCGCGTAGGTGAACAATTATTTCAATCACTTACAGTCACAGAAGTGGGGCTGGGTATTGAACTTAGGTCCACTTTTTGAATGCAATTCATTTGAAATGATCATTTTGCTCACTTGAGACTACTTTATTTTGGCAGGTAGAACAATGATGCCTTTTAGAAGTTATTTTTAGTTGAAATAAAAAGGGTTTTGTGCTAACGCAGATTAGCAAACAGTTGCCTAAAAACACATCCAGCGGGAACAGCAGCACTAGCATTCATTCGGAGTCATGTTTGTGTCCAACCGGTCCACCGTTAACTCTCCTTTTAGCTCTATTACAGTAGTTCTTGTGAGAGAAATCTCTCTCTTTGGCCACTAAAATGCTTCTTTACAGTATGTTCAACAGCTAGCTAGTCGCTAACTTTGTCTGTCTGCTGGGCACTTAAGCGCAGGGTTTGCTTTTAAAAGGTGGAAACAGCTGCCTGCTGCTGGAAACAGTGCTTATGAGAATGCTGAGAGCGAGCCAAAACAGTCAAGTTGTGGGCCGCAAAGTCAAAACTATGAGCTGAAAGACGCTACAAAGGCTCGTCGGAAAACAATTTCACATTACACGTATTCGACCCGTTGTTAATAAAAAAACTTGATATATCATTATTGTCAGTTAGTTGGTGCTGAGCTTAACTTCTTGTATGTTATCACCCTCTACCTTCAAGCAGTAGATTACAATCTAAGGTACACACGAGTTCCCTGACCTAATCATTGTGTTGACAAGCGCACAATAACACACACATGAGTGTGTATGTCCATCTTGCGGCCTAGTCTCCAGCAGTCAATTAATGAGCACAGCCCCCGAGTTTGTGGAGGTATCTCCTGGTGCCAGCAGCAGCCACACCCGAACAGCTGGAACCGGGGGGGGGAGAGAGAGGAGAGGGAGGGAGGGAGGGAGGGAGGGAGGGAGAGGGAGAGAGAAGTGTCAATGCAGCTAAACTTAACACTAGCAGCAGAGAGCGAGACTCGAAAACATACAGCACACTGGCTGTGTAGCTCAAATGCACGGCTAATGCCCCGCGGTGACCGAGGGCGCACTTTTAACAGCAGATTTGAGGGCACATTACGAGCGATTCAGAATAGTTATGCCGTAAAAAAAGCCCCGGCGTGTGCGCGAGTTTGTGTGTGTGTGTGAACGGGAACAATGAGGCCATTTATGAGGTGAATACCGCAGCCGTTAACAAGGGCCCTTAACATATTAAACCATGTGACCCGCTGGAGCACAGAAAATGTCTTGAGATGCCCAGCTCTCTTCATACACCCTTTGCACCCAAAAAGATGTAAATGTAAAGTACATTTATTACAATTCTGCATGTTTACAGTATTTTTTTCTTCCCTAAAATCAAGTTCTTAACCTTAAATGGCTTAATTCAAAGGGCATGCGACCAATTCAATTATCCCACGCAAAAGTGTTTCATTAAATGACATCAGGTTCACTCGTAATGCTGAAGGGATTAAGTAAGTGTGAAGGAGAGGGAGCCGCCGCGACCTCTGACCCACAGAGGACGAGCCGGGCGGCCTTTGCCCCGTCGAGGCGGTGATGTCACCCGAGCACAGAACAGGCAGTGCTGGAAAAGGGAGGCCTTGAAAAAAAAAGAAGCAGTGAACACGGTCCAGCAGAATAATTATATGAGAGAGGGAGTGAATCAGGAAATAGCTTTTGGTTTGGGAAACTCACGAGCTAGAGGGAGCGCTGCCATGTGCTAAATGAAAACAGAATTTAAAAAAAAAAAAAACACACCAAAAAAAAAATGTGGAGAAAGAGAGGAGCGAGAGAGAACACAGAAGAAGCCAGAATGTGCTGCTTCTTTTTTTTTTTGCAGAGGGGTGGCAGGGTATCCAGTGGTCAGCGAGGAGAATATCCCTCAACTTCCCCTCCCCGAGCCTTCTCTTCCTCCAACTTTTCTCCACAACACCCCCCCCCCCCCCCCTCCCCCCTCCCCCTCCTCTTTGCTTTCTCACTCTTCGCTGGCTGGCAGGCTCTCGCCTCTTTCCTCTCCCCTCACACATTTTTTTTTTTTTTTTTATGGGAATCTTCCCAATCACGTTTTTATTGCAGGAAATTTCAGCACACCACATTGCGTGAGTCGAAGGAGTGCTCCATTCTTAGCTCGGCACCGCCGAGTGCCAGTATGTGTGGAGCTTGCCAGCGTGCATGTGTGTGTGTGTGTGTGGGTGTGTGAGACTGGGGTTAGGAAAAGGGGGAGGTGAACCGGAGTGGCGTTAGCGTCAAGTTTGATGCCAACGTTGCGGCCCCTCGATGCCCCCTCCTCTGCCCTCCTCCCGCTCTTGGGAACAATAGTGAAGTCAGTGAAGGAGGTGCTGGAAGTCATTGCGAAAAAAAATAAAATGCGTGTTGTCCTCTCTGAGTCAGTGCACTGTGGCATAACTTCACAGGAATTTGACTCAGACATCCCCCCTCACTCCGCCCATCACCAACACCAACACCCAAGCTTTGACTCCATTTGTTAGAGCTTCAACTCCTCGTCTCACCCTCTCCTCACTTCATTTGGTTTTTCTTTTTTTTCCCACCTGGGTCATTCTCTGTAAAGAAGGCCGTGGTTTTTGGGCCTGCGGTTTAATTGCAATAATATTTGCTGTACTCCGCTGCCTCCCCGGCTCTATTCTCCCTTAACAACGGGCAGTATTTTTAGCCCCTTAGCCGAGTTCCGTCATTTCCTGTTGCAGGACTCGCTGTGCTTTCGACCACAAGCGCTCGGTGCTGTGCCTCCGCAGTCACACCGTTCCTCGTGCACACACACACACACACACACACACACACACACACACACACACACACACACACACACACACACACACACACACACACACACACACACACACACACACACACACACACACACACAAGCGCAGCAGGTCCCTAATGACCCGTCTGTGTCTTCACATCCACCGCACAGATAAACTATAAAACCCTTGGGGTTGGGATTCAGCGCGGTGTTTAATCTGAAATCATCTTGTGAAACTAGCAAAGAAAGCTCGTTAAACTATTGTGACGTTCCCAAGGCCCATTTACTGTGTTCGTGAAAGTCTATAAAACATTACAAATGTATTTTAGATTCAGAATCAATGCATTTACTGAAACAGAAACCGTATCTTGACAAGTGGTACAGCGACAGCATTTATGGTACAAAATTCTGACCCAGGTGGTGCGAAGATACGAGGACCTCACATGCAGCGCGGGACTTTGGACGGTAGACTATACAGATCACTCCACAAATATACATTCAACGGGCAGAGGAGGGAATTCAAGCAGCGCGGCTCACGGAGTGGCTGCAGCTGCAGAGGGGAAGCGCAGGGACTGACCTGTGCAGCCGATCCATCAGATACACAGGGGCCGAGGACAATACAGTGAAATACGCGGTGAGTGTTGGTAAGTTCACATTGATGTCACGGGATACATCTGAAGTATGCTGTGTGTACATGGTGGTATGATGTGAGCCGACACTGTTGGCACTCATCCAGATACATGGTCTTCACCCCAACTATCAATGCAACTGTATAAGGGCATTAAAAGCATAAACATGCGGCTCTGGGTAGTTGGCAATGATGAGCCACAAACAAAGAAACGACAGAAACTCAAACCAGAACCTCCATGGTGATGAAGACAGAACTGTTCACACTGACAAGTGATCACGGAGTAAAGCACAACTGAAAGCTTCGGACCAAATAAGAAGAGAAAATAAAACGGTAAATGGACTGTACTTGTAGAGCGCTTTTCTAGTCTTCCGACCACTCAAAGCGCTTTAACACTACATGTCATCACTCACCCGTTCACACACTGATGACAGGAGCCACCATGCCCATCAGGACTATCTAACATTCAGGACCCATTCACACACCGCAGGCTCAGCCTTGGGTTGGAGTGTTTTGCCCAAGGACACATCGGCATGGAATAGCGGAGCCGGGGGTCGAACCACCGGTCATAAAACGTTATAACAAGAGAATTATCTTTTCTAATGATGAATAAATAAGTGGGGTCTTGGGTAAATCACTGAATTTTAAGGTAAAAAACGTAACGTAAGCACGCCTGTAATGTCGGTAAATATCTCGCTTTGCACAGGAGGAAATGTGCGGAAGGTTAGAGCTGAAACAAATCGACAGTTTCGTGATTTCATTGTTTACGGTCAACAAATCCTATGAAAAGACCCAAACCAGCGACGTGACCATGAAACAATACTTTTCAACATTCCCAGCCAGTTTATGTTTCTCCCCTCGAAGTCGATTCATTCCGACTGAAAAAGCAAATCTTTAAAAACACGAATAACCCGACGATATAGTTTCCTGTTTTAATAAAAACAGCTTGCTGCTGTCGTTTGTAGCAAATGTTGCTCAAACAGGATTAAATGTGTTGGGTTTGTTGGGGACTATTTTCAGCTGCAGTATTATTATACATTTGGTGCACTGGTGAGTATTTGGGGCAGCAGGATGGTGTATGTGGTATTGACTCCAAATAAACTACAGTGTGTGCGTTCATGGGAATAAAGGAACACGTCGCCCAGTGCATCAGTGTGGATCACTGATATCAGCAATGGAGCTCTGCAGCACATTATTCTGAATAGTAAAAATATCATTGTAACAATGGCCAAAACTAGAAAAAAGAAAACCAGAATTATTCATTCTCAATAAGGAATTCAGAGGATAGCTATTGCCTCCATCACGACTCTCAACATGGAGGAGGATGAGCCGGCGGCTAGCAGCTAACGGTGCGAATAGGATAGACAGTGCAAACAACGGCAGCAGTGCTGAAAGAGCTCACTGTGTTTACCTGAGAGGGAACCGGAGGGACGACGTCGTGGGTTATCACGAGTGTTATCAGCAGTGAACGCCGTATTAGGGCAGTGCGGAGCGTTGGCCCATTAGCTAAGACAAATAGTCTGGAAATCTGCTTCCAGTATTGGACAAAGCAACGGTTTGTGTCAGATTACCTTGGTTTAATTGGGCAGACAGAAAACGTACAACGAGTTGTTGCCCTTGAGCAAGTTACCCAACAAGCAAAAAGCTCCAGCGGAGTTGCTCAAGGACCTGTGGTTGATTTGGGCCGCTCCCATGCAGGATGTGAAGCAGAGCCTTGCTGAGAAAAGAGCAGGGAGCTCCAAGAACCTTTCCGAGGGAAGCAAGAGATTACAAGGAAAAAAAAAAAAAAAACAGCTAAAATTACTCTGTTCAAATTTCCACTGAAGCTGAAACTATTGCCACGCTTGATAATCAAGGTTCCAACTAAAGCAAAAAGTCCAGAATATGGTCTGTACAGTGTGTGAGTTAAAGTGAAAATATGCACCGAAAGTGGCACGAAACTCGGGCCCAGCGCTCGACTTACAGTGATGTAAACATTCTTTTACAACATCCCTTCAAAATTTACAGTACGTCAAAGACGATCATTCAACACCACAGACGCTCATACATAACGTTTCTATCCCCGGAGCAGAGTTACATGTGCCATAGTTGCCAGACAAAATAAAACATATGTCAGCGGCATGTAAACACGTAAACATGGGACCCGATCTGCCAGAGGAAACACGTCAACACGTTCACTAAACAAGGGACCCTTCCACTGCCTGGGTGGGTTGCTCGGTGGTGGGACAACAGCTGCGTGAGTCACTGGGAACCGGAGCGAGGGCCAGTGTGACAGTGAAGTGATGCAGCGGTTCTCCCAGAGGAGACCTCGGGGCTCTGGATGAAGAAGAGCCTCCGGGCTCCTTTGTGGTCTCAGCTGATTCACTCTTCTGGGAAAAGCCGGCTCGGGAAGGAAACCGCAAAAAAAAAAAAAGAAGCAGCCTCGTCTCTCACTGTCTGGTCTTGACCTCCCCCCCCCCTCCTCCCCTCTCCGTCTCTCTTTTGTCTTGCTTTCTTGTTGTTTTGCGCCACGCAGACACCGTGACAGTGACGGCACAAAGCTGCTGACGCTTTTCATTGATCGGCCTTAACGGGATCGTTTTGCATCTCATCACTGGGGTTGCAGTTATTCACAGATGATGAATTGCATCTTTTAGCACATTGCCACAGGCTTCAAGAATGGAAGTCACTTGGTTCTTCGGTTAGTTTCAACCCGCTTCAATCATTACTTATATTTGTTTAATGGGTCAGATGACTGTGAGTAATGTGAATGGTGATGAATCCAACCCGACCCCGTAATTCCCCTCAAATCGAAAGAGTTTTTTAGCGGCTTTCAGCTCATTGTTCTGGTTTTACGGCCTGTGGTTTAGGCGTGTGCGACGCGAGGATAGGCGACTGTTTGTTCCAAAGAACATTGGTTGATTGATTCTGCGTAACAAACCGTCATTCACACAGTCTCTCCTCAAAAGCATCCGCGGTGTTGCTTTAGAACTTGTGCAGACGTTCACACCTCTGCTCACCTGGTCAACCGTCCCTTAAAGGGCCGGCGTGCAGGATTGATTCCCAGAAATACAATATATATAAGAATGGTGCCCCTTCATATCTAGATGACCATCTAACAGCATCTGAAAGCACTTTGTTAGGATCTTACGGAGGCTCATACTCTTGATTCAAACATTTAGATTTGATTTGACTATTTGATTTGTTTTGTTGCTTCTCAGAAGTCATGTCACATCTCTGAATCAACCCATTTTTTATAAGTTACTTTTTTGGTGACCTCAGGCGAAAAGCAAAACTGTCTGCTAGCAGGGTTGTTATGGGACTGATTTATAATTATAGCATCATATGTGGTATACCATTATGTGTGGGGACTTTTCGATGCATTTTTATGTTTTACTTTAGCCGAAACGTGGCTTTGTACCTCTGGGTCTAGTTAACTTAAAGGCATGCACAGCCCCTGTTGTTTTTTTAAATATCTGCTGGAGAACGTAACGTTCAGTGGATTGGAGCACTTTATTCATATTTCAATTAATTTAAGAGAGACCAGTATTCCCAGTGCCAGTGACCGAGGCAGTACCCCGCCATATGAAAATACAGCCCCACCACATATCCCATAGCTCTACCTCTGAACCCATCGCTCTCCTGTCCTGCTGCCTCCGTAATGGTGCCCCAGCCACCGCAGAGGCCGTCGCTCCAGCTCCGGGGCCCCATGGCTCCTCCACCACACTGCCTCTGCCCACACCGGGTGTGGGGGGGGGGGGGGGGGGGGGGGGGGGGGATTAAATATAATGCTCGCATGTCAAGTCCGCAATGCAAGAGAGGGAGCGAGGAGGAAGGAATTTGTCAGAACTCCATAAACACGTACACCGATTCGGCTGCCGATGCCAGCGCTCCGAGCGAAGGGGGAAACTTTCCGGAGGCTCGCTGAGCGACTGGGGAAGGCCGAGGTTGAGAGTAAGCAGGGCTGCCGAACGAGCCCAGGGTTTACGCAGGGTCCAGCCAAGCAGCAATGATACATTGCACCGGAGGAGAAGGACACGGGGGAACGGGAGCGAAGGAAAGTGGTAGAAATGGGAGCACAGAACCAGAATGAAAGGGGGGGAAGAAGAGGATAGATTGGACCCACTAAAACCCTGCAACCTGAGCTGGAGAATCAAAACATCCCCCTGTTCTGTATGACTGTACATAAATACATAGAAAGAGATGGGATCAAGGAGGGAGACTGTAATGGAGAATGAGAAAGAGGGGAGGGGAGGGGGGGGGGGGGGGGGGGGGAGGCACAGGAATTAAAAGGACATGCCCACTGAAAGTTTCCAGTGTCTCTGCCAGAGAACAACCAAAAAAGAAAAAGAGAGAGAGGTCAGTCCAGATGCCGTTCACTGACTGTTCACATGTGGTCCGACTTCTCTGGAGCAGAGGGGGCGGAGACGTCGGTGAAGGAGGAGGTGGTGTCGAAGGAGGAGGTCGCGGCGGTGGGGGGTGGCTCATAGAGGGGGGTTTTACTTTAATCAGATTATGTGAGGCAGAACCTGGACGCCATTTGGCTAGCAGATGTTGGACAGGTGGGGAGTCAACTTTCCAGGAGGTCTGCAGGGGGGCCAGAGGTCAAGAGGTGAAGCTACCGCGATAGAGATGCAGCTGTATCAGAGCTGAGGTATTGATCACTACATTTGACAGGTAGCAAGACGAAGCTGGAAAAACGGACTGACGGACCGTCCTCCATAAGCCTGTGTCCACCTCCAGATGAAGGGCCCCGCTGCTCTTGGCTCAGTCGGCTGAAGAGGAGCAGCCTGCAGGCCTGGCCCTCCACAGCCGGCTCAGCCACTCCACAGTGGGTGTAAAAAAAAACGCTGTCGGGCGGATATATTTCTGCAATGAAATATGGATGCGAGTCCTTGTGTGAGCGCGCGCGCGCCTGCTCGGTGCGTGCATCCGCGCAAGGTTAACCGGAGGTCAACGCTCACTTTGCCGCCGCAGACTTGGCGGCACTCCAATGCTGGAAAAGCAACAGCAGTGTCTCTTACTCGCTCTCTGTCCTGGCCCTCGCTCTGCCTCCTCTTCTTCTTCTTCTTCTTCTTCTTCTTCTTCTTCTTCTTCTCCTCCAGTGGTACTGCAGTTTGCGTGCAGAAAACATGCAGGCAGCCATGTGGTGTGTATCTGCGTTGAGCTCTGGGCTTAGCACTGTGGGTGAGGGGAGAAATGTGGGCTCAGAGCAGGAGAAGTGAAGGAAATGAAAAGCCTAGCTGGGTCCCAAGTGAGACAGGAGTCCGATGAGAAGCAGGAAAATGTAAGAGGAAATGTTTCCCCGCACACTCCCAGTGATTTCAAAAAACAAGGCTATAAAGCTGTAAAGATTTTATTGGCTTAAAATACAAAATGATAAAGACCTGATCACAAAATATGTTGCAACTTCAATAGTTAATCGAGAGTTAGATAGAAGATCGGTACAACTCTCACATCTGTCCGCTAAACATTAAAGCTGAGACAAGCTAGCTTATCTCTGTCCAAAGGTCCAAACTAGCACCTCTAAACTCTCACAAAGTCTCACTTATTAAAACCTGATATGTTCTTTATTAAATATGTCCAAAACCCCCACACAGAATAGTCAGCTAGCTCGCTGTTTTGCCTTGTTTCCGGTCTTTGTAAGCTAAGCTAAGCTAACCGGCTTCTGGCGGCTAAAGTAATGACTTCATGCCCAGCCATGCCTCCATTCCAGTAGCTTCTGTAACACAATGCAGTTTGTTATTGAGCATTTTTCTTTTTTTTTGCATTACACGCATCTTAGTAGCATGTGTGTGCGTGCATCAGAGAGAGCGCGGGCGGTGCATGTAAGAAGATCCAAGTACCTTTGCATAAAGCCAAGCTAGCTGTTGCCCCCCCCCCATCTCCAGTATTTATGCTAAGCTAAGCTAAAAGGCTGCTGGCTGTGGCTTCATATTAAGTGTATGGACGTGTGAGTGGTATCGATCTTCTCATCTAACTCTTGGCACAAAAGAAAAGAAAAGAAACCTGTGTTTCCCCCCAAAGAAGTTCTGCACTTTCCCACACGATAAAACAGAAAATAAAGAGCACACTGCAATGTGAGGGCACTTATGTGGAAGCAGGCAATTTGAAGGTACGTAGAATAAGTGCGTCTTACCAAAAAAAAAAGAAATAGCACTGTATTAGTGTGTGAACCCCTCATTATTAAATGGCATAAAAACACAAAATAGCATTCTTGGCATTGGAGCAACAGACAAAAAAAGGAACTTTTATCTCGATAGCGGTGGGATAGTTTTCACCATTGCCGTGTCTTTTGATGCCGCTGCCAACAACAACCGCTTGCTGCGGCTCAATGTGCCAACCAGAGATAGAGCGGAGCGAACAGCGGACCGGGCCGATAAGGAGGCGTCTCAGTCGGAGCTGACTGGGCCACACTCCGATCAAATCTGGAGGGTTTGGCCTGCTGATACACTGACAAGAACTTCATCATCTGCACTTTCATCCTCCTCCCGTCAGTGACCCACATCCAACTCTAGATTCCACAACTTTTTGCTGGAGTTAATGTTTGGTTTCTATTATGGCGTGCCAGAGGCTTTAACAGGAGACCTGAGGGTATGTTTTCAGAGCACGGATACGAGTGCGCTGTAGTAAGTTTATAAGAGTTTGTTACTCAGTTTTGTTGCTCTCTCCGAGCCCACAGAAAGTTTTTACTGCCGCTCACCCTCTCCCTCCTCCTCGGGGAGCGTCAATTATTCATAAGCCTTGGGTAGCTAACTTGAAACCGATAACCCACATGCTATTTATACATCATTTCAAATGAACAAATACTTAACTGTGAAGTTCCAGGCAGCTTGGTCGCGTCTGTCTGCATAGCTGCTGCTGAGCCCAGTGAGGGAGGTAGACTGTGGGTTGGGAGGAGAGCGGGGGTCATCTGTCCATCGGGGGGGGGGGGGGAAGAGGCTGAACCAGCAGCTGCTCACTAATAGATGGGAACTCGGAAGATATTGTACCACCAGTAACTCTCTTCAGAATGAATAAACGCCGGCTCAGCACCTTACAGACGTTATCCTATTACACAAATGAAGCCCTTTTGTTCGGCTCCACAGATCGAGATCCCGTCCTTCCAGGTAGGTTTGCCAGCGGGATCTGCAGTTACATAAACTTATGCCAATCACTGCACATTAAGGAAACTTGCTTTAGTGAAGCGGCCTCATCGCTTACAAGCCACGACTCAGGCCTGCAGCTGTGTGTTGCGTTAAAAGACATGATCTTTATCTAAGCAGAGTGCGTTTAAAATGCTGGGAATTTTGAAAAAATGTCACATTAATTGGACTATTTATGAAACTAGTATTTTATACCCTAACCCTATTTAAATTGAAAAGGGAATATATGAAGACATTTGGTACGTATTGAATGCGGAGCTTCTGGTCTTAGTGATCCACCAGAACATTCTTAACTGTAATCAAACATTCACAGTCGCCCTAAACTTTGACCAAGTCACGCCGACTCGCTGCTAGGACACCACGATAAAGAATAAAACAAACTCAATATTATATCATGGGCCAGTGTGGATTACACTTAACAGTTTTATTTGGAATATTAAGACAATGAAGCATAAGCCAAGCACCAAGAGTGACAGCTACAAGTGTCGCATCATACGGCTCTTAAAAATGAACAGGTTATACTGGAAAACAGGTTTTTGTTGTCTCTTTGAATGGTGAAGCAGATACACAGAACAGACAGTGAAATGTGAACATGGTTATGCCATTTACACGCTCCAAATCCTACCTGACAGCAGAAGAAAAAAAAAAAAAAAGGTAAAAGAAAAAGCAAGGAAAAGCAGAAGATAATGGAACGGCGATATTCGTCCGACAACAGCTCGGTCAGCCTGTGGCAGCGGCTGAGACCCGGGACTTAAGAGGGCTCTCTGTGATTGGTCGGATCGAATAAGGCGGTCTGGGAACACGGCGGTGCTGCGGAGTGACGACCATTAGTTCCCATCATTGTCAAGTCCTGTTGCCTCGGCACCCGACATCCACACAGCAACCAATGTGCACGTACAGCATTAAAGTGACAGAGGATTGCAACCATTGTTACACTACACTCCATTGCATATTAGGGAGAAGTAATAATGAAAAATTATAATTCTTTCATACATCTTTTTTTTCTGTTTGCATATAGCAAAAAAAAAAAAAAAACGCTTTCTAAAATATATATGGGAACATGAAAAAAAATGTTTAAAATATATTTTTTTGTTTGTCCTCTAAGAGCTTAAACCATGATTAGTACCGAGGTGGGTGGGTGGTGGTGGGGGGGGTTAGGAGTCCTTCATGCTGGGATGTTGCAGTAGTTTAGAAGGACTGCTAGCGTCTCTCCTCCAGACCGGACCCAGTGGTTTCTTTCCACAAAACGAGGCTCCCATAGTGCAGCTAAATGGTGTCATGCTAATGACAATGTACGGTCAAAATAGTTCAATTCACGGCATTTTATTTTCCTGAAGAACACAGAATATGAATATACACGTAAACACCCATCTTGGTGCCCCCCCCCCCCCCTATTTTTCCAGGGGTGGGGGGGGGGGGGTGACACAGAAAGGTGGTGCTGGCTAAATGTGGTCCATGTTTACACATCCCTTTGCTTCGGTTGGGGGAGGTGTGGATGTGTGTCAATACCTGGGGGGGGGTAGTGCAGGTGCGAGTGAGAGCTAGTGTGTGCAAAATGTGTGTGTTCCAGACAGTTAAAGCACCGCAGAAGAATAAAAACATCCTTTCATCAGGCTCCTATTACATCACTTCTATCATCCATCATACAAACAATGTGTTTATTTCCCCTCTTCTAAATCTACGGGGTTTATATGGCAAACGTATGCTAGGGTTAATGTCGGATATTTCCCATGGGGAAAAACTGGGTTGAGAGGGTCCCGGGACTCTCCTCGCAATGGGCCTGCCTGAGAATTTTGGGGGGGGGGGGGGGGGCAGAGAGGCATCGTTCATAGGAGTCAGCGTCATCGCCCCTCACAGTCCACTCTGCGTACCCTCCACTGAAACCCTTTCTCCTAACACTCGCGCAAGTATCACTCCCGTTCTGAGCTAAAAACACAAAAGTGCTGTCAAATATTTGGACAGTAGGACATTTTCAGTTTGAGTTCGGTAGCGCAGCATGTTGGTAAAAAAGGTTAAAGTGACAACTCTGCTTTTATTTAGGCGTTCAAATCTATATTGGATATATAGAGCGGGTAGCTCCTTTCATATTTAATCCCCCAAGTTCAGTCAAAGCAGGCCAACAATGATCCTTAACATACAGACAAGACAACCGATGAAGTTCTTGGCTGGCATAGTCACCTGACCTCAGTCCAAATGAGTCGACGAGAAAACGACCAAAAGAAGCCAGAATAAAGAGCAAAGGCATCACAGGCCTTAGATAAAGTGTCCGCTCATGTTTAAGCGCGATAGAATTCAATTGCGAAAGACGATCTACCAAATTCCTAGAATGATGACTTAAGTTTGTTTTGTTTCTAAAAGTAAAATCCCAACCATGTTAACGGATACGGATCAAAGCCTTAAGTTGTCACTCAACCCAACTTGTCATTTCACATCCAATATGCTGGAGTAAAGAGCCAACGCAACGGGAGAAAAACTAAAACATGTCGCTGT
Organism: Pholis gunnellus; assembly: GCF_910591455.1. NCBI lineage: Eukaryota > Metazoa > Chordata > Actinopteri > Perciformes > Pholidae > Pholis > Pholis gunnellus. The sequence continues at coordinate 4,792,708 of NC_136538.1, read as the reverse complement.
CCTCATGCTGGCAGACTGCACCGTCGAACACAAATACGCAATTAAAGTGCTTTTTTACTTCAACAAATCCCAAGCCCTCTCTGTTGCCGCAAACAGGAAGCAACGGCTCCATAACTCCTCCTCCTCCTCCTCCTCCTCAGCACTAACTTTAGCCCAACATCGCCCTGACGGGGTTGGATAGAGAGCAGTAGGACAAACGGGCCTTAGTTCACTCCACGCCACAGTCACCTCCACATCAGCACAGTGATGTTAGGGGTGTGGCCAGATGAGGGGGGAGAGAGAGAGAGAGAGAGCAGTTGGATAATTAAAAAGAAAGGCCTCCCTCAGCCACACGGCAGCCATGAGGCAACACAGAGCTGCCCTTTTAGTACCCAGTCAATTTATATCCCCAACATGGTAAAATTAGCCTGTGATTAGTGCCTGCAAGTGGGGCGGGGCGCTGCAAGGAGTTGTTTGCTATTGCTAGGCAGTAGCGTGGATAGACAGGTGACATCGAGCAACATAGTGTGATAGTGTATTTGACAGTGTGGATGCCTAAAAACTCCTGAAACACGAAAAGTGCAAGCGACTCAAATGTCGACCGTCTGCCCCTCACACTCACTCATTCACTCACTCCTGCCGCTCTGATTTAAGCTGTGAGAGAACAAAGTGCAGGGCGGTGGAAAGGGTTTGAGATGTTGGTCTAATCTGTTTGCAGAAATGCAATCAGTAGAGAAAGAAAAGAATTGACAAAAGTTGACCCTTAACACCGACAAAAATGATCTTTTAACACCTGCATATAAATGTGTCTTGTTTCCTGGCTGATAAACAAGAGAAAGTCGGATAATAGTTTGTCAGAGAGAAGGTTGTCCGTGTTGAATTTCAGGGTGTCTTTGTGTATATATTTACAAAGACGAGCAGTCTACTTTCACTGGTCTGTAAATCTGAAATATTATCGTAACACCATCGGGCACATTAAAGAGCCGAAGCCTGCTCGTTATTACACAGCTGTGTGCGGGAGCTTTGGTCACAGGCTCAGGTGTTCACGGCAAAGAAACACTTGACGTTTGTTCGTGATTCATCCTCACAGACGAGAAGGACAATAACCTTTAACGTGTGTGCAAACTGAAACAATAGGAACAGTTTCAGCTTCCATATATATTTTAGTTTCACACTTGCTGCTGCGTCTTAATCGTGTTTGTTAGGAAACATGTCGTAAGGGAACCGCTCCTCTCAGACCATCTCATCCTCCCAAAGTCATGTCAAAACATCAACTGAGTTTTTTCTTCTTTTTTTTTAAAAAAGCCAGGCAACGTTATTATTATTACTACTACGAGTTAGAACTAACACTGTTGCTGATGAACTGATGAACGCGATCAATGATGACATTCTCACAGTAAAGAGTCTCGGATCCGTACGCGTGACAACCTGCACTTGTGAGAGCTGGACGTTGATTGGTCGACCACTGAAAGATGCTACAGTAGGGCTGGCATTGGACCCACTAACAACCTAATACGACAGGCCATAATGTGCGAGAGGCTAATGCATGCATTAGTGAGCGAGAACAGATGGAACTAACGCACAACTTATTTCAATACTCTGTCAACGCTCAAACCGACGTAGCACCGCTGAAATGTTATCCGTTCCAAAAACCTCCAGCAGGCACCACGAGTAGGTGAGCCGGGGTTCTCTTCAGTCTCATTTGATGGCCTCCGAGTGGACCGAGTTTAAAACACCTCCTGCTAAAGGTTTTGGACTACGAAGCAACTAATTGCTATGGAACAGGATATATGGTTCTCTGAAAGGCACATCGGTCACACTTATTTCCTCTTCACAATGAGAACAAACACAGAAATGACCGGCTGGCCAGCGGTGTTTTTGTCCCGAGTAACCCAGCTAAAATCATTCAGGTTACATAACCGAAGCTCTCAGAGCTATGCCGACCTGTCCGGAGTCGAGTGTTGCCTGTGCTCAGAGCGATAACTAGGGACCGTGAGGGGACGTGTTGGGGGTTGAGATGTTACGGTTGGAAAGTTCATCAACTCCAAAGACCGGCTACATCACCTCTTTCCTGTGATCTTCATTTAAAAACACATTTGAACATGTTTCATGAAAGAAATATAAATGACGGTGGAAAAGGGTACAGCAAACTAATCATGGGAGTTGTGGTTCGGTCTTTGAAGTATCATGAGGTGAGCAGTCAGCCCAGATCGATTCAGTCATTTTTAAAAGGACAGTGGCATTTGGAATTTTTGGCTTCACCTACAGCTCGTCACGCGGGCCCTCGGTCCCTCTGAGAAGACTTGTTAGCGTTCCTTACTGTAACCAAAGTTCACAGCAATCTGCACCACTGTTACAAGTGTCTGGTTAAGATAACTATCGAACTGGGACTCGCAGATTCCACCAAAAGATACCAACTGAAGGACGCGGGTGTAAAACTTAAGACACCCGGACTGCTAGAAATGAACTGTGTGAATGTGTGAATGTATGCACAATGAAGAACTGTCTGACAGCTGCGACAAACGCAACTACGGCAAGAATCGTTGGGGACAGATTGTAAGAAAATATTCTGTTTTGAAAGCAATGACGCACAGTGGAAATAAAAGTTGACACGTTCCGCTTGCTCACTAAATAGGACACAGTAGACGGATTCATCATTCACCATTACTGCTTAAGGAGGAACTACGTTTTCTTTCTTTAAAAAAGGACTAATCTATAGTCCTTAGAAAGCATTTCATTTCCCTGATGCTGTCCTGAACTCTGTGGACCCTCTCAGAATCTGTCCCTGGCTTAGCTGATGCTCGTGTGTGCAAAGAGATGGCAAAGAATGTGCCTTATGTAGCTCCATCCATGGGACAAGCTCTGACTGCAATAAAATAATAGCATCTCCAGATGCCCTCTCAACACACACACACACACACACACACACACACACACACACACACACACACACACACACACACACACACACACACACACACACACACACACACACACACACACACACACACACACACACACACACACACACACACACACACACACACACACACACACACACACACACGGGAAGGAAGGTGCTCCACTAGGTGCTTTAGCTAAGGAAGAAAAAAAAAAAAATAAGAAAAAAAATAGAGAAAGCACAAAGTGAACTGTACAATGTAGCCATGTGGGCCTAAATAGCAATTTGGGATGAATACGGGGAGGCATGCAGGCAGGTCTACAGGAGGGGTGATGTTGTGGGATCAGGCAGACATTTAGCACAAAGCAGGCGAAAAAAGACACAAAGCACTGATATTTGTGCCTTCCCTCCCTGTCAAAACAACCTGTTCAACACAAAAACATGTGCTTGCCAGACAGCGTTATACTGAATATAATCATATGTATTGTCTGTGATGTAAGTATTAACTAAAACAAAGATTAGACTGAATCTTGTATAGCTTGTTACATTTAAATCCCATCCCTCGCCAGAAAGAGGGCCATGTCAGTATAGCATCTAATTGGCTAATGAGGAATTTTTTTTTTTTTTAAGTTCTGTAATCCTCCTGCAGTGTGTGTACAGGCAATGAAGAAGCCCACCCTATTTGACCTTGAGTGGCGGTTCCCTCTCCAGCCAGCGAACTCGTACTTTCTGTTTATAGTGATACTCCTTGAGGAAGTCCTGCAGGGCAGGGGGCAGCGGCAGAGAGCCTATACCATCGTAAGTGGTCCAGCGGCAGATGGCGGCTCGTGCCAGGTGCTGCAGGCCAAAGGGAAAGGTCCGATGGAGAGGCGCCGTGAGCAACGGTTCAAAAAACATGCAGGCGCTGGGGTCCTTGTAGTGCTCCAGCAGTCCTGTGACGGTGGAAGAGTGGAAAACACAAGGGTCGTGGGCGTCGAAGCTGAAGTTGTGGTTCCACTGCTCGATGCGGGCGTGCAGCGAGCGGTTGTAACGGCGGAAGCTAACGGAGAAGAGGTAGTCCTCCTGGGCCGAGTCGCGCAGCAGGAAGGTGCCCTCGGGCCGTCCGTCCAGCAGCGCCTCGGCCTCGTAGCGGTCCATCACACCCCAGTAGCAGGGCAGAGCTGTGATCTGTTGTAGGTCCGGCACCAGGCAGTGGATGTAGTCTATCTGAGTGTGAACCTTCCAGGGGCCCGGCTGCTGCCTGCTCAGGTGACCTTCCCCAGAGGCGTGCCTCTGCTTGGGCCTCCGGGCCTGCAGACAGAGGGTGGTCGAATCCTCCTCAGAGTCACAGTCCTGGGCTGACGCTGCAGCCGCCAACACCGGCCCGCAGGCCCCTGATGATCCAGCGGCCACAGAGCTGCCGGCCCCTGAGGACCGGCCGTCCCCGGAGGCCTCTCCTATGCCAGGAGCCAACTTTGGTCCCAGTTTGTAGAGAGAGGAGCCCGGCACTGAGGCCTCCAGGGTGTGGATCTGTGCGTTAGGTGGTGGGTCCACACCTTCCTCGATACTAAGTCGCCGGCGCTCGCGCAGGCGTTCCTCCTCGTCCTCGGGAGATGCGTGGGCCGGGTCAAAGGCGTCCAGCAGGGCAGTGGAGGAATGCGGGCTGACCGGTGCCGTGTGCTGCTTGATCAGGTGCCACTTGTGTGCGAGGTCTGAGCCTGGCGGGAAGGGACAGGTCTCCAGCATGAGCTCCGTCAGGTGAATCTTCCGTTTGGAGGTGACGGGGTTCTTGGACGAGCGAGAGCGTCTGCGAGCGGGCAGCGGTAAGCACAGCCCTACTGTATCGCTGAGCCGCTGGCGCAGAGACCGAGCGTTCAGACTGCGTCCTCCGGACACAGAATCGCATATCTCCTGGATGGAGCCGACCCCGTAACGCCTGTCCCTACGATTCCCGCTCCCCCGGAGGCGCCCAGACCGCCTATCTGCCTCCAGAGAGCTCTGGGTTTTGTTGGAAAACGAGTGTTTTTTCTTGCCCCCCCATGGGGCATGACGGGAATAGGAGTCTCTCCGGGCCATGGGTACGCCCCCCGATCCCCCCCGCACATCCTCAGTGTCCTTGTCGATTGTAATCTCCACTATCTGGGGGATGTCCGACACACAGTTATGGTGGCGGCGTCCCACCGTTGCCATCTGCACTGGCAGGAGGCTCCGCGATGGGCTGGAGGCTCCCGATGCCGGGGCCTCACCTGAGCCGCCTCCTAGGCCGAGCTCCACCACGCAGTGGACAGCATCGGCCTCAGCCCTGCTCTCACTGGGTCCTGAACTGTTGTTCTGAAAGAGTGTCTGGCATTTGCTCTTCAGGTTGCTCCACATGTTGCCCACTTTCTTCATCAACAGGAGTCCCCGGGACCTGAAGATGACAGGAGACAAAAATGAGAAAAGTCGCGCGACAGCAATTGGCGCCTACATTTAACACAGAGGCACAAGCTGCATAAAGAGTGTCCCACATTGAAATTCCCCAGACTACTGTGTATCTAGTAATTTGACATGGCGAGAGTATAACAGGGCTGAGAGGTGGCTGAGCTTGAGTAGTTGGAACAGCGGAGTTCGGAGTTGCCAGGCAGACGTGCAGGGACACAAGGCCACAGCTATAAATGAACCCAGGATCTGCTCACAGCTGATCTGCTGGTATGTACTGTATTACAGAGCCAGTCTAGACCTGACCAAGAACTTTCCCTGTAACAGCAGCAGATAGGGCAGATGTACATGCACACACACTCCCGTATGCCGTTGATTTATTGCTGTATTCAAATTTGACAAGGATTTGGGAGTAGTAACGTCGAACTGCGCTCAAAAGGTGCACATTTTAGAGAGAACCAAGTCGCCACAGGTAGGTGGTCTGCCAATCACGAAACACTGAATGATTCTAAAACGCAACGTTTAATTTCCAAGTTCAGACAGCGTTTCTAGTTGGTGTTGCCAATCCAAAATCCCTGCAGCAAACAGCTAGGTAGTCACCGGCCAATCATCCGTTATAGCCCAGTTGATTTTTTTGCAGGTTCAAATGGTTGATTAACACACAGTTTTGCGGATTGGCTAACAGCTCGTATTTAAAAACCCTGACCGGTGCATCACACAGCGTGGAAGCTTTGATGCAGCCTAAATTACATTAGATAGATATGTAGCGCCTGTAAAACATGGAGGAGAAAGTGGGATGAACTGCAATTACATTTTCAGTTGGATTTTATTTGGCCTGTATGTGCAATTTTGGACAAAATTAATAGTCATTGTTTAATTGAGAAACTACATAATTACACTTTGAAGTTTCCATGAAAAAAAGTTACAAAAATGTTTGTGTAAGCTGTCAATTATAATTCTTTGAAAACATTGCAATCAGCCAAGAAAATTGAAATTGATGCGATGATGAACGTATCAATAAGATACAGGACGTTATAAGAACATGCACTCCAATTATGGGAGCTTTTGCTCAATATTTAAACACACACACACACGCACGCACGCACGCACGCACGCACGCACGCACGCACGCACGCACGCACGCACGCAATCCAACTACCGGGCATCCTGTCGCCCTGCCTACAGAGGGAAGTTTGCCGTGCAACGTTCATTAAGACATTATGGATGTGCACAGTCAGCTTAGAGAGGACACGGGTTCTGTGATGCACAGGAAACAAGAGGTCTTTAAGCACATGACTGATTAAGTTGATCTGCTGAAGCTGTCATTAAACTCATGACGTCTGTCATCCCCTTTCTTGACCTGCTCTGTATACACAAAAGATGACGTCTCTCCACTTGACAGTCATTGGATGTTGACATTCAACTACAAAAAACAGCACGTAATAAACATAATGCTATGAAAACATGATCTAATTCACACGGTTAAGCTGCATCACCAAATGACTCATTTGCTGTGGTTTCTCTCCTGTTCTGTGCTCCATGCATATCTGCACAATAAGCCTGAGTGAGTGTTCTTTGGATTGTTGGCTTCACGTTAGCAAGTGCTAATAAATAAGCATCGCTAGCTTAGACCGCCGGACGTCCCTCTGCTAGAACCTCCTCTGTGTCCCAGTGTTTCAGAACTGTGTTTAAAAATGTCATCTCTGCTATAAACAATGAAGCCAACGTCATCTCTGCCACACACACTACTCTTCAGTTTGGTGTTAAGTGCTGCAAGCTGTGGCCAGGAGTTAATTTGCTACTAGATTTAATCTCAAAATTATCATTTCTGATGCATATATATTTGATTTTCATCTCATTTAAAAATGTCGGATACATTTTGAATCTCCTATCACGTGTAGTGTCATAGTGACGGGTCTGCAACGTCACAGAGCTTTAGTTAAAACTTGCAAAGACCTATTAATCAAGCACAGGTCATATTTGCAATCAATAATTAAAAATATATTAAATACAAAATGTGTGTTTTTAATATTGAAGCCTCAATTAAAATGACAGCCTATTTTCTTGCTACGCACAATTAAAGAATTACATTTCTGATTTAAATATCAAAACACAAAGCAACATGACAAAACTTGCTTCTCCTGCTTTAAAAAAATCCTTTTACACATGGCATATCTGGTTTTTATTATCATTGCTAATTGGTCATTGATGAATTTGATGAAACAATAGCCTTCAAGCTCCCCAAAGTCCTGACGACAGGTTTTGTTATAACTTAATAATATACTTATTATGAATATTATACTGAGCAGAGTAAAAGCAGCAGTCTCCATGAACGGGCTAGATAAAAGGTAAGAGGAGCCGACACAAGTTTGGCTGAAGTCAAACCTGCACCACGTCAGCGTGGTAAGCGACACCTTTTATTGTGCCTTTCCTGTTGTATGGAAAACAACTGTGTGCCCACAGCACAGGCTCCCATTATTCCTCACGTAACGGCAAGAATCCACAGTGCACGGGACCTCAGCGGTCCTATGGATGCGCAAATGATGCCGTGCAAATCAATAAGCAAATGTTATTCAAGATGTGACTTCAAAAGGAACAGTGTAGCATTCAGGGGGAGCTATTAACAGAAATGGAACATAATAATTGTGTTTTCATTAGTGTATATGAATATATATATATATATATATATATATATATATATATATATTCACCTGAAAATTATCTTTTTTTTTGTTATCGTTACCTTAGAATGAGCTGTTTCTATCAACATACAGTGCCGCCACGTTTGTACAGTAGCCCAGAATGGACAAACCAAACACTGGCTCTAAATAAAGTAATTTACACATCGGCCAGCGTAGTTCTCCTACACACAGCTAATGAGCAAAGTTCTAGTTGGTTGCAATCTGAAATCTCAGTGCGAGGGCCGTCAACATTGTCCAAACCTGACGTTCAAATATTCGTTCTTAGAAAACACAGGTTTGAACTCCTCCAATATCTGTTTTTGTGCATTATTTCTATGACACCATGTCCTCACTGGTAGCCTCAGCTCTTATGTTATTTAGGATAGGTACGTGGTCATCACGGTTGTTAAATTATTTCTTGTTCCGCTTGTTTTGATAATGGAAATATATGCAAATGTGAGAATTTTAAATTATACTATTATTTTGCCTTAGGACTTTAATAGTTGTAAATGAATTTAAAGTTTCAGTCCAAAAGTTCTTTCTAGCCACTACACAGTCTGTTCATGTTAATAGTTTTGACTTGTCTTCATAAAACTTAAGACAATCACAGGTTTCATCAAAAGGAGCAACATGGCTCAGGATGTAATTAAACTATTTGTCTAGCCAATCTGATTTTAGAAAGCAAATCATGCAGACAACTGTCTCTCATTGGTCAAAGTTATCGTTGGTGTACAAAGTCTTTTGCCTTGATTCTGTAAGCGTACTGCCAACATGAAAACACTGACCTAGGAACCAACACTGCATGTTCAACGGTCTTCCCTCAAAGACGAACTGGAATCGTGAAGCTAACATTATATCAGCTACATGAGCGTTTTATCCCTCAGCTAGCGTTTCACCTTAACATACAAACAAGGAAGTTCCAGTGGCCAAGACACACAGCTAAAAGGCTCCAGGGTCTCGAAACCTGAGTTAAATGTGCCCAGGTAGGCTCAACACAATGTCACTTATGACTTTAACAATTATGTATCAGCAATAATAAACGAGGTCCACTTGTGCACATCTAGATGGCTTCACTGACGACTGATAATAAACGGCAAGGATTGAAAAGATAAGCAAAGAGACAGAGTGCTAGGAGGTGTACCATGAACATACATGTGCATTACTACAAATGTGAGGAAAACCTCTGCAGCGTGTTGGTGAGCTACTCTGCCCCGCGTCCTGGTTAGCTTGGTTACATTCTTATTGGCCGTCAGAGAAAACTCTTGGAGTTATCCAAAACAGACGCATAGCAGTAATCATATTTCTCACTAAATGGTTATATTTACTTTTTTGGTGCACGTTATAATGAAGTTTAATTCTTGCTCTAATCATTTCTGCAACATTATAAACTAGAAGTTCAAATGTATGTCTACAGCCGGCCAAACACCGCTAGGGCACATCATATTGCATATATCCACCGAGAATGAACTCAGCTACGATTGATTTTAAACTATTGTCGCCCTATATAACCCCCCTACTACTGTTGCCGTTGTTAACAATGGCCACACAAACAGTGCGATCCAGTCCACAAACCATGTGCAGCCGCCCTGAAACAGAACTAGGCTACTTCTGCTCTCCGGCAGCCCAACACACCCATTCTCTTGGGATCCCACTGATCTAAGAGAGGGCTGTAGAGAAGACAAGATTAAGGGAGGACGCCTTCTCTGCTCAGACCAGACCACAGTTAATGAGATATTTGCAGCGTTTTGCATTCTGAAAGATATGTGGGATGCCGGAAAGCTACACGGAGTCTGTAAATGACCTATAAATCACACTGATTCTTCCCATCATTAATATCTCAGCAAATATTGAAACTTTCATTAGATATAATACGACAAATTTCCTGTGCAAAATGATTTTTTTTTTTTGCCAAAAAACTAACTTTTCAAATAGAGGCAGAACATGCACAGTAAAATATATTCCTGCAAAACAATTTGGCATTAACAATACAAGTGTTTGTATGATCATTGTTCTGTCCTTTTGTTCGTAGTTTGGGCTCAGTAGTAAATAAACGAACATTCAAGTCAGACAGAAAACTAAGTAACTCTCATTAGTTCAGTAACAAGAACTGGGAGAACATACCTTCACTTGCATTGTAAGACAAACTCTTTAGAAGTGATGTTAACTACACGAAGTCATCCCTACAATAACGTTACCAACACTGCATTCGTTTGAATATGATTTTTTCATACAGATTGACGTGGATGGTAAAGTTTCTTTATACTAACGTTTAACGTCACTACCTTGACATATTATAGATACTACCAACTTAATGCCAACACAAAACACACAAATAACCAGCTCTTCCGTTATTATAGCTGGTATATAGAAATGGTTTGAAGGCCTTTACGTTTCTGGAGGCCCCACTTTTCCCTGATCCCAGCCAAGTTAGCGGACTTGCTAACACGTTAACCATCCATAGCCAACACCGCTAAATGTAGCTACAGCCGCGAAGACAACGTTAGCTAGGCTCAAATTTGCCAAGTTGGCATGGTGCTTTCAGTCAGAAGTATATTTGTCATAAACATATTTCAAACTGCCCTCTATTGGATGGTAACAGATATAAAGCTATCTTAACGCGAAACACAGACGGCTTCGCTAACTTGCGGTTCAGGCTTACGAGCTGTCAAAAATGGCTAACTGTTAGCATCTCCTAGAATGGGAGTTTCAAGCGGTTTAGTTAGCATTGGCTAAGCAGCCAGCTAGCGTTGTTAGCTTGGGAAAAAGCGACACAAAAATATACACAACTAAATAAAGTGGTAATGGGCTGCTTAATGATGTTTAGCAGACACATGTTACATGACTGACAAGTAGTAGTTTGTTTCTCGAATTCATATCTTACCCGTGTGCCTTTTGAAAGCCCTATTCAACAGCTCTCTTTGTCTGCAAAAAATGGCTATTAAGAGAAGTCAGGCATACATCCCCCTTGCGGACCACGGTGTTGGATGAAAGCACTAAAGGTACGCGGACACTTGATGGTATCATCCCGAATATTAGTTAGTTAAATACTGATCAAAAATATTAAAAAAGCTAAATTATTCTTTGACCGCCGCGAAAACCCTGTTCTTCATCATGGTGGGGGTCTTCTTTTCTGCCGTGGTCGCTGCTGCTTCTAGCAGCCAATATGACGGCGCTCTCAACAGACAGAGAGCCGGAGAGGCGGACGGCGTCGAGCGTGAGGAAAGCCGACTGACAGCGGCTTGGTCCAATGGAGGAGAGGGAAAAGACGGCCATTTCCGACGGAGCACACGGATAGGGAATGCCCCGGAGCTGGCTCCGCATGATGGGCGTCTCGTGTCACCAATGAACGAGAGAGGAGGATGGAGCTCTCCGCTGGCAGCTACTTGGAAACGTGGAGAGGCGAACCGATGCTGGTGGTGTTACGGCCAGGCCGGACGACCGACTCACTGTCTGATGTCATCCAGGTAAGTAAGTTGGGAGTGAGAGAACTCCAGAACGAAGAAAATCCAAAATCATTTTATTTTGTAGAGATTCCAAAGTAAAGAGTACTACAATAATCACACTATTCTCAGTAAATCCAACCTCCTATTATTGTCATACCCAAGGTTTGTTTTACCAATTGGCCAAGACTAGGCCCCTTCTTGAAGAAGCTCCACGTGTCAAAATCTAGTTTTAAAGCTTAATTATTTCAGGTTTGTGCTTCAATGTTTCATATTCCAAAAACAATTTATATGTAATCAAATTTCCACACAGCCAACCTGAAGGCCAAGTAATATTCCAGCATAAAAAAACTGCACACATTGCGCAAATTATACTCACCAGTGGCCCTTGAGCCAATTCATCTGACCACGATCATGTCTGGGAACTGTCCTCTCAGTGTCAATATAATTCCAGTGCACAGAAAAAAAGCCGTTTATCTATGAAGAAAAAGTAAACAACTGGGCTACTAATAAATGCATTTAATTTTGGAAATGGTAGGATGGTAAAAACCAGCGTTCCCCCCTATATGAAACACTTAATGCAGACACCCTCGTCGGCCTCTGGTGCTGCAGAATTAGAAGTGGCACTATGGAGCCCAGACCAGTGAGTATGTGTCGTAGCTTGTACCAAAGTAAATCTCAGGAAAATTTAAAACAACCCAAAGCGACGTTCATAGTCACTCGCACCCACACATGAGGTCATCTCCTGGAGCCGGATCATTCGCGAGCACATGACACGAGGCGTAATGGGAAGTGGAAGTGGTGTGAGTAATGCAAGTAGTGAGCTGGAGCTCACGGTGAGTTCATGGTGGAAATCACCAGCAGTCCGAACACATTAGCTTTTACATCTCCGAGCTGCTGATCCAATTTGTGCCCATGAGAGGAAATGCAAGAGAATTGCATTAGCACCGATTGTTCGGGGTCCAGGAGTGATTCACACTATTTTAGTCAACACAGACCTCTCCTGCCAGGTCGCCGCTGCGTCGTCTGCAAAACCAGTCTGTCCAGGATGATGAGATTCACTTGGATGACAAAGCCACAGCATCACATCAGCTCTGCTATAAATGAGAAACATGTCTTTCACCGAAGAGACTTAAGTGTTCCGGCCTTCACGCCTGGCTATTTATAATAAGGATTGTTTTATACAATCAAACTTCTTGGAATACTTGCAAGTGGTGGCGTGTATATCGGGATCATTTTGTCAACCCCAGAGAAGAATATGTGTATAGTAAACTTTAATTTATTGCATCAAGCCACGAGTCTGACATCCAAGAAATGGCGACAGATCATATAAGTGCTGACAGATAATATTTGGAGCATGGGCAGTCACAGAGGACACAAATAGATTTGGATACTTATCAGTCGTGATGTGGAATAGATGGATGGATGCAGACGCTTGGATGGATACGTAGGATTCTTTCCACGGTGTGCAGATCATATTTCATAGTCAAATTCATTATTTATCTTCAGTACTCGTACCTCAAAGGTGTGCTTATACAGTGCATTGAACGTTTTGGTGGTAAGAAATGATGAAACATCAAGATGTGAGCAAATTATGTCGGACTACATTTGGATGATGGTATGATTTGACCAGATTCTCTCTGTGCAGCCCACTGAAACTACAGGTGTAAAAAAAAGCAGAGTAATTGACTTTATTGATTTTAATTCTTATTAACCTTTGCGTTTTCGATCTGACCTTATTCTGAGTTATTGTGACTCTTGTTCCTATTCACTTCGCCTGCATTTTCTCATTGTATTGCATTGTTTTGGAATTAGAATCACATTTGTGCCTAAAAAATATAAATTCAAGCACATTTAGGGGCCTTTGTGCATTGTATTGTATGAATCTAGATGTACAGTATCTAGGAGTTATTTGTGTCGTGACAAAGACAAGGTTGCCATCTTGTGGCAGCAGGCTGGAAACAACATTGCATCAACATCCAAAAATCACATGTGCTGATGATCAGTGTTCGTGTCTCAAACCCCCCAAATCTGCTGTTTCATTTCCGTAATTTCCTCCGCCAAGGAGGTTATGTTTTCCGGTCTGGTTTGTTTGTTTGTCTGTTTGTCAGCGGGATTACAGAAACAAAACTACCAGCTACTATTTTTCTCTTATGGATACGACCTTTGTGGAGGTCTGTGCTCTCTGAGTACCCTTAAGTTATTATTAAAAGTACTATAACAGTATATTATTATTATTTTTATAATTATTCCAATCATTATTATACTTTTAGAGAGATATTTGCTAAACAGGTATCATTTTAAATTCATGCCTGCGGTCAATACAATATTTTTTTTGTCATCAATTTAAGGCTAATTCTGAAAATATCTTTCGCGAAGTAAAGAATACATGAATAGCTCCTCGGTCACACCCTGGCAATTTAGAGAAGTTGGTCTACTTTTTTTTTAACAGTCAACTTTGTCTTTAGAGGTCGGCTGTGCCGGTTGAACTGCAAGTGAACCCAGACGTGACGTGACGGGTAGATACAAGCTTCCCTTAGAGGCACAAGACAGTCAGCAGGGTGAGGTTCAATCTTGTGCTGAATAGGATGCATAATCTTAATTTGATGCGCTGTTTTTTTTTTTTTTATTCCCCGATGGGTGACGACTGGGAAAAAGCCCAAGACACACGCTCAGTGAAGCGGTTAAAGTGACGTTAAACCAGGTAAACATACACACACACCAGGCTGCATGTATAGTGTGTCAGCGTGTGTCTGCTCTACTCTAAAGCCACTGCTAAGTGTTTCACTTCACATCTTCCGGTGTAATGTGTGTCACTGTGCGTCATGATGAGCGCTAACACCGTCCGACAAACATACGCGTTGAGCTGACAAATTCACTTTTTGCTCTGCTCAGATTAAGTATAACGTTCATCTACATTTGTCTCCAGCAAAGCAAAATGTCATACTGGCAACTATAGAAAGTAAAATGACAAACATGCGGGCATGAACGCAGAAGCCACTGCGGGCCACCATGCCACATGTGTTGTACGCCAAAGAGACACTTTACACCGATTCTGTGAACGTCACTTCAAAACCACACCTGCATTAATTCATTTCAAATAGTTTCCTTTTAAAAAGAGAGCAAAAGGCCTTAAATCATGGTTTCTTGCATGTTTTTTTTGTTAATATTTTACTATGTGTGTGATTTACAAGGACAGCGTCACAGGGTGCTCCCCATTATATCTAAGAATCGGTGAAAAATACAGAACACAATAAACCCAGCAGAACTCCAGAACCCGACAGACACACGTATAACTGAGAGATACACAAAAGGCAAGAGATGCTATCGCCGTAGATGGTAATAGGAAACGAGAACAGAACACGCCGGGGTTTGCGGAGGAGAAATCAATCAACAGAACAACAAAAGTTCGTAGAAAGTCTGAGCGGGAGAGCGTGACCGGCAGCATAATGATCAGCAGAGTGATGATCAGAAACACCTGGCTGTCTTCACTGGACACGAATGTTGATTTTTCTGAATATGATTGTCAATGTGAGAGTAAACTGATACTTGGAATGTGTGTGGAGCTCTGAAGATGTGACACTTGTTATGACGTCGAATGTGGAGTACATTTTCAGTCCAGCATTTCAGGAACAAACATATCCATTTACAGTATGTATGGCCTGGTTATAATGTGTTCTCACCTGGTTCAGCACGACACACTGACACGCACATGCAGTGTGGGACAACAGGATAAGTGGTGTGTACTTCCTAACTTAAATACACATTAAAAAGCATATCACTCAACACATTTAAAGATCCAGTGTGTAGGATTTATGTGTTCATTTGTGTATAATCACCCGAAACTAAGAACCCAACTTATTCAGTTGTTTGCAATCATAGAGTGTATAAAATATGGACGTAGTCTTTGTGATGTCACCTATAGATTTCCGAAGAGCCGTTGTGGGCAGCTCCAGCCGTCATCATTTTGGCGCTGACGACACAGACTGACTCTAAAAATGGGCAAAGAGTTGGATCGTTGGTGGACGTGAAGCGGGCCGGGTGAAGCAGCAGAGGAGACAGCAGCTGGCAACCTGAGGCGGCACCCATGTGTCACTCTAATTGTCCGTGCCCTTAAATTATGCCTAACTTTAAGCTTCAATATAATCTGGTAACAGGTGAGTTATCTAAAAATTCACTCCCATATAGTTGTCATGAACGGGGTTATTAGCTATAGAGATCCAAAAAAAATGTTTGTTTAAGGCTGTAAACATGTTTATTTCTGCTTTAAAGTTGGCCATTTTAATATAGAGTTCAATGGGGATTGACTTGCTGTTGGAGCCTGACTCAAGTGGCTATTTCGAGGAACTGCACGTTTTGGCACTTCCGCGTTTGCTCCGTTTCTCAGCACCAGAGGTTGCCGCTTCCGATTCTGCCATGTGAAGCCAACGCCAAAGTGTCTTAAAACTTGCATTCTCTCTACTGACCAGCAGGGGGCGACTCCTCTGTTTGCCAAAAGAAGTCTGATTGTGGAAGTCTGAGAAAATGACTCTACTTCTCACTTGATTTCTTACCTCAGTAAACATTGTAAACATGAGTTTATGGTCTCAATCTCTAGTTTCAAGTCTTCTTCAATACAGCATGATGTTCATTTAGTAAATTATGGTCCATTTAGAGTCAAATAGACCATTAAGCCGTGTTACTGTGATTGACAGGTCGCTGCCGCATACGTCATCTCTACGTCATTCCTCCATATTCCAAATATGGTAACTTCTGTTTATCGGTTGCAAAAAAACAACATGGCGATAACCGTAATCCAAGATGGCGACAGCGAAATCGCTAAACTCAAGGCTTCTAAACGGCAGTCCACAAACTAATGGGTGACGTCCACTTCTTATATACAGCCTATGGTTGCAATCTGCAACTACACCGCTAGATGCCACCAAAGCCTTTTAAACACGGTCCCTTTTTATTTCACTTTAGGAAACACATTTGACGATATCCCGATACTGTTCTGATAGTGGCTCTGCCATATGTGAAGAGGTCCAGTAAGTGTCCTTACAGTAGGGTGTAGTGGAAAATATTCCTATACCCGCTTTGCGTGAGTCTTTTAATGCTGAAATAAGGAATACCGAAAACCAGGTTGTCTTTTAAATATTTATTCTCTGCGCAGAGAAGGTTCAATCATCACAACAGAATGCGTACAGTCTCCGTGAGGAAGAACCAAGAAACAAGTGAACAAGCTTTCTTTATACAGAATGAGCAAAGGTGGGGGCCGATGGCCAATGTTACAGACATTTTGGTCTCAGACTGATGGAAACAACAATGAAACACAAACGGCCAGCAACCAAAACAAGCAGCCCAAAGGCCTTGGCATGGAACATTCTCATACAACACAGTTAGTTATCTATGTGAACGGGCAAAGGAGAACTCTTCTTTTGCACAACAGAGAAACGGTGAAGTTCAACAAAGTTCAGAGCAAAATGACTTATGCATGAATACAATATACTGAGTAGAAATATATATATATATATATATATATATATATATATATATATACTACGTAAAAAATTACCATTACAAGGGCTGGCCACAGTAACTGAACAATATCGTTTACATTTTGCATAACAATTACACAATTCCAGCACTTACATGACAAGTAACTCACATTGTTTATCCTCTGTACGTCAAAGCATTCCAAAATTGGATTCAGTTCAATAGGAAATGTGGGATCCGATGCCTCATCCATCAGCTTTCTATGTCAAATAAGCAAGAAAACAGGTTCCAAATGCACGGGGCGTTCTTAGCTCTACATGCCTAGAATCATGGGTTGCGTGGGAGGACACATGTTACACATGTTACACATGTTGCACATCTTCCTGCTTGAACAACATCAGAATGTGAACCAAATAAACAACCAACTTTTTTTTAGCATTCAGCTTTCTTCCACTCATTTCTTGACTGAATGTGTCCTCCATCCGGCAGTCAGGCAGACGGTAATGTCCACTCTGTGTTTGCCAGTTTTGTTTTTTCAGGGGAAATGCTGTTTCCTGTCTCCTTTTGGGGATGGCTGTGGTCTTACTTTAGCGGTTACGTTTTTTATTATTATTTTATTTTACCTTTCTTTTGTTTTCTTGATTCAAAGTCATTTTTTTTCCAGAATTTGCTTTCTTATTGTCTTCTTGTATACATTTTACAACAACATAATCATGTATTTCAACATGCATCTAATTACGTAACATTCATAAGAATAGTCAAATGAAAACAACTTCATGTTTGTCAAAATTGTTCAGTGGTACTGAAAACCCATTTAGAAGCTGCTTATTAATGATTTTTTAGACTTTATGAATTATGCCACGCAGCTCTTCCATACACAATTGTACATTACCTGCCTGTAGTAATAAAAGTATTGGTATGGGTAATTCTCGCCCTGGTATTACTTGCTTTTGGATCAAAACCAGATTTCATGACATTCTCCATCCCTAATGCACGTTAGATAATTGAATGTGTCTTACATTTTGTTATTCTTTTATGTCTCCGGTATGGAGTCATAACTAACCTTGAACAAATAAAAAAGCAAAGTGCCCTGTAATATAATAATAATAATAATGTAATAAGCATAATTGTGACGGACATTCTAAAAGTAGCCAGCAAGTGGCGCTCGCGCTTCAGAGATCAACACGACTCACCGTTTTATAGACTGAGCAGTGGCATCAAGAGTAAATTGATGAAACGTCACCAACTTCAAGAGGTTGACAAGAACCGGGAACCTTTCTAAACAAAGCATACATAGATGAACATAAAGCATTTGTGTGTATTCATTCGCCTCAGAGTTGACCTGCTTATCAAGTCAACCCACTGATGTCTGACCCATAATGAGCATGTATTCACTTAGTTCCAGGGATAAACACTGCAGAAGTTAATCTCACAAATGCGTTCCACACAGCACATTTGACGCCGTCCAAGTTAAACCTTTCAAAGCCGGCTTGTTAACACAGTAAACACATTTATTTAGAAGAGAGAAGCATCAACGGGAAGAATGCATTGGCGGCTGCGGCACTTAGGTCCTGGATCCTGAGGGGGGGGGACCTTCACACAACGTAAGCAAGCGAACACTGTCCGAGTGAGAAGGCTGTTCACCCCCGCAGTACACTCTGCTGCTCAAAAAGACAAGTTGTAACAACGCAGGCGGGGATAGAGAGGAGGAGCACCATTCACATGTACATTAAAGCTTTAATCAATCAGCATAATCTGACTCATAACACAATATTAACGCAAGTCATTTAGCAAGAGTTGGCACCTTTGATTAATATCTTTTTCAACAAACAAAAAAAAAGTTAGAAAAAGCCCAAAACGAATGCATCACAATAAGAAGAGCTTGCAAGAAAAGTTCGGTCACAACCTCAATTATTATAGACGTGTAGGCTTGAAACCTTTGTTGCATACAGTTGTTTTGGGAGCTCGTGGATATTTAAGCTGTTCTCTAAATTTCACTTCAGATATTACCTCAATTTATATTTGAAATGGTGTAGATTGTGAGCTCATGATAAGGATCAATGAATTCTATTTCAACAGTGTTGCTTAAAATATGGGATTGGTACATGGGCCGGTGGTCAAACTAATGTTGTTTCTATCTATCTACCTTATAACTGATAACTTTGAATTGGGTAATTATTATTTGAAGGATGGACTTCAACAGACAGCGTTGCACCAGTTATTCGTATATCCATCTCTTTTGTTTGTGTATAAAGTCCTTTAAACGTTCTCAGTAAAGCTAGTTTGAAATGTATGATTAGGTTGCATCATTAAAACCTAAGAAATATCTTAGATGGACAAGTCGATAGATACCTTTTTTTTCATTATCCACGGGCGGGGGGGGGATTTGCAAAGTCATTGTGGTATCAGCTCTAAAATAACTGCCAAAAAATAATAGTTTTAGGTGGCCTAGTGATAAATAAACCTATGTGCTGATTGTCTGTAAATGTAGCTATGACTTTGTTTTATTGATTGATGCCAAAAGAGAGAGAAACATCAGAATTAGTAGTATTCATACAATCCAGAATGAGTGGGAAATATCAGATTATGCTAACCTAGCCACATTTATTTCACGTTAGCTAGTAATTTGGTCTAATGTTGTTGGCATAATGTGTTGTAATTCAAGTTATATCGGGTTGTTATGGTCAAATAGACTTTTTAATGGACACTTAATATCATTTTTAATCAGAGTTTTTAAAGTGGCAGGTTAGTTGTTTCGACCATGCTCCATTATTACCTCTTTTACTCGTCATTCGAAACTTTGCAAGCTAACGTTACACAACAGCTACGCCTGACAGTTACTGGGTGTAAATGGTTATTAGCAACTTATCTCAAAGTAAGAACTAGTTTGTGTGGTGTTAGGTGATGTGTAAATCACTTTCATTAAAACTAGGTAAAGTTTGTACATACGAACAGCTGCTGCAACCCCGTCTTTCAAAACTGTTTGAATCCGTTTCTTTTCTGTATTTCCTGAAAAGCTGATACCTGCAAGTGTTTTAGAGACAATGATTGTGCGTGGTAAGATAGTGTGCTGTGCTAATACTTGTGCCTGATGGAACAGTGTGTGTATCTTCTGTGCTTCAATCAGCCTTTTCTGGGAGAGGGACTGTGTGCAAAAGCAGAGGCTTTGGTGTGTCGGTAAATGGCGTGGCGCCGACTGTGCTTCATGTTGTGCATTACAGTATTGGGTCACCATCGGATTTTGATGAAAGTGTGCATTTGATTCTTTGGACATTGAATTTGAATCAGAGTTTCATTTCTAAAATTAGATTCCTCAACTTCTAAACCTTCTTGAAGGTGATAAAAGGATAGAGCATTATTGCAGGGTAGCAACAATTAAAACAAAAAGAGTAATCGGCTGATAAAATAATATTTGCACATACTAGATCATCTCTATTTTAGAGATATAGAATGATAAATTCTGGATAATTAATATTTTGAAAATGGATAATAGATCTCTTCCTGATGAAGACCTCAGCCCCTAACTTACAGTATGTTTTTGCATGCCACACCATAAATTAGGGTTTTCATAAGGCAAAAACAAGACTCTAAAACTTTTAAATCGTACAGTTCTAGGTCCAAAATGTGTTCTCTGAACAGCATTACCCTCACTGTCGACTTGTGTTATCCCCCACACAATGCAATAAACCTTGTGTGGTTTCATTTGCAGGTCCTCAATTGGCAGACTTTGTGGGCCAACAGACTCTCGGTAGCACAAATCTTAAAATTGCCGGAGGGAACTGGGCCCTTATAGAGCGCTGCAGGAATGAGTCCTAAAACCCGTAAATGAGTCGGCATTTTCGTACTTCCGGTTCCCTTGTCTCGAAGTCAATGCTTTTTTTGAATGGGTCTTTGATTAGATCCCTGGAATAAGGTCTGTGGTTAACGTTTTGTTCTACGATCTACAATACATCAGTAAATATCCCACTAAAGCGTTTACGTTTCTTATAAAAGCCGGTCGCTAACAAGTGGCTGAATGAGACTTCAAGTCAACCACCTGTCCGGCTTTAGCTTTGTTATAAACCTTTGTTTGCCACAGAGCTTATTTTTTGCAATAATCCAAAATCCAATGGAAAAATCCCGTTGGCTTTTTGTTAGCTAACAAAAATACGTTATCCCTGCAGCGCTCTATGGCCAGAAATGTATCCTGGCTATTGTCACAGTGTCACTTAAGTAAGCCTCTCATTATTTATCAGCTGCAGACTTTCTCCGATCTGCTCTTATATAGAGAAATGCACAAATCAATAATCTAGCTCTCAAAACCAAAACACATAATATGAACTAAAAATGTAGCATTTTTCTTAAAACTGAAATGTCATTTTGTGTTTTTTTCCGCATGACAGCTTACAACAATGTTTTTACAGGAAAAAAATGATTAAAAATGGTTATAAAAGAAGGTACTTTAGAGGCAAAAAGTCTTTTAGAAGAAGAGACTGACTTGGGTTTTGTGCTCCTTTGGTTGTAAACTGCATCCTCAACCTGTGTTGGACAGCAGAAGAGAGTTATGGCCTTTTAAGAGCCTTGCAGCTTAAAAGTAGCTCTTGTTTTGTCCTTTTCAGTCTTTAGTCTCACTCCGCTGTCTGTGCATTTTTCTCTTGTCTGTCTTTTGCCTCCAGTCAAGGTTTGGTTTATGGTTGGTTGCCGAATGATCTCCGGGTTTATGTTTCACGTGATCAGACAGCAGTTGATGCAGCGGGGTCCCAGTCTTCTCTTCAGAGCTCCCTTCTTTTTCTTGGGAGTCAGGATTGCGATGATGGCCTCGTCAAACACCGTCTTCAGGCCCTTCTGCGTCAAAGCTGAACACTCCACATAGCAACATGCGCCGATCTGATGAGTAGAAAAGAAAGGACGGACCATCAGTCTAGAAATTCCAGTACAATAACCTGGTCAACCAGCAGTTATTATAGGTACATGTAAAGGAACATATTGTCTTTCCTGCCCAAGTTGTATGACAACATCTCACCTTTGTACAGTAAATAGGAAGCTAAAGCTGGCAGCTGGTTAGCTTAGCTTAGCATAAAGACTGGAAATAGGGGGAAACAGCTAGCCTTCTTCTGTAGTTAACAGAATCCTTCTAACAGCACCTGTGAAGCCCAGTCATTAACATGTTATATCTTGTTTGCTTAAGTGTAATAACATTGATTTGTTGGGGTTATATAAGCCAGACTATTTCACATAACCCCCTGTAAAATAGGGACCAAACATTTTTACACTTGACACGGATTAAACAAACGATATACGTGTATATATGTGTTAATTAGTGAGCTATAGATTACTTGCCAATATATTCTATTTAGCAGCCTAGCCGTTGTTAATGTTGTACCTAAAATGCTTCTTGGTATCTGCAGCCATTAAGAAATGACCTTATGTATGCATAAAGCCCCTCTCAGACATGCATGCATAAGCGTGATGGCAATTTTACATGATCTCATGTTTGTCACAACCATGTAGCATTTCTGTATTGATATGCTCCATTATGGCTCATGTCTGGAGTGAATGGAAAAACTCCTCATACAACAATAATCATCAGTCTCCCTGCATAAAGAGTGCAAACTATTTCTTGGCCAGGAGCAATGACTTCGCCAGGATAGTTGTTTCCCCTGTTTACGAGCCTTTATGCTACGCTAAGTTAAGCTAACTGGCTCGAGCTATCCTTTACAAAAATCATTTGTATTCTACAGCGAATCTATTCTTTTATCCAAATTGTTGGAACTGTGTTTGAGGGTTCTGAAAAATACCATCAGTAAGTGTTGTTAAAGAAACTTGTTTTTTAAAGATTACCAGGAATTCATGTTTCATAAAAGTTGATGCTTTTACACGAGAGGCTAAAACTGGGGATAGTCGCTATTCATGATCTGTCGTATCTAGGAAATGTATAAAAACGGTTCTATCCATTTGGAGCATTGTTTCTAAAGCATTTCTAATCTTGACATGGATTTGAATAGGTCATCTACAACTCCAACATAGAGTAGTAGGTAATAGTAACGTCAAAGGTCAAATGCTGCAATCCCATTTCATGATGCCAAAAGAATCGACTTTATATAAGTCTAGATTGTCATTTTTTAACGTTTGACTTGTATTCTCTGTTTCTGCCTGACAGGAGCGATTAATCACAGACCACATTTGGTATCTACGTCCTACAGCCTGGCTCTCCTCTGGACGTTCACGTTGACCCAGAATGTATTCCTCGATTCCCTTCGAGGCAAGGAATGTACATGAGGTCTAAATACAGGCATTTCACTGAGGAAATAGCATTCCTACAGAGACATTCGTGGGTCAAATCATCACACAGGAACCTAACTGGACCTGACAGCTGACTCCTACAGCACTGAAAGTGAAAATGTAAGATTCTAGTCTCTTTTGCCAGCTACTTATTACTTGTCTTTTTCGGTATAGGACAAACATACAAACCTCTTTTGCTAGTTTCTGTCCTTGCTCAGTGGGTATGGGCTTCTCCTTCATGTCATTCAGTTTGGCAATGGTCTTGGGGTCATCACGAAGGTCAATCTGAAAGAGATAACGGAACATTTCTTCTGAGCTAAGTCACCGTTATAATCATAGCCTGTACATAACAAGTGGACGTAGTCACCATGACGTCCCCCATTTGTTTGTAGACTGCCGTTTTGAAGCATCGAGTTCAGCATTTTGCCTGTCGCCATCTTGGTTTTTGTCCGTCACCATCTTGGTTTTTGGCAACCAGAAGTGACACAAGAGGGTGGAACTAAATACAACCGAATGCTGAATAAGACATTTTAAGGCGACCAAAACGTTACAATTATCTTTTAATGAACTGAAAACGAAAATACCTGTAAATAACAAGATAGCCCCGCTCTAAAGCAAACCCTGCTTTATTGTCTATTTTTCTCTCAATGGGACCACAATACTAAATAGTGTCATGCAGTATTGAAGAGGACTAGAACTAGATGTAGGATCATTTTCTCATAATTTCTACAATCTGACTTTTATTTGCAAGCAGAGGAGTCACCCCCTGCTGGCCTTTAGAAAGAATGCAAGATGTTGGCTCTTTCGCATTGGCTTTACTTTTCATAACCTGAGGATGCTGTCTGTTTATAATATGGATATCAGTTGAATACTTTGTTAATAGTTTCTCATCAACGCCTGATTTCACAACATCAAATCGGGCATTACAGCACTTTTCTCCGCACTAAGCATAGCCACGAGAGCTGAACTGTATAACTGACTTTTCATTTTGAAACAAAGCCATGTTGGCCCACACTTCCTGCTCTTGTGCAAAGCGATTTCACAGCAAACCACAAGGTTCCTCACTCTTCTTTCATTCATTGCAATGCTCAGCACACACAACTCATCCCTATCTCAGTAATAAGCAGCTAATGATAAATGCATCCACCTGCACAATCTCACTGCGAGCGACCTTCATCAACCCTTTTCTCTACTGGTGTGATTTGTGGCAGCGTGGCTCACTGTTCGTGCGTACATATCAGCATCCAGCCGAAAAGCAGCGAGCGAGTTATTACGGGAACTGATAAAAGGGCAGTAAACATCAGCTGACACACGATAAATCAGACACCCACTCCGTCCTCCTCACCACCGCTGGGCCTTGGCTGCACTGGCATTTGGTTGCCAGGGAACAGAGACCAAAAACCACCCACAAGTGAGCACTCATTTTTTGGACATATGGTATTGGCAGTGGGTTTTAAGGCTTAAGAAATAATCCATTTTTTAGGATTGGTGTCATCTCTTAAAATGTTCATGAGTTGAGTGATGCTTTGATTGAAGATCACAAGACATAAGCCCAGCTTTTGTAGCTTTGCATAATTAAATTGCTGGTTAAAACATTTGTGATTTAACGATTACCTTTAAGGCAATGAGGACTCTTGTACCAAGCCACATACCTTTCAAACCTGTATGAGCCAGCTCAGCCTGAGGACCCCAGCCAGGTCTCTGGCTTGACTGAATAAATTAACTCTTCTTTGCCATGGCTCAGGTTTAAATTGTAACACTACAACATTGTAATTAGGTGTAATTGTAATGTATGGTGGTGTGATTGTTGGCTCAATCTGTCTCTGTATTTTGTGAAAACGGTGAGAAAGGCCAATTACATTTTGCCAGAGCTCAAGGGGACATTTTCAAATGTCTTGTTTTGTCTGCCCAACAGTCCAAAACCCAAAGACATTCCATTTATAACAATACATGACAAAGAAAAGCACCACATCCTCCCATTTGAAAAGCTAGTTACAGCAGTAGTTTAGCATTTTTGCTTGAAAAAAAAGAAGATCTGACTGCGGGCTATACAGTCAGAACTTCTCTTGTGAGGTTTTGTGATTCTCTATGTCTTCTGTGCATTATGCAAACCTCCTTCAGGATTTGGAAACATGCCCATGGCAACACAACCATGGTGCATATTTGTCTCTGAATTTAATAAATTGCTCTGAGGGCCTCAGTGGCCTCTTGAGGTTAAATTCACATTGTAGCTGACAAGTGAGCTTGTCTGATCCTTAACAGTAACAACAGCAAAACGCCAAAGTAGTCTAATTCTTTTCTTTTACAATCGGTCCTAAAACTTGACAGTTTGTCATATCATTTTGATACGGGGTAGGTAGAGATGTGATATTGTATCCAAGCAAATACATGAGTACAAAATCACATACAAGCAGTAACTTGAAGCTGAGCATGAAGTAATGGTGTATTCCGAACTCACCTGAGTGCCAATGAGCAAGTAGGGGACACTGGGTGCATACTCCTGCAACTCAGGCACCCATTCCTCGCGCACGTTCTGGAAACTGGCAGGGTTTACCACCGAGAAGCAGATAAGGAAGACATCGGTCATCGGGTAGGACAGCGGCCTCAGGCGGTCGTAGTCCTCCTGGAAGAGGACGGGACAGGAATAGTTACCATTCGGGGTCAGGGGAGGACGGATAGGTGAGCAGACGTGATTCATTTCCGTTTCTCAACTTCTGAAAATTACTGCTCATGAATTATTAAAGCAGGTGAAAAATGAGCTCTGAACACAGACAGACTTTTACTCATGTGCTCAGCTATCTCCTTGGCTGTTTTATGGGAATGATGTGGAATATTATGACAGGAAGTGTACGCCTGAAGAACTGTACTTTGGAATTGCGCTATGAAGAGGAAAGACTGAAGAGGATGACCTTCATGCGAGAGCTGACAGAAATGCTAACGGATTACTTTCTGTCCTTTTGCACAAGGCATCGCCACAGGACACCGAAAACCAGACACATTGCCATCTCCCATATTTGTGCGGCGCGAACGGCTCATTCACACACTGCTCTTTGTGCGTCTGAGCAAGCGCCCTCTTGTCCTAAATGAAGATAAACCCTCTTGACAGAGTGTCCGACTTGCACACACATATGAATATTCACGACCCTTCCGACTTCTTCTTCTAATGGCACAAATCTGGATGCTTGTCTGCCTACTAGCTTGAAGACGAGGGCGATCAATGGATCTCCAGTAATTCGATATGACTCAACCAGACCAAATAGGACCAAGTGAATCAATCTCTCTCTCTCTCTCTCTCTCTCTCTCTCTTGTCTGGGGAACTTTATTGCCCACATCCCTGAAATCAAAGCAAATTGGATCCCATTTTGCCAGACGGTTGTAACAGGGCGACAAAGTGCTGGAATGACAGCCTTTCATTCTGATGCCTTCAGTGAGTCCCATTCTCTGCCAAACACATGCTAAACAGTCCAAGACGATCACACTGCTATAACCCCAGAAACAATTATTTCTCACACAAGCGCATTGAGGGGAATGGTTATGCAAAGGAGCTCAGGATTCTCCAAACAGCAGTAGAACAGCCAGGCAGAGTGTGTCATCTTTTGTTGCCCGTGTAATGAATTCAGGATATACTGACTTTATATTTGATCGGAGTAGATGATGAAAGCGGCGTACAAATCTTCAGGCCCGTGCTTATACTGGAGATACTGCGCTCCACTGGAGTGGGTCAAGTGGATGCGAGTCAAAAATGTATGAGTTGCTCATCCTCTTACTTCCAAATGAGTAGAGTGTTTCACAGCTCGGCACATGCAGGAATTTTAAATCATCCTTGTGAACTTCTTCAAGTGCCAGCAGGTTGGGAACCATCACATGAGATGATTCAGTGTTTTGACAGTCAGTCATTTGAGTAGCTTAAGTGTGACCGACAGCTTACCTGACACTATCTGAATTCCCTTATGTGGTGAATCAGTTAAGAATGCAAACCATCTGGTGCTCCATGCAGGCTGAGGCAAAGGATAAGGATGATTCGCAAACACCATGTGACAAGTCTGACTTTGAAATATGGTGAAAGAACAACATAAAGACCTAGATATGTATTCAGTTCACTGAGACACGGGCAGCGTGATGCGCATCACATTTGGCAGTATGACATAATATGTATGAATACATTTGTCAACTCTCACAGATTTTGTCATACCGTTGTGGTGTCTAACCCTTTTAATATGGTGGCTGTGTTGCACTAATGAATGAGCAGGACCGCTTTGTGGAAATATTGGATTTCTACGTGATTTTTGCGATGTGTTGAAGGCATTTATTCACTGGGTTAGACCAAAACAGACATTCTTATCTTGTTATATCCATTAATTATCCATTATTAGAAAATAGATTTTTCCAGAAAATGTACTTTATATATATTTAAATATATATATTGACATTCTGATTAATCTAAATCTAGATCTTATGTATATCCTGATATAGATTATTATCTGAAAATTAAATTGAAACATTTTTGCCAATGCTAGCAGTGTGGCTAAAACATTTTTGATCTTTAGCGTAATGTCTCGACAACTATTGGATATATTGCCACGACATTTAACACAGACATTTATAATCCTTATCGTTCCCCTTTGGGATGAATTGTTATAACTTTGGTGATCCCGTTACTTTTCCACTAGCGCCATCATCAGGTCAACATTTGAATTTGTCTGATACTTTGCTTTATGATCTAATACCTGCAAAACTAATGTTGTTCCCCACAGCCTCAGCTGTACATTGCGCTAATTATGAAATGTTAGCACGCTCACATGCTACACTGAGATTTTGAACATACATGTCGACCATCTGCGTGTTAGCAATGCTATTGCGAGCATGTTAGCGTGCTAACATTAGCACTTAGCTCAAAGCAGTGCTTTGCCTCACAGAGCTGCTAGCATGGCTGTACTCTCTTTCTAATCACATTTTTAGTCAGACAACCGCTTCCGAGGTCAAGAAAGAACTTTGACGATCATTTTAGAATTTTTCTAGATGAAATAACTAGATAGGAGAGTATGTTTGGTGCTAATCACGCCAATGAAATACCTGAAAGATATATCACGTTGATACAACAATACTTTAAAGCAGTGGTCCCCAAACTACGGCCCGCGGGCCGGACACGGCCCGCCTCCACATTTGGTCCGGCCCCCTGAACAATACCAGAGACGCATTATGATTTTTTTTCAGGCTGCACAATTAATCGAATTTTAATCTCGATCACGATTTTGGCTGCCACGATTAAATGAGCATGATCGTCTGCGATATTGACGTTTAAAATACGTGCTCTGCTACATATCAAATCAAACGCTTCCTGAATCAGCCAACCACCAGGGGGCGAACAAGATGAGAGCTGTCATGCGCGCACCCTGTAGGAGTAGAAGAGTAGAAGAAGTAGAAGAGCCGAGAGACGAGAGCTTGAAGGACGAGTACTTGTGCTTAATTTATTTACACGCCGGCATGTCATGTCTGTCACTACATGGTCGCGCGTTTTTAATTCCCCTGCTCTCTGTATCGCGCACAGCGGTGTTCCGCCCCGATCCGCGCGCACGATGCAACAGTCGCTCACCTGCGAGTAGCACGCACGTAGCACCCCCCCCCCCCCCCCCCCCATAATCGTGCGGCCCTAGGTCAAACGATATGTTCAGTGATGTGGCCCTCACAGGAAAAAGTTTGGGGACCCTGCTTTAAAGACTTTAAAATATTTCCTACAGTGGTCTAATACAACCGGAAATATCGAAGGGGTTGTACGTTGGTATAAACGGTAGAGCAAAATCTGTAACAGTCAACATATTTATATTGAGACAAACCTAGACACTAATGTTATGCAGCTCCTTTTACCCTCTTGGGGAGAAAATGTAAAAGCACGTATGTTTTTGCATTCATACATTATGTGCCGTCATCCGTCCCCAAAGATACACTATATCCGTCACATGGGATCAAGAAGTCTCTCTCTGTGTGTGTGTGTGTGTGTGTGTGTGTGTGTGTGTGTGTGTGTGTGTGTGTGTGTGTGTGTGTGTGTGTGTGAACCCTCCGATCCCCCGGTGAGCCGCAGACATAAAGGAACACAGATGTAAGCCACTCAGTAGTTTACTGTAAACGGGCCCGGAGCTTCTCTGAGACCCATCTCCGCACATTTCTCAGCACACCCCCGACACACTACCAAAGACAGTGTGCCCGCTAGCCACTCAAGAGTGTATATAAGGAGACACAGACAGGACTGTGTACTCCCACGTAGCTCCAGGCGCTCAATCTTGTATTTGATCTGCGCTCGGTCCAGAAATGTTTACACTCAGGCGGCTGTGAAAGTTTCCAACAGACGTACATGTCTGACATGTTAGTTACATTAGTACGGTTTATGAGTGCATCAGTGAGACATTGCACGGCAGTCTTTCCAAGGTGGTGCAACAGATATGATGGGAGGAAAGGAAGGAATGAAAGAAAGAATACAAGAGGGGCTTCTCTATTAAACGCTAACTTCTCTCCATCCATCTCCACCATGGCTGCGTCTTCATTCAGGCCGCCGTGTGACTGCGCTCTGTTGACTCAGTGACACATGGGTGCAATGATATCAGTGAGTCATTCCCTCCTCCCACCGCTCTCTCTCGTCTCTTTCTCCTTTTCCTGCGCCTATCTGTCTCCTCGGGGCTCCGTAAACCAGAGTCGGAGACGCCTGCTCCCACATGGCTGCCGGATGGGAACGCAAGCTCAGACACAAGACGTTGCTATTCACGAAGTTCGCCTCTGATCTGCAAATCTGCACATTTCGCGGAGCTGGATTTAACCTCCGGGATAAAAAAAAAGAAGCTATTTATGCTCGTTTTTATTTTACTGTCCTTTTTAATGGTGATTAATGATCATTAATCACAGCTTGAGCACTGATGCACTCTGTCTATTCATGCCTGTGCGGTGGGAGCACATCCTGCCATGCTCCTTTCAAACATTTAATGGCAGTGGCACACAAACTGTGCACGGCACGACATAAATTAAGACCTCTTTATGAATCATTTGAGGGAATTATGAATCTCTTTTCATGTAAATCATTTCCCCTAAAATGTTACTTAATATACTACTGTAGGTGGAAAATATGATATGAAAGAATATTTTTAAAGTCGGTGGTGCTGAAATGATTTATTGATTAGTTAAGACAAAAAAACAATCACTTAAAATGTTGAAAGATATTTAAAGGGAAATGCCATCAATTTCACACAATGGGAAATACTACTCCAACTGTTGTGCTCAGCATGTGGAAACAGCTGTCTAATGTCTTCTGTGACTCTGAAGTCCCTGATGATGTCATCAGGGCGTATATCAGCCAAACAAAATTGCTTGCGGATGAGGCTGATAATATACTACAGTTTTCTAATGACGAGACCAAAACTAATGATGACTTTATCCAACTAACAAGTATTGTGCATGTATCCAGAGCTCGTATTCCTCTGTGCCATTGAGTTCCATTGTTGTCCAAAAGCTATGAGAAATGCATCAGTGAGCCACGCTGTTGCACTCAGTGTCCCTTCGTTACCACAAACACACACACACACACACACACACACACTGCATTTCATTTTGAATCGATCACACTCATTTGAGGACCAAAATGTGTGTGAATCCGCAGCTGAAAATAGTTCCCAACATATGCATTATTGTTGCTTTCTCATAGGATTCGTTTCCAATAACAAGCATACAGCTTCTGTTACACTAGCTGAGCTGTTTGATAAATGTACAGTTGCCAAGCATGAAATTCTGCTATTGGTTGCATCACAAGATCCGGTGTTTTCGGAGCTTCACCCATGCTAGGGACTAAAAGTCCGGGAAATCTCTGCCTTTGCTGTGCCAATTTTGAGTGTGGCGACTTTATGGAAGTGCAAAACTAAATTGCTGGAGTGCCCCTTTAATGGAGACACCCAAGGCGGACAAGTGGGTTGCCCTGCCAGGTTTGAATTACTCTTGGTAATTCGGTATTTCACCTAGACAACATTTTCTAGTATTTTCTGACATTGTCAGACAAATCCATTAACGTAAAACCATTTTCCAGTCCAACCCTCACCCCCATCCCCACCTGCCACCCTCCCACCCCCTCTGGGACATCTGGAGGTCACTGGGCCACTTTGGTTTGCTGAGTCAAAAAGGACTCATCGGACTGTACCAAACAGTAACGGGGGAGGGGGTTAGCGGGTGACGTGAAGTGAAATACAGCTTGGGGGGTCACTGGGGGCATCGTTGGTACGAATACCATCCCAACTCCTCAGTCCCTCTACCTAAAGCGTCTCCATGGCGAACACGGCACTTAACATCCGCTTCCTGTTTCCTCCTATTCCTCCCCGGGCAGCGGTGCTAGATTTCCTTGAGTGCAGCAAGCAGCAGAGGCAGCAGCAAGAGGAGGATGATTGAATGAATAAGTAAAAGCTTTCCCCTCTGTTCCTCGTCACATTCGGCGAAAAAAAAACAGACTCCGCAGACCTTCCATATGGAATAGTTCAATAGGCGGCGGCTGGAGGGCGCGACGTGGCGAGCGCGCAGACAACAACGGGGCAGGGCAGCGGTATCATTACACCGGCAGACCGAGCACAGCCGGCAGGCGGGATTGTGCGGCCCTGACATGTTAAGGGGCTTGTGTCTGCAATGCTGCCGATGCCCTCGTGGAACAGCGAAGAATTGTGGGGGCTACAGCCGAGCCAGGAATATCATTATTGGGGGGGGGGGGGGGTGAAGCCAGTTGAACATGTGTCGCCCAGGCCAGATAGTGGAGTTGTTGGGGGGGGGGGGGGGGGGGTTTGACATGAAAGAGTCATAAGTTGGAAAAAAAAAAAAGGGAAAGGAAAATGAAACTGAGAGGACTGAATTAACCAGTTTCTGGGCAATTCCACCCCCCCCCCCCTTCCTCTTTTCAGTCTTCCTTTCACTGTCTCCCCCTCTCTTTTTGGGGCGCAGGGTCTTTGATCAGATGCTGCAGCTATAAACATTACCAGCTGGCCTTGTGCTCCACATAGAGAGGTCAACGGAGTCGGGGCTGTGTGTGTGTGGGGGGGGGGGGGGGGGTTTTCAAGGAGCAGTAACTCTACTCTCGGTGGCCGGCAGCAGCGACGGCAGACATCTGGGAGAACTTCTCCATTTCAGAGACACTCTGAATCAGCTAAAAAGAAACCCTGCTCCGACACACACACACACACACACACACACACACACCGTATCAAACAATAAAATAGACAATAAGGTTGTGTTCCTCTTTCTTGCAAGCGAGTTGTAACACCTCTACCATCTGTTTTCCCCGAGACCAGAAATACAACGCAGCCACAGGTAGCTGTTCGGGAGGGAAGACGGAGGCGGTGATTTGCTATTCATGGAGTTGTGCATTCAGCGTTCGTGAATGAACGGAGCAGAGAGGACTCGGTTGACCTTTCAAGCTGCACGTTTTTGTTCTTTCCGATGGATGGATCGGATTGCAGATTGTGCCTCGTTCTGAATTCACACAGTTATATCTGGCCCGGAGGAAAGCGTTAACTATTCAACATTTGACATGTGCACAGTTTTCAGTCGACCGGAGGGTTAAAGGCCTCGGGTCGCTGTTGACAAGTCTTACAGCATAGCTGAAGGGAGTCTTGTAGTTCTTGTGTTTTTATTCAGCGTTTCTCACCAGAAGGCCTCGCACTTATGTGTACTGCTGCGACGTATCCTCACACGGCGATCTGTGGGATTTCTTACCAAAAAGTTATCTTCTGTGCATTTTCCTGCGAAAGCCAGCAACTCGGGTCAATTTCCACTCGGTACGTTCACACAGTCTTTTCAAAATAAACTTCCGTCTTAACAGGAAACTACTCAGTTGGGTTTAGGCAACAAAACTACTTGGTTAGGTTGAGGAAAAGATTGTCGTTTGGGTTCGAATAACCACAGAAGTGGCGTAACTACACTACGCAAGTTTACGAGACAAATAAATCGCCATTGACTTCTCGTTTCACGCGGGGAACGAACAGCAGTCTGTGTTTGTTTCACCAATCCACCTCCCGTCCCACCCGCCCTGTGTTAGCTTAAGTGGTCTTTATATTTCCTCGTTCATCATTATGTGGATAACATCCGGAATCATTTTGTGGGATATCTACGAATTACGGCACATTATTTTTCACAGGTATAGCTACGACTGCTGGATGAGACCAGTCTGACTGCTGCCAGGCCCCTTTACGTCGAACACGATACAAACATTGCTCCATAGCGCTTCTAGTGGTCAAAAACTCCACAGGGCAGCTTTAAGATTTCTGCTATGGACATGAAATACTAGGGCTAATGTCCCGTCTAAAACATGCGTATTAATGATCTACGTCTGCAACCAAGAATTTTTTTCATTTTCAATTAATCTTCAAACCTTTTCAACAATTAATGGATTATCAAATTTGTTTCCGACCAATTTGTGTTGATAACTTGACTCATTATTTTTGCTCTAGTCTAATTAATTAATCCTATATCCTAATAATTATCTAATACCCCTTTTCCACCAAAAATAAGCGTCTCTATGTGGGGTTTTAGACACGGGAAAACATGCTAAAAGTAGGTGATTCCTTTCTTATTGCCAGTAGACAAGTCTGCCTTTCTGTTTGTTGTCTTTTTCTGGTGTGTCATGATCGACTTCACCGGAAGCCGGGTTAGTAAACAGCGAAAATGCTATGCTGGTTACTTCTTCTTTTATTTATTTATATATATATATATATAGATGATACTTATTCAGTCTCTCTTTCAAACTCTCAAACCGGAGTTGGTGATTGTTGGAACAGTGGAAAACCAGCAAAGATGGTTTTGATGAGTTTTACTTTGTTTCTGTCGAGTTTGAGTGAAGTGTGTTTTGACATTTTCAGCGAGCTAAACTTACTGTTATCTGACTGGAGTCTGCTGGCTTTGAGGAGAGCACATTAATAATACATTTTGCACGTTAATAAATTCTAATAACTGTCCAAATACCTGCTGATTTAATTCGATTTAATTCACTTCAAAGCGCGTCACATTCCATCGCACCGGAAAATGGCAAAAAAAAAGTATAGTTTTTCTACATAATGTCATGTTTCCATCATCATCTGCCGATCGGAGCTGGAACCGATTGATATTTGTGACTACCGCAGAGTCATTTGTCCAGAATGAATGCCGACTGTGACCTTTACCACTGAAGACAAAAACCAGATGTTAGTGGGTGTTAGTGGGGGTTTTCCTTGTCCATTGGGAAGGGGTCTTACGTTATCACACAGACCAAAAGACCATTTTTGCCCTTAAAACTTAAGTCTGGAGGTTCTGGTGGCGAATAACGCACCGTGTCCTCAATGAGCCTGTGTCTGTCATGTGTTAAGATGACTTCCTCTGTTTTTGTGTGTTTAGACTCGCTCTTCTGCTGACTGGGAACATTATTGTATGTGTGTGTGTGTGTGTGTGTGTGTGTGTGTGTGTGTGTGTGTGTGTGTGTGTGTGTGTATGTGGGGGGGGTTGGTTTTTCAGTACAGTTTTAACTCTTGCCCGCTGAATGGCACATTGTGAAGAAAAAGCCCATGCATTAGGGCAGCCCTGTTTAACAAACCTGTGACATCACTATTGGACATAGGAGCCCTGTTCTCCACATAATAGAACTATTGAACCCCCCCCCCCCCCGTCACTAGCCATCACTGTCCATGGCACACACACACCACACTCTGGCAGTAAACCCATATGCGGAAAAAAAAAAAACGTCACCTGTTGCAGCTTAGTGTCTGGCCTGAATATGGGGCCTGTGGGCCCGTCGGGTAGTTATTGGTCCCAGGAGTGCATGGGGAGACCGAGATAGAGGGAGTGTGTGTGTGTGTGTGTGTGTGTGTGTGTGTGTGTGTGTGTGTGTCCCGGTGTGTCCTTGACATGTTTGGCACCCAGCCAGGGAAGAAGAGAAAATCAACTGTACCTGACCAGCTGTGTCATACAGTCCCAGCAAGTACTGCTTTCCACCGACGTTGACACTCACTGCGAGGAAATGACAAAGAGCATGTTGAGAGGAGGAAGGGAAGGGGAGAGGATGGGGGGATGGCAGAAAGGGAGGGAGGGGTCCCCCCCAACCCCTCTCTGCTATGAAGGAGGCAAACAAGTGGTTTTGATTATAGCAACAGATGCAGGCCAATGCAGTTGTGGGGGAAGAGTGGCAGAGGAAACGGGGAATTCACTCACTCTTATTAGATTTGATTTGACTAAAGGCTACACAAACACACAGACTAGCAGATCAACATGACGTGATGTCATTATTAAACGCCCATAGACACAGCAGATGATGTATTCCTACCTGCATAATGATCAAAGACTGTGGGCACATACTCTTCTGGAAAGGCGTCGTTGGCATAGCTCATCAGGAGACACGTTTTGCCCACCGCACCGTCTCCCACCACGACGCATTTTAACATGATGGTACCGGTTCCGTTAGCCATGGTCCCGACCTTACCATCATCACCAACGGACCCCCGGCGCACTGTTGTCCTGACCCCGCACGGCGGGCATCACCAGCGTCGGAGGCGGACAGCGCGGGGCACAGAGTCGGACTGGAACTGCATCTTTCACCACCACCACCCGGTCACAGTTGTAGCGTCCTCCCCAAAAAAGTAACCGTGAAGTGGGCCGGCATACAGAATGAACCACTCAGTCCTGAGAGGTGTTAATGCGGGGTTTTTCCCCTCTACAACCGCCCCTCTCTCAGCACCGCGGGTGCCGCTCCGTTGCTGCCGCCGCTCCGTCGTTCCCCGCTCTCTCTATCTCTCTCTCTCTCCACAGTGTGCCCCCCCCACGCCCGTGCTCTCTCTGTCGCTGCCTGTGCGCACTGTGCTGCTGCCGCTGGTGGACAAGGTGGGTGCGCTTGCTGGAGAGGCGGAGCTAGGGTTTGAAAACGAGGGGCTCTGGATAAAGTACACTCCGCCTG
Source organism: Pholis gunnellus (assembly GCF_910591455.1). Lineage (NCBI taxonomy): Eukaryota > Metazoa > Chordata > Actinopteri > Perciformes > Pholidae > Pholis > Pholis gunnellus. The sequence goes on along the minus strand of NC_136538.1, from coordinate 4,756,642 downwards.
GTGGGGATGTGTGGACCGAGGACTGTGAGGAATTACATCATACATTTAAGAAAGCTAATATGCAAACATTGGCCTACATTCTATTAGTCCTTATATGAGAAGGGCGTCACCCCACAGGAGATACAACAGTATCCTGGAGATGCTAATGAGTATAACTACCACATACACCATAGGGCTCTGTTGGACTATAACCATAATGATAATAACTTAGTTCACCAGTGAGGCCCAACAAAGCAAGACAAAGAGTTAAACCCTGATAAAACAGATGAAACAATAAAAGCAATCCATACCATACAAATAAAATAATAATAAAATAAAATAATTTACGAAAGTAAAATATTATCAATAGTAAAATTAAAATAATTTAGTAAAATAAAATAATAATATCAATAATAAAATTAAGCATTGAGACAAAAAAGCCAGTCTGTAAAAATAGGTTTTAAAAAGCCATTTGAAAGAGATTGCTGATTCTGAGAGCCTTATCTCCTCAGGCAGGTTGTTCCAAAGCCTTCTAGGCTTTAGGCTGATACAGTTTATAGTTTACAGTCTAGATACAATAAGTCCACGCAGGAACATCGTGGCTTTAACGTGTCCATAAACCCCACTATAACCTAAAACTCCGTCCCTAAATAAAGACAACAGTGATGTTATCTTGATTTCACTTTGGCTAGACGTGCATCTTCAGACAGTAAGCGCACACCCCGCCTGTCATGTCGAAACTTCAGAAGTCTTCTAAATTTAGGGAAGTCTCTGTGTGCTTCTCACATGACGTTGAGGTTGAGGAGATGAATGGATAAAGAGATAAGACACATGCTGTGCTACTGTGTGTGTGTGTGTGTGTGTGTGTGTGTGTGTGTGTGTGTGTGTGTGTGTGTCTGGATGGTTGTGAGACAGGAGCAGGGAGCTGCAGATGGAGACGCCACAGGAGGAGGTGTGTGTGTTTGGGAAAGAAAGAGGGTACAGATACAGAGATTTGACCTCTGCCTTGTAGTCGACCAGGTGTGTGCTGTCTCCTCGAATTAGCTCACTTATAACTTCAAAGCATGTGTCTCTACACATGGAAAGGAATGTGCACGCACACACACACACACACACATGTCCTTTTTCCGTCTCTCTTAATCTCTCTGGTCTCTAGGCCAAGTGTTCCTAAAGCGAGGGCCTGCTATCGGGGTCGGGGGGGGGGACGGCTAAAAAAATGTGTAAAGTAAGATAACAAATGAAGACATCGTGACATAATCAAGTCAGTTGACGGGGCACTTTCTGATTTACTGATACAAATAAGAAGAAAGCGGTAACAGCAAATAAGTGCAGCAATTGAACTTAAATACAATAAAAAAAACTGCCAATATTTGAAAAGTTCTGTAAAATACGGATCTAATAAAATACTAAAAATACCTTTAATACATTACACATGCTAAATGTGGTTGAATCCTATTACATTTTCTATTTAAATTCATACAGCTGTTTGCTGTAAAAAAATCAAAAATCAGCAGAGTCACAGTACAGCTTCTCCTTTTACACCCTTTTTCTCCGTTTCCTGGTTGAAACTAAACTCTGAGTCCGTCTATAGGCAGATCTCTTGGCTGACGGTCCCTAGACTGCCTGAGCTGTCCAATCAGCTGCGATGAGGGGGGGGCTAGGGGCGGGGCCGAGGATTCTCCTGCTATCATCACATTTGACAGCTGCTGCAGCAGCTCAGATGACCAAACAACAATTCAATTACCTCATGTAGTACTCCTGCCGAAGGTGTTGCATTGGAGAGGGATGGGCCGAGTGGCAACAAGGGGGGGGGGGGGGGGGGGGAGACACCTTACACTGATAGCCCACTATGGGACTGCTAACATCAATCGCTGTGATATTACTCTGCTAGTGTGCCCATCATAACATGTACATAAGTTTGGTACTTTGTACGATCACAAATCTGTGTTAACGCTATAGCCACCGTATTTAGTGTAAAATGAGCTTTATTTACAATTCTAGATCTATAGTTGATGATTCAATAGAAACATTTGATTACCCCGTGGAAGGTTTTCTTTTATAATAACGAGACATCCATTGAAAATGTATCTTGGATAAGAAGAAGCGCTTGACCAACTTGACACGGAATATGTGTGTGTTGTCAAACAACATAGAAAAATACCTCCTGAGCTGATTAAGGCTATTCATGACAGGGATTATTAGGATTTGAAAGGGGTACACTATGATAATAAAAAGCAGAATATGTTAAATTTGGGAGGGTTTGGCTTCTTCTACATTTTTGTGTTTGTCTTTTTGTCAATTTTGTCCAGTACTGACACATTTACTTTCATACAGGTTGATCAACACAGCCTCACAGATCGGCTTACAGGGCTGTAGACTTTTTTATGAAGAACATTTGACTAAATAGTATTGCCCTTAAAACATGAAATAGTCAGCAATAAACCATGAAATGGACTTTGTCATAGATTTAATAACTGAATTCCTCCACATAGAATCAAAACCACCAATCTCTCATGTTTAAAGTATTTTGGAAATAAGTCATTCAGCATAAAAAAAAAGCATGAAAAAAGGATTAATCAACTTTTGACTAAGACCAAAACGACTGATTAGTCGATTAATCGTTCAGTTTATTCAATCGACAGATCTGCAAAACTTAGTTACTCCACAAAGAATCACACAGAAACACCACTTTAAGTCTCATGTTTTTAAGTTTCTTCGAAATAGATATTCAGCACGAAAAAAACATTAAAAAACCGACTTATCGACCATAAACTCAGACCATAAGTCTTAGTTTATTGTGAGGGGGGCAGCCCAACATTGAACCCACCTGTTTCAGTAGTGTACTAAAACATGCTTTATTTTTACATCTCCCCGTGTTAAGTTTTACGAGGTGTATCTGGGGTCCTTTATAATGACTTTCCGATGTGACCTTATCTGTCCGCATGGCCATCCCAACAACGTTCCTGTTATATTGCTGCAGGGGGGGGGGTTATCCATGCAGAACTTCCAATTATTTTGAAGGACATTCAGTGAAGGTCACACATTGTGTTGGTCCAGTATGTCAGGTAGAGTAGGGTTGTGCTATGGTATAGGTCAGCGGCCGGCAGGACCCAGAAGACATTGCTGCCCAGGAGTTTATTAGCGAGCTGCTGACCTTATTTCCCATGTGGACGATATTTAATATCAACGTTCTATTTCGGTGTGGAGCTAAGTTTAAAGGCGGGAGGCTTCCATGAAACATATGGGCCCCGCAACGTTCTGCATCTCAGCGTATTCGCCCCGTGAACAAACTGGAGCCCAAGTCACGCCCGCTCACTTTGTGTGTAGATTCCCAACAGCAACTGTGATGTTGTGAACGGACACGAGACAGCTTGTGTTGATGTGTATTGCGTGCACATGTGAGTGACAACAAACGTAATCAATGGAATAGTGTTACATCGGCCTATTTGCAGAGGACTGCAGTCTGGCCAGCGAGTGGCTTGTCCGTTCTATTTTAGGAAAGGCAAACAAATGCGAGAGCTCTTCACTCCCACGTCTCCTGTCCAGTTTCCAGACACTATAGTCCAGATCGTATAGTATACACGTATGAGCATGCAAGCGTGCTCTCTCTCACACACACACACACACACACACACACACACGGTCTTCCTCCCTGTCACTGACCAACATCGATCACAGCACGGACGTGCACAAACTGAGGACGTGGACGGGTGAGAGCGGCGCAGTGCAATCACAAGGCGCTCAGACGAGCTCCTAAATTAGAGCGCGTGGCCCAGCGCTCGGACTCCCTGGGAGGGTTTGTTGAATTACAGGCCGTATTTTTAGTGAAGGCTGTGGGCTTCACCCCGGAACCGCCGGCAGCTGAGGGCCATCACTCACACGCCTGTCTGCCACCAGTTTGTTCAACGCCAGAGCTGTTAACACTTGTGTGTGTGGGTGTTTGTGCGTATTTGGTTGAGCAGGAGTAATATGAGACACTATTAGAAACGGTTTACGGTTTTATTGCTTTGTGTCGTTACAAATGATAATTTACCTCCTGTGTTCTGGCTGAGGAGTCTGAGAATCATTCTTTGGATTGTGTGTGTGTGTGTGTGTGTGTGTGTGTGTGTGTGCGCGTGTGCCTGTGACCGACACAGGCAAGCTGATAGGCCGAAACATGTGGCACAACGTTACGCACCACACGTCGAATGCTGAATTAATGGAGTGTAGCTTTGGAGGAAACGTAACTGTTGGGCAATCGCTGCTGACCGTAACAAGGTCAAGATGAGGAGACATGAAGGTTTCTTTCAAGCATGTATTACGGGAGAGGTTGCAACCAACATCTAAAGGACCGATGGTCGATCCTCAACGGCATTTCTCATTTGAACATAATGGCAGCTGTTACATATTTCCTATTCCAGGAAAGATTATTCACAGATGACATTATTTCACATTGTTGACAGTTTGAAGAGGAATCATGAAACAGATCATGAAACAGATCACAGTCGCACCCATTGACTCCAAGTCATCTGCTTCAGCTTTAATCTTGTGTGTGGAGCTTTTAGCAGGAAATGAAAGCCTGTTTTCCACTGTCTTTACACTAAACCACTCCAAAGTACCTGAAAATGAAAACATACTAGAAATGGTCACCAGTACAGTGACATAATGCAAATGAGACTAACCATTGATTGCAATGAAATTTGATGGTTCGTTACACAGAACCAACTTAGAAGCCGTCATTGGAAACTGTTTGAAAAAAGGGCAGACACCCGAAGAAAAAAATGATTTTGGCAGGTGATTGGATGAACCATCTGTCAATCGAACTCTTGCCGCAGCCAGTCGGGAGAAAGGCGAAAAGACTCGGCAACTTAGATTTTGTGACTTTTGGATCTAGTTTTGCTAGATCCAAAAGTCATTGAAAAAGAGTTGGCAACACTGGAACGAATTTTTAATTTTTTAAAATCCAATTTACTCTTGCTGGACCAGCCCTGCCTGTAACAACGCATGAAATACATTACACCAAATCAATAAGTGAACAGGCAAAGAAATGAAACAAAGTGGGGCTAGACCAGGGGCGGGCAAACCTTCTTGGCTCAGGGGCCACATTGAGTTTTAAAATTTGACAGACGGGCCGGGCCGGTAGCAGATGGATGGAGAGTTTGTGTGAACTAATATAAATTACAAGTAAAAGCCATTACCTAAAAAGTAAAGAAAACTTACATTTAGTTTCAGTGGGAACAGTGTTGTTGGTCACCCTTTTTTGCCAGGGCATCAACGTTTGGTGTCAGTTTGGTTGTGGTAATTCTCAGGACAGATCTGAGGTGTTCATCTGAGGTGTTCAACTGGGATCAGTGACGTGATTTGTTGATGTTCATCACGCTGAACGTCTGCCGACACATGTAGGTAGAGCCAAACAACACCAGCATCCTCTGTACCATCCTCCTAATGTTTGGAAACTTAACTTCGCTTAGTGAAACATAAAACTCATCCAGTTTAAGGGAGTTCAACTTCGTTAGAAATGATCTCCGTCCACACTAAAACGCCTGAAAACTAATATCACGTGACTATTCACATACACTGGGCATGTGGGCGCCGTGTAAACAGAAAGTAGATTGGTTGCTTAGCTAAACAAAATACAACAGAGTATTAAAGTAGTCTTTAATAATGAAAGGTCGTGTTTGATACTTAAGATATTCTCTAAAATCTTCCTCTATGAACTCAAACAGACACGTTTAGTGGAAAGTTTTATTTTTCAGACTTAACGTTAGTTACAGCGCTGCGGGTATTGCTCTATCTATCTCTCTCTCACACATCAATTTTACTTTAAAATCTACACTTACACGTACAAATTTACTAGATTATGGGTCCATAAATGAGGTCAACACACGTCTCTCACTCATTACCTCGGTTTCGATGTTGTCTGTTCTCACTCGTAGCTCTGCTGGTGTCTGAATTATCTGTCCTTCTGGAGAGCAATTCATGTTTTGTTCCTTTACATTTTATCTGCAGACTTCACAATAGTTGTGCAGAACAAAATAAGCATTAATAAGGAAAGGAAAGTCCTCAGTTTTGTGTCCATCACCCTCCCTAAAGCCGCTAACCGTGACTTCAAACATCCGCTCCGTAGGGCTGATAACGCCGCTGGACACGCCGCTCGCTAATCGCTCCAATAACAGCTGCTTCCTCCGTAATAATGCAGACTTGTACTGGACAACAGCTGCTAGTAAAGACAACACGGTCTGCAACACCTGTAATCAGTTGTTCATGTTAAATGAACCTGGTAGTCGATCGGTAATCAAGCCTGTTGTTGTTTGTGAGCTTCCGGGTACGGGTCACGTGATAGGAGTGTGAAGAACCAGGGAAGGACAGTCGTGACTGCTAAGATCCAATAAAGTAGTGAACGCGGGTGTGGGCAGAGATGGGCAAAAATACATCAAAATGTATTTTGATACAAAATACAAAATGCCCCCAAATAAATGTATTACAACAAAATACTGGTGCCAGAAAATGTAACAAAATGCATGTATTTTGTATTTAAAATATAGGAAATACTTTTTTCTGGATTTTCTGTTTTCTCACAATGTGGTATAGCAGAGCATTCAGGTTTATATACACAAAGCTCTGGTGAACCCCACAAACAGGAAGAACAGTCACAGAATGTCAGTGTAACTAAGCAAAGCTATTGAAAGACAACAACTTGATTATGTATATATATATTTATATTAATGGGACTTAACAGCCCATAAACTTTGGCTTTGTATCAACAAGAACATATTCATCACATATGACATACAAGCTCCCAATCTCCCTCTTCCTATAGCTAGCTACTTGACTGATAAGTTAACTTGCTAAACACTGGCTATGCACTAGCCTAGACAGCATGCTAGCGTCATTAGCATGTTAGCATCGATGGCTAGCTTGATATTATAACCATCACCATGTATATACAATAGGCTATGTAGCCAGACCCAGACATGAATTATACATCAAGCTAGTTGACATCTGTCACACTCAGATACAATATTTACCTCGGCAGACAATCCGTTGAACTTGAAGATCTGAAGACTGAACTCGTGAACTGTTTTTTGATTCGTGGAGAAAGTATTTTGAGTATTTTAAATACAAAATTACTCCACTCTGAAGTATTTTGTTACAAATTACGTTCGACTTTTAATCGGCCCTATCAAATACAAATTACAAAATACTCAAAAGTAATTGAAATACGTATTTCAAAGACAAGTAATAGAAATACTGCCCATCTCTGGGTGTGGGCGTCATCTAGAGAGAACAGACCAGACCCCAGCAAAGGTCAATTGTGTCTGGAGTTCGCCATCTAGTGGGATCAACTGAAACGCCAGGTATTGCAGGAAAAAGGGAAAATGAATGCGGTCTTTACTATAATTTAGACAATTTTGTACCAATATTTGACGGGCTGGATTAAAAAGCCCAATGGGCCGTATATGGCCCGCGGGCCGTAGTTTGCCCATGCCTGGGCTAGACTGCACTGCCGCCACTAAAATCAAATCAATTTAAACCAAACACTCAAATTTACCTACTCACAGCAAACTAATGTGACACAAACCACACAAGAAAGCACACATGCAATGTGGCTACTCTACCAACCCCAATGCTTTGGTTTATGACCAAACACTTGCAAAACTAATGACACTCAGCTCTACTTTACTAATTTCAGCATGATAGCATGCTAACCTACGATGGTAAATATGGTAAACATTATGTCTAAACATCAGCATGTTAGCATTGTCATTATAAAACATGTCAGCATGTTAGCATTTAGCTCTAATGACATGCTTAGCTAGGCCGCCAACCCAACAGAGCAGCTAGCATGTCTAAGCCTACAATAACTGAATGTTTGGCTACTACCTGTTTTGGCTGACATCTTCAGCAAGCATGGAGCAACATTAGCATTAATTTGGTGTTCTGTTTGTGTCCACCTAATACATAAAAGTCCAATATTCACTCTCATTTAGCTGTAGCTTCTGAGGGAAATAGCTGGTTTAGCTGCTAAATGCTACACTATGTTCACCAGCAGGTCGATAACTTTGTCTGTCGCCGTTTGGTGCTAGGCGGCTAGTGTTAGAAGTAGCCATGCCATTGTGAATATAAAAACTTTGAAATTGATTTTAATTGTGCCATCACTGCCTCATCCATCTCTGATAATTATACTTATTTTGCAATAGAGAGTATTGTTCATACATAATTAGTTAATTGTTATCTGTGGCCTAAATCCAGATATTTCTATGCCCTCCAATAACATTTTGTAATAGTGAGTACTAATAGTGAGAACTAATTTGCTGGCATCCCAATAATCACATTTTTTTGCTGTCTAAATATGTGAGAGAGGATAAGTTTAAAAAAAAGAACTACATGTCAGCCAATGGCAGCTATAGTCAAAAATATTACTGATATCAGTTTGCCTGCAGAGGTGACTATTCTCTCTGATATCAGGCAAGATATCTGTGTTAGTCCTTCGATTTTTAATGCAAAAATTCTGAATCAATGAAATTCTGCTTTGGTTTACTGCCACCATTCTTTACGCTCAGCTGTCTGCATCTTGCTTGTTGAGCGCCATGCGCTGGCGAAAACACCTGCCCGACACATGTCAGACGTCCGCCAGTCTGCGACATTTCCTCTGCTGGTCTATCTTTAGCGAGTACAGGAGGCTTAAGATCCACGTTCCCTCCCAGCCCGTTGTGTGTTTTTTTTATTTTCTTCTGGGGACAGGAACTTATGCCAGACACTAACAAAAGGACAACACCCTTCCTTTCTTAAGGATGAAGGCAGGAGGCCAAGACAGTGTAAACAACATAAGCACATTGCACTGTTGTGGGAAACAGTATCGAGCCTAACATCCCGTGTACTGTCTTGGGCTTTTTCCATTGCAGGTTTGACAAAGGAATATGGTCGCCAGGTCAGAGGAAAACACAGGGGGACCAGATTTCTTTCATCTTGACACAAAAACTGTTTCTTCCCCACATAGGCCATCACACTGATGAACATTTAACAGGCTATATTCGGTATAGTGTTTATATTAGTCCTGTCTGGTCTTTGCCCTTTTTGTCCAGCTTTGTTGTTCTTAGCTGTTATGTCCATTTCTGTGTACGTACATTGAGAGCAATTCTGTGGTCACATACCTAAAGCTGTTGTTGACATGACAATTCAACCCTCAGTATCTGATGGGGAGACAACAGAGGTTCAGTCAGGTAAAGTCTCGAATCATGTTTATGCAACCCTGATGCTGGCAGTTTGTAGTAAAAAGTATCAGACGAGTCAAAGATATAGCTGAATGATTAATGTGCTTTACACATGTCCTTTGACATCTAATCAGTTGACAAAAAAGCTGTTTATTTTTTCCCCTTATCCAGTTGATGAAATTCAATTTAATTAAACCTTAATTCATTTTACTCCTCTCCATAGGTCATTTTTAACACCATCGTTTTTGGGGGGGTCTTGACACACATTTAGGGATATCTTTCCCATTCTCCCCACGAAACATTGTTTTCTTCCTCGCCACATTTCCAATTCTCATCAGTGGAACGAATCAAGAGGACTGTGAAGCTGGTGGCTAAACACGCTAAGCACCAACTTTTTAAGCTAGCTACCTAGCTGAAGCTAACTTTTGTCATAAAGCTAGCTAGTGCACGTAATGTGAATCCTCCATATATATAAACTCTTGTAACAGTTATTAAATAGTTTTGTAAACTAACGCAAACAATATTAGCTAGCTAAAAGTAGCCTAACTATTTTTAAGTTCCAAACACCATAATATATATTTGTTTAGCTAGTTTTGTTTTGACTTGTGTAATAACCCTTTACAGTACCCTACTCCATATTGTCAGGGTATAGCCTAAATGTCAAATCTCATCTGAAAGCCCCAAAATGCTTTTGCTCATAGAGGAAAAAATACATTCAGATTTAAATATGTATTTGAGATGTTTCTGTTTTTATAAAAAGAGATACGATTGATTACTTTAATTGCCATGGTTTTCTTGTGTTAGTCATTTCATCCTATGAAAAGAGAAGAAGCATTTTCTTTTTAACTGACAAAAGAAGAAGTCTGTGTCCCTCTCATCCTTCTCCTAACTCACAGGCACCATCTGCTGGTCGCAGTGCATGACCTACTTTATCTCCCTGCTAAATAGAAAATCTGTCACATCTGGATTCCAAAAGAATTCATGTGGTGGAATGGCCAAATCGTATTGATTGCAAATTAACCCAAAGCAAGTTCTGGGAATTCCAAATAACAACAAAGAAAAGTATTTCATAGTTTATTACTACTGATTTATTTGTATAAAAGTGCAGAAAATCATAAATGTTAAATTATGAGATCATAAATATAGACAAATAAAAGAATAAATACACTAACCAAACTAAATTGTAGTCTTTGAGGAATAAATACAAATTATGTAGGATTTTGAAAATGTGGATCCCATTTTAAATTATTCTGCAGTGTTTGAACTTCTTATATGTACACATCACAGAGGCAATACTCAAATGACTTGAATCAAAATAATAAACGTGATTTCTAATTGTCCATTGTAAATCCTTATGACAGAGCCATTAGCAGAAAGGCATTTTATCCCCAGTAGCATGGATGTCCAGTCCTTCTCCTCCCAACCAGTCCTCATGTAGCTCCCCCAGAATCTCCTGCACGGACAGCTCGGGCAGGGGTGCACACCGGACCCGTGCCGGGTGCCCGGACTCCCTGCAGCCTTCCAGAGCGGCCCTGCTCCACGAGTGCTCCAGCTGCGAGTAGTGACTTTCCACTGGTGGGCTGCTCTCCAGACTGGCATCCCAGTATCCAGAATCCGGGGTGTCTGGAGTCGAGGAGTGGGAGGTGGAGCAGGGCATGTACACCTGCTGCTCCGCTGATCCCGGATACGCGATTGCTGCCTGACTGGAGCTGGATCTGTAGCTTCTCATCTCCAGGGGAGAGTGGCACCACTGGGGCGGGACTGGGGAGGTTTGGCTGCCTGGCTGGGACCAGAAGCCCCTCAACGGCGTGCTGGAGCCGCATCCCAGCGGTCTGCCCTGCTGAAGCCCGTACATGGAGCCGTAGCGTCCGTGCTCCTCGGCGGTGGAGTAGGCTGGGGGGCGCTGTCTGTAGTAGCAGGCCACCTCCATCTCCTCCTTCACCTGGGTCGGGTAGGCCGGCGGAGGGCCCTGAGGCGGCAGATGGACGGAGCCGACCTGCGGGCCCATGCCGGTGACAGCGTGGGGTGGAGACAGGGCTTCACGTTCTGGGCTGTCAGACTGCCACAGAGCTTTCTTGGCTCCTTTGCACTTCAGGGTGCGAGCTCTTCTGTTCTGAAACCACACCTGGACAGGAAAGAAAGAAAAAAATATAAGCTAAGATTCAGATGGGGACAAATAGACAAAACAATCTCCCCTGTTAATCATTTTCTGGGCAAACAGGCAGCGGGACAGCAGAATTAGCACAGCTGTCAGCCGTCAGAGAGCCGTTGTACAGTGAGCTCAAACAAGGGCCTGATAAAAACAGCTTGTGTCATCTTTAAAGATAAGACGAAGTAAAGCGATAGAGTGATAGCGGTTTCTACAATTCTAAGCAGGATGCATTTGAAAACAGAGCCTTTTTTATGATAAGAAACCGCAGAGCAAAAGGCCTTACGACACAAGCTACACCGCCCTCTGTGTGTTCGGGCCTCCTGTGTGTGCTTACATGAACAGCACTGCATGTGTGCGTTTAATCTCGGAACAACACCGGTTTCCAATAAATAAAGATAATTCCCCAACTTATCTGAACAGTCAATTTCACTGACTCTAAGCAGCTCAGTTTAATTCATTGCATCATCATCACATCTGCCCCCTCCAGATACGAGGGCTCGGCTACATTATAAGGCAGCCTGGGCGACTGTGTACCTGGATGCGTGACTCCGGCAGGCCCGTGGTCTTGGACAGGCTCTCTCTGAGGCTGATGCCCGGGTACGGGTCGGTCTCGAAGGTGACGCGCAGGAGCTCAACGTGGTCCTTGGAGAAGCTGGTTCTCTTCCTGCGACTGGCGCTGCGATGAGAGCCGCCGCCGCCGCCGCCGCCGGAGGGCCTGGCATCATCTGGGGGGAGAGAGAGAGAGAGGGGGGGGGAGCGGGTTCAACATCAGACAGGGTCCATAGTTGTTTTTTTCTCGAAGTTCTCCAGAGCCTTCTTGTTGTTCTCTGAACCAGAGGCTGTTTAGTTACTCAATAGGTTTCTTTCTAAAGCTGTAATTCAACGTTAATGCAATAACGAAATGCACAGATTCAGAATGTTGAATATTCAGTGATAAATATAATGAACTGCCTTTTCTTTTCTGGTTTAAAAAGTTCAGACTCTGTAATATCTAAACAAAACCAAAAAAACACAATCAAATTAAAGTTTTTGAATGGAGAAAAAAAGTATTGTGTCGATATCCAGCTATTTATCCGGACGAAGAAAGTGCTCATTGGTCTTTCTAAATTCATGCTGCCTTACACAATTAACAATTATAATTTCTGGTTATCTATCAGTTCTACTGCCACTGTGTTTTTCTTTCACTGGTTATATCAAACGTAGTTCTAAAAATGTCAAATTCTCAGAGAAGTTTTCGATTTTTAGCCGCCCTATTTAGTAGATTGGTGAGTTGGCTTACAGCACATGCAATGGGTGCCAAAGTGTTTGCACGAATCTGAAATAATTCTGGGGAGGCTCCTCTGTTTTTGGCATCCATGGTGCTGTAAAACCAATTCCCTCGGCACTGCTAACTATTTCATCCAGGGCTATAGATCCTACAAACAAAAGTCTACGAGACATGAAGCAAAAAACACAAAGACTGGTCTCGACGTGAAGATCACAAAAGCATTTCCTTACCATTGCTGGAGTCCTTCCACATGGCAGCGGTTAAATAAATGAAGAAGCTCTGGGAACAAATGGCTTTCTAGTGGACTTCTGATCTGACAGAGATCAGTGTGACACTGTGTTCCTCCACCGGGAGACTGTGACTGTGTCTCCTGCTCGCAACAGGGTACCTTTTATATTGACCACCTGAGACCCCAGAAGGCCATGGAGTGCCGGGGTGGGGTGTCGTTTTGCTTTGAGGATGGGTGTCCCGTCCCCCCCCCCCCCCCCCCCCCCCCCGTTATCACCTCATACCTATCAAATTGGCAGCAAGGTCAATGGCAAATATGACACACTGCGGAATGATCTCGGGAGAGACAAAGGGAAGTCTCTCAGTGATCGTCAGCCTCGTCGAAACCACTTAACCAGGACGACGACTCACATGTGACTGTTTGTGTTTTTGTGCTGCTGAATATGTGACGCATCAAAAGTATACATTCTTTTTTGTATCTTGCTACTATTTTATTGTATGATGACATAGAAACCATTTAAATGTGTGTATATACAGTATATATATAATATATATATATACATTATATTATTTATATCATTTATATATATTTTTTTTTAATATTTATATTCATATAATTGTTTTTCATGGCACGGATACCAAGCACCAATGTTAAAATAGATGTTTTAATTAAGAGACGGTTGACAAACATCTTTCTTAATATTCCAGGGCTGCCATTTAATTCAAATGTGGCTGCTGTGAGTCATGTGATTAGTGTTCAGCACAAACATCGGCAGCTTTGCACACTGTTGACGCTGATCAACCAACAATAGTCTTGAAGAAATGGTTAACTCACAGGCCTTAGCGAAACACAAAACGGCTCCTGTTGTTTCGTTTTTTTTTCTTTTCACATGCAGAGCAGCTCACTGCTGTCACAAGAGGGTAAACAAAAGGGGAGTAATTACTCACTGATGAATTGGACTGTTAGACAGCGGCCTCAGTACGCAGAATAGCTGCATCAAAGCCAGTGGCAGGACTGTGAAATGGTTAAACATGTCCAGGCCTTCACCTGAGCTGTATGCAGATGCTTTAATATCAGTATGTCAAGCCTGCCGTCTGTGCTCTCACAAGCTGCTGGAACAATGCAATTACTTAGATGAAATATGTGGAAAACAATGCAATATAATAGATGAAATATATATATGTATATTCCTCCCTATGCTTTTGCACCTATAGTCTTGACTTTTGACTTCTTCTCTGTTTGAATTCAATGATTCCTGAGCTGCATGTCAAATGCGTCCAAAATGTAAAAGGCTAACCTGAATCTAAAGTCAAACAGTACTAAAGGGCAAAGTTCAGACGCAGATTTACCGTATTTGTGGGTGTATTCGAAAACAATGCAGCTTGAAGTCTACCCGGGGTTATCTAGCGCAGCAGAACGACCTAAGGCCGTCTCTTTTTCATCTTTATCTGGACAACTCACGGAATCAATGTCTCCATGTGTGGAGACGGCTCCTGAAAGTCCCACCAACTCTCCCTGTGCTTTATCCAAATCCTATCAGACTTTATACCACACACTGCCAACGAGGAAGGCGGCCAAACTCACTCATTTTGAAGTAATGATTTAAATGAATTCTGGATAGCCCTATTAAAAAATACGTACGACATATTTCACTATCTAATTTAGTCTGATAAAATAATAAAAATGGGAAAGAGTCTTATCAATAAACCATTTCAGCAGATTAAATGCTCGCTCTACCCCAGTTTACATACAATGATTGATTGATCAAAGATAACTCAGCACTGGTCCAGCATATAGGCTAATCAGCTAATGCAAAATCACTATAAAGAGCTTTGTTTAGTTTGGAGATCTGCATATTTTTAAAAGCAAAAAGTCATCTGATCATCTTAACTCTTCATGTAAATTGAGAAGCATAATCCCCCCAAACAGGAAAACTGCTGAGCTGCAGGGACTTGGCATAGAGGATGGCATCGCCAGAACAGTTTATGGATTACTGTTTGGAAGGAATCCTGTAGTTTGATTAACATGCATTTAGTTTGATTTTCATATTTGGAGTTTTAAATACAAACTTTATATAATAATTTGACACTTTTTAAATTTGGTAGTTGTGGACAAGCATGCACAACTACAAGGTGAGAGGAAGGGTATGTCCTTTTTTTTAAAACAAACTATACAAAACCATTAATTATTCTGCCATTATACATGACCTTTGGTGGTTTTAACAATAGATAATAGTAGTTGGATTTTGTGTATGCATGAATAAATGGGTTGTACTGAATATACATAGTAGGGCCTCTGGTAGCGGTAAAATATATGCAGATGATTATAAAGTTTATTAGGTGCATCTTTTCTTATTTATTTAAATGCTGCTGCATACCTCTAAAATTACATTATTGGCATTATTTGTTTGGTAATATTAGTAGTAGAAAACAGTTTAGTAGAACACAATAGCGGTTGAAGGTTGTATTTCTAATACACTGCCCCAATATAGTTTCTGATCTAACTCATAGCTTGTCTGACAGAATATCTTTTCAGGGGCAATAGGACAAAGTGTTAAAAGACAGGGAGTGTTACTTAATGCATGCCCTCTCACTCGTGTCTTACAGCAATATATATTAAATATTATAGTATGTGACCAATTTAAGTATTCTCAGAAGGTATAGTATTCATGCTAGAATCACCCTCTGCAAAATACTGTATTATTCCCTGCAGTATGGAATATTAAATCTCTAATATCTACCTAAACAGTATACCAGGACTGAGAACTATAGACAGTGTTTACTTTATAGTATTGTGTAACATTTATTTAACATGTGGAACTACTTAGTATCCTGCACTACATGGCGAGGAACTAGGAAAGAGCTGCGAAAAACAGATGTTCACTGAAACCACTTTTATTTTTTTAAATTAAATAGTAATTGTAAAATACTGCCCGGTAACTGAACATATTAGAATATTCTACCGCCGGAAGTCTAATCTATCACAGTGTTGGTAACTCCCTTAATGTCTTTAATATGTGTTCCCTTATCGTCCAATGTGCATTTATACAAGCTACTACGTGGTGAACTCAACAAAGAAGGCACAAGGGGGCAACGTTGCAGTGATACATTATTATTAATCCACAATTTAATCAAAGGTTGATGCATATCATGTTTTTTTCAAAATTACTAATTATTTAATAATATAAGTTACACCCCCCCATTCAAATGAGGAAGAAAAAACACGATCCTCCTGTCCTGCCTCCGGTCGGCTCTCTTCTCGCCGCTGTTACTACACGGTCGTATTTGACAGCGGGACCCGCGCAGCACGGCAGAACAGCAGCTATGGCTAAAAGTGATGGATGCGATTACTTTAAAAGAACCAGCAATTTTTGGATCGTCTCTGTGATACTGGGGATGGGATATTTCACTGTAAGTTCATGGAGCTATGAGTTGTAATCGAAATAAGATATAAGTGTAAAATCATCTCTGCACCGTAAATGCCACCGCATTGTGTTGCGTAAAATGTCCTCCGGGTCGTGTATTATTTTCAAAAACTCCACTTTCGTGAACCGCCGGGGAAGTTAAAACACTTGGTATTTTGTGAAAATGTTGTGTTGCCAAAGTAGTCTTCGTGGTCATTGTCAAGTCACGGTTTCGTTGATATCTAATCTTATCAGGATTCTTTCAGTCCTCTGTGACCACAGTTTAAACTAACTTGTTTGTCCAAAGTCCATTGGACGAGTTAGCGGTCCACTGTAACAGCTAACTCTGGCTAATGTTTGTCCCGACACCGTCCGTTGTCGGGACAAACTCCATTCAAGATGTGATAACGTTAGTTTAATGCTCCCGTATTCTCGGGCATATGGTAGACTGGTCGCGAAATGCACCATGGGAACAATGACGTTAGGTAGCCTATAGGTATTTAAGTTTTGTTTTAGCTAATGTATGTGTCAGTGGTCAATTAAATATACGCCGAATTGACCATTGGGTAAAAAATATTCGCAAAATGTAAATTGTATAAAGAGTTGTTATCTGCTGTGCTAGGCAGAAAGGTAACATGAACCAACATGTATAAGTTTACATGGAATTTGTTGCAAATATTCATACAAATGGTCGCGTGTCCCGTAGTCATATAGGCTATATTTAGCACCACTTGCCACGTACACCGTTATGTAAACGGGGACCTTACTGCAGAAAGAAGATGACAAATATTCAACAAGTTTGATTTATTTATAAGTCATTTTATAACCAGTAATACATGAAGACTCAGGGCTCTGCCTTCCAAACCATAATGAACCGCAGCCCCTGGGTTCAGGGGCCCATCCAACAGTCTCCCTTTGTGCCTCCCCTGCACCAGTCATAGTCCACATGGACACATACCTGCTTGACACAGGTGGACAGGGGGGGGGGGGGGACAATAGCAGCATGGCACAATGCTACATTATGTCATTTAGATTTCACTGGGACTTGCAGTCTGCTGTGGGAGTTTTCATACTCTGCTCAAGTGTGGCTTGAAAGTTCAGATATGTCATGAAACAGTGAATAAATGCACATGACGTACAAATGACACAGTGCGTTAATGTTTAATTCTGTCATGTGCTTTGCTCCCTTTTTAAAATATCTTCAAATTCATTGTACTGTTCGAATCACTGATACAAATAGGGTAAATTAATATTGTGGAAATTGTTTTAGAATAACTGCTTTTGAAATGAATAAGTGAGCAAATTAAATGATTATTCTTCAATATAAATAGTGTTTGCTCCCTAATCCTTATTCAAAATGAGGCTTCTATCCGTAGAGCCCAACAACACGCCGAACAACACGTCTACTCATTGGCTTTCACATGACGAAAACTTAAATGCCAACCCATCCAAAAAAACGAAAAAAACATGGTGCAGAACTGATTCTCCTCCAGAACTGCGTCAAATTTCATTTCGGTGGTGCATCTCTCAACAAGGCTGCCCTTTGTGGTTACTCCGGCTGTAACAGTCATGGCTGCTGCTGCAGAGAGCAGGAAGCCCAACAGTATACAGCTCATTATCGTTGCTGTGTATCTGAAACAGCAACTCCCTGCCTGAGAGCAGACAGATGATATTTAGAGCTAACCAGCGTTGGACGCCTTGCTGTAGGACATGGAACGTGTTCAGTCATTATCGGCACAAACAGACCTTTGACATCAATGTTTATTAAGGATGCCTGACATTCTGGGTAGATGTGTTTTGAGCTAAAGATGTCATGAAAAGGTAATGTGTATTAAATAGGTTATTGTAGGGTCATTAAGTGTCAAATTACATACATTCTAAATGCTATTTGACACCAAAAAAAACAACAAATATTCTCACTGAATTTTTTCTTTGCCTAAGGGAATTTTGGCATTTTCACACCTTAAAATGTGTCTTAGACAGGAAGCTGCTTGCAGCCTTATATTTTGTTCAATATGAATATGAAGATAACAATATGACCACATACAGACCCCTGGTCCGAGGAATGAGTCCACGCTCACATCTTTTCCATGTATTGATAGATTCTGTTTATGTTAGAGCCCCTGAAATCTGGTACAACACCAATCAAACTGTGTTTTTACATCCATATTATTATACTTTGTGGGACTGACTTTGGCCCAAAATGTGCATTACTTGCACTATATGCACTATTTTTACTCATTTTAAGGGCCAGAAATGAAATATACAGCATCTGCTTGTGCTTTTCAATCAATTGGATCTGCTGAACACTACTTTGTCTGTGCCTTTACCGAACCTCATGGCTCTAGGACTTAAATCTCTAAAGATATTCAACCGTAACAATTGCTTCTTTTTTTTTTTTTTTTTTAGGATGACAAAATGACCCAATTCCAAAGGGCGGAAAAAAAAAACGATGAAAATGTCAAAAATCATGCTCAAATATTTTACAGAACTTATCTTGTGGTGTCATAAAGCATGTTCACACAAAGTTCCGCTACTCTGTGTGTTGCAGTGCATCGTGTTCGCGCCGGAAAAAATCCCATTCCAGCACCTCGGTCCATTTGGCAGCTTCTGCAGACACCTTGTGGATAACTATGCTGGCCTCATGTACAAAGGGTAAGTGAACAGAGTGTGTGGGGGGGGGGGGCACAGAGTGTTCTTCTTGATCCCTTCCTTAGGGTAAATACACTGCAGCTTGACTACTCTTCCTTGACAGCCCCCACGTACTCAGGTAAAGGCGTTGTGCTGTTGCCTAATTAGAACAAAAAGGCAACCGACGGACTTTTCTTTACAGCAGAGCTGCATCCGTGCCGATCAGACGATGTGCAAAGTACCCTCACAGGGCTGAAACGCCATCAGCCACAGCCATTTACACCTCCGCTGGCGGGGCACTTTGCTAATTAGGCCTTTTCTAAGTCACGTGACTTGCTGCAGCACCAGGCAGAGTAATGGGACGTTTGAGTCATGTGACGTGCTCCGGCGGTTCGATGTTTGGGTAAGTGGTTGGTCCGTTGTTGAGATTGTCACGTGACTCCTGCTAATTCAGCACTCGGTGATGGTAGTGGGCGGCCCGGGGTGTTACTCGGCTTTGCTTGAGGGAAGACAAAAAACGTCAAGGTCCGCCATGTTCTCAGACGGCGTCACTGAATTTAAACTTTAAAAAACTTTATTGCAATCGTGACAGAATATGAAAATGAGAATATAGAGTCCGATGAGTGTTACACATGTCTGTCTGTTGCAGGTGGTGGGCCGCCTGGGCGATCCACGTGTATGAGGCCTACCTTGCAATGAGGATGTGCAGGTAAGGATGACAGGAACCCATCACATTTGTCCACTAGATGGTGATGTGATCGCATGTTTTGACAAACCTTCGATTACGAAATGGACTCACTCATTTTGGCTCGAACTGTCAGAATAAATAAGCATCTAAAAGCTTCCTTTCTCACGTGTTTTCACCTCGTGCTTCAACTTGTCATCAGTATTGTTTTATACAAAAATAGATGAG
This sequence comes from Pholis gunnellus, assembly GCF_910591455.1. NCBI lineage: Eukaryota > Metazoa > Chordata > Actinopteri > Perciformes > Pholidae > Pholis > Pholis gunnellus. Next base: position 4,736,874 of record NC_136538.1, on the reverse strand, counting down.
GTCATCTCGAATGTAAATTGTCCAATTGTGATCTTTTTAGAAATGACCAGCATTCCTCACATTTTACTGATCCTAATCATTTTTTTTCTTCATGGCTTATTGATGCATTTGTCCGTAAGAAATAGAATTTTGGACGCAATGAAACGGCTGCTGGCTTGACTTTGGTCCATTGTTTTCTTGTCCGCAGCACTAAAGGCATCAGCGACAAGGCCACTCGCGGCCTGTGGTTCGTCCAGACCTTTCTGTTCGGCTTCGCCTCCCTCGGCCTGCTCCTCAAGTACGACCCCGAGCGCCCCAAACAGCACTGACTCCGGCCCGCAGAACGACACCGCACGAGCTGAATCCAGGAAGACGATCGCTTCCTTGTGGCTCTTCTTCTTCCACCGTCTCTCCTCTTTGACATGAGGAAGACACCGGAGCCCTTTCTCTTTCTTTTAACATAAAAGTATTGAAGTGAAGTTTTTCCTACGACGGGACACAACATCTCCATTTCATTCCATAGATTTTATTTGAACAAACCGTAGACGTTTCTTATCGATAATAATATTAACAGAGATTATTTTTTAGCATCAGAGTTCTCTTGATGATTCTGGCCTGGGCTGAATATTTAGTGCAATACAAGGGGAATCTTTTACGAGAATGATTTTGTCCTCTCTTGATGTTAACGTTCCGCCTGGGTGATAGCAGGATTATGTTCTTCAGCCGCTGTGATGAAGACGGGTTGGCTGCAGATGGCACGCTGCCGTCAGCCTCAAAGGTTCTCCGGAATGAAATATAAAGAGAGCTGCTGTATGCCTTTCACGTTCCTGCTCACTGTAGTGCCTTGAGTTCAACTTTTTAAGCTACAGACTGGAAGTTCTTAATGTTAACATTGCACAAATAAAGAGTGACTTAACAAACTGAATGACGTGTGCTCTGCTTCAGCATTTTGTATTCCTCTTGAAATGCTCCGGCTTCATTCTTTACTTTAACACCCGTGCTTTTCCTACGAAGACACTGTGAGCACTCAACATGTCTGCTGTGAAAAAGCTCTTTGGATCTTTTAAGAAAATGAATTAAGTAGATCATTAAAAAGAATCACGAGTCTCTAGTTTTACAACAAGCCGTCAGGTCTGCAGATATGAATGTTAGGAGGTCATTAAAGGCTTCTTCCACTGAGATCCTTCATCACGTTATCTGCTCTGAATCACAACGTTGTGAAGGAGCGCAGCTTCTCTAAATATGGTTCTTAATGAGGGAAAAGAGAGAAAGTCATCTCTCGTCCTTCTTCCTCCTTCCTCCCGCCAAATCAAACTAGAGACAAAACGCCGGTTTCTCCGTAAATCGGAGGGTCCAGCTGCCTGAACCTGATCAGCTGATCGGGTCCTTACAGCGTCCGGTCCAGACAGAAGGATGAGAGGACGGAGGACGGGGGAGGAATCGGCCTCCCCCCAGATCCACGTAGGCCTACAGAGCTACAGGTTCAGTCCACTACAAGGAGGTTGGTGCAACATTTCATCATCTTGGCCTGAAGAGTTCATTGTGTTCATCACAGCAGCATGAACGTCTCTGCCGCAGGGCTGTTGAGTGGAACCGCTTTGATTTGTTTTGCTGGTCACAAAGACGTCTTCGTCGTCAGAAAACAATATTTCTGTTCTTCACTTTTCATATGACGAGACGTCTTTGTGGCAGAATTTAAAGAGCTCATCATAACTTAGATATTTCACTCAGGCTGTGACACGAACTGACACATTTGACCCTCTATGCCTCCTTGTTATTTCTCCACCTGCATACTGAAGAGAGATCTGATGTTTATTTTATCTTGTCTGAATATAATCTAAAAAACTTGAACTACCATTGTTTGTAAGCCGACTGATAAAGAAGGGACTTCCTGCCTCTTCAAGGACAACACAGCCAGGCCCCTCAGAGAACACGCTCCAACAGACTGAGAGTTCTGGTGATTCAGTCGGATTGTTGTTGTCCCCGAGTGACCCAAGAATCAATTCATGCTCAAACTAATAACCCTGTTACCATAGTTTCAATCATCCTCCACATGTTTGTGTTCATTACCAAAGCAAAACTAATCAAAGCAGGTCCACTCAACAGCCCTGCAGCAGAGAGGTTTACTGTGATGAACACACTGAACTCTTCAGGCCAAGATGATGAAATGTTGCACAGACCTCCTTAGTGGACTGAACCTGTAGCTCTGTAGGCCTGCGTGGATCTGGGGGAGGCCGATCCTCCCGTCCTCTACTCCTCCGTCCTCCTTCCTCTCCTCCTTTCACCGTCCGTCCGGATTTAACCCAATACACAAAATGCATTTTATGTTTTTTTTGAGAAAAAAAAGACGAATATTAGCTGTTTGTGGCTGCGTCCAGTACAATATTTGTAATGTTTGGTATTGAAGTAATCCAAAAGTATTCATACGAAGTTATGTTTTTTGTTGCAAACCATTGGATTAAGTGACATAAAATGTGTTTTTAATCCTCAGAGCCAATTTGCAGGAGTTTGCGTTGCAGTTCCCTGTTACTGTCAGTAGAGGTCAATGCAAACCAAGGGTTACCCAATCTCTTTATCTACTATCCAAAGCAAATACTGTGCTGTAGCCTGTGTGTATGTATGCGTGTGTGTGTCTGCTGTTGAAGAAGGTAAACAAATCATAAGCATACAAGCTTGTGTACAGTGAATTTATGATGACCTGTATATCACATCATTATATTACCTCCTGCGGTGCCGCCATAGCACGTGGCCTTATAGTAATGATGCGTTTGTGGTATTGAACTGTGAATTTATACACAATACAAAAATGCATAGAAATTGATATTTGGACATGTGTTCATATCTCTGTCACGGATGAATATACAGTAACACACGCGCCCACCTGCCTTTAATAATGGGGGATGATTTCCGTAAATGGACCGGGAGTTGGCGTCCCTTTAAACCGCGCACAGCTGTGGAGAGCTGCGTGACTGTTCGCCGCTGTACCCGCTTTCCGCACGCGCGCCATTGGCCGCCACCGTGGTGTGGGCGGGGACACGACGCTCTGACTCACCTCTGAGTCACCGCACGACATGTCTGTCACACAGCGCCTGCTGCCGCGTTCGAGTACTGCGTGAATAAACGGATATTTTACAAGCGTGTCAAATATACATCCCCATGGGGAAGAAAAATAAACACAGCAGGGGTAACCTATATGGGTATGTGTACATATTATGCTATACGTATAGTTTAATGTGCTTTGTTTAGAATTGTCAAAATACGGGATGTAAATTAACAAACCTGCATTTTAAGCTAGTCTAAAACTGTAACACGTTAGCCCTATAGCTTATTGAAAGCTGAGGTAAACTGTCATTTATTATTGTATTATAATTGTATTATAATTGCTCTACAGTGAGCCGAACGTTTGTGAGGCAGTGACCGCCTACGGACGGAGGAGCGTCTTTGCATTTACTATCTGCCTCACGGTACGTAAACGCGGCACCAGACGGACTGTTCTGACATGACTTCGCATTGGCCGCGATCTGTGACATTGGAGGCGTTGGGGAGCCTCTGCGTGGTCCATCAGTTTGTTTTTTTAGGTACAAAATTGAAAACAGACGCCTCGACCTGTGAGTGAGCTTCCTGCCGTCACAAAACTCGCCCGGCAATTTCTTTCAAATCTATTTTTCTACTTTAGCACCGTGCTGGACGTATCTGCCATAGAGGGTGAGTGTCTCCAAACTGCATCTTGAACTCTGGTGTTGGTGTCTGCTGCTCTTTGGTTTGTGACTGCAAGTTACGTTACCCCGTACCTCTCTCTCTCTCTGTGCGTGCACTTGTACATGCCTCCTTAATATTTAAGCTCCTGAAACATTTTAAGAAAGTAGTTCCTCGTATAAAAACGTGGAATTCCCGTTACGCGTCAGTGTCTCGCGCTTGCACAGGGTACCTACCGCCAATAACAACCGGGAAAATGGTTGTTATTGGATGTTTCTTATTTCTTAAAGCAAGTACGCGACAGAACAATGCGTCAGATATAGTCAGCGTATTCAATCGAAGCTGCTCTTCAAATCGGCATACACGTGACTCACCGAATATGACTTATTATCATGAAATCTTACATTTTGGAAATTGTGCCCCTTTCACCGACATTCCTCCTCTATTGATACAGTGGGACTGCTCGTAATGAGCCGGGTGAATCCATTCTAAAAGTTTAAACTATATGAAATGTGTTGTGTTATATATTATTTGCATGCCGAATTTCGCGGGGTTGTACAGATTAACATATTTGCCAGTAAGATCCATAATTTGTCAGATTTATGTGAAAATATAACCTGTCAGGGTTTGGATACACGCCAATGTGTACTCTCGTCGCTCAGAGGAAAGCAGCGCGCATTTTGCCGTTTGTTGTGCTGCTGCTGCTGCCTGTGTTATATAACCAAGTTGTCATTAAGCTCCCCCCACACACACACACACACACACGCACGCACACGCACACACTCGCATGCACACACAACCACCACTGACTGATCTGCTGCTGCGCTGCTCAAGTGCAGCACAGCATTCCCTACTTGGGCCTGATCCACAGTGAGTGTTAGAAGGCTGTGTGTGTGTGTGTGTGTGTGTGTGTGTGTGTGTGTGTGTGTGTCTGTGTGTGTGTGTGTGTGTGTGTGTCAAGTTGAAACTGTAAGGAAAAAAATAATTGTAGGATGAATTTGTTTCAAATTGTTCTGATTATTATTAGGCGATTCTTTTTGTCCTTAGTGTTCTCATGTGAAGCTTGGACACTCCCTTTTGCACGTGCACCCACAAAGTAAACACATCAGCATGTTGCAATGCTGTCACAAAGTTTCTACTGTGGTTTTAATAGTGTAGTCGTTCTCGAGGACGAGGCCCATATATCTATATTTCTATTTTTTATTTGTTCGTTGTTGCTGGTATCATCCCATCAAGTCTATAATGTTGCCATGGAGATTCACTCGGTGTAAGTTTTTCTCGCCAAGTGGTGGAAAGTACACAATTAGCACAGTATACTGTCAGCTACTGCGGTACAATATTTTCACGGTACCTTTTATGTAAGTATTTCCCTTTCTATGCCACTTTTAAAATAACCATTCACAATAAAAGCAGAGATTAAAGAAAAGTCTAACAAATGAAATTCAATGTTTGTGGAGCAGAACGTTGTATTTGCTTCATGCCTTCGGCCTCCAAGGGAAGAAATCTAGCTCCACCTCGAGACCAGCTGCTACAGTAAAATGCTGCATGCGCTTCAGCGCATCATTATTTGCAATATTCATAACCTCATATATAATAACCTGTCAGTAACTGGAGCCATTTTTCAGCTAAATTAATATTTTTACTTTTGAAACTATTAGTACATGTTGTTTTTACATGTTTACTTGTAGTGGAGTATTTTTATATTGTGTTATTGGTACTATTACTCAAGTACCTCTGAATACTTACTACTGCATTCATGATGACTTTAAGGAGTACTATATGGTCACTTTCTCTACTCTTATTGTAGTACTACAGGATTGTCTGTACCTTTTTACAGATATTTCCACAGCATCCATACAACATGTATACTCTCTGTATGGGTACTGTGTCAGTCAGTCAGCCTGTCTGGCCTGTGTTGGACTGGCTTGGATGAATCGGCTGCCATCAAATGGCCACGGGAGTGCCGGAATTTTGTCCTCGGGATTACACAAAAGCAACCGGGCTTCTAATTTAGCAGATAATCCAGATTAAGGTGCCGCGGTTCGTCTGAGTTCCCAGCCTGGGACTACGAAGCTGGCAGACAGAATCATCCGCCGTCCAGCGTTCACAGTCTCATGTCTGGACACAGAAGGGTGATGCATTCAGGACCCCGAGCTAAGGTCGGGTCCCTACAGTACATCTTTTTAAACTCACTTTATGAACAGAGTAAACTTGATGCCATGTCCGCATTTTATAAACTCCCAGTAGAAACCAGTTCACCTGCTGTCTGTTGAGGGTACTCTGATGTTACTCTTTCTAGATAGAATTCTTGCGGCTTTTATCAAATCTCAGCTGGTGCTCCAAGAGAAGCATGGGCGAGTTTGTTCTCCCCCAACCAAATGAACCGAACTCGATGCTCTGGAGCTCGAATAAACCGTCCCCTACAAATGAGCTGTGACTGCAGGTTGAAATCTTAACAAAAAGGTCTTAATAAGCGCCCGACCATCTCACAGGGTGCACCTATGTGGTGGCAGATGGCGGCCTAAAGCCGGTGGGAAGAAGTCGCTTGAAGCTGCAAACATGTCAGCCATGTTGTCTGCTCAAAACGTCCTGGAACAGGTCGCTGAACTCAATCTTTCTCCCCCACGTTTAAGTGGCTCTGAATGGCCTCCAACCAATACCCGCTGCATTCAGAACAAATCATCTCCTGTGGTAAAAATGGTTAAGTTAACCAATTTAAGAAGAACAGATCAGGGTTTGAAACCATTAACTGCTGGTTAGCGCTTCTGTTTTGTCTCACCTTCTCCTAAAAATGCATTTTGCATCCAGTATGGAGAATCTGACAGAGAGACAGAGAGAGACTCAGCTCTGTGAACTATAAATAGATAGTGGGAGAGCGGTGGTGGTGGTAGCATCATCATCATCACCACACAATAATCCCTCTCCCCGGCACTAGCCCCAGCAGTGAACAGGTATGAGCAGGGTTATCTGGTGAACACGAGCCCCTGGCCCTCCGCTCAGGTTCTCTGTGTGTAAATGCTGTATTAAGCTTGTTAATGTGGACCCTCTGGATAAAGGAGAATGCTTCACCCCGGCCCGAACAGTCTAAATTCAGAATAATCCTTTAAAATTGGTCGTGTATACGGGGAGGACTTCCCAGTCCATCAGACAGCAGGCGGAGGTGAAGATCATGTTCCTGCAATATTGTGGGCTTTACCTGCCATTTGTTGAATGTCATGCCGGACCCTCGCTGATCAGCTATCACTCTGCATTTAAAAAAGATTGACTACTATTAGTTCCAGTCCCCAGACATATTGCTCTTGACTCATTTCTAGTTGTATTATTACCATAGGCTGAAGATAAGAAGTGGACGTAATCATCGTGACGTCACCCATTGGTTTGTGGACTGCTAATTAGAAGCCTCAAGTTTGTGGATTTCGCCATCTTGGATTACGGCCATCGCCATGTTGTTTTTTAATGAACTAATGAACGGAACCGTTACCATATTTGGAATGTGGAGGAGTGATGTAGAGACGCCGTACGACTCTGGTAGAGGCAGCAACCTGTCAATCACAGTAGCCCCGCCCTAAAGCATACTCTGCTTTATGGTCTGTTTGACTCTAAATGGACCATCATTTACTAAATGAACATCATGCTGTATTGAAGAAGACTTGAAACTAGAGACTGAGACCATAAACTCATGTTTGCAATGTTTACTGAGGTAATAAATCAAGAGAGAAGTAGAGTCATTTTCTCATAGAATTCTATACAATTAGTCTTCTTTTTGCAACCAGAGGAGTCTCCCCCTGCTGGTCAGTAGAGAGAATGCAAGTTTTAAGACTCTTCCACATTGGTTTCACTCGTCAGAACCGGAGGTTTATGCCTGAGTATTATGAATGGAAATGGGTCGTTGAAAATGCTCTTGGAAAGCTTGCTATTGCAGTATTGTTGTGGAATTGACCATTCGCTAACCTTACCGTTACTACGCCTGTCGAGCTTATGGTTGTCTTACAGCGCATCAATCTCTATGAACAGATATCTGCATGTATATAAACATAAGAGGAAGTCTTGGGCCGGATATTCGCTGAAACCCCAGAAATATTAACCGTTGGCCCCAGATGCTAAATTTGCAGTCAGACCGATAGACGGTAGATTTGATATGCTGGAGGTAGCTGATTAAACCAAGATGTTTCCAGCTTACTTGCCTTAAAACCCAAATCTTGCGAAAAGGGTTAATTTTTCTTGATATTGTGCCAAAAGACTGGGGCTAAAACTAACAGTTTACATTTTTGCGCTTGTGTTTTCGGAAAGCCCAAAAAAAGACAAAAGACTCCAAAATATTTAAATGCAGAGCATTTTTCTCAACTACATTCCCATGCACGCCCCTCCAACGCGTGGACAAGCAATCTAAAGCTTGACAGGCCTAGTTCCTATAGTTACGGTTGCGATGCTAGGATTATACGTTCCCTGTTCATGGGGAAACACTCAAGTTTTCAGTTTTATTTTCTTTGGAAAACCTGTAAAGCTCGTGCACGTCTTCATCCCGTCCAAAAACATCAGCAGGAACATAACAGACAAAATCGACCAAATACAAGTCGTGTCAACTCTTTCATCAAAATGCAGTGTGTTCGCTCCCATGTGTAATGCGTGTTTGCCATTTTTTTTCCGACTAATGAAGTCATAAGTCATCGATGGGTGTGAGAGGTCGTCATGACAACGAAGTGTGCAATTCATATTTCGGAAGGATTCACAGCAGCATTTGCACCTCAGTCAGCAGTGCTTATTTAATGAGGGACGAAGGTGCAAACATGCGTGTGTGTGGGAATGTGTGTGTGGGAATGTGTGTGCGTGCTCGTGGCGGCTCTGTATTCTCAGTGCCTTTACTTTCAGCAAAGTGTTCACCATCAGCCCATCCCTTCAGGCACTGACCTCCTTTTCATTACCCACAAAGCGGCACCTTTTCTTCTTTCCTTCTCTTTCTCTCTAGTGATGGTGTGTGTGTGTGTGTGTGTGTGTGTGTGTGTGTGCGTGTGTGTGTGTCACCTTATCCAACTTTGCTTGAAAGATCAACTGTGAGGCATCAGAGAGCGGAAAAGGACTACAAGACATTTTCACATACTGTTGATATTTGATACTTTATGTGTAGTGTATAATGTGATTTTTCTTTTTTTTACGATAAATACATTGTTAGAATACTTGAAATTAGGCATGGAAGTTGATTCTTGACCTCGGAACAAAAAAAATCGAACTCAAGGTCCACATATTTGCTTTTTCCTTAGCTTTTAATCATGTCACATGGTTTTCATCAGTAGATGGAGTTTATTCGGATGTTATGTCTGTGTTGGTTTAAAAGTTACAGTAATAAGGTTTAAAGTGCTGAAGAAAGCTAGTAAGAGGACCTTGATTTTAATTATAAAACACCTGTACCACCGTTGATTACAAGCTGGTCAGTTTAATTGCTATCTTTTTCATTTTCTTTAGATCTTCTGTTTGAATTATCAAAATTATTATTTGCATATATTTTCCCAACAAGCAACAGTGTTGTAGGTGCTTCATCATGTAAAATGATGTGATTGGAGGGAACCTTTTAGCTCCTATAGGCCTCACAATATAATCATGATTCATTACATTATACATGTTGTTTTCCGTGGTACTTACAATATCATGTAGTAGTATCTAATGTCTGTGGAAGTGCAGCAGCACTGAGACATCCTGAGGAGACAAGACTAAGTATAGATCTGAGGCACATATAGTGTACATGCAGAACACACATATGCACACACACACACACACACACACACACACACACACACACACACACACACACACACACACACACACACACACGTGGAAGAGCAGCGTTTGCAGAGAAGCCCTCTTAACGTGAGCCAAAAGAAGTATTAATAATAGATAAGACTGCATTCAGATAGACAGACAGACAGACAGACAGACAGACAGACAGACAGACAGATAATGTAATATTATGTGCCCATGAGACCAGGTGGATGAAAGCTCTGGAAAAGATAGTGGCCCTTAAATGAAATCTTTTTTAGCTACTGTTTTCAAGTTGTTTTTTTCATGATCTATGAAGCTTACTGTTGAACACATATAGAACTGCACATCTAGTTTGTGGGTATTTAAATGTTTAGATTTGAACACAGTCTTTTTGCAGTTCTTGTTGAGAAGACTACACCCTCCCAGCCCCTCATACATAAATTAAGGGACACACGGCGGCAATGTTGAGTTGTTTGGATGTTATCATGTTACCTCCCTCAGCATAGTGACTCACATCTCCAATACCTGTATTATGGTAGTCCAAGTTACATCATGTCCTCTGTAAGAATACCCGCCCTATTTAATGCCACACCCGCTAACCGTACTCCAGGGTTGAACCGTACCCTGGAGCCTTTTTTAATTTGGGTTGACTGCTGTACTATCTGTCTATTCTCACATTTGCTACCACTGAATTTGATGAATTTACAGTTCATCAGACCACAAATGAAACAATAATGAGCTAGCACACCCGCCCCCTCACTCCAAGCCACTATAGGTTCGACTAGTTCGCCGGTCGGAGAGCGGTCGGCAGCTCCGGTATTCTCTTAGCAGTGGGGAGTGACAGACCCAGCCGCTGCTGCCGCGGACCACCAGCCTGCTGTTCGGGTAACTTTCTGCAACCAGTGTAACACAAAAACATGGTGGAATCAGCAAGTTGCTAGCAAACTAGCCAGCCACTAAATAAGTCAAATGTAACAACTTTGCTTCTTTCGCACAGTCTTGTCACAGCGTAGGGCAGCACATCGTGAGAGCATGGTGGAATTAGCAAGCAAGCTAACTAGCTAACTAGCCAGCCACTAAATTAGTCAAATTTAACAACTTTGTTTCATCCGTACACTCTTTTTACAGCAAGGAAAGCACATCATACTCGTGGAGGCAACAGTCGAGTCGTACAAAGAGCCAACTTTATCACCAATAATCAAACGACATTTCCACAGTTTTTGCCTTTGTGAATGCAAACCGGACCAGTTGGACAATCGCTCCTCGCATTGGTTCGATTCGGGAGCCGGACCTTATGGTGTATATAGATATTACCTGAATTGTTTACTGAGATATTGAAAGTGTATTGCTTGCTTGAATAGCTGGTATGAAAATGTATATTTACATGTAAAAGTGAGCACAAATTCAATATCCAGGACTCGCTCTAGCCTGTTCAGTATTCCCCACAGTACAGTGTGCTATCACTAACACTATATTGCATTAGGGGCTGTCCAGCCATGGCAAATCTTCACTGAGTGAGGAAGTGTTAACAGGCCAGCCCTGATATTGGGATATTTGGCTTGCAGCCGCCGTATGATTATGGCCTAATGATTATATACTTAGTTTCACAGTGCTGTGTCAGCTTGGCAGCCATTCAAGTGGCTGATATCTGTGTCAATGGTACAGAGTAGCATTTGGTGAGATTGTTGTTTGGGTCTCTGGCTGGATAATGGTGTGGGTAACACCGTAATTTGGGCTTTGGAAGCGAGTTGCGTGCTTATGGGGCAACAAAATGCACGCGCCGTTCCAGCAGGTCATGCGTGCACATAGTTACTATAGAGATCCATTGGAAAGGTCGTAATGCACCGGATTTCTGATATGTGGGGAACTGGTTTCACTTTGCCTTGTGTTGCATTGCTCCCTTATGAGGGCAAAGGTAGACTGTGCACTGCAGGGGCCCCCAACCCTGAGGGTCTGGGTCCCCCGAGAGGTCTCAAGAACAATCGGAGGGGTCACAAAAAAAACAACACACACCCTCTAAACAGAATTTGTTTTAGTTTTTTGTCAGGATTTCCTTACATCTGTGCTTTTTTCTGGTGAAATGATGGAGAGTTTACCTCTTTAGGCTTCTAAATTCATGTAAATGATTTAAACTCAAAGGGGATAATCGCTCATTCGGCATTGCTTAGCTATAAAGGATCACAAGCCAAAAAGGTTACGAACCAGTGGTGTATTTGCGGTCTATTGTCTACCATACTGACATTTAAGTACTGTAGATTTTGACTTTAATTTAAAGTTGTTAAACTGTGTATAGTCTATTTGAATCCTGTTTAATCACTCCTGGAGGATAAAAGTATATAAAAATGTGCAGATTGTGCTGCACATGCTGCAAATATAAATATAAATAAGTACAAATGACTCTGCAGTAGTCGCGAGTATTTATCAGCTTCAGCTCTGATTGGCGGTGATAGAAGCCCTCTGAGGCAAATCTGTGATTTTGGGCTATACTAAATAAATTGTATTGAATTGATTGGAAACATGACATTATAATAAATAAAATCAACAGCTACTTGGAGAATTATTATACGTTTTATCATACAAAATTATACAATTAATATGCTATCCTCAAAGCCACCAGACTCCAGTCAGAGAACAGTCATTTTACCACACTGATCATCGAAACACACTTTCAAACCCGAAAAAAGAAAACTCATCCAAAGCGTCTTTGTTGGTCCTTCCACTGTTACAACAACCCCTACTCTGGTTTAAGAGTTTGAAACAGACACTGAAAAAGTAACCTATACTTTTAAAATAATATATTTAAAAAAATAATAACAAAAAGAAGCACCATTTATGGTTGATGGATGATTTTTAATGCATATCTTGAAAATCAATGAAAATTTGATCACAAAAAAAAAAGGAAACACCATGACATTTTCACTGTTTACTAACCCTTCTTCCGGTGCCGACCATGACGTCGAAACCGGACACACCAAGAAAAAAAAAACGAAAGGCCAGTGCAACATAAGCACGGCATACTCGCTATGAGAAAAAAGAGTCTATCGCCTATTTTTGCAGGTTTTCCTGTGTTTAAAAAACCTGTATGAACGTGCTAATTTGGTGGTTTTAGATTCCCTGAATGTGTGTGTGTTCATGTGTGTGTGCATGTGTGCGCGTGCGTAGCTGAGGCCAGTTCTCATGGCTGGCTTGTTCTGTAGCGGATTTTTCTGCTCAATAATTGATGTGGAGGACACCAAACACATCGCTCTGCCATATAAGGACCGTGTGTGTGTTTGTGTGTTTGTGTGGTTGTATTGTGTTTCTCTGTGTATACTGGGACTGGTGCTTGCACAGTTTGCAGAGCCAGACTGGGCTGCTTCTGAGGGATTTGGTGTAAGACGGTTGTAGACGAGACTGGGACACACTGTTTCAGACTGTCTCGGTTTAGCCTTGAACCAAACCAAACTGGACCACTCTGGACAAGCCCGAGCTCAGGCAGACCGGACTTGTGCGGACTGGAAGCAGATGGATGTTTTTAGTGGTGTGCTTAGATAAGATGGGACCAGATGAGTCTGGACTGGTTTTAGTTCAGATCACGTTTCCTAGAATTTTCCATTCTATTCGTTGTTGTGTTCCCAGAGCGGGCAGAAGCATTCTCAGGTTTTCCACCGTGTGTTATTTACAGAAAATCTAGTTGTCTCTAGTCTCTAGTCTCTAGCTGAAAGAGCTGGTAAGCAAAGCATTTTTTTCTTACAGGTTTGGTTTGGCTCACAATCACCGTGCCGAAGGAGAAAATTAAACTAAATATTTAGCAGTCTGGCTTATTTATTTTTTTGCCCTCTAGTCATTGCCCGCTCCGACTGCTTTCCCTCTGATTGTTACAAAGACACATTTTATTTCCTATAGCTGCTCCATTTTTGTCCCATCTCAAATCATCGGGACCTCTGTGTTCATTTGTGTGTTTGGGTGACATTACAGCTGCAAATGAAAAAATGGAAACACGAAATACAGAATCTGGTAGCGGCAGCAACCTGTCAATCACAGTAAGCCCGCCCTAAAGCATACTCTGCTTTATGGTCTGTTTGACTCTAAATGGACCATCATTTACTAAATGAACATCATGCTGTGTTGAAGAAGACTTGAAACTAGAGATTGAGACCATAAACTCATGTTTACAATGTTTACTGAGGGAATAAATCAAGAGAGAAGTAGAGTCATTTTTTCATAGACTTCTATACAATCTGACTTTTTTTTTTGCAACCGGAGGAGTCGCCTCCTGCTGGACAGTAAAGAGAATACAAGTTTAAAGACACTTCCTCATTGGCTTCACTCGTCAGAACCGGAGGTTTCTGCCTGATCGAAGCCAGTGAAAGTAATAAAGGAACCAGTTCCTCCTCTCACGCCACAACCGATATGATTCAGCAAGCTGAATCCGGTCAAGTGTCAACCGTAAGGGATTTCTGGTCCAATCTCACCTATTAACGAGGTGCATGGAAATCAGATGTCAAAAACTCCACAGTCAACACTTGTAGCGGCAAACTTGTTGCCTTACCACGAGATTCGCTGTTTTGAATGAAAAATATACGTCACCCTAGTGCAGGGGTGGCCAACCCGCGGCTCGCGAGCCGCATGCGGCTCTTTGCCCGGTTTCATGCGGCTCTTACGTTCATATCGAAGTTTGTATTTGTGTTTTTTTAATGTTCGTGTTCGCTTCGCTTGAGTTAAATAGGGTATTTTCGTCAAACGCGCATGTGCGGCCACAGATTACGTTCCTCGTCGACCCATTTAACGCCGAGACGGACTGTTTGAAAGCCCCGCTTTAAGTAAAAATGTAAAAGTCGGACAATTTACAAATATCCGTTGTATCGCGCAAGGCGGAGCTCCTCCCCGATCCGCACGCGCCGCGCACACCTCCACCAGCGTATGTGACAGCAGCAGCAGCAGCCACCCTCCCCGCCGACGAAGAAGGAGCAGCAGCACCCCCCCCCCGCCGACAACCGGCCCTTTGGGGGCAACCATGATGCTGATGTGGCCCCAGAGCGACAATGAGTTTGACACCCCTGGTGTACACAATGTTCATTGTTGAAAATGACTGGCCTGTGGTCTTAGGAGTCAATTTCTGTCATTATCATATTGGTGTGTGACATTTACAATAAATCTGGCTGAGCAAAGGTATGTGTGTGTGTGAGGAAGGGATAGGGTGATGTTCATGTGTGCCCATGTGTATGATGTGGCTCTTTTCGGTAACACAGTAAAAAATGTGGCTCTTGGTCTCTGACTGGTTGGCCACCCCTGCCCTAGTGATTTGTGTGGATCTCAAGAAGTGAGCAGTGCCTGGGTAGACACATTGCACTTTAGGGAGTTAACCTTAAGATTGGTTGGTGTGTAAAAAATGTCCTGCCCGACTACCATCAGCCTTAACATCCGGCGATTGCCAATATATTTGTGCAGGCGCGTGTGCGCCACACCGAGTACATCGCCAGTTTGCCGATACCCGATATATTCGTCCAATCGCCCCAACCCATAGTTAACATATGTAATACACCTCTTGCCTGTGACGTCAGAGTGAGGGCGGGTCCAGAGAATTCGGCACAACCAAAAAGATGTAATCCAAGCTGACACAAACGAGATTGAGCAGATAAAAAGCTGTTTTTACACACAATCATACAATAATCTATGTGATTATGTCTGCAGGGAGAAAAAAAACAACATGTAGTTCTTCTTCTACTGCTGAAGCTGGACGCGCTGCGTTGCAAAGCGAAAGTTCGGCCCCATTTTCTGTCACCTTTTCCATCTCACTGGAGTTTGCAGGCTGGAGCTTTATTGTGAGGCCGACGTAATTCCGCTTATGGCCTTCTAAAGTGTGCACGCGGCCCGGACCCTCGGCCCACTGGGGGCCCCGAAGGCTCCAGATTCACTAAGTAGTAACTAGTTTATGAAAAACTGCAGATTTGTTTGTTAATATTGTATGCTCATTATAGACCCCGTTTAAAATCGTTCTTATTTCAGTTTATATTTTCGATGTATTGTCGATGTAGACAATAGGGCCTCTGCCTTTTTGCCACAGTGCAGCCTATTGTGTGAATCCAGCTCTGGTCATTTACCAATTAAAACTAAGCCACTGAGATTTCTGGTCATTTCCCTGGATTCTGAAAATGTATTTTGACAGACTATACGGTTGCCTCGTACCCACTTTCAGCTGAGGTCTGTCAAAAGCGTTCTTCAAAACTTTAAAAAAATGCGACAGAAGAAGCAGGTCTTGGGGAAATAGTTACAGCAGTCAGAGGACTTTTATCACAAAATGACCATCACGCACTGATGATATATAACACAGGTTATTTGAGTTGCACAAACAACCATGCATATTTCCTGAGCTGTGGTTTGCTACAGGCTACTTAACAATATTTAAAATAACAATGGAAGCTCTGGTTCGGTGCTCAGTTTTTACTTACATGTATGTGCACCCTGAACATATTACTCACTGCTTTGTGTCCACTTCTTTTCTGGACCAACATATGTTTTCCTCAAAAAGAGTATGTATGTGTATATATATATATATATATATATATATATATATATATATATATATATATATATATATATATATATATATATATATATATATATATATATATTGTGTGTGTGTGTGAGAGAGGAGTGTGGACAAAGGACTGGGTGTCTGGAGAGAGGGTGCTGGGAGGGGAGAAGGGGGCGATGGGTGGGAGTCTGCAGGGGACGGCTGGCTGGCTGTGTTTATGGATGTGAGTTTCGGGGGGCAAAGGTGGGGGTGTGTGTGTGTGTGTGTGTGTGTGTGTGTGTGTGTGTGTGTGTGTGTGTGTGTGTGTGTGTGTGTGTGTGTGCGCGTGTGTGTGTGCATGTGCATTCATCTACATATCTGTCTGCATATGTCTAAGAGCATGCATCTACTGATCTGCCGGCAAACCCGTCTGTGTGTGCGCATTGCCTGCCTCTTCGTAGCCTTGTGTGTGTGTGTGTGTGTGTGTGTGTTCCTTTGTTTTGCTCTGGGTTGCCGGGTGATGGGACCAGCTGGGAGGGCTGAAGCCATTCACTTCCCTTCTGCTACCCTGAAGGCAGCCAGCAGGAGGGGAGGGGGGGGGGAGAAATGAGAGGAGAAAAGCGAGGCAGAGCTGTTTAAACCTCATTGCAAAGAGACAGAGGGAGGGATCGACGGCAATCGGATGGAACAGAGAGAGTGAGAGTGAGAGTGAGAGTGAGAGTGAGGGCGAAGGCAGAGGGGTGAGAGGAAGTTTTGAACGCGGCTCAGAGTGAAGGAAGAGACTCGTGAAGGAAAGTGTGTGGGGGGGGGGGGGCTGAACGAATGTCGGACTGAATCGTGATAGAGCAGCGGAGCTGACTCAGCCAGTCTGGTCTGGCGTAGGAGGGCGCCAGCAGGGGGGGGTAGAAGTAATAGATTACCGTGCATGAAATTGTATTACTATAATCAGATTACTATCAATATTATGGAACTAAAAAAAAACTTGCATTCAGAGATGTTTAGTTGCAAAGTTTCGGTACCTAGACCTTCGTCAGGTTACTTTACAAGACAGTAGTAGAGCATGTCTTGATTAGGTTGGTGGAGCCCCATGGACCAATCAGGTCACACTACAGAATGGCATAACTCAATCAGATCGAGGAATCATAATGGTAGTATCATGGCACCAAAGGCCCGTAATGCGAGCATGAAAACCTCATCCTCAAAATCTCATACGGAAATAGTTTGTTGAAAATAGATCAAAATGCACGTGAAGAAAAGATGCCATGCCGAGATGAATTTTTTAAATGTGCATTTCAAAATTGAGTGGAACTTAACAAAAATGTCTTCTAGAGCATGAAGAAATGGGATGAGAGAAAAGATATATGAAAAGGCTATCAAGAAGTTCATAGCGACAAAACCCGTCATAAAAAGATCATATAATAAAATGCAAATGTAATCCAATTGGGATCCAATATCAACATTAGAAAAAACATTGGCATATAATCAGGATTGTGTGATGTTCAAATCCCCCTACTGACGATAAGAAAAACAAGGGTATTCAAAGTTATCGTCCAAAAACCACATATCTATATATGAACTGGTTAGCATATGTTACAAAACCCATAAGTATGTAGGGACAGTAAGTGCTATTTTATACAAGGACGTGCCTTGATCAAGATATCAGGTCAATTACCCGCCCTCGTACAGTTTCACCATCGTTGACTAGTCAGTCCCAGAAATCATTTTGTATGTTATCCACGTAATCATGAACCAGGAATTCTAAAGATCGCAAAAGCACACACGGTGGGCGAGGTGGATGGGTCCAACAAATGAGCTTTCGATGTTTTTGCCACGTAACTTGCGTACTCCAGTAACAGTACTTTCGTAGTTATTTTAACCCAAAGGACGATCTTTTCCTAAACCTCACTAAGTATTTCACGATCCTTTCCGAAAGCTAACCAAGTAGTGTTGTTGCCTGAACCTAACTGAGTTTCCTGTGAAGATGAAAGTTTACTTTGAAAAGACCGTATCCAATCCCTGTGTGGATGAAAGGCCAAAGGAGTTAAAACAGTGTTTTTTAAAATTTCATCTTTAGTATGGACGTCCTTACATGGTGTCGTCTCAGATAAGAGATGATGTCAGATATGAAATTGTATTGAAATCAGGGCCCGGTGTGTTATGGTCCAATGTGGTTTCTGTTTGGGGGAAGTGAAAGGGTTGTTTTGGGGTTGTTGGTCCGTCCGTCTGTCGGCCCGTCCGTCCCTTTCTCGTGAGCCATATAGCTCAGGAACACCTAGAGTATATTTCTTCAAATTTGTCATGAACTGATTAGAATTTGGTGGTCAAAAGTCACTGTGACCTCGCAAAACACGTTTCTGGCCATAACTCAACAATGAATATACTAATTATGACAATTTCACACAATTGTCGAATCAGATAAAATGATGAAGAGATGAAATTTTGGACGGACATGGACATAAGCTGCAACTCGACCGGTTGGTGGAGGCATACAACCGTGAGGCAGTAATTCAAGTTTCAATCTATCAGACTGTTTTCTTTGCTTTTGCATTTCATTTCCTACTTTTTGCACATTTTTCTGACTTTATCCCTGATAAAAGGATATAATAAGAAAAACAGAAGGGAGAGAAGGCTTCGTAAAAGAAAAAAACCTCGAAAAGAAAGATGGATAACCAGATGAACTGTAGTCGCTGGCTGCTGGTCTCTGAAGCTGAACCGCTGTGGCTGCTTCCTAGTGCCGTGACTTGTGAGTCGGCTCGCTTTCTCTCGAAGATTAATGATCTTCCTGTTTTTCAGCTCTGGTATCTCCCTCCACAGAGTTTTCACCGCAGTTTGAACTGAAGTGCACTTTGAAAAAAAAAAAAAAGATGCCGAATGTTTTGTTAGAGGCAAGACAGTGACGGTATGCGGGAGGGGACACATACACACATACACACATGTAACGAGTACACCAACTACTATTACTCTTTGCACCGCTATGACTGTCACCTTTACGGCTAATGACACCACTACCGTCACTTCCAGTATTATTACCACCACCACTTCCTCCACTCCAGCTAACTTGTGACCCAAACTGCAGGGACAAAAAGTTAAATGGTGGGAACTGAATTCTCAGCCATCAATGTGTTTTTGTTGAGTTTTTTTTTCCCCCCAGTGGACAGAGGTATCAGTGTCCCATCTACTGCTGGACTATTGGTGAGTTGTCCTGCTGGAATGTGTCACGCTCACCAGTTTGCTGTGGATGGGTTCACACGCACACACACACACACACACACACACACACACACACACACACATTAAAGAGTAAAACTTTTCACACAGCCTCAAGCCAAAAGCCATGAAAACAGTACTGTACTGTGTGTCGAAAGGTGGTTATTACAATTGCTCATACTGTCTTCATGACTGATTTGCAACATCATGTCAACTTTAAAACTTTTTTTTTTTTGGCGGCTGCTTTCAAATCAAATCAAATGTGATTTGGAGGCATTGCCTCTTGCTTGTTTTTGACATTTTACACTCTAATTAGTCTGTTGAACAACGTGCTAGTAAAGTCCGTGCATAGAGAGAAGTTATGAAACAAGGAAAACAGCCAAACGGACACAAAGAGAGACAGCAACACAGAGAGAGAGAGAGAGAGAGCAACAACGTCTTTCCTGTAAGTCACCTGACACTTGCGGCGTCACAGTCATGAGTAAACACCTCCCTCCTCTCTCTCTCTCTCTCTCTCTCTCTCTCTCTCTCTCTCTCTCTCTGTCTGGGTCGCCCATGTTCTTAGTCCAGGCACAAGCCCTCTCCCTGCAATGATGAAATGTTTTGTTTGGAGTGCCTTAGCTAGTCTCTATTTATAGACCTATCTCCCTAAATTCTTTAGGTTATGCAATTGGAGGAGGAAAACAATGATTTTGTTTATACAGTGGTTGTATTATTTTTAAGACCAAGACCAAACCAACAATGTGGAATTCTCACTTCCCT
The DNA here is from genome assembly GCF_910591455.1 of Pholis gunnellus. Lineage (NCBI taxonomy): Eukaryota > Metazoa > Chordata > Actinopteri > Perciformes > Pholidae > Pholis > Pholis gunnellus. The sequence continues at coordinate 4,716,980 of NC_136538.1, read as the reverse complement.
ACCTTGACTCTGACTCTCAGCCCCAAGTAGATTGGTTCCAAGAAAGACCGATTTTTTTTAAATTACTCAAAAATATTTTCTAATGGCTAAATAATTTCCAAAAACGGCTGGGCACTGTAACAAATGGTATTGCAACAGAAGAAAATTGTAAATTTCTTGGGAACTATTTTTCTGGTGTGGATTGATAAAACCGTCTAAGCAGTCTTACATTTACAACCTGCCCTTTGAGGGAAACCATGATGCTGATGTGGCCCAGAGTGAAAATGAGTTTGAGACCCCTGGTCTAAGCATAGGGCTAGAAACATAGAAGTAGAATAGTAGAAGGGACATTGAACTGTTTTCCACGGACATTTAACTCGTACAAAGAAAATAGCAATTGCTGTTAGTTGGTATGGTGACAACACACATCAGTGGGGCTGTAAAAGAAGAGGGCAGACGCAGCTCCAGAGACGGATGGTTGGCTGTTTAGCTTAGCTAGGTAGCTCGTCCTCCGGAGCGGCTGGGAGTGAGGCGGAGGGACCGTTAGAACCGATGGGCACCCGCCCACTGTTTGGCTTTTCTTCTGTAACTAGGGTAGCATTAAAGCATGGCGGAAGTAAGCTAGCTAGCTAACAACCTAGCCAGCTGTCCACCATGCTTTAATCAGTGGCGGGCCGTGCATTTTATACCTGGGCCTTCTGTGCTGTCCTACTACAGTTGAGTTAAGTTTGCTACAAAGTGACTTAGTGATCCCACAGTTTGCCTCATGATCACTCCCATACGACATACATTCAGTAAAGCAGCTGTTGAGTGTCACAGTAATATGAGTGTAAATGCTTAGATCCCCATCATCACAAGAAACCACTATTAAAAGTACAGAGTCAAGGCAACACGACTACATTTTGGGAGAATATTCGACTAACATGGCAGCACCGCAGGAAGCCAACTTACTTTGGTGACTTCTACTTCCCCTTTTGAAGTACATGAGTCAAGGCACTTAACAAGAGTGAAGTCTCAATGTAATAAGAATAAAGGAAGATGGTTGTGGGGGGACAGATGAACGGAGAGATTCCACTTTGCTTTGTGTTTATATCAATTAAAGTTGTATTGTACAACATTGGGGCACTAATCATGAATATATCAAGCAGTGTCAAGGATAAACCACCCTGTGTGCGTAGAAGGGTGTAGAGGGGGGAATGGCACACAATGACTGATAAAAAGAGACTGGTAGAGAGACAAAGAGAGAGAATAGGAGGAGGTGGAGACAAAGAAAGAGGGAAAGAGAATGAGAACGAAAGCAGATGGGTGTTTTTGGTGTTGAGCCCTTCCCCTCCCTCCTTTCCTCCTTGTCTCCCCCTCTCCCTCTGTGTTGCCACACCCATGTCTAATAGTATTTATAATATTCTCTGGTCCTCTTCACACACCCTCTCCCAATCTGCCGGCACTCATGGATGTTTCCACTAGGTTTTGCAAAAATAAAAAAATGTTAAGCCAAATATCAAAAGTTTGTATATTGTGCACATTGGATATAGTACTCATCAAAATGTTACATTTATATATCATCAAAGGGGAAATTGCACCGCCTGTGCACTTCACTTTTGGATAATTAGTTTCCAAATGTGACTCGAAATAAAAAGAATCAAAATGTTCTTTCACACTCTTCTCCAAACAAATCTATAAGAAAGCTGTGAATGTTTTTGGCATTAGATTGAGGCCTTGTGTCACGCGTTCAAAAATGAATAATGCCACGTGGTTAACACTTTAAGAGGATTGGTTTGTTTTTGGCAACAAAATTTTAATAAAATCTAACAACGTAATGTAACAACATAACATGACAACGTAACTTAACAACGTAACTTAACAAGGTAACTATATAACCTAACTACGTGACATAACAACCGCAACAACCTTTCAAGCATAGAATAATAACGATGTCCTGAGTAAATGTTCTTATGCAACAAGCGTTACAGAGTGACAACAGGCATAAAGACAGCGTTACTTTTGGTTTCACATAGGACACCAACAGCAGTGAAAGTCCTGTGTATTTTATGACCTATCCACCAACTAATTTCAATATCGGTCGTTTGATAACGGCTACTAAGTCACTTGTTTTCCGCGACGCTCGCTATTCAATTCCTTTGACCGAATGCAAAAATGTCGACATTCAACGTATGAACGGTTTGCAGGAATGTCAAATGCCAACATTTCTTTTCTGGACGACTGGACTGGACATTCACTTAATCCAGTGCTCTGGAGGACGTTTTTAAGAAGAATGTTGCACTACGGCTTGGGTTAGGATTGTAGTTCTGATGGTTAAGGCGTGTTCACACCAAATGCGATGAACGCAGCGAGATTACATACAAAGTGTATGTACAGACGCGATGAACGCGAATTTGCGATGGCGGGGGGCGTTTGGCGCGCCGCGAGTCAAAACGCCGAAACGCCGAATTGCCCCAAACGCAGAAGTTGAAATATTTGAACTTCTGCGAAAAAATCTCGTGATGCTCCAGCGCGATAGCCTTTCAGCGTTGAGTTGCTGCCCATGTCATCAGTGAAGTCCTGCTGTTGTTGAATCAGGAAATAAATGCTGTAGCCGCCATGTTCACCCAGAGCTCTACGATCCCTCATATCAGTAGAGACCGGACCAAACTATGTGTAGACATGTGTGTGTGTGTGAGTAAACCATATGGTACAAACAATGAAATAGACGCTACCGTATTTACGTCTAGATGACGTTATTGTGAGTGTTGATGGAGCTGCTATAATGTTAGCATAGCCTAGCACCGATCGATCCGAGCTCCATTGAGAAAACAAGTACAAATCGGCATCATTACGTAGTTATTTCGGAGTCCCTTTTTGTCGGTTTATTACCGTTAAATCACAGCCAAGTCAGTTTATTGTGTGTTCATACAGCTGTAGTAAACAGCCGACGTGTGGCTCGCTAGACACAGTGAGCTCGATGAAATCCACGGAGCTCCTCCGGACTATGTTATGAACCAGACATGACGGCGTTTAGTTTGCCATGATATCTGGGACTTCCACAACACGTACTAGGCAGAAATAGAGATTATTTGTCCACGGTTGATGGCGGACAGTTGAACGGCTTTCAGGCCGATAAGCCACGCCCCCTCTCCGGCGCGTCCAGCGCGATTCACGCGAATGAACACAAATAGTCCCCGGCGATACCGGCGGCGCGAATCATCGCGTTTGGTGTGAACACACCTTTAGAGTTATGGAATGGGAAAACAATTACCTTAATGACGGGATGTCCATATTTTATAAAAATGTGTCTGTCTATGTCAACCCTGTCTCCTCCAAAATTACGTTCCCACACAACCAAACTCAATTACGTTACGAGGGAGACTTTTTCATCGGGACCGAACGGTCGTAGTTATAAACCGTTTCAAACCCGTAAACAAAAAAGAAACAAAACTTTTTTAAAGATTTAGGCACACACCTTAGTTAGGTTTAGCAAAAAACATCATCTTTTGCATAAAATTACTATAGAATTGAAACAAAACACAAACGCAGAAAAAGTACTTGGTTAGGATTCTGCAACAATACTGCTATTTGGGTAGTACTACTCCCCCACCGCAAACTCCTCTCGACACAGAATTCTGCGGACTCATTTAAAATGTATTTGTAATACGTCAAAAGCAAGCGTAAGCCTATGACAAAATACGGTTCCCTGGAAACTTAATTCACAGTGCAGTTCCGTCGTATGGGAGCGTCATTTTTAGGAGACTTAGGTTTATGTAGACGCTACTTCAAGCCCATATTGTGAGAAACCAGTGGTGACTTTGTTTACATAAAACAGCAGTAGTAGTAGCAGTATTAGCAACAGTAATGATAAGTGGTACCTGTAATTGTAATTGTTTAAGTAGTAGTACAACTGTTCGTAGTAGGTGTCTTTACTGTAGTAGTAATATAAGTTGTTATGGTGGTGGTCGGTATTGCAGTAACAGAAACAGTAGTTGTAAAGGTTATAGTAATGGATTACTAAGCTACTGCAAGCTACTAGCCAAGTGTTATTGCATGTATTAATTCCTTCATAGAGTCAATAACAGGCTAATAGTAGTGTATAGTGATTCCTTTATTACTAAGACAGAGGACTCATCGATCACATAACTGATGGATAACGCACAGACCATGAATCAATCATTCCAGCTGTGTGTGTGTCACCGTGTCAATTTATAGACCCTGATGATGTAAAAAAAATGCCTGTGTGCTGTCACAGTGAGTATAAATGGAACATGACGGTCGGCGAACTAATTCCGGTGACTGCCGTAATCCTGCACGTTACCACCCAGAGGTGCAACATAGCGATGGGTGGAAGCGACAATGTAGCTGGGCCGGAGCGGTGAGTGGGACCAGTGAACTCACCATGAGTAAGGTTCACACTGATAGTGACACATAACATAACATGTAGCATGACGTGTTCTCTGTGATATTATTCTGATGATGTTAGCCTTTCATTATGGTTTCAATGCTTAAACTGTTAAACCTTTTGCATTGTGCTTTTTGGCAATTCTCTTTCTGATAGTCACTGAATTAAAATCAGCACCTCAGAAAAAATGAAATATATGGAAGAAAACTGCAGAAAAAGAGAGAAGAATACGGATGAAGCAACAGCAGAAAGGCAGGGGAGACAAGGAACGGGCAGATTTTGCACAGAGAGGGAAATAAAAGAAGAGCGAGGGAGAAATAAATACAGATAGATGGAGAGAGGGAGGGAGGGAGGGATGGATGTGGTGGGTGCAGCTCTCCAGTTGGTGTTGCTATGGCCCTGCCCTCCCTGCTCACTGAGCCATTTCCTGTTTTTGACCTGAAATCTTTATTTAGAGCCATCCCTCCTCGCTGCTCAGCATTCATGAGTCAACTCGGGAGTCCAGAGAGATGAACGCAGGACTTAAATCAGATCTCCATTCACCACAAAAGCTCTGCGTGCGCGCACGCACTGAGCTAACCTGCCCGTTAGCCGTACTCCAGCTGAGGTTTCATTCAGGCTGTTTGCATGATGCAGATATATTGAGCATAACAGGATATTCCCGTCTTTTATTATTAGTACAGCAGTTTCCACAAGCTTTTCTGTATGCACCGATTAGGCTGAGTCAGTTTATCCTTTTATTAAAAAGAAATCTCCTACATGTCATGCAGTCCACTGATGGACGTGTTTGTGTGTTGCAACCTTCAGCCAATGATGACTAACGGCTACGTCGCACCAGTATTGGTTGGTTTGATATCTTAGGTCGCTCCTCATTTTACGTGAGTTTTCCTATGAAAACCAGCAGCATGTGTCAATTTCCACTCGTTAAATGTATACGGTCTTTGCAAAATAATCTTCCGTCTTCGCAGGAACAACTTAAGTTTGGTTTAGGCAACAAAACTATTTGGTTAGGTTTAGGAAAATATAGAGAAATACTAAGTTAGGTTCAGGCAACAAGACCACTTAGTTAGGTTTAGGCAACAAGACCACTTAGTTAGGTTTAGGCAACATAACTACTTGGTTAGGTTTAGGCAACAAAACTACTTATTTAGGTATAGGCAACAAAACTACTTATTTAGGTTTAGGCAACAAAACTACTTGGTTAGGTTGAGGAAAACATTGTCATTTGGGTTAAAATAACCATGTAAGTGTCGTAACTAAATTACTTAAGCTACGTGACAAATAAATCAACGTTGACTTCGCCTTTCACTCGGGGAACTCCTGGCTGAAATATCACTGTTTGTTGGACACATCAACCCGCCCTGTGTGGGCTTTTGCGGTCTATATACTTCTTCGTCCGTAATTACGTGGATAACATACAAGATCATTTTGTTGGATAGCTAGGAATACCGGCGCAATATTTTTCGTAGGTATAGCTACGAATGCTGGATGAGACCAGCCAGACTTTTGTTGTGCCATTTCCTGGTTTGACCACGTCGTTACAGTGGAGAGGGACAAACCTAAATGCTATTTACCACACAACAACTGGAGAAGCTGAACGATTCTGTGCCAACAGTCCAGTCCTGTAAACACTGGTCTCCAGTAAGTGTAAATACTTGTGACATCAGGTTGATCAAAATATGTCCTGAGAACAGGCAGCCCGTCTGGCAAAATATGGGGACTCGTATTGTGACCGTATCAGTGCACAACTGGGTTGAGTGTGCAGCAGGGGGCAGCAGGGACACAAATGGTCCATGATGCCCATTTTCTGCCCTGCTCCACCTTGTTTTTTGTCCGTCTGGAGCAGACTCTGCTGGGTTTTGTTTGAGTTTACCGGACATCTCGCTGCCATCTGCTGCTGGGGCAGGATGGGCATCTCTCATCGGCCAAACGGCACCATTGGTCCAGTGCTCATCTCTGTGACCACTCATCCATTCTTCTGTCAATAAAAGAATAAATTAATGGATCCAAGTTCTTAGTCCAAGTCGAACCCCAGCAGATACTAATAAAAAATCTCTGATAACGTACTAGAAAATTAAAAACATAGTATTATGAAAGTAATGGTAGGGCATGTAGCCAGAGTTTCAAAGGGTGTTACGGCGTAATTACATATTTCATACTGAGAGGGAGAGAGAAAGAGAGAGAAAAGGTTACAAAGCATACTGCGCACGCACGCACGTGTGTGTGTGTGTGTGTGTGTGTGTGTGTGTGTGTGTGTGTGTGTGTGTGTGTGTGTGTGTGTGTGTGTGTGTGTGTGTGTGTGTGTGTGTGTGCGCGCATGTGTGGGCGGAGCAAAGTTGAGGACGCCACTTCTCTGGGCAGCTGCTCGGTTTCAGCTTCTGCTGCTGCCTTCACGTGCTCCTCGTAAACTTACCCACCCTAACAACATGGACCCTGTCATGGCAGTTATCATGCCGCGCTGACATTAAGAGTGACCTCGGGAGTATGGTTGATGTTTTCAGCAAAGTACATGTGTATCTATACATTTATTAATTCTAGGCTAAATGCTCTGTTGATGTCCGTATTTATCTGAATTAAATATCTCCAAATATGACGGAGAACAATTTAGGGAGGCAGCTGCACAAGCGATTGTACCATCATAAAGTGTATCCCTTGCTGAAAATGAATGTTATTATTTTTTAATTAACAGTTACATGATAGTGAAATTCATCCAACTGACCTCTAGTTGCCACATCGCTTTGATTGCTGTCCTTTAAATGTCACATTTATGTTCACTAAAATTCATATTTTATATCTGCAAAGCATCGAACACCGGTTTCCCCTGTGTTTAACTTTGTGTCTCGTGTGTCGCTCTGATTAACTAATGCCTCGTTATGCTTCAAATGATACCTTTTGCGGCACATAAACGCACGTGCAGTTTACATTCCGAGTTTTCCGACGGCTCGTGAAGGCAGCAAGCGTTCCCGTTAGCGGAGGCAGTTTTCTCCTCCTATCAGCGCCATTGTGTGACAGAGTCTCGGGGAGCGAGGACGGCTTGTTCCTCGGTAGCCGACGGGACCGTTTAAATACCCTCCATGTTTCTCTTTCGAACTCCGACGGACCTGGACGCGGTAAGACACCGTTTCTTTTTCCTTCATAGAGCGAAGTAAAACACGCCGAGGAAGTACATTACGGAGCGGTGGTGTAATTGTCTTAGGAATAATAGACCACGGTGGAGGTGTATTAGTGCTGTGTGGGTAACGGGGTCTGGGTGAAAAAAGTTTTCGTTTTAAATTGATAATAACCGGCAATACGTGACCCTCTTGTCTCTTTCTGACGAAAACTCATTCCCGTTTACGGAGCCAATGAAGCGGCCGCCACTTTCCAGTTGATCTCAACGGGAAAAAAGTCTGCTAAACTAAACTTTTTTTTTTTTTTTTTTTACCGTAAAATACATTCAGTGTTTCCCCAAATACACCCACCCATTAGCACGTACGCTAACGCTAGTTAAGCTAATAATTCCACACAAGCTGGGCTATTCTATATGTTTACCAAATTATATAAAAATGACCTACATTTGTATCAATGGTCCTACATGTTAAACGGCATGAATTGAAAACGTATTTTGGGCCAGTTATAACGGCTTGTTAAACAACGACTTGTGGTCGACGCTTTTGTCAACAACAGTCGTTAAAGAAGATGGACTTCGTGATTACACAGAGGCCACTACCGAGCACACTCACGGTTACCGAGCACACTCACGGTTCAGCCTTCCTCGTGAGGCATGTTCTTGTACACCTGTGAACATGCCGTGACGTAGGGAGCTGTGCTTTACGAGGTGGAAGGCGAAGTGACTCTAGGTTTCTAGTGTTTGGGACTGTCTCAGTCGGTGCAGCTGTTGCTGCTTTGAGTGGATGGGCCTCTTGTGCCCCCCCCCCCTCCCACCGCTGTGACCCACAGAGCTGCCCACATAGTCACCTCAGAGGTTCTTACTTTGTCTAGACTCACATCAGAGCTGAACCTGGGTAGCCAGATGTGTGATGCAGAGTTGCACAGCTGCCTCTGCCTATACTGTAGATGAGCAGATAACCCCGGTGGGGAGAGGAGAGCCTAGTTTTTGCTGAGTGCGGTACCCTCTCAGGAAGTCCACAGACTCCAGTTAGTGTCCAACGTATATTTAAAAAAGGTTTAAAGGTCACTGTTTCATTTGCAGGAATATTCCCAGTAAGAGAGCATAGCACAACACTTTACTTCTTAAACAACATAAATCCCTTGCACTTCCTCCCAGCCTGTTATTTCTGAGTCAATACGTCAACAATGAGCTCGTTGGAACTATAACAAAATCACCTTTAACACATACTGTATCTTAACATGCATTTATTTAAAAGGCTTGATATGAAAATGTATTGGACATGATGACGGCTGCAGGCTTTTATTGTCAATCTCTAAAGCTTGAATTTACAGTAGCAAGCCGGTCGTGTTCCCGCGGCTACCCCATGAGGAATGGATGCACTCTAACATTGCATACCTTCAGTTGCCGAATACCTCTTAACTCATAATAGTGATCAGGCCCACGGTGCAGCGGCAAAGCTTCCAAGTGCAGTAATAAGGCTTGTGCTGCATTCACGAGGATTATGCCTAAGTAGTAAGCGTGCTGCATGCAGTAAAAAAAAAAAAAAATGATGACACTTGCAGCAGTGCTGCCGGTGCTGCCGTAGCAAGGTGGGCACCGTGGTGATAGGGCCGGCGCTGCTGTGATGAGGTGCATGCTGCAGTAATAAGGCAGATACTGCAGTAATGAGGCGCATACTACCGTACACTGGGTGACCAGGCATATTGACGCTGGAGATTTCTAAGTGTCAAGCTGTGTGTGTGTGTCCCCCACCCCCGTCCTCCAAAGAGGCTTGGTGGAAAGAGTGGAGCAGCATGTAGACACGTCTGCTGACCTAAATCTGCTCTCTTCTTCTGCCTCTTATTTATAGACTTAAGTGTGTGTGTGTGTGTGTGTGTGTGTGTGTGTGTGTGTGTGTGTGTGTGTGTGTGTGTGTGTGTGTGTGTGTGTGTGTGTGTGTGTGTGTGTGTGTGTGTGTGTGTGTGTGTGTGTGTGTGTGTGGGAGTGAGTGAGTGAGTGAGTTTGTGCCCGAATACAGTAATGACCAGACACTTGAGATGCACCTATTGTGTATGTATGTGTCATACATGAACTGACTTAGCCGTGCAGTTCTGCAAAGAAAGCGATGCATGCTGGTACATTTTTGCAAGACAGCAGTGTGTCCCTTTTAAGCGACATAGTCCCTTCAGTCCCAAAGAGTTGGGCATTTCAGCACAGGTCTGTCTGTTATGATGGCCTCACCGTGTTCACTGCACTGTGCAGAAGTTTGGTTGAACATTCGGTACACCTCGGTAAAACACAGCCGACCGTAATGACTCAATCATTTATGGTCGCTGCGGTTTGTGGTGCTGTTGAATTGTGTTGCTTTACACTGAGAGGTGTTTCTAATTCCATTCTCTCAATGAGGGAAGACTAACTATTAGTAACCACAACCCCCACCCAAAAAAGCAATATGTACCCAAATTAATTGGCAACTTTAATACGAGTCAGGAAAACAAGGGTTTGAAAGTCAGTGACTTGCTGTGTGTGTGATTCTACATACCCAAAACTTTCACTTTCAAGAAATCAAGTACAGAAAGAAATTCAGTCAAAATAAAAACAATAGGATTGCAATGCATTCATTGCATAGTATCAGCGCTTGTCTCTCCGTTGACGGGGGGGGCTGCGTGTGGTGCAGCGGGAGCTCGTGCTGTTTTGTAACCAGGTCCGTCATTACGTAAGAGAGCGTAGTGAATTCCCTGTCTGATACCCAGCTGACCTCTGTCATGTGAGTGTTTATGATCACTACAAGGGAGAGCACGCACACACATACACACACAGACATTGTTTCCAGCCGCATGATTGACTTATTTATCTGGTTATGGCTCCCCTCTACCATCTGCCCTCCTCCCTCGTTGTTGTTCCACAGAAAACACTCGTGAAGATTCTTCAGCAATGTCAAAATAAATGTGTTTTCAAGATTAGTTTAGGGCTTTCTTTCAGCTTATTCTTAGGCTATTTGACAACTTTCTGTAGCCAACACCAGTAAGGATCAATAGATAACAATACCGATTATTAGCAAACAAGGAGGCCAATAACCGATATTTGCAATACAAATACATTTCCAGTAACATAAATGTCTTTAGTGCATCCCTCAAAAAGGAAAGAGAGAGAGCTCACAAAGAGGCTTTCCCATCCAGAACCTGCATTGATTGTTTAAAGATATTGAAATTAAAAGATTTCTTAAGTAAAAATGAAGAAATCAGAAACCGATGTAAGACCTCCCTACATACACAAATTGGGAACACCAGACGTACAGTATGTCAAGCAGCACTGAGCCCAACATAAAAATATAACTAAATAAAATAACGTGGCGCAGCGGTTTGGTTTCCCTCCGTCCTCCCCTGTATTTTGAGTCGCCGGCCGCCACTGATTAGTGAAGTTTACGTTGCGTGAGACTACAGAGTGGTGACTAATGACAGAGTACGGCGGCTGCATCAGATCATTCTCATTGGGAATCGAGAAAAAAAAACAGTTCCGATGACGGTAAAGATTCATGATGATATATTAAGATTAAAAGTCACACAGCCACTCGAGATAAAATAAAAACAAATGAATGACCGTCAATATTTAATTGACCTTTTTTTTTTTACCTTTTACCAAACCTATCAGTACGTCAACGTTTCAACCACAAGCGTGAACTGAACCTCGTTCAGTGATGCGTCTTGAGCGGATTAATGGTGTCACCTGAGTACCACAGACAGTCACAGTCTGATGGAGAAGAAGACACACGTGTTGGTATTTTCCTGTGTTAGGGTGCCTGTGCAAAAGAGGAATGAGGAACAATTGCTGGAGAGTCTTGATGACCACGGTCTAATTGTAGCAATCTTAAAAGCTGTGGTGGAAACAGTAGCAGCAGCAGCAGTAGTAGTAGTAGTAGTAGTAGTAGTAGCTATCGTCATGGTGTATCTTAAGTTGTGTGTGGAAGCGTAGCTGCTATTGAGCGTAGTGGGTCTGGTCAGGCGAACGTCTCTTCCTCTGGGTTTTGTCTGGAATGTGTTTACTAGTTCTGCTGTGTGTGTGTGTGAGAGACACACACAGGAGCGAGTTGGACAGTGTCGTTCTCGTGTGCAAAGCCGGATGCATTACAGCGAGGACGCGCGCGCGAATGCCGAGCTGAATCCGTGTGATCACATCCACCTGCAGCGGCGCAGCAGCGTCCGTACTCCGAGCATCCAGAGAACCCGAAATAGCCCCGGCGAGGGGGAGGGTGGACGAGCAGCTCAGGCATTGGAAACCAGCGTCTCCGGTTACAGGAGCATAACATCACTGCAGAGTCCGTCCACCCAGCACTGCACTACTGCGCAGCACACACTCGCAAACAGCCAGCTCCTGGAGTAACGCGCTCGGCCCACATGTCTGGTGTGTGTGTTTGCGGGGCCAACACACACCTCCCCTCTAAATGCATACGTGTTTTACACCATTATTGTGTGATTAGATTTATACTTTTCATTCATGCATAGATACAAAAACTCAATGCTATGTTCTTAATAATCTCCTTTTCTTTGCTTTGTATTCTTTTTTTTTTTTACTACAAAGGCCCAGCTCCCTGAAGGCATCATCATCTTAATGTAAAATGTAAAAAACACAGGCGGCCACACTTCCCTCCTAAGCTGCGTGGGCCTGATCTCGTAGACATTTCAAAGTACGGCAGAAACCGTTCAGCCGGTCTGTGTTGGTTCTCTGTGTTGTGTCGGGTAGTCTGGTGGTAGTTTGTGCTGCGGAGCAAAGGCAGAGAAGGGTTTATTTTGAGAAATGTGCTTTTCATAGATCAATCGCCCCAAATGGAATTACATGTATGGATAAAATAATGGTTGACGTTGTCAGCCTCTGATATAATTTATTTACACACTTCTTTTGATGTCACACTGAAGTTATTCAAATTTTTATTTGATTTCACGGCACTACATAGACACAGTACCATTTAATACCACTGTACTTGTCATATTTTACTTCCTGTCCAATACAAACGCAATGACTATTAAGGTCACGAAAAGGTCTTTCGTGAGCTTCAGTCCCAAAATCTCTGACCTTCAAAACTGTATGTTGGGTGATTTCTAGTCATAGCTGGTTGCTCCTTTGCCTAAACCTTGAGCTATGTTTACCTCACGCGAAACCATTCGGAGAAAAAAAAAAGCTAGTTTTGAGACAGTTGTTCGCAAGACAGCTGACGGCGGTGCAGTGAAGTCACGGTGACCTTGAGGGACAACCGGGGGGGGGGGGGGGGGGGGGCATTTTGGAGAGCGGTACCCCTCCTCTCCTGCGCTTTATCTACTCCGCTCATTCATCTGCTCTTCTTCTTCTGGCGTGTTCATATCTAGACATGGCTCATGGGGTGTAGGATGGTTCTGGGCCTTTAAACTTTGACAGAGAGGGGGGGGGGGGGGGGGGGGGGGGGTAAAAGAGTGACACTGAAGAAGAGATGAGGTGGAGTAGAAGAAAAGGAAGAGGAGGATAATGAAGTGGAATGTAAGGGGTGGGGCACCTCTGGTATGTCAGCCCTCTACCGTGTGTGTGTGTGTGTGTGTGTGTGTGTGTGTGTGTGTGTGTGTGTGTGTGTGTGTGTGTGTGTCTAAACACCCCGCCATGAGTCAGTGAGTCAGACATGCGCAGCTGTTCAGCCCTCAGTCACACACCCGCAAACTGCTTTAAACTAACTCTGTTGCTCTCTGTCTCTCTCTGTCTGTCTCTCTCTCTCTCTCTGTCTCTCTGTCTCTCTCTCTCTCTCTCTCTGACACTCTCCGATTCGCCATTTCCCGAGAAGCTCCACGAGCAGCTGCAACGAATGCAGGAAACTCGAGTAGTGAGTCACAGACATCTTTTTTTAAAAGAAGAACAAGAAGCAGAAGAACAAGAAGGGGAGTGCCCGAAGTATAGACTGAGCCACTAGTTCTTGTTGGCACCAAGCGGCAACCTCTGGTGCTGACAAATGAAGCTCATGCTGAAATGCCAAAAACTGCAGTACCTCAAACGACCACTGGAGGCTGGCTCCAAAAGCAAGTCAGTCCCCATAGACCCCCATGTTACATGTTTACAGCCTGGTACAAAACACCGTTTTGGTCTCTAAAGCTTTTTTCCCTGTTTATGACAACTGTACGGCTGGTGAATTTCTATAACACTCAACCGTTGCAATTCTACTAATGTTGTTGAGAGCCGATGAAAGGCAATAGAAATGCTCCCAATCTTGTATATGTAGCACATTTTGGGGGATAGGTTTGCTATCTTGCCTAGAGTGAGAAGGCCAATACCACTCTCATACCTGTGTGTCAGCTGTGGATCTAAGGCTAGGAGACGGTTAGCTTGCTAACACAGAAAGATCTTGAGGAAAATCAAATCGTGAAAGATTGTTTTTCTACATCCATTAACATCAGTAAAATGTGAATATGTGCACAGCCAGCGAACCAACAGATGTGCATCATTTATGACCAAAGTCTGACCCAATGAAGAGCTCAAAGAGACCTCAGCAGTAGTTTTGATAGATAGGTGGAGAGAAAGTTGATCATTCCCCTCCCACCTTTTCCAGACCAGCCTTTTAAGACTCCTCTACTTCCTCTTCCTCCTCGTCTTCCTCCTCTTCCTTCCTGCCCCCCGCGGCACACCTCCTCCTCCTCTCCCCCATCTCATTCTTTGTCATCTCTCTGGGTGAATTCCCAGCTGACTCTGTTTGTCATGGCAACCAACCGGTCGTGGTGACTGGGCCTGCAGCACACACTTCCTGTGCGTGCGTGTGTGTGTGTGTGTTTGTGTGTGCAGACAGCAACTGGCTGCATGAGCCTGTCAGCCTGGATTAGAGTCAAACACACTGCAGCGATTCCTGTTTTCTTTCTTTTCTTTTTCCCATCCGTCTCTCTGCTGCCTTCCCTGCTTTCTCTGTTGCACCATCAGACGGTTTGATTAGACAGAGATCTGTTCAGCTACTGGAATGTGTACAGTATGTTCAGGGAATGCCCCCCGTTCCTTCAAAGCCGCCCAGATCGGATGAACTGGCGTTGCTGCCAGGAATTGAAATGAATTCAATGTTTCCGACAAAAGAGAGAGAAGAAGAGACATAAACAGACAAAATGTGACTTGTATCATGTAAAGTACTGATGTAATAATGTTGAAAACCACCCTGTAGCCCGGAGAGGTTGACAGCTGTCTTGACGCGGGTCGAACACGCGTGTCGTCTGAAAGTGGTACAAGTAACTCAATGTGCTCTTCTAATGGGGGGGCGGGGGGGTGTACAGCAGGGGGAATGCTGCTATTACATAACTGTGTGCGTGTGTGCTGGACTACAGTGTGCAGTGGCGAGGCTCACTTTGCAGCTGCTCTTGGTTTCAATGTATGTTTTTTTTTTTTTATTTATTTTAAATCCACTGTTGCATTTATTTAAGCAGCTTTTTGAATCATCACGGTTAAGCTGCTGGGCTTCAGTCTGCAAACTTCACTGGTGAGATGTGCAATGGTGATCTAATGCTGCGATCTAGTGGTGCTGTTGGATTTGAACATACCAAAGAAAAAAGGTGTCGGTTTTTTTGCAATATCAGAATAGTATGTAAAATGTCCCCAATTTAGAAATACGAGTCGTGCTCTGAATTGGTTACAGAAAGTCATGGAATAAATTGCAGTTATGCGTCCTGGATTAAAACTTTCACAAACAATTATTTTTGGATATACCCGGTGGGGGGGGGGGGGGGGGTACATTCAACCCCTATGGCCCTAGATGTGTTCTACAATCATAAATCAGTAAAAGGTGATGTGGCTGAAAGCGCCACGTCCTTCATTTTGGGTGATCCATAATGATGAGTGGATTCATTCATTGGTCGATCGCGACAAATTGAATCTCCCATAACAGCTGGGAAATTGTACGGGTAACATTTTATAAAAACAAATCTATAATCGTGTTTCTTGCCTTGTTATGTTATTGACGATTGACAAATGAACTCCTCTCCCCCGTCCCTCTGGTCTTGTGTTTTCCAGATATATGTTCGGTAAAGGTGCGAA
Source organism: Pholis gunnellus (assembly GCF_910591455.1). NCBI lineage: Eukaryota > Metazoa > Chordata > Actinopteri > Perciformes > Pholidae > Pholis > Pholis gunnellus. Next base: position 4,701,501 of record NC_136538.1, on the reverse strand, counting down.
GCGGAAGCTGGACGAGGATGAAGAGGGGCTGGAAGGCAAAACGCTGGAGGTGCCGGTGGCGGGAGGGGGACTAGGCCTCGTGCCGGAGGGCCTGTCCAAGGTGTCTTACACCCTGCAGCGGCAGACCATCTTCAACATCTCCCTGATGAAGCTGTACAGCCAGCGACCGCTCGGCGAGCCCAGCCTGGAGCGCCGCGTCCTCATCAACAACATGCTGCGGCGCATCCAGGACGAACTCAAGCTGGAGGGCTCCCTCCGGCCACTGCTGCTGCCGCCCTCGCCGCCGCCCGACGACCCCATGGACGAGGGTTTCCGCGAGGCGCCGCCCTCTTTTGGCGTTCTGTCCGCGGCGGCGCAGGCGCCCCAGCCGTCGGCGCTGCTGATGCCGGCGATCATCCCGCCGCCTTCGCCCCACCCAATGGTGCCTCCCAATGGCCTGGCATCCCAGGCCTGCCCCGCCCCTCTGGAATCCTGCTTGACTCCGGCCTCTTTACTGGAGGAGGACGGTGGAGATTCGGCCTTTTTTACTCCATCCCCGCCCACTCCTCCTCTGTCACCTCCCCCGGCGCAGCCTCCTCCGTTACCTTCGGCACTTCTGAGCCCGGCATCCCCCAGGGTCCCCCCGCCCGCCTCGTCCAACGACGGTCTCCCCTCCGCTCTGAGTGACATGGAGTTGGGTCCTCCCACAGCCATAACAAGGACAGCAGCAGCTAATACTACGACCGTGACTACCTCCCCAACTCCCACGCCACTCACCCAGCCCCCCCACCTAGCATCCCTCTCCCCATCACCAGCGGGCCCAGTCCGAGACTGCAAGACCGCGGGGGCTAAACCAGAGGCAGCTGGCGTCTTGCTAGCGGAGGCCCGCTGCGCCGAGCTTCGGCCGATGGACACTCTGCCCACTCTGCCCCCTGGTGGCCTAGTAGACATTTCCTCCTCTTCTTCCTCCCCTTCCTCCCCTTCGGGGTTTCTCTCAGACTTGGCGCTGGACGACGTCCTGTTCGCTGACATCGACACGTCCATGTATGACTTTGACCCCTGTACGACAGCGGGGGCCGTGGGCGCGACGGCAGGCGGAGGCCTCACCAAGCTGCCGCCCGTGGTCACGGCGGACGACCTCCTCAAATCGCTGGCGTCGCCGTACAGCGGCCCCGCCCCCCAGGTCTCAGCCAATCAGCCTTTCAAAATAGATCTGACAGAACTGGACCACATCATGGAAGTGTTGGTGGGTTCGTGACTGGTGGAAACCAGAAACACACAGACAGTTTAATATGAGACAGACTGGAATGAACACTTGGGGGTGTTTCCTGGTAGTTTTTTTAATGTTTTTTTTATTTTTTAAACTCTCTTCAAAGGTCGGTAATTGTAAACATCGATGGTGATGTCAATTAGTACTACTATGACAACTACACAACACTGTGCATGCACTGTGCTCGCCTTTCCAAATATGGAAATGAAGTAACTGGGAAACAAAGACACACACACACAGGTTTGTATTCCTATACTTGTGAGGACCTCCATTGACTCCAATTCATTCCCTCATCCTAATTTTAAACCTAGTTTTAATCTTTAACCTGAACCTAAGCCTTAACCCTGGGAAGTAACTGTAAATAGAAAACTTTGAGGACCGGCAGATTTTCCTCATTCTGGGGGATTTCTGCAATCATTCTATTCTTGTGAGGACATCTACTCCTCACAGGTATAGTTATACAAGTGAATTTACATGACACACACACACACACACACACACACACTGAATTCATGGCTTTTTAGCAGACGAGTGCCTTTCAAAATGACCACTTCTTCAATTCCTGTTTTTACGGTATTTGTCTTTTTTCTTTTCTAGTTCTTCTCACTTTTAACTTTTTATTTATTGTATCGTGTTCAAACTATTATTAAGTAAGGTAATGTCTCATGATCAAAAAATATTATTATTATTATTACAGAGGCTTTGTTTATGTGTGTAAAGCGAGCATCAAGAAAGTATTTGACGATGACTGCGTTGTTTTACCAGTGTGCTGCATTACATGTTAGCTCAGCTGTATCACCACGCTTTGGGAACAGCTCTAGAACCACATGGCCCGGGTGTTCGTTAAACGTGTACACATCACGTCTATGAATTCATTTCAGGACTTTTTCCCCTTCCTTGTTGTCAGGCACATGTAACTGTGCTGGATGCTGTTTTGCATGAGCCCAAACTACTTGCTAGTTATCATGCTTCAGTCACAGCACACATTCAAATGAGCGACACTCACAGGAGGGCTTGACGTGTTTACATTGGAAGCGGCGGGTCGCGCCACCACCGCCGACTCTTCGCCTCCCGGTCGAATGCAGATGATCTGAAAAGTCCAGAACTCAGCAGAGACTTTGAGGCTCCAAACACGTGACATAGGCCCCAAGACGAACAGCGACTGCATAGAATTTCTCCGAATCACAGAAAGAAAACTGAATTGTTTTGGTTTGGCTTCGACAGAATTAGCAACATGAGTAGCAGACAAATTACAGCGCGGCATACAGTATTACACACACACACACACACACACAGTATGTTTACTCTAGTTGGCAATAGGATTTCAGGGTTGGGCTCACTTCTGTGCGTTGTGCCGCACAGTTTTGATGCCGACCCCCGAGCTCAGCACGTACGGCAGAGGGAGGGCTAGATCTGACTCCAGAACAGTTGTTGGAATGTGGATTTTGTACAATTGTTAGAAACCACAATGTCAACCTGCAATAGACTCAAAACAACAAACAAAATCGTGGCACGAAAAGTGCGGCATCTAAGATGAGAACCTTAGCCAGTAGACCACACACACACACACACACACACACACAGTTTTAAAGAGAATAGAAATACTCAGTTTATCCCTAAAGTAAGTCGCTATTTATGTTTGATCATTTTTAATAGGACTGTCCCCATTCGATAGATGTGAGTAACTGTGGTGTTCTGTGTTAAAAAGGGATGCAACTTGAAGGAGCAGAGGCTTTTAAGAGGATTCTTTCATTGTTCGTAGCAATGTCACATGATTTGCACACCGCCCCTTCTGAAGGAGACCAACATGATGGCACCGGGATAGTTGTAATATGACAGGTAGTTGCAGACACGGGCATCGGCCAGTCACAAACCTGCCATCTTTTGTGCTCATGCAGAGGTGGCACCAGTGTGCAGATACATGGCGCGTGTTCTAGAGGTGATGCAGCAAAAGGCCTTTTCAGTCAGACAAACGCAATGACGTTTTAACTAAAAGCTTCAAACTTTAAAGGAATAATCCACCACTATGGTACTTAAATGCATCACCAATCATTAATGTTCCATCTCATTCTGCACTTTGTGTGTGTGGTGGTGACGTGTCGGAAATCATCTCGAGGCTACTTTTGGTTAAATTGGATTCTGCACTTGCGCAAAATGGTGACGTTTCAAAAGCACTCTGTTTGATGTTTAAATCTGCATTCATCGTTTGTTTGTGTTGCCACTTGTGGACAACCAGCCCCGTCTCCTAACAATCTATTCCCTATACACGAAAACAAGTAGTTTGGTTGTTTCAATTTAGACGGTTTACCGCGCGTTTCAAAGTGTTTACAACTCCGACCGCGTTCCGGGAGAAAATACATAACATAACATACGACACATTATGAGCCTAGAAAAGTTTTTTTTTGGCAAACGTGTTGGCTAAAGTTTGCTGCACATTAGCATTCTTGTGTGAGTTCTGTCTCCAGCCACCTGATAAGTTCCAAGTCCCATATTCCCTCTCTCTCTCGGACTGTTTAGGTCTCCACCAACAATGAGCTAAAAGAAGCTAAAACGCTCCAAAGAAATAAGGGGAACGTCAGAGTTCTGGTGCTGCGAGTTCATCACTACAAGCGACACCTCGCGCGTTAAGCCTAATCACGTCATAGTATCATGTCAAAGATATCGCGTGCAGACACAGAGAAAGACGCCGCAGATGGACAGTGGTATTTTCCTTCAAAAGTAGTTATTTTTAAATTACACAGCTAACCCTAAACACGTCCGTGTCTGTTCATAGATCTTTTTCTAGCAGAGGTCCCAGCTGGCGGGACAGAAAGTGTTCCGTCTGACTCACCGTACTGTGTTAGCCGACAGCAGTGAGGTCGGGGTGGTGTCAAAACTTGTTCCGGTGGAAGATCATTAAGTTTCCCAGCATGCATTTGACCTCAGCTAGTAGCCGAGTGTGAGCTGAGCCGATAACAGCACCAACTAACACGGTTTGCAGACGACTGCGTCTCGTTTATTGTTTGAATTTTGGAGTGCTTGTTTTTCTTGTTTTGTTTTTTTGTCAATGAAGTTATTTATTCATATGTTTTATTTCTTCTCTGTGTAAATATATTTATTTTTGATGTGAAGTGAACATTTGGATTGTAAATGTGTGTACAGAATGTGTGGTAGGAATGTATCAGATAGGAATGTATCTGAGTATGGAATTATGGGTGAAAGCCATTTTTATATATATATATATATATATAGATAGATAGATGTATATACATCTATCTATATATATATACAGAGAGATTTATAGATATATATCTATATATATCTTTATATATGAATATATACATAGTTAGTTATATCATCTTTTTATGTTTGTTTGTTGCTTTGTCCTTTTTGTGGGGTGGCGGCCACGACTTTTTACACCTTTTTGTACTATTTTTGTTCACTGTTTTTTTTTTTCCAGTTGTGAAGGTGAACAGTTCATGCAGCAATACTCCGATGTCAACGACTCCAAAGCCTGTCACAGACGCTTCAATGCCAAAAGTAATGTACATAGTATGAACAACATTCAAGCTCCCGAGGCTTCTTTTTTTGTTTGTTTTTGTCGATCAGTGTTTGTTACCGAGCCTCGTGTCGGCGCTGTGCGGAGCATGCGGCGGTTCGAGTCGCCGAGCGAGGCCGATTTCCTCTGCGAAGGCTGTATTTTACACAGACCTCAGAGCTGTGCCTTTTTCTATGCAATACACACAGAGAGAAACTATCAGCTGATCACTGTATTGGGATCCAAAGGTGGACTGTAGATAATAAACACATATATGTGTGTGTGTGTGTGTGTGTGTGTGTATAGTTATGTCTATATATGCACACATATATAGTATACGAGATAAATGACAGCTGTCTATGAATTTGAAACAGTCTTACTTTTGTAGTTTTATATATATATATAAATATATATATATATATATATACAATAAACTGTAACAAGAGCAGGTTCCTGTTTTGTCTCCTTTCTGATATTGTGTACGGTCTTGTTCTTTCATATGCACAGAAACACGTTGAGCTTCATATTTACACAACTGATGTTTGACCACTTTGAGAAAATAATCTCGACTCAAGGTCCACTTGCAAGCATTTTTTCCGGAGCTTTGAACTGCTTCTCACGACTGAACAAGCTTTCACCGTGTGACCGAAAGGTCCCGTCCGTACTTGGGTCCCGCTGAACCTTCCTTTTTATGCCACAAAGTGTCAAATGTTTACCGATGCTACTCGTGTTTCATATTTTTCGACGGGCGGATAAAAGCTTTTGTTCAACTGTAAACCGTGAAGGATAATGGAGTCGTGTGTAACGTGGCTGAAAGCTTCGGAATCACCAAGCAGGTGAACAAAGTGAAGAATTTTATCATGATGATGTCAAAATATGTATATAATTAACATAACAAAACAATATCACCTTCCAGTTTTTTACCACGCAGTGTGATGCAACCCTATCAAAGTTAGAAATTGTGTTTTTGTTTTTTTCTAAAGGTGTGAAATCTATTCATTCATTCAAACCCGGGTAGACTAAGGCATGTTTTCATATGTCCACCCCCTCTGACCGTAGAGTGTTGCAGGGATGTATTGTTGTAGTCCAACAGGAAGTTAGCATCGCACCGGCCTCTGGGGGATTTGTCTTTGGATTTAGTTTTTTTTGCAGATAATAAACTCTGTGGCAAACGTTTATGATACTCACACCTCTTGTTCAGCGAGATAATCTACACACATGAACGGCACTTTTATGATTTTTAAAGCGTGAACACGATAGAACGTTAGGCCGCAAACAAACTACACCACGGTCACATGACTTCACGTCACCACCACTAAGCTTAAAGGCGTGTCGTGTTTTTTTTTTAGCGTTTGTAGATTCATTGAGCCTTTTTTTAAGACGCACGTAAAAGCTTCACAATTCAGAGGGATATTTACTGATCTATTTTATTGTTATAGATTTATTTATTATTTTCAGAGGACAAAACGATAAAATCTCTTATGTGTAAACCATTGGCCTCATTTCTGGAATCGAACCAAAAACATTGACTTTGAGACGAGGGAACTGGTCGTGCAAAAGTGCTGACTCATCTCCTAGTTTTCGGGACTCATTCCTGCAGCACTCTATAAGTTCTACAATATGTGATCAGTCACGTTCGGCAAGGTGTTGTGCCGTGGGATGATCTTGTCTTTTAGGTTCTTTAGATGTTTCTTCACACATGCTACTAAGTGACCAGGTGTTTCATCTTCAAGGTTCCCTGGACTTCCTGAATATGCGTTCCTTTTTGTTCTATTATCCTATTGGCCAAGGGGTTGCAATGACTCTGTACTGACTGTTATCACCAACTCTACCTCTGAAAACAAATGATAGACCCAACCATCGCCCTGTGGTGCTCCAGATAACGCAACAGTACGTTTCAGCCAATAACTAAATCAAAACTCAAAGTCCAAACAGAGACATTTCATCATTTGATTTCTCCAATTCTGTTTATCCAGTCAACTGTTCAATTATTTGTTCTGTAAATGTAAGTAAGGTCTCCACACACGGGCCTCACTCCTGTACTCTCACCACCAAAACACACACGCATTACATGTCTGGCCTTCATTTGCTCTTTGATTCCCCTGCAGCTCAAAACATTATGAAAATTCGAAGAACACAATGATTTTGCACGGGAAAGAGGTGCAATCGGTATTCCACACAAAGCTTTACGGTTGTTTTAAAGAAAGATGAAGGAAAGTCAGTCCTTAGAAAGTGTTTCCTGTTACGGTCAGAGGGGACGTAACAGTCGCTCACATTAATGTCAGCATGTTGCACTGCTGCGTCCTCGCCATCATCACAGACGATGGGATCGCATTTGATTTTCAATCAAGTGTTGGTACCAGCTTGATGCACTGACTGTTTCTTCTTTGCGCTGGATACTGTGTGTCTCTGGGTAACAGCTCAGCAGCCTCCATTATGAAGCTCAGCCCGTGTCTCTCTCTGTTTTCATAGTTTACGGCGGCACGGTGCCGACATTGGCGACCGTCGAACAGCCGTGACTCCTGATCTGCAGGCCGGTGGTTTATTTCCAGCGTTCAGGCCGCACAGCTGTGAGGGGGACAGTCCGTCTCTATTGGTTGAGGAAGGGGAAAGTTTATTTTAACTTAGCAACAGCGCGAGCTAAGGTCACCGAGGACAACACAACAGACCGTCAGCAACAGGCAGAGAGACAGTTGTATCTCTCTGCCCGGCATCCACACACTGCTTCCCATGTTGTTGTGTCAGTGTGGCTTGTATGGCAGGTGGATGATTAAAACACAGCAGTGTTGTTCTTATGAAATGCTGATTTTACACCCAAAACTTCAATGTTCCCAATTATTATTTGTATTCCTGTAAAAAATAGGGCTCGTGTTTAAGAGGTTAACTACATTTGATAGAAAGTGTGTGAAAGACATGGAGCCCCAAAAATCAACAAAAGGCAGATAAAGATTATCAGACAGAATATGTAACAAACAATAAGCAATGTCAGTTCAATAATGAAAATGTAGGCCATCTTTTAAAAATGATTTCCCCCTAAAGAGTACTCCACTGATTTCCAGTCCAGTCCTTTAGTATTTACAGGGTTTAAAAAAGAAAGATTAAACCCGTTAAAGCCTGAGCCTACATTACCCACAATGCAATGCTACCACTGACAGTTTGGGTCGCGTGTAATGCTAGTTGCGGCTAGTGTAGCCTCGAACGGCTTCCCTCCAGCAGAGATGAGGAGCCTTCTTTCTTACTCCACAGCTCCAGATTCATCACTTGAGTCGGTTCAGCAGACTGCAGGGCTCCCTCTGGAGACCGCTTCCACACATGCAGCACTCCCTCACACCTACACAACCTGTTCATATGGGACAATAAGGATTTAACATTATGGTTACAATAATTCATTTCACATATTATTCACGCATGTATAAACCATGATCAATTATCATTATCATTATATATATATATATAGTTCAGTCCCTTCAAATTTCATATTATGTAGTTTTGAGAAAACACACCCAATAGATATATAATTCACATTTAAGCTCAATTACTAAACTCCGGGTTTATACGTGTGTTTAATAATAACAATAATAAATAAAAGTATATCACAAAATGTAAAAGACAGAGCCGGAAATTGATTGTCGCTATCTTTTACTGACCTTTGTCTGCTGAGTGAACACGTTATTACAGCGCCACCTCGTGGTTAAATACCAGAGGCGCAGAAAGGATTCACACAAGAATTCATGTGGACAAATGTATACATTCCACCGTGCGCTATGTATTTACCCGTCCTTATAACTCAGAGAACTTTAACTCTCTACTCTCTAAAGATGAAACTATTCCGTCACCCCTTGCTTTAAGAAAAAGAAAAAAGGTGGAAAGGAGCAACAGCGGCCTCTGGGAGGCCCAGAGCGCTGGCCGTGGTGCTGACAGCCTCCTGTACACCCATCGCCTCTCTCTCTGTGGACCCGACAATGGAGGCCAAACCCTCATCTCGCTGGGACTGCTGTGAAAGTGCAAGAATCTGTGAATCAAACTGGGTGAATGGTTTGTTTGATTGACAGTCTTTGTGTCGGCTTCTCGCACATCATCTTGCAGAGAGCGGCTTATCATGGCAGGGTTATTGTATGATCAGATGGCCGCTATAAAGACCAGCACTGAAATGAATGGCCCAGCTGCGTGAAGTTGGCCAAGAGAACATCTTTCACTGAAACAGAAAATCTACACAAGAAAATGTGTCTTTTATGTTGAAAATATAGCTGCAGGAATCCCAGGAATACCCAGGGGAAGGGGAAACATCCTTATTACACCTATGTGTAGCATATCATATATATATTTTAAAATATGTATATTCTTAATTTGGGCAGAGGAAATGAAGAGAAAGGTCAAATGTGTGTCTTCTTCTGCTGTTTTAATCATCACATTTATTCAGAAGTGTGCCACATTGCCGGAGACCCCTGGCAATCTCCCCTACTCTTGCATCATTTGCTCTCGGTAGGAGCGCCGGGTTTTTGTGCGCATGTTCCATAGGCTGCCCGTCTCGTCGCTCGCTCTCCATTGGCTCCCCACTTCCCTCAGCCTTTCACGTCGCACCAGACTTCCCACAGTCTGTGCCAAACGTGTGTGGTGCATCCAACCCACGCTGTGCCTCGGAACTCGGGACTCCCAACGCGCTGCTCTGAAGAGAAATTCAATTTAAACAACAAACAAAAAAAGAAAAGATGGAGAAAAAGAGCGAGATCAACGGGCACGCTGTGCCCAGCTCGGCGTCCACCGACCGGGTCGCGGAGCGGGGCGCGCGGAGGAGCTGCGTGCAGAAGCTCGCGGAGTTCCTGAGGAGGAACCTGCTGGTGATCATGACGGTGTCCGGCGTGCTGGTAGGCGTCGGGCTCGGCATGCTGGTCCGCAGCATGAGCCTCACCAAGGCGCAGATGACCTATTTCGCCTTCCCCGGCGAGATGCTCCTGCGGATGCTGAAGATGATCATCCTGCCCCTGGTCGTCTGCAGCCTCGTGTCCGGCGCCGCCAGCCTGGACACCCGCTCCCTGGGGAAGCTGGGGGGCATCGCGGTCGCCTACTTCCTAGTGACCACGCTGATCGCCTCGGGGATCGGGGTGGCGCTGGCCTTCATCATCAAACCCGGTGTGGGCGCGGGGTCCCTGAGCCTGGGACTGGAGACACTCAGCAAAGACAAGGAGACCACCGACTCCTTTTTGGATCTGGCCAGGTATACTGTAGCAACACGAATCATTTATAACAATATATAGGCCACTGATGAATAAGAAGCAGATCTGGTGGGATATTCTAGTAGTTTTTTTGTGTGTGTGGGGGGGGGGGGGTTGTGCCGGTTTTACACACACTAGCGGCTCCACGCATGGAGTCATCCGAGGAGGTGCGCGCGCACACGCTCCCAAATGTACTCGACTTGTGTGGCATGCAGATATGAGTGTGACATCGCAGAGCAGGTCAGCGTAGCCCCGCAGTTGTTCTGAAAATAAACACACAAAACGCCACCGAATGGTGATGTTTGTTCGGCCAGAAGAGGTCTGAGCTCAGTGACAGCCAGTCGATCGTTAAAAAAAAAGATTTAAAAAAAAGTTAACCGCTTATGTGTTGTGTAACTCCTTAGTTCAGAGTGGATCACAGCCGTTCACGCGCTCACTAGTCAGGCAAAATGTGTAATCCACCTGTCTGTAATTCCATCTCTCCATAACGGCATCACGAATAGCGCTGAGACTAACGATTATTATCGATAAAACTGTCGTTTTTCTCCCTCGATTAATCGATTCGTTTTCGACCTTTAATATAAGAACATGGTATAAAAAAGAAAAGAAAGAAAGAAAAGAATGTCGATCCGTTTTTTTCAAAGCTCAAGAGTCCTCAAAAGTCTTTGTCCACTAATCAAAGATGCTCAGTTGACAGACAGGATAATGAAACCAGGAAATGATGCAACCCATTTAATCAATTATCAAAATAGTATGCAATTCATTACGTTTTTTAAATCGATTAAAGGAACAGCCCGTATAATTTAGGGGGATTTATTTACATTATTGATACAATATTCATAACTATGATTTCATTCTTGTATAATCACCTGAAACTACAAATTGTTATGTTTTCGTTATCTTAAAATGAGCCCTTTAAATCTACTTGGCGGGTCCTCTTCACAGAGTCCACCATGTTGCATTGCCACGTTGCATTGCCGTGTATTTAGCCCATAACGGACAAACCGAACATTGGCTCTGTGGAGAGCCCTTTGCAGTTTTTTTTAGTTCTCCGACGCGCAACAAGTGCAAAATAATATTGAGAGTTAGGATGTGCTTGTTATGATCGATTTAGGCGACGTGATTGTTTATCACGATATCTCGACGTATGATATCCTCACAATCATTTTCCATTGGAAGACGATGGAACCGTGACCCAGACCTAACTGCATTGCAGCTACGTCGTTATATTTTGTTGCATGAATGATCAGCCCTTCATCACAGACTCCTTTCCAGCGTTCATGACCCTCTGAACTAGAGCCGGGCAATACATTATTATATCGATATCGTGATACAAGACTAAGTATCGTCTAAGTCAGGGGTCGGCAACCCGCGGCTCCGGAGCGCTTGCGGCTCTTCAGCCCCTCTGTTGCGGCTCCCTGATAACGTCGCTGGACACACCGCCAAAAATAAAAAAATGTTTTAATAGTTTGTCAACTAAAATGTGCGCCACATCCTATTACGTCGCTGTCAAGCGCCTTTCCCTGCAGGTGGCTAATCATATATGATTTGCAGACCTCCGCCCCCGGTGAACTATTGTAAGCTATTATGTTGAGCATGTTAAGAGCTCTCTAGGAAGCAGAGTTCCTGTGTATGTGGTTGGGGCTTTTATTGTGGAGGATGAGACGGAAAGAGAAAAAGAGGTTCTGGTGAAGTGTGGGAGAAGTGAATAAAGTTGCTGCCGTCTTGGCGCAGATTACGGAGCCCCGTGTTTATTATTTTATTGTTATCATAAAGTATGGGCGCAACATGAACCCTCGGCTACACTATCAATAGATAAATCCAAAACAGGTAGCAATAAAATGTCAACAAGTGTCTTTATTCTTGTTCTATAATTTCACAAATACAACAAACTATAGTTTTTGTATATATAATATAACTATATACAACACTTTATAAGCTGTGATATCAAATAGCTTCTGCGGCTCCAGACACATTTTATTTGGTGAAAAATAGGGCAAAATGGCTCTTTGGATGGTAAAGGTTGCCGACCCCTGGTCTAAGTATTGGATGTTGTAGTATCGCATAGGTGATGTTAAAGGCTGCTCTACAGTTAAGTGATGTCATTTTCTGAACTCAGCAGACTGTTCTAGCTGTGCTGTTATTTACCTTTTATTCACTCAGTTATTATACCCACATTACTGCTGATTATTTATCCAAAATCTCATTGTGTAAATAGTTTATGAAAGCAACAACAGTCAACTCTACAAAATAGTCGCAATATGGAGGTATCCTGTCCACCACATGCAGCTCAGTCAGCGCCGGAAAGTAACTAATTAACACAATTTGAGGTATTTGTACTTGTCGTACTTTTACTCAAGTAAAGGACCTGAGTACGTCTCCCACCACTGACTACTTCTACTTTTAGGAGCAGGGTATAGGTGGACAACCAAGTTTTGTTTTTGCTGTCCAGAAGCTTCCAGCTACTGGCTTGTTCAGAAAGCCTGTCCAGGAGGAGTTCCTACGGTGTGAGGGAAAGCTGACAGCTGTTGAAAGGGCGGAGTGTATTTTGAGGAAGGGGAAAGAGGTGGAGGGATAAAACCCCAGCAGCACTGTGAAGTACAAACTCAACACTGTCTGCTGCAGTCAGCGTTCCTCCCTTATCACAAGAGCAGGTGGACGGCTGATTTTACTTCCCAGTCTTGTATTTGCAGTGCTGACGAGTTGCTCAAAACATTCCAGGAAGGATTAGACCAGCACAACTCTTATGCTTAATGCTGATGAATTTGGACGGATAGTCTGGGGTCTTTAAGATCATTTTCATCCACTGAGGTTAGAAATACCAGTCAGGGCATGGAAGTGTTGAACCTCGGCAGAGCCTCGGATTATATAGCTTCCTGGACACGATGCTCAAATCCAAATATTGTCTTTATCAGTTGCTCCTTTTTCCCTGTGAGAGTTGTATGATTCTTCTGTCAACACACTCTCATTTCTTGGACAAACAGGTCTCAGAATTGAGCTTTTATATGAACTGGAGAAAGAAAAAAAAACCGAAACATTATTCCAAGGTAAACTCTATTCTTTTAAAGATTCTTCCCACAGCTATCTAATTTCTTCATAAACTTAAACAACTGATCTCTAATTCAAAAACATGTATTTGTATTGAGTTTACTTGTATTTAAACAAAATACAAAACTACATCGACGGTAACCACTGCACACAAACTCTGCAATAAAAGATCCACACTCATACCAGACACACATTCCGGTAATTGCTTACTTACTTAACTAATGCCGGTTACTTTAGTTACGTAACAAAGATAACACATTTTAACCTAACAAACACATTTTAACGCAAACACAGGACTTTCACCCAGGAGACTGCTGTCCGTTGCGTAATTTACGTCCTTAACTAATCCCAGTTACGTAAATTAACAAACATACTTATTTTGACCCAAACACAGGACTTTCACCCAGGAGACCACTGTACGTTAAGTAACCTACGTCCTCAACTAATTCTAGTTACATAGTTACATAAGAAACATACTTTTTTTAAGTAACAATCATATTCATTTTAGCCCAAACACAGGACTTTAACCCAGGAGACCGCTGTTTGTTACGTAACTTATTTTCTTAACTAATACCAGTTACATAGTTACACAACAAACATACTTATTTTATGTAACAACCGTTCCTACTTTAACCAAAACTACGCTCTTTTCCTCAACGTAAGATATCATACAAACCGTATGATACATTTGTGCAACGCGTAGTTACAATCATGGTAAATAACGTAAAACAATTTAACTAACGCTGCTTTTCTCTTTGCTAACAATAAAGAAAAAACATTTCAATAGCTAGAGAAGGATGAAAATCTAGTTCTGGAAAAATGTTATGTTTATATATGAAAATACATATCTTACTGTAGAATCTATCTTAATCTAGGGACATATGTCCAGCTGTGAGAGAAAAGTCCTAAACTGTTGCAGTAAGTGTTTGAGTCAGAATGTATAGAGCCACCAGTCAGTCAGAATCACTCCTGGCCACATTAGCTGGATAACCCGCTTCTGCTGCCTTTAATTAAAAGGAGCCGATGTTTGGCTTCAATTAATTAGTAAATCAAGTTGTTATGTAACAGTTTAGAAAAGTCAGTCTGCAGAGAGGAGGCAGTGGGGCTCCCGGTGGAAAAAGCATGTGCCAGCTCTCAGCTCTGGTTTCCCAGAGTTAATCCAGATTAACAGGAAACCCGATCGCCCCAAAGAAAGAAGACGAGTATGAAACCTTTTGTGGGTGCAAGAATTTAACCAAACCATTATGAATAATGAAACAAAGACATGACTAAGTGTATGGATCATGGCTACCTGCCAGAGTGGCCAGAGTGGCCAGTGTGGCGGACATATTTAATAGTTGAAGCAGCATTTGGCCCTGGTTTGAAGGCAGAGCTGACAGGGCTCATGGGATTATGGACTGAATTGCTTGGCTGTGGTCTGGCCATGTGAATAGATGAGAGCAAAGTCTGTATTTCTTTGCACAATACAGTGTGGCCACAGTGAATAAAGTTACAACAAACACACTAATACGTGGAAAAGGCCTGCAGGCTTCCAGTAATCCCTGTATGCTTATTTTACAGGAGTGAAAATAAACTCAGCTCGGTGCCTTTATAGAAAAAATGACAAGGAAAAAGGTTTCTTGATGGATTTATAAATGATAATTGCTTAAAGGTCCCAAATAATTCATTTTATTACATTTTTTAGGTCTCTTACTTTGGTCCAGACTGAAATATCTCAACTGATGGATTGCCAGGAAATGTTATACAGACATTCATGCTCCACAAACGACTGACTTTAGCAATCTCCTGATTTTTCCTCAAGACATTTTGGGTTTTCTAGTCAAATGCCTTGACAACAAAAATTCGAATTAGCAAATGTTAGCACACTGACACTCTAAACTAAAATGGTAACATGGTGAGCATTAAAGGTGCTGAATCTTAAAACTCTGAGCATATCTACAGCCTCCTCTCAGCTCTTAACATGGCGACGGGTGAGCCACAGCTAACGGTGCTAACAGCGCTTACAGTGTAACAAATATAAAAACAAAGCCCAGAGTAGCTCAGATACCAACACAAGTACAAAGAGAGCAACTTCACTCTTGGCTCAGGTAGACATTACTACACTCAATCTTTACATAGCAGATAGTTGTTTGCTGCTAAGTCAATGCTTAATGTTAGCATTTAGCTTAAGACGCTGCTACAGAGCTCACAGGGCTGTTAGCTGCCTTCAATAGCGAGCAAATTGATAAGTTCAATTGTGAGTTAGGAATTTATGTAATTCATTGGTTTTATAACATTTTATGTGGACTAATCTTGAAGTTGAGTTACAACAAAATTGGCTGAAAACAGCAGCAGCTCATGCAATTCAATTGAGGTTAACCAGTTGACTGGATGCTTTCCAGTTCAAATGCTACAAACTGGCCTGATGGCCACAAAGTCTGTAAATGAATACAGTGAAACGTCCAGGAATATCTAATCCTAGTAAAGAGCTTGGTGATTTGTTTTGATAAAAGATGAACCAGACAGTAGCTCAGTGCCAGAACAACTGCTCTGTCAGGGAATGTAGGGAGCGTTGGACTTTATGGAAGGTCCTGGGAGGAGAGCCAAAGTGTGTGATGACAAACCAGTCCTGTGTACATTTCATCATTCACACGGGCAAATCTAGGTTCTGGAAGACTTTCAGCTGTTGTTACTTTTTGTTTTTTTCAACAAACCCCAGGCTTAAATATTATCAGAGTTTTTAATCAATTACAAATATCAAACAGGAACAAACACGTTTTCTGTTGCACTAACACGTTTGTGTCTTTCTTTCTCAGGAATTTATTCCCAGCGAACTTGGTGGCTGCTGCTTTCCGTTCTGTGAGTGCCTCACACCCTATTTCCTCACCACACCACATTGTCCACACTTTGTTTCCCACTAATTCCCCTTTTTGATCACCACGTTCTGTCTTTTTCTTCTGTGTTTTGTGTGCACTGTTCATCAGAATTTATTTCACCATGCGTATGCTGCTCCACGTTCATTTACAGCGGCAGTAAATCGGCACTGAGAGCCTCATAAGGCCTCTTAATGAGGAGAGGATCAGAATAGAGACCGCTGCTCTCCCCTGCTCGCCAAAACGCTTCTTTTCCTTAACCCTGACTGGCCGTTACCATGGCGAAACCATTCCATTCCAGCCAGCCTAGCAACCCGCCTCGCCTCGCTGCTCTTGAACACGGTCTGCTCCGCTTCCTAGAATTATGTTCACGGCTGTTAAGGCTAAAGTGAGAACCAGGAAAGTTCAATATTTGGGGATGCATTGATACACAATGGCTATGCACACATGAAAAGCAGGGTACGCACACAGACACGTAGTCACACACACTCACACATCCGGACCGTTTGCCTCAAACCCAGGCAAGTTGATTATAAACTCACAAACAAGCCAGTGACTTCTCACAGGGAGAGGAAATGGAGTTTCAAAGTGCAGCCAGGTCACAAAGTTCAATATTCACCACCACCAGCCAGCCTATACTGTGGCAGAGCCCCTGTGGAATGGGTCCAACTGTGGATTAAACCAAGAAAGCAGAGGAGAGGGGAGATTAACACAACATGACAAGCAGCTAGATGCTTAAACAGACATTTAAACAAATGAAGTGTAAGATTTAGCCTGTGGGGAAGGCTGTCTTTTTAGTTTTATGACTGTAATCAGGTACTGTATGTCTCTGAGTGCCTTAGTATGTTTAAAGAATCTATTGCCTGATTTAAAGGTTTATCACAGAGGGCTTTTTAAAGAAACGCAGGGAGGGGGCATTGTTGCAGTCCTGGTTGTCTCTGCTGAAAGACTGTCTGAACGTGCTCATCAACTCCATGCACATGCGGCATTCCTTGTGAGAGCAATGTACAGACGTTCAAAAGTAGTGTCATTTTTGTTCCACCATTGGCAGCCGAGGACACCAAGCTTAGCAACATTTGAAAAATCCACTATGCACATCTATGCAAATGGTATTTGAGGAGGCTTTTTGTAAACTTCTCAACCATCAAAAAAAAAACTATCCATCACTTGAGGTTTTCACTTGACAGAATTTAAGTGCTGCTCTGATGGAAATTGATATAGTGGTTTGACAAGAACCATGTCTATGGCTTAAGTACGGAGTTGGAGCTGCGAGGCGATTAGCTTAGCTTAGCCTAAAGACTGGAAGCGGGGGGAAACAGCTAGCGTCGCTGGGTCCAAAATGTGTCTACCACCGTTCTCACTAATAAACACGCGTGGAGTTGTGAGCTTGGACGAGTTTTGTTGTCAACGCGACAATGTACTAGACCAAAATGCGTGACTGAACACCGCCCAACAAAATTAATCTTTCCTTCTCCTTATGTTGCAGTATGCCACTGACTACAAGATGGTTGCCGTAGGGAACGACACCAATGGGACAACCCTTTATCAAAAGGTATGAACTGGAAGCATCCCATGCATACAGTCACACACACAAAACACATACACAGTAGTTTTGCCCTGTGCCACTCAGGTGGCAACCTCGGGAAGTGCCTTAAACCTGCATTCTTTCTCATGGCCAGCAGATGGCGACTCCTCTGGTTGCAAAAGGAGGTCTGATTGTATGGAAGTCTTTGAGAAAATTACACTACTTCTCACTTGATTTATTACCTCAGTAAACATTGTAAACAGGAGCGTTTAGGGCGTGGCTAACTTGTGATTGACAGGTTGCTAGCACGGCGTTGTCCGGTCTGGTAGCTGTCTTGTGTTTTCGTCTTAAGGTGTGCACACCAAACGCGATGAACGCGGTGCGATTACATACAAAGTCTATGTACAGACGCGATGAACGCGATGGCGCGGCGCGTTTGGCGCGTTTGGCGCGTCAAAACGCCGAATTGCCCCAAACGCAGAAGTTGAAATATTTGAACTTCTGCGAAAAAATCGCGTGACGCTCCAACGCGATAGCCTATCAGCGTTGAGTAGCTCCCCACGTCATCAGTGAAGTCCTGCTGTTGTTGAATCAGGAAATAAATGCTGTAGCCACCATGTTCACCCAGAGCTCTACGATCCCTCATATCAGTAGAGACCGGACCAAACTATGTGTATACATGTGTGTGTGTAAACCATATGGTACAAACAATGAATAGACGCTGCCGTATTTACGTCTAGATGACGTTATTGTGAGTGTTGATGGAGCTGCTATAATGTTAGCATAGACCATTCTCCATTGAGAAAACAAGTACAAATCGGCATCATTACGTAGTTATTTCGGAGTCCCTTTTTGTCTGTTTATTGCCGTTAAATCACAGCCAAGTCAGTTTATTGTGTGTTCATACAGCTGTAGTAAACAGCCGACGTGTGGCTCGCTAGACACAGTGAGCTCGATGAAATCCACGGAGCTCCTCCGGACTATGTTATGAACCAGACATGACGGCGTTTAGTTCCCCGTGATATCTGGGACTTCCACAACACGTACTGAGCAGAAATAGAGGCTATTTTTCTACGGTTGATGGCGGACAGTTGAACAGCTTTCAGGCCGATAAGCCACGCCCCCTTCCGGCGCGTCCGCGATGCACGCGAATGAACACAAATAGTCCCCGGCGATGCCGGCGACGCGATGAACGCGTTTGGTGTGAACACACCTTTAGACCTTTAACCTTTGAATAGTGTGTTTTTCAGTTCAGGATATTGGTCGCCTAAAAATGTATTTTTCTGCGTTCAGTTGTACTTAGCTCCACCTCCTCTAGTTACTTCTATTTGCAAAAACAAATAAATGCCGACGGCTAAAAACCAAGATGGCTACAGCCAAATTCAAGGCTTCAAAACGGCAGTCCACAAACCAATGGGTTTCAATGTATTGAAATGACACCTAAAAATTTTAAATTACTGACTTTGCTATCTGGTTAAAGAGGGATGGACACTGGTCTCTGGTTCACCGAGAAGTCTGGTGTATTTTTACATTCACGTCTTGGCTGGAACGACCTTTAAACAAGTGTATGAAGTCTGACAAAATTGTTTCTGTTTTTGTAGTTTGGTGAGTTTTCAGTCAGTCAAAAGTGTTGACCAGCACCCAGGTCTGCTTGACCCACCGGACATCCATTGGGCCTGTGACGAAAATAATGGGTCCCTCTAAACAGGGAACGAACAAGGCCTGGCAGAGAGCTGGTTGCAGATTTCCAGGCAGCCACATGGGGCTTATTCAATGCATTTGGATGTTGGATCATAGATGATCCCCCATAATTGCAGTTCCCATTGCAGATCTTCTTAATCCGTCCCTCCACACTGCTCTAGGCCCATCTCTAAACTGCCTTGACAATCAAAAGTGATGCACTTCTAATTTGCTAAATTTTGAACATACTGCAAAAAATCCTCTAAATCCCTCTACTCTCCCCAGTGGCTATGGCTTTCCCCCACTGACCCAGTATGAGAGAACAGTTGGGGGATCTGATCTTGGCATTGGCCCATGGTATTTGTCTGTCATGGGTCTCTCAGTGCCAGGGGATGGAGCTGTGGGAGAGCTCAGAACAATGGAAGGGGATTGAGCTCAGGATTTGTCCCTGTCCTTATTTGTTATCCATCATCCAGTTCACTGAATCCTTCAACTGCCCCCAGACCTGCGCACCTACGCATGCATACTGTGTAGCGAGAAGTGCTGTATAAACTACTGCGGGATATATCAACACTGTTGTTTGACAGGCCTCCACCTCCATACTCAAAAGCTACAAATGAGGTCCCAGTCCAAGCTTATAGTATGTGTTGCTCCAGACCGAAATATTTTAAACAACTAATGGAAGGATTGCAATACAACCTTGTACAAACAGTCATGGTCCCCGTAGGATTAATCCCATGGAATTTAGTTATCCCCTGACTTGGAGTAAGATATATATCTATTGGATGGATTGGCACAAAATGTGGCAAAGACATTCATGGTTCCTGGACAATGTGTCGTGGTGGCTTTGGTGACCCCTGACTTTTGCTCTAGCCTCCACCATAAGGCAGACATTTCTGGTTCAGAGTGAAAGTACTGACTACTGATTGCCTTACAATTTGATACAGACATTGATGTTCTCAACAGGATAATTCTTGGGTGATCTTCTTAAATGTTCCTACAGCGCCATCATCAGGTGAATTTTCGATTTATCCAATACTTTGCTTTATGGCTAAATACCTGCAAAACTAAAGATATCGGCGTCAGCTGCACTTTCAATGCTAATAAGCAAATGTTGGCATGCTGACACGCTGGTAAACAGGCTGCCAGCATGATAGCATTGTCATCGTGAGCATGTTAGCATGCTGACGTTAGCATTTAGCTCAAAGATGCACTGTGCTTAAGTACAGCGAACAGCTTATTTTGAAAGGCTTTCCTAAGCCCAAGGATGGTTTTATTCAATCGTGAAAATCTTTCATTTATGTCGCACCACTGCTCAATTAACCTTGCTTAGCTGCTAAGAAGCCAGTTTTTTTAAGACTGTTGCTCTCAGAGTTTAACGGCCTTTTCAATGAAATGATGCCCATGTTAAAAGTAATACATCATCAACAGTTGAACTTTCTGCATGGTGGGCCGCTCACGTTTTGTCTGCTTTTCCACATTTATTTCTGTTATGCAGTCTCACTCACTGCAACAGACTACATAAACTTCTGTGTGGAGAACACCGTACCCACCAGGACTGTACGGTGTTTTTCCAACTGCAAACCACGGATCACTCCTGAATTAAAGGCCCTCCTCAAGGAGAAGAAGAGGGTCATTAGATCAGGAAGCAAGGGGGAGCTGAAGACTGTACAGAGGGAGCTGAGGATGAAGATCAGGGAGGGGAAAAAAGTCTACAGGGCAAAGATGGAGGACCAGCTGCAGCAGAACAACATCAGTGGGGTCTGGAAGGGCCTCAAGGCGATGTCTGGCTACAAGGGGCCCAACCAACAACCCACGGGGGAACAAAAGTGTGTGAATGACTTGAACTTATTCTTTAACAGATTCGATCAGTATTCCACCCATCCCCCCATCCAGTCCCCCCTGCTGCTGCAACCTGCTTTGGCTGCACCCCCTGTAGATTGCCCCCCCTCCTCCACCCCCTTCTCCACAACACTCGGCTCCCCCCCCCACACTCCTCAAACACTACACTCCATGACCAGCGCCCCTCCCCCATCCACCCTCCAACAACCTACGGCACACCGCCCCCACCCCCCAGCTTGTCCTTCACAACTTACCAGGTGAGAAAAGAACTGAGAAAGATCAAGGTGAGAAAGGCCACGGGTCCAGACAGCATCAGCTCAAGGCTCCTCAGGTCCAGCGCAGACCAGCTGTGCGGGATAATGGAGCACGTCTTTAACTTGAGCTTGAAGCTGGGGAGAGTACCACAGCTGTGGAAAACATCCTGCATGGTACCAGTCCCAAAGACCCCACGACTCAAGGACTTCAACAGCTTCAGGCCGGTGGCGTTAGCATCCAACCAGATGAAGACGCTAGAGAGGCTGGTCCTTGGACATCTCCGCCGACCTGGTGTCCTGCAGCACGGGGGCCCCATAAGGAACCGTCCTAGCTCCATTCCTCTTTGCCATCTACACCTCGGACTTTTAACACGACTCTGCCAACTGCCACCTGCAAAAGTTCTCTGACGACTCTGCAATCGTCGGCCTCATTTCTGCCGGTGATGACAGGGAATACAGGGAACTGAACCAGGACTTTATAGGATGGTGCCAGCAGAACTGCCTCCAGATCCACTCTGGTAAACCCAAAGAGCTTGTGGTGGACTTCCGCCTGGGTAAACGCTCTCCTCCGGTACCAGTGAACATCCAGGGAACGGACATTGAGATCGTGAGATCTTATAAGTACCTGGGTGTTCACTTGAACAATAAACTGGACTGGACTGACCAGTCTATAAAAAGGGTCAGAGCAGACTCTATCTGCTGAGGAGGCTCAGGTCTTTTGGAGTGCAGGGAGCACTCCTGAGGACCTTCTTTGACTCTGTGGTGGCATCAGCCATCTTCTATGGAGTGGTCTGCTGGGGCAGCAGCATCTCTGCAGCAGACGGGAAGAGACTGAACAAACTTATCAAGAAGGCCAGCAGTGTGCTGGGGTGTCCACTGGATACGGTGGAGGTAGTGGGAGACAGGAGGATGATGGCTTCAGCAGCAGCTTCCTGCTGCTGTCAGGCTGCACAACCAGCTGTGCTCCCAGTAGACCACACAACACCAAAAAACACTAAAGATCTGTGCAATAGAAACATACTGTGCAATAAAAATACTGTCTGTATATATAATATTTTAATTCTTTAGTTATACTTAGTCACTGTGGATTTTGTACTTACTTAGTTGATACTCTTACTTATTTATATTACTTGTTGCTCTTGTTTTTTTTACCATGTATCTTGTGTGCACTGTCCACTTTGCTGCTGTGATCCTGTGAATTTCCCCACTGCGGGACTAATAAAGGCTTATTTTATCTTATCTTATCTTGTATAAACCAACCAGAGGGCTCTTCACCGTCTCCTACAGTCTGACTGAGTTGTGTGTGTTTCTTTTTAGGTGCCTTTTGGTACCGAAACAGATGGCATGAACATCCTAGGTCTGGTGTTATTTGCCATGGTGTTTGGCGTGGCACTGAGGAAGCTGGGAGAGGAGGGAGAAGAACTCATCAGGTTCTTTAACGCTTTCAACGAGGCCACCATGGTGCTGGTGTCCTGGATCATGTGGTGAGTAGAGTTGAATGCGTGTGGGATAATTCAGTGTTATCGATAGTGGTATATTTGGACAGCATCGGATGGTATTTTGTGAGAATACTCAGGATGAAGCAGGCACTAAACATTTGTTACCGTTATCATCCCACATTCTGACCGCTTTCCTTCCCTGTTAATGCTAACCTCTTGCGTCTCTCAGGTATATCCCTTTTGGCATCATGTTCCTGGTGGGCAGTAAGATTGTAGAGATGGAAGATGTGGTTCTTCTGGTCACCAGTCTGGGGAAATACATCTTCGCTTCAATCCTGGGCCACGTCATCCACGGGGGCATCGTCCTGCCCCTCATCTACTTCTGCTTCACGCGCAAGAACCCCTTCAGTTTCCTGTCGGGCCTCATCACGCCTTTCACCACGGCCTTTGCCACCTGCTCCAGGTACGCTGTCACATCACATGGTACCCATATGTGTGGGGTGCTTCTCAGTTGAATTAGGATTGGCAGCAATGCACATTTATGGTTAAGGCCCACAGTAATAAAACAAGTAAAAAGTTTACCCTTTTTAGCTTTACCCTGGGGACCCTCCTCTTTCCTCTAGCTAGCTCTACTTTCGGATGAATTTGTACACAAGAAAGATGAACTGAGGATATTCATGCTTTGCAAAGGGCATACACTTCCCTTGTGTGCCACGCAAAATGTCAAATTTGCAATAAGATAAGAGGCAGATTTCCATTAACTTATGGATCACATTTGTGCTCCTAAAGGATGAACCCTAAAGTGTTTAGTGGCCCCACATTTACTTTTTCTGCAGCACCACAGTCAAGAAATACTTTACATGTTTAGCCCCAAAAATAGCAAAATAATCAGTATGTTTGTTCCAACACAATTGATATTGTGTGGTGCGTTGCGCCCCAACCACTCGACAATCAGGTCACCCCAGGAAATTACAATATAGAGGGTCGTACAGCCTCTTTAGGAGTCCTTCGCAAAGGGAGTGTCACAAAACATTTTTTGCAATCTTCAACAGAGATTTCTGTTCATCAATTGCAACTATTAATGGTATTTGTTTCACCTGAATGGCTGATAAAGATAATGCTCTATCTCTCTGCATTTGCTCACCAGCTCAGCAACTCTGCCCTCCATGATAAAATGCGTGGAGGAGAACAACGGCGTGGACAAGCGCATCAGCCGCTTCATCCTCCCCATCGGCGCCACCGTCAACATGGACGGGGCGGCCATATTCCAGTGCATCGCTGCCGTCTTCATCGCTCAGCTCAACAATTTCGAGCTGAACGCCGGGCATATCTTCACCATCCTGTGAGAAGACAACAGACTCAAGAATGTTCGGACATTTCCCAACAAGAGGTCAACTTTCTAGTACTATATTATTCTAAGATTATTTTATCATTATTCATAGGGTGACAGCCACAGCCTCGAGTATCGGTGCAGCGGGCATCCCCGCCGGCGGCATCATCACCATCGCCATCATCCTGGAGGCCATCGGCCTGCCGACCAAAGACTTGTCCCTCATGCTGGCTGTCGACTGGATTGTGTGAGTAAAGCCACGTGAACCCTACTGAAAACACACGTCTGCACACACGTTGCCAACATTACAGTTGGGGAAACAAGACCAGGGTTCTCAACTGTTTCTCAACCAAGCAACATTTGCCAATGCGGCAGTAGAGCAAACAAACACACACAGCAGCAGTTTAAACATTAACAAGTTGAGGTACATGAACACTTTACATCTGTTTCACAAGACAGAGGGTGCAAAAGTCTGGCTATCAAAAGTCCCTCCAGGGTTTATTTTCTCGTGTTGTGGAAGAAAAACATCTGAGCTGTGACGATAAGACACTCGGGCTTGTGCAGTGGGATTCCATGTATTCGCTGGTGGGGGCCGATAAGGAGTGTGTTTCAGTGCTGTCTTTTAGTTTTCTTAATGAGGAAATACTGTACCTGTAACTCCAAACAAGGGTTCAAACCCGAATAGCTTAGAACAAAGAAGATTTATCGGTGGTGGTGGCTGTTTACTCCAAATGTTTGTCGAAAGTAGACCGAGTCTCAGCTGTCCGTCTCTCGCGTCCACTTTGTGTGCAGGGATCGTACCACCACGGTGGTGAATGTGGAGGGCGATGCTCTGGGTGCTGGAATCCTCCACCACATCAACCAGCAGGAGATGAAGAAGCAGCAGGAGCAGCTGCAGGACAGGGAGCTGGCGGAGGTCCGGGTGGAGGCGGTGGCCAACGTCGAGGCGGAGGAGACCTCGTCTCTCGTCACGCACCAAACCAAAGCCTCAGCGGCCATGCCGGAAGCCATCGAGTCTGTCCTGTGAGACTCCGCAAGACTTTTTCATTTTTCTTGCCCCCTGACCTTTTTGACCTTTCGGTACTTCTGATGCTGCTGCTGACTGGACACCGTTGTGATTCGGTGTCCTTTAAAAAAAACAAGGTCACTGACGGTTTCCCTTGTGAGGGAGGTGCCATATAGTACCAGTCTTTTTCTAGAGCATAGACAGTCTACAGTGTACATTGTGCTGCTGTTGTGCTTTCGAAATTCGGTCACTTGGGTCTCAATAACTGGGATTCCATCAAAGAATTTTCACACAGATTAGGATATAATGAATTTGAGAATAATGAATTCGGAAAATATTTCCTAAATTTAGCAAAAAAGCTAATATATATTTTTTAAAATGTAGATTAAGACATTTTGCGATAAACAGTGATGGAAACACATTATGTGTAAAATATCCCTAAAACGTTCCCATAAATGTCGTAGTTGTGTTTGTCTGGTGTGCTGTGTGAGATGCTCACGGCCATAGGTTTGTACATTATAGCATCGTCAAGTGCATTTCTTTTTTATCTTCAGGCAGCAAATACAACGACCAACACTAACTGTAGAACACTAAGAACTCGCCAAATGCTGATAAGCTTCTCTCATAACTTAATTACACCTTCGGGATGGCTGTTCAATCACTTCAACTAAGCTGGTGGAATGTATTTGCATTTTATTTGTTCAGCTCATTGGCTTTACATTCTTTGCTGGATGGAAAGAGAAAAAATGTAAAGTCAAATCCGAATGAAAAAGGGAATTGTTTGGTGTTTGTCATAATCTAGAGAGTTGTTTAGAAGATGTGCCCAGGCTTTTATTTGCTGACCGTCAGCAGCCAATGTTAAACATTCACCCTCTTAAACGACAGGATAATAATTTGGCCTCTTGCAACCTGTTCCTCTAGTGACACTGTTCCAGTTGGTAAAGCATTTTGGACATTGGACCATTTGAAATGGTGTCTTTATATGCATGGCTTGTTTTATCTCCCCGAATACTCGAGCAAACACAATGTTGTGGTCATGGTTCTCTCTTATAGACTTTCTATTGAAAAGGACCTCACAAAAAAACCAAGTGAAAACATGAAAAGGCACGTAACTTAACTTGCCTTCGTTTTCCGGCTGATATCAGCATTTTCCAAGAACGTTCCTCTAATTTTGTAATGACAGCAGTTTGTGGTTGCTTTACAATTTGCTCGTTGAGTCAACTTTCAAAACCCTTTTTTTGAATTGGGCGAGTAAACTGTGCACATTTCTGTGTTGGCATCTTTCTTACCAATTTGTTACAAAATACGTTCTAACAAAACATTAATGTTCCAATTTATTATAAAAGTAGCTTGTAGCTGTTTTGCTAATTCATTTTTGAGAAATACGTTACCAAGGAGTCTGAAAAGTAGCTAGTGGTTTGTTTTGGGCTTTGTTTGCTAGCTAGCCAGCTAAAGCAAATGTTAACATCAGCTAACTATCATTGTTGCTCTCATTTCTTGGCTAATGTTTGATTAGCTAATATATAAGGTGTTTAGACTTAGTTGTGGTTAGCTGACCTGATACTTGCGTTAGCTAGCGATTGTAACAAACTAAACAGATGGTATGAAACGATTGATTTATGGTGAAAATATCAGCTCCCAGTCAAAAAATGGACAGAAATAAATGTATCCAGTCCTGTTGAGAGAGCAAACAACAAGCTACGTAAATGCAACCCGCTATTGTTGTCCAAAAGCTGAAGACCTCCAACATGGTGGAGAGCTATTTGAAGGCATCTTGATGAGGGTCGTGTATAGAAGGTAACCAACAAGTTGCAAAACTTTCACAAGATGGTTGAGGGTTAGGCATTGACCTTGAATGGTTAAGGTTATTGACCTTGAATGGTTAGGGTTAATGACCTTGAATGATTATAGTAATTGGCGTTGCAGGGTTGAGGTTGGGCATTGACCACGGATGTTTACTGTTGGGATAGGTCATTTGGAAACAAGTTTTGCGAGGGTTTTCGCAACTTGTGGGTTACCTTCCAGACACGACCCTTGATGAGCTCATGGAATCCTGTTAAAGCTATAATCACTGCACATAATCTTGATGAGGGCAGTGTCTAGAGTGCAACCCACAAGTTGTGAAGTTCTTGTGAGATGCTAAGGTTAGGCATTTCCCTCCAATGGTTAGGTTTATCCATTGAACTTGAATGGTTAAGGTTAGTCAAAGACCTTGAATGGTTAAGGTTAGTCAAAGACCTTGAATGGTTGAGGTTCGTCAAAGACCTTGAACGGTTAAGGTTAGTCAAAGGCCTTGAATGGTTAAGGTTAGTCAAAGACCTTGAATGGTTAAGGGTAGTCAAAGACCTTGAATGGTTGAGGTTCGTCAAAGACCTTGAACGGTTAAGGTTAGTCAAAGACCTTGAATGGTTAAGGTTAGTCAAAGACCTTGAATGGTTAAGGTTAGTCAAAGACCTTGAACGGTTAAGGTTAGTCAAAGGCCTTGAATGGTTAAGGTTAGTCAAAGACCTTGAATGGTTACGGTTAGTCAAAGACCTTGAACGGTTAAGGTTAGTCAAAGACCTTGAATGGTTAAGGTTAGGCACTGACCTCCAATGATTAAGTTTAGGATACATTGTCGGGCAGCAAGTCTGGTGAGAGTTTTTGCACGTTTTGGTAACTTGTGGGCCTTCTAGACCCGGCCCTTGATGAGCTCACAGGATCCTGGTAAAGACATAGTCATGAGACATAATTACAGTTGATCGAACGCTAGTTTGCAAACACTGTTTGTTTGTCTGTCAGGAAAACACTCCAGTCACCCTTTATAAAGAACAGATATTCAATTTATAGTTGTCAGTAGTTCAGGATTAAGAAATCCCAGCAAATCACACAAAAAAATCAAAGCTTCATCAAATGTTTACAGCCCAAAATGCACGATGAGTTCTTATCATACTGTACATTATGATTTTTCGATTCCACTCTTTGATATTCTTTTTCTAAGTGGTGCTTTAGAGGCTTGCATCATCATAAAAGCCTGGAAGTGTATTGTAATTGTTTTACTGACGACTTACAGTATATTTTTTAATTCAGTCTGTGTGATACATAATTAACTGTGGTTGCTACTGTAGATCTCTCGAAAGGGAACATTGGACATTGCCATTGTCATGGCTTGTCTTTACAATGTAGATTTTCCCTGATCTAGGGATAAAAACTGTATGACTGGGTTTGCACCATGCCATAGCTAACGTCAATGCGGTACGTTATACAGTTTGGCATTAAGGAAACTGCCAAATTTCGGATGGTTTAAGCAAAACAAAGTCTCCCTTTAGGATGCCGGACTTGACAGAGAATGGGCCTCTGCTGTCCTCTGGTGGTGACGGGTGTTAATGTGAAAGAAGCAAGCTGAGGGTGATCACGTCAAATATCCTGGTTGGACGTCACAGTTTACAGCTGGCATCATGTTCTGAAATCTGTGGTAATATTTCCTATTTATATCATCCAACATTGACGAGGGAACAACTGGTGCTGTGGCTGCTCCTGTGATATTACACTGTATTTGAAGAGGTGAAGGAACATCACGTATGTGAACATGAGCCTGGTGCTGCTCTAGCTTTGTATCACGGTGCGTATGTTGACACTGTCCGCCGTAAAGAGGAAGCAAACGAGTATTTCTTGTCGTTTTAGATTGAACAGATGACTTTTCTAAGCTAACAACTGCTCTGTTAGCCTAAAGCTGTGTGACTACTGATTCTGTTGAGTATATACAATATACAATATACAATACAATATCTGCTACAATCACATGTGATTACACATAATGTGGTACATGTATTTGATACATACCTATATATTTGATATTAATTTATTGTAATTGTTTGTACTTTCTCCTTTTAACACTTTCTCTCAGTGTTAATTTTTTTATCATGATGTGATTTTTTAAATGAACACTTTTGCCAGTATTTCTGATAACCTGCTGTCAGCAATGTACTTTAATTCCTGTTGAGTTTTATTTTCTTTAGGAGTAGCTGCTGCCTTGATGTGCCATGTCAATGTGTAACGCTGTTAACGGTCGTCTCTTTGCTGTTGGTCCTGCTGTCTGTCAACATTAAAAGTGATACAGTACGTTTTTTCATGCAACCCAAACTAAAAGGCTTCTTGTCTTTGTCCTCTTTATTAATAGGTCGTGTTGTTATTCGGGGTGTCTGATTGCATGCAGCTGAATAAAAAAATAGAACCAGAGGAGCAATAACTGCACATTTCCATGCAGCTGGTAACTCATACAGGCAATGACGGTTCCCCCTCTCTTACAGTTGTGATGCGTAAACACAGTGATGACCACGATATGTCTGAATGTTTCTGCAGAAAGTCATAGAGGTCGCCAGCACAGTGCATTAATGCAGCATCTAATGACTCCCGACCTGATTAAAACGTAAGGTGTACAGCTCTGACTGAGGGTCAGAAATGGGCTGACCCTTGGTGTAACATCCACCTGTGAATGTTTTTACATTTCTGCTCAATAACTTCTATTTCTGTACAAACAATCATGAACTGTTCCACGGCAGCGGTGGACGCGGGCGATTTACGAGACAATGGGCCCCTGAGCACAGGAATGTAAAGGCCCCTCCTACATAAGGCCAAGAGCCGCATATTCAAAGAGACAACTGTTTGGCTGTTTTGCATCTCTTTGTAGTCGTTTTACACACCTTTTAGATTACTTTGTGTCTCTCTTTGGCCATTTCTTGTCTATTAATGGTCGTATTCTGTCTCTTTATAGGTGTTTAACACCTGTTTTTGGTTGTATACTGTCTATTTTGGTTATCATCTGTCTTCTGTTGGTCATTTCCCATCTCTGTGGTAGTTTTGTGTCTCTTTGCGGTTGCTTAAAACTTCAAACAGAGGCTTTAGCCCCGGGAACCCTCAAACCTGTTGGGCCCCTGGGCCTGTGGCCAGTAGGCCTGTTCAGTAATCCGTCCATGGTGGCGAATGTTACTGCTGTTACTGAAAATCTTTACTAAAAAAGCTTTTTTGGGGTGACAAACCGCTGTCTGAATGCTGGTATCAGACACATCCCTGAACTGAATGAAAATCTGGTCTATTTAGCTGTTTTACTGATCCATTAACCTTCCATGTCGCTTTAATTATGAGTTTCAGCTGACACCTGAAACTCTGACACAGGCAACCTTGGTGAGACATTAGTTTTTAATCCGAACATATAAATGCGTTTGAGCTACAAGACTGTAAGGCTTTAACTTCAACTCAAACTGCTCTTAAATGTGTCATTTTTCTACTGGAGTTTTGAACTGGATTGCAAGTCCAGAATGTGTGAGTGCTTGTTCTGTACAGCTGTGAACTGTCCAGCAACGCTATCATTCTCCCACGGAGCAACGCCACTAAACCTGCTGTCTGCTGCGCCTCATTTTATTTCATTTGTTTTTGTTTGGATATGCATTTATTTTTAGATAAACTACTTTTTCCACACTCAGAAAAATGACCCAAATATGAGTTAAAAACAGTGGTGAAAAAGCATAATAAATTACTCAAGATGAATAAAATCAGTAACCTCTAATTGTCACTCTGTAGTAGATCCAAGAACAGAAAGACTAAAAGTTACAGCTTGCGTTGAAACAATTGGTTGATTCATTGATCAGCTGTTTAAGAGAAAATCAATCAGGTACTATTCTTTAATAGGTCGCCCTATAAGTGTAGTGATCTGCTGGAGAGTAGGGTTTGTACGTTGTTTAAATTATGAAAGGTTCGGGTTATAAAACAATCTGCTTTAAATAAACCTTCCAACTGAAAGATAACGATATCTTATAGTCTCTGTGAGGGAGTGAGGGGCAGAGGAGAGTCTGCGGTGCTTTAAGTAAATAGTAGGGCTGCAACTAACGATTATTTTAATAATCGATTAATCTGTCGATTATTTGTTCGATTAATTAATGAATCGGATAAAAAAAAACTACAAACTAAAAAGCATTAATTTCTAACCCTTTATTCAAAAACAGAACTGACAGTGCTAATTCACAGTGCAAAGAATCTTCAGAAAGTGCACAAACAGGTTGCTCGAACATCCCTGAGCTGTGAAAGTAATAATTAAAAAAAAAATTGACTAATATCAGGAGTGGGGTTCAGCGGGTTACCCACGCCTCTCAGTGAAGGGTAGACACACGCTGATCCACTCAGTGTGGCGCGCGTGCAGCCCCGGACATCTCAGGGCATCACAGACCTCAATCTCGTGCGGCTGAACGCCACTTGTCCCTCTAAGAAGTTGAACGCTGACCGCACGGGGCCGCGTAACTAGTCAGCATGCCGGAGTCTCGTTCGTTATTGAAATTAACCAGACAAATCGCTCCACCAACTAAGAACGGCCATCACCACCACCCACAGAATCCAGAAAGAGCATCAATCTGTCAATCCTTTCCATGTCCGGGTCGGGTGAGGTTTCCCCCGGCCGTCCCTCTTAATCATGGACCCAGTTCAGAGAAAAACCCACAAAATAGAACCGGAGTCCTATTCCATTATTCCTAGCTGCGTTATTCAAGCGACTGGGCCTGCTGTGAACACTCAAACATCTCTGACACTTATTGGGTGACCAGGGACGTGCGGTCAGGTAAGGCAGGGGAGGCAGAGCCTCCTTTTTATAGTCAAAATCGTTGAATGTGCTCATGTCCTGTTCAAACAGAGAGGAGACACGCGAGGTGAGGCAGCGAAGAGTTGTGCCTCACCTCAGATTGCGCAATCCCTAACAAACTGGGTTGAGCGCGTGCCTTTTGCTTTCTCAAATTTTTTTTCACCACTGTAATATTTGTAGACACTTGTATTATAAGTCCTTTCTTTCCATAGAATAGGTCATGTATTGTATTTCACGTGTGTGTAGAACATATTCAGTCTTGCTGATCTGACAGAAACCGCAGTGAAGAAGCACAGAGGGGAGCAAACAGTACCTCTGCCTCACTGAAGGGGGCGCGTGAGAGCCCACGGGTCGGGTTCATGCTTGTAGTGCCGTTACTCTTCTTCTACACTTCTCTTCTTCTTCTATTTTGCTTGCAAATATTGAAGATTAAATATCTAAGCTTTAACAATTCTAAAAAAACAGGGAAATATGACCAAATCAACAGCAATTCAACCTGTGTTTGTTGTTCTCTTTATAAATCCGTGGTTGTTACACAGATTTTCGCGGGTGGCGCCCGCGAGCGCTCCGCTTCTGAAACAGGTTGGTGGGGCAGGTCACAGATCGCGGAGCAGACGCTCCTGGTGCAATCAAATATGTACCTTACCAATGTGTGTAAAGAATGCTGATATGAAATATGAAAAACAACCAGTAGTCAATGTGCAAGTTACCAATTGAATGGTGATTTAAGCTGCTCTATATTGGGTTCATATATTTGTAAATCTGACTCTGAAATAGTCAGTGCCTCACCAGCCACTAGTGACTAACCTCACTGCACTTCACTGAGTGGCGTAATAATCGCGCGACACAACGAATCGATAATGAAATTCGTTGCCAACTCTTTTAATAATCGATTTTTATCGATTTTATCGATTCGTTGTTGCAGCCCTAGTAAATAGCTTCACTACACTGAGAACTCTTGAATTATGACTTGACTGATTGAAACCTAGCCCAGCAGGGACAGGAGGTGGAGGTGGAGGGTTGGGTCTGTCTCTCTCTCTTACTATTACGACTACTATCACTAATAATAATAATAATAACGGTATTAGAAGTATGAGAAGAAGTAAACACTCACACAATCCTTGTCTTTTTCAGTCAATCAGTGTTTCAATTCCTGCTGCTTTCTACAACTTTAACTTGCGCAGAAAAAATATTTTACGAAGCTTATATTAACGTCAGTTTATTTATATTTATATAAAGGCATATTTATATGCCTTGTTAAAGATTCAATTTCCCAACAATAAATAAATTAGGTAATTGAGTTCACGTTGCTAGCATGCAATATTTAAATACAGCTTTCATGTTGATGAACCAATATTAATAATCAAATAATATATATATATATAACAACATATATTTAATATATAAGATGCAGCTCAAAGTGTTTTATCAATAGGCTACATATTATATACAACATGCGTGTACATAATAGCTTTAAACTATGTTTATGTCTGCTTATCTGTTGTTGTAGCTGAATGTATTCTGTATGTGAATCGTGTAAACTTCTATGTAAGTACATTGAGAGCTAAACCTATTTGGGCAATAAAGCGATTTCTGTTCAGATTCATGCGCTCCTTTAGAAATTCCGACAGCCGTGAAGGCAGCAGGGATGATGCTGCCTTGGATCCATATTACCTTGTTAGCAGGTTGCAAGCTAGCTGAACACAGGCGGTACAGTGCGGCTTCGAGGGGGATGTCCCACCCTGTCTAATACAAGCTGAGGACTCCGTGGGTTTTTTTATCGGCTCTACAACAGCGGGACCAGCTTCCAAACTTTGGCGAAATGACGACGCGGTCGGAGCGAGAAAAAGCCCAGAAACTGAATGAGCAGCATCAGGTCATCCTGTCTAAACTGCTGAGGGAAGAAGACAACAAGCTCTGTGCCGACTGTGAGGCAAAAGGTAAGCCTGACAGTGTTTGCTGTGAACCATGTCAGGCATGCGAGTATTAAAAGATGAAAAGATGAAAAGATGAAATGATGGAATGATGGAATGATGTGGGAACTCGGCCGCTAACGGTTTGCTAAAGCTAGCAACATATTGTAACGTTATGTATTGGGGAGTCACTTCTGTGGAGCTACGCTGAACGTTACATATATCTTAGCTTAACGCTAGCTTAATACCAAAGTGTGTCACGTTAATTCCGACAAAAACTAATATATATTTTTCCATTTTTTTATATGTTTATGTTGTAAAATGCAAACAGAGTCGGTGCTTGTCCAGTCAAAATTAAGGCAAAAACGATACTCTAATGAGCGATATTTGTGCAAGTAACCAAAAAAGTATACCATTTCCGTTTATAATTTTCAAAATAAAATCCCCATCGCGCTCTTGCGTTATTTTGTGTAGTGAAAAGAACGATAAGGAAGAACCTTTTTATTTGAATTCGAGGCAATAAATAGCGCAAGAAATGAGCTACAATGAGAGGTCAATGATATCACGAAATTGAACATTAGCTGAATGTTTATTTTAACTTGAAAACTACATAACACTTTGACTCGCTTCTTTGCTTGCATCTAAAATGTATAATTACACTCTAAATACTTGATGAATTACAGGACGAGCAATCTTGCTATTTTTTTCGTCATTGAGCCTGGGAGGCTGATGGTGCTCTTTATGACCTTCTAATGTTGTCCTTCTCGCCTAGTATACATTTTTGTTAATTTGCTCCGAAAATGCATGCTTATTTTGAAATCAGATGGGCTGTAATTCCGGTTTTGTATCGTATGGCTGGGGCTAACTTGATGCAGGCTTTACCAGACAGTATATCGATGTCATGTCCTTGACTGGTTTATTTATGAGCGGAAAACGTGCGAGTCCTGTGTAGGCAACATTAAATTAGTGGAGTCGTTTGCTCCCTGGATGTGCTGTACAAAAAAATATGTCGGCATCAGATACTGTCGTGTTTTTTTTTTTTTTTTTTTGCAGCTGCAGCCAACACCTTATCTATGACTTGCGATGCGCTCTTTAAACCGCCCACACAACTCCATTCAAAAATACGGAAGTTTGAGATCCCGGTGCACAGACTCTTACTTAGGGTTTCATCGCGGAGTTTTCCTTAATCTTTAGGACCCAGTCTTTAATTCAGCATAAATCCATTACATCAACCAGCCATCTATTCTAATACGTTTTCAAATGTGCTTGCTGCAACTTGATAATTCACAGTAGTGAGTGGTCACAACTCAAACAGATCAATTTAACAATGTTTTGCACAATGGATGCATAACAAAATGATCACATGATCGTGCTGTTACCCAAACGTCTTAACCTAATGAGGCCCCTACTTGTGTGTTTTTTTTTTTTTTGTAAGTACGGAAGCATGAAATTCCCCGACTTTTGAGTGGGATTTGAACGTCTCGTATTGGGGCTACCTATGACTGAGATTAAATGCCTTTTGCGTCATCACCATGCCTATAAATGTAATCTGTAGCACCGGACCTCCCTCAGCCGGTGACTCAGATCTGATCATAATTTGCTGCTGCATTTCTTTCCCATTATGTTATATTTCATATCCGTTTGAATAGCATTTCATCATCCTGACCTGGGGTTGTAGCTCCCAGCATGCACCTAAACTTAAATGACCTTACAGTAACCCTTTCAGACCAAACATATATTTGTTTGTATTTATACAAAGGTACATTCTTTGTTTGCTCAAAGTCCACTTACCAGCTTCTTACAGATCTTTCAACGGCCTCGCTCACGTCTTTCTCTGTGGATTGAGTTTCATGCTGGACCCTTTTAAAACAGCACTCTGACCAGATCAATCTCTGACGCTTTCAACCACAACTCATGGTCTTCCTCAGTGGAAGGAGCCGCTCGGGTGTCATGGACCTGGTTTTACACGACCACCTTTTATCTCACGAAAGTCCGTACTGAGGTCACACGATGACGACAAAACTGCATCCGCTGTGGAACACCATGAGATGTGGTTGAAAGTCCTGGTTGAAAAGCTAGTAAGTGGCCCTTGAGTTAAGATTATTGTCAGCAAACTGTCAGGCTTAATATCATACTCATTTAAATGATTTTTCTCTCTCCAACACAAAGTATATCATTTTTTCGACATATAAAATCTTCATTTTATATCAGTCCTGCTGTCATACTGCTGATAATTCATATGCTTGTAGCAGCTGATCAAGCGTTGCTCTTTCCCACTGCACTGCATTATCTGCATCAGCTAGTGACCCTGCAGCCTGAGACGCGTTTATTTACTGACTCATAAAGCAGCAGCATCAGCATCCAGCCAGGCCCGATGTGTCACGTTCGCTATGTCACAGCTATTTTTATCCAAACAATAAATGGGCGTTGCACAATAGTTCCCACTCGGATCTAAAAAAATAATAGTTTTTAATCCTTACTGTGTCAGTTTTTAAGTGCAAAAAGATAAGAAGCTCTGTCACTTTTAATTTGAAAGTCCAACTTTCATTCCAGGGTGGGGATTTTTTTTAAATATTGGAACTCTTAAGGATACAGCTGTTATTGAGAACTGTCATTACACCGCAAGTAATGCTGAAGGTTTCTTACTAAATGTGTCTCTAAATGTACTTTAAAGTGGAGTTTTATTTTGAAAAAGTGTAAAAAACTGCGTCATTTCATGATTGTTTTCATGCTGAAACCAGAAAGGTTTGTTTGTATCTAACGACCATGTGATTATGTGGTTCACATAGAATGTAATATTAGTTTCAATAACAATTATGATGTTGTTAAGAAATAGTCAATTCTATAAATGTAAGAGGTGAACTGTCCCTTTAAGGACCTCTTTTTTTATGCGAGTCACCATCTCTTTGTCATTTGTTTCAGTGAATTACCTGAAAAATAACCATTTCCTGTGAGTTCTGTTCGGGAACCGGGAGCTGGTTTTTCCCTCCTTTTGAGTTTGACGTCTCCTCTGGATGCTGCGCTCCAAACCCAGCACAAGGCGGCGTGTTGGGTTTGACCGCTCGTTCGGTTCGATCGATTAGTTTGTGTCTGTTGTGTTTGTGCTCGGCGTCGCCGTGTGCCGGGTGTGGTCAGTGTGGTGACTCACCCGAGCCTCTCGGCTGTAATTCCACCCTCACTCCCGTCTCCTGTCTACACACACTGTCCTACATTTCCTGTGTGTGTGTGCGTGTGTGTGTGTAGGCGTGAGAGAGAGAGAGAGCTAGTCCTTATTGATTGCAGTTCCATTTCTCCCCTAGTCCTTCTTGGCAGCTAAATTCGTCCACTACTTAGAGTCCAGACTATCATTTTCACCTTTGGGTTCAACACAATGTGACACACACACACACACACGTTGCACGGCAGTGTGTGTTCTGATTTGTGTGGTGTGGTGTGGGGTGGGGGGGTAGCTCCGAGCTGGCAACATGCAGCATGGCAAGCGCCCCGCAGGGGGCACTCTGCATTTTGACGACCCGTCCTTGGTACCCGTCTCTGCTGTCACTTACACACACACACACACACACACACACACACACACACACACACACACACACACACACACACACACACACACACACACCCTCACACACACACCCTCAGTGAGAGGAGTGCGTAGAGGTGGCCGGTTGGGTGCAATGTCACATCAAATTGTGAGGCAAGTTTGAAATGCAACGCAAACTTCATTAATTTTAACATTTGCATTCAGCGTGACGGAAACATCTGAGACCCGACGCGTCGTTAGCGTCTCCGCTGACGACGACCATAAGTCACGCCGACGAAGGCCAGTGAGAACACTCACTCAGCAGCTGATAGCTGCGATACAACAACAGGAGAGATATGTATTGGTCTGACATTTCCGTCTGACTCACATTCATCTGAAGCTGCTTTCACACTCCCAACACGTCGTGTGAGTCCACGGTGTTCCCGGAGATGTTTTGAATCATTTATTTTTACCCAAGCAAAACAAATCAAGGTTTGTGTTGTGGTGACAGATCCGACTAAAGATGTGCTCTGCAGCTCACCGTGATTTAATATGAAAGTCTTTTGAAAGGAGCAAAAAGATGGCTCATCTCTGTGTTATCCTGCCTCAAAGACGGGTATTAAAACCCTTTTTCTCTTCTTGGTTGACTAACACTCCCGCGCTTTTGTCGACTAATAGATTAGTTGATTTAATCGACGTGTAAAACTTTGTTTCTGCACAAAGAATCACACAACAGCACCACTTTAAATCCTCAATCTAAATGAGTTTCTTAGATATAAGTTGGGGATGACACGATAAAGGCTTTTACTGCAGATTTCACTCCTAATAAGTTGACTTGGGGAACAGCTGTCTGGTTCATGACCGTGGTGAAGTGCAAAATAGTGTTTGATTAAAAAAAGAAGAAGATTGTTTCTCGCTAAAAGAAGACGGGTGTCCCTCTGTTTTTTCGTTTTACCAAAATGTAAGCTAAAGTGATTCCAGTATGTTTTACTGCTATTTATTATATATTTGTGATGATTAACGGGCTAAAATTGTGACTCGCAATCAATCATTTTGGCCGTGGTAATAGTGACATGTAATGTTCATATAACATGCTTATAACATGTCAGTCAGCACGAAAACAGCCTAAAAACCTGTTTTCATAGAGTTTTTCTGTCGCCCCCGTTTACTTCCATTCATCAAGACTTTTCTGTTTTTTTTGGATTGTCCGTTCAGCCGTGTAGGCATGAGAGGAAAACACCACTCTCTTCATAAATTCGACGTAACACGAAGCAAATAAACTAATCATTTACAAATGGTCATCTTTCGCCTCCTCGTTAATATTCTGAGCAAACCTGTTGATTTACTGTCTAAAGTCCAGTCAGCTCTCTGTTCATCATCCATGTATGTACTTCACCTTCACAGCATTGTTGAGATCAAAACGAGCAGTGTCGGCTCTTTTTTGGTTTCCTCCCACGCTCTCTGGCTCTAAACTCAGTTGCCAGTTTATTAGGTACACCCAGCTAAAAATACAAATTGCCAATTAAAGTTGTGTCGTGTTTCAGCGGATGACTGTGTGGCTGGATTCACCTCGCTGCCTTCTGTCAGCAGCAGATGGCGCCCCAGCCTCACTTTCTCCATCCATCCATCCGACCCATTACATTTGCTGAGCTGAATTTAAAACGCTGGACAGGTCAGACGTATTGTACGTCTGTTGCTTCTCCTTCCTGTAGCACACAATGAAGACAAAAAGCAGCTGCTAGATTGTGGAGTATAAGTCATTGTAGCTCACTCCCTCACTGTGTCTGCATCCGATGAGACGAGGTGATGGTGTTTTATTTGCTGTGATAATGAAGGGGAAGCAGTCTCTCCTCCTCCTCCTCCTCACTGCTCACTCTGACTCACTAACGGACCAGCAGGGGGCAGCACAGCACTGTTTTCTTTTCATAATGATTCCTCCTGTCAGCGTCCTGCCCGTCACTCAATGATTTTCCACTCTCCTCTGGCCTGCGCTGAGGATTTGGGCAGCCTCCCGGTGATTTTACTGAGAGGATATTTTATTAATTAGGAACTGGAGGTTGTTAAATTTCTTATTTTAAAGGAGAACGCCACTAAAATTCTGCACGCCGGTGGCTTATTATCTTGCCTGAGGCACCGTTAAGCTTTAATGCCGTATTGCAAGCTGTTGTTTCTTATTCCTAGAAGTAAAACAGAAGAGAAGAGAGGAATAAAGTTGGTTTCAGCCAAACACCATTCAAGGAACTATAAATATTATATACAGAGCTCTGGTGCTGAGTTTTCACGGCGTTGAACAAGAGGACATTAAGACGAAATAAAAAGGCCATAAAACCTAAAGAGCCACTCGACTGAAAACGATGATAAAAGATGATTCAAATGAAGAGGCAGAGCAGCAGCCACAGTGTGTTTCTGTTGGTATGTGTGCATCTCTATTAAAGTCAAGATGAGAGCGAAACATTTCTTCTTTTAATCCTTTTAGGTCACGTCTCCGGTCATATTGTGCTTCTATTTTACAAGAAACGCAAAAAAATATATTTTGATATCAAAATCCAATCATCTTTTCTTCCTGTAAGATAAAATGTGAGGTGAGCTTACATAAGCCAGCTAGAGACGCACGGAGACTGATAGTGACTCAAATAGCTGGATTGGATTTTGGTGAAGAACGGCTAATCTGGTATCGTCTATTATTAATAATTAAACACCCAAGTCCAGTAATCGCTATCATAGGTGCATCCCATCTAACTTCTATTTCACTGTGATGTCATCCTCGTGTGTGTGTGTGTGTGTGTGTGTGTGTGTGTGTGCGTGCGTGTGTGTCTTGAGAGAGAGAAAAAAAAGCTCATTTGGGTCTAATCAGGTCAGCTGTCTATTTTCGCCCGAACTTCAATGCAGAAGTAAAACTGTTACTGAGTGTGAACAACCCACATGAGACATAGACGAACACGCATTACTGTTTCATGCATATATCTGTTCAGCATCAGCCGCATGTATTCTTTCATCTGAAGACGAGGTGAAGGTCGCTTTAAGGAGGGGGGGGGGTTTGATGGATTCTGCGAACAGTAGTTATTCTTTTAAAAAGGCCAACGGATAGAAACGGATTCAGAGAGGACAAACAAACAGCAGGTTCATACAGTCAAGTATTTGGACTGTGACACCATTTTTCTAATTTTGCTTATTTACACGACTCCAATGGGTTTGAATCTAATCAGTCAATATGTGGTTGAAGTGTAGACTTTCAGCTTTAATTCAATGGATAAAACATAAAAATCACAATGACCGTTTAGGAATTACAGACACATTTTTCTTTTTATAGCCACACACATTTTCAGAGGCTCAAAAGTAATTGGACAATTGTCTGACAAACGGTTTCATGGCCAGGTGTAGCCTGTTCTGTCTCATGACAAATGATGCTGACAATAGGATTCAAAATGTTATATTAGCAGTTGGTAGCTGGTCCTTCGAACTCTCAACATGCGGACCAAAAAGGTGTCGATGCAAGTGAAGGAGGCCTTTATTAGTTTAAAAAAATTGGTGTACCTTGGTGAAGAAAAACCCTTCATAACATCTACTGAAGTCAAGAACACTCTGGAGGAGGTAGGCGTGTCATTGTTAAAGCCTACAATCTTCATGAATGTAAACACAGAGGGTTCACAACAAGGTGCAAACCTCTGGTGACACTGAAGAACAGGAAGGCCGACTAGACTTTAACAGAACACATGTGAAACAGCCTGACCAGTTTGGGAACAAGGTTCTTTGGATGAAACCAAGATGAACTTGTACCAGAATG
Source organism: Pholis gunnellus (assembly GCF_910591455.1). Classification (NCBI taxonomy): domain Eukaryota; kingdom Metazoa; phylum Chordata; class Actinopteri; order Perciformes; family Pholidae; genus Pholis; species Pholis gunnellus. Next base: position 4,660,722 of record NC_136538.1, on the reverse strand, counting down.
ATGGGAAGAGAAAAGTGTGGAGAAGGAAAGGAACGGCTCATGATGTGAAGCAAAGCACATCATCATGTCTAACATGGTGGAGGCAGTGCTTTGGATGGGCGCGTATGGCTGCCGATATTCGGCTGATATATATTTAAAAGTATGTGTTGGTTTTTTTTCTCTCGGAAAATGTAAAGTGTGAAAGTACACAAAAATTAGCCGACTGAAAACACTAACATTTGACACTGATTTCATGTTTGGAAATGTAAACCCTTCAAATATGCTTTTATCAGTCAAAGATGCATTAAACTAAAATCCCTCTCAATGGGAAAAGAACCTGCCTGATCGGATCGGGTATATTTCGTGGTTAAAGGAACATCTGTAAAACCTTGGATAAACGCCTTTTCTATAAATTCTTCACAATAAAAGTCCTCTGTTATGCTGTTTTTGTTGCTTACTGTTCCCCCCCCCCCCACAGTACGCAGGACAACATGTTCACTTGTGTGAAATCTTTGCCACAGTTAAGAACTAGAACACTTCAATTGGCCCACATAACTCCTAAAAAAAACCGTTGTGGGTTCCACACAGCCTGAACTAATAAGTCATGGTGGCTGGTTGAACAGTGACTCCGTTTCTATGCACACAAGAGCAGATTACTATCATAAATCAGGATAAACCACGGCAGCCTGATTTACAACTGAGCAGAAGCCCAGTTCACACAAGTCATCCATCACATTTGGCTGCTAAATTGTCAGACAACTTTATTTTATTTACATTCATATTTTAAAAGTTTAAAAGAATGAGGGAAAAAAACCCCAAACATTTTACAGCACTGCTGCCACAGTGATGCCCATTTACATGAACTCTCTGGTTGCTGCCAAAAGTGAGGAGTAATCGGATTACTCTAAACTACTCGGAGGGATCGCTGGAACTCACCAGTCAGAGCATCATCGCTGCTCGTCATCTCGGGGAGAAATATGACTGACGGCGTGGAAATCAAATTTAAAGTATATTTCCTTCATTTCTTCCTCTAAATACCGTCAGACGCCGCTGAAGAGCTCAATTGAATTTCCCACCGTGATAGAAACACTCAGAAGCCAGTGGAGAGTGACAATCCACTGTGAAAACCGACCGCTAAGTGACACGTCGGTGTATCTGGATGATCTGCCGCGTGTTACAAATACACCTGCGATACGCGGGTAAACACACATGTGCTCTGTATGTCGCCGTGTGGAGAAGAGCGTTCAGAGAGGTCATCGCAGGGTAGTGGAGAGCGAAGTCCGATCCACGCAGATTGAGTCCGGCTTACTGTGGCTGAGCTGCTTTGATTCGGGCTTAACTCTCAGTCATCCCTGCTTTAATGCTCCTTTAGGCCGTCTATAGCGCATTAGTGCCACCGCATTAACACACTGATGCTCTCACTCGAGCCCGCTAGACTGTGCCGCCATCCAACCATCCAGCCCTGCTGCAACCACCACCGTGTAGCACTGGATCCATAAAAGTTGATCCTGTTGCCCTCGCTGCGTTCAAAGTCACTTTTCGATCGTCAGATTGACGGATGGCGAGCTCCACGGCCCGGAGAGGGAGGGACGGAGCCACCGCCGGCACCTAGGAACTGCAGCCACTATGTGGCCATTAAAATAATTTGACTTGTCATGTCCGTGCCCTCTCCTATTCATCCCCGTGGAAATTTGGCGGGGGGGGGGGGGGGGGGGGGGGTTTCGTGCTACTTTTATACATGACGGATGCATCTGGTTGACAGATTTATGTGGGCAGCTCTTAACCTGAACTCGCTCAAACATAATATTGATAAAGAGATTCTGTGGGGATGCATGAGTGTGTTAATACTCGGTGAGCTGCATCTGACAATTTATTTTAATTTGACAATTTGAAAATCCGACAATCATGCCCACTTTATGCGGCAATAGGCTGGGTTTGCGGAGATCTTATTGTGAGGCAGCCAGGATTTAAACAACTTCCTTCATTTTTTTTATTGTGTTTTTAACTGCACAACGTCATTCATTTCTCTAGCTGTTCTGATTCGACGTTCGTAGCTATACCTACGAAAAATAATGCACCGTCATTCGCAGATATCCCACGAAATCCCGTAATGATGAGCTATGAGCTGGCGGGACATGAGATGGAGGAGGTCCAACAAACTCTGATTTGTCACCCTGGAGACCGCTGTTCGTTCCCCATGTGAAATGAGAAGTCAACATTGATTTGTCACATAACTTGCGCACTTCCATAGCAGAAGTCTTCCGTAGCGGCACTTCCGTAAGACACTACATTGTGCACAACCGCTTGACAAGAAAAGGAGTAACGATGGGGAATGCAGTAACATTGTATGCTTTAGCTTGTGCTGTGCCTGCTTCCATTGAGGATGGGGGTTTGGTATGTTGAAGAGGTAAAGGTCCTAGAGTACTGCCATCTCAAAATATCAGCTGATCAGCAGGACTCAACAACAACAACAAAAAAAGGTTGATGTCAGACCTCAGCCCCTTGCTTCAGACTGACCCTTATGGGGCAGTTGCTTGTGGGAAAATACCAAATATTCCATCCCTCCTCTCGACAGACGTCGCCCGATTGCGTGTCAACAGGAATCAAAGTCTCGTCCGGTTCTGCCTGGAGGTTCTTGACTTCTTCTGGTTCCGTGCAGCGAGCTCATGGCCGTTCCTTCTTGTTCTCTGTTAGGGCTTTTATTATTTTATTTTTTTAGCAAGCAGAGATCCAAAATCCGACATGGACTCTTCCCAAATTTAGCTGGTTTCACTCGCTATGAATTTGTACTGCGCTCGGAAAATAATGGATTTAGATCTGGAGTGCAGCCTGTCGTTATTGCACATGTAATTGATAGTTTTTTGTTTTCTTGTTTTAATTTTGAGGATTAGGCTCTGTGAATACAACATTCAATGACCCTTTAGCTTTTGAAAACCAGTTTATTAAACTCAAAGCTGCTGTCATTGATCTAAAATGCCTGTTTTTATAGTAACTTTCATATCTAGGTTTTTTAATTATACTGACATTTAATTAAAGCTATTAATCACTAAATTAAAGTAATTTAGAATGCATGCAGTAAAAGTACACATGTTGTAATTCTTCAACCAATAAAGACTTAATTTGAAGAGATCCTAAAACACTGAGTCTGTGGCAATTTAAAAGAAAATCCACTTTCTATTTTGGAGTTTATTAAACGCAACAACTCTTTAGACACAACGTTTATATTTGATATTAAAATATTTTATATGTGCACCTTTTGTTGTGCTTCAAGATGACTAATAACGGATGGTGCATGCAGGCACTTGAATATATAAGAAATATTCTTAAACCACAAGAAGTGCAATCAAATGATATCCATAAACAATACAAACCCCACTATGCTCCGTCCGTAAAATCCCATTAACGTGTATTAAGGATTACTTCCCAAGCAATGTTGATAACACAAAATGTCTCGGGATAAGTGGGTACGCTCTGAAATACTACAAGTGAGACAATTTTGCCAAAGTAAGTAAAGGCTTTGACTGTTTGGATTTTATCTCTTGTGGAAGCGAGGGTTACCTCTTGAATATTTGACGGACTGTGTCGGGTGAAGAGGTTCAGAGAAAGAATAACACTTTTGTTTCTTTCTTTTTTTTATTACACAGCAGAGTTTCAACTCACCGCTTCCTGCCGCTCCATCGCCTCCACAGTTTAGATTTGAATTGAAAGGGAATCGAAAGGCTAGAATCTGCATTGTCTCAAACGCTAGAGATGGAAAGCTGCTCTCTGCTGCAGCAGCACCGAGTCTGTTCAACTGATAACACAGCACGGCCTTCACGTTAATGGTGCAATGTGGCCACAATTTTAGGTTAAAACATTAAAAAAAATTAACCGACATCAACAAGAAGAGGTCAGCGCACCGACGTTATGTCGAAGACGTCTATGTGTTGGTCAGTGTCACAGTAAACGCACAGATCTAACCTAAACTAAATGTCAATGTGACACGTTTAGATTTTAAGATATCAGTGTTATTAGGATCCGCTCTAGAGTTTCGGCAGTTTGGAATTTCACGTATTCTTGCCCTGCTGTTAGTTAGTAGTTGGCTTTTTACATTTTTTACAACCGTCTGTGTGGACTCATTAGTAGAAATGCTCCCTCCTATTTGTTTGGAGCGAGTAGCCAGGCATTACACATCGCACCTCTTTTAAATGTGAACCAATGCACCTTTAAAGCAGAAACTCTCTTTCTATTTCTCACACCAGGTCCTCGATGGGCGTCATGGAACCTCGGGGTGTTCATGTGCATCCGCTGTGCCGGCATCCACCGCAACCTGGGTGTCCACATCTCCAGAGTCAAATCTGTCAATCTTGACCAGTGGACACCTGAGCAGATCCAGGTACACACAAACCCACTCACACTGGAAATACTGCAGAGACACGTTGAGTATAAAAGGAAAAAGTCCACCATAGATGACAATTCTCACTGCTTCTCAATAGTGTAGCTCAGTTTGCATTGTGAATTTCAACTGTTCGCTCTATAAAGGAAGCGGACATACATAATAACGTTGACACTGACTGTATCTGTGATTCATATCTGATGCGACCAATTTGGACCTGGTTTGTTGTAGACCTAGTAGCTCCTTTTATCAAGAATCCGATGTTCTCACTATGATACATTTAGAAAGTGGAACAGTAACACGCTGTGTGGCAGAAACCATGAGAACAGTAATGTTAGCTTTGTGCAAGTTGACCTTAAAGAACCACTGTCGTTTCTGTTTTACGGTCAAGTTTTCCATTCAACCGAATTGACCCAATTTGTTTAAAAAATCTAACAAAATTTCCTCTCCGATTCATAGTCAAATTGAAACACACAGAAGTCGAACACAGACTGCGGGAATCCGTGGAACTCTTTGATGTTCAGCACACGAGACGATCCTTATACCTTCCGATGCAAGAGTTTGGCCCGTCTAGTTTTCCGACCACTCAAAGCGCTGTACACTGCATGTCAACATTCACCCATTCACACCCATTCATACATTGATGGTATAGGTGGAAATGCTAATTGGCACATGCCCATCAGGAGCTAATATAATCTAAAAAAAAACAATCACACAGCCTTGAGTTCAGCATTGAAGGATACTTCAACATGCGGACTGGAGGAGCCGGGGATTGAACCGCCGGACTTCCGTGTGGCAGATGACCCGCTCTAAATCTAATCCACACCCGCCCCACATGTCTTGAGTTTTACATTTTGGTTGTTTGGGACCGGAAGTGACCATTTTTGGATGAGAGGGTGGGGCCAGCAGCTAGCATTATCTAGCTCATATGGTAATTTTGGCTAGCAAAAAAAACATGGTGAAAACAAAATGTACTTACGATCTTTATCTTGTTTCTTTTATATTTTACACTTTAATGTAACCCATAATTTACTAAATGAACATGCTACCCAAGAAGACTTGAAACTCGTGATTGGGACTATAAACTCATGTTTGACACGCACACACACATTTAAGGGAATACAGAGGCCTGTAATTAGTGTGTACAGGCGGGTTTCGTGGGTAACTAGCATGTCTCATTGATTCAATTACACACAGTAAATGAGGAGCACTGGTGTGAGTGTTTGTGTGTACGTCTGTAAAACTCACCTAAGCATGCCAATAATTTATTCAATCACCCAACTGTTAATAAATCCAATTGTTCAGTGTGTGTGTGTGTGTGTGTGTGTGTGTCTCTCTCTCTCTCCAAGGCACTGCCTATCCATCAGCTGAGTGTGAGTCAAAAGGAGGACTCACTCTGAATTTGAATCACTGTTTTTCAAAGACTAATTAATTCCGGATGGCTGATTGTTCGGACTCCATCTCAACTACTTCTCCTATCATCACCCTATTTATCACCCTCCTCCTGATTTACCCTTGACCTCACACGGCCGTTGTGTCTTTTACTCACGTGCGTTCGCATGTGTGTGAAAGGATTCGGCGGGCAAATTTGAGTCGATTGCAAATGTGACTAACGAAAGAACTCGTTTGACATCTTCTTTGAAGGAGTTTTACCAATTGATGCACTTTTCGTTGTTTCTTCCTCCCCTTTCTCTCCTTGCAGAGTATGGTCGACATGGGCAACAACAGGGCCAAACGGCTGTATGAAGACCACCTACCGGAGAACTTCAGACGGCCACAGATGGACCAGTATCCTCCTTGTTTCTGTGTGTTGTATTCTCCGACTGTCTATTTACTGCCCCGTGCATTCATTCAACCCCAACTTCATCTACATAAAAACTCAGATTGTCACAATACATTTCACCATACATTGCCGTAAAAATCTCCCCGACATTGCGTGCAAACTGCTCTTGTCACACTAAATGTGCATTAAATGTAAATTTTATTATAAAACCCTCTGTCAACATGGAGTGATTTGCATGCCACCATATGTGCCACCCCGATATTTCCGTCGAAATCTTAAAGCTCCCAATGTCAACGCTATTTTGCGGTAGTTGTCACATTTAGATGGGTGACAAATGAAAGAAAAGGTCTTTACTGGAGGGTTGAACAGCAGTCTTCCAAAAGATATTCGCTCCTTTGTTTTTATGGTGTCTCCCATTGGTATTCAATTGTATTGAGATCTAAGGATTGTTAAAGCCATAGCATTTCCATACCCATCAAAGGGGGGCGTTGTCATCGTGTTAGATCCCACTCCCATCAGATGTTTTCCTCTCAGGATCATGATCCAGAATCAAGGTTGACTGGTGCCTGCCCTGCTCAGTCTCTAAGTGTAAAGTAAGGTTCTCTGACTGCATCTATATGCGTGTGTCCTTTGCATATCTCAAGGACCATTCGTCCAATCTACTTCACACTCGGCGGGTGTATTGATAGGGACCCAAAGTCGTGCAGTGTTCAATTTGGTGCAACTTTGAGACTCGACACGTTCAATACTAGTGGTGCAACGGATCATCAAACTCGCGGTTCAGATCGGATCATGGATCAGAGTCACGGATCGGATCAGCACGAAAGAAAAAAGGGAGCAAATCTAACTTTTAGAGATCCCTGATCATGTTTTTGCCGCCAACCATTGATGATCCATATTGTTATAGCAGCTGGTCTACAAGGCTCCAGACTATTTCTTTTTTTGCCACCGTCTCAATGATTTCAACCGCTCTAAAGTCAATGTAAACCACCACAAATTCAAAATGTTATCCTTTTACTTTGTTAAAGTAATTTCTGGTGGATTTCTTTTCTTCATGAAAACACACAATATCAGAGATCGGCATGTAGAAAACATGAATGCCGATGTCTTGGTCGCATATTTTACTGAATATTGGAGGACAACGATCGTCACTAAAACTTTGTTTCACACTGATGGTCAACGTTGGTTAACCGTGAGGGGTGATCCGTACGGATCAATCGTGGCCCTGCCTCAGAGCTGCTGTGTGAAAACTTTATTTTTATAGATTACAGCACACTTGTCATGCATTGCAGAAGGATTTATGTTGTGTTTTAGTGATGTTTATGTCCTGAGGTCGGTCACATAGATTTTATATTAGACTGTTGCTCAAAAATCGCATTCTTGTTAAAAAGGTTCAGATTTATCTGACTGCTTGTATTAATTGATGAAAAAGTAGCCATTTGCCATAGTTAGTCCTAAGATTAAGCTGTTGACAGAAGTGTGCTCTGTGACCACACCCAACAGTGATGTCACAATGTACTGACACACCCTGGAGTACACTGCTACATCACCACAGGAAGGTTAGAGGTTAAACCGCTGGGGGTGGATTGCTGGTGTTAGGTTGCTCTTTAATAATGCAATAACACCTGTATATCAGTGTTTCTAAAGTTTCTCTATTCATTCAGGTTTTTCAACCGTCTTCATATTTACAGTACATATAAAACTACTTGTACTTGTTCACATATAACTTCATACTTCACACTATAAATCCATTGGTATAACAGCTCTTAAGAGAAGCATTTATTTTTTCTAATTGAGCATCAACCACGCTAATGAGCCATTGTCTTATTTGTTTCTTGATCATTTTTTTTGCTGCAAAATCCAAGTATATCAGGTTTTTGATAAATTATCTTTGACCAGAAATGGAGTTAAATTACTACAAAGTATTGCAGTTGCTCAAAATTGCCGTTCCTGGGTGTAGCTTACAGGTGTCTCTGCAAGGGCTGTATCCTGTACAAATGCCTGCGTCAAGTACAAGAATAAAAGCTGCTGCCCTGATCTGATGGTATTTATGATGAATCTTACCGGCCGTCGTAATAGTCCAGCGTGAGATATTTTCATGTCAAAGACAGTTTGTACTTGAAACCTCAGACGACACTGAGGTGCAGTTCCATTTGATGCATCACTTCAACATAATACCAAATGCTGATTGTTCTTTAATCAAATCATCTAGTCAATATCGATGATTTACTACGACTGATATACAGCATGTCAGCATTCTGATCAGTTCAACCTCAAATCACTCCTGCGATCTGCCTTTTTTTTCTGCAACGAAATGACATCCTGAAATCTAACCCATCGCCGTCGTCATCGAACTTCAGCTTTCGTCGGCATCTCCCAAATCATCTCCAGCGGCACACGAGAAGTGACAGGCTCCGCCAAGTCGGCTTCATTCCACACACTTAATCAGGACACCTCTAGCAGCGTCTGCGTATGCAACAACGGCGAAAGCAGCGGTATCCAATTTGCCCTTTTTTTCCACGAGACAGCTTGGTGGTTAACACAGCAGCATATGTTCATATTTCCACCAGCAGGCTGAAATAAATAATCTCCCCGTTTTGAAACGCGGCTCTAATACCCTATCTTGTATCTGGCAGGCCCATTTGTGCGGGTGGTCATCATTCCTCACTCTTTTGAAGTCCATTAGTCGTTCCGACAGCAGCGCCGCTGGCTGAAAACGGCAGATAACGGACCCAGGATTAGAGGAGCTATACCGCCTGAATGTGTGTGAGCGTTTCCTGTGTCCTCCTGTGTTCATACATTACGAGCCCTGCCATTTACTGCGCTCTATATGTAAATGACTAAATGCCGTTTGATTCCCCCCCGCCATTATTTTTTTAACTCCTACATTAGTGCTTGTGTAATTACGAATGTTTTTCCCTTCAGTATGGACACATTGATGTCGTCTTGGGGTATTTGCAGTTGTATAATTTGACTAATATAGGTTTTCATTTGTCAAGAAGAATGCTTTGTTTGGAAGAATTCTAGTAATTAACATCTGTAATTCGCCATATTCTAAATCTTCATTTATGTGCTACACTCTAGAAAAGTCCACAGGTATTTAGTCATCTCATATCGTGACTAACTTTAGTGGATCATAACATATCGGTTATGGAATTAATCTGCAGATGCTCCGGTTCAAAATGAGACCAATCTTTTCTATGGATGTCAGTGTTTGAGGCCAAATTGTGGCCTTTGACAGACCAGGTGAGGCTTGTTTTTAAACTAGCCGATGGCCACAAATGCCTTGGAGACACACACACACACACACACACACACACACACACACACACACACACACACACACACACACACACACACGCGAACACATGATCCTCTTATACCTGGCGGAGATAATGATTATGGAGTTAATTTATAGTTTTGCATTAATTTTCACCCATTGATACCACCACCACATAAAAAGGGATTCTTTAACAAATCTAAAATGTTCCACAAAACATGTCTATAGTTGTAAAATGTTTTGTAAACGCAAAGCCAAACTTCCTAAGTGGTATCTTCACAACCATGGCCCTTTTTAAATGGCTGACCTCCATAAACCTGTGTGAGGTTTATCCAAAAGAATATAATGAGGATTAACTGTGGTACTGCTACTTTTTCTAGCGTCTACCTTTTGTGGAAATATAGATATAATATCTTAACACTCCACTGTAGTCATGTGACCATAACCACCGCGTCATCTGGCACACATTTATCCACTGCACTCATTGCTGAGTGTCTCGGTGTGTAGCATCCCATCTGTTCTGCTGTCTCCAGACAACAGTACTAAATATGTGCCGTGTCTGAGATGCAGCCCGACCCGTGCTGGTGGTCATCATTTTTCAATCTTTGGAAGTCTATTACTTGATCCGCTAGAGGCGTCGCTGCTGAAATGGGGAGATAAGAGAGTCGGGATTAGAGTCGATGTGGGTGTGAGTTGGAATTTATGGGTGTGAGGTTGAGCGGGTTTGTTTGTGTGCGTGTGTGTGTGTGTGTGTGTGTGTGTGTATATATATATGTATATGCGCAAACACTTGCATGTCTGTCATGGTGCTTTGAGAATGGCAGGAATCCTAACATAAACACCATGATGATCAGCCATCATTTCTGTTGTTAATGAAACGCAGTTCTGTGATAAGATTGAACAATATCAGCAATGGTATCGATGCCACTCAGAAAGGAAACTAGTGGTAGAAAGTGGTTGTAAAGGCCAAAATGCTTGACTCCTCAGAGCCCTGAGGCCCCGCCCCCGCTGCTGCACAGAACACTATTGCATGTTTCTTAAAAGTTTCTTAACATTGAACGTGTCACGTGTCCAAATTGCACCAACTTCAACTTGCACGTCTTCGGGTCTCTATGGAAACACCCGCCAAGTGTGAAGTAGATCAGATGAACCGTTCTCGAGACATGCAGATGACACACGGAAAGACAGAGATTCATTGCTTTGTAATGGGATGTCCATTTTCTGACCTGATGCCCCTATTGGCAGGAACAATACCTTCTAAAACCCGTCACAAATCACTGTTCCAATTAAGATTCATAGAGATACCCGTTTCTGATCTTTTCCTACCATGGTGGGGATTTGGTTGGTTTAGGTACAAAACTTACTTGGGGATCTGATGGGGAAAGATCGTGGTTTGGGTTTTAAAATTGGATTAAGTTCTCTGCCCATCTTCTTAAAGGCATAGTTAAAGAAGTGTTTAGAAGTGGTGTTGTATGGGATACTTATCCATAGTCAGTGTATTACCTACAGTAGCTAGCAGTCAGCTTACTCCCAATTTGGAGAAACAGACAGTAGTACCAGCATGGAAGTAGTAATGTACTGCTGTGAATACGGTCAACAGCAAAACGTATTTTAGGCACTTATGTCTAAATGTAGCTTGTCTAACACCCAAAGAATTAGGAAAACAAAGTCTTGGCACTGCTTTTTTTTCTCCAGTGTTCCCATGAACTACAATATGTTGATGGTTTTAGCGTAATATGTACTGTATGTTTCTCCCGTGTGTGTATAATTGATATTTAGATATTTTTGTGCAGTATTTCAGTCCTTAATTCTGACCTTTTAGAGCAGTGGAGGTCTTCATCCGGGACAAGTATGAGAGGAAAAAGTACTACAACAAGGAGGCCCTGGCTGCAGCACCGGTGAGTGTCAAACTCAATTCTTGTTTTTTACATTTTCATTTTCAGCCCGTCGGTCTATGTTATTGTTATAGCTGTATACAGAGCTGCCGTTTCACGGACGTGTGTGCATCAGTTGTTGCACAAGTTTGATGTAAGACTGCCAGTATCTTCTAAAGACGGAAACCAGCTCAAGAGCTTACTTACTTTTTACTTTTTTTATATGTGTATATATATATATGTATGTATGTATGTATGTATGTATGTATGTATGTATTTATATGATTCCCCGTCTCTTGCCACTGAATGATAAAAGGCTAAAAAATTGCATCAAAGAGTGTGTGCATGGTTTCAGGGCTGCTGTTGTGCTAAAAATGCAAATGTGCTACTTATCACATTTGGCATCCATTCCTCACACAAGACATTTGAATGGGTTCCAGCACTGACTTGTCTGTGCCATGGTGCCAAGGCCTCGTGGTTGGCTTCCAGTATCTGTCACCCATCGAGCTTGTAAAGTTTGTATTTTTGCAGCCGCTGACCTTCTCCACACTCATGTCTTTCACACCGGGGATGTTTTCTAAGCGTATGTGTGGAAAGGCATTGGAATCCCTTTCAAACCACAAGTTCAGCCCAAACAATGTAGTCTTGTTGGGATCTGATACCAAGAGTTGGTGCACACAGTTAGAGAATAACCTTTCAAAAAAACACTGTTATCTTCTGATACATGTCTTTATCAACGAGTAGAGATGTCTGCGTATGTGTGTGTCAGTGTCAAGACCAAACCTCCTTTTGTGTGGATAACGGGAGAGAAAGGATTTGATGGTGTAGGTGTGTGTGTGCGTGGGTGGATGCATGTCTCCTTGTCTTGATTCCAGAGAGATTATCTGTGTGAGTTGTGTGTTCCTGAGTGTCTCGGCGAGTGGGTTGCTTCTATACTGCGAGTTATGCAAGGCGGTGTGAACGCTGACCGAAATGTGCGCGAAACCTATAAAGTGCGTCCCCCCCCCCACTAAAATCACACTCCCGTTCCCACTTTCACAAACACAACACTCCTTAGCAATTACACCCAGTAGTGCTGTCTGTACTGTATGTAAGGTAGAGCTGAACAATTACTATTGAAATGGCTTCTTCTTGGTCTGTCAATGTGTGCACATACAAGGAGATTCACGGCATTGCTCTTAATGTGCTTCCACGGGAATAGACATAACTGCTGGGAACACAAGGACAATAGAGGGGACTATGATGTACACCCAAATATTAATGGCAAACTACTTTTCATACCCCTGTTCAATAATGTTTTGCTAAGTCTTAGAACACATGAGTGTAACGCATAGATTTTCGGGGCGATTATCTTTGCGTTTTTGTCACGGCAATCAAAATTCGAGTGCGCATCATCACGGACATTGTGCTCCCAGCTGGTGCTGAGCGATTAGGCCGCAATCTTCTATGCCGATATAGGTCGCTTAATTTCTCGATTGATATATATCAGCATATAGCATGTTTTCTGGTAATTTAATAAGTAAATAGTCTATATGAAATAACCGCATGTGTTTTGAATACTCTTGTGGGAATTGAATACTACAAACAAAGAGCACTTTTCTCATTTAATGAAGAAGTTAAATAATCAGATTTTCTGAGAAATTTGAGTTGGTATGAGCTGGTTATTATCAATTTAAACAACATAATCGTGTGTCGTGTTTTCTCAATACATGAATTCATAACGGTTTCCTTGAAAGACAATAAATTAGCATATTGAATTACCACCCAGTCCTACTGTGAAGAACATTTTTGTCCAGCCTCATCCTTACAGGCTCTGCCATCGTTTTAACCGTTCCGCCATCGATGCGTAATCATGAATCCCACTGCTCTGCATGGAAAGACACCGCCATGCGTAGCTGGTTGAGGCAAAGAGCATTGGGTGAAGGTTGGGCATTGACCTTGAGTACCTCTGCTAGCTCAGACGCCTGGACAATCCTAATGCTTGAATGCTGCTCGGGGCGGGACTTGCCCAGTAGAGCAGTGTGGCTTTGCAGCCTTGTCACCAAGTTGTGCTGGGAGTCTTGAATAGAATATAATATCAACCTTTGGTGTGTATTTGCCATTGTCCCACTGTTCCGAACACAATTACCGGCATCAAAATGGGGAAAAAGGTGGTAAAGTAGTAAATCCCGCCCCTTGTTTCGATTTGATTGGCTGCCATGTCCAAGTGTGACATTAAGGAGCGCCTATTTTACTACTTTCATGCGTGACTAAAAACCGCTGGAAATAATTGACATGCGGCGCAGAGAGAAGCGCAGGCCAGGCGCCGTACCGCGGGAAAACCTATGTTTAGCTGGCAATGTGCTTCCAGTGGCGCGTCGCTGTGTGATCGGGGACTTCATGTGAATATCTGCTGTTGTGATTGAAGTAATCACTCAGTACAATTAGTGATTCTCTTTCAAATTGCAATTTTTGGATTTTTAAAACAACTAATGGTTGCGCCCTGAAGTAAGGTATCAAAGGTTTTACATAACACACACTCGGACCATATAATGCAACATGAAAAGCCGACTGGCAGACGTTTCTATCCAGGCGCACACAGCAAGGCTACGAACTGAAAGGACGATACACACAAACTGAACAAAGCAGATGCAGGAAAAGGAAAACACTCTCAAAAGCGAACAACAAATGAGCTACACGACCGCAAAATGTCTCGCCTGTCTCTGGCGCGTCTTTCTTTCATCTCCCCCTTTTCTACCTCTCGTTGTCCCTCGTTTGGTTTGGTCTCTTCATTCTGTCTGTTTCTTCAGTTTGTCCTTTTTCTTTCTCCTTCTCGCCTCCCGCCTCTCTCCCTCTCCATCTCTCTGTTTCCTCTGAAGCGTTGCCAGCAGCCAGACTGTGATCTAGGATCTGTTTCTGCCGCCCACGCAGACGGCTCTGCTTTTATATGCAAATTAATTATTAAAAACAACTCATTATCACTTTAAGCAGTTTGGTGCAGATGGAGAAAGGGGAAGAGAGGGCGGGCTGCAGTAACCCTGAGCTATAGTCTGTACAGTATGCGTGTGTGTGTGTGTGTGTGTGTGTGTTGGAATGAGAGTGAGCAATGTGTTGGCTTCACTTATTTCTCGAGCACTTATAGAAAAGAAACAGTTTGTGTCTGCATGCCTCTTCGCTGTAGTTACATCACCACTCTGTACTGCGTTTGTTTGCCTGGATGTTTGGAGGAGAACGGCAGTTAGTTGAAAACATGATGTAATTGGATTAAATATATGCAGTATATCTCGTATAAATGATCATCCCTTCGCTGGTTGTCCAGGAGAAATGCATTTGACCATTATTGATGCTAATGAGACAGTTTTATAGACTTCTACTGTACTTTACACAAGGCAGGTTTCCATCCAAATGTAATCACACATTTTAACCAAATTTTGAGAAAATCTCAAAGAAAATGCAAAGAGAATGTTTGTTTCCATCCTCCACCATTATTAGGAGTTGCTTCATCAGTAGGCAGCGCCATTTGACCCTTAGCTAAGTCTCGCCGATCAAAGCGTAGCATCGTCCAGCTCCACAACTATCCTCCTCTGCTCCATAGTCTCTCATGCAATTGTTTCAGATTTTCGTTTTTTTTTTTCCTCTTAAAAAATGAAATAATATTTCTTCTCAGGGAGTGCAGTGAGTGACTGTGTGGCTCACTTGATCAAAGCAAGACCTTGCATGGTAGCCTCTGTGTATGAATGGCCGTGAATGGGTGAATGACATGTAGTGTTAAAGCACTAGAAAGGCGCTTTACAAGTTAATTTGCCACACCCACTCACTAGATCACAGGCAGACTTTGAAAAAGGCATTATTTTGGTATCCATACTCAAAGTTTCTTCTCTTTTGGCATTTCAATTCTGCAGAAAAAATATATTTGTATCCTCAAACAAAACACATAGGCTTTCAAAAAGCCCTATGCAGGCATGGACTGCAACTTCTGGTGCATATAAGAGGTTTGTATTAGTTTGTGTTTGCATGTGAGTGAGACCAGTGGAGAGAGAGAGAGGACGGTGGGGTTTTGTAATGGACAGCTTGCAGTACTTTGTACACAAGTACATCCACTCCATGTCCATCTCCCCATGCAGCATGAGCTCACTGCTCTGGCACGAGTGAGTACGTTGGCGTATATGTGCACGGACCGCGCATTATTTCAATGTTAGTGGAATCAACAAGACATCACAGTGCATCTCGTGAACCCTCTGTGACTGGCCTAAAAATGTCAGGAGAGAGCGGCGCGGTCACCCTGGGGGAAGACTTTGCTGATTTCCAACGTTGTTTGCCGGCGTTAGTCATACGGACGTCCTGTCTGCTGTGTCCACAGTGCTGGCCAATGTTCTGTGTTCCTACAGCCTGCTGTGGCAGCCTACTTAACTTCTGCCATCTGCTGACACTAAGTGCAGCCTCACAGAGCTGCAAGCATGGTTGCAGACTCTTTTGCGAAACTCATAGCAAAAGTTCAGTGCAGATTTTCTTTTTTTCTTTGAGATTAGTTTGTGTCGCTTTTCCTCGTAACCTTGTCTTTAATTGTGCTTGTATAGTTATAGTATGTTTACGTCTATTCATATTCTAGGTGTATGCCTTCCTACTTACAGCCACAACGTGACTGGTACACAAACCGTATATAAGAAGTGGACGTAGTCGTTGTGACGTCACCCGTTGGTTTGTGAACTGCACTTTTGAAGACTCAAGTTTGGGATTTTGCCCATAGCCATTAGTTCGGTTTAGGAAAAGATCGTGAAATACTTCGTTAGGTTTAGGAAAAGATCGTGAAATACTTTGTTAGGTTTAGGAAAAGATTGTGTAATACTTTGTTAGGTTTAGGAAAAGATCGTGAAATACTTCGTTAAGTTTAGGAAAAAATTGTGAAATACTTCGTTAGGTTTAGGAAAAGACTGTGAAATACTTGTTTGGTCGTCGTTTTGTTTAGAAAAACTACGAAAGTGCAGTTACTGACGTACTGGAGTTATGGATCAGATACCATACATTTAGTTGACTTCTCTTTTTTTAGTTGGGAACAAACTGCTGTCTCCTGGCTGAAAAAGGGTTCAGGTTAGCTTTTGGCTTCTAGGGATTTAATGTTTTCCACGTTCATGATTACAGGAATAAGACACAAAATAATTTCATAGGGTTTCTATGTATTACAGCGCATTGTTTTTCGTAGGTAAAGTTATGAATGTTAGATGAGAACAGCCTGCTCGAGTTACTTATCTGTACTTATTTCTCCTGAATTTCCAGTCTGGGGACCAATAAAGGCTTATCTCTTCTTCTCTTATTCACTTTGTCTCTGTGAGCAAATCCACCGATCGAGTTGATTCCTACTAAGAGATCCCAATGTTTTTTTCCAAAACACAGTTCAGGGTCCTTCAGCCGTTGTCCTTTTAGAACACTGTGGACTTGAACATCTGAAACCCTCCCTTAGCCTCCATAATTCTTGTTTCATTAGTCGCTGTATAGCTATTCAGCGAGTGTCCTCAGCAGGAGTACAAATGAAGCTGTGAAAGTCCTGCCCGGCGGACACGTTTCGGTTAAGACGTTCACCATCTTTCTGCCTCACTATCAGCAGTCGCCCCAGCAGATAGCCAGACGCTTCTATCTCCGAATCCTAATAACCTCTGTTAATCCTCCCTCAACCAGCTCGCACCACTCCTCTTGTTATCTATCCACTCTTTGTCACTAGCCACCCTTTACCCTCCCCCTCCTTCCAGCCTCTTTTCTCTTTATCTTCATCATCAGCCCGTCTGTGCCTGTTTAGTGCAGTGTCGACATCTCTGTCAGAATCAAAGGAGGAGGAGGATGACGTTTTGTGAGAGGGGTAGGGGAGAACAAAAACAAAACAAAACCAAAACTAAAAGACATCAACAGAATAAGAAGGATACAAAATGAATTCACATCTCCTCTGTACTGCGTTCACCACCACGGGCAACAAGAGCAGGCAGTCGTTTGATGCCTTAACAGCTGAGGAGGGAGGGTGATGGATGGGAGTGAGGAAAGATGAAAAATGGAAATAAAATATTCTTCTGTTCTGCGCTCAGAAAGACAGTCAGTTTCCGCCCGCGGGTGGTTTAAGGGAGCAAGAGAGGAAGAGAGGAAGGAAAGGAGGCTGGGTTCAATGTTAGATAGATACAGTCAATAGATACTTTATTAAAAATGCGCAATATATACAATGAAATAGAATAATATTAAAATTAACTAACTAAACAATGGTGCAAAGATTTAATCAAACAAACAGTGTAACAGAGTTATCCAGGGTTAGGGTTAGTTTGTCCAGTTTGCAGCCAATGATGGAGCCGGCCTTCTTAACCAGTTTGTTAAGTCTGTTGGTGTCTCCGGCTCCAATGCTGCTCCCCCAGCAGACTACGGAGAAGTACAGTACACTGGCCACAACAGACTGGTAGAACATCTCCAACATCTTGCTGCACACGTTGAAGGATCGAAGTTTCCTCAAGAAAAAGAGTCGACTCATCCCCTTCTTGTACACAGCGTTGATGTTGGTCTTCCAGGTCAGTCTGTTGTCAATGGAGATACCCAGGAACTTGTACTCCTCCACCATGTCCACATCACTCTCCCAGAACTCTCAGCGGTTGTCGTCCTCCTGAAGTCGACCACCATCTCTCTGGTCTTGGAAGCAGGTGATTTCTACCGGCCCACTCCACAAAGTCATCCACTACTGCCCTGTACTAACTTCTGCAGATGGCATGACCCTGAGTTGTCCTGGAAGTCAGTGGTGTACAAGGTGAACAGGAAGGGAGACAGAACAGGTCGGACAAACTGTGGTCTGCCTGTGAGGTATTCAGTGATCCAGGAGACGGTGGACGTGTTAACCCCCACCACCCACAGCTTCTCACTCAGCAGCAGTGGTTGGATGGTGTTGAATGCACTGGAGAAATCAAAGAAAGTGATTCTCACAGAGCCACCGATTTCATCCACTCCCACATGAGGCTGGTATGCAAATTGCAGAGGGTCCAGTGAGGATGTCACCTGCGGTCGGATGTGGGCCAAGACCAGCCTCTCCAGCACCTTCATCACATGAGATGTGAGGGCAACTGGTCGGTAGTCATTTTGGCCAGATGGAGTCGTCTTCTTAGGTACAGGAACCAGGAACGACGTCTTCCACAGCACCGGGACTTCCTCCTGCTTCAGGCTCAGGGCGTAGAGGTGTTGCAGGACATCAGACAGCTGGATAGCGCAGGTATTCAGGACCCTGGGGCTGATGCCATCAGGTCCTGCAGCCTTGCATTGGTGGAGTCTCTCCAGCTGTCTCCTAACCTGGCCAGTCGTCACAGAGAGGGCGAGGGTGGTCATGGCATCAGCGCGATCAGCTGATCACAAGAGTAAACAATGCCCCAAGTCCATTGTGCGTGGCTCTCCGTTTCAAAGAGGGAAAATCCCATTTTTGCTCATTTTCCAACACCACTGACATATGGCTGACTTTTTTAACTTCATAAGTAAAAAAACAATGATAACAAAAAGCGTGTGCATCACTTTTTAGCATCCCCTGGAAACAGTTTCCATTGTTATTGTCTATAATTGGTTGCGTTTTCTTCATTTGTTTGTTTTGCTGTTTATGATTGTGTTTTCTGCATTTGGTTGTCTTTTCTGTATTTGCAGCACGTTTCTGTATATGGCTGTGTTTTCCAAATTCGGTTGTGTTTTCCGTCCTTAGTGTAACATATTCAGTAACATCCATATTTTAGCTTTTTTATGACCTGATTTCGTTCCCTATTTCTTGGAGTAATCAATCTGTTCAGCTGTTGTGTGGAGGCGAGGCACGGATCTTGAGGGAGGTAGCTGGAGCTGTGGTGCATGTGGAAAGACAGCGAACTGCCAGATGGCAAAGAGTAAACAAGGAAGTGATAAGAGACACGGCACGGTGGCACCAGAACGGTTTAGTTCAATCTGTTAACTGACGTCTCGTTACAGGCGGGAAAGATTTAAGCAGCTGATGGGATTTTTGTCAGATTAGATTGGTGTGGATTTTGAAGACCGATTGGAAATGGCAGGAATTATTATTGTAATTATGATGTATTATGATGGCCTGCTTTCATGAAAGATTCCGTGTGCACCAAGCTGTAGGAGGCATAAGCGAGGCTTTTCACCATCTCGGGAAAAAAAAACAATACTTGGTTTGAATTTACTCGAGTCTTCTGAACGTGGAAGAAGTAATGTGCTCTGCATGCAAATGCGGTGTTCAGGAATTATGTTTTCTTGACTTTCTCCTTTCTGTATCTCCCCCCCCCGTCTCTATCCATTCCTCTCCATCTCTTTGATTCTCACTCCATCTGATACTGTGATAATGTCTTGTCAGTGGAGACATGCACACATACTGAACTTATCTTTCGTCTGATATCAATAATCAATCAATATTTTCTATATTATCTGATCAAATGATGTGAAAGGGAAGTCTCGTAGTGATGGGTGAACAAACCCACAGAATACAATTAGTTGATGCCCCTCTCATATCTGTGTGTTCAGTACGAAGCAGGAGCATTAGCTTAGCTTAGCTTAGCTTAAAGATTGGAAGTGGGGGGGGGGGGGGGGGGGGGGGCATCTGGCCTGCTTATCTACATCTTTAAAACTCACTAGTTACATAATGTGTCTCCTAAAACAAAAATCAACAAACAAGACAACTTATTAATGAGTGAGCTTAAGAGGTTCTTGAGCCAAGCTAGCTGCCCCCCCCCCCCCCCCCCCCCCCCCCCAGCTCCAGCTCCATACACACACATGTATTGAGTGGTATTGCTATCTCATCTCACTCTCGTCAAAAGGCAAATCAGAATTCTGCCCAAAACGTTGAACTATTCCTTTATATCCGTCAGGTGGTCAGTAAAAGTAAATGCTAATTTTGCACGTCCAGCATAAAAACTTGATGGTCAAAAAGAAAGAAATACAAAAGCTGAAAGCAACATTAAAGTGCCTGAACATTTGGTTTTAAATCTTAAAAGCTGCTATCATTGATATTTTTCTAACAACTTGTCAAATGGGAAATAGGTGGCTCACAGTAACTAACCTACGGAGAATCATCACCTGAAGCTGCAGCCCCGCTGAGCTTCACAGAGCTTTAAAAGCTGTTCACACCAAGAATCATACATGTGAGTTAGCGATAACGATGTGAGCGTCCACACTGATGAACTGTAACATTCTGCAAACGGTGGAGCCAAGCAGGCGATGATGCATCAGAGCCAAGAAGTGGACATTGTTCATTATATTGGCCTGAAAGTGATCCCGGAGTAGACGGCGCCATCTACTTGAGTTAAGAGTGACTTCTAAATCGGCAACTTTGCTGTTTTGTTTGACTGTCGCCGCTCATCGCAATGCCGTTTTCAGCGGCAGCAGGCAGCTGTTTTCAGCAAAAAAAAGCACTTTATAAACTCCCTGTACGCTACCTGCTGGGCACCAAGCAGCTGATTGACACAGTTCGAGACTAGCTGGCGAACACAGTGGAGCATGTAGCAGCAGCTAGGAGACACAGTATGTGACAATATGCCCTCAAACAAGTTGTTGCAGGTTTAAGCGTTTCTCTAAAACGTTGAATATTCGCGACTGAAGCAACAATCAAAGTCAAATCTTGGGGAAAAAAAATCAGCTTTAGATATTCTTTAGGAGTTTAACACTCCAAACCTAACACTTGACAGTACCCTGGCTTTTTTGTGTGTGTGTGTGTTACCGTTGCGTTTGATCACCATTCCCTAGCCTTCAACACACTGTGTCGAGCTGAGAGATAAAAAGAGGTTTGAGAAAACAAACTGCTACTGTTGGTAGACCGCAGAGTTCAACTCCAGCATGCTCTCAGTCTGTCTCACAGGTCAACGGCAGGTTAATTGAGGTCATCTCTACACTCTGTAACTGTGTGTGTGTGTGTGTGTCTGTGTGTTTGCGGGCAAGTGAGACGCCCTGACTCCGTTCTTTCTGTGCAGCTGCAAGGCCGAACATAACATTGGCTCGGAGCATCTACTGAAGCGAAGAGTGCTCCGCTGCAGATGAGAAAATCCTCCTCCATTCCCTTCTAATTAACTCTGCTACTCTTTCCCCCTCTCTTCTCACCCTGTTCTCCCGGTTCTGTCCATCTTCATCCAACACACACCGTCTGAACCTCTCTGTCCTCCAGCCGAAGTCCTACGAAGCTGCTCCGCCCTGCGCCTCGCCGTCCTCCCAGGCTGACAGGAACAGACAGGAGGTGGGGTGTCCTGCGGCGTGGTGGTGTTTTGCTGTTGGTTGTGTTCCGTTTGCCCAGTCAGTAGTCCTAGTAGTCAGTCAACGGTACACTTATAGATAGTTTTCCCCCGATACTTGTATTATCTAATCTACAACATAAAAACAGCTGACGTGATTTGGGACGGTGTCCGACGGTCGACGGTCCTCGTTTAGAGGCTTTTATTCTGAAAGCCTTCTAAAACGTCGGCTCAACTTTGCTGAACTTAAAGATTGCCGAGGAAGCATCAGAAACCTCTTTTTACATCCTTTTTTTGTCCTTTTTCTCAGTTAATTCAAGGCAACTTTTCTAAACAATAGCATAAAAGTAACGGCATGACGCAATCAACAAGATCATTTCAGAGACTTGTCGCTCTGTTGGTCGCTTTGAACTCCCAGTTGTATTGTGGTGTTTCTTTTCCCTCACAGATGATCTTTGACAGGTTGCAGCGCTGGCTTGCGAACAGCCAAAAGTGTCATTTTTCACTTTTTCATTGTCACTGTCACACCTCACGCTGCCAGTAGTGTTCATTTTAACGGGCAAAAGTGACGGAGCTGAAAATGAGAAGCCTGCCACGTGACTGTTGTCTACATTACTCACTGCTAGAAAGAGTGAGGAGAGATAACAGCTTTGAGATGAATTGGCGTCAGAGCTGTCGACCGTGAGCCGGATCCTAAATGGAAGTGGCTATCAGAACATACTACACACAGTACAGCCGAAATAAGATAGCACTCCCTTGATTTTATTGTTATTATTTCCTTTTTTTAATATTGCTGTACTTTTAATGCCGAGATGTTTTTGAGTTGGCTTTGTGTTTCTAGATTGTTCTCCTGTGTTGCTGTGCAGCATGCTTCTGTTGTTGTTGTCGCAAACTTGAGTCAAGTTATGAATCATAAACAACTCTGTCCGTGGCTGTATATTCACACACTGATTTAACCCCTTCACCAAGACAAACCAACAGCAGCAAGAGCAGGTGTCTGCTAAATGTGTGGGTGTAGAGGTCCATGCTGTGTCCAAAAGGACTCCCTCGTTCCCTCATGCTCTACTCCCTGTATCAGGGGTATACAATTCACATTCAATGAGGTCCAGTTCGAGAGAATTTCCTCATGCAAAAGTCCTGAACATCACAATAATGTCTAACTTGCGCTATGATTTAGTTCCATATATATTGAAGTAGCCTAACAGTTGCATTAATGTCTGTATGTCGTCAACAACTGACTGTCTGAAATAAAGAAAGTTCAATTGAATCATATCTCAGCAATATTTATTGTCAGATTTCAAATGAAACTGGATGAATTATAAATAATACATACTCTAATAATAAATACATGTTCTTTCATTTCAAATAAAGTAACGACTGGATTAAAGAACAAATTAAATAACAGAAAGCGTTTAATAAAGCACTTCATTGTCCTGCAGCTTTAAATTCACTTCATTCAGGTGTGAAGTGATGTCACTCAAAAAAGCCACGATATTATAGCTGTCTACCTATCTACATCTTACTGTTGCCGGGCAGGTTCTTCTGTTTCAGCTCATAAGAGACGGTATTTCGTTGCCGTCCGAGGCGAGATGATGTCAGAGAGGCGCCGATAACGGCTCTCTGGATTTATAGTTATTTGGCTTATTTTCTCTGCGCTGTTGCTTTCATCACTGCTGATGTAAAGTGCCAGATCAACGTCGGCTGCTGGACCATCCATAATACTGTAAATACAGATGTGCATTTCTGTGATGAATACATAGTTTCAGCTATTTTGTTGTGTTCTTAGTGTGGATTTAAGTTACCTCTGGAGTGATGCATTGTACACTGTATGTCTGGGGCTTTTATGGTGAAAGGTCAAAACGGAAGGAATAGAGCGCTGTCGTTGTGGGGCAATAAGTGCATTTGCTCTCAATGAATGAATGAATACAAAGTACTTTGAGCAGTTTGTTTTGTGATGCGCTGCTCTGTTCACATTTAAAAATATTATTTTCGCACCACAACATAATTGATTCTTTCCAATTGCGGCTTTCTCTCCTTTCACCCGCCTGCCTTTCTTCCTTTAGTGCAATGCATCATGGTAGATAATGCTTGGTGAGTGACCGCTTCTTCTCACAATGCATTGTGGGAAATTCTTTAAAAATCAGACAATGTGATTTTCTGGATTTTCTTTTCTCATTTTGTCTCTCATAGTTGAGGTATACCTATGATGAAAATTACAGGCCTCTCTCATCTTTTTAAGTGGGAGAACTTGCACAATTGGTGGCTGACTAAATACTTTTTTCCCCCACTGTATAGGGTGTAATAATACTCACTATACATTCAGACAGCACGACAACATGGTGAACCCCACTATATACAGTAGTCCATTCTAAAGTGAGAAGTGATTGATTTGGGACACAGCCATGGTCTTACAAGAGCAGCGTGGGTCCTTTCAGGAATACATTAGCTCAGTGCGTGTTGCGAGCGAGAGAGGAAGTGTACAGTCAGGGTTTTAGTTTCTTTCTGAATAAACGCTGCATTTTCACTGGCTTTGTGTTTCCTCATTGCATCTTAACTTTTGAAAATGATATCAAGCCACCTTAAACATGACTTGTCTCGAACCCCATTTTTGTTACATTTGGTCGGCCTACATACAACTTTTAAAACAAGCAATCTAAAATAAATTGGCATTGGCAACCATCTTGAGAAATTGGCAACTAATTCCTTACCGATTTTTTAACATGAACAAACAGGGACCTCAAACAGCCAAACACCTCACCTCAAAATATATAAATGTTTCATATTTTTTGCAATAGTAAAAAGTGGACATATAACTGGATAGTATCTTAATTACTCAAAATACAGCCTAAGATGACTAAAAATGGTTACCATATTTTCAGTTTCAGCAGCCCAAACTAAAAAAAGTGATTGCCAGCCAGGTGTAAAATCAACAGAAAAAGACAATCAAATTGTCTGTCCCAATTATTTGTATGACAATTAATCGCCAACTAGAATTTCTGAATTATGGCGGCTCTAATCCCAGCTGTAATTGTGCTGTGATTTATTAGTGATGGTTCTGATGGGAGTATAATACTAGTAGCCTGCTAATGTTGCTGGAAAAAAATCGTCCAATGCTAGTCTAATGAGCTCATAATGTCAGACACTTGGTGCCTCCCACAGCCTCAAAGATAATATACTCTAGATTTACAGATGATGTCAATAGAAGTTCAGCCAAAATATAGCATTATGCTCTGTGCTGAAGATGAGCAACCGAAGATGTCAATCGGTATAAACGGAATAGACACCAGTATCTGCATTTCTGTTCATGTGTGAACAGTTGCCATTGTTGCTTCCATTCCACTGCCATGAAGTCTGCGCAAAAAATACTTCAAAAGTTCAAATTCAAGCGAAGAAAATAAAAGAATTATCCCCGACGGCTAGCCTTGACATTTGGCTCAGTCTCTCTGTGTTTGCTGTGCACTGTGCTGTGTTTGGCTTTTTAATATTCTAGTCCATTAGTCTGAAGTAAAAAAAACAAAAAAAAAACTGAATCCACGCTCACAAAAGATAGTGACTGTAGAATAATGATAGATCCATCCTGTCAATCTTCATGCTGATTTGCATCATTGTAAATATTGATGATTAGTATTATTTATTATGTTCTTAAGACAAATAACCCCAATCATAAATAACTACTACTACTGCACATAAACAGCCAGTAAATGAATTGCATTGAGAGTGGAGACAGAGGGAGACGCGGAGAGAATCCGACTGTTATTGTTATTATAATGGCTAGATTGTAGGCTGCAACCCGCTAAGCTAAAGCTGCTCACTTTGGCAGCCTGACAGTCATTAGCTAAAGCCTGTTGGTGGCTGGCATCAGCACCGGCTCATTTGCATACAACAAAGCAAGACGGAACCATTAACCTGCAAACACTACATCAACTCTCCGTACGCTAATAATGTCTGCACATTAGATTTGCATTGTGAGTGCATTAAAATCACATTACTGAGTGAGATCTAATTGTTTTCAACCTGCTATTAGGTACAACAAATCATTACCATTAGGCCCCATGTTCCCTCCTTCAGAATATTGTAATGGTTGTCGAATGGTGATATAATGAAGAAAAGTGCCTTCTTTCTGAATGCTTAAGCAGTATTATATGCTAATTATGGCATTGCAGATAACAGAAGAGTTATCACCGTAAGATATGTTGCGGAAATTACTTGCTGTATCTATACCGTTAAGTATATGAATGCATTATTAAATCATAATTACATTGGGATTCAGTCAGATTAAGTTTATAGGAATATGCATTATTACTGATATCATTAAAAGCCATATTGGCCTGACCATCAATTGAATTGGAGTAGAAAGGACATTGAGCAAGCTAGCTAAATAGCCAGCTGCTCGCTAGTAAGATAGCTAGCTGGCTAGCTTGTAACGTTACTACTCTACGGTTTGTTTTAGTGGTCACTGCAAAACCTCCCCTCAGTGAGTCAGCGACTTTCAGTAAGTCAATTTAGTTTATTTGGAAGTTAGACTGCTACAATGGTCACATAAAAAATTACACATGAAAATGGCCGCCGCTCCGACCATTCTGCGACGTCGATTTGAACAGAGATGTCCCATCTACTGTTCTATTTCTAACCTTAGTGTGTGTGTGTGTGTGTGTGTGTGTGTGTGTGTGTGTGTGTGTGTGTGTGTGTGTGTGTGTGTGTGTGTGTGTGTGTGTGTGTATATGTGGCTTTAGTAGATGCTATGACAAACATGTAAAGTGCAGGCTGTTGCAAATATGCCACTTCTTACACCATCTTTCCCTTTTTTTTCTTCCCAGAAGGAGCGTGAAAAGAAAAAAGAGGAGAAGAAGAAGGACGTTGATAAAGTGGAGAGGCTCAACAACACAAAGGTACAAGTAACATTCATGATAGATTCCATGTAACCTGGAAAACAGTCACTTGTCGTAGGTTAAAGTTGGTTAAATACTACAGGTCCCAGGATTCTGGGGGCAGAAATGCAGCTGTAGAGGAGCTTGGTGTAACATGTATTCCACCCTCACACCACGATCGGGCGTGGTTTAAGAGCCTTCAGTGGCCCCGCCGTTTCAGAGCAGAGAAAACGGCTCATTTTTTGACAATTTTGAAACCTCATTGTAGATACTTGCCAATTTATTTTTTTTATTATTCAAATTTGTCTGGGTGGTTAATAACACATTTTTCTTTGGAATGAAAATGGGTCAGCAAAATGGGTTATGGATCACAAATGAATGTGCACATCACTGTTAAGCTGTAGTTATAGAGGATTTTGTCAGTAAGAGCCCTTGAATTCAGTTTTAGCCATAAAAGAAACTGCCTTTTGAGTGCACCTGCAATAACAAGACGAGACGTAAAAAATGTGAATGCGGCGAGCTAACATTGATTGCGTTTCGTGCACATTGCTGTTTAAGCGTTGGCGGAGGCCAGAAAACAGGGACAAAGACAGAAGTGTGTCAGTGTGCTGCCATGAATGCGTGATGTGTTGACAGCAGTGTCGCTCCACTTCTGCGACGCAGGATCCCAATGCTCAGGGGAAACTCCTCATAAACATTCATGTCGCTCCCTCCATGCATCAGTATGGATCATTTCTCATTCATGCACAGGGGGCGTGAACACGTGAACTATGTTTCGAAAACTATATCATCCACGAGGAATTGAAACATGGAACCTCAGCTGCATCAAACAAGCTTTATTTTCAACATATCTGGAATCATTGTTGCTTTCTGAACACTCACAAAAAAAAGTGTTATGTCACTCAGTCCTTGCTGCTGGCAGATTTATCTAAATTTAGCTTTTTTTTCTTTTCCTCTTTTTAAAATGTAGATAGGCTGTTAACGCTCGCTCACTGCACCGGAGAAAGACGCCCTGACGTGAGGCAACTTGCATAACGTTGTGATTCAAAATGAAAATCTGGACGATTGCTGGAAAGCTTAACCGACTGCCACGTGTTCAGAAATGCATTTTGAAATGAACCAGGGTTTGAACAGGTCCGAACAGAATGAGCCGCAGTAACGCACACATCCGCCGACCTCCGTCCATACGTCAGCAGGTGTGTGTGTGTGTGTGTGTGTGTGCATGCCAGGGCTGTGGTATGTGCTCATGCATATCTATGCGGTGTGTGTGTGTGTGTGTGAAAGAAAGAGAGGGGGAAGCACTAAAGGAGTATGTTTGTGTTTCTGGGTCATGGTTAGTAAATTCACAATATTTCCATGGCCTGCGAAGCGGTGAGGGAATAATGTAGCTCTCAGCAGTGTGTGTGTGTGTGTGTGTGTGTGTGTGTGTGTGTGTGTGTGTGTGTGTGTGTGTGTGTGTGTGTGTGGTAGATGGACTACAGGGAAATGGAATGAAGGCTATGGGCATCGGTACCCACTGAGAGTGAAATGTAACGCAGTGGTCTGTTCTCTGTTGCATTCATTTCTCACTCGACCTCCATCTGCTCATAAACTGGACTCTTTAGCCTTTTTATCGCCCGTTAAAGTACAAGGTTTCTATTCTCTTGCAATATTCCTGTGCCGATTTATGTTTGTGTGCCTCTCCTCTTTGCATGTGCATTTAAAGGAAGATTGCACGAAAGTGTGATGGAGAAGCTTTATTTTTCAGGTGTTTCATTTGCTGCACAAGCCCAAAACACACACATTCCTGTCTGGTTATTTTATCTGCAGTTTCTTAACTGATGTTTCTGAAAATGTACTATTGTGTATCATGAAACGCCCACATGGCTCATGGGTTATAACCTGGACCATGAATCACCACGTCGTCAGTTTAAAACCGTTGTTGCATTTCCTCAAAAATAATTAGAAAATAAGATTTACTATATCATTATTTCTGTTGTGGCGCTATAGCTAATGATTGTTTACATTATTGATTAGGAGTGCATCTGGACCAGGTGGCGACCTCCGGTTCTGACGAGTACAACCAATGTGGAAGTGTCTTAAAACTTAAAATAGTCTTCAAACAGCACGGTGCGACTCCTCTTGTTGCAAAAAGAAGTCAGATTGTATGGAAGTCTATGAGATCCTACTTCTCACTTGATTTATTCCCTCAGTAAACATGAGTTTATGGTCTCAATCTTTAGTTTCAAGTCTTCTTCAATACAGCAAGATGTTCATTCAGTACATTATGGTCCATTTAGAGTCAAATAGACCATAAAGAGTATGCTTTAGGACGGGCTTACGGTATTGACATACCGCTACCAGAGCCGTATACGGCGTCTCTACGTCACCCCTTCGCAGTCCAAATATGGTCACTTCTGTTCATCAGTTGCAAAAAAGCCAAAATGACGACGGACGTATTCCAAGACGGCGACGGTAAAATTGCCAAAATCAAGGCTTCATAATGGCAGTCCACAAACCAATGGGTGACGTCATGGTGACTACGTCTACTACTTATATACGATCTATGATCGTGACACATAAGGCAGGCAACAGTTTCCAGGGCGAAACTCGGGCTTGTTAACTCTGGTTCCACATTACGTGCATCTATCTACATACCATTTATGTAATGCACCGGACCGTGACCCCTGTTCTGTTCAGTGTAGATAAAGATTCTCCTTTTTTTCCTCTGAGTTTAGGAGTACTGAGGGACTTGTTGATGAGCTTTTCCCACCAATGAGGTACAAACGATTAAACCCAAGTCTATGGCATCGCTGTAAAAAACCACAACCTAAAATCGTCATATTGTCTTTGCATTACAGACGGCCAACTCGTGTGCGTGCCTGCTGTTAATCCCAGTCTTGTTTTTAGTGGAGTTTTGAAATAATTTGTCTCAGGTTACTGTATCAGAAGCTGGTGTGAAGACTGCCGATCTGCTGCAACCAATTTGATCGAGTGTCAGAAGAAAGTCAATGTTGAAAATAAATATTGCTTTCTATTTGAATGGAATCAAAAGCAGTGTTCATGTGATTAATTCCAATCGGTGAAAAGGCATTTACCTCCAGACTCTTTGGATATTGTTACACCGTCTTCCTGAATAAAACAACCAACGGGTCCTTTTTAGAACTGTGTGCCGCTGCTCTTAAAGCAAAGCCTTCTCTGCTGGCCTAAACAGAATCACAAAATAATTTTTCACAAATACACTACATGTATTCAAATTTTTCCCCATTAGCTTTTTTTCTCATTGCACAGCTACTGTCGTCCTCAGTTGCTCTGCTTCCAGCCTGCAGCGCTGCTTCCAGCGCAGCTTATTTTAAGTAGAGCTTTTATCCAATCAGATTTCACCCCTATGTCTAGGTAAGAAGAGACGCCCCGAGGCCTGCTGGATAGCCTTTGCAGATTAAAGATTTACTATTAAAGTAAATGAGGACCAATGACAAGTCATGTATAAGGTGGCTTGATATCATTTTCAAAAGTTAAGATGCAATGAGGAAACAGAAACCAATCAGATCTTTAGTTTGACATGTTGGGCGTATTCTTTGACGTGCCAGAGCTACAAGTACGTCAGCATTAACGTGCGCCGTGATTGGTCAGTGAGCTAGCGTGACTGTTTTGACGCTGAAGCTAGCTAGCAGAAGTTAGTATTAGTAGGAACAGTTCAAGTTGAAAGATGACAAGATGAAGAAGTTCTGACATTTTTTTGCGTTTTGCTTGGTGTAGATTACTATTTTTTTTACCTAGCTTTGTTTTTTTTAACACTCAATGGCTGAAGGAGGAGAAACGGATTTCTTAAGAAGGACATTTCCAGAAAAACTGTCGTAAGAAAGGGTCGGCCAACCCCACAGCTAGCAGCCCTGACCCAAACAGGAAAAGGATTTGTACGAACG
Organism: Pholis gunnellus; assembly: GCF_910591455.1. Classification (NCBI taxonomy): domain Eukaryota; kingdom Metazoa; phylum Chordata; class Actinopteri; order Perciformes; family Pholidae; genus Pholis; species Pholis gunnellus. Next base: position 4,630,471 of record NC_136538.1, on the reverse strand, counting down.
GTATTTCTGGCTAACAGCGTCGTAGAAGCGTTGCACATTTTATGGCTAAGAATGCGTTTTATTTGCAACTGAGTGTCTCGGGGTTTGGAGCTACGCTATGCTAACCTGAGGTGGCTAACCAAGGTCATTTCGGACATTTGATTCTCTGTTTGGGCTGTTGTTTGCTTTTATAAAGAACAAAGGTCTGGCGAAATGGGGATTGTGTGGCGATTGCTTTAGCCCTGTTTGAATCAGTAGGGAACAGCTAAATGCTGCGGGGAGAGTTTGTAGCGTGTGTGCTGCTGTTGTTTTCCTGCTAAGCTGTGCCTCCCAGAACATACGCGCCTCACCATAGTACAATGTTGTGGTTCCGGGGTGGGCGTGTCAGCATGTTGCCAGGTTGAGCGTAGTCCACTGAAAACAAAATTTCCCACAATTTAAGCTTCTGCATTTTCCAAAGCAATAGTATTATTCAAACGTATTGTTCGTTTCGTAAGCCTTGTGCTGAACGGTTTAATACGAATACGTGTATTGTTACACCCCTAGAAACAAATAATAACCGTAGCTGTGGCGTCATAATGAGGACAATATTTAACCAGCTGAAAATTTGAACCAATGATGGTGCCACAAAATGACGTCAAAAGATTAACAAAGCTATTACAATTCATTGTCTTAGGAAAATGAATGTCTGAATCAAATTTCACGGCAGTCCCCCAAATAGTTGTTAGAGAATTTGAGTCCAATCCTAAATGGTCAGCCTCATGGTGGCTCTAGAAGAGAAAGGATTCACCAAAGTCATTAGCATGCGTCCCTTGGGGGACCGTTAATGTCTTTACAAAATGTTATGGCAATCTGTCTAATATATAGCATAATATTTCAGTCTGGACCAGTCAGGACCTTGGCTCTTTTATAATATATTCAGAGTATTTTTGAAATTGTATTAATGATTATTATTATTTAGTAGCCAACAACAACACACAAATTGTCAGCCAGCACAGCACCACCCAAGCCAGTGTTAAACAGGTGGTTTAAACAGATCGATGTATTATCTGGGGATTGTAGTCCCCATCCAATGACGGAGCATGAAACACACACAGAGTTTTCCATTGCTGCTAACATGGCACTTCTCTGTCGATAAATACGTGTGAAAGAGAGAGGAAAGACTCTGCAGCCGTTCACTTGAACTGCTGACATGCTACACATTGATGTTTGCATGCGTTTGTGATACATGTTTGCAGGAATGTGTGTGTGTGTGTGTGTGGCATCCATCTTCTTTTTCTCCCTCATCGGCTGACCTCCTGCTGTCGATGAACCCGTGTGGAGGAGATGTTTGAGGATATTTCTGGTGTTTGTGTGTGTGCGTGTGTGTGTGTGAGTGTGTGAGTGAGAGAGAGCTGTTAGTCCAAGTGTATGCTGACGTGATAAAAGCTGTTTAATCTCCAGCATAGCAGGAAACATGCTGACAGCCACATTTCTCTCTCTCTCTCTCTCTCTCTCTCTCTCCCCCCCCTCTCTTTCCTTTCACTCTTTTGATTTGTCCCTCACTTACTTTCTACTTGCCTCACCCTACTGTTCTCACCCTTCAGTCTGCTGTGTGCCCCCCCCTCTCAGACAACGACACACTGTACTCCACCATCATGACATAACCCCTATAGCACGCCTTTCATCTTTGCACACAGATAATGCACCGTGCATATCTGTAGATGAGATACTGGATGCAGCAGTCCGAGCTTTAATCAGCCTCGGTGTTTCATTTCCGTTCACATCATTTCATTTCCTTTCTTCCTCGGAGAGGTTTGCGCAAGCTGCTCTTTTTAAAATTCAGTGTAGAATACTGTAAATGCAGCAGTTACTGATTCTAATATTGTTGGATTGCAGCTGCAATTTTTTTTTTCTGTGGCTCAAGGTGGGGCCAGGCCCCATGGCCCTCTATTGGCCAGCCACCACTGCTCCCTACTCTTAACCGGCCCCTGGCCGGTGGGGGCCACAAGTGGTACAAGAGCTTGTGTTATCACTTATTCCTGACTGCTGCTCTGCGCCCTGAGACATAGTGGGTGAGAACGGTTTGCTCACTTTTGGAGTTTTGGACTGTTTAGCTATAAGCTAACAGCTACCTGAACGACCGTACACATTGCCGCCCCTCGGTCTCTGCTAATTAGTTTTTTTGCCAGATTTTATGAAATGTCTTACATGACGACTTCAAGACGATTAACCTCATACATTGCCGAGTGTGAGTTTTAATCAATAATGAAAATAACCGTTAACATGATGGCTTTGTAGATCCCCACAGGTGAGGCTAAGATGGTCACCTGAGACGTCACAAAAGACATTTGAAAGACATATGGCCACCACAGCGCTGACACTAACACACAAACTAACACTACTTCCAAGAGGACATTAGTGCAGCTCAGGAGCCACTCAAGGTAGAAGAAAACAATATACAGTATACACAATTGATCGATTAAAAAAAGGCCAATCACAATTGATGCAACAATTGAAAACAAGGCTAATGAAATGGGCAATATCTGTTGTAACAACAATACATGTAAAAAAAAACAACTTCAAAACAAGCAAATATCACATTATTCACATTATTGTCACAGTTCAGGGCACAAAAAGAGCCTCGACATTCTGTGGAGCATCTGGAAATCCTTCACCGGTCACTCAACCCACTTCTTAAACTACTAAACAACTGAGAGGGTTGACCTACTACTGGAGTATGGTTTTGTCCCCCCCCCCCTCTTCTTGTTTGTATTCTACCTAATGAAGTATAGATGCAATATAACAAATGACTAATTTATTATATTGCATCTATAATTAATGTGCAACTCGAAGTCTATGGAAATGCAGAGGTATTATTCATGGTAATAATATAGAAATAATTGCTAAATAAATTCTGTTCTCTCTGTCTCAAAAGACGGAATTCAGAAAATGATAGAAGCGTTCGTTATGTCCCCACAGTTTCTGCAGCAGTGTTGTAAGGACTTTATTTGAGTTTTGATTACACATCCATTTCTGCTTTGATTACAATTTCGTTTTGGTGCAACTCATGTTTGGATAATTGAGTTGTAAAATGTGGGTGTGTACTATTGTGTGTTATTCGAGGACAAGGGAATAAATTGCAGAAGTTCTGTGATTGTAATATTGATGTCGGTCCAATCTCGGAAACCCATCTGTTATTGGTCTGATGAAGACTCTCTCTGGGGGCAATGGCCCAAATGTTTGGGCTTCAGGTTTGAGAGACGTCCTCTTCCATGTGTCGATCATTGTTTACAGTCCAGTTAGCAACTTGAGACGCGACAATGGGGACGACTACTACAACCGCATTTGTTTCACATGTGGTCAATTAGCTGGGCTAATAAAAAGCTGATGGGTTCCAAGATTGCATTTTGGCCAATTAGTTCTGCCTCTTTTGCTCTCCACAGAAACTGTTTACCAGCATTCAACCAAAGCCTGCTCAAACGTGATTGGTCAATACTACCGCAATCATTTTTATACTATTGATTTATGGTACGATATACGGACACGAATTTGATGATATTTAACATTAGCATAGTGTGCCTCCCAAAACATACGCGCCTGACCACAGTACAATGTTGTGGTTCCGGGGTGGGAGTGTCAGCATGTTGCCAGGTTGAGCGTAGTCCACCGAAAACATTATATTTCCCACAATTTAAGCTTATTGTACAACATTTGGACTTGCCTTTAATCATTTTTAGGCTATCGACTTATCTTACAATATTTTGGCGTGACCACTATCATTTTTAAGTTATCAAATTTTTGTATGATATATGGACTTGATTTTACACTGTCGACTTATCGTACTGTATATGGACATGACCTCAGTAACCTTTATGCTATTGATTTATGGTAAGATATATTGACCCGACTTTGTTGATTTTTACATGATTGACTTATCGGTAAATATTTGGACATGTCCTCAATAATTTTTACGTTAATATCAGCAGGGTTTTTCCTACAATTCTAAAACCTGAGCAAACATTGCGCATAACAGAACCTGAGAGTTCATTTTATTTACTGTTTTGGTTGTGTGTTTTTTCATGGAAGGGGGATAAGCGACGCATTCAGGCGCGCTCAGTGGTTTTGTAGTCTGGGGGTATCCGGTTGAAAAACCAGAAGTCCCGCCTCGGCATCCCTTGTCTCGTCCAATGAGCTGTCCTCCATCAAACTACCTCAGAGTTTCGCAGTTAGGTGTGAAACTGTTTCTGGTGGGGGTTAGATGCTTATCAAACTCAAATCAGGCTGAACCCTGCCTGCAGAATAGGCAGGCCCAGATTCCTTTGCTTCAAAGCACATGGCGAAGCACATGGCCAGATCTCCACACTAGTGTACAATACAGGTCTTCAGACAGATGTTAAGCAATGTTGTCCCTTTACAGCACGTCAGTCTAGTGTGATAGTGATTGAAACCTTCTCTCAGCATCAGTCCCCTAAAAAATACTTGTGCATTACTCCTAACAGTGACAACGACTGAAAGATAACTGGGAGTTATAGTTCTAGCGAGATAGAAAGAGACACGTCCGGTGCAGTCCATGAGCTGCTTGAATATTCATATTTGATTGTACTTCCTAAAGGTCACTGTAATGGCTATTTGCCAAAGAGAAATCATCAAAAGGCCACTGATGCACCATTCCAGTCGGACTGTAAGTCCAATGTCCAGTCGTGATTTGCAGTTTAGGTTGATTTTATTGTAGTGGTCAAAAGCAAACTTTCCTCGTGCTGTCTCCATTTACTTTTTTACTACTCATATTAGTCACTAGCCACACGCTTGGGTGTGTGTTAACCCTAAGCGCACACACAGGTGGCATGTCAGGATATGGCGCTTACCAGGGGGCCCAAAGGGTTGGGGGCAGAAAACGACTACAGAGAGACACAAATCTACTACAAAGATACACTTAACTACAAAGAGACACAGAACCACTACAAAGATACTCAAAACAACTACAAAGAGACACCAAATAACCACGAGGGACAAAACCCCAGAGAGATGGGTAATGGCTATTAAGAGACACAAAATGACTACAAATATACACAAAACTGCAAAGAGACAGAACATGACTGAAGATATATAAAACAACTACAAAGAGACAGAATGACTACAAAAATACACAAAATAACTACAAAGAGACAGAATGACTACAAAGCATTAGTTGATAAAACAAACAAAATATTGGTTTGAATCAAGACTGATGATACATTTGGAGCTTTGCTTCGTAGCTCATCCAAGTGCTGAGTTCTTTAGGTGCTTATCCTTATATTTCGTATCTCATAGCATTTTCTTAATGGATGGCATGGTCGTGCCTGAACATCCCAGCCTCCAGCATGTCTAATGTAGTCAGCATATCTGGCGTTGCAGAAGATGTTTGGATGAGTTCCAGCACAGCATATGGGCTCTGAATGTGCATTCATAATTTTCTGTTAATTGGAGAGGGGTGATGTAAGAGTATTCTTTTAAGGCCAGCACTTTAGTTTAGTAGTAGCTTAGCAATCTTTTTGTGTGGCCTTTTTCATGCCCTGCTGTTTTCAGGAAAGCCTCGTGTACGGTATTTCACTCAAATTCTCTCCTCACAGACTAAATCAATTATTTTCTGTGTTTTCAGCCGAAGGACAGGCAGGCTGATGTATATTTTGATTGACAGGAGGAACTCTGGAATATGTAGGGCATTTAAATGTAAAATTAACTAAGCATAGACTTTTCTGCTCAGCCATCTCAAAGTGATTTGAGATTAAATTGACAGAACAGGCACATTTACAGGTAATATGGGAAAGAAAACTGCACACAGGTGTATTATGAATGTCAGTCATGCACAGACATTCAGCCTGACAGAAACACTACAATAGTCTTTTTTTTCTCTGTCTTAAAATGAACCAATTTTATTCAGCTTGATTGGGGTTGTCAAAGCTCAACTTTTTCTCCTTCTCCGCACTTCCTACCCAGAGCCTGTAGGCACTAATTACACTACAGCTCTGATTGGAAGCTGGCGTGTGTGTGTGTGTGTGTGTGTGTGTGTGTGTGTGTGTGTGTGTGTGTGTTATCTACTTGTGTCCTCTCACAAATAGAAAGCTTCTGGAAATCTTCTGAAAGAAAGCCATTTGGACATTTTGTTTTTGTGTGTTTGAATGTTATGAGGATTAGGTGGGGGCAAAGGTCAGGCTTGTAGACGTGTTTCGTCATGTTTTTTTACATTAGTTGACTGGTATTTTCAGATTTGCCACTGTTGGTGTCAGATAACGACGGCCTCTTGCCAGGTCTTAAAGGGATGGTAAATGGAACCATAACATTCCTCAGTGTGTGCTGTATTGACCGAGGAAGCGGAGTTCTCGTGGTCCCTGAGCCGGCACCTACATATACCAGGATGCGTTGTGCCCGGCCATATCCTCTCCACAGCCTCGGCCCCTCTCCACTGCCGTATACTCTGAATGAATATGGCTGAACATCCGAGTCGGCAAAAGAGCTCCAAGACTACAAAATGTATCCTCTGCACCCATATTTTGGGATGCCATTTTCCCAGTTGGAAATGTAGCTAGTTTGCAATACAGGTGAAGAGAACAAGGAGGCTCTGTTTATTTTGTTCGAGTTACACAGGCGGCAACCCTAAGGTTCTGAAAAGAGAAGCCAGTGCGGAAGTGTCCTGAACTTGCCTTCTCTCTACTGGGCGACTCATACTGTTGCAAAATGAAGTCTGACTGTATAGAAGTCTATGAGATTATTATTTATTCAGTAAACATTTGTCTTCTTAAAGACAGCATGATGTCTATTTAGTTATGGTATGGTATTATGGTCACATTTAGAGTCAAATAGACCATGAAGCAGGGTATGCTTTAGGGCGGGGCGACCTTGTGATCGACACTTAGCTACCGCTACCAGAGTCGTATACGACGTCTCTACGTAACTCCTCCGCATTCCAAATATGGACTTCCATATCGACTTCCACTGGTTGCAAAAAGCCAAGATGACGATGGCCGTAATGCAGAACCCAAGGCTTCAAAACGGGTGACGTCACGACAACTAGCCCCACTTCTTATCTACAGCTTATGGGAATTGACATGAGATTTGGGAAGTGTTGATTTTGAGCGTCATCTTGAGCGGGCCCCCCCGGCTACCCGCTGCATACTCAGCTCTCTGAGCGCACTGAGGAATTTTTGCTTCAGTCGACTACATTTACCAACAACACTGGTTGGACATCCACATAAAAAGGTGGCCAATCTTCCCTTTTTGAGATGAGTACATTTAAATGTACTCATGTAATTTATGTCTTGATGGTAAAAACAACGTGTGTGAAAGAGAGGGAACAGGTGTGTGACAGAAAGTGGAGAGAGAGGACAGAGTGTACGCCACACTCACCGCCACAAAAACACACACCGTGCTATTTTAGGGGGGAGAACGAGTGACTCCATTATCTCTCTCTAGTTGCTTCCACTCTCTCCTCACCTCCATTCATCTCCATCTGTCCTGCTTTCGTCCGTCCCTCTTTTCCTCGCTCTCTCCCTCTCCAGAAGACTAAATCATTGTGTCGTCCCGTTGGAGTGCTGGCGTGTGTTGTCTTTTTCTTTTCAGCCCCATGAATAAATTATCAAAGAGAACAAGAGGCTGCTTTCCTTCATGCAACACTGGCACTCGCCTTTTGTTGGAGATAGAAATGAAGGAGTGTGTGTGTGTGTGTGTGTGTGTGTGTGTGTGTGTGTGTTCGTATGTGAAGATGCATTTGTGTGTATCTTTGTTTATTCCGTGCAGGGATTTTGGAAGCATCGTATCGCTAGGTGCTCTGCACATCTGGACTAAGTTGGGCTCTCAAAGGTTCCGTGAGATTGGATGTGACACACACACACACACACACACACAGCAGCTAAAGCATATCTGTGGTCGATTGGAGTTAGTTTGAGCGGACGGTGTGAAGGGCAGCCAAAGGAGCAGCGCTCTATGACTAATAACGGGACACACACACACACACACACACACACACACACACACACCGCACACATAGCAAGCAGTGCTGTCTGTAGGTCTGGCAGAGGATCGATAGCGTAGCCACATGGAAGCTAATCAATAAGGTGGATTTGCACCGCTGGAGGAAGAGAATCTAGCCTGTATCCCAAGAAAACACACACACACACGCACACAAGCAATCGTAAACACACACATCCAACCTCCCCGCTGTGATGCTGTAGAGCCTATATATACCACTGAGATAGTTATATCCCAGCTTACCTCTCCAAACAGAGCAGTTTGGCATTCACAGAGCTCAGGGCTTTGTAAAGCACATCATACAACAGGATTTATTGTCGGTCATAGATGTGTGTCGGGTCCCTGCTGACGTGTGTGTGAGGGAGATGGTCCGTAACCTATTTATTTTTCACAGCGATAACATTGCTGCTGTTATTCTATGTTCTCGGTGCCTCGTGGAGCTAATTTACTGTAAAAGTCGTTTTCTATTCTGGCGGCCTGATAACTGGACAAAATGTCCCTTGATTTTCTGTTCATGTCGGCTGTTTTCTATGAACCAGCGGTGACTTTTGTATCCGTCAAAAGTGCTTAAGTGGTCACTTCCATTCACTGCAGAAAAACAAGATGGCTACGGCCAACGCGCCAACCTGGAGGCTGCAAAACAGCAGTCTACAAACCAACAGGTGACGTCACGACAACTACGTCTGTGGTATAAACACTACAATCTGGAGGAAGATTCTCTGTGTTGCGCATGCCTTTTCCCAAATCCCACCGTGTGTGTTCTCTAAATCCGTGTGCGTATGCACATGCATCACATCCATCCTGTCGAGCGAGTTCGCAAAGACGAGTTGGGCATCGGGTGTGTGTTTCCCTGAGTCGGCGCATCTGTGTGTCTGCGTGTTCCTTAAATCCACCCAACAAATTCCAACCTGAAGCTGCCACTTACTCAAAAAGCACAGCCTAACGAGGATCTCGATGCTCTGGTTAGCGACAAATAAGATTCCCTTCTGAAAACACCTGAAAATACCCAGTTTAAATTGGTGTGTGTGTGTGTGTGTGTGTGTGTGTGTGTTAGTTGCTGCTGTTTTGATTTGATTAGGTATTCTTTCCCTGAACAGCACCGTCACGCATCAGCCGTCAGACCACACCGTGACCTTCCTCAAACACTCAAGTGTGTGTGTGTGTGTGTGTGTGTGTTGTGGTTGTTTGCACAAACGGGCACACACTGTACGAGTGTGTGTCTTTTTTACCTCTTTGTGTTTATGTCTTAAAGTTTCCATGTATGTGTGTGTGTGTGTGCTTACTGATGAATGTAACCGGGGTGGAAGAGATGCTTGCGTGTGGCAGCTTAAGATCTCCTCTCTGTGACAAAACCTTTTATGTGTGTGTGTGTGGGTGCCACCAGCTGAGTGACAGATTGTGTTGAGTGGTGCAGAACTGTAGCAGCCCGGCACACTTAACAGCCTCTGACATACTGCGGTGCCACATACACGCGCACACACACACACACACAGGGACTTTGTTGTGTGTGTGTGTGTGTGTGTGTGTGTGTGTGTGTGTGTGTCCTGCTGTAGCTGTGGTGCTGCAGACTAAATGATATCTCAGTCTGTATTGATAATGCATTATCAACACGCTGCACCGTTCATTTTTTCCCATCTGTCTCTCCCTTTGCCATCCTCTCCTTGTCTCCTTATGTTTTTCTTTTCTGTTTTCCTTACCTGTCCTCCTCATCATCTCGCTCCCTTTGCTCCTCATCATTCCGTTCACTCTCTTCCTAATTGCCCCCCCCCGCCCCAAACCACTGCTCTTCCTCGGCCTCTCCCCATCTCCTCTCCCCCCCTGCAGATTGACCCCCTCGTCCTCCCCGCTTCTCTTCTCTCCCTCTTCCTCCCCCGTCTGTCTTCTGCAGCGTCGGCTCACCCAGCCGCTGGCAGTTTTATGATTCTCTTTTATGGCGTTAATAAGGCAGCTGTCAGCCACGAGGAGACAATCCACTTCCTTTGCTGCGCTACCTCGACTGCTACATGAACTACAGTGCTGCTGCTCGCTGCTGTTGCAGTTACGAGTCACTCTGCTTCGGCTGTCGCCACTGCAGCTGCCACACCTACCAATGTCAAACAGAAGTCAGCCCTCAAACAGCGGCACACGTGGCAAACTCGGCTCTACGTGCTCCGGTCATACTCACCGCTTGTCGCTATTGGTTTCTCTTTTGAACAGAAATACTGTTCAGTTTTTTTTTTGGATGAACGTGACTTTGACTTGGCGCTTCCACGAAGCTTTTATTGTGAAACACCTGTGCAGGAAGTAGCTACAAAGGGGAATGAAAAGTACGAGCGAGTTGAGATTATTTTCTCACGCTGATCTCATTCACTTACAAATTCTCATCACTTCTTCTTTGCTGTTTTTTTCAGTTTTAAGCTAGTCAGTGCAATACTTCCTGTACACATTAAAAGTCCTTTTTTCAGCTTAAAAGGACATATTTCACAAATTTCCCCTTGGGGATGAATAAAGTATCCATCCATCCATCCAGCCATCCATATTCCCTCCCTTCCCTGGTAGGCTTTTGATACTTGCGAGTGGATTTGACGGCAGGTTAACCCTGCGTGAGAAAGAGTCAAACTTGCTGCAATGTATATTAATTCAGAATATGAATATATTGTGAAATGAAAAGTGAATTGTCTTTTTTTGTTGTTGCACATGGTCTTGAGTTTGCACACATTAAAATGGAGTAGATCATAAAGTAGGGAAGTGTATATCTTAAATACAGGCTATTTGCTGCTGCTGACTACCGGTCCAGTACTGCAGCTTTTTCCCACTCAAAATTTAGAATCTGTATAGTGGCACGGTGGCACCTCACCGCAGTTTTTTTGTGATTGTGTGATACACGAGTTTTTGAACAGACACGGGCCAACAAGATGCTGTGAAAAAAAGATGATCGGGTCGTGTACTCTCAGTCCACTGAAGGGAAACCTGATCTTTGTCGTACTTTCGTGCTTCTGCAGCTCTTCGTCTCACATACGCACTTGTTGCGCTGCTCATCTTTGCCGTTCCTTTTGCTCGTGAGCCTAAAGCGACCTGCTAAATAGAAGTTAAATGTGTTGAATGTTAAAAGAAAAGTAATATCAGTCTATGTTTTCTGAGCTGCTGCATGGTCTTTATTGTTAAACACTAAATAAAATCGAACATCACTTTGTGCATGCATTGTTGTTGATAAAGGATGTTTCCGCATACTTGGATCTTTCCAATGTATAAGTTGTAAAATTATCATCTGACACAAATGTCCTAATGTGCATAAATCTATTTTTAAAAGCACTGTATCAAGTTAGGTTTCGGTGTGTACATTTGATATCCAGAGCATTAACAGCAGACCAACTATAGTGGAATAATGTCTACTAGTATCAAGAGCGAGATAGTCCACACAGGACGGGCGGGAATTGTGACGGTACACAAACAGGACTTTCCTGTCCAGGAGACCGCTGCTCATGTCCGCCTCGCTCTTTGCCTAAACCTAACTTCCTGTGAAGACGGAAGTTTATTTTGAAAAGACACTATGCAACACGCCGTCCCTGACACGTGCAATCTGGCGCTAGAGGAGTACCTAGAACGTCATAATCCGTACTTTAGGGGCACTGACCAGGCGTCTGCATTTGAAGAGTTGGGAGTGAGAATGTATCGGTCAACACACATTAGCTCTGTTAGCACTGCTGCAGTTGTTTGCACAGTTAGCACCGTCAGCTGCTAGCCGCCGGCTCTTCACCATGTTGAGAGCCGTGTGGAGGCGATCCCTCAGTCTATATAGGCTCATAATTTTGAATTGACCACCTTTAACGCTAGAACAGAAAAGTCTTTATTGTGGATGTGTAGCATCCGACTGATACCAATCCAACTGATTTTCAGTGTGACTACTTCTGCTGCTGCTCCAGAGGTGCTAGCAGCACTACTGCAGCCTCTGCCCTACCTTTGCAGCTGTTCCACGCTTGCTTCTTCTTGTCTGTCTTATGTCTCCCTCAATCATCGTCTCGGTTATTCTCCCTTATTCGTCCTCTATTTCCTATCCTCTTGTGTCTCTCCCTCACGCCTACTCTCGCTTTCGCCGCTAACCAATTTGCAGCCCTCATCTCCCGCTCGTCTCCTTCCACTCTTATTTGTTTTTTCCTCTCCCTCTATTACTGTTCCTCGCTCTTTGTTTGTTCCATAACCTCGCTCTGCCTCCCCTCAGAGGATAAGACGTTTGTTTCATCTCTCAGCCTCCCGTACGTGCGTGCGAGGGAGGACGTTGGGATGCTGTGAGGCCGAGTACAGTCTGTGTGTCACCAAGCCTCTCTATAAGGGGCGGCAGGTGTGTTGTTGAAGATGTGTTTGTTGTGTGTGTGTGTGTGTGTGTGGGTGTGTGTGTGTAAGTTTCGCTGGTTCCAGGTTTCATCATTCGTGTGGTGGTAGTCGGTGATGCAGTGCTCCCCAGAGTTCCAGTGATTGATGTTGGTTTGAAAGGCGATACAAATATTGTTGGACTGAAGTTGTTGTTAGCTGGTGTACACCGGCCTGGTGAGGGGCGCAGATGGGTGGAATGAATCGCTGATGTCTCAACCTGCATATTTGTGTTTCTATTCATATTGGAGCCCTACGGTTCGCTAGGCTTCCATCACACAAAACGACATTTTACAGTTTGACACAGATTAAGACCGATACTTGTTATTGTATTGGGGGGGGGGGGGGGGCCCACTGTGTAGGCTTCTTTTTTTGGATAATTCAAAGTACAAGGTTACAAAGCTATTTTATTATCATTGTATAACAGGGTTGCACAATGAAATGCAGATTGCGGTGTCATTTTTCGACACAACAAAAAATAAAAGAAGCTGTTCTGAAGTCTGGTGGTACAGCAGCTGATACTTCTGTACTTCTTTCCAGACAGCGGCAGGGTGAACAGGTTGTGGCTGGGGTGGGTTTTGTCTTTTTAATATCCTTTGAGCTCTGCGCAGGCACCTCATGTCACCAATGATGTGCTGGGCGGTCTTAATCACCCGTAGAGCCCTCTTGTCCTGAGCCGTGCACATCCCAACCCAGTTTGTAATGTTTCCAGGATGCCTTCTATTGCTCCTCTGTAAAGGTTGACAAGAACTTGGCACGGGAATTTCGCCTTCTTAAGTTTCCTTGAGAAATACAACCGTTGCTTTCTTTACCAGGATGGAGACGTGTGATGACCGTGTCAGGTTGGTTGTGATGCTGATTCCCAGGAACTTAAAACTGTTCTCTTGCTCCACCTCAGCTCCGTTGACAGGGGTGTGCATCTTCGCCTCCTCTTTTCTAAAATCAACAATCAGTACAGTAACAATTCAAAGGACAGTACAGTAAAGTAGTGCACATGCAGCATCAATCATGACTCACTTTTCCTCACATAATTGTGCTTAAACAAAGAGTGTGTGAGAGTAATAGAATTCGCTGCTGACTGGCAGAAACCTTGAATATTCAAAACCATTACTTATTTTAGGATATGAAAAGTTTTTACACTGCGTGATCAAAGGTATTGTGTCTTCATGTGTGATCAGATACCTTCATGTCTCATTATGTTATTAATATTTACCAAAGATCAAGCTCACATGGAGTCACAGGACTTTTGACAAGCGTATGCTGAGATATGTCTGCTGAGGATTCGAATGGCCGTTTGGCCGCTGAAGCCACCATCGCTAGCTAGCTATGCTACTCTCCTCAGCAAACACTTCAATCTATAATCACAATGTTGGCCATCAGGGCTAAATTTGAGGTCCAGAGGAGGGGTGCTGTGATTCAATGCACGCTCACCCTCAACAGCAAATCAAGTAAAAGGAATTACAAGAAGAGCTCTGCTGACCTGAGAGTGCGTCCTTGTACGAACGGGCTCAGTAGATTAGTAGATAGAGTAGTTTAGATTGCCCATCCATTGAGTGATGAATACATTTTTATTTTTTCTTCTTCAAGCAATTGGAAGTCAATAAAAGCAAGGAATATAAAGTATTGAAGTTTCTGTTTCATGCCATATTCATATATTCATATATTAGTCTTGTTTTTAGTCTTTTGTTGTAATTTACTTTTTCTGTTGTAATTGAATCTAAAATGTGTTTATCTAACTGTTATTGCTATTCTATATTGCTTCCTTATCTTATTGTCCTCCGTTTCAGACTGAGCTCGGGGTAACTCCCGTCTGAGGAACCTGTCCTTTTAAATTTCACAATGAAAACCACATTTGTTGCTCATTATTTTAATGTCATCCCGCTACCTCGACAGCAACTTCCTTTTCTATTCCCTCCGCATTGCTTGACCTTTTTGTTGTGCATGTGCTGAATGTGGTGGATATTTACAACAACTAAATGCCATGCCTGTGTTTGGGATGCTGTTTTTTTTTTTATTTTTTTGAGATAGCACACTGTAGGGTCCACTTAATATAAGCCACATGCAGAAGCAGACATGCCAGAACCACAAGCTGCTGCCTGCTTTCAAAGTGTGGCTTATCGTCTCATCAAGCACTTTTTATAATAGCATTATCTCATGCTTTGATGTAATTAGGATGCCACAGGTACCTGAGGGAGTTTAAGTCCAGTTTCATCTACCTAATGAATATTTATATACAGTATTACCATTTCTGGCAGCTAGCTCCCAATGTTGATTCATTCTTTGCCTCACGAGTCCCTTGGCGTTTGTTTCCATGCTGGTCGTGACATAAATTCAAAAGCATACCTCAAAATGACTTCATCTAGAGATGGTGAGTAATGAACTATCCTCAGTACCTTGACTGCATGAGAAAAATAAATAAAATGGGATTTAATGATACCTCACTGTTGCTAACAGTAACTGTAAAATCAAAAAAAAAAAATGCAATTTATTTTGTAAATGACAAATCACACATTTTCCTCAGAGAGCTTTACAATCTGTACACACACAACATCCTCTGTCCCAGGACCCTCACATCGGAACAGGAAAAACCTGCGAGGCGAGAAAGCACAAAGACTCCAGTGAAGAAGCAAAGTCAGTAATGAACATTAATGAGACATGAATTCATACAGAAGGAGAGAGAGAAGAGGAGAGAGGAGCTCAGTGTGTCCTAAGGAGTCCAGCAGTCTAGGCCTATAGCAGCTTGTCTAGGGGCTGGTCCACGGCAAACCTGAGCCAGCCCTAACTAAGCGTTATCAAAGAGGAAAGTCTTAAGCCTTCTCTTAGATGTGGTGAGTGTGTCTGCCCCCCGGACTGAAACAGGAAGCTGGTTCCACAGAAGAGGAGCCTGATAACTGAAGGCTCTGGCTCCCATCCTACTTTTTAAGACTCTAGGAACCACAAGTAACCCTGAATTCAGGGAGTGCAGCTCTCTAGTGGGTTGATGTGGTTCTATAAGATCCTTTAGATATGATGGTGCCTGACCAATTAGGGCTTTGTAGGTGAGAAGGATTTTAAATGAAGCTAGCGTAAATTCATGCAGGACACGGAAGTTATACGCCCCAGCTGTAACCAGCTGACAGCCAGCCGATTGAATCATCGGCCACGCACCAATCACAGCCCACTCTCACTTCACGGAGGTTTATTTAAATATGGCTTCCTTCTCACTGATTCATTCTACATCTACGCTGCTACAGACCTCACTGCTGGCGAAGCTTCGCCTCCTCCACCCCAGCCGCCACCTCTTTGTTAGTTCATCTTCTGGCAAATGTTTGAAATGTATTTAAAAAATGTACCCCTGTCCTGTAAACCCAGGGGGGTTATTGCTCGTGCTCCCGGTCTTAGCTCAGTAGCCGCTGGCTAATCCGGGGAGCATTCAAAGAGCGGAGCCATTATCGCCAAGTTTAACTGTATTCTATTTGTTGCAATAAATGGTTAAAATCTATAACGAGAGTGTTCCTGACTGAAATGATATTCTTGATTTTACAGGGAGACAGTGCAGAGAAGTTATTACAGGAGTAATATGATCTCTTTTCTTAGTTTGTGTTAGTACACGAGCTGCAGCATTCTGAAACAACTGGAGAGATTTAAGAGACTTAACCGAGCAGCCTGATAATAAGGAATTGCAGTAATCTAGCCGAGAGGTAACAAATGCATGAACACCTTTTTCCGCATCGCTTTGAGACAGGATGTGCCTGATTTTTGAAATGTTACGTAGGTGAAGAAAGGCAGTCCTTTTTGAATGTGTTTTATCCGGGAGTTACAGGACATATCCTGATCAAAGATCAGTAGATATTGGGATGGACACCGCCAAACATGCCAATGCGTAAAGCGCACGCTCTCCCATAGATCTTTCTGCTGAAGGAAAGCAAGTAGGTCAGCAGGTCTTTTTCCTTCAAAGTCAGCCATGGCATACATTACAGTCAGTTCTGTTTTAAGCCGTGTCAGATCAAATAGAGTTCCGTGACTCTGCGTTAGGCTAGAGAATGCCGAATCAGGGAATTTCTTCCGATATGCCTGAAACCGCTGGGGGTCAAGGAAGGAGACAAACATTAATTTCTCATGGTCTTTGAACCGATTTCGTAACTGGATTAAGAATGTTGTCCAAGATGTGGAGCTTCTGGTACTGTGCACGAATGTCTTCCTTGGCCGCTTGACCTTTCTGTGCACTTGGGGCACCTGTTACCCACAATGGACTCAAAAATGTCAGCAAACCGTCCTTTTTCTCTGTCAATAGTGTCACAAACCTCATCCACTCTTTTCAGACAGAATTGTACGTCCAGTTTTTTGTTCTGTACTACTCCAAAAAGCACATCCAAATACTCAAAAATCCCATGGAAAGAGGACACTCAAAAGTTCTCCAGATGGGCTTCATATTCGTCAGCACAGCGCACAGATTCATCGTCGTACTCATGGTGGTGCTCCAAAATGGGCTCACAAAGGTCCTGTAGGGCAGCTCTCTTTTCAAAGACCGTGTTGACATATTTAGAATACATGTAGTGTATTTATGAAAAATAATTACATTTTAAAATAGCTACAGTGTATTTGTGATTCTGTTGGTGTCTAGGCCAGCAAAGAAGGCCTTGCTGGCCCTGAGGGCCCACCATTGACTTCGAGACAAGGGAACCAGAAGTGCAAAATACAGACTCATTTCTGCGTGTTAGGACTCATTTATGCAGCATTCCATTGTATTTGTTGTCGACTTTGTATGATAAGAGATAATAGACGGGACTCAACAGTACATCGCTGTCACCCTGTTCTTTTTTCCTGACTTCATTCCATTGAGTACGTCAGGGATGAACTTACAGCTGACTTTAAGCCCCACTCAGACATCCGGTGTGACAGCCGTCAGCTGATGGCTTTGTCTGGTGTGTGCTTTTGACAGCGACCTGATGTGACAGCAAACCAAACCCTCCGACGACAGCAGTCGTCGGAGGGTTTGGTTTGCCCAGTGGTTTCCATTCAATCCGGCATCACCCTCCTTGCTGGAGTATACTCACCTGTTGGGGAGGGATGATGGGGGGGGGGGGCGTTATCGATTGCTGGCCTCCCTTCCAATTCCACTTTCTCTATCTGTCGTCAAAAACAACTGCCCCTGACACTCAATCGCAGTCTGTTGCTAGCCGTCTGTCAGCTGTCCGTTGGTGTCATCCCGGATAATTAATAGAAAGCCCAACGTGTCTGCGAGAGTTTCGAGAACAATATTGGCATCATGTCTATCCAAATCCCCTCATACGGCGGGGAGTTTAAGCTTTTCATGCAGTCTGACATTTTGGATTTCCTTCTTTCTTTCTTCTCGTGTCTCACAGCAGCTGTGTGGGATGTAACATTGAAAGGCTATGAAATCTCAATTTTGTGACGCTGCGCACATTCTGAAATGTTGGTAATCAAATGGACCGGCATGCCAAAGATAAAAATTCCAATTCTTGTAACACTTACCTGCCAATCCTCCTCATGGAGGTGTTGGCCTTTCTGAGGAAAATGTTGTCTTTTGTCTTTGTTTTGGAATATGTGCTGTAAGATTTTTAAATGTACGAAGTTACCATTGTAATGTTGTTTCCTTTTAAATCTCAGGGTTAGGTTTCGGGTTAAGGATGCACCAATGTAATTTGACATATCTGTACTGGTGCTGATCGACTATCGGCAGGATGTCACTACATCAACACCGTTATTGTAATATTCAGTGATTCCTCTATAAATCACATTCATTTTGCAATTGTGGTGTCTTTGTGTTTAGTGCCACAGCAATCCCTGGCGTCACGTTATTTTAAATGAAAAATGATTCCAAGAGATCAACCTCATGGCCTTCAAAGATTTTTCAATTTGATGGGAAAAAAAGGGCACTGGTATTTGACAGGTACTCTGTCAGCAGACACCCTGAGTTGAGTTGTTGGAATGGGTATTGGCAGAAAAAAAACAAGGATCAGTGCATCCCAACTAAATAGAATTCTTGTCATATATAATGTGATATATATATATTCTTTAATCAGATGTTATGGGATACTGTCTTTGCTCGATTGGGTATAGGTGATAAATGTTGCTGGTGCACTTTTTATTTTAAAACAAATACAATTTGATAACAAATACAAGCTTATTAATCAAACACTGGTATGGGATCAGTACTCGGTATTGGCCGATACCCAAAGCCCATGTATTGGGATCGGGACTGAAAAAATGTAACCGTGCCTCCCTAGCATCAGCTGATGGCATTAGCTGATCGCATCAGCTGCATCATTCACGCTTCATTTATTGGCTGCTCCAGTCGTATTCATACAGGTGACACTTTCCCGCTGTGTACTCCGTCAACGCCGCAACTGCTTCCACTAACCCGACCTCATGTGCTCTGCTTTTAGTATTGTTCTAAGATGCAATTTGCATATGCATGTAAAGGGGATTAGTCCTTACTGCAAAAATCTCTTGATTCTTTTAGAGTTTCTAGAAATAATGATATATTTTTTTCTCGCAATATAATTCTACAACCGTTTGCTCCAATGGTCAATGTAGCTTGGTCGGAAAGGAATCTTTATGTAGTTAGATGTTACTAAAATCCACAATATCTCATAAAATCCGTTTTTCCTAACCTTACCAGTTCCGTCAATGCACAGCACCAACCAACCTTTTTGCTGCTGTACACACACATGCAGCCTCTGTACGAGCTTTGCTGCAGTCCCAACACACATCAATTCACAGCCAATGCATTCTTGATTAGGCGTGGACACGGTAATTGTTTTCATTGCCTGGGATTGGAACGACATTGAATTTAATGTGGTCCATCGATCTTTTGTTGGGGGGAAATTGGGTTTGTTACCAGCGTTGTAGATCTCTCATGGCCCACATGTTAACCTTTAATACCCCCCCCCCCTCTCTCTTTCTCACCACATTTTTCTCTCTAATCTCACTATATCTCTATCTCACCTCACCCTCCCCTCTTCATCCTCCTGTCTCATTCTCCTGCTCTTTGACTTTTAATCTCTCGCTCTTTCTCTTTCCCCTCTATCTGTCTTCCTTTTTGTTTTTCACTCCTTTTCCTCCCCCACTACCTCTTTTTTTCCCCTGTTTTGCTCCCTGTATTTACTTTCAATTTAAAAAGTCCATTAACATGATTGCCTATCAGAAATAATATTGACATTGCAGTTTAACACTGACCAATAGCTGAAAGGTGTAACCAGCAAATATTTGTATTTTACTCCATATGACTTAAAATTGTCAATATTGCCATTGAATGATTTTTTTTTTTGTCTGTCTAACTAATTTACTTAAATAAATAATTTTTTCTACTGTGCATCATTGCAAGAAGCTCCTGAAACCTTCCAGTTAGATCTCTGTTAGGTTTGGAAAAATACTGCTCTGGGCTGTAAAACAATCAAGCAGACTTAAATGTGGTGGTATACCACGAAAAATGCAGAGCGAGCAGCCTTGTGAAAGTTTCATCCAGTGTCTAAATGAAAAGCACCCTGTTTAATTTATCTTGTTAACAGTTACATTCAGTGTTCTTACTAAAACTGAAAGTATCCTTGATCCCGCATGGGCTAAGACCTTTGTTGACCAAGTCCGTATTTTTCGTCTTTGTTTTTTAAACTCCGTCATCCACTAAAATTCGTTGCACACAGAAACCTTGGACACTGAGTCTGATGCATTTTATTATTCCATTCATTGCAAAAACTCACAAAATGAGACAAAACTGAATTATTTATGTATGGATAGCGCTAGTTCCAAATGGGGCAGATGAATGACTGAAATTAGCATGAAGCTATAGTTCAGCTATAGAGCAAAACCACTACCGTCTAACCTTTTATACATCCTTATTTTTGAGACCATCCACAATTGCAAACAACTGCCACAATATATCTTTAATTTCCACACCTCTGTATTCTTTACTTCTCAGCTTCAGGCCTATACTGACATTAATGCATTTGCTTCCTCATGAATCATTTGTAAAGGGATTATTTTGAATAATTTGTACTCTGTGTTGTTAAAGTTGCACAATATTTTCAGATGACGAATTCATTATTTGACTACATGTAATGTGAAAGATGTCTCTCATAGTCACAAGCACATTTTTTGTAGCTTCTTCAAGTTGATTGTTTTGCTTTCAGGGCCCACAACTTTACCAATTTAGTTCTCTAAGTGCTCATCAACATTGCTTTCAGAAGCATCGGTTTTCAGTGAAAATCTGCTAAAGGTTGGAACCAGACGAAACTTAATGGTGCGATTGGAATGATTGTGAATGCATAAAACAGAAGGGGTTTGGGGTCATCTTAGCTTTCTAACAAGCTCGGGGGAAGGGACACAATGCTCTACATAAGAGAAAAATGGGAAGCAGAGTTAAAGATTCAAATAACAGAGGAAGAATCGTTTCAAATGTGACACAATGTACGTCCACAATCTCACTAGTATGGAGGGAATTCTGCTGGTAGAACTGAACCCGCTTTTTTATTACACCCAAAATAAAAAGCAGGAGACTTGCTGCACAACAACAATGTTGGAGGCTGTGTGGGACCATGGCGGCTGACCACAAAGATAGGGCTTTATTGGGAAAATCTTAATGTTCAAAATATTTTGGGATCTGAGATCCCAAACACCTGCCCTGTGATGTATCTTAGGAACATTGAAAGTGTTGTGATGAGAAAAGACCTCTACTTGACAAAAGTTTTACTTGCAGCAATTAGGAAAGCCGTTACCAGAAATTGGCTTAATATCAACATTCCAAAACAAGAAGAGTGGCTGGAAGTTGTCCAAGACATATTATGAGAATCAAGGAGAATGCATTTAATAAGAACTGGAAGAAATAAAACTTTTATATGAGCTGTGACACCGACCACATGAATGCATAAAAACGACACGATAGACAAATGAACAGTAGTAATGTTACTATGTAAAAAAACAAACGCAGTTTGTCACTTACCGAAACTTAAAGAGTTTAATCCCAGTACATCGTTTCAGTTCCAGTAAGAAGTCCTTCTCGATTCATGGACGCCAGTGATGACAGTCGAGCCTCCCCAGTTGTATTTCGCCGGTCTGCTGCGGCAGGTTCGCAGCGGAGCAGGGATCCCACCTCCTCCAGACCGCACGTCAGGGCGCCCACCGGCCGGCGCTGACCACACGCCGGGCCGTGGTTGTGGAGCTGTTTCCCTGCGAACGTGTTCGTTGAGTTGTAGATCCACTAGAGTCTCCAAAAGTTTTCAAACTGTCAGCAAGAAATACCGTTCATACGAATCCTTTTCCTGGCTGAGTCAGGGCTGCCAGCTGTGGCGTTGACTGACCATTTCTTACGATGTCCAGCTTTTCCTGAAATGTCTTTCTTGAGAAAGGCGTCGTCAGTAACTCCGTTTCTTCTCCTTATTCAGCCGTTGAGTGTTGAAAAAACAAAGCTAGGTAAAAAAATGAAATAAACTACACCAAGCAAAACCCTAAACATTTTATAATTTCTTCCATATCTTTCAATTTGAACTCTTACTCCTCCAACTAAGCTCTGCTGGCAAGTTAAGTTTCATTTCACAATAGTCACGTGCTCGCCCACTGACCAATCACAGCACACACTGCACCCCACTGCAGAGCTGCACCTGCAAACAGAGCTGAACGTAATGCTGACGTAGTTGTAGGCCAGCTAGCCGCTCTGGCACGTTAAAGAATGTCAAACTAAAGATCTGATTGGTTGAACACTATGACAATCAACAATATCGTCCCCATTCACTTCGGGCCTCTCTTCTTACCTAGAGACACAGAGGTGTAATCTTATTGGATAAAAGCTCTTCTTAAAACAAGCTGCACTGGAAGCAGAGCAACTGAGGAAGACAGTAGCTGTGCAATGAGAAAATAAGATAATGGGAAAAATATTTGTATAAATTATAATACATATAAGAAAAAATGTAATATTAAATTATAAAAAAAAAATTATAAAAAATATTAAATTATAAAATAGCTATAACTTTGTGATTCTGTTTAGGCCAGCAGAGAAGGCTTTGCAGGCCCTGACGGCCCACCACTGCTACCTCCCCAGGTGAACAGAACATAATTGAGCAACCTCAGGCGTTGGTTGAGTCCAAAACCGAGCTAGAAGGAAAGTGAATGTTGGACTTAAATTCATAGGATGGACAGGAATATCACTCCAATGTCTTCTGGGTATATGTAAATAGGCAATTGATTGCTGACTTGTTCACCAAGGTTCTTTTTGTTACGCTTCTTGGTGCATAACTGCCACCAACTGTCAGTGGAATAGCATGAAACTACCAGCAGCAATGTTATGTCAACCCATAAGCATAACGGAACAGGGAACAATGCACTACAGCACAGGTTCCCCAAGACAATGGATTTATTTTTTTATCTTTAGATCAAGCACAATCATCCCAAACTTCTAGTCATTGGGTTCGATGAATCAAATCGTTCCGTATCAAATCTACAAGGGAAATTGGTTTATACTGCATACATAGTGAGGCATATGGCCAGTGGGGGACATTGACTATCTAATATACTTATATAATATACCTTTTAAGAAGTCAGCATTGGTTTTCTCTATCGAAACTCAAATCGACAGGTGAAATCCTTGCACATAATCTATAATAATGCAAAATTGAGAGCACACTGAAAATGTGGCAAATTGGGCATCATACTAAATCATTTCTTTTTACCTTTCTCTTTGTCTTTCACAGCAGTCCGAGTGTAAAGCCGGTCCCAAGGAAGGCGCAGAGCCGGCCGTGGACCTGCTGGGCCTGGGTAAGACGTGACCAACCTCCTGCCATTGTACAATATAATAACGTATCAAACTGTACACTCACACCCAATGTGTCAGATGTTTGAATCAAACCAATTACTGGCTGGCTGATGTAATAAGATTTCTCGATTGACATTGTAATAATTTAAGTTGAATAATGTGAGAGGTTATAAGGGAAAGGTTTAGCTGTCAGGATTTATTTGAGTCATTGCAGAGACCTTTTGTTCCACTTTGATGACTTATTACACCACCTGGCAGTTAATACATCATCGGTGGCTTCAGGCCGCCATGTCTGACACAACTGTGAGCAGACTACAGTTAAATCCACACAATGGTCCGTACTTTCTTATTATGATTTAAGGTCTATTTCAAAAAAGGAAAGGAAAGGATTGTGTTCTTTAGGGGAACATATACAAGAACATTATAATTTACCCCTGTTTTACTCCCTTGAGTAAATGGACATACTTGTATTGCGCTTTTCTAGTCTTTCCGACCACTCAAAGCCTTTTAACACAACATGTCATCATTCACCCATTCACACACTGATGGAAGGAGCTACAATGCCACCTGCCCATCAGACTAACTTATTCACACAACGTAGGCACAGCTACGGGAGCAATTTTGGGGTGTCTTGCTCAATGACACATCGACATGCGACTAGCGGAGCCGGGGATCGAACCGCTTGAAGGACGACCCTGCTCTCCACAATCTACAGTCGAGTAGATAATACTTATTGCCTGAAGCGTAATGGTTAAGTAATGGATCTATTTACATTCCATTAAAGTTCTGAATTTTTACAGGATTATTGTGGGGAATCTGTCTTTAGCTGGTTTATTCCTTATTCTGATTGGAATAAATAAGAATGACATATTAAAATAGTGTAGTGTGCACATGCCATATCAAAAGCAGCAATCCAAAAATCGAATACTGAAGAACAAACCTGTGTGCTATGGAGCTAAAATTTGGATTTAAGAGATTATGCTCGATGCATTTATTTGGCTTTGGAATTTTAGAGCAACAAATTAAAAAGAAGTAAGAGGGGCATCAAATACGTCTGAGTCGGCAATTAGCAAGAATCTGTTGTCCTGGCTGAACTCAGGCGGCAACCTCCGGGTCTGAAGAGTGAAGCCAATGCAAAAATGTCTTGAACCTGCATTCTTTCTAATGTCCATCAGGGGGCGACTCCTCTGGTTGTATAGAAGTCTATGATAAATTACCCTAATTCTCATTTGATTTATTCCCTCAGTAAACATGAGTTTATGGTCTCAATCTTTTGTTCGCTATCCTTCTTCAATACCGTAAGTATTGTCAGAAAGTCAGAAAGCTTGGTCTCAGTTGCAGGTCATGGGTCCTCCAACAGGATAATGACCCAAAACACAGCTAAAAACACCCAAGAATAGCTAAGAGCAAAACATTGCACTATTGTGAAGTGGCCTTCTATGAGCCTTGATCTGAATCTTATTGAATGTCTGTGGAAGGAGCTGAAACATGCAGTCTGGAGAAGGCACCCTTCAAACCTGAGACAGCTGGAGCAGTTTTCTCACGAGGAGTGGGCCAAAATACCTGTTGACAGGTGCAGAAGTCTCATTGAGAGTTACAGAAATCGCTTGATTGCAGTGATTGCCTCAAAAGGTTGTGCAACAAAATATGAAGTTAAGGGTACCATCATTTTTGTCCAGGCCATTTTCATTAGTTTGTTTTTTTAAATGATTCTGTTGAACCACAGTTCAAAAGCATTGTCTGATTTTCACTAGTTAATTTTCAGTACATTTTTATATATTATTACTTTTGTCAGTTTCAAGTTATTTCAGTGACCATTGTGTTTTTTTCTTTCTTTAACGGAAGGGTACCAACAATTTTGTCCACGTGTGTAACTGTCAGATCAGAGGGAGAACTGATCGTTAATCTCCTGCATGCATTTTAATGGCATTTGTGTCCAGTTCAAGAACCCAACAGCAGAATAGCCAAATGCACCGAGGATATGACATTCAAATAAGGTCACAAGCTGGACTCAAACCTGTGACATTTTGAGTTTACGGCATGTGTCTTGGACATTGTCCTCCGTGTTTGTTTTTAGGCCAGATGGCAAAAAACACAGCCAGTTGGGGTTGATTCGGTTTTTTTCACCAGGAATGTGTAATATCCGATCACCTTGTTTTCCGTTTACGGGGCTGTATTGTATTAGACTCGACCGAGGGGGTAAGCTGCGCTGACAGAAGAAATAGCCGATGGATACGGCGTTGATCAAATATTCCCGGCCGCAGCATGGAAGAGTGAGAGTTGACGCGCTGCTATGAATAACCAATGCTACACACCTTGCAGCCACGTCAAGCGGATGAGATTTCACACGTAATCGATAAGTCAAATTCGTGGCAGTACGCCTTCAGCACTCACACACCCCCACCCCCATTCCTCCATCCATCCAACCGTGTCTCTGGTTTACTCTGTGTTTTTTGTCAACTCCTCTGTTCAGTCTAATTCAGTTTAGCAGGTTGTGCTGGAATGAAAGCATAAACAATATTGTGAGACCAGATATACGCATCTTTACACAAATTCTCTCTCCGTCCTTGCTTTTATCTCCTTGGTTTGCCAAACATATTAGCTTTTCTATTTCTCTGATTATCTATCATCATTTAAAGGCTGTCTTTTCCCCACAGCAATATTAAAACAAAATGTATGTATTTATTTCAGGTTTTTTTAATTTTTTTTAGCTTTGCTGTCCCCTGATGATGAATGCTCTCTCAGAGATGCTCCATCCCGCCAAAAATAGATCTCTTTAGGAGCCACTGAATCAATTCATACAAACTTCTATTGATGGAGCACCCCTGTCTGTTTGTTTCTGTCTCTATGTCCCTTTCACTTCCACCTCGGCGTTGCCCTGCCGTAATGTTCCTGACACGCCGAATTGACACTCGAGTCCAGACGGAGAGAGTAAACAGGATTCTTCCTCCATGTTGTCTCTATTCTAGCAGCAGCTGTCCTTGCTTTGGTCGCATCTTTACCTCTGGTTGAAATATTTGGGTTACTCTTTCTCTTGATATTGTTAATTGGGTGAAAGACAAATTGTATTGTTGCAACCAGAGACAGGACATGCTTTCTTGCTCAGTTTCTGTTTCCATTGACTTATCTTATTCCGAACCTTTTCTAAATGCGTGATCAAACAGAGTGATAGTTATTCAAACAAAAGAAAGGAAAAATGGGAGAAAATGTACAGAGCTGGTTGCGCCAAAACAATGAAGCTCAACGTGCTAAGACGCTAAATGGGCTACATTTGCAAAGCCCATTATTTCAAATATTTTCATCATGCACTGTTTACGTCCATGTGTCCTCGCCAGCAGTCTTCTTTGTCCCTGCATTGCTATGCTTCTTGACGCATTACTGGCACCAACTGTTGGTCAGGGGATCAGTGGGAAACTGGCGACAGTGGGAACGTGTATCATGTTGCCCGTCCTTCTACGCGTTCACGATACAAACAAAACAGCGGCCAAATCGTGGCAACATTGCTTCATAGTATCAAAACTAAGCTGCATTTATGTTTATTTTTAGGCTTCACAATCATAAAGTATTGATTCGACTAATTTCTCAGTGCAACAATGAAAGAGTTACTCGAAGGAACAGCAGTCTCCTGGATGAAAGTCCTGTGTTTGTTTGACCGATCCACCCGCCCCGACCAATCGTTTGTATTTGACGAGTATGGTCTGAGACCGGGTTGTTTAACAAGGCTGTATCACCACTCCTTACCAGATGTTGGCTGTGCAGCACAGTTTTGTTGTTTACCCATCAACAAGACAAAGAAAGGATTAACTCTCGAACTCTAAAGTTAAGAGGTTCAGTCAACGATCTTTATTCATCACTGACCTGACAAACTATTTTGACCATTAATACCATTAATGGTCAAAGGAGAACAATGTTTTGTGGTATTTTTGAAGAAACACCACTACATTCATTACAACAACAACATTGCCAAGTTTAGGAATATTAACTTAATATTAACATTAACTATTATAATAAAGTTAATAGTGTTAGAAATGAATATGCTACCCCTATACATGACAGGGCCACACGATCAGGTAATAATGCAGAACCTGCTTTAGTTGATTAGTGCTGCAAATTTCATTTAGCAATTCCTCAAATTGCTAAAACCAATTGATGATGTGCAGTGAAACTGGGGCCACTGGCAGTCTGGGCCCGCAGGGCAGCTGCTCACTTTGTGCAGACTTGACTGCAAAAAAATGTGTCCGTAAGTTTGTTTGCATGGAATGCTCACTGGTTACATAATTGTTCAACTTTCCAAATTGTGGATATGCGGGCAGTTTTTCTGCAGCACCGCTTTAGAAAAATATATGCATCAAAACACCAACATCACAGTAAAAACTATCACAACTATCACATCAGTTCACCATTTAACATCACCGCTTCTTCCTTTATCACCTGTAAACACATTTTACCAGCATTTTGTGACCATTTTCCTATCTTCCCTCTATAATAGTCACCATCTGGACTCACCCGCTCCCAGAATCGCTCGCTGGGGAGCGGGCGAGCTTCATTTCATGCCCTAGTTGTGACTTGTGTTTCGGGGGGGGAAAAGTGGGCTGAATTATCATACTGTTTTTTGGGTACCAACACTTCCAAGACCCGTTCATTTTCCAAATCAACAGGGTGGATGAAAAAAATAAAAATTTCAAACGTGTTTGTGAGAAATCTAATCAGGATATTGCGTTAGAATCAACGCAGGGCTTAATCAAGTCTGATATTTTACCCCCTTTTGCGGCGGCCAAGTCCTTAATGTGACAGCCTCCCACTGCTGAATGAGGTCGCTGTATTCATTGAAGATACTGGGAAGCTCTGTATTTGTGTGTGTGTGTCTCTGTGTGTGTGTGTGTGTGTGTCCGCGCAAATGTACTCTGGGCAAAGGGGTTCGGGGTGCTTATAAAACACCACCCAGCCCTCCACCCCCCACCCTGAACCGCGGGTCTGTTTCCATGGTGAAGCTGTGAGTGCTCTCAAGAAGCGGCTCCATCCCGTAATAAAAGGACGGTGGGCTCATTGCCCGACATGGCAGTCATGATGATGATGATGATGATGATGGCCGCTTTTTTTCTCCCTGCGGCTCATTTCCATGGCAATGAGTGAATGAGCTTTTTGTAGGGGGGGGGTAGTAGAGTGGTAAGAGGGTAATTGAAATCCTATTTTTTCTCTCGTCTATTTGAAAACGTGGCAATGTGACGGCAGAATGGCACCCGTCATTCTTGTCGGCCCCTAAAGTAATAATCATAATAGGCTTCAAGCAGCCATTTACAAAGTGACTTAACTACCAAATTAAAAGCAAGCTCATATAGTCAAGTACAATTTATTCATATAGCTAAGTTTCAACATATTACAATTTTGCCTCGGGTCAGCTTAAAGGCATCACGAGATGGATGGAGAGCAAAAACGTTTAATTATTAGGGCGGAGGATGTTACCATCAAAGTAGTTCTTTGAAAATGAGTTTTGGTAAGTGGTTCAGAAGGATGGTGAGTGGTCTCTGCCAGACTTCTCACAGTGAATGGCTTTCCCTGTAATGCTGCTGTCTGGCTAAAGGAGCTCAGTCTTGTTCACACTTTAAAAGGGCTAAATTATGGATGTTTCAGCACTGTGGTTATATAAATGACCTCTGCTGCTCACTGGCTCTGCTGCTCGCTGGCTCTTACACACACACACACACACACACACACACACACACACACACACTCTTCCCTTTCACACACTCCCTCTCCTCCCCTCTGTCTGCCTCTCCATCACCGTCTCTCTCTTGCCGTCTCTCTCAGATGACCGTACAGTGTGTGCTGTTTTTTTCCATACTGTAGTTTTAAACTGCTTAAATATATCTGCTTAAATATATATCATTTTTGAGCTGAACAAGAGAATACACCCACCCGGAATTCGTGCTAAGCTAGGCTAACCACATCCCGGTTCTGTGCATAACACACAGATTGGGAGATTGATATCGATTGATCTCCTCATCTCACTCTGGGAAAGCAAAATACAAGTATTTCTCAAAAGGTTGGACTTTATTTTGAACTATATATAAATATAAGTAAATATCGAACTCCATGAACAGACTATAAGTCAATTGAAGTTGTAAAATTACAATATGGTAAACTATCCTGTAAGTAACTACATACTGTATCTTTCCTCTGACCAGGAGTGCTATTTATCAATCTAGATTTCCTTTGGTGTGAGTTGACGAGTGTTGGCCATATCGACCGTAGGATGCATCTCTATTTGTCACTGCTAGCTCACTTAGCACCGCTGAGCTAGCTAACATTACAGCTCATCTGTAAATGCGCGCTTTCTTCTATGTGGTGATGCGGTTGCAGGTGTAGTTCGGTAGAAAGACAACTCACACCAAAACTTTTTTTTTGTATTACTTTTAACATGTTCCTTTTTTTCACAGCATACATTTTTTCTTAAAAAACAGTCGTTGATAATCTCATTAATGATGGCTCTGTTCCAAGTCTGTGTCCTCAATGGCAATGTCAGTGAGCCAGCACGGACAATAGACCCATTCACAGCGGACGTTCTGACTTGTCAGAGCAGGAAACACAAAGACGCAACGAATAACAATAACGATGGCTCCGTTCCATGTGGATGCAACAGTAAGCCATGCCAGAGAGTCAAGCAAGCACAATACCAGTGCCTTGGGACTGGCTCACCGAAATGGAATGCAGCCATCAGTAATTATTGTTGCCCTTTCTGCTACCACATCTCAAAATGTCTGCTGTTAAAAAGGTGTATTCATTTTCAGAGTGTTGGAGCTTTTGGAGCTCTCAGACGTGATGTGCCTTTTTAGAGTTGTTCAATATTAGACTCTTCTGAATCCAACTGAAATGAAATACAGACACCCGAAACTAAACCAGCTGGGTGACACATTGTCAAATATTTTTGCAGCTACCCACAGTTACTTTTCCAGGGGCAAATGGAGAAGCGTGAATAAAATCATTTTCAGGGTGAAGCGAAGTACTGAAGGAGTGCAGTCATAAGAATCTTTCTTGAGGATGTTCCAATTATCAAGTGCGGTAATTTTAAATTGAGCTCTGCGGGGCGTTTTGAAAATGCTTAAATTGTATAAATACCCTTGCGTATGCACGTAAAGGTCAGATGGATTTCTTCTTACGTGTGTCAGTGCCTTCCCTCTTCACTCCGTTTCTGACTTTATTAAACTCCCTTTGTAATTCTTATACTTTAAAGCAGCAGGTTAAATGTTGTGTGATTTTTTTTTCAGTGCAGAGAAATATGTGCCATGAGTTGTATGAAAAATGTATGAAAAATGTCCTAAAAAAACAGGCTTTTAATATGAGTTGACCGTCTTAGAATCTGATTCTCTCTCTCTCTCTTTCCCTCTCTCTTTTTCCCACTCTTTCTCTCTCTCTCTCTCTCAGATGCTCCAGAGTGTGGTGGGAGGGGCTCGGGTGGTGCTGCACCAATCAGCGACGAACTGGACATCTTTGGACCAATGGTCTCCAACCCTCTCCCCTCTTCCAACAACACACAGCAGGTAACAAACGCACACACACACACACACACACACACACAGTCACAAGCTTTCATCAGCTGCTTATCACCACAGGCAGACTGCAACACGGGGGATCTGCAGGGACTCCCATGATGCAAACGCAGGCATATTCGCAAACAAGACAATTCCCTTATACGTGCAGAGACGGACTCTCTGAGGATCATATCAAAGCAAACTGTCATAGACTCTCCTTTATAGAATGATTTGACCAGTGTCCTTCAAAAAGAGAGAGAGAGAGAGAGAGTGTGGGGCTATCAGAAAGAGGAATAATGGCGAACTGCGACAATGAAGAGAGCAGGTGGGAGTGGAAGAGTTGTAGTGGTAATGTTTTAGAATATAGCAATAATAATGCATTTCACTGCTTATGTCTGATACTTCTTTAAGGTAGCCCTTCCAATCTACGTAGCGGAGTCCAGTTCAATTATGCAACCCAAATATAGAATTTAGAATAAGCAATACCATACATTTTTAAACCTGCCACCTACATACTTTTAACATAATGCAACTGACCAAATATCCTATGGGTAAACGGTGTTGGGAAATATGGGGAAGGACTACCCGCACAAAACACTGAAAAATTCCAAATTTAAAGCACTAAATAAGGAGATAGGAGATTGAAAAGGCAATGTTGAAATTGCAATGGCTGGGATTGTAATTCAATCTTACATTATTAACAAGCTGTAAGAGGGGAAAGCTTGAGCTGCCGACCCACAATTTTGCAGGATTAAAATGACAACAGTCACCAAACTGTAAAAAACAACAACTCTGATGTGTTCTGGTTGATGTGCGTGCTGCTGACTGTGTTCATTCTGTTTCGCCAAAGATAGTTTTGTTGAGGAAGAAGCACCATTCTAACATTTTGATGTTTGATAAGATAGAGAGTAGAATACTTAAATGCCGTTGGAACGAGGGTTTACCCACGTCAACTATCTAGCTGTTTGCCTTGCGTCATTTCCAGAGAGCTAGCTTGTCCGTGATTGATTGTAAATTGCTGTAAACTATAGTAAAGTTAATTGAATCTCACAAATATTTAACAATTGTTTTGAGCTAGTTGTGTTCATACTGTAGCTCTGAATGAGAACCTTCACTATTCAGGGCTGTAAAGCAACTCATCTTAACGCTCTGGGAAGCTAACGTTAGCTAAGCAACCAGAGTGCAGAGCAGTTAGCATCATTTTATGGGTGTAACTGTCCGTGTAGTCATCCTAAACCTTTGAGTACGAGATGTCTGGTTCGATATGTGACTTTCTTTGATCAGGTATGGCCTGTAAATCAAAACTGTTAAGTTAGCCTAATATAATGTATAAAATTAGTCCAACGTCTACAGAGAATGTGCGAAACATTGCTTACTTTTAGCTAACTGCAATGTCAGACGTCAGTCACCAAAGTTTGTTAGTACCATACATGGAAGATATGTAGCTTTTATAAATAAATACGCCATTTTCAAGAGCATGATTATATCTTAAAATTCTTAAGTATGTCATTTGTATCTTTCTCAATGTCAGCTAAATTTGACAGTTCTTCTCTGTAGAAAGCTAGCGTGGACGTTAATGTTTCTGACTGGTTTGAATAAACGAACCCTGAGAGGATCTCAACAACTAACGACAACAGCTGCAACATTTCATCTGATCCTTAAGTGTTGGAACAAAAATAACACTGTTAAGTTTGTCATCAGTCTTGGTACAAACTAACCTTGTTCAATACATATTCAAATACAGGCCTGGTTTATAAGCTAGTCATATACATTTTGTTACTTAGTTAGTTTATAAAAAATTAATTCAAAAGTCGAAAACAAAATCACGGATATTTGAAAATATAGTGATGGAATGCTGGAAAGAACCTAGATGGAGTTGTGTGTCAGCAGCCATATTGGATGACCTTTATTTTCTGGGTAAACAAAAACAAACCTAGGTGTTTGTCTGAATAAGAAGAGAGAGGAAAACAAATTGGAAAATAACGGCATTCTTGACTGTAATTCCAGATATTTGTCCTCACTCATTCTTCCTTCCTTCCGTCACTCCTTTAGCAGCCAGTGTCAATGGCACGAGTACTGCTGGTTTAATTAGACATTTTCAAGGAGCCGGTTGAGTTTTGTAGTACCCCAAAGTGTGGCCTTTGACCTCGACTCGGCTGGAAATGAGCACACGCATTCATGCGGACACGTGTATAAACTCTCAGACTCAGTAGATGCATACATGATGCAGTTGCACACTTCTAATCAGGTGATGAAGGAACACAAACAAACAGGAGACATTATAATGCATTTCAGAGAAAACACACACCAAGTACAAATGCGCAGTGACCCCATTCCTTGGGTTGAAAATTCATTCTTTCACTCTCTGACCCATTCCCGGCTTTCAAATTGTATATCTCACTCTGGTACACACACACTCACACACACACACACACACACACACACACATCTCAGAGCCTCCTGGGAGCCGACCAGGCAGTGGCTTGCTGGGGACCCAGGCATGACGAACAATTATGGGCTGCTGTAACTGCAAGCTCCCCCTCTGACACTACCAGGCTCCCACTTACCCTCTAATCTCCCCTCCACGCTCGCCTCCTCTGCGACTCCATCTTCTGCAGCTCTGTGTGCACCTCACACCTCTGCTCACCTCCATAAATCCATTAGTCCGGAATTCCCCTCCTCTAGCCTCTGTTCTCTATACAGTGAGTGTTCATGCCATATGGTAATCACCACAAATACCGGTTTCTGACTGTAAAGAGTGTTTACGTCAACATCCAAGTTGTAATTACCACTTGTGAGCCTCAGACTTTTTCTCAAGTTCCAGTATATCCAACTTGCTGCTTAATAATGCGGAAGTACATGAAAAAGCAAACAGAGGAGTCGCCCCCTGATGGCCATTAGAGAGAATGCCAATTAAAGGCACTTAAGCATTTGCTTCACTTTTCAGACCCATGGTTGCCACCTTAAAATAGTGGATCATAACAGGTTTCCTAGCTTAACCATGGAATGCAAGAACAATGCTGCTCTTTTACTCCCATGTCTTACACACAGGTTGGTGAGGTGGTGACCTGTTAATCTTTTTAACATCATGCTCAGTTATAATGATTTCATGATTGTTGCCATCAAATACAAAGCTGAGAGCCTTTTTCATGGTTGTTATTATCATAAGAGCCAGCTTGAATACATTATTAATACAGAAACAGAGTTTGCAGCCAACTTCATGTTAATTAGATAGGTAGCTAAAGAGCTGAGCCCACTGTTTCACTGATTGCCATGCCCTTTGAGTGGTACATTTGCGTTATCAGCGTTATCATTGGAAACTGCATGCGTGCGCTGATTGATTGGAAAGCTTGGCAGGTGTAGCAAAAGCAACAGCAGCTTCTGGGCCTCCTAATATCTCTACCAATGTAAATCCTTTTGATGAGGAACACTTTTACCCTTTAACTGCAAAATGGAAAAGCAATCGATTACGATCTCGTTCGTCCAGTTTCAATTTAGTCAAAGAATTCAACTCCTGTTGTCATCGTCCTAAAAACAACGCTGCACCCATTAATGGAGTTCATCAATCGGCTTGAAATGACTTCTTTTTCATAAGACTATACAGTAGCTTTATTAACTCATCAAAACAGTGTAAAGGCAACACTCTTATCAAGTGTTGGTATTTGAATAGATGGGAGATTTATAAGTAACGTACTATGTTTTACACAACTAATACAACGTGTTCACATTGCTTCTCCACAACATGGTTTTTATACCCTGCTGTGTTGGTCTACCTTTGCTCTGCCTAGACTCACTTCTTTTCTCCATAGTTGCTGCACTCCATTATTATCCGTATGTCTTCCCTCGCCCTTGTCCTTCCAGTTCACTTCCCTCTCTCTACTGTCACTCACCATTAATTCTCTCACGCAAATATATTTTCCTTGAATCTGCACACAGAGTGCTTCTTCCCATCGTGTGTCTCGTACTCCTTCAATGTTAGGTATGTACAATTACATGCGCAAATCAGACATACAAGCATTTCTGAGAGTCATTTATGAACCTGGATTTATGCTCACAAAGAATGTGCATAAATTCAAACGCAGCCAAGACCATGCTGGTGTACAGCGCCAAGGGAAAACAGGGAATTTGTTCTTTTCTTTACGGAATTTCTTTGAAGACCAGTAAAGAAATTACTTTTTAGAAAGATGCACTTGCATACAATCGTTTAGTCAACAAGAACATTGACAAAAACTCCCCTAATTGAATAAACTCACTTTAAAAGTCAAAGTTTCACCCCTTTAAAACGGTGCAGGGCTATAGATGAGTGATGTTAAGAGCAAAAGCAAGAAAGAGCAAAAGAGAAACTGAGTACGTTTTTGATTTGATTTACCACTTTTCTTTTTCCAATGCTGGACAAAGAGACAGGACTGGAATTTCACACCTACCATGAGCTGCATAATGTTTTGCATGCTGTCCTTTGAACCATTTTGAAGGCTCAGGGATGCTAATAGTTCTACCAATATGCTGCACAACAGTGAAAAATCTATCCACATTTCTGACAACTTCTTACCAAAAGTGCACCAATTATTCAGCAGCAGTAGTGGAAGCTGTACTAATATGCAAAAGTACCAAGTTTGGAGAAGCAGACAGGAGAAAATAAATGTACTTCTGTGGACGGGGGCAGCAGCAAAACCTATTTTAGACACCTTAAACAAATCAATGTTGGATTAAATCTACGCTATATTTTGAATATTATCTAATTGGGAACTGAACTGTTTGGACAATGGAGTGTAGTGTCTTTGAAGAGAGCATAGATACGTTATGTTTTCAGTTCAGCTGCTGATAATACTTCTGTTCTTCCACTAAATGAGTGTTTGAATGCATGACTTTTAATTGTATCAGAGTATTTTAACTGTGTCGTACTTTTACTTTATTTAAAGATCACTGGTTTAATTGGTCTATGTATTTTTTTTTATCTTATTTTCTTTTTTTTTAATTCAATCCTAATCTGCAAACTAGTAATTATAGCTGTCAAATAGATGTAAGAGCTCAATATATTTCCTCTCAAATGTACTAGTGTAAAGTAGCATGGAAATAGAGAAAGAATGTACTTCCACCACTGTGTGTTACACATGAGATCCATGGAGAGGCCTTTGTTGTGTTGAAGGATATAACGGAAAAGATGTAAGAAAAAATGATTATTATTTATCTCTGCAGTGTTGTGCTATCTGTTACAGCCTTCGACTGCCGCGCAGCACTTCATACACTGCAAGGGCAGATTGCTCCACAGTGGCTGTTTGATAGCAGACAGGCTGCTCTCACATGGCCCTCCGCCCGCGGCAGCACTGTCTGTCTTGTAGAATGTAATATTTGAATGTCAAAAGAGTACGATTTGTTTCCGCCACAGTCAGGAGAAAGAAAAAAAGGCATTTCGTTACAGCTCTCACAGCCGGGACTTGTGTTGCATTAACACGTCACAGATGTCAGAAGACGTTTCTCGCATGTTGCCCTCAAACTCCGACAAAGTTCAGTGTGGGTTGTTTTCTTTTGCACCGGGAGACATGTTGCCGGTCTTTGTCTGGGCCATGTCCAGCGGAGCGTGGAGACTTGCACTGACATTTCCAGCAGCATTTAAAGGGAAAAGGCCGTTAACTCGCAGTGGTGTGGATCATAATCTCCTCTGCCTTGGTGTGAAGGTTAACGTGTGATTGTATGTCTGACAAACTGGCTGGGGCATGTTTCTACTTCCGAGAGGAAGAAATTTGGATTTGGGTGACCTTTTCCTCCTGTGGGACCGCCATCGGGCCAAACTCATGAGTGTATCTCCTGATCCCTTACTGACTACACGCAACATTTGGAACCTCCATGAATTTACCTGTAGCACCACCATTGCAGCGTCAACCTTTCCCCTCCTATACATACAAGCGGTACACGCACAGCTCTGACCATCAATACACATCCACCTAACCTCACACACACACACACACACACACACACACACACACACACACACACACACACACACACACACACACGGAGGACTGAATTTGGAATTCAGCAGGCAGACATTGCTTTACAGCTGTGATTAGCCTGGGTGCATGGAGAAAGGGGAAGCCTGCTGATTCATGCAGCTATTAACCAGCATCGGGGAGCTCTCGCCTATCTGCGAATACGTCAATTACGAAAATACGATTACGGCCTTGTAGGGGGTGGATTTGTGTTATCCCCTCCCTCTCTCTCTCTTTTTCTCTCTCACTCACTCACTCACTCACTCACATGCACACTTTCTCCCTGTGTCTTGTCCCCTATCTCTCTCATCCACCCCACAACGAGGGAGAATAATGTATTTGTTAAACAGGTTTTTAAAAGGAAAACTCCAAAGAATATATATTTTTTAAAAAGCTTCCAAAAATGTTAAACATAAACATTGAAACTGAAGTCGAGGGCGGGAATAGAAGGATGGAAGACGGGAGAAAGAGTGAGGGGTGAGACATGCTGCAGAAGGACAAGTTAGGGGAGGGAACAGTTTTCGGGGCAGTAGACTGGTGGGGAGAGGGACGAGTGGGCGGAGAGCAGGTCAGGAGAGAAAATCAAGGAATAAGTGAAGTTGGAGGGTGAGGACAGGGGTCCTCAAGACGGGGAGCATTAAGTCCCACCAGCCCTAAGAGACTGAGTGCGATGGTGCAGACCCAGCTGAAGCGCTGGCTTAAATGTCCTCAGCCAATCCTAAAAATCCTGTTAGTCCCTCCTCCGACACGGGTTACCCAGTTTGGGAGGAATCTATAAGAGACCCCGGGGCCAGATTTACTGAGGCTTTGCAATTTACGTGCCATTTTGGTGCATCCTCTCATAAAAATAAAATCGAAGTAAAACGGACATTGAACTTTTTTGGTCATTTGACTAATAACACAAGAAAATGATTGTTGTTAGTTGTTACGGTGACTACACCTGTCAGTGGAGCTTGCTGGGAAGAGAGCCGACGCAGCTCCGAAGATTAATAGCTGCCAGCTAGCTATAGCTTGTCCTCCGAAACGGCGGGGAGTGAGACTTTAGACCCGGTGCTGCTGCTGGCCAACAACTCACTGTTTCGCTCATTCTCTGTAACCAACGGAGCGTTTCAGCATGGTGGAATTGGTTAGCTAGCTAGCTAATTAGCCAGCTGTCCGCTAGCTAACTAGCGGACGACTAGTTACCTAGCTAGCTTAGTAATTCCACCAATGCTAACTAGATAGCTGTCTGCTAGCTAACTAGCAGATGGCTAGTTAACTAGCTTGCTAATTCCACCATAGTTTGAGGCTACACTGGTTACAGAAAATGAGCCGAACCAAGTTGTCACTCATCAGGCGATAGCATTGTGCTTTCCTATGCTGTGACAAAATTGTGCGGATGAAGCATTACGTTGTTAAAGTTTATTTATGTACTCTCTGTGCTTCGTAACTTTACTATATGGTTTTAGTCGTTACTCCAAAACCTCACCTCAGTGAGTCTGTGACTAGCTGTAAGTCGGTTTAGTTTATGTGGAAGTTAGCTCGCTATGACGGTCACAATGGCAACAGTACACATAAAAATGGCCGCCGCTCCGACCATCCTGCTATATCGATTTGAAGTGGAATTTCAATTCTATTTCTATGGTCTCTCTCCTCATTGCATTAGCATTTAAGGGAGGACTGGGCAAATAACAGGAGATCTGTTAGCACAGGTTGAGTATGGATTTCGAATAAAAATCTATTTGTTCCGTCAGCTTTGTGGAGGAAATTCTCCGCCTGTGAAAAGGAGCAGGTGGGATATACACAAGCTGCAAGGAAGATTGTGGTGATGAAAGGTAACATGCATCAGTAATCAGGCTATTATTATAACATTGCATCTTAACACAGTCTACCCTATGCTATGGCTGACTTCGGAGTGAGCTGCTTTCTTAGTAAATGAGGCGCTAAAAACAAAAAGATTGTGATTGCAATGAAAATCTCAGCACACTTTTGTGCAAAGCCATTTTCTTAGTAAATATGTTTCTCAGCCATTATCATTCTACAATGACTATTGTTGTATTTTATTCAGATTTTACAGTCATATGCTCACAGTTGAGCTCGTACTGTATATTGACCAGATCAGTATGATGCTCTAGCCATAATTGTCCCCATTAGTCCCAAATTGCGGCTAAAATCAAAGTTCTTTGATGCTGTAGAGATTTCTCATTTTTTATCTATAGCAAGACCTATGGACATGAAGGCAGAGACCTAATGCTACCTTCATCCAACATACAAAGCCATCTCAAGCTGGCAGCCCACTTCTAAAATGATGCTAATCTTAAAGAAATCACTGCTGGAGAGTGGAAGAGAGAGCTTTACCAGGAAATACACGAGAGGTTAATGCAGCAGTGCATACAACTGACTGTGAGTGTTGCTTTGTTTACCTGTTTCTGAATTTGGTAACTTACACTAGATCAGGGGTGTCAAACATACGGCCCGCGGGCCGGATCCGGCCCACCACGTCATTTTATGTGGCCCGCGAATCCGCCAGCAAAAAAAAAAAATGTAAAAGTCGGACAATTTACAAATATCCGTTGTATCGCGCACGGTGGAGCTCCTCCCCGATCCGCACGCGCCGCGCACACCTCCACCAGCGTATGTGGCAGCAGCAGCAGCAGCAGCAGCCACCCTCCCCTTCTTTCAGGAAGAAGAAAGCCAACCCCAGTGTCCACTCTTTGGTCACCGTGTCTCTGTGACCTCACGTTTGACCCATTCTTTCCCACTCCATATGTACGGAACACCTCGAGGGAATTTCTTCAAATTTGGTCCAAGGTCACCTCACAAAACCGTTTTGACCATAACTTTACAATTGAAATGCTATTTAAGACATTTTTAGAAGTGGTGACACTTCAGGGGGACATGCATGAAACTTCAACTTGGCTGGCTGAGGGAGGCTTAATTTGTGTTTCGGAAAATCCAACACATTCTGCCTTTAAAGATGCTCAAGCGTTCAGTAGAGCTGAGGGGAACCGCAAAGTGAGACATGATGCTTTGTGGGTTCGTCACTACATTCGTCACATTAAATATAGTAATTTAATCCATTGTTGGAATTAATAGAAATGTTTTGATTGATGTTATGATTGTTCTTCTCATCTAGCAGGAGTATCCTTAATATCTAGGCTGTACCAAATCCTGAGGTTTTATTAGACGCAATGAGTCCTAACTGGCATGACTTTCAGTCCATTCTGTGCCACTAAAGTCTTCTTGTGATTGTCGCATACTGCTTGAACAAAACCCATCAGACCACCATCACCTAGCAAAGCGTCCCTATGTCGAACATGGCTTGTGTTGTGTTAACGTGAACATTGGATTAAAGTAGAAGCCTTTGTGGAAGCAAGTTGTGTTTGAGGGCTAAGCGGGATGACAGAGAGAAGGGTAAAGAGAACAAGAAATTGCTTTGAGATGGATAAAGTAGGAAAAGAAAAGGAAATGCAGTTCAATACCTAAGAAGGCATGAGGAGTGAGAGGGAGGGCAGTTTGCAGAGAGCAGTAGAAAAAGTCGACGGGGGGTACAGAGGGATGAAGTAATGAACTAACCAGCGACTTCTTGTACTCGTTCTTGCTTTCATTGTCTTTCCGTCCTGTTCCTTACTGCCACTCTCTTTCTTGAATTCAGATTTCCAAGGCCAGCTTTGTTTTGTTTTCAGTAAATTAGCCCAAATCCTTCAGCACACACAAACACACACACGCACTCAGCCTACACACCCAGAGCCTTGTGTGGTTTTAAAGCCACAGATGGTCTATCAGAGGGGAGTTTATGAGTATTTCAAGCAGTGATGGAAAACCATGTAGAGAAAGAAAGTCTAGTGTGTGTGTGTGTGTGTGTGTGTGTGTGTGTGTGTGTGTGTGTGTGTGTGTGTGTGTGTGTGTGTGTGTGTGTGTGTGTGTGTGTGTGTGCGCGGGTGGGTGGCTGTAGAGGTCTATGAATAGCGACAGTGAGGAAAATGCTGTGTGGTAATTCAGAGCTCTGGCTGCACCCATCAACACCAACATTGGGTGAGAAGAATGGTGCCTTGTTGAAGAGGCTTTCTTTCACACAATGTGCTGCTAGGAGCCCCGCAACACATCGCACACTATGTCGACTATGTGTGACTGAGAAAGACAAAAGAAAATGGGTAGATGCACATGTGACAGACTCCGCTTGAAGTTCTCTTCCTCTAGACTTGAGGTTAGACTGACGCACCACTGCGTTTTGCATTTTGTGCCACCTGTTCGGCTTTGGCAGGACTGCCTCGCTGTTCTTTTCAAAGCAAGTTGAGCTAATACTTTCTGAAGCATCTGGGGAGACACAGACGGTGGAAGGACAACATTTGTGGCAAAAGAGGCCTTGATTTTAAGAAACACAGTTACCAGTACGAGGTTATGGCTACCTAACGTCTCTACTGTCTCATTTGCTTCACAGTAATTGGAACACTCGCTCATGAAAGTAAGCTTGATTGACCATATATTGTGTTTTTTAAGTCGGGTAGGCCATGAACTATAGGGTTGGTGGTTTGATCAAAGAAAAAAGTAAAGTTAAACAGAAGGCGTATTACCGCGAGGCGGTAATTCTAGTTCCCGACAGACATTTTGACGTGTCACAGCTGGAAAAGCACAACTATAACTAATGAGGTTAACAATGTCTTTATTCCAGTTATGCCTGAGTCTAACGTGTGTCTGCTGTGAGGTCTTGATTTCAGTTTCACTTCTCATTTTTCACCCTGGTCATGTTAGGATAAGGATGTTCATTGTCATCGTAAAACCATACGAACGAAATTAAGTTGGCGACTCATCAGTCAGTACAGCAGCAACAAGGTAAACCATGTATAAAAACATTAAGACAAGACATTTCGGATTTAAAACAAGACATTAAATAAATATGTACAAGATAAAACACAGGCATCAATGGCTAAAGTGAAAAAAGTGCTTCGTTAAAGTTTTATTGCCTATTTTTGTTTCTCTGCAGCATTGTCCGGGGTGGCGGTGGGTGGGTGATGGAGGAAACCGCTCTGGGGAAAAAGCTGTTCCTCAGCCTGTTAGTACGGGTTTTGATAGTCCTGTATCTTCTTCCTGATGGCAGGGGAACAAACAGAGAGGGACCCGGGTGTGTGATGTCTTTGATGTTGCTGGCCTTCTTCTGGAGGCCGTCAGCATACACAGTGTCCAGGTCAGGGAGGGTAACTCCCACAATCCTCTGTGCTGTTCTAACCACACGGGCCAGGTCCCTCCTGTTCTCTGCTGTGCAGCTGGCATACCACACAGTAAAGCACTGACAGAGGATGCTTTTAATCCCACTTCTGTAGAAGTTTACCAGAAGTTCAGGGAAGAAGAGCCTCTGCTGGGCTTTCTTCACCAGGTGGGATGTGTTCAGGGACCAAGTGAGGTCTTCAGTAATGTGGCGCCCCAGGAATTTGATGCTGTCAACCCTCTCCACCTCCTCCCCACTTATGTAGAGTGGAGAGGGTGTGGTCTTCCTGGATCTCCTGAAGTCCACTATGACTTCCTTGGTCTTGGTGGTGGTCAGGACCAGGTTGTTGTCCGAGCACCACTCAGCCAGATGTTGGACCTCCTGTCTGTGGTGCGTCTCGTCGTTGTTGGAGATGAGTCCCACCACAGTGGTGTCGTCGGCAAACTTCACTATTGTGTTGGAGGAATAGGAGGGGGAGCAGTCCCGGGTGAGGAGGGCCGGGCTGAGCACACAGCCCTGTGGTGCACCAGTGTTCAGGATGGTGGTTGTCGATGTCAGGTTCCCTATCCTGACATTCTGTGGTCTGTTTGAGAGAAAGTCCAGAATCCATGAACAGAGTGAGGTAGAGAGTTCAAGGTTTTTGAGTTTATGTACCAGTTTATGGGGGATGATGGTGTTGAAGGCAGAGCTGAAGTCAACGAAGAGCATCCTGACGTATGTGTTAGGGTGCTCCAGGATGTTTGGGAAACATGAATGAACTCCTCAAACCTGCCATCATTGATTTTCTGTCCTCTTTGGTAACAAACAGGTGCCACCCCCTGAGAACAAACATTTGCCTCCTTAGCTGCTAAAGCTCCAGCTAGTCTCTAACTGTGTCTGTCTGCTGTTTGGTGCGTGGGCAGGTAGCGTACAGTGAGTTTTTAGAGTCTTCATTCAAACTTAATTACACTCAGCCCACCTCCGAGCAGTTTTCTTCGGCATTCCACAGTGTCCACAGAGCCGGTGGACTGGCGGAGTCACGCCGTGCGTTCTACAAATATATGTCTTGAAGAACGGCTGACGATTATTATTATTATTTATTTTTTTGATTATTATTTTTTGATTGAGTCGTGTTATGTCTCCCCTTGAGAGATCCAGACGGATCAGGTGAGGACAGTCTGCTGCCTGTTCTCGCCTTCCATTCGCTCCTATAATCAGGAGCCAGTATCATGCTAATGTGCTGCGGCTATTAATAGGAAGGAGGCTCCATCCTGCCACCCGCCGACACCCGACTCACCTTAACTGGCTTCACTTGAGAGAAAATGCAGTGAGTGTATGTGTTGGCATGATTATCTTTCCTCCTCATCTGCCTCTGCATCCTTTCCTCTCCACTTTCCCTCCCTTTCATTTTTTCTCTCTCTTCTCATTCTCTCCTTCTCCGTGTCTTTGTTTTCAGCCATTGTTCATTCTCTCGTTCCTCTTTTTTTTACTTGCTCTGTCCTTCTTCTTTTGCATCATGCCCACCTCCCTCCATCCCCTTCTCCTTCTCCCTTCCGCTCACCTTTTCTTGACTTGCTGTCCCCGTCTCCTCCATTTCTTCTTCATCCTTCCTTCCTCTCCGTCTCCTCCCTCCTCCCGCTATCTCTCCTCTAACCTCCTTCCCTCCCCCAGTCAAAGGAAGTCAGCAGGGAGAGACGGAGGGGAGCAGTACTGCCTGCTAAGCAGTTGAGCACAACACACTTCCAAAGCTCTGTGTGTGTGTGTGTGTGTGTGTGTGTGTGTGTGTGTGTGTGTGTGTGTGTGTGTGTGTGTGTGTGTGTGTGTGTGTGTGTGTGTGTGTGTGTGTGTGTGTGTGTGAGTATTAAGCTTGTGTTTGTGTGTGACTAAGAGAATTCAGAGTGTTTATTCACCAGAGTGTGTGTGTGCGCTTGTGTGTGTGTTGCAGAAGCCACTGTTTATCACAGTCACCCTTATCTTATTCATGAAGTCCAGCTGACTATCGCCTTACCTTTTCTCCCACCATTCTCTGTGTTCACACACACACACACACACACACCACACCACACACACCTGTACAGAGCTCTTAAGCAGGTGTTACTTTTCTGGCAGCTCCATCCATTAGACATAATGGTTGTGTGCCTGAAAGGTTTTTTGTTTTTTTTTTAATTAAAAGGGGCATGTGAATGAGACTGTGTGTGTGTGTGTGTGTGTGTGTGTGTGTGAATGAGACTGTGTGTGTGTGTGTGTGTGTGTGTGTGTGTGTGTGTGTGTGTTCGTTCGTTCATGTCTACCTCTCTTTGCAGCAGCCATCTGTCTCTCTTACAGTGACAGTGCTTCTCCTCTGTTGTCTCTTCTGTTTTTCTTTTCTCTCCCGTCCTTTTATTCAGCTCTTGCTCTCCTCACCCTTTCTTTTTCATCTTGTCTTTTCCCTTTGCCTCTTTCCTGCTTCTACTGTCTTGTTTCATCTTTTCTCACCCTGATTTACAGAGTGTGTCTGAGTTTAATATGCTCCCGTTCTGTGTGCACAGTTTGTCTGCGTTTAAGTCTCAGTTATGCTTTCCGCACGGACAACGTTTGGATCTTTTATTCTCCGTGTGGGCTTCTCTTCGCAATTCAACATTCTCCCAAACTGCAGGTGTGTTAAAAACTCACGGCTACGGCATAGTTCCCACCAGGCGGCAAACCTCCAG
Source organism: Pholis gunnellus (assembly GCF_910591455.1). Taxonomy (NCBI): domain Eukaryota; kingdom Metazoa; phylum Chordata; class Actinopteri; order Perciformes; family Pholidae; genus Pholis; species Pholis gunnellus. The sequence goes on along the minus strand of NC_136538.1, from coordinate 4,586,042 downwards.
TTCTGAAGACATTTGCATTCTCTCTAATAGCCAGAAGGGGATCGACTCCCCCCAGTTGCAAAAAGAAGTCTGATTGTACACAAGTTTATGAGAAAATGACTCTACTTCTCACTTGATTTATTCCCTCAGTAAACATTGTAAACATGAGTTTATGGTCTCAATCTCTAGTTTTCTTCTTCAATCCAGCATGATGTTCATTCAGTCAATTATTCTCCAGTTTAGAGTCAAATAGACCATAAAGCGCAGCATGCTTTAGGGCGGGCTGAAAATGATCAGCACTGGTATCGAAACAATGACCCAGCCCTTCTACTGGCACATGCAGCTCTGCACTGTGTTATATGTCCATGTGCAAGGTGACCAAGAGCAAGTATAGTCTACACTAGAGAATACGTTTGGGTAAAACTGTACATATTTCATACTGCCCCCCCCCCCCCCCCCCCCCACCCCCACCCCCCCCCACCCCCCTTTGTGTCTCACTGACAGTCTGGCTCCGGTACTGCACCTCCACAGGCGGACCCCTCCACCTCCTCCTCCGCCTCCTCCTCCACCTCCACCACCACCACCACCAAGGCGGAGGAGAAGAAGAAGCTTCTATCTAAGGACTCCATCCTGTCTCTGTACGCCAGCAGTTCAGTGGCCAGTCAGCCGCAGAGCCAGCAACAGCCTGCTCCAGGGCAAGGTGACCCACGTGCACACACACACACACACACACACACACACACACACACACACACACACACACACAGTGTGTGTGTGTCCACGTCCAGTCAGTTGAGCTGGATCATCTCATCCAGCATCTACGTGGAACCGCGGGGCTAAAGTGTGTTCATACCAAACTAATTTGAATCTATTTCAACGTGTGCTCCTTTAATCTGTTCAACTGCAGGAAATAACCCCAACATGCAAAGGCGTCTGGGTAAAATAACGTCTATACTGTTGGCATCTCGCGTGCTCAACCAAAGCTTTCATACTGTTGTGTACAGCTACAGTGTGCTACAAACCCCGCCTCAACACCAGGTAGCATCTTACCGGTTTCATTTGGCGTCTCATGGTTTTTTGTTTGACAGCGCGCAACTTTACTATTTTTAGTTCACTCTTATCGGCTATTTTGAACAAAAACAGGGTCTGTTAAACCCACTACACTGTACTATCTGCACCAAACAGAAGACAGACAAAGTGAGCGACTAGTTGGTGAACGTAGCGGAGCATTTCGCAGCTAAAGAGCCAGATATTTTCCTCAGAAGTCTGTGGCGACCAACACAGGTCTGGTTGCTACCACGTTCGCCGTATCAACTTCATTTGAGGATAAAATTGCCGTTTTTGTGTGTATAGCTTGTTGCGCCGCCCCCGAAGTGGCCAAACAAATCATTTAAGGCAGGTTTAAAGGCAGCGCCATTCCACATAGAGTCAAAGGAAAGACACATTTCTGCCCAGCGTGGTTCAAAGGGCGTATTTGCTCGAGTTGAAAATGTTGCAACTGGAGCAAAGTTGTATGTTATCCCGAGGCTTTATGTCTCCGTTTCATAAATGTAGGGAGAAAAAAGCCAAAACAAGCCAGGCTGGAGGAAATCTAGCAGAATCGGGTGGAGTTGCGGTCGGTGAGTTTTGAGATCTTCCAGAGGCTGAGTTCTCAAACTAAGGCAAAGTCTGTATGTAGCTAGCTATAGCCACACCTATTGTGGCCATTATTAAAACACTCCAGCTGTCCGCACCTTTACAAACACAGAACACTCATTCCAAACCTTTTTTTTTACTTGGGACCCAACTCCCCTTTGGAAAAATGTATTCCACTATTGTTATAGGTTGCATTGTGCACATGAGTTGTTAGGAGTTTAACCAAAGAATGATTCATATATGGATGAATAGATAAAAACGGCCAGGAAGGTGTTTTTTTCTTTAGGAAAGCAGAGATTAGAGGTAAAAACTTCTAAACTGCTATTTATATTGCTGCTATAGGCGTGTTTTCTTCCTTCCTCTCCCTGACTCCTCAGGTTGACTTTGTGACCCCTTGGAGGGCCCGGCCCCCCAGCTTTGATATATTAGGTCCTAATAAATGCTGGCTGTCCAGGCGAGGATCCTCAACACCTGCCATGAATTTTGAATTCAAGGACCGGCAGGTCAGACCACTGTCTGCTGTCTACAGTTTACGACAAACAAACATCGCACACGTACAGTGTCTCATAAACGGGGGGGGCACACAGTCATACCAGCACAAGAGCACGCACACACACACACACACACACACACACACACACACACACACACACACACACACACAGACAGAGACACACACACACTTTCATACATCCATCAGAGGAAAGATACATCATTGAAATGAAGGAGAGAGGAAGGCAGATGAAAGGTCAGCATGCTGAAAAGCAGGCCGGTCCACTTACTGCAGCAGCACAAACAGACGAGCAGATTCACGCTCGTCTCACAGCGATTACGTGTAAACACTGACGACTGCAGACGCCTGGTTCTACATACGCGTGCTACGTGCATCCACCCGAGCATGTCTGGGAGCGTGTGGGAAAGCGTTAGCGGTACACGATTTCCTGAATGGTGAAAGAAAGGCGGCGGCAGATTTGTACGCATCGATTGTATCGCTGCATGATCACACTTACGCGTAGAGGATTAGGGATGGGAATCAGCATGAAGGGCTTTCTGCTGCCTTATTGTCCTCTTTTGAGTCCTAATAGATGCTGATGGAGATCAAAGCCAAGAGAATCTCGCCAGGCTAATGCCTTAAATCACTGACTTTCATCCTGTGTGTGTGTGTGTGGGGGGGGGGGGGGTGCATGAGCATGGCTGCCTCTGCAGGATGCTTGTGGATTTAAGTGCAGCTAATTAACCCTCAAAACAGTCCGCGTATCCTTTATTGATTTACACTTTGAACCTGCACCAGTGGAGGATGTTTAAACTTGGAGATATGAATTGCGCTGCAAGAAGCCATATGTTAGCATCAGGTGGACGTCTCTTCATATTTTGTACATGGAGTCAACACAGCTGACTAATATCAGAGGATATTTTGTCCATTAAAAAAAAAAAAAAAAACACAGATAAATGTGTCTTATTTTCCCACAGTGGTCTCATGCGGTGCTGATGGGTGTTTCTTTATGAAATATGATATTCTGGAGATTCAGATTCATCTTTAGAGGCAGTAATAAAAAACCTTTTCTACTTTTTGATGTGAAAATGTGCCCAGTCTGGCAACATATTCATTTAGCGTTAATATTTTAGTCCCGGTTGATTTTGAAGCCCCAGTTGGAGTTCATTTTAACAACACAGATCCTCAGTCTGACCCATCAAGGGTTAACACCCCCTACGGCTGCTTCACAATAAAAGCCACCCCTGTTTTCTCTTGTTTTTTTTGCCAGTTGAATGCTTTTAATGCGAAGCAGCGTTAGGAGAGTAAGACTGAGAGTGAGACTTCTATTAATAAGATAAAAACTGAACATTAAAGTGGAACTACATGCAGCATAGTTACTGTCAATCCCCACATTTGAATCCAGAGGGAATGTTGGACTCTGCCACTAACAAGGAAAAATACTGTGTAAATAGATAATAACACAATGTTGTAGGAATGGTGTGAGGACTGGGTTGTTTTATAATGCAGTAATAAAGGATTTATAACACACCCGAACACATCAGGCAATGAAGTACAATAACAAGACATAGTTAGTAGCTATAGTGGCCATGCTTAGTGTTTTTAAGTGTTTTGATCATTTTAGCTCTGATGTGGAAGTTTAAGATGTCTTATATTTGGATTTTAAAGAAGAACTATTTACTCTTTAAATTCATTATTTTTCTACATATCTTCTAGTGAATTCTGCAAAACTATTTATTCATTTCAACACGGCTCTGTTATGTTGAGTTGAAAATAAGCCATGTAGTAGGAAAGTTAACGTGTGTGTGTGTGTGTGTGTGTGTGTGTGTGTGTGTGTGTGTGTGTGTGTGTGCGTGTGTGTGCGTGTGTGTGCGTGTGCGTGTGCGTGTCCGTGTCCGTGTGCGTGTCTTTGCACCAGCAGGAATGTACGTGGGCCAGCCTCAGATGCAGTTCACCCCGCAGGGTTTCGCTCCAGGGGCGGCCGGAGCCGTCCCACCCACCACCACCACCATGATGGGCGGAGGGGCCGTGATGTCCGGCGTGGCTCTGCCCAACGGCGGCTACGTGGGCATGCAGCAGCAGGGCGGGATGCCAGCCAACCAAGGGCAGAACATGTACTGCATGCAGCAAGGACAGTGGAGCATGAGCCAGGTAACACTCAGATAGCTGGTGCAATATTGGTGTTATGGTGGTGATGAACTCATTTTAACATCTGGCTGATTGTAATTCCTCTCCAGTTTCTCTGCACAATCATCTTTTATGAAGCACACTTCCCTGTTTACTGTGTGTCTAGTAACCCACATAAAAGTGTCATAAGTGTCTCATTTCCTCCCACCTCCGTTATCCTGGTCCCAACATTTAATATATGGTCTTCCACGATTTACTGCTATTTCCTTCAGTGCATCTATGACCTCGTCCCCTTTCAGCCTCTTTAAATCACAAGAAAAATACGATTCAATGTGTTTGGTCAGCAAGGTTACTGGATCATTTATTTCTTAAATTCTGTCAAGTCACTTTCTTGTCTCCAAGTACAAAGAAATGATAAATGTGTGATGAATTACCCAACATTTGGAGGGAGTCTTTGATGCAGTGGGGTGTGGGGACAATGTCAGTTTAAAATGTAGGAGTGACACATGACCGGTAGGAGTAAAGTATAGTATACATGAAGCATTCACAAAGAACGGGTCGGGACCCACGTACTTATAACCAGGCGGCAAACTCTGGGTCTGCAGATGCAGACCCACCAATGCAGAAGTACCTTCAACCTGCATTCTCTCTAATGACCATCAGGGGGCGACTCCTCTGGTTGTATTGAAGTCTATGAGAACTATGAAACTCTACTTCTCTTTTGATTTAGAGTTTATAGTCTCAATTATTAGTCTTAAGTCTTCTTCAATACAGCATGATGATCATTTAGTAAATGATGGTCTATTTAGAGTAAAATAGACCATAAAGAGGAGTATGCTTTAGGGCGGGGCTACACAGTGATTGACAGGGGGGGGGGGGTTGGGTTGCAATCAGCATTCAAAATTGTTGTCAGCATCTTGACATCCAGGGAGGTTAATGAAAGATCATAAATCACCACCGAGACACACACAGTCAAAGTGTGTGCGTGCGTGCGTGCGTGCGTGTTGCGCAGGGAGATGTAATGGAATGGTGACTTGATGAACGAGCGTTCGGTTGCACGTTGCACGACACATGACCACACACACACACACCATCGTACGCACTCAGCCGCCAGCTCTCAGATGACCAGATAAACGAGAAGCGCTGCACCCAAGAACATTCATAATAGATGAGGCCGGAGAAGGGGAGCAGAGAAGTGTGTGGAGGGGTGGGGGGGCTTTAAGAGCAGAGTCCAAGGTAAAAGGCGAGGGAGTTGAGCTAGAGGTCGGTAAGTCCCCCCCTCCACCCCACCCTTGCCTCTTGGATGAGGGAATAGCTGTCTTCTGCAGCTCTGATGTATTTCAACATTCCCTCTCTCACTCACTCTCTCTCTCTCTCGCTCTTTCTCCTCCCCCCCCCATCTTTACTCACTCAGATGACCCAGCAGATGTCAGGCATGGCTGTGAGTGGTGGCCAGTCAGGGGCCCCCGCGGCCGGCTGGCCCGCGGCTCCCCCGCCGGCTTCCGGCCAGACCCTCAGCACTCAGCTGTGGAAGTGACAAGCAGGAGGTCCGGAGGAGGAGGAGTGTGTGTGTGTGGTGGGGTTAGGGGGTTGAACGGAGGGCAGTCATATGGCAACAAAAACAGCCCAAAAATGTGCTCCTGACCCACCCAGCTCCAAATAAAGAACGCACAACAGGGGTAGTTTAACTTTCTTTAATGCCCCCCCCCCCCCTCTACCCACTACCCACCATAATTCCTTTAATAAGACGAGATGACATCACACTGGATGGAGCGGGGGAAATAGGAAAGTCTGGCAGCTGTCGTTTCCCGCCTTCATTTTCTCTGTTGTGACCAAACAGCAGAATCTGAAAGAAAAGAAAGCGTCTTGACCGATAACTTGAAGTGTCTATTATAGTAATATTGTATCCTTACCAAAATGGATAGTTAGTGAATAGTCTTTCAAACCTACAGTAGATATGGCTATCTTGTGGTTGGTCCCTCCCTCTGCTGTGTATATTGTAACCCCCCCCCCCCTCTGTAGGGCAGATAGTCGTCTGAACAGTACTGTATTTATGTGACTATGATGTGAACCTCCCGCTGTTTTCAGAGCCATAGGAGAGAGCTTGACGCCTTTCTCTCGATTACTTTGATTTTGGTTTGACCTCTTTGACGTTCCAGACGTGGCGTTGTCCGGGTTACTTTAAAGCGTCCTGTGGAGCTTACAGTAGCGTTGCTAAAACGGGGTTTTAAAGCTGCTTACGGCGGATGTGATTTTGTTTCGAGTCGCTGTCGTGTAATTTGACCAGTTTCGTACAAAGAATTTGAAAACTTTCAGCAGTCAAATAGTGTCTCATTACGACAACTTCAAGTTGTTGTTTTCCTCCCACAGCAGCCAGTGGTCCACCGCTCAGCTCTACAGCAGAGAGCAGACACACCAGTGGCTCCTGACCTCGAGGTCGAGTCAGAACTGCACATCCTATTAACATAGGAAACATCAAAGACTTGCCTCCAAGGACTCTAAAAGTTATTGAACTTAAACCTTTTAACGCTTAACCACTCATTGGACTTCTCACGACTCACACACATAATCAAACTAGAGTTGTTACGATGTTAACACCAGTATCAGAAATGCCTGTTGTATCGGCGAGTCCTTGCACCGATCCGATTTCACGTTATCGTATCATTTAGAAGCTCGTTTACGCCACACAGGAACAACAACAACACGTCACGTCACTCGCTGACCGAACTGTGCGGAGAACACTCGTCGGCAGCTCCGGGAAAAAAAAACGATCGCTGCGTCCAAAGTCGATGGTGGAAATAGCCAACGGGTGAGCCGTCTTGCTTCTTTCTCACCTCCGTAGATAGTTGCACATGCTCAGTAGCGATTGGTCAGGTGCTAGCGACGATGTCAAGTTTGCCCGAGATGGCAACATTTCAGCAATTTGGCAACATTCTGAACACACTAGCATCTGATTGATACTTAAGTTCAGGTATCGGAATCTGTGTCAGGAAGGAAAAAAATTGTAACATAAAATAATTCAAATTGTTATGATAGAGCTCCAAAAAAAGTTTTCTTTGTTATAAACCAATATAAGTCCGCCCACACAACGACGTACAAAAGATTACCAATGTTGATGACACCACAGACAATCTCATATCGGTTTGCTCGGTGTCGAGTTGGAGCCAGAAGGCCGTTAGCCTAGCTTAGCATCAAGACTTAAAGCAGGGGGAACAGCCTGGCTCTATGCAAAGTTTCAAAAAGAAACCTCAAAAGCTCATTAATTGACTAAAAATACAAAAACACAATAACTCAGTATTCACTGTGTAGACATTTTACACACATTGTAACAACAGATACTCCAATTCATGAAAATGTTTGTCACGCCCTAGTTGCAGGAAGTCATTCCCTTGCTTAACAGAGTCAAGAAACTGGAAACGGTTTGGAACCAGTAATGAATATTAACCCTACTCTCTTAGTATCACTAGTATATCATTATATTTATATGCAGATGATACAATGCTGTTTGTCATACGGCGAGCTGGTTGAAAACAACCCCGGAGGTTCCCTTTAAGTGATTGCTGGGAGCCTCTGGGCCACGCCGTGGTGTTTTAAAAGCTAACGAGCTGGCTTCAGTAGGCCCTGGGCTCCGAGCCATTGAAAACTTGCCTTGTTATAGAAATGAGCTGTTTCCCCTGCCGCTCCCCGCCGAGTATAATGCACTACTGGAATCGCCGCAGTATGTCTTTACTGCACTTTAGTAGGTAGTATCGTATCTCCGGCTGTGTCGTGGTTTCGTCAGTCGGGTCGTTTTAATGGGAACGGCAGAGACGAATAAACTGTTCCAACTGCTGGGGAGGACTTCTACAATCTGTTTTTTCTTTTTTTTTAAAAACTGGACCAATGTTGCTCCCCCTCATGTGTGACGCTGTAACTGTATATTCTACCATCCACCATCTTTGTTGTGGTGTTTCGTTGTGTGCGGTACAAGAGAAGCACAGTTATTCTGAAGCAAATAAACCTGAGGGACCAATCAGAGGGCTAGACGATGGGGGGTGGGGGGGGCTAGCAAAAGGGGACCTGCATGAAAAACGCTGGATGGGTCCCATCGCCACTGTCCAGTCCTAGTTTATTCAGACTAAGAACAGAAGAGCCAAGAGTAGAAATTAATAAACATGCATTCTAGTGTGATCAATAGTATCAATACATGTCGCTACTGAATATTTGAAATGGTTTCAATACTCATGTTCAACAGTATGGATACACAGGTACCAGCTGTGCTGCCTTTCTGCTCTCTCTTGTCTCCAACGGCGAGTTCACACACACACACACACACACACACACACACACACACACACACACACACACACACACGCACATTGCTGTTTATCTTTTAATAAAGATCTCAGATTTGATGCCCTCAATGTTGTGTCAATTCTTTTCTGTGGTATTGAAAATGGAATATTGTTGTTTTTCATGGTGTTGTTTGAAACATATATATGCGCAGAGTTACAATTGCACAAACACACACATATTTGATAAACGTCAATCAAATCTGTGTCCGTGATGTAACACTGGAACACATTTTTATGCGTTGCAATAAATATAATTCAGAGAGGAAGACATGAACACTATAGTGCATGAGACGGAGCAGGAGTGCAGTTTATAATCATGACCGAGCGCTGGAATGATTTGTGTTCTAGGAATAATATTTTATTATTCATTGGACATTGGAAAGTGTATTACAGACTAATGAAAACATCATCATACTTTGGTGAGGTAGTTGGCGCTATGCACCTAAAAGTTGCCATCGCAATCTTCCAACGGATTCAGCAAAGAAGACAACAGTGGAAAGTGGAGAATTTCATAATGTTCATGGATAAAGTGACGGATTTGCACAAACGTGACAATTCTTCCATAGTTTCCACTGACCATGTAAACACCAGTCCACCTGCTACCGTCTATATGATGGAACAGAACAAATAAAGTCATCCCAATTTTGAGTTGCATTCATTTCAAGTTGAATCCTCCTATAGGTCAGGGGTCGGCAACCCGCGGCTCCGGAGCCCCATGCGGCTCTTCAGCCCCCTTCAGCCTCCCTGAGGCTACATCCACACTGCTACGTCACAAACCATCTCCGTCCACACTAAAACGTCTGAAAACGAATATCACGTGACTCTTCACGTACACTGGGAATGCGGGTGGGTGTCGGTGTAAACAGGAAGTAGATTGGTTGCTTAGTTAAAAAAAATACGACAGAGTAATAAAGTAGTCTTTAGTAATGAAAGGTTGTGTTTGATACTTAAGATCTTCTCTAAAATCTTTCTCTATGAACTCAAACAGACACATTTCGTGGAAAGTTTGAGACGTTTTATTTTTCAGACTTAGCTACAACGTTCTCTCTCTCTCACACACATCACATTTACGTTGATATGAACACTCACATACAGGTTTACTAGATTATGGTCCATAAATGTGGTCAACACACGTCTCTCACTCGTTCCCTCTCGGTTTCGTTGTCCGTTCTCCCCGTAGCTCTGCTGGTGAAGTCGTACTGCAAGGAGAGCAATTACTGCTTTTGTTCCTTTATGGTTTATATGTGTGGACTTCACGATAGTTGTGCAGAACAAAATAAGCATTAATAAGAACAGGAAAGTCCTCCGTTTTTGTGTTCTTCCTCCTCAATGCTTTTTTTGTTGTTGTTGCACAGTGGACAATCTTTCAAAGGGAACTCTTATCTTGGAGTTTGAGGTGATACTTTGTCACTGAAAATAAAAAATGTTTTAATATTTTGTAAACTAAAGTGTGCGTCACATCCTATTATGTCGCTGTCAAGCGCCTTCCCCTGCAGGTGGCGACCTCTGGGTTAGGTGTATGAAATATAAAGTGGATATTTTCACTGATAAATTACCTTTCATTTCCATTCATTGTGTCGTTAACTAATTCATAATTTTAATATAATTAAGCTTGTATGAATGTGTGTTAATAGGAAACACTAAATGACCCATTTATGTGACATTGGGATCCCATCTGCCTTCAATTAGAGGAAGAATGGTCACTGTGGCCAATTGTAGAGACGCTGTATACGGCTCTGGTAGCATTTTCTCATAGACTTCTATACAATCAGACTTATTTTTGCCACCCGAGGAGTCGGCTGGTCAGTAGAGAGAATACCAGTTTGAAAATACTTCGAGGTTGCCGCCGGGGTTCAATATTATTCCAGCTGTCGCAAAACCATAATGAGATGTGTTAATGCTGTGTTCAAACCAAACGCAAAGCGAATTCTTCGCCTTGCGTTACTCGTGGGAGTTTTTACTCGACAGGATAATTTGTGTTTCTTCACATCATTCGCACTAGACGCTCCGGAGAGCAGCGAGGGCTCCCTCCGTGGAGACGTTTCATCAATCATGGCTGAAATTACCACTATTGCTACTTTGTACATGTTGTGGAAGTCCCCGATATCCCGGGAAACTAAATATCGTCTTGTCTGGGTTCATAACATCATCAGGAGGCCCTCCGTGATTTTCATCACGCTGTATTCGCTGCATCTAGCACACACACATCAGCTGGTTTACTCCGGCTGCATGAACCCACAGTAAAGATGTTGCTGTGATGTAATTGTAATAAACGGATCAAAGCGATGCCGAAATAACTACATCAAGATGCCGATTTGTAAAAAGTCTGAATTCATGTTTTGTTAGTTCTCTCTAAGTGAACACCTACGGCTTCTGATTCAACAACGTCAGCACGTCAGTGATGACGGGAAGATAATCTCAATGCTGATTGGCTTTTGCGACACAGCGTCATGCGAATCTCTACACGTCAATGAGACGAATTTGCGTCATTTGCCTCATAAATGGCTCGTAAAGCCAAAAAAAATGCAGATACAAGCAGCTGACTTTAAACTGAGTGAAACAACTTGAACAACTCCTGCAAACAGCCCATTCGTTTTTTTGCAGGTGATCCCAACAGGTGATAAGCAGGGAGCAGGGACTGCATGTAACGTTAGAAAGTGGAGCGGCGAGTGAATTTAAATGAAGGCTCGATGGAGATGAGCCAGGCCTGTGCAGAATGGTTCACCGAGGATCGCCGCAAAATGCATGCCGGTTACAATTGTGTCAGACTCGCAAGATCGAGGTTTACAGAGCCAGGCGCCAGAGTTTGGCCTCCTAATGTTTATTCCTAACCACTTTTCCTTGACCTTGAAAGATGTGAAGGAGAATTCAGAAGGATTTAGGAAAAAGACAACCGTGGTGCTCCGAGAATCCGACTCCACTTTCACTAAACTACGCTGTAATCGTGATGCGTCGGCGGATGTCACTGACGTAAGGTCTGCCAGGGAGAAACTACAATGAAGGACTACAAAAAGTAAAATATGACCCCACTCCTTCCTGTCACACTTAACATTTAACACTGCCTCCAGTAGAATCTGACAATTCTTAATATAAATATTTCATTTTTTTGCAATAATGTAGATTCAACCGTTTGATTATATTTTGATTTTAACAGATAAATAATTTATCATAGGCCAAGCTTGTCACTTTAAACGTTGAACAGGGAATTGTCGGATGGCATTTTCTGCTTTCCTTTGGAAAGGATGTTCCAGTGTTTCCTTTGGAAACGGAGCTAATAAACAACTAACAGCTCATATCAAGGCGGCCACTTAGAAACGTCTGAGTCTTTTCACTCAGTAAGGAACCTTTCGAAGCAAAAAGGACTTTTCGACCACAACCTAGCTTTCCGCCGACACCCAAGACCCAGGGCATGCTGGGAAACGCTGGCTCTCACCTGATCAAAGAGAAGGCTGGCTTTTCATTTTGTTCATTATTTTCTGTTTGATTGTAATATTTAACACTAGAGTGTAGGCTTTTAGTCTCATGCCCTGCAATGAAGGTTATTATACAGATTGTGGAATGTTGATAATAATAATATTATATTTTTATAGTACAAGCAGCAATTACAAAGTGCTTCACAAGGCAGACATAAAAAGAACAAAAGGATAGAATACAATGCCAGATACACAGTGTTCAGAAGCTTTATCACCCAGCATGGATCAGCAGTGGGTAATAGAGACTTTATAAAGTGTATAAATCCAACACATACTGTTTTCTGTGATTGGTTAACTTTTTTCAGTGGAGTTTTTGTTGCGGTTAGCAGCTCAACAACTCATAATGGCAAGATGGACGTTATCCCAAGATGCATTGCGTCGAGTGTTTTTCTTCTGTGTGGTAATCTGGTGTTAGTTGGCGGATTGCAAACCAACTTTAAAGTTGCATACCGCCACCTGCTGAGTGTCGAATAATAGCATAATGTCTGACTACTACTGACTAAAAGAAGGAAAGAAACAAACGTGCAAACAAAGAAAGTAATAAATGAAACATGAATAAATAAAATGAAAAGGCTACATCCTATTTCCTAATCCTGACAGTATTTTATGACCTCAGTATGATTATAAACTCCACTCCTGCTCTGTCTCATGTGGTCATATTTCTTTATGTCTCCATCTCTGAATTATCTTTATTGCAACACATGATAATGTGTTCCAAGTCTTCCAGTGTTACACATGTGGCTAGTGTGACCAACAGATACATATTCAATAAATCTAATATGTCCTTCAGGTACATTTCTAATGAAAAGTGGTTTACGTACATTCAAAAACAAATCTGTGTTCGTCATTGTCCAATAATCTTTTAAACCTGTATGGCCACAGCAGCAAAAATGTAAAAAAGAATCACTGTTAGCTAGCCTAAAAAGATCGGTAAATATTTGTTTTAATACATAGTCAATGGGTCCTATTGTTTATCCTGGCAATGCTATTGGATAGCCGATGGCCGTGAAGTCACACGACCGGCAAACTTTCCTTCAAGCTCATCTTTGTTTTATTGGACTAAGAACGCAACAACCAACTGGCTGAAAAATGATTTTATTAGTCCAATACTGTTTTTTCTGGTCCGGACATCACAAATGAAGTACATCCAAAAGTTTGAGTCCAAAGATGTAATTCCGGTTTGAGCTTAGAGCAAATGTAATGCTGGTTTTTGGGGGCGGGTGACTTACCTCAATGTAGATACCAACGTGTCATCCAATATGGCTGAAATAACCACTGCTGCTGCTTTGTACATGTTGTGGAACTCCCAGGTTGGTCGGAAAACCAAACGCCGTGGTGTCTAGGTTCATAACATCATCTGGTGAATTTCACTGCTGCCCGGCGCAAATTTGTGTCTATTTGCTTCTTTCGGTGACAAAAGAAGAAATAAAAGGCCAACATTGCAATATTACATAATTTCCCTGACAACGTACTAAAACATAAAAAACGAGAATTAAAAAAACCCTATGAAGCTCTGCATCAGAGGCCTCCTACAACAACATATAAGAGGTGAACATGAGGATATTATATTTTGTTTGCTCTGAGAAGGTCATTTGAAATAAAGGCTGTTTACTCCTGGATTTACTTCGGTTCGGTGATCAGGACAATAGTGCCGATAAAATACCCTGAGGAAAAAACGGTTCTTTCACATTTGAGCTGTGAAACTAGAAGCCCGTCTGATGTGCTGTTTATATCCTGTCTCCTCGATTCATTCCTTCTGCCGGCAAGTGTGTCCGCTTGTGAGGTGAGGTTGTTCGCCGCCACGCTCTGCATTATTGATGCCAGCTTGAAACATCACTTTTCACGTCACGCATGTCGCTTCCAAACCTGATCGCACACTAATGACCCACAGCATGAGAGGACGACGGAGGTTGATCCAGATCATCGCCTATGATCAGTTCAGGGTGACGTAAAGCAGAATCAGCCTTTGTGCATCGATGAATCATTACCGCGTCAACTCTGAGACATTAATGTGATTCATTTAAGCAAAGACGGGAGCTGCTTTTTGACGTTTTACAGGTGTGAAAACATGAAGAGGGTGACCTTCTTCAGGAACAAACACACCTTTTGGAAGATGATAAAAGGAGTGAAAAGTTGATTTAAAAAAGAAATCTCATCCAACACTTTTAATGTGGTCAGTGAGAGAGGGGGAGACTAAATGAGAGTAAAATGATGCCAATTTTTGGGTTAGCCTAGCCTAGCTTAGCATCACGACTGGAAGCAAGAGAACGCAGCTAGCTTATCTCTCTCTGTACTTCAAAAACAACTCCACCGACACCCTTACAGCTAATTAACACATTGTTTCTAGCTTGTTTAAAACGTTAATAGAAGCGATGTGTTATTACGAGTAACGTGTAGTTACGAGATATTACTTGATGAACACCAGTTTATCTGTTGGTACTTCTACGTAGCTTGCTAGCTGTTGTTCCCAAAGAAAAAGTGAGTCCGCGTAACTTCCCTTAAAGCAACAAATTGTCAGTTTAGAATTTCTGCTAATGTGCAGGTTAGAATGATTTAAAAGTGTGTTAGCATGCGCCGCTAGGCATACTGTTGAAGTATTGAGAGGGCGGGCTAGCTGTTTACAGTCTTCCTGCTACGCTAGCTTAATGCTAACAGCATCCTGATACCAGCTTCATACTACACTAACCATGAAATCGGTATCAATTTTCTTATCCGCTGTTAAAGAAAGAGCATTGCAATCAATACCACTGCCATAAGACGGAGGCGTTATCTGGAAGAGCCCTGTTTGTACGGTAATCATATCACAGAATCACAGTTCATTTGACAATGATGTATTAATGATTAAAATGACATCAATTATTCACATGGCACTTCAGCAACATGATATCTTTTTTTTACATTTATACTTTTCACATCGACAAGCCGTGGATGGAGGAAAATGAACAGGCCAAGTCATCTCAGTTTTGTAAAAACTGAACAAAACAAGAAGCCGGCCAGAGGTCTTGAATCATGCAGCTCCTTTAGAGTCTGTGTCCAGCGTGAACAGATTGTATCAACCCATGCTGTCGTTAGTCCCGGCCAAGGGATGACGGGCCGCCACAGTCGGCGTCTGGTTTCGGATCCGCTGCGCGGCTCTTCCTCTCACACCTCAATGATCACGGTGTCTTTCCGATGTTTGGGCTCATTGGCGAGGTGCGGTTTCTCTGTGCGAGTGTGCCAAACCAGCACCTGAAAAAGACAAGAAAGAAAAAGGTGTGAGTGGGAAACTGCTGACGGTGGAAATGCTGGGCACTAAATAAAGCATGAACAGGCGGTCGTGCTTGGATAAATAGCACGGAGGCAGGTGGATGGCAGAGCGGTACTGATAGTGTGGACGAACAAAGACTTAAGTTGATGTTTTTCTTTGTGTTAAAGCTGCTGAAACCTGTTTTTTTGTTTGTAGAAACAGGCGTGGAAAACACTGAAACACACTGAGAATTGCAGGTTAATTAAAGGACCATTTTAGTTTTTTACAATTTAGGTCTCATGTTTATAGTATTGGTTATCTCTCCTACCCTTAATAACGAGATTGTACTTGGATACTCAATGAAGTTAAAGGTTCCCAGTGAAGGCTTTTAAGAGACATTTTGACACAAAGATCTGCTACCTGCTAGGTGAGATTATACTGACTGACACCGCTGCAGCTAAATATGGGAGGAACCTCCATCAGAGGTGACTTACACTGACTGGCAACCAGAGCCAGCCGGAGGCATAGGCGAATGCTAGGCACATCATCATCCATATGGGCGCCCCAAATAAGGAGAGAATTGTTTTTATTTTTTAAACAAATACTATTTAATACTTTCATTTTGAAATATTACCCCAGAAATTCAACCCAATGACATTAATACAGAGCCTATTAAAGATACTACAAGGAAGTTTCATTTTGTGTTGATTTTGCAGTCAAAGGTGGTCGTATTTACGAGCACCAGAATCCCTTTAGATAACCTCTCATTTTCCTGCCCTGGGGGTTTGACAGTCTACCACGCACAGTCCTGGTTCTGGTTCTCCCGCGCCTTCCTTCTCTCCCGCGGGTCTCAAGCAGCATTGCGTCGGCGTTGGCTCCCAGTGGGGACTGATGAACGAGCATTAAGAATAACTATATAGAAATATTGTTATCTTCTCTCTGATGGTCTCGTTTACTCGGTCATATAGAGGCATCAGTATGACATTGATATTGTGTAATAAGCAGTTAAAGGTTCCTCACAGAGAGAGCCTGTTTTCTGGGTTTTGATGCGAGGGGCGCTAGCTACAGTTGGTATATGTTGGTTTAAAGCCACAGGGTTTTGGTATTTCCCTCGATGCAAAGACTACTTGAAGTAAGGGCTTCATTCCTTGATGATGCTCTGTTGAAATATCTGTCAAATAAAAGACTCCGCTGTATTCTTTGAAACACACATTTGCATTGTATCCACTTGCTGTTGAATTTGAAGCTCGCCGGCATGCCAGGAGGGATTCCGTACACCGGGGGAGAAACGAGTCTGATGCCTCCTGAAAATGGATCTCATCAAAAGCGGCACGCTGCAGCCGTTTGTCTTGTGTTTGCAGCCAATTTCACAACAATATATTGGTGAGAAAAAGCAACGAGATGGATGCAGAGATTGATCCTTTTCTGGTGAGAGGGACGCATTTCATTCCTCAGAGAGTTCAAGTGGGGTTATTTGGAGGAGAGAATGTTTGTTTCAGCAGTGGGCTAATGAGCCTATATTTCACGCTTGTGACAATTCTGTGTCCAAAGCGACACACACACACACACACACACACACACACACACACACACACACACACACACACACACACACATACACACACACACTTACAGACTCACGGACGCATGATCTATTGCTGGCTGCCGCTGTTTCTGGGCTTCTTCAGGTGGAACATGTCACTTCCTGCGCACTGTGCTGCTAATTGGCCCGCTTTGCATATCTAACGAGGCTAATGTAGCAGCCACTTAAGCATCACTCCAGAGCTGTGAGGAAAATGGTGCCGAGCATGTGCGCGTCTGTTCACACACACGTGTGTGCGCGCACTCGCTAATCATGTAGTCAGAGTGCCCCCCCCCCCGTCACCCCTGGACTCACACATCTCTTCATCACGTTACACTATTTTCTCTGATGGCTTTGCTCTTGTTTTTTTTACCTCTCTGTCCTCCTTCCTGCTCTATCTTCCTCTTCCTCCCTGAGGCGAAGTGGAGACAAAGAGCTTTACTAGGTTAGAGTGTTGCCTTAATGGCATACGGAGAGCGAGGACAGGCCTGTTCCTTCACGTCAGGAGGGAGAATATGTGGAGATGCAGTGGAAGGTTTTACCTTGAAATAAGATACATCTCAGATGATTGCACTTAAATTCCAGTTTATTGACACTAGATTCTTATTGTTGTAGCTTTGGCCTACATTTATATCAGTTATGAAAATAAATACAAAAATATACTAAATATAAGGACGTGTAGAGAGACTTATATCTCTGATTTTAGGATAACAAAGTGGTCATACATGTCTTGTTCAATAATCTGATACATAGGATGGCTTTAAACCTAGGTTAAGATGCTTGAAATGATTGGGCATTGCAGGTGTTGACAGATGTTTAACACGCTGCCAAACTTTTGCACGCTTTACAGATTACCTTGATTGGATCTGCACAGTTGAAATGCAGATGATGCCAGACTAAAGGCTATTTAAATATCTTACTACTACACTGCGAAGAATATAGGCTAAATTACCGGGCAACAGGCTAATGCTAGCTTAATCTGCACCCAGTCACAGTAGAGGCACTGCAACTTTACGAGCATATTAATAAATAGCGCTTTAATTCTCGGACTGCAGCACAATTTTCCATTCCGGCTGCACGACTCCTTTTCAGTACGAGCCTTTTCTTTACTATCCTTTTGTGTTCCTGTCACCTCACCTCACGTGGGCACAGTACCAATCAATACCTCCTGCGCTCACAGTTATGAAGACCACCAGCTTTTCCCCCGGAAAGACATTTTACACATTTTAAGATATGTGTAAAATAAATATTCCTACATGTGCTTTAACGAATACTGTATTTAGCTCCACCCCTTTAAGATACTACACATCCTTATAATCACGGTATTTAATACATTTTCAAGACATTGAAATAGGTTATGTATTGGTTAGATCTAATCTAAAAATGACATTCATCTGTCTAGCTCTGGTGCTTACAAACGTCATTGTTGAGATCTATAGTTAAAGTGTTAGTAATAATCATTCATAGCACACAAAAACTGTGTGCACATAACTACAGCGATTGAATGACTTAAACTGTGATGGAGAGTTGTTCTACTGTTTCTCCAGATGTCTGTGATCTCAGCGGTTGACTTGACGAGCGCATTTTCCAATGTGAAAAGGATTAAAAAAATTAAATATTCAACATTTGTTAAATCATTTATAAATGTCATCACTCTGATCTGACGAGCGCTGTTGCCCCTCAGTAAACTGAATTACTCTCTTTGCTAATGCAAGATTGTGGAAACTAGTGTGTGTTGCTGAATAGATAAGCGTGACACTAAACCACCTGAGTGTAAAAGTGGGGAAATCATTTCTTCTCCGTACTTTCAACTTCTGTTTTCCAAGTTCCGAGAATAAACTTTCAATCTCGAGATCCAAGATGTACGGAGAGAGAAAAAAAAACGCACAAATTCCATTTGTAAATGCACTCAAGATGCTTTAAGGATCGGATCACCCAAACCAGACCGTGTGGCGGTCAGAGATGCATTCAGCCACAGAAATAAAATAAAATTAGCAGAAACCTGAGAGCCAATGCAAATGAAATAAACAGCGGTGTAGTGCTTCAGTCCGTGGCTGCGTCCCTTTTCTGTCCTCTGTGTCGCTACGTCCGTCTTGTTCAAGTCACTTCTCCTACCTATTCTCTTTCCACAGGCTTTGACTCACCCTCCTCTCCTACTCACTTCTCTCTCTGCTTCTCCTCCTGTGCTATCATCTGTCTCCATCTGTTCCGGCCTCCCTCCTCCTTTCTTGTCCTGTCACTGCTGTCTGTTGCCATTACTCTCCTGCTCTAACTACATTACAGCTTCTGTCAGTCGTCTGCAGATACTGACCCGGCCATCAGATGAGCGCTTCTGCCCTCCGTTGTCAAGGTCGGGATTCGGTCTCTGTGATCTGATCGGAGATGCATTCCTCAAAGTGGATAGAGCCTGGAGCTGGGGTGTGTCACAGCTGCTGGAGTGGGCTTTTATTTCCAATCATTTCAACCACAACTGTGCAGACCAGTAACGTTGGTTTAGAATATAACTGAAGCGAGAGAGTTACTTAAA
Source organism: Pholis gunnellus (assembly GCF_910591455.1). Taxonomy (NCBI): domain Eukaryota; kingdom Metazoa; phylum Chordata; class Actinopteri; order Perciformes; family Pholidae; genus Pholis; species Pholis gunnellus. The sequence goes on along the minus strand of NC_136538.1, from coordinate 4,566,666 downwards.
TCTGTCAGGCACAAGGCGTAGTAGCCCAGATATTTACAGTTATGTTCGGGTTTTTGCTTCACTGATCAACAAAATTAGGAATTAAAAATGCAAAAATAGATATAAATTCGATTGAATTATTGGTTACTTTTGTCATTTCACTTTGAACTTCCTTTTTTTAACACAGAATCTTACACACAATCTATTGACAACTTTAAGAAAGTAACTTTTTTATTGGTGCACAATGGATTTTTGTGTTATCAACTAATTATTCTGAATAATCAAATGTTTTTTTTAACTATCTTTTATATAGACCTATTATTATAATTAATAACTGGAGTTGCATGACTTATGATCAGTGATGCTACAGCTGTAACTTCTGAACACGAGATGAACTGTCTGGGTCGTGTCACATCTTCTAACAGTGGCTTCATGAGCGATGATGTCACGCCGCACCGCTTTTGTAACCGTGATACGTGATTAATGCTGATATTGCATCCTTTGGTCTATGCGGTGCTGGGCGCTGACTGATGATGTCACAGCCCGCTAATGGCCTGTATTAATATCGGCGGCAGGGCCCTCCATTAGTGTAATGGGGCTGATAATGATGATGATAGTTTCAACACAAGAGCTGGCGGCAGCAGTCAGCTGTAAATGATGATCCAGCAACTCGGGGGGGGGGGGGGGGGGGGGGTCTTTATCCAATTCCCTGCTGGAAACATTTACCCATAACCCACCAGGGTTGACGATGTGACCTGCACACATATGGTGAAACAATAAATGGAGATTTCAGATGAAGCAGTTCCTTGCTGCTCTTTTCTCCACAGAGAATGAAAATGCTGTTTGCATTGAGTACGGTGGGTAGAGGAGCAGGATTACATCAAATCAAACGCCCTGCTGCTGCTGCGTCCGTCTCCAAACTCGGATTTCTGGATTACTTTGGCCTGTAGTTGAAAAAAGCCTCTTGATGTTATATAGTACAAGAAAACACAAGAAAATGCACTACTCAGTGTTAGAATTGCAAATCACCATTCAGTGTAAACTCGTGCAGACGTTGGCCCCTGATGAGCCACTCTGTCGAACAAACCATTCTATACATGAAAGACATGTTCCCCCTTTTATGTTTTGAAACATTTTTGAAATTGTGTTTTATTTCTTATAATTATCTTGCTCGCCAGACTTCCCCTTTATTTTTTGAAACATGGAAGATCCATCAACGGCCCATTTGTTTTTGTTACAAATAGTAGTCGAAAATAGAATAGAACGAAAACTAGAATTACCGCCTTGCGAATGCCTCCGGAAAGCAGTCAAGTTTCAGTTTACTCATGTCTGTCAACATGTCGTCACTTCATCATTGTGTCCGATTAAAAATCTGTGTGAAATTGTCATAATTCGCATAGAGTTACAGCCAAGAAACAACAAATGGTAATCAGTTGGTATATAAGTCCAGGTGGACGTTTTTGCCAAATTTGAAGAAATCTCCTCCAAGCGTTCCTGAGACATCGCTACGGACGACCAGAAAACATAATGCCTCCAGCCCCGACTGTGGCCGGCACGGAGACATACAAATTGTCCCTCAACAATAATAATTCACTTCTGGAACGTATAACATAGAACGTTCCATTAATTGCATGCGCATCAACGTCTCCATCCACATTGGGGCTCCGGTTCAACTCCCCCTCACACTGTGATGCCCCCTCACCAACAGTGGGGCTCGTGTCCTTAGGATGCATGACTGTTCTCAGCATTTGATGACAAACTCTTTATCCTGAATGATGAGGTGTCATGTCTGCGTTCTAACTTTGTTGCCTGAGGGGTGGAGCGAATTTGATGTCAGTCTGGCAATTAGATTTGAGATACAGCGTCATGAACCGGTTTGAACCTGGAGGTGGTGCTACGAAAACCAAAATCATTCGGAACAATCACAGGACTCAGACCTGAAACCTCTTGGGTAGGACGCGGAGCATAGCGCAGACACTTGCAGAAGCAAACTGCAGCGCATGCATACGCCATGAAATATCAGACGACATCATCGGTTGGGCTTTTTACAGCTGATCATGTACGGACTGCTTCATGGTGCTTCGAGCGGGATTTTTTGGGGCCGATCCCCGATTGCTATAAGCAGAACAGCGAGGCGGAATAACGGCGCAACAACAGTAAAGCTAATAGTAGTTTTTTGCATCATCTGATCGGCTCTTCTGATCGGCCATTATAGAGGCCACGATTCAACTATTGAGAACCAATGCTGGGTGATAACAGTCAATCTCAATATCGACGGAAAAACAGCCACAAAAATGGACCCTCAGCGTGGATGAGATTGTTGTTGTTATTTTCATTTATTTTTTACAATTTACACTCAAAATGATGAAGACGCGTTTGTGTCCGCTGATGTTTGACCTGATGGATACGTCGGTCGCTGCTGATTGGTTCGGACTAAATACAAGAAATGAAACTAATGAATAGGATGTCAGCCTATGACTCACATACCCATTGCTAATATTGCCTCAAACAGTCACAGAAAAACTATTTCTGAAACAAACAAAAAAAAGAAAAACTACAGAAAATGTAAATTGAAGACTCTGCGATAGTTTGGAGCAAACAGGGACGTGGCGTTTAGTTCACGTATTCCTTTAACCGTAAAGATGTAATAGAATCCATTTCTCTCAACAGTCCTTAGAGGCTCCGTGATGGTTGTCAAGAGGATGAGTGGCTTCATAAAGCCAAGTGCCAACAGGGGCTGTGGTGACTTGAGATGAGCTGCATCGATCTGAGCTGTCTAAGCACACAACCAGAATTGATAGCGCTATAATGTTACTTCTATCCAATCATAGCTCTGTGTGTGTCTAAGTTTAGCCCGAGCCACCAGCCTAAAGCATGACTCATGCTGTCAATAGTGGGGAGAGATACCCCAGGGTTACTGCTGGGATGGCAGCCATTATTATGAGTGCAGTTTAATATCTGCCACACGCGCAAACACACACAAGACGGATGAACTGGGCTTTTATTAAACCCCTAGTCAGTGCCATCCACCTCCAGTATGAAGGTTGCAGTCTGATAATGTGCTTATTATGTAACTGACCAGCCCGGCCCTGCATAATCACACAGCAACGACTGCGAGAGGTAAAATGTAGAAAAATCCCTTTGATATCAGAGAGCACAAACTGCATATTGTCTTAATGAAGACATGACCTTTGACCCTTTAAACACAAGTGCAAGGGAAGCTACCATCTGTGCCTGTTCATTTTCATGAATCTCTGATACATACTGAGGCTTCAACACAAAGGATGTCAGAAATAGTCGCGATTGCTTCATGAATATTTGTGTTATGTGTTTTATGGAGATTTATGCTCCTCATATGAATATTATTTCCAACAAAGTTTACAAAAAAACATGAAACTACAACCATGTACCTCTAAAGTAAATCATAATTTTTGTTACAAAGGAAACGGAGCCGGGCCGGCCGTGCATGCTTTTAGTACACGTGCTTTTAGTGCACGTGCTTCTAGTGCACTCGAGCACAGTGCTTGCGTTAGACTTTCTCCTTGTCCGTCATCCTCACAGTCCGCTAGCTGTCCGTTCAGTAAGTGCAATCAAAATAACAACAATCTGGTGTTTGAACACAGCCCTGGCTCTGTGAATGGGAGACAAATAAACGTGGATCGGACCGATGCACCAGGGCTGCACTTAATGTCATGGAGAGCAAACACTTTTTGACTGCAGTGAAGCGGCCAAAAAATGTGGATTAAAGCAGCGTACTTCGTTTTTTTAATTATCAACACATTTAGAGTTTTGGAAAGTTTTGGAGGACTGAGACAGCAGCTCACACGGCGTCGGCAGCAGCGCTCACTGAACAGGATGTGTGTGTTTTTAATTGTTAATACAGAACAAGCTTATAGATGACGTGTTTAAAAGGGTGTGGACAGAAAACATGAATAGAGACGACACACCGACCGTGCCGCCACTCTTCATCTTTCATGTCAACACAAACAAAGAAGATACTTTTCCTTCTTTCTGCTGCCACACTGGAGACTGGACTCACCAGACTCTGAACGTGGGATAGATCCTGCACTCTGTGACCTGTAGTGGTCACAGACGCCACGCCTTCAGTCCGGCAAAATGAGGGGGCTATAATGGCTCATTTGGACATGATGCATAGTTTAAACAGTGGAAGGTGTGCATGCAGTGGGAGGAAGTCGAGATGAAAATAAAATTGGTTTCAAGTGTCAGAACTCTTTTGGTCATTTTTGAATGCAATTTTAAAGACTTCAGCAAATTAATTTCCCATCTACTGTCATGTTGTCATGCTTCTGTGTCAGTCCATGAGGTATAAATAACACCTGTGGAACATCCGTCGAGCTTCACGGTGCAGCTAATCTGGTTGATAAGAAGTTATTGAGGATGAGCTTCGCCAAATGAATATCGAGCTTAAAAGTATCTAAAACCTTTGAGTTTTCACGAGTCACTGTCCTCCACTACAGCGTGGAGCTGTGAGCCGCGCATAAGGCCCTCGACCCAAATTGTTACATAGACAGAAGCATTTCCGTCTGTTGCCATGGTGCCAACAAGCGTCGCCTGGTTGCTCACCCGGGTGCAATTGTTGGCCTTGGGCTCCAACTCGGTGACCTTGGTGATCTGCTTGAGGAAGTCGGACTCCTGCATCCCCGGCTGGGAGCCGCGCCGCTTGAACTGCGCCCGCGGGTTCGCCAGGATCACCTGGAGGTTCACCGCAAAACCTGAGGGGGAGAGAGAGAAAGAGAGAGAGGGAGAAGAGGGGGGAGGGGGGGAGAGTGGGAGCAAAAAAGGGAGAAAGGGAGAGGGAGGTTAGCCAGCATGGATTAAAAGCACATTACGAGCCTATTATAATCACAGCAGAAAGTGATAGAGTGCATTAGTGTATCTAATGACTATAATATGGCTGATATGAAATTCCTTTACCACAGGGGTCTGCCATTCTCCTGTGATAATTGCGCTATAGATGAGAAGGGAAAGCATGAGAAAGTCAGAGGGAAGTCAAACAGCTCATGATGCCAGTGTGTTGGAGCAGAGGTGGGGATTAATGGCCGGCTTGCAACCAGATTTAATCAACCTGATTAGAAACATTGGTAACGGTGGGAGTAAATGTGACCCCCGCATAATTGCTCGGAAAGACATTAGCTGTCCTGCAGTACAACCAGAAATATGTTTAGACGGTTGGAAAGAAATGATTACAATTTTGAGTTGAATGTTAACTAAACTACAGAAGCTACGGCCGACCTCTCCTGCTGCTGCGCTTAACCTTGCTCCCGTCAACACGTGAGAGGAGAACACGTCGTTCGCACGTCCGATGTGATGTCCGACCCCGCAGCCAGGGGTCAGGCGGTGACACGCGATGTGTCTCTTTAACATCTGTTTGCCTCCACCTCTACAGCGAACCCTTTGCTGACACGGCAAAGTGCTCAGAGTACGAGTGCCGTGTAAAGACTCGGAATCCTTGGATTTTCAGATAGAAATGATGGGCTTCTTCAGAGAGATAGTTTTGTGGCAAATTTTCAGCAAAGCGTCTCTCTCTGCTGGCCTCCGTTCTTCTGTCACAGTCTGCAGTTTGACTGTGTTTGGCAAGTGTGTTCATGCAAAATGACACGTTGACCCGATGATTGTCGGATCTTTTTGAAAGCTGGTGATTGAATGAAAAGTATTGAGTTGTGTGTATCATTTCCCCCAGAACACACTATATGTTTATCACAAGATAGATAGCTTATCCTGCATTTGGTCCTACTTTAGCTATAGTAAAAACAGATTATCACTTCAATTTAAGAAAATAATCCGATCCCATCGTCCAAAATGTAAGCGAGCGGATAAAAGCAATGCTCTCTCACATTCTGGGGTAGAAATAGTGAAGACAGCGTTAAGTGAGTTCTCGGTGGTTTTCTCCTTTTCAGTGACAAACATCAACAAAGTCACTTCCACTGCTCACCACGATCACTGCGCTCATATGGTCTCATATCCAGTAGTGAGACAAATCAAGAACACCTTACGGGTTACATGGATGTAACTCCAGTTCAATGAGTAAGTGGGTTGCTTACCTTTACTCTGTATCACAAGTAGCCAAGTAAAAGAATGTAGAGATACCGCGGGGAGTACAATTAAAACATGATACGGCCGGAAACAGCGCTATGAAACTCGACTAACGTAGGGCCAGGCGATGTGGAGCAAATTAAATTCCTTGTTAATGATAAGGCAACGATATTGTAGGGTTGACCATTAATGCATTCGCATCAATCAAACAATGTGATTTTTGATAAATAATCATCGGTTATGTGGATTTATACCATGATCTGGGTGAACAGTTGATTCTGATTGGCTGCAGGGTCTCCATTACTTCCTGATAATGGAGACCTACTAGACAGCTCCAGTTAAACGGTTTGCTTACCGTTCTAATGCGTTGGCTACATTAAAGGGAATAAATAAATACATTTGAATATCTCATTTACAACCGTGAGTGTCGTCCTTCTGTCCCTCGGAACTGACACACATTATAAGCGACCGTCTCTCCCATTCGCTATCCAACAGCACACATGACCTCCCATTTGTTCGTGAAAATATGATATTGATTTGGGGACAATGACATGGCTGGATATCTAGCTAGTCTTGTTGTTAAAACATAGTGTTAAATCATATTTATGTTTGTCAACCGTACGCAATGCCATTGACTAATGTTGCAAGCATAACATTAGCTTCATGCTAGCATTATGCTAATTTAAATTTAGTAAAAATATTCATATAGATTTTGGGACAATGCCATGGCTATTTATCAAGCTTGTCCTGTTGAACAGATTATGAAATGAAATCGTTTGTCAAACCGTCCGCATTGTTGTTGGCTTTGAATCTTGCTAGCATGAAGTTAGCTTTCTGGCTCGTAGCCGAGCCAAAGGATTTTATGAGCTGAGTGGACAAGAAATATCTCCCGTTGCCAAGTCGTGTATGAGGTGCGTCCCATTTACGGGAGCATCGAAAAATGCTTCTATTGCAGAAGTGTCTCATGTGATGGTAATGATTATTCCAGACATTAGCAAACCCTCAGTGTTACCAGGGAAACAGAGGTAATGGTTTGTAAAAAAAACTTTAGATTTTGGTTGCAAAACACGTGAAATCACAAATGATGGGTCTTAATGTCTGTGATATGCGAGATAATGGCCGACGAGATGTCCATTAGCAGGAACCAAAAGACGGCGCCAAAAGCGTCCAACGTGCAGCTTTTTTTTTCTTCTCTATAATTGAAACTCTTCCTTCAAACCTCGCATGTGCTAAACCTAAAACGACCAAACCAGAAGCCTTATAAAATGATCTGTGCTTTTCTATTATTCACAGGCATAATGGACGTTGAGGAAAAACCAAAAACTGACTCAGTGTCAAGTCTCAGCAAGTTGATGATGTACAAGCTGAAATCAGGGGCTGTGTGGATGCTGGTGAAACCCATCGAAATATCCAAACACTACGCTGTAATTTAAAGGACAATGTCATTTGTTTTAAATGGGCTAAAACATGGGCAGGGTCCTTAAATACCCCACCAAGACAGCAAAGATATCAGTGTAGTGCTGCATTCCTCCGAGGGATGCTGAAGTTTTGAGTTTAGAATGTGACGGGAGGATGATTTCAGAAACTGCTGTGATTCCCCATGCACAGGGTCTCGGCATAATTACTGAATATTTATTTATGCAAATCGTTAGTGGGTGGCACGCCTTGGCAATCAGTGCATTAGTACTGGTGGTGAATTACCCGCCAGTAATTCACCACCCTCGCCTCCTCTCTTTACTCTGTCCCCTCCTAAAGGTTCTGACACATGGCCAGCAGTCCTCTGAGTAATGCGAGTGTCAGCGCGGGTCACGCAGAAACAAACTGCAGACATGCAAATTAGATTTGATTTATCATCACACTTATATATATATATATAGGCTTAAGTCTGCTGCATTCTAGGCGAGGTCAACCACCACAAACACATCCCAAACTTATACTCGCTCGCACATACAGACACAAATATACATACCAAGGTGACTGAGAGCAAGTTCAAAGGCTCTTACTGAACCAGTGACTACAGACTGAAGGTCATACTGGCACTGATAACCTCTACATTTTAGAGTAACAACAACAACACAAGGCAATTTTGATTTTGAACTAATTAAAAGCGTCTTGGGCAGCGCTAAGCAAAGGATGCAGCGACGGTGCCCTTGCGAAATAGATAGCGGAAGGGGAGGAGAATGCGGCCAATGGAAGGCTTGTAACCACAGTCTACATCCAGTGGGTCAGACTACTGCCCCCCCCAAAAAATATTACAAGTTTAAGGTCCAAAAAGCTCAAATGCTAGAAGCAAACTCCCACCGTTGCACAAGACCTATACACAAAGGAAACACACAGACCCTGATGCAATACCTATACAGTTGTTAGGTTACGCAGGCTCATTACTGCTCTGTGTGCGATACTGCAGGCTAATCACAGAGATGAATGCAACTCAGGTGGAGCGGATAGATATGAGAGCAATTACAAGATAGGCATCTTCTATATGGAGATCACAGCTCACCCGAGCCATGTTTGGCCGAGAGGCTGCTGTCCAGACTCTTCACTAACTTTGTCCCACTTTACATCTGACCTATATGACTGCATGTGTCTAGTGAATGCTACGTTACCCTTTTTCGAGAAAAAATGATTTGACTGTAGTACAAGTGCAACTGTGTGTTCCAAAGCTTCATTTGGTGGCATTACTAATGTAACATTACGGCTGAACAAGTTTGCATTTATAATTTTTGGAGAATCTGTATCGCTCAAACCAACGGATCTATTCGGTAATCAGGTTCATGAACACTTTTTATAGCCGATTTCAATCCAAAACGCTGAACATAACCAGGCTAGTTTCTTCATGGGACACCCCTCTGGCCAGCAGATCCATCTGTATACATTTCAAAATATAATGGTTTCTACAAGTGTCTTTAAATTTGATGTGCGCAGAGAAAATTGCCATGAAATGTTCTGAGCTAAAGGAAGAGAAAACCCTTTTGTTTACAAAAGAAAGTGTAACCTTTATAATACTATATATCTTAAAAAATGTAAAATCCAACATATCAAGTAAAGAGAAAACCAATCTGTGAAAAAGGGTAAAAGTAGACTGAATAAACATAAGTCTTCTTGTGCTTTATTGATTGGCCTTATTGTTGTGCTGAAGCTTTGGTAGCCTGAGGGATCTATGTGATCACTCTGTGGCCCTCTAGGTTTACATGCCTCCGTTCCATCCCATCGCTGTGAGTCATTGTTAATTCAGAGGCCGATATGAAACACTGCGACAGTGCGGTATTAAAATCATACACCGGCGATGAATGAACTGATTGGTTAACCCTCTGTCACCAGGTCATGTAACACCACAGTGGTCCGCTGAGATGCTCCTCTGAATCACACAGGGTCGTGTTTATTAAATAAAAAAAACCTCCGACTGACAGCTTTCTGTTTCGTTTGAATAAAGACAACTGGAGAAAGGTGACACAGCACCACCCACACAGTTTGATTGGCAGATGACCACTGAGACTTGCGGTGCAAAAAACGCCATGGCAACAAGCACCTGGCACCGACAACTGAGACAAAGACGAGCAGAAATGTTGATCTTATGACCACCACAGCCAACACTTTAAATTTGAGTCCTCAAAACGGCAGTCCACAAACCAACGGGTGACGTCGCGATGACTACTTCCACTTCTTGTATACAGCCTCGGGTTTTTCTTCCTCTGTTCAGCTGTGCAGGTTCAGTTCCACTCCTACTGCAGTATACTTCAGTGCAGGAGGATCTTTTACTGCTCCTGCACACTGCCTCTATCCTCCTCTCATCTCACCATCTCAGGAGCAGGAAATAAACACTGCAGGTTACTGGGGGTTAAACACGTTGCATGTCCCAATCTAAGGGAACACTACCAAGGAAAAAGTACCACATATTCACTTGCACTGTTTTTGCAAAGATGCAGCTCTAATGCGTTTCCAGAAAAAAATTGCACGCTTACGTCCATCTGTGTCCTGGAACGCGTGCGCTTGTCTACTCCTATCAATTCAAGTGCTGGCAGATGTGCGCTTGCGTGTCTTGCAAATAGATGCGTGATGTAGTAATTGTGTGTGTGTGTGTGTGTGTGTATGCACTTGACTATAATTACACACACACACACACACACACACTGTAGTACTCCACGCCATCATTGTCCAGGCTCCATTGTGTCTGGCTAAATGAGACAGAGCAGGAGATGGGGGGGCTTTAGTGGTCTGCTAACAATACAGCACTGTATAACACAATACTATTAGGACACGCACTGGCACTTACTCAGCGCCCTGCAGACACCCCCATTGTAAATCCCATGAATAATAATTTAAGAATGAATAAAGTTCGGGCCGTTCGCACGCCGTGGCCATTGTTGTTCTTGCTGAGTTTAAAACCAAAAAAAAAAGAAACCGCTCGGGCAGCGCAGCCGTGACGGTAAATCTTAGCGGCGGTAAATTGACAGTGTAATTATATAGTGCAGCGTTAAAGTAAGGCTGATAATTACAGTGTGTGTAAGTGTGTGTGTGCGTGTGCAATTAGGTGGAATGGGTTGGTTGGAAGGAGGATGGAGGAGATGAGATCTCGGGCCTCGTGGCGGAGCAGGAAAGGTGGAGGAGAGAAAGAAAGAGAGAGGTCGGCTCATGTTATCGTGGTTTAATTAACAATAATCCCAAGGGGCAGACCTGTGCATGTGTGTGTGTCTGTGTGAGTGCACCTGTGCCCCCCCCCCTCCGGCTGGGTCCGCATATGTGTTTGGACTGATGAGCATGCAATCATCATTTGTATTGTCTAATGACATGAAGCGATTTCCCACAGAGATTCTGGATACAGTGTATGTGTGGGTGAAGTGGCATAATGAGTGGTGACCGACAGGGCGTCATTATTTGGTCAGCGTGATGAATTCAATCTCTCTCAGGTGAGGGGGAACGCTGGTGCTGAACACCGCTCTGATTGGATTTTTACACTGGAGAGTTGGAGATGTAAATAGATTTCTCCACTGAACAATAATAACCGCCAGACATGTTTTGGACTTGGCGCTCCCATATCAAGACTGTCACCACCCCCCAACCAGATGCATTCATGTCACAGCTGCTGGATTTTAGATTTACTCTAATCTTAAAGGTCGTTAGCCTAGCTTAGCATAAAGCAGCAGGTAGTAAAAAAAAAAAAATGCTAAAGCTCCTTCATAAACACTTTATATCTTGTTTGTTTTAATCTACACACAAACATGAATGTAAAAGCAATAATTTGAGGTGTTAGAGGGATTTGTGCAGTGTCATTATTTTTGTGACATCATCACCGTCATCACATTCGTTGACCCAGCACCACTGTGCCCGGCGGCGACCTCCGCTGTTGTTTGCCAAGAAATAGATCCAGCATGTAACTCCTGCTGAAGCCACGAGCTGTCAGTGTATTTTGACCCTTTCTGCTACGTGCTAAGCTATTCACATACTGGCTCCAGCTTCAGAGTTAATGTTGTGAGACTGGTGTTGCTCAGCTTTCATGCGTACATGTAACTCATGTAAATGCTGAACTAATCACTTATGGTTTGGTAAAGTTTACTCAACTGAAACTACTTTTTGTTTGTGTGTGTGTGTGTGTGTGTGTGTACGCCTTGGTCCATCCAAAAACCACACGATATTTTAGTAAGCTGTACTTTTCTTTTTCTTTTGGCGTGGTAAGGTGAACTAAATGAATAAATGTGTCACATAACGGCGAGCTTCCCGGTGCCTCCGACTGCTGCGTTCCTCCGATTCAGATTTAATCTAATCTGTCGCTTTTCAGAACCGCTTAATTCAACGTGACTCTGCAATCCTGCGTCGTGATTTATCTCTGGAATAAACAATCAAGCCGAGTAGCACAGGAGCTCCTGTGTGGAGGAGCAACAGTCGGAATATTAAATTGGAAAGATCACGTCTCATTTTATGGTAAATTAAGCCCTGAAATAAACAGAGGCTCAATAGATCTCTTCAGGTAAACTCACAGAAGGAACAGAGCACAGCACTTTGTTTTCTGTTTGTTCTCTGCTCAGATGAAAGCCAGTTGACCTTAAACTGGTTTGTAATCAGTGAGCTGATCAATAAAATCTTTTGACGTTTCCACAACGTGTTGAGAACTAAAAGCGAGGAACTACTTTTTCACCGCTTATTCCTAAACCGTTTAAAACGCTACCGTGAACAAGCAGAACCGGAGTAAGAGTCTTTTACTGCTTCATTCACCAAGAGTTTACCTCCAGATGTTACATGATTCTACTCGGTCAACATTTCTAAACAGTCCTGCTGTGGTAGATACAAATCAGAAAAGAGTAACAAAGAGACGGTGTAACGTGACCCAGGTCATACACTGCTCTTCACTGAAGTACCACTAATCGATTTCATCTCACGGTGAAAACAAGCAAGTAAATACCTTATCGTGCCTTGTTTCCATTATTTGATAACGCAAATACTTTATATTCCTTTCACTAGATCCTCCCTGAGTAACAGCATTCATGTTCTCACACTTGACAAAGCTCCTCCAGAGCCACAAGCCGAGTTTTACTTCCTGTGATGAGTCAACAGGTTTTCATGTGTAAAATACCTGAAGTACCCCTTTAAGAATAGATGTCATCTTTCTGAAACGTACTAGTGACCCAGAGCAGGCTGTTCTCATTCACTGTTTGTACTTATACCTACACAAAGTAATACACTTCAATATATAACCGTATACATAACCAGAGTCATCTTGAGTCAGGACGTGCATGGCTGCCTCTAAAGACGTCAGGTGACGTAGTATGGAGAGAGACAATGTCCATGTAGGAAGGAGGTCAGTGTGAATGGAACCACAGGACAGCAACAATCTAATTTGACTTCTTTTATCTTCCTTTTGTTACGTAACTTACGTACTTATACATACGTACGTATTTTATGCAAGAAACATACTTATTTTGACACAAACACAATCTTTTCCTAAACCAAACAAAGTAGTTGTGTTGTTCTAACAGCGCAGGCGCGCTGATCGCTCGTATGGCTGGACATTCATAGGAGAACGAGAACTTTTCATAAGACATCATATGAACCGTTGTATGAGGAAACTTTGTCCAGAGATGTGTTCAAGATGTTGGGTGGAACAAATCGATATGATTGATGATGGAACCAGTGGGGCTAAAAATGTATATTTTTTATTTATAGATGGGGCATTAGAATTAAAAGAGTTGGTGAACTGTGAATTCTTGTCTTGAAGGCAGCACTAGAAGAAAGGTCAGAGGGTAACCAAAATCATTAGGAACTGGAGACCATCTTGCGATGGGCTTTAAGTGGGGGGGGGGGCCCATCCGCTTCCCCATTCCTGCCCTCCTACCTCCGGCACCCTTGCTTGGATCCCGCCCATCTTCATTTTGATCCCAACTACACACCTCAAAAGTTTGATGACTGCATCTCGCAGGGACGTAATGAAACGCTACCAGCGTAATATAACACAATGTGTAATTGTATTACTTATTAGGGGTCGTTCCTTACCTGCCATGTCAGTGGCGAAGGTTCGGTCTGGTCTCCAGCCGGTGTACCAGCCCACCACTTTACCCCCGGACACCAGGGGGCGCTCATACGCTCTGCCGCCTACAAATCCCACGGGCCAAACGGAAACACCTCGAGTACTACGCATCTGGAAGAAGACGGAAGAAGGAACGGTTTTAGTTCAGTAAGCTCAGTAAGCTGAATAAGTACACATTCATTTCACACATGTCGAGCGTAAAGATGGCTGGTAGACACAAAAGCTGTCCTCTGAAACCGGACCAATGTCTTTTAAAATTGGTGTTATTTAAGAGCAGATGTGCTCCTGTGAGGCTGGTTAAAAGTAACAGCTGTGACATCGTCTAAGGTCAGGCTTTTTGCTGATCCACAATCCACAAGTTTTTTTTTTTTTGACAAACACAATGTGAGTTCTGCAAAAGCGAACCAGACATGAATGTCTGAGCCCACGGGGCGATGTCCACTCAGTGCCATAGAGTGAGAAAAGCCCCAGAAAGTCTGGTGAGGTCGATTTTGCAATGAATCCCTCGTGTGTCAGTTTGCATGAGTGAATAAAGATCTTTCATTTCTGACAAAATGCGGGCGAGGGCGGCATTGCTGGGAGTCTGTGGCCAACTGGATAGGAGATCGAAATGAAACTGCGCCGCGGTGGAGCTGCCTTCCACTTCCGCAGCGAATGAATTTGCACACAGCCGGAAGCGGCGTGACGAGAAATGAGACAGAGAGAGTGAGATAAGAGACAGAGATGGGGGGGGGGGGGGGGGGGGGGGGGGGGGGGGCAGAGAGAGGGTCTGAATTTTTGGTGTTGAGACATCTGTATCTCTTCTCATGTGTGTGTGTGTGTGGGTGTGTGTGTGTGTGTGCGTGGTTCTTTTTTTCCAACCCCGGCCACCCTGAAGCCCATTCACTCAGACACCGCTGCTCATCACTCATCCACACAGCCTGCAGCCAGTCACTCGTGACATGACAACAGAACAAAACCAAATTGGGAAGCAGCGCTGCTTTGCTTGCGCCCAGACGTCACACTGGCTTTTCAGCTTTTAACCGAGTGAATGTATATGAACATATGGAGAGGATTCACAGTTCTGTTGCAAACTTCCAAGCAGTCCTGGAGTGCGTGACGTGGTCTGTTGGAAAAATAAAATGTGTTTATTGGTGAATCATTTTGGAGAACATCTTATTATTATTATTTGTCCAGTCAGGTGTGAAAAGGTTCATGTTGATGTATTACTGATTGGGAGAACTGTCAATCTGCCATTGACAGCCTAATTAAAGGATATCTGCCGAGACCAACCTTAATATTGAACCTTGCCAGAGCTCAGTGACAGAAGCGCAAACTGTGGATGGAGCTGCATGTTCATAGAAACTGTTCCAGCATGTTCTTGCCTTGTCTAGTAGAGGTCAGTCACAACTGACTGGCCTCTAGTAGACATGTTAACTACTATGCAAATGTGCAAGACGGAGCTAGCAAATACATAAAATAGTAGATAACCAACCCTGTATCCCAACAAAATTACGTTCCCATTCAACTGAACTGCACTCTCCATTATGTTTCGAGAGAAACGTGTTTTATCCCAAATTACGGTTGCACTTTTAAACACGTGGTTAACAGAAAATAAGTTTCCCTTGAAGCGTGATTGATAAGTACGTTTTGTTGTATGGGAACGTACATTTTTAGGAGACCAGGTTGTAGATGACATAAGAGTAAAAGTGCAGAAACCCTGAACAATGTCAGGACTGAGTTTATTAGAGACGCAAGGTTTGGCATCATATTCACAACATGAAAGCCAAAGGCTGCTCAACCAATCCAAGAGCACCTTAACACACCTGAGACCATTTCCCTTGTTGTCTTACACTGTGAATTTGATGCCTGATGGAGTCCATGACTGAAACCATGTCTGCATTTTCTAAATGCACTAGTATTATTCAAACATATTGTTCGGTGCGTAAGCCTCGTACTGAATGGTTTAATACGACTACGTGTATTGTTACACCCCTAGAAACAAATAATAACTGTAGCTGTGGCGTCATAATGAGGTTAATAGGACATATCTCATTACTAAAATGAAGGCTCTCTTGGCTCTTATTGTGTATATTGTTATGTCGGAGATGAGGACATCTCTTCCTTTCCTTTCATTTCTCTTCTCTCCACTTCTTCTACTCCGTACCCTAACACCCCCTCTTCTGCCTGGGCCCCTGAGCAAGGCCAGCAGCTTTGAAGCCCTTTTTTCTGTTAATACTATGGCCCCTTGAGTTTGCCTGTGTGACGCTAAAACACTTCCCCCTCATTTCTCTTTTGCTGCTGACTGCCTTTCTCTCTCAGGTCATTTTTCAAAGACTCGGGCTCCTCTGCTTTGTAAAAAAAAAAAAAAAAAGCTGATGAAAAGGAGAGAAGACGGAAGAAAGAGAGTCTGACTCTGTGTGTTGGTCTTTCCCAGATCATTCCTGGAGTGCGATCGTTATTTTGGCTTAGCAGTTAAGTCCTAGTTTGACTGCTAATGATCTCTCAAAGCTCAGTTTGATAGAATGGAAACAGGGTCTCAAAGCCTGCCTTAAGAAACGTGATCTACACCACAAATATTCTATTTCCTGCATAAATACACTAACCAATATCTGTCTTTGTTGCTTTAAGCTTTTTAAGTGTCATTTTCAAGCACTTTCAAATCGCATTATCAGAGTTTTTACAAGCATCTACCCGTTTTGGAAGTCTGATCCCAGTCAAAGTGTAGATTTTTCTCTGCAGTGAAGAAAATACATGACCGCTTGTATAGATCCTTTATGTCTCCTGGATGAAGTGAGTTCATCATAAACAACTTATAACGGTAACCTCCGGTTCTGAAAAGTGAAACCAACGAGGAAGCGTTTTAAACTTGCATATATTCTAAGGGCCAGCATTGGGTGACCCGTCTGGTTGCAAATATTAGTCAGATTCTATAAAAGTCTATGAGAAAATGACTCTACTTCTCACTTGGTTTATTACCTCAGTAAACATTGTGAACATAAGTTTATGGTCTCAATCTCCAGTTTCAAGTCTTACAGCATGATGTTCATTTAGTAAAGTTAACTATGGTCCATTTAGAGTCAAATAGCAAAGAATGCTTTAGGGCGGGGCCTGCCTTGTGATTGACAGGTTGCTACCGCTACCAGAGCCGTACAGTCCAAATATGGTCACTTCCTTTCACTAGTTGCAAAAATCCAAGATGGCGATGGCCAACCACGCCAAGCTCGAGGCTTCCAAACGGAAAGTCCACAAACCAACGGGTGACGTCACGACGACTACGACCACTTCTTATATACGGCCTATGATCAAAATATATTAGAACTTTAAAATTCTCCACTATTCTGAAGAGTCTGTGGACTGTGAGGCTTGAGTGCTGTTTGTCCAGGCAGCTCAAACTCTCATACTCGTGAATTCTTACCAATCTAATCATATTCGGGCAAATGCACACTATGCAGTTGGAACGCACTACATGCTCAATTTGACGTCATACGTAGTACAAATAATATATGAAAAAGATGCTCTGCAGTGTAGTAACAATTATCTGCGGGTTTGTCACTGCAAGCAACTAATTTCAAATAGCACACATTGAGCCAAAGTTTTTTTTTTTACAAAGAAAAAGATCAGTGCACCTTTAATCAAGTTGTTTTGCCTCAAATTGATTCAAAAACTGGTTTTGGCGTTTCAGAAGAAATCATTTTCACATTCGCTACAGTTTCGCTCGTCTGAAAATCAGAGCCGACGAGTTGTTAATTTGACCAAACAGATGCAGGAGGGGCTCATGCTGGTGTCTGATTGAAGGAGCGAGATATCAATAATCAATTGTTAAAATGACGTCTGTCTCGGGTGAATGCCTGCAGAGCATCTCCAGACTGCATTAAAAGCCGTGGGCTGGCAGTGCAGGGCTCCATCGACAGCACATTTTACTGCCAACCCTCTTGTTGTCTTTGTAACTTTCATTTGTCCATTATAACTGGACTGTGGCCAGGCTGTGTAGTTATAAGTGTGTAGTGTGAGTCCATCTATCTATGGTGGCAGTGTCATTAGATTCAAAATCACACCTACCAAATCTGTGAAGACGCTCTGAGGATGAAAGTCACATTAAGATGACAGGTGAATCTGTGCCCCGGCAAACAGAGCGAGCATCTGACAGACAGCGATGATGAGGGGGTGTCCAAGTTCAGCGTTGGTTTAATCAAGCACAACCTTTCAACAACATGATATTATTACAGGATGAAAAAAAGTGATATTAAACCAGCTGTGTTGACAGGTTTGATCTGATATCAGAAAGACTGTATTTAGGTCCTGATGCAAGTCGCAACCGACAACAGACGTTGCTTCAATTTTTCCTTTTCCGTGCAGCCGTCTCATCAACAACAACTCAATGTCACAATGTTTGCTGGGAGCCAAACAAAAGCGGTGGGGTGACAGGGTCTCGACAGATGGTACATGGTTCTGCTCGGCGGCGAACTGCTTCGCACATGCTGTGTTTTTGTTTTTTTTGGTGCCACCATCTGCAGGTTTCCTGCTGGCACGGGAACACATTTTGCGACACAAACTTCTAGTTATGCCTTTATTTAGGTTGACTGAGCATACATGCTGTTACACAGCGATGCCCTGTTGGCGCGTACAATGAAAAATAAATCAAATAATGTGTCAAATAGCACTTGGGCTGCTTCACAGCAGGTACAGGCAGGTAGGTACGAGTCCATTAGTGAGAATAGTCTGAAGTTTAAATCAGATTTTTACATGGATCAGCAGATTACTCCATTATTAACAGTAAAAGCGTTCTATAAATCAAAGCTTTTTAGACAAAATGCATACCAATGGTTATTACGTCTGCGTGCAGTAATGAGTATTGTAATTATCTCCAGTAATGAACCGAAGAGCTGAATGTAAAAGTAGAGGCAGCAGAGGAAAGTTGCTTCAACAAGCACGACCGTTCTTCTATTTGCATTAAGCACCAATTTAAAGTTAATAGGAGTGTGTTGCATTGCATTAAAGGATAGTTTCATTTAGCCACGGGTTGTTTAATAGACTCAGCCACACGGTAAAAAAACAGCATCATCCCGCATTGGGCTCAGTAATCAACCCCCGCCAGCGTCGTAGCACTTTTTGGCCTTTTCCTCACAAAACACCAAAACTCTTCATAAGGGTGCCCTTTGTTTCTCTACTTTAATAGCTAGACGGCAGATTCTCTTGAATTGGATATCGGAAATCCAAACATCCTCCCATCATCCTCCCATCATCCTCCCATCATCCTCCCATCATCCTCCCATCATCCTCCCAGCGAGCTGACGGGGCAGATAATTCACTTTAGTCGGGCGTTGGCCCGAGGGAGGAGCCATCCATCTGCAGTTTGAAAATCGTCAGAAGTTTCCCTGTAATCTCTCCTTCGTCCTCCTCCAACAACAAGTGAGGGAGGTGTGTGTGTGTGTGGAACCAGCACCACATCGTATTCCTCTTGTAACGCGACATCGCTCAGATAATCTGCTTCACAGTGAAATACGTCAGTTTAATGTAAACGAATGATGCAACGAGTGCAGACGCTAAAGACTTTCAAAAATCTGCGACCGTGTTTAAACATTGAACAAGTTAACAGCTACTTGAACCACAACACAAGGTGAGTTTACATTATTAACAAGTTTCTAAAAATCAAGATTTTTGCATAACTTGGTGGTAAAAAAAAAAACCTACTTCATTCACTGGAAACATTTCTTTTTTTTTCAACATAATCCAGGTAGCAAATCCTAAATAATTCGACACATGTAAATTGAATGGTATACAAACACAATTCTGGAACTTTTTTGACAGCTTTGGAAATTTAAATGATTATTAATTTGGGTCAAAAAATGTCTCATTCTTTTTTGATTTACTTCTACAAATTCTGGTACGTAATGGACAGGTTATGCTCTGCTATGCCTGCTTTAGATAGACGTGACAACATCAATGACTTGTAGTTCCAGTGAGTACATCACCAGCAACGGTTAAACAAAGAGCCGTTGGTGTAATCGCCCTCAAGCAGCAGCACCGTATCTGTTGAAAGCTGATCACAGGAGATTCTGAATTAATGATGAACAGATTTAATTCAGGCTTTAGAATGATTGGATGTGCCCTCCAGAATGTAGCTGCTCTGGGTGGTGACTTGTGAGGATGAGCGAGTAGGATCCTGACTTGGCAGCTCTGACTGCAGCTGTGGATTCATCCCTAAATACTAACCGGTGAGTTGGTTCCTCTGCTGTTGGCTGTTGCCCAGGTTTTCTTTACTGCCAATTCACGAGTAAACCAGGGGCTCAGTCTTTTATTCATCGATTTTACTATGATCTCACGTTTTAACCCAATTTCAGAACAGCTACACCCACTCTGAGTTCTCACTGTTGGGAGATCTCCGATTTAGGTCTA
This sequence comes from Pholis gunnellus, assembly GCF_910591455.1. Classification (NCBI taxonomy): domain Eukaryota; kingdom Metazoa; phylum Chordata; class Actinopteri; order Perciformes; family Pholidae; genus Pholis; species Pholis gunnellus. The sequence continues at coordinate 4,546,736 of NC_136538.1, read as the reverse complement.
CAGAATTTTAGCAGCAGAGTTTGAAACACTGCAACAAATCTGAGTCGAAGAAGACTAAATCAATGAAACCTCGAATGTAATCCTCTGCACAGAGAGGCTTCTATTTTAAGAAAAGTGTGTGAGTGAGTTTTAATGCTTATTTTTCACTGGACGTTGAGTAAAAAAAAATCTATATTTTTAAAGCATCGTACAAATAGTTGTTACAGTAGGAAGGAAAGCACAAACCCCATCTTTTTAGTCTGTGATGTAGCTCTGTGAAATCAATACAGTGTGTTCATCACAGCAAATAGCAACACACAGATAGTTGTAGAAAGAAAGGGTTCAAAAGGAACAACATTTTATGAAAATATAGTAGATTCTTTAAAAATAAATATGAAGTGATAGTTGCCAGAAATGTCCTCGCTGGAAGAATGATAGCCTGATAGAATGTCAGCCTGCTGCCATACCTGATCGCAGTCTTGTATTGTGTCAAGGTTGTGTCAAGGTCCACAGTAATCCAGTCCACATCTGAGAGCACAGACAACTCTCTAAGAAGCCACGGAGCTCACCGTGTGATCAGTTTGTCATCAAAACCTAACTCTGCAGCTTCCCCGCAGGGGACCGAACTGGAGAAGGAAAAATAGTAAAGGCTGGTGACTGTGAGGGCACACAGTGTGATTTTCCGGGGATTCTTTCTTTCTAGTCCACAAGAATCTCTCCTTGGGGTGTAAAAAAACTTTCATCAAATTCTCCGGGTGCCCACATTCGGCCTCTTTTTCATCGTCTGGGAAGCAGCTGCACCGTTTAAAGCCGAAGATAACAGTCTTAGTTCGTTGGTTTCTCGTGCAAAGCGAACCCTTTCCTTATTGGAGATCAATAGAGTTTCATATGTTAAGCACTGACTGGGGATCTCATACGTGACTTGAGCATTCAGTGTGATGGAGTTCTCTCTCAGCAGCAGCTGCACTTCAGCCCTGTGTGTCGAGTCTCAGTCTGGTATTATTTTAATAGTAATAATCCAGTTGCATTTTGATACTTTCTATCGGCATGTTAGACACAAAAACTACATTTTTAGGGTGTGTTACTTTTTCACGAGTTTCATGTTTCATGTCTAGTTTTATCTATTTAGCCCAAAATCACAAATGCTAAGAGTCCTTGGGTTCCAAGAAGACTGCAAGAAAAACTCCAATACAACCTCCGTACCAATCACAACACTACCTTAAATAGCTTTCCAATCTGTATACCTACAACACGGCCATTCCTTAAACCCTTGATTTGGCACGGGACAACGTATGACAAGACTGCCGTTCAACAGGATGTTGGTTGGCCGTGTTAATGGTCCGCACGCGTCCACGATACCAGAACGATATTCAATTATGCAAACGTCTTTTATGAATTTTGAGCTAAATTCAAATTCAGTTTCTGTCGTTTTCTTTTTCTCTGGCTTTCTCAAAGCTTCGCCGCATTGCTGTAGCATATATATAAAAGAAAAGTTACAAGCATACGTCTGATTTTGTGTTGCTGTTTGTGTAACACAATTCACGGTTTGATATGTATATTGGTTTTGGGGTCACTACATGACATGACATATTTTCATTGTAGCAGCAGGGCTCATGCACTTTAACCATATGCTTTAAAACTGTATTGTCCACGATCAGTTGTGGTCAAACATATGCAGTGATACTCTGTAGCATTAGTTACTGCTGCCTGAACGCTGCGGAGGGAAGGACTCGCCATCCAGTCCGTTTTTTGTTTCATTCTGTTAATCGGCACATTCTGGTGACGCCGTCATGAATGAAATGTTTGAAGTGTATGTTCAGATAAACCCGACTTCAGGTTAACAGTGTCGACAAATAGTTTGACACAAATCAAGGGCCATTGAGCTGAGTTATCCCGACTCACTCTGACAAAACTTTACGAGCATCGGAATTACAGAATACTGAAAGGATACCGAACCCAACATTGTTACACCCCTAGTTACTGTGGTTATATAAATGTGATTTATGGTGCTGTTAGATTGCTGCTCGACCGCCCTGTTAACGCAGGTGAGCGCAGACGCAGAAAATATTTTTGAAAAAAGCTAAACGCCAACAATATGGATTGAGGCCGGTTATTTGTCATGATAAAAACATCTTGTGAACTTTTGATATGATTTCATGACAGCCTAAGACGTCTACTCTCATTAACAAAAAGAATGCAAATGAACCTGTGGTTTTAAACCAGGCGAAAGATGAGAGCAGGAGAATGTGAAGAAAGTGATTTTTAAGCTCTGCGATAAGTCTGAACTAAAGATGAAAACACCATAAAATCTTCACTCCCATCTTAAAACTCGTCATCCATCAGAATACACAGGCCCATTCAAATATATTACAAGTGTGTCAAACATCACAACACACACTGATTTGGTTTGCCACAAACATGCCAGGGAATAGACCCTGACCCAATCCCAAAGTCCCCCCTAAAGCCCCAAACCCTGAACCCTCAAGGACTTACTGACGTCACCGGGTAAGTGGTTGAGTGTGAGAGGCTGTGAGGGCTTGAAATGGTAAATACGAATGGGACAGCACTTTGCTGCAACATATCACATTACCATGAAAATGACAACAAATATAATGTATAATTGTGGGTATTTATTTTATACTTTGTACTCCCTGATTTGAATGTCTTCCTGGCAGCTGATTTCATATAAACTATTTACTTGTTTTTTGTCAAAACGGCTTCAATGACAAAATCAAATATTTGATGACTAAATGTGTTTTTTTTGTTCCAATCTGGAACCCTTAATGTTTCTGAGAAAATTTCATATGACGATGCTGACTTACGGAAAGGGTTCATAAAGGGCTCAACATGTCTGTGAGAGAGCCCTCAAACACTGATGATCTGACAGCGGGACAGAACTAAACCTCTAGACTCACAGACTTTGAGGCTCCCGCAAAGTCTGTGAGTCCGTAAGGGAGATTGGGATCGGGCCCCTGTCTGTATTTCTTCTTCTTCTTCTTTTAATTTCCGACAGACTAGGCTGGGGAAGTGCAATAAGGCCTCCTGCGGGTTGAAAACAATAACGCATTTGGTCTTTGCAAATGGAAAATGATGTACGTGTCTATTTGCATATCGAGCGGGGAAGTTAAATCCCATCACAAGTGGTCTCTCGAGACACATGTGGAGAAACAAACTTAGAGCTGTCCACTTGTGATCGTATATCACCTGAGACGCACGTTATTAATGCCAGGTCTGAACGGGGCTAGTGAGCAAGGAGCTAGCTCAGCTAAAGGGAAAGTAGTTGTTTTTCATGCTAAGACGAGCCAAAAAGTCTGCTCTGAAAAAATGTCTACCAAATGACGTCATATAGTTTGGATCAGATGTTGAGCAACTTCCAGGTGAGCCCAAAGACAAGCAGTGGAATGACCTGGAGGCCAAAGACCTCCTCTGTGTCTCTTGGTGTCCTCCATGATCGCAAACACTGTCTGTCTGTCTCTCCATCATCTGTCTTCAGTGTCGGTGCTGAGAGACAGAAACCAGATGGAGCATTTCAAAAAAAGCAAAAAGGTGAACTGGAAGGAGGAGGTTTCTTTGTCTAACAAAGAATGTTGAAGGAATTCACAACTTTTGATCAAGCACACCTACAGTATGGAAATCTATGAGCCAAAACCTTCTATCATGATATCGGTCATTTCATATCTCGATAATGTTTTCCAGTAATTCCTTAGATAAATAAATAGTCTATATGAAATAAACACTTGGTGTAGTGTACTCTTGTGTGAATTAAATACTTGACAAATGATAATCATTAGTATTTTTCTCATTTAATTAAGAACTGTAGTGCAAAATGATCAGATTTTCGGAGAGATTTGAGTTATGCCTGCTATTATCGATTCATACTTGTTGTAACTTGTGTATCGCGATATCTCGATATATGATTTAATCACAATATGATTCCATTGAAAGGAGATATTGGCCATATCGAACTATTGCCCAGCCCTATCTAAGACCTGGTGGCAACAGGAGCTCCCCGCCCTCACTCTCATTGCATCACTGATGAACCTGTGAAGGCCTTTCTTCCGTACTGTGCATCAGTTCGGTCTGTGCCGCCGGAGCCGCCGGCTGACGCGGTCACGCGTTACAAAAACGCTCCTGTCTCATTATCAATATGGATATCTTCACCGGAGGGCGGACGCTGCACTGAGACAACAAATAATTCATCTTGAATTCATCTCGCCAAAGACTTTCTGGAGCAGCTTTGTCCTGACAAATTACAGCGCCGGCAGCTCAGTGAGTAAACGCCATTTACAAGTCAACAAAAAGAAAATCTGGGGGTGAAAAAATACAGTGCTGAGAAGAAACACATTTCATCTGACGCGAGCCAGGGCGCTCTGTCTGGGAGTGCTGAGGCCGCGGTCGGGTAATCAACTCTGACTCCCTCCCCTGCAAACACATAGGTGAGGGGAGAGTCGTGTGTGTGTACACACAAAGAGACTCTTAATGATGGAGTATATCAAATCCATTATGGATGTTCTCGTTTCCTGCCTCCTGCCCCGGAGAAAGAGCCGTCATTGTGTTGTTCGCACGCCGGGACGAGTGTTTCGGGTGGCTGGACCGGGTGTGATTTTAATCAAGCGTATTTTTATCTGTGTGTTATTAATATGCATGGCAGAGGCAATCGGAGGAAGGGAGGGAAGAAACGAGCTGGGAGAGAATGAATGAATCGAATTACAGAGGCCGGGGATGGGCTATAAAACTGTGATGCAATAGAGCATGATGTGGGTGCAGGTTGAATGCTTTATGGGGGGAAAAAAAATTAAAGAGATGAAGGTGTGTGTGTGTGTGTGTGTTTGTGTATGCATGTGTATAAACCTGTACATATAATGTCACAGTGTTTCTCTCCAACAGTAGAACATGTTTGCATGTACTGTACATGAATCATAGTATTTATTCTGTACAACAATGTCGTTTTGTGCACAAACTGAAATATTTGTGTGAAAACTCCAGCGGTGTTGTAAGCCTAGACCACAAAGCAAAGACTTAGGCTCAAGGTGCTTTATTTACAGTCACACATCACTATTCCCTTCCTTACCATGACTGCTTGTATTATGTGGTGCATCAAAAAAATAGTTCAACATTGTGGGAAGTACATTTATTTGCTTTCTTATAGGGCCCGATGATCATTTATTTATCTAACGGCTATTTATTTGATTTGTCTATTCAATGACTCATTTATAGATTATTCTATACATTACACTGGCCCTTATTAATTACCCAATTAATATAACAATGAATTTACACAAACTGAATATCAAAAACTTGTCTCATTAATATTTTAATATTTTATTCAATCATCTCTTAAAAGCAAGCAAATGTAACAACATAATAGACCTGATGACTGATGAGAAAAATACTGGACCTCAACTTCAGGACATTGTTGTGACACACAGATTCATTTAACAACTGTACGTCATAGAACCTTTCCCTGACCTGGAGCATCAGTTTTACTTAAGGACTCAACTTAGACCTTCAAATGGCGATGACATGGCTACACTGCATCGCACGAGTAATATACAGTTAAGATAATCTAATGTATTTTTGCATCGGAGTGGGCCAAGGTCAATAATTGAAAAGACTTACAGACTGTTACTTTGCTTAGTCTGTATTAGTTTAAGCCGTTTTCCCACTCAGACACGGCCATTAAAGATAACAGAAGAAAATAAGACGGCGGAATAACAACATAGACGCGTGGTGTAAAGTTACGTTACCCTCGCGGCAGCGGTGTGTGAATTACTTTTAACAAGGGGCAATGAGGAGACATTCAGAAAATCATTTTTAAGTGACTACTACTAACAGAAAGACGTTCCTCGTGTTGCTCATCTTAGAATATTACGCTATGGTGGGGAGTCATCGAGTTCAGAAAGAAGATACATTGTCTAAAGAAGGCTTTAGAGATGTAGTTTTTCAACACAACTGAACAGTATAATGTTAATGAAGTCAGGATTTATCAACCGTTGTATTAGACTGTTCGGTGTGCCTTGCTGTACCTAATAAACTGGCAACTGAGTGTACATCCCAGAGTTCCCAGTCCATCTGTAGGCTTGCAAAGCTGACTGCAATGGGTTCCACTACTTCCGGTGTGTCTAAGCAATTGCAGACTAAAGGTAGCGTGTACCTCAAACCATACCAGACAAAACATGAAGATAACCATGCCAAACTAAACGGTTTGACATTTAAACCAAATCAAAGGAAAGCAGGGAAATAATCACAAAGAGCTTTTCAAGAGGTTGTGTGGGTGGCAATGATTTCACCATTAATGGCAGATCCAGGGTTCATTTTCCCCTGACAACATTTCACCATTATGAAGAAAAAAAAGACACCGAAACTATGATTGTCCAAAATGATTTTCATACAGACACAGTCATTGTTGTAGACCAGGCAACACTGCCTCGGCTCCATGTTACATGAGATTGATATTGTTCAGCTCACTCGGAGAGAGAGAAAATATGAATATTTCCCAAAATATGACAATCCAGGATAATAGCCAATAATCAATATGTTGAAATAGTAGATAGATTCCCCAACCAAAAGGAGATCACAAACCACCATTGCGACAACCAAATTCATAATCAATCCCATGACAACCAGTACTCCATATTTAATCTCATCAGTTGTTCCTTCCCACCAACATTCATAAGGAACATTACATTTTCAAAACAATTATAGAACCTTCTTCTTGGATTTAACAAGCTGTAAGGACATTAGGAAATCAGAGAACACAGTTTTGTCTCGTGGCCTTTATCAGGGTTGGCGAGCCCGTCACAGGCCCTGGTAACAAAATGTGGCGATTGTATTTTCACTTAGCACGTTCAACAAATGTCAGCTTCTTTTTTAACATAAACTAGTGCAGCGCCCGTTCAAAGAAAGGCCTGTTCGGAGTGGGCCGGTTGCTTGGCCGCGAGAGCCGTTCATCCAAACAACTTCACACTCGACACTGCGCTGCCTTGGGTCCTTCGCATTACCACCAAAGTGTGACGTCGATCGAGTGAACGGTTGTCGAGAAAATGATTAATAAATATGGTAATGGTCTTGCATTTGTACAGCGCCTTTTCTAGTCTTCAGACCACTCAAAGCACTTTTTACTTCATCTCAGCATCCACCCATTCACACGCATTGATACACTGATGGCAAGGTGCCCACCCGCCCATCAGTACTAACTGTCACATTCACACCCATTCATACACCAATGGCACAATTTGGGGTTCAGAGTCTTGCCCAAGGACATTCATGACATTCGGGCTGAAGGATCTTCCGATTGAAAGACGACCCGCTCTACCTCTACGCCAAAGCTGCCCCTGTAGATCTCCAGTCTCTCAGTTAAAAGGGATGATCTCTCAATAAACTTCACAGGGTGTGTAAAACATGCTACTAATACATTTGTCCGGTAGTTTTGTAGAGCTCGCACGGGACACTGCACTACCTTAGGTCCCCCGCCAAGTATGAAGTCGATTGGATGAATGGTTGTCGAGAAAATTGAAGGACAGACAGACAGACGGAAAAAGACTCGAAGCAAAAGAACGAGGGCAAAATGGGGATTTGATAAGGGAGTAGTGAGTATAGAGAGGGTGTGTAGTCAAACTGCAAATTCAGGAAATAAGCAGAGAGCCGGTGCAAAACGCCTTTTTACCTTCACACTGGCCCTTAAAAGCCTCCCACCTTTCCGTCACCGTCCTCTCTCCCCATCCTTATCCTTCCGCCGACCCGACCACGGACAATTTCTCTTGGCGGGGTTCGTCTCCTTTCTGCTTCACTTCCCTGACATTACAACCCCCCTCGCTTCGCCCACTAGACTATGTAATTATGATAATTGCTCATAGGGGTTTGAGGGAATTGAATTTCCCATTTCGCTCTGGGTCCTTTATCCCCCTCCCTCCCATCGCCTATGGTTCACTGCAGGCCTGGTGTCTGCCGCTTGGACACTTGATCAAACGTATACTTAAAGTCTGCATGTGGTTCTTTGGACCAATGATGAACATAAAAGAATATGCCGATATGAGTGAGGAAAATATCAAACCTATAAATCTATCAAAGAAAGTAAAGCATGGTGTTAAAGATTCTGAGCCTTCTGATTCAAATATGTAAAATATTTTGTGTTGCATTTAATTAAGAACAGCTGGGTTTCCACACAATATGAAAATCCATATCAGAACTAATAATAACAATAATGTTAATAACTGTACCCTACTAGACCCAGGATGGCATCATTCGAGAAAGGTGTCCCTGAGTCACACTTGAGCACGGGGCATTTGCCTAAGTACCTGCTCCCTAAAATAGTCGCTGTGACTGCTGTGGAGCTCTCAGGGCCGGGGGAGTTCAATTATTCAAAAAAGGTCTGACGAAAAGTGTTGCTTGGCTGACAGGCTGCTGCGGCTGAATCAAACAGCTCTGCCGTGCTGCCGTCAGCCGAAAAACCCTCCATCCCCAGAGTCAGCTTTTCAGGAACGAAGAGGAGGGGGCGGCGCTGCTAAAACTTCCGGACTGCTTGTTACTGAACCATGTTGATAATAGGTTTGTTCATTTTGAAAGTAAACCTGAGACTGACAGAGTTGGGGACAAAATAAGGGACTTGATATTTCAATATATACTTTTGCTCTTAGAGCCACCATTTACAAAGGAGTTTTAAGAGCAGCTTTACAGAACATTTTTTGTAGCTTTGGCTATAAGTAATTGATGAGATCTGACAGCAATTTTCTCATAGACTTCCATACAATAACACTTATTTTTGCAACCAGAGAAGTCTTCCCCTGATGGTAATTAGAGAGAATGCAAGTTTAAGGCACTTTCGCACTTTCCGCTTGGCATAGAAACTTAAGAGCATCGCAGTTTGAAGCGTAAGGTCACTGACCAAGCGTCTGTATTTGACGAGTTTGGGAGCGAGGACGTGTTGACGAAGACCCAAAGTGTTCAGTAAAGTCTTTGTCCATCAATCAAGACAAACGGAGCCAGGCATGTGATTGGCTGTCTGCTTGCTTGGCGCAAAGCCACAGAGATTAAAATGACCTGCAATAAACTCTGCTAGGAAAATAAATAGAATGATTCCAATGAATAAGTAATGACGTTTTAAAAGTGTGTTGCATTATTTTCCAATTAAATGGCTATTACGCAAACAGACAGTTGGTAATAACTTTGCTCATCAGAGGGTTTGTTTTAAAACCAAAATGGGATTTAAGACACTTTCATTTACACTTAGCCACATGTTTGGCCAGTTCACAAATCTGATTGCAGTCTGTCTGTGTTTTTCTGGGCTACATGTAAATCAGGGTCAGACCTCCAGTCGAGAAGGAGGCGGTAATGCACCTGAAGCTCTTTGGTAAGTGCCTTATTGCTTTAATGAGCCGGAAAACAAAAAGCTGATGTCAGACTTTGGCTGCTGTTATCACAGAGGAGACAGACCGTAGACGTCTTCAGGAAATCAGAGAGTGAGTGGACAAGTCCACAGACATATATCCACAGGAGATAACATACGTCTTGGAGAGGCGAATGCATTTTCACCTTATTAACATCTGGTTAGGATGCGTCTCAAACCTCCTCCAGTTCCTCCGGTCTCGGATGCTTTCACACTTAGCTTTTTTGAGATCGGAGAGCTATCTGAACCGCCCCAGATGCATTAAATGATGCCTAGCTGCCCATATTTCTTGCCACACATGACCTCTTTTACAGCACGGGTTGGTAATCTTGAGAAACCAGCAAGAGCACACTAGATTACAAAACGTTATCCAACTTAAAAGCCAGTTGCCAACTCTTTCCCTATGAAAGTAGCTAGCATCACTAGCTCGAAATGTCGCTAAAGCTAAGTCGGCAACACTGTCAGCCCATCTCTTCAGGTCTCCCTCCAAAGCCACACCCCCGAAAATTGTCATAATGAATGTAAAAAAACAAACAAGAAATCAGCTTGGTTGCTATGCTATCACTACTGGTAGGAATCATACCCCTAACTATGAGAATAAGAACCAGTTTGTAACGAACCAAAAGTTTGAATTAAGTGCTACATACGAATTTGCATCCCACTCTACCTTGAACTGTGAATAAACTGAAGCAAGCAAGACTGTGATTGAGCATCGGGGAGCTACATTTTTGTGGCTGGACTGCTGAAGTAAGATCTTCTCTCCGTTTATTTTCTCCCACCGGAGAAGTCCTCCCACTGTGCTCAGGGAGATATTCTATTAAAATAACCTGAAAGTCAGCAATGAGGCCTCACTCACTGTGGCTTAGGGAATTTTCAACCATTACAATTCCATTATTCTGGGTATAAATTGGGTTTTTACTGTCCAATGATGGTTTAAATGCTGTTTAACACACTTGACTGTCCTCAAGAGAATGCATCTTTGTAAAAAACGATGAGCACCTTTTGGAATTTTGAAAAGAAAATAGTCAAATTTAAAGGTGATATAGAGAAACTTGTATTATTCAGACAGATTAAACAACATGTCAACGTGGTCTGAAGTAAAAGAGCTCCCCAGTGATGGCAGCTCAATGCACCTTGAGGGCAAAAATGCTAAATCACTTTGGGGAAACGAAAAGGAAGCAGTGTGTGTTAAGAGGCAATCAAGGTATAATTGCATGGGCTCCATTAAATGAGTAGTCTTGCATTTTCTGACACTCTATTGACTGCTAGGAGGCGACTCAGCCGGAACATGTCGCATGCATAATAAACCATGCCAAACTGTGCGGCAGCAGAGAATACACCCTTTACCTCTTTATGCTAAACACCTTTCCACCTGAGAGAAGGGGAATGCAGGGAGGCTTGTTAAACATTTGCTACGTACCAGTGTTTCCTTTTATTTTGGAGGGGGGGGGCTCATTACTCTAAGTTTGTAGCCTGGGCAGCCACTTTCATGTAATCAACAACCCGGAGTCAGGAATGAGGCTGATTTTGTCCCAGCGGGGGCTCCTCATTTAGCAATAAAACTACTTGGTTAGGTTTAGGAAAAGATTGTGATTTGTGATTAAAAAAAAGTATGTTTCTCATGTAACTTTCGTAGTTGAGTATGTAGGTTACATAACAAAAGTGAAATGAGTCACAGGACACGAACAGCGGCCACCTGGGTGAAAGTCTGCGTTTGTTTGACCCACCTAGACCTTCTCCCTACGTGGATTTATATTACGTCACCGGACTTACTTTGAGGCAGCCCTGCACATCCTGGCTCACAATTGTGGATAATATACGCACCATAGGTATCAGTACAAACAGTGATGTCAACAGCCTGTTTAGAATAATAGAATTTGTAGAATGTTGATTAAAAGTGCTTCTTTTCCGTGGTTACATCAACATGGATTTAACCCGCCGAAAGTTGTGCTCATGTCACATGTCTAAATACACATTATGTGTATTATCAGCTACATAATTCGACTGTAGCTTACCGTAGCTTTAAGAACTGATGGTTCTACACGTACTATTACATTCACTTCCAAGTATAGTGTTTAACAGGCAGTCAAAGTTTAATATTTCAAGACAGCCATTGGATGATAAACTAATGCATTTAATGCTGCAGAAATTGAAATGTAAGTACCAAGCCTACTAGTGTATAATATATAAAATGAAACACTAAAGATCTATCTAAAGACAAGACACATTACTCACATGCCACATGTATGTTTGAAGAGGTAATGCCTGCTGTAATCATTTATGAGCAGGGGAAATAGATGGTGGGTTTTGTGTAGTCATGCTATCTGGGTACTGCCAGTGTAGAGACTCATAACTCTTACCGTGCACATATTGTATTGAGCCTGAGAAACGGATTGATTATTAAGAACAATCATGATAAAGAGTTCATGGGAAAACAATATTTCAGCTGCAAAACCGTCAACTCAGTAGTATTTCTTCAGAAAATGATAAAAGGGTTTCTAAAATGGAGCTGCCACCCACTATAAGCCCAGTTACTGCCATCAGTCTAAAGCCTGCAGACAGTTTCTGTGGGTTATTACTGCCGTATGACAGCCTATTATCTCTCTACGACAGACCATTACCTGCATAGAGGAGCTGGGTAATGAAATAGGCAGGAGGACGGAGAGAGGACAGTGTGCTATCAACAAATCAAACAGATGCTCGATGTGTCAGAGTAGACTCAGCCACAGCGCACTGGTCTCACAATAATGACGATCTTTACCCAAGTGGTGCATTCAGGAACGATACTCTGGGAAAAAAGACGACTAGTGTCAGTCAGCATGTGATTCTAATTAGAGCTGGATTTCTTCAGCCTGGACAAAAGAAATTGACTTTGCTGCATCTTGATTGATTAGATTTAGATTTATCTGTAACTTTGGCTAAGCAGAGTGGACGGAGCACCAACCCAGACAAACTGACTTTGGGTGTTAAAACCCTTTAGAGCCAACACGTTTAATCGATTATATCAATTAATAGAAGGACAGAAAACTATTCTGCAACTATTGTGATAACCGATTTGAGTCATTTATGTAAAACATTCTCTGTTTCCAGCTTTTAAACATAGTCATGTAAACTGACTATTATTGGGTTTTGGACAGTGACAAGTTCATTTAAGACTTCACTTTAGTTTTTAGGATATTGTGATGAGCCTTTTTTCTTACACTTTATAAATCAAAAAACTAATTTGAAAAAGAAATAGTCAGATCAATCAATAGTGAAAATGAACCCTCATATTGACATCGTCTCTCGTGATGGACCAGACCTCTAGAAGGCGTCCAACGTACGTTTCCTGTCTTCAGCCTTCATTCTCCCACGTCCAAACAAACCTAACAAAAACAGAAATAAGAAAAGCTGCAGAGCTTAAATAAAGTGAGATTGCTTTCTAAAATAGAAGAAAAAGCCTTTTCAAATCAACATGTTGCAAAAGCAAACATACCATCTTTTCCTGAATGCTCAGGTACTCCGTTTTTAGTATATCATTAGGTGCTAATTTATAGAAAGTTATTGACATTGTGAACATTTCATTATTGGAGCAAATCAAAGCAATTTCAGACCTGCGGCCAGCTATCTTTGAATGGCAGTAATCAGAGTGAGCAATCAGAAATCAGAGAAGCATTCTTTTGTGTTTCTGCATCCACGAGACCTTGAGGACTGTTTTCCCGCTTCTCGTCTTTTTTCATGATCTGGAGGTCTAGGGCACGGTGTGTATCGGAGGAATGCTTTAATATGAGGGACAACAGACCGTTAACAGTGGTGTGAAAACAGATACCCGTATATGTATGTGACCCGACAGAAACACTGTCAGACAAAGACTTGAGTTACATGGAGGTATTATATACGAGTATGATACTGGCATATCATCTGGCCTTTAAACTCAGATTTAAAGACCACAGCTAATCGATATATTTGTATCCCTATCTATATGTCATTATATAAATATTAGTGGTGTAACGGACCACTGTCGATCCGCACGTGTGGGCCGCGGATTAATTACACAGTTTAACGTTAACCATCACAGTGTGAAATAAAGATTTAATGACGGTCGTTATCCGCTGATATTCAGTAAAATATGCAATCAGGACATCGGCATTCATGCTTTTCAAGTTGCCGATCTCTGACAATGTTACATTGTTCAGTGAAAATAAGAATTGGGCGAGGGTACATTATAACGTTATCATGATGTGTTCAAACGTAATCTCGGAAAATGTAGTTTTGGTGATAAACTTTAATAAACATAGATGTTTGAAGGAGATGTTTTTACAAAAAAACAAATAGATATTAGAGAGGGAACTATAACCTGTTTACACTAGGTCTAAGCAGATTATAATATATCATTGAAACTCAGTGGCGGGCCGTGCATTTTATACCTGGGCCTTCACTGCTGTCCTGCAGCTGAAATACCACCTTACCAATATACATATTCGTATTAAACCGTTCGGTACGAGGCTCATGTAGGAGACAACGGTCTGTGTGACCTCTGAACTGGAACAAAAAAAACCACAACAAAAAACAGCTGGGGCTCCGCAAGTGTTCTGGGAGGCTACGCTAACTAGCTTAATGGGAAAACAACAGCAGCAACACGCATTCTGCTACACACTCAAGAGCCATTCAGATATTAGATGTAAAAAAACAAACGCAGTTGACTTACCAAATGCTGATCACTTAAAGACAAACTCCATCCTCCTTTCTTTGTTGACAAAGAGTTTCATCCCGGTTAAATCCCAACTCACAAATCCGTTTCTCGTCCTCCTTCAGCCAGTGAGTGTTAAAAAACCAAAGCTAGGTAAAAAACAATAAAATCTACAAAAGAAATCATAATTTCTTCCATATCTTTCAATTTGAACTCTTACTACTCCGACTAAGCCTCTGCTGTTAAGTTTTGTTTCACGATAGTCAAGTGCTCGCCCACTGACCAATCGCAGCACACGCTGCACCCCACTGCAGAGCTGCTCCTGGAAACTGAGCTGCACGTAATGCTGACATAGTTGTAGGCCAGCTAGCCGGCTCTGGCACATCAAAGAATACACCCAACATGTCAAACTAAAGATCTGATTGGTTGAAGACTATGACAATCAACAATATCGTCCCCATTCACTTAATTAAACTGCAAAGGGATTCACTTGTGAGTCTGCAGGCCTCGGGCCTCTCTTCTTACCTAGAGACACAAATCTGATTGGATAAAAGCTCTACTTAAAACAAGTTGCACTGAAAGCAGGGCAACTGAGGAAGACAGTAGCTGTGCAATGAGAAAATAATATAATTGGAAACATATTTTTACAAATTACAATACATGTAGTGTATTTAAGAGAAATTATTAAATTATAAAATAGCTATACATTTGTGATTCTGTTTAGGCCAGCAGAGAAGGCTTTGAAGGCCCTGACGGCCCACCACTGTTGAAACTACTATTGACAAGATTTGTTTTCATCAATGACAATATAATCTTTTATTTACTTTTTATGAAGAAAAAAAACACGATAAATGACTATAACAAAGTAAAAGTATAACATTTAGAATTTTGGATGGTTTACAGACTTCAAAGCTGTTGAAATGATTTTTGGGATGGAGGCAAAATAAAATAGTCTGGAGCCTTGTAGACCAGCTGCTAAAATCAAACAACAAAGGGGTCTGTATCTGCCAATATGGATCATCAATCATCAATGTGATCAGGGATCTGTAAAGGTTATATGTGCTCCCTTATTTCTATTGTGCTGATCCGATCTGTGATCCGAACCTTGACATATATATATATATACACACACACACACACACACACACACACACACACACACACACACACACACACACACACACACACACACAGAGTAAGCCAGTTGGAGCCAACACTGGCACGCCGATCAATAGAAAACTGAACAGCAATGGTGCTGAGATAAGGATTTGAAAGAACTGGCAACCCAACCAAAACGGCCCGAGTAGCAGTACAGCCTCCATCCATCTCTCTCCTCTTTTTCTGTCAGTCAGCAGCCTTCCCCCTTTTTCTCTTCATCTGTTCTTTCTGTCACTCATTTAGGCCCTTCACTCAACCAAGTGTCCATGCAGCTTCACCGCTTTCACTATACTAGAATTTATCAGTTTAACAACGGCCCCTCATGTGAAACAAGCGATTCTCAAAAAACTGGAGTATCCCGAGGGTTTTTTAGTAAAGCTCCAGTGGGCTCATAAACATGAAGAAGCTTTGAATTTTGATGTTTGGATTCCTTTGAAATGATCCCATATGGGGATAGCAAAACAGTGACTTTTCCCATGGTTAGAGCACGGTACCAACAAAGTCAGATACGGGGAAAATAGACCCTTTTACCCTCGTAGAAGGTTCTCAAATACTATACATGCTGTTAAACATATAGCTCCCATCTCTATTGTCTCCCCACATTGCATAAATAAATAAATATGGGACAAAATCCTGGGCCGCAGGGCGAGCAGGAATGGCTCTGATATTGATCAGGGCTGTTTGGTGGTGGGCTCCAACACCTAACGTCCAGGTGGAAAGTATATTTAATCAAGAACTCTACATTTTAATTTATTTGACTGTTGGACTAAACAACTCAACAGTATATAAAGCAGTTAAAATGATCTCCATGTAAATTGGCTACAATATAACAAAGTTGTTGACATTATGCATCAATGTTAATAGTAAAATAGAGTATAGTTATAAATAATGATATATATATATATATATATATATGTTATAATAATGACTCTGAAAGGGGTCATTCTGCATAATGGGTACTTCTAATACTTGAGAAGCAAGCCCACCATGCTGAAAGGCAGCAAACTACTGTGACCACAGGTGTTAACTTTAAGACAGACAATGGCAAATGCTAAAACATAGTGTAACAGCAGCACCAATGGTCATTAAGTCAGAGAACTGTCTCAGTGAGACAGTAGTCAGTTACACAGTAATATCTCTAAGCTAAAGGGTAGCTAACGGTACCCACCGTGAGCTACTGGTCACACCAGAGCGAGCAGGTTGTAGCAGCACGCGATGTTTTTATTACCTAAGAATTTAACTTTTGATTTGTAAAATAATGTAGTTTTTTTTCTATTTTCTCTTTCAGAAGTTAGCTACATTATAGCTTTAATTTCATTTCATTTGACTCATAATAGGTAGTATAATAGTTAACATAAAATGTTTAAACTTTTACGTGTAATGTGGAAGTATTTTAACAGCAATAAACTCCATGTGTATGTTTCCACCTCACGGTTTCCTCATGGGAAATGCCAAGCCTTGTTCCTCCCATGATGCTCTTGGTCAGCGTTAAAGTGATGAGAACTGACCATCAACGACAATAACACCGCTAGTGTCTACTATATGTTACCTCCTCAAACAGCTCCAGGCTGTAGGTGTTGTCGTCGTCCGCGAAGAAAACCACCCCGGCGTCCCGCTTGCTCCGGTGCTGCCGGAGCCATGTCAGAGCCACATTCCTCTGTTCGGTGGCGCGTGGCATCCCGGTGCGCTTGAACCTGCGGGGAGTGAACACGTGCAGGTGCGTGTACGGCACGCCGCACCGGGCCAAGAAGCGCGCCACCAGCTCCGTGCGCGTCGTCGAGTCCTCCACTACGATCCAGTGGAACCGGGGCACCTGGCGGAAGGCGTGTGCCAGACGGATCAGCTCCGCTTTCTGCACCGGTCGGGTGTAAGTTGGAGTGATGGCGTAGATGACCGGCAGAGCGGTCTGGTTCTGGGTACCACCCGTCCCCGGTGCGCCGGTCCGGGCCGCCCGCTGCGCCCTGCCGGTCCGGCCGGCTGCCGGAGCACGGATCGCCCTTTTACTGTCGATATCGATCATGATGATGACAATGAGGACCCAGGGCAGCAGGATGAAGAAGCGGCTGAAAAACACTGATTTCATGGCGAGGCTGAAGTTCCCGTGCCCTCTCTTCCACTCACTCCATCACAAACAGAGAGGCACCGGACGACGGACGCAACTCCAACAACCCTTCCTTCAAACCCCCGTGATTTTTATTCTTCACATTCAAACAATAAAAACAGACACCTTTAGTCCATTTGAAACTATGTAAAGCCGAAAAACCTTCCGCGGCGTTCCCCCTCTGTCCCGGCGGGACCGTTTCCCCGGAGTCCTCCCTCCTCCACCTCAACCTCCTCCCTCCTCTCGGATGGGACTTGAGCGTTTCTTCGTCGTCCTACCCTTCCTCCAGCTCACTCACTCGGAAGCCCCGTTAAATTCCCATGTTCTGCCCGTGCTCCCGCGCGTGTTTCCAGGGGAGAAAAACAAGCCGGAGCGGTCCTCCCTGCAGCGGGCGGTGCTAACCCCGCGATGTGCGCCGCCGAGGAGCATCACTTGGCGAGCACGGAGCGCTGCTCTTGAGTGTGTGAGGATAATAAGGCAGGAGGGGAGGAGCAGGTGCACAGCAGAGGAGGGGAGTCGGGATGGAGGAGAGAGAGAGAACCTGGGGGAGAGAGAGAGAGCGTGCGCAAGAGGAGAGAAAGAGAGGAGGAGGGGGGGTACTGGAGAGGAGGCCTTGTTATGTTGTGCGCATCAGTGTCCGCCGAGAATAAATCCAGCTGATAGAGAGGCATAGATACAAAGAGAGAGAGAGGGAGAGGGAGAGAGAGAGAGAGAGAGCGAGCGCCAAATCTCATGCTGTGTTTGTCCAGAAGAAATGATTAGGCTAAATATAAAGTAGGACTTGATATGAGGACTCGGGGACATGAAACCTCCAGGGGTCTTCAGGAGAGTTCCAGGGCTCGCAATGCTGATAACAAGAGAAACATTTCATTTCAGAAATCGACCAATTGCAAACTAACTTTTCACTCCCACCACCCATATTTGACCTCAAAGGCCATGTGCAGTTTATTCCAAACTCGAGACAATAAGTCAAAACCAACATCTTTTTAAAATGTCAAACATGTATAGAAAATAAATGGATCATAATATATGAGGTCCACAGGTCACTATGATTTATTTTAAGAAAAGTTAAAAAAAAAAAACTCTTATTACCTCTCAAATGTGAAGATTTTCTGTTGTAGTCTTATATGACAATAAAAATGAATGTCTTTGGGTTTTAAGGCATTTGTGTTTGAAAACAAGGACTCGAAGGCTTCACCTTGGGCTCCTGCAACGCACGATGGCCATTTTTCACTATTTTCTGACCGAGCAAATAACTGTGATTCTTTTAACCAAAGCTGTAGTAGCTAAGGGTTGCATGAGGACCTGAGGACATGAAAGACTTCTATAGAGTCAAACAAAAGAGGGGAAAGTGGTAATATGCGTAACTCAAAAAACTATGAATGCATAAAAAATGCATAAAGCCGGGGTCAGACGACACAATACAAGAGCCAGCAGGCATCTTGGGGACGAAAATCTGTGCTCCAAATGAAACGACAAAATACAGCTGACTCCATCCTTCCTCCCCTTTGTGTCATTACCACCATATTTACCGGCAGCCGACTTCTTGGGCGAGATTCATCTGACCAGATCTGGATCAAACAGGGGTCAGCGGTCTATTGCAGATCCATCTAGGGGTCCTCGAAACAGATAAAGAGCGGGGAGCTTTCCTGGCTGACTGCCGTTCTCTAGCTTATCATCGATGGTTAATTATGCACGCAACGCGGATCAAGAGATCTGTCGGGAGGGAAGAGAAGAGAAATCACTGAGCCGCGCTAATAGAGTCGGTTCACACCAAACTAATTGCAGGCAAACAAGCTCGTAATTTAACAGGATGAGAGCACCTTTGATTGTTTGGATTAGGTAGCAGGCCTGGGAGAGCTGATGTTTTTACGGAGGGCGGTGGAGACCGGCAGTACTTTTAAGCGCTATGTTTGGCACCTCGAGACCCGTCCTCAAGCAAAATTACTTTCGGGGGCTTAATCAATCTCGTGCTCAATGATTTGGGTGAAATCCCTAGTAATGGGCTTACTCAAAGATAAATCACTTTTAAAGGACTGATGTGATGATAGCAAATGGTTTACCAGGCTCGATTCCAATATTAGATTGCCATGCTTTAACAACCTTGATTGCGTGTTCTTCCATCTGTTCACACGCTATTCGGAAATGAAGATGACTCATCAAGCAAAATTTAATTTTTAATGAGGTTATTTTGATTGAAATTGCTGCTGATAGTTAGTCGCTAACACGGGGGAAGGACAGCGTTTTTTTATTTCATGTAGGACATCGAAAACAACATGATACATCTCATGGCGCGTATACTCTAAGGAATGGGAAATCTTGTATTGAATTAAATAACACTATAGTGTGTAATCAAGTGTTTTGAAATGCGAGTCGTTTCTTTTGGAAGCGCATTGAGAGTGAGAAGTCTCAGCCAAGCATTATCACTCCCAAGGAAGGGAACCAGTGGGCCTATATGAGGAATTATGACACTCTATGGCAGGTGTGTCAAACTCATTTTCACTCCGGGCAACATCCGCATTATGGTTTCCCTCAAAGGGCCGGTTGTAACTGTAAGACTGTATAAATCTAACTACTCCCTAACATATTGTTAAATAACTGTCTCTGCATTTGATTAGAAAATAACAAAGACAAATATCATCAAGCACAAGTTATTACATTAACTTTGTTCAAAGCTGTTTTTGTCACCTCTCTGCATCACTAATATCCCTTCTCGTCGTCGTCCCGTGCATGGCAGCTATAAAATCCAAGAGCTCCTCACTGGCGGTCCAGTCTGCCTTCAGCCTCTCATGAACATTGATAGATGCGCTGTATCCATGTTGTCTGTGCTTTCATCAACAGCCAATGAAAAATACAAGTAACTGCTCGTCTCTTCGCCTATAGCCATGTTGTCAGATTGCCTGCTAGTTCCTGAACTCGGTCTGTGATGGTGTTTGGTCTGTATCTGGTCGGAGCAGACCAGCTCACCTTTAGCATGCTGCTTCAATGCACCCTGTGAAAAAACACTTTTGCTTTCACAGATGAGACCAGTATTCGTGTCCTGTGTGAAACCAAAAGTTATTTACGTTTCCGCTTACATGACGTACTCCGGGAAGAGGACCTGCTCCCTATATGAAGGGCTAATTCTAAGCTAACAAACACACAAATATTCTTAGTTTCAGGTGATTAAAAGGCGAATGAAAACATAGTCTATCTTATTCCATTTCTGCAAATACATCCTCCTACATCCCATACACTCTTCCTTTAAGAGAAACATTGGTTTAGATACTCGATTTGCAACACTTCACTAGTTTTTGTGGGGCCACGGTACAATAAAAAAATAAAATACTTACTTCTCCTTTACATGCCGCATGCTGTCAGAGGTTGCACTCATTATGTCAGTCCGGTGTCAGGTCATGAGTTCTTTCCTGATCCATCAATCTTTGTAAAAAATCTCCCTCTGGCATGCTGTCACACCTGTCAATCACTTGTCAAACTGCCTCGTCAGTCACCTGTCTTGTCACATTACAAACGCTGTTTCATCCATTGGATGTGTGTGTGTGTGTGTGTGTGTGTGTGTGTAAGTGCGTCAATGACTGCAGATACAGTATGTACTCTGAACAACAGCTATCAAACAAATGACCTTAGCTTGTCGTTCATTCTCACAGCTGTCATCTTTGTGGATGAATGGAATAGACGTTATTCTCTACTATATGTTTAAGGATGCATTCATTGATTGTGACGTCACCTATTGGTTTGTGGACTGCCGTTATGAAGCCTTGAGTTCGGCGATATAAAGCATACCCTGCCTTATGGTCTGTTTGACTATAAATGGGACCATCATTTACTGAATGAACATCATGCCGTATTGAAGAAGACTTGAAACTAGTGATTGAGACCATAAACTCAATGTTTATTACTGAGGTAATGAATCAAGTGAGAAGTAGGGTCATCTTCTCATAGACTTCGATACAATCAGACTTCTTTTTGCAACCAGAGGAGTCGCCCCCTGCTGGTCAGTAGAGAGAATGCAAGTATTAAGACACTTCCGCATTGGCTTCACTTGGAAGAACCAGAGGTTGCCGCCTCGGTGGGACGAGCATGGTGCAGCATCAGTGACGCTTGGTGCTCAAACGTAGTCAAAGTTGACAATGTTTCCCTGATGTCCAATTTCTTATGTTAAGTTGCAGACCATATTATCTGCCCAGCAGAATCATCAGTGCTGTTGTTTACATTCCTCCTGATGTAAATTAAAAAATGTTCTTGTGTAAAGGGACGCCAGCTGCATTTCATTGTGCAACCCTGCTGTGCAATAAATATATAATACAATTTCGCAAAAGCAGCAAAAGAACGTGTAACATATAAAACGTGTAATTAATAGAACAAATGTGGCAACAAGCTATCACTAAGACAAGTATTTTTTAAAGGGCAAGCATGTAACGTTTTGGGTAATCTACAAGCAGATTGATGAAGATATTTGCTCAGGGTATAAATGCAAATAATGAGAACAAATTAATTGGATTGAATGGATTGAAAGGCTCCATGGAGTTAAGGGAACCAGTAGAGTCTCTGTGGTTTTGTCACATAGAGCAACACCTTTAACTTTACATCTTATATCACTGATTCAGTGGTAATATAACAATACAGAGTAGTTTTGACTTAAATATTGAGTTCGTTCTGCAGTTTGCAAACTTATACTTCGCTTTAAGCTTTGAAAAAGCTGTTGTTTATGTCAGCCATTTTTTCTATTTCTGCCTCCAGAGCAGCTCTGACAAATGTTTGTACAGCTAAAACTCCAATCTGCTCGGCATTACCCGGGCACTTTGTCAAAGTGTGATAGCAGTGGATGTAGTCCCCCCCCCCCCCCCCCCACACACACACATTTTAAGGTAATCCAGTCTATTATTCTGTCACCACTTCGATGCATACACCAGCTCCCTGCATGCGATTAACAGCATCACCAGTGAAGTCAACCTGGGTCAGGGGTTGGCAACCTGCGGCTCTTCAGCCCCTCTGTTGCGGCTCCCTGAGTCTACATCCACACGAATACGTTTTCGTTTTAAACGATCTCCGTCCACACGGCGTTTCAGCATCGTTTTCTAAATTATCTCCGTCCAGACTTGAACGCCTGAAATCGAATATCACGTGAATATTCACGTACACTGGGCCTGCGGGTGGTTGCCGGTGTAAACAGGAAGTAGATTAGTTGCTCAAAGCCGCTAACGTGACTTCAGACGGCCGCTCCGTAGGTCTGATAACGCCGCTGGGCACGCTGCTCGCTAATCGCTCCAATAACAGCTGCTTCCTCCGTCATAATGCAGACTTTAACTGGACAACAGCTGCTAGTAAAGACAACAAGGTCAGTAATACCTGAACTTAAATAAAAATGTTTTTATATTTTGTCAACTAATGTGCTACACATCCTATTACGCCGGTCAAGCGTCTTCCCTGCAGGTGGCTAATCATGATTTCAGACCCCCGCCCTCAGTAAACTATCAATGGATAAATCCAAAAAAAGAAAAGTCACGGAGGAAAATAGAGAGTTTAATTCTGCTTGGACGTATTCATTTGCTTTCACTGCCAACGATGCTGGCTTACCTGTATGCTTGATATGTACAAAAAATGTAATATTGAATGTCACTTCCAGAACAAACACACAGCATGTGCTGAAAGTATCACGCTGGAGATGAGTGAAAAAGAGCGATTCATCAACTGCTGCAGCAAACTGAGCAATTTTTCTCCCCTTCATAAGAGTTTGATATTGTTATAACAGGTAAAATTGCAATAAAATGTCAAGAATTGTCTTTATTCTTGTTCTATATTTTCATAAATACATATATATAATATACAATATACAATATATAATATAACGATATATAAAACTTTATAAGCTGTGATATCAAATAGCTTTTGCGCTCCAGACAAATTTTATTTGGTGGAAAATAGGGCCAAATGGCTCTTTGGATAGTAAAGGTTGCCGAACCCTGACCTGGGTGAATGTGTTTTCCAACACTAATACTATTTGACACAGACTTGAGTCAGCTGCCTGTCATTGGTATGAGGTTGGATTCTGGGATGCTGTTGATTTGACCCTGAAGGCTTGGCCTGGCATGTGACATCATGTCAAACGGGCCACGCAGTGTGGTGACATGCGGCCTGCAAGTGGCAGAGTGCCGCTAGACCAGTCTTTCCCAAACACTGGGTCAGGACCATAGACTGGATATAAGAAGTGAAAGTAGTCATAGTGACGTTGGTTTGTGGACTGCCGTTATGAAGCCTTATGGGGTCAGATCAGTCTCAATAATTGCAAATGCACACAGAAAGACTCACAAATGCACACAGAACAATTCACAAATACATTCCAATGCACAAATAAATAAATTACGATTTATATAAATGTAAAAAAAAATCACTAATATATTTCTGCATTTGTATGTATTTGTTTGTGGATTTGTATGTATTTGTATGTGGATTTGTATGGATTTATTTGTGGATCGCACTGCATTTATTTGTAAATCGCTTCACATTTTGTGGGTTTTATGAGACTCCCCTGACGTCGCTGGATTCACAAATGCGTTTTTTTCAACATAGACCTATCTGTAGCCAATCAGATGTCAGCCTCATTATCAACCAATCACATGAGCGCAGCTCCCCCCTCCCCTCCCCACGAGACTGCCAGCTTTGTTGAATCAGGAAATAAATACTGTAGCCGTCTGTGTTCACCCAGAGCTCTATGACAAACGCATTCTGCCAGTAGAAATCGATCCTGCGCTTATAAACAGGACACAGAACACAGTTTGTTAAAGAGGTAACAGGCTACAGAGAGAAAACACAAGTGTCTTTATTAGTTATTCATATTATTAGTTACTATTATTAAGTACAATCGTCATGTGAGCTGACACAAACTCCTCAAAAGTCTCACCAGCTGTTAAGCCCAACTGACAGCTGTGATCAGAGCTGCCGTCATCAGAAACAGACGTTGCTTCACGTGACACTTTAGAGGAAAGGACGTCTCATGTCTCTTAAAATATATTTCCTCGTTTCCTCTCTCCTCGCATGGTTTCCTTGCGTCTCTTCATGCATCCCTGGTGGATTTAAAGGTAAGGCCTGTTGTGAATTGAGTGAAGATGGTTTGTAATTTTTAAAAAGTGCATGGGTCCCCAGAAAAAAGAGTTTGGGACACACTGATCCGGAGAACGAAGAGTGGGACTTACAGCCTCTCGGTCATCCACCTCTCACATTTACATATAATGCAGTTTGTCATATTTGTTGTACAACAACAAACAAAAACGTACAGCTAAGCTATGACTACACATTGAAAGGACCATGTCATGTATTATTTGGATTTCAATTTTTACCTTAAGTTTTAAATAGATTTCAGAGACATGTGCACTCCCAATAGGGATGGAACTCCTGAAAAATTCACACACATTCACAGCACAGTACCAATACTGTAGGATGACAGAGGAGATGGAGAGAGAATAAGTCAATGCCAAGAGCTGGGATTGAAAAAAACAATGACATAGAAGAGAAGCTGAATGTCCGTGTGTGTGTGTGTGTGTGTGTGTGTGTGTGTGTGTGTGTGTAGAGCTACTGTATCACCCTGAGGGCACCTCACTGTCATTCCTTCAAATACAGCTGAGCTAGAAGTTATAGAGTATAAAGGAGTAAGAGAAAGCATCGCTGGTGGGGAGACTAGAAGAGGGAAAAATGGGAAAGAGTGAATGAATGAAAGCAGGTAAGACAGGAGGAGAGAGAGAGAGAGGGGGAAAGGCCAAATGAATGAAGAGAGAAAAGGGGGAGAAAGATTGATGTTTACTGGTGGAGAAACATCCTGCAGTGTTTGGAGTCAGAAGAGTCGAAGAAATGCCACAACCAACTAGCTGGAGCACACCGGCCCCCGATGTGCACATAAATCACGGCCGGAAATGCAATTATATGATAATGCACAGTACAATTCAATTCGGGGGGGGGGGGGACAATTCAAATCCGCTTTAAAAATGGCAACCCGATCACAACGCATTTGTCAACACCGTAGCATTAGCATAGAAATAAGTTTCTGTCCAGCACTTCTAAATGCATTTTGCACCGGGATGAAAAGACACTCAAGAGGCGCCGCTTGACATTTGGTGGCATTGGTAGTAAAAAAAATCAAGAGTTACAATGGATTTAACTAAATTCTTAGCTTCCCAATGCTGACAGAATTCAAAAATCACTTTTCAAAGTCTTATATATTTGGGTGCTAATAACAGATGCTGATATTTAATGTCTTTACTTTTGACACTCGAACCAATGGTTGTCACCATCTTGGTTTTTTGCAACCAGTGAACAGAAGTGACCATATTTGGGCTGCGGATGAGTGACGTAGAGACGCCATACATGGTTCTAGTAGCAGCACAGTAAGCTTGCCTGTTAAGCATACTCTGCTTTATGGTCTGTTTGACTCTAAATGGACCATCATTTACTAAATGAACATCATGCTGTGATGAAGAAGACTTGAAACTAGAGATTGAGACCATAAACTCATGATTACAATGTTTACTGAGGTAATAAATCAAGAGAGAAGTAGAGTCATTTTCTCATAGACTTCTATACAATCTGACATCTCCTTGGTACCAGAGGTTCTTGCTGGCCATTAGAGAGAATGCAAGTTAAGGGCACTTCCACATTGGCTTCACTTTTCAGAATAGGAGGTTGCCGCCTGCTTAAAGCCTTACAAAATGGAATTTGATGTAATCTTGAATCCTGCTGCCGTGCAAGGCAAGTTTTAAACTGG
Organism: Pholis gunnellus; assembly: GCF_910591455.1. Taxonomy (NCBI): domain Eukaryota; kingdom Metazoa; phylum Chordata; class Actinopteri; order Perciformes; family Pholidae; genus Pholis; species Pholis gunnellus. The sequence continues at coordinate 4,520,689 of NC_136538.1, read as the reverse complement.
GTTTTATTTCAACGCTCTGACCATCTTTTCATTCAGTCCAAAGCAAGCAAAGGCAGCAAGTGTGCGTTCAAATTAGTTCACAAATAGAATAAAGTGGCACACCACCAAAGCAATCAATGCCTGTAGAGGTGTACATTTGACCAAATTGTAATTGCTGACGGGTCTCAGCCATAGAATGTCCTCAGTGCAGGAATGAACAAGAAGCAGCAGGCTCAAACGCTTCAGCAATAACATGAATAACATCTTAATCTCTATAGGCGCTGATTGCTTTGGTGGTGTGCCACAATTTCTATCAGTTAAGAGAAAATCTAATTCAGGCTATGTGTGTTTTACAATGACTTAGCCAATAATAGAAACCCATGCATGTCATGATTAATGGAACTGTCATGAAACAAACCCTACATCTGTGATGCTTGCCGAGTTGCAATTAAGTTCAGCTTTTGTTCACACTGTCAGAGAGGCGACGCCTTTCATTATGGTGCTGTTCTTTTGGACTGTATTTTATTGAATTGCAGTCCAATAACTACAACCATAATGATGGCCATGGACTTTAATCAGTTCCTCTCTGACACAATGTCAAGAACACACAAGTATCACGGAGGTAGAATATAAATCAGGACCAGTTTATTAGGATTACGGTGTAGAAGAGATTTTTTTGTAAACTGTTGGGTGAATTCACAAAAAGGATTAATCATACATTTTCTGCAGAATTGGCCCCTTTTAAATGTAAATGAGCCTCATTGCAAAAATAGTCCAGTTTGCAAAGATCATAGCATAGATCAGTGGTTCTCAACCTTTTTTCAGCCAAGTACCCCCTGTGAAATATTTGTTCAGCCAAGTACCCCCTAACCAGCGCAAAGCATTTTTGGTTGAAAAAAAGATCATCAGTGTCTGATTTATTAAACTGTCAACACTGAAGATTGCATTGTTTAGTTCAGGGGTCGGACACCTTTTCTATTCTCCACCAAATCAAATTCGTCTGGAGCCGCAAAAGCTATTTGATATCACAGCTTATAAAGTTTTATATATAGTTATATTATATATACAATTCAGTCAGGAACACTCTCGTTATAGATTTTTACCATTTATTGCAACAAATGGAATACAGTTAAACTTGGCGATAATGGCTCCGCTCTTTGAATGCTCCCCGGATTAGCCAGCAGCTACTGAGCTAAGACCGGGAGCACGAGCAATAACCCCCCTGGTTTTACAGGACAGAGGTACATTTTTTTTTAAATACATTTCAAACATTTGCCAGAAGATGAACTAACAAAGAGGTGGAGGCTGGGGTGGAGGAGGCGAAGCTTCGCCAGCAGTGTGGTCTGTAGCAGCGTAGATGTAGAATGAATCAGTGAGAAGGAAGCCATATTTAAATAAACCTCCGTGAAGTGAGAGTGGGCTGTGATTGGTGCGTGGCCGATCGGAAGCTATGATTCAATCGGCTGGCTGTCAGCTGGTTACAGCTGGGGCGTATAACTTCCGTGTCCTGCATGAATTTACGCAAGCTTCATAAAATATAGTTTGTTGTATATGAAATTATAGAACAAGAATAAAGACACGTCTTGACACTTGATTGCTATTTTACCTGTTAGAACAATATCAAACTCTTATGAAGAGGAGAGTTTGCTGCAGCAGTTGAGGAATCGCTCTTTTTCGCTCATCTCCAGCGTGATACTTTCCAGCTAATTTTGTGTGCTTGTTCTGGAAGCGTCTTTCAACATTTCATTTTTTGTTGTTTGCAAATTTCTCGCCACATATCAAGCATACAGGTAAGCCAGCATCGTTTGCAGTGAAAGCAAATTAATACGTCCACGCAGAATTAAACTCTCTATTTTCCGCCGTGACTTTTCTGTCTTTGGATTTATCCATTGATTTTTTACCGAGGGCGGGGCTCTGCCGATCATGATTATTTAGTGTTAGGGACTGATGACAGCGATGGTAGATGCAAGTGGCGAATCGCGTAGTGCGGCAGTTTTTGAATAAATTACTATTTTGCTCGAGAGGATTCGAATCCAGGTTGATGCGATCTTTCCATAAATATATTCTTTTCAATGTATTTCTTTATACGTGGCTGTGATGTAGTGCTCACTTATACAATCGTAATCCTTATATATATATATGAGATGTGGGTTTTATCTCCAGCAATATGTTTGTGAATGTGTGACGAACAGAGGCAGAAAACAGCTGCTGCTGTTACGCGAACACAACACAGGGAAGGGAAACCAGTAGGTTTGAAACCAGTAACACCGGCACCCACTGCATGCCCAGTGTAAGTGAATAGTCACGTGATATTTATTAAATAACTATTTTTCAAGGATTTTTGAATGGATGCTAATTTTAAATCTATTTAAAAAAAATCTCATTTACACCCTGGAGTGCCTTACCCCATTTGAGAACCACTGGCATAGATAATAGCCACACCAGTGACAGTGATATTATTGTGTGTATACATATATATATCATATTATAGAAACAGTCTGAAGGAGTACTGACAGACCAGCCCAGTATCATGGCAGATCGTAAAATAGCAATCTATTGGTTTTGTGTAGCCTAAATGGACACAACTTGTCTAGGTTTTCTTTCTGTGTCGCTCAGGACAAAAACAATGCCAGTGGAAGTTTAATTAGGATCCTTTTTCGTAGTGAAACGCACAAATTAAATGCATGTGGTGTATGGATACAACAAACAAAAGACTTTCAACCATGAAACCGATGTTCGACATCGCGTTGCGGCTTTATGGTTGTGGATCTGTTGCCTAAATATTCGTGACATTTTTATTAAACCTAACAATGTGGTTTTGATGCCTAAACCTAACTATACTTAGTTATTTTAAGCGCAACCATGATTTTCATTTGTCGTCAGATGGCGCACATATTCACATTCATGTGGCAGCCATTTGGTTTTAGTCGTTGCCAGGTATGTAAATGACACCGCTATTTATTGTGGTCCCTTTTTAGCGCCAGATCCAATTCTCATATGTATCCCAAAAGGGCACCAGCAGCCTCTAATGTGTGCAGCTGTAATCTGTGTGGGGCTGAAACACTTTTAAAAAAACAATAGTGTCAGAGACAAAGGACATGACCGGATATGCAGCAATAGCAACACCAGCATTATCAGTGTGGGTGAGTATGTGCTACATGTAGCAATGCTACTAGTTTAACGACATTTCCCAATAGCGGGTGGATATTGCTATTTTTAAAAACATGTAATGTTTCCAGATAGGCTACTAAGTTCATGGATTTCTTTGTAGTTGTTTTGCGTTTCCTTGTATTAATTTTTGTGTTTCTTTGTAGTAGTTCTGCATTTCTTTGTGGCTGTTTTGTGTTTCTTTGTAGTTTTGAGTTTCTTGGAATGTCTTTGTGGTCATTTAGTGTCCCTTTGTTGTTGTTTTGTGTCTCTCTCTGGTCAGTTTTCACCTTTTAGTGGCTGTTTTGTGTCTGTGTGGTCGTTCTGTGTCCCTGTGATTGTTTTTTTTTCTATGTGGCCATTTTGTGTCTTTCTGTGGTTGTTCTTTTTTTGTATTTGTATGTGCCTCTTTGCATCTCTTTGCGATCATTTTCAGTCTCTTTGTGGTCTCTTTGAGTCTCTTTGAAGTCATCTTGTGTTGATTAGGAGTCGTTTTGTGTCTCTTTATGCTCAGTTTGCATCTTTTAGTAGTTGTTGGTCATTTAGTTTGTTTGTGGTTTTTTTGCGTCCCTTTGTAGACATTTAGACATTATGACAAGAAATAATAACAGTCACTTCAAAAAGCTCTGGACCAGGGGCCACCGGACCACTTCGACCTGAGCCCTTCAGTAATCCATACATGCTAAACTCTGCCGTTATGCTGCTAAACCCGAACATTTCAAACCCTTACTACTAACTAAGGATTCTTTAAATGTGCTTTCAGTGGTCACATTGTGTCAGCAGGGGCCACAGTTAATGCTTCCCTGATCAGCAGGATAATACAGGAGGTGAACCATGGGCTGCCTCCTTTAGAGGCCACTCCCACAAAACATCTTGCAATTCAATCATGTCAGTGTTAAAACAGCTTAAAGAAATTCAGACAATTTCTCAGTTCCGTTTTTGGATATCAGCAGACGGAATCACTGCAGATTTTTCTATTATCTGTCAATGCGATACCTTAATGTGGTTGATACAGTCGCGTTTCTGGTTAAAATAATACCTTTGACCATTTGGTTGAACGCTGAACAATATCAGCCCTTGTGAGAAAGGCCATGAAGAGTAAAATTGCTTCTTCTGTGTTCCCAGCAACCTGACAGTGTACTGAATTTATTCTCTGCTTCTAAAAATGAAAGCTCTGAAAGAAAAACACTTTTTTGTGCTTCCTTTCTTACCAGACAGACTGGAAGAAAACGCAATACAAGACTTTCTCTCACCGCCTCCCCTGTTTATCAATTTCTCTCTTTCTTTTCCTGCTTGTGTTTCTTTTCTTTTTTTTTGGGTCACCATGTTCCCCCTCCCATTCTGCCCCCCCTCCTCCTTTTAAATTTAATTTACCATTTATCTCTCTGCCTCGCTCTCTCTTTTGAAGAGCGCTGAGGCCATCTAAGCTGATTTGTTTGCGAAAACAGTTCGAGGGGACAATACAGTACAGAAATACAGTCACACACACACACTGCATTCAGTTTAGACCCATGTTAAAAAGTCCAGCAACAGCTGCAAGGACATTGATTTGGGGTGACTGACATTGACAGTATAACTCTTAGGAGTCTTTTAAAGTATACATATCTGAGCCCTGCATATGCTAATGAAGGAAGCAAAATCTCACCCTCCCTCGATTCATCTCTCAGACACACCAAGCAGCTACTGCTTACTTACTACTTATACTTTTCTTCGTGAATACACCCTCAGCTGGCTCGCAGCCCAGCCTCTTTCTTTGTGTGCAACACAGGGTTGGACTCGGAAACGAAATGCTCTATACCTCACGCAGGCCGTGCAGTGACATTGATGGCTGCAGCTCTGCCAGCACATTTGTCGAGCGAGGACGGGCAAAGTCTCTCGAGCGTGCCCAGCAACCAAATAAACTGCTGTTTGACTAACCTTGAATTACTGGCAATATCTGGGCGCCATTAGCATAACAGAGGAGACCTTCTCTGTAGAAACACAGTGTCAATGTAAAGTCTGAACGCCGTGCGTGCGTGAGATGTTAACTAAAAGTTGGTGTATCTTTTAGTCAGTTGCCGATCCGTTTGCTCAATGACATTTTGGTTCTGGGACAAGAAAGGAGAAAGCTAACCAGGCGGTAATCTCCGGTTCTGATAGGTAAAGCCAATGCATAAGTGTCTTAAACCTTCATTCTCTCTAATGGCCAGCAGGGCGCGACTCCTCTGGTTGCAAATAGAAGTCTGATTGTATAGAAGTCTATGAGAAAATGACTCTACTTCTCTCTTGATTTATTACCTCAGTAAACATTGTAAACATGAGTTCATGGTCTCAATCGCTAGTTCCAACTCTTCTTAAATACAGGATGATGTTCATTAGTAAATGATGGTCCATTTAGAGTCAAATAGACCATAAAGCAGGGTATGCTTTAGGGCGGGGCTGCCTTGTGATTGACAGGTCGCTACCAGAGCCGTTTACATGGCATCTCTACCACGGCATCACTTCTCGGCTATCCAAATAGGGTCACTTCCGTTCTAACCATATCTTGCAAAAATAAACAAGACGGTCAAAATGTCGCACTCCACAAACCAATGGGTGCCGTCACAATGACTACGTCCATTACATTACCATACAGTACATGCCAAGAGCCACTATATCGGTTAATGGCAGAGGTGGTACAAAGTCAATGTTTTGCATTTCACAAGTCTGGTGAAGTCTTGACTATGAAGTTCTGTAGTTTTTATAATGTGTAGTTATTCACACTATTTCACTTGCTTGTCTGGACAATAAATAATAATAATCGTTGGGCCTGGGGACGATACAAAGTTGTTCTTAGTAAAAAAGGTCTAAGTCCAAGCAAAGTCACGAGTCATTGGTGTGAAGTCGAGTTTCAAGTCTTAAGTCATCCGATTCGAAGAGAAAGCCTATTAACTCTATCTCTTTAATGAAACAATGATCTCAGACACAAAACAGAAGCAAAATGACTTATTGATATCCTATTTATTGAGAAGGGGAAAAAAAAGTTGGGATTTCTTTAGAGCAATGTATATTGCCGGTTCATATTAATAACACTTGCAGGAGTCAAGTGGTTTGGTCTTCGACAATGAGACGCAACACTGTGGCCAAATCTAAAGCAAGTGCAAAAGGGCTGATATTTAAGTAAATGTGAGCAGGAAAAGCAACGTGTGATGACTCTTTATTGAAACTTTTACAATGGCTATGTCACTGTGGTGGTGGGCGTGGTTGGGCTCAGCTGCGGAGGCGACAGAGTGGGGGAGTGGTTCAAGTATAGATGGCGGGTGCGCTCGGAGGCACAGCAGGAGAGCGCATGACGAGGCCAGCTTGAACAATAGTGAAATAAAGAACCATTGAGAAACTCTATTTGAGTGTACTGTTCGTCATTGTGCTGAGGGAAACCCACGGGGTAACAGAAGCCTGTTACAGTCGCTATTTAACAAAATGTGTGTTAATAATTTCTTCTACTTACTTCCTTGTTAGTCACATCTTTAAAAACGTGTTGCCCATCCGGAATCCAGTGTGTTTTTGAGGGAGTTGGGGGAGATTGGCTCTGGGGTACGAGTAGATGGACCCACAAGGGGCTTAGTACAATAGACTGTATACAGTATAAGATGTGAATATAGTCATTGTGACATCACCCATTGGTTTGTGGACTGCCGTTTTGAAGCCTTGAGTTGGCGATTTTGCCATCACCATCTCGAAATACGGCTGTTGCCATGTGGTTTTTTGATGCAACCAATGAACAGAAGTTACCATATTTGGAATGCGGAGAAGTGACGTTTCTCATAGACTTCCATACAATCGGACTACTTTTTGCCACCAGGAGGAGTCGCCCCCTGCTGGTCAGTACAGATAACACAAGTCGTAAGACACTTCCGCTTCACTCGGCAGAACCGGAGGTTGCCTGGCTGAGTACAACACAGGGCCTGTCACTCACAGTTACGTTGCTGCAGAGGTTTTGGGCTGTGTTTGAAGAGTCGGCATGAGAAGCGTGAAGCTGGACCTGACGCATTTGCTTCTACAGATTTGATCCACACCGGTGGCTACTTAGTACAAAGGCCTCTTTTAGAATGTGCCTGGCTAAAGATAAAACTCTGGTGGGGACACGTATTTTAAGTGAGGGGGGTTTTGGGGGAGGACCCCCAGAAAATGTTAAGGCGTCAAACACTCAATTTCCTGCATTCTGGTGATTTTTTTCTGTATATTATAAAAATATAATGGAACATAATGCAGTAACGCTCTCAAGCATTCTTGATATGTTCCGTGCCCCAATCCTCTTGTCCCCTGTTTGGTTTACTGCCTCTGAAAGAGTGTAATATGTATCACCTATCACCTTACAGCTGTCTGTATGTCTCACCCGGAGACCTCGGAGTAATCCATCTTCACTCCCAACACCTGCCATTCTATCTGAGCTGTAAAGCCGCTCAGTAAGTCCGACTTATCAGTTTAATATTCTAATTCAAATATTAAACTAGAAGGCTTTTTTTTCATTTAAAATTGGAATAATGACACCGAAACTGGGCGTCTATTTCAACTGCACACTATGAGATGATTGCCATGGGAAAACTGAATCAATGGATTCCATTACTCCACTACTTATTATTTTTATTATATGTATACATATATATATATATATATATATACATATATATAACTGTAACTTGAAGGATATAAGTTTTGCTGCACTTAAACAATTTCTTTTTAACATCCCAAATATCTATATAATCTACATTTGATGGTATGAAATTGATCAAGGAATTGTTGGATGTATTGATTAAACAAACATAGGCCGGTGGCTGGTCCTCATTTGCCTCCAGTTCATCTTTTCAGCCATTGCGGACAAGCGATTTATCACGGGGGCGGCGTTCACGCCCATAGCCTTTAGTGTCTGTAAACAGGTCAGTGTGGACGGCAGCCTCATCTGTTACACTGACACTTAGTCGCTCGCCGCGCGCCAGACTGTCGGCCTGAGGGATCAGCTGCAACTTAAGAAGCTCCGGGGGAATAGCAAACGGGTGGGGGAAATGTGACAGAATGTGAATGTTGGAGTAGGAGTGAGCGTGGAGTGGTTGGAAGGAAGTTGCCGGAACACAAGTTTTTCAGCAGTGCTTTGCGTCACACACACCTAAACGACTTGACGCGGAGTTTCCCAGATCATGACACTCGTTTGTGATGATTTCTGCATGATGATGATGGTTCAGGACAGGTGTCGCTCAGTAGAGCAAAGACTCTTGCTTTATTCTTCCCTCCTCATCGTCCCAAAACCATAAATCATCTGGTTGTCAGAATCAGACAGGAACAAGTTGAATTTATTCTAAAATACGAGTAACTCTTACTCATGTTTTTAACTTATTGAATGTCTCTTTTTTATGTCAGTTAATACTGTCATCTTGACAATGGGACCGATCTGTTCATTTCATTTTTGATTTTTCTATTTAATTCCTGTTTAAATCTTGATCAGTTTGTTGCAGGTTTAGCAAGGTTTACGCTAGAATTGTAATTCCTGTTCATTTTGAAGATTTTGTTTTACTAAGATTCTGGTTCACGATTTCTTATTTTAATGACAGATAATCATTCGGTCAATTTATTTCTATGTATTCGTTTGTTACATTTTGTTTTACAAAGTTAGGAAAGCAATGCCGGTACCCAAAGCCCAGGTATTGCTATCGGCGCATCCCTCGTACATACACAACATATCAACATACATGTTAGTAATACAATTTAAAATTGTGTTGGTAATAAAGCATCAAGCAAGTACATTTTTTAACCAGTTTGACAAAACAATCATAGCTCACCGTCGCCTTACTCGCTTTTTCGTGGAGCTTTCAACCGTAACACAAGCTATTAGAGGATGTTGTTTACTCAGTTGCCAGGGTGATGGGGGGGATGCTTACACAGACGAGAAGTCCTAAAAAATGACAATTGATGAAATCATGACAGCTACTGAGGTAGGTTGAGTCGTATTTGACTGTTGACTTGTTCAGGTCTTTTCCTTGAAAATCCTTAATTGTGCTCTGACCCGGTGGGTTGGATGTACACTGGCTGACCTATGTCCCGCGCTCACATGGCGTGTGACAGGCGTGACATGGGGACATCGTGACGTTTGGCGTGAGAGGGTCCAACATGTATTACAGAGGCCATTTTTCAAGCGTCATAACCTTGAGTGTGTTTGGTTTGGTGAACGAGTGGGCGGAGGAACAATGCAACAGGAGCTGCTGTCCACCCAGAGTGGGAGGTTGATTTATTTGAAGCGGTATGCAGAACAGCAGACTGCAGAGAGTCTGGGGAATGACGTTCAGTTCGATCTGTTTTACTCAGCGTTAATATGGTCTTCTGACCACCTGTCTGCTGTCCTTTTGTAGAAGGACACTGATAGGCCGGGATGGATTCATTTTTGTTTCAGGTTGCCAATTAACTACTGTGTCTGCCGCTGTATCGGGCGGGGGGAGGGGGGGTCAAAGTAGTCCCTGGTGCTAGCGAGGACTTAGTCTCCTCTCCTGCCACGGGTTTTATATCTACCGGCAAGACAAACAGCAGCACTGCAGCATCCATTGAGCCGAGTCCAAAGGGCACTCCTTCATTAGCTGAGGAATTGAATTCTAGTGAGAGGCTGGGCGTCAGTAGGATGACATCATCACCATGATAATCTTTCATTTTGAGCCGTCTGAGGACATAGTTGACCCTCTTCGCTCAAACCCCCGCTGCTACTCCGTTAAGCTGTCAGAGCCCACACTGTCACTAACTGCACTCCCTGAATATACAGAGCAAATAGAAGGGTCCACAATATGCAATTTGAAGGATTTATCCAGGATGTCAAACTGATTCAGCAGTGAAAACGGGTTCAAATGATAAAAGATAGAAGCTAAAGTGTTAAAGTGAACCACCACATCGCCTGGTGATTGATACAGAAGACAATGATAATAAAAAACAACACTGTTCCTTTAAAGCCGGGTAGGTCTTTATTCATTGTTACGATCAATAAAAAGGTGCTAGTTAATGATGTGCTAACGTACTCTGCTAATGTTAGCGCCACAGGTTTTCACGTAGAAACGTATATATCTCCTTCCAACCTTTCCTGGTAAGTATCACTATTACACAACATATGACCAGTACGAGCTCCAAATCTATGGAGTCTATGGAGCCAAAGCGAACAGACCCTAGACAGAGCTGGCTGATGCTACGCAATGATTGGCCAGTCTGTGTTAGAGCGGCGGGTCTCAGTGAATGGTCAATAAAATAACTAACTTGTTAAAGGAACAGTGTCTTGTTATTTACATTAAGCAGCCCGCTGCTGCAAACGATACCTCAATGAACGTTGGCAAGCAATGTTTATAGAAGCTACCGTATGTACTGAAATATTCCTCCTATTCTCAGATGACGTTGTTAAATATTTTTGCAGAGGAACCATCTGGCATTGTGCATGCTAGCAGTCATTAACAGGTCACCTCTGGGCGACTTTCCCTTTGACAGAGCTTGAGTCCTCTTCCTTGTCAATCAGAGGATCGGCGGTTCGATCCCCGGCTCCACTAGTCACATGTTGATGTGTCCTTGAGCAAGACACTTGCAACCCAAAATTGCTCCTGTAGCTGTGCCTACGGTGTGTGAATGAGATAGTCTGATAAGTAGGTGGCACCTAGCCGTTAGTGTGTGATGACAAGTAGTGTGAAAGCGCTTTGAGTGGTCAGAAAGACTAAAGCGCTTCACAAGTACAGTCCATTTACCATTAATCATTCTTTAAAGAACAAAACAAGAAAAATGAAGTGCTCTCAGGATGCAAACTTCGCCACTAAGGTTAATAGACAGTAAGTAGTGGGTCAACTTCAGCCTGGATCATATCAGATATTCATGAAGTTTCAGAATTTTAGCCCTTTAAATACTGCTGTAGTTATGAAAGAAAAAGAAATGTGCAGATAAAAAAACCTCCCACTTGTTTCCTTAGAGGACATGTCCCCCCCCCCCCCACACACACACACACACAATGGAGACATTTTTGTCCTCAAGGGTGTGGGTGTATGTATTGTGACTGCACAGTTAATTGTAGACTTATTATAGCTGAGGTTGAACTTCCAAAATAAATAAATAAAATTAAAAACTCTGACCCTTGCCAAAATTCATGCCATATGCATTCATTTAGCCAATGATAAAATAAATGATAGAACTGTCCCAGTGAACTACAAGGAGTACATTACCAATTGATATTGACTAGGTACAACAAGCCCCCCCCCCCCCCCCCACACACACACACACTGCTGGAGCAAACACAGTGATTTACTGACTTTATCCCATAACAACCAATATCATTTCATGGATCACTCGGTTTGTGTGTCCGTAGAAAAGTGTTTAATCTATAAACATCTGTGACTCTCCTCCCTCTTTTCTTTTTTTAATCAGCTGAGAATGTGGGTTCGATTTTCACATCATTAGTGGACCAAACGTACGTTTAATTTACGGCTGTTAGAGGAAACAGAACTTGGTTGTGCTAATAGGATTTATTCATGATTAATGCTCAATTTTCTATATTTATAGTGTGCTGTGCACCGAATTCTGCAGATCATACTGACACAGTGCTTTGTGGGTTTACCATTAAGACAAATAGAATACGGCATATTGAAATATATTTTTTTCCCACTGAAGTTACACACAGCTCATCCCACAGGCGGCAACTTCTAGTTGTGAAGCCAATGTTGAAGTGCCTTCAACTTGCGTTCTCTCTAATGACCAGCAGAGGGCAACTCCTCCGGTGGCAAAAAGAAGTCTGATTGTATAGAAGTCTATGAGAAAATGACTCTACTTCTCTCTTGATTTATTACCTCAGTAAACATTGTAAACATGAGTTTATGGTCTCAATCTCTAGTTTCAAGTCGTCTTCAATACAGCATGATGTTCATTTAGTAAATGATGGTCCATTTAGAGTCAAACAGACCATAAAGCAGAGTATGCTTTAGGGCGGGGCTACACAGAGATTGACAGGTCGCTACCAGAGCCGTATACTGTGTCTCTACGTCATTCCCCCGCAGTCCGTATGGTCACTTCTCTTCACTGGTTGCAAAAAAACAAGATGGCGACAACAAAAATCCAAGATAGCGAACTCGAGGTTTCAAAACCGTGAGTCTACAAACCAATCGGTGACGTCACAGCGACTTCGTCCACTATACAGGCTGTGGTTTTGCCCCCTTTTCTCCCACACATGTACACCCACACATACATCAGCTGAATACAGAGCCTGAGCCTCCATGCCATATCAAAACATAAAATCTAAAGGTTACACATGTCACTTTGCCGTACTGGACACACCTTTTGATTGGCAGGTGACTTCACAGCCACAAAAAGAGAAAAAAAAAAGGAATCTTTTTTAAATAAAATCACCGTACCACTTTAACAGTGTAAACTATCAGTTTCTCATCTCAAGTGTCTTCTCTGCAATTTGTTCCTTCACAATGACAATCACCTCCATCATTCCAGTCTGTAATCAGAAAAGACACACGCACGCACACACACACATACTGTATGGACATTGTGGTTGACGGTTGGTTTCCCAGGTAGCTAACATGCTGTTAATGGCAGCAGTGAATCCAAGTTAATCCCTGGAGAATCATAACAGCTTTTAACACACACACACACACACACACACACACACACACACACACACACACACACACTGCTTAGAAGGCAGGGAATACTGAGCTGCCCATTTCACTTAGAGGCCCTTTCTCAGCTCGGTGCATGCTGCTAAAGTGCTGGCAGCTACTGCACTTTAGCAGCAGCCCCCATGTGTGTGTGTGGAACGTAGACACTATTCATGAACGCGGTCAGACAGCCTGACAGTATTACAGTGGAAATACTGCTCCCTGGTGGTGAATATACGCTACAACAAAAGACAGAAGGAAAGAGGAGACTGAATCTCACATCGTCTCCTAACAACTTTGGTCTTCAGCATCCATCTTTAAAGCTTTTGATGGTAGGTGTGCTTTCAACTGCTCTCTAATGAAACAGATCAGATTCACCCTGCTCAGTGTCCCACCACTCTCAAATGATACAGCGTCTTCCCTCTCGCTTTATCAGATGGAGTTAAAGACGGACGCGCAAAGGTTTCTCAGCGAAATCATTGTAATTATTGTAATAATGACTTATTAAGGATTCATTTTGTATGGATTTGTTTTCCCATACTGTATGTCACATAAAACAATACATTTTCAGATATTAATTTAAAATATGAATAACTAAAAATCACACGTGCCCATATCAGAATTACCATGTGACTTTTTTGTAGCATTAAAGCTGCAATGTACAGTAATATTCACTCTCCTCTTTGCACTGTCTTCAGAAGAAAAAACATATTTTTCCTCTAGATGCTGCACAAGCTGATCACCAACTCTGAACTGCAGAGAGACGGTTTTCTGGTGAGGCGTGTAAACATTTACAGTTTCCAACAACTTGAAATAAATGCGAAAACTGTGTAAAATATATTAGCAAACACAAAACTAAACTTTGGGACACCGGGTTTAAAACACAGTTCTCCAGTGTGCAAGTCCTGTGTTTGTTCAACGTCTCTCATTCGACGGTTGGTATATCTTTTGAACAATGACTCCTCGTTATTTTATGCATGTGTCAGTTGTAGCTCGTTACATGGATATATGTCTTTTCAAAATAAACTTCCATCCTCGCAGGAAACTAGTCGGTTAGGAATAGGGCAATATTGTTTGGGTTAAAACAACTTCGGCCGTTACTGAAGTACACAAGCTACGTGACAAACAAATCAACGTTGACTTCTCGTGTCACGTGAGGAGCGAACAGCGGTCCCCCGGCTAGGATCCTGGCTATAGGGTCCACCCGGATACGTTGACATGGCGGTCAGTACAGATGACATGGCGTACAAATGATGTGCAAAACCGAAGAAAGGCATTCTCGTTGCATGCAAAACGACTTACAAATTGTCAGAAAAGACAGAACAGTGCAATAACGCATGAGCCAAGTAGAGGACTACTATCAGTCTGTGCTGCTCTACTTTAATAACTGCCGTGTATTTAGCTCGTGGTCTTCTTTGTTTCGAAATCTGTATGAATGCATCCATTCAGATTCAGCTTTTGCCTGTTCTTCTTTACTCTCCCATTACTAGCCCTCTTTTCTCCTTTACAGAAGCAGAATAGAATTAGATAAATGCTTATGATGTTCTCACAGCATACATACATCCTCTTCTTGCACTTCCTTTGAATAAAATAGAACATAAATTGCTTATTCCTCATTTTGTTGGTTCCCTCATATATGCCGCTATGGCTGCTCGTGGAATCACATCACACGCTACATGCTAGTAGCAGTATGCTGTTTTCTTTTCCCATGTCATGAGACAGTTAGGTGGTACTTATGTCTTTTCTGTTGCTGCAACATTCTGTTGCTACAACATGCTAGCATGTTAGCATGTTAGCAGACAGTTCAGTTGCATTAATGTGGAGCTGAAACAATGAAAGGATTATCAGAAAAATGAAAAACAAGCCAATTCATATAGTTCCACCTTCTTTCCTGTAAATATTCTGTGATGGTAAACTGCTTATCTGAATACTGCAGACAAAACAATAACTAGATGTCACATGGGGAATTAGGAAATAAAGATATCTGATATTTTCAGTCACAATTTTCTGACATATACATATAGACCAAACAAGTGAGTAATTGAGAAAACAATAAGCAGATCAACCATTAGTTGCACCCATTGTTTTTGACACTGTGTGTGTGTGTGTGTGTATGTGTGTGTGTGTGTGTGTGTGTGTGTGTGTGTGTGTGCGTGCAGTGGAAGTGCACACTAGCAGTATACAGTATGAGTCATTATTTGCCAATAAGCGGTCTGTGGTGGTGTTTCTAGAACCCATCAGAGGTAAGCGGGTCGGACTGATAGCAATAAAAGAGCTTACTGGTGTAAAGCTCCTTTTGTTGTCGACACAATCTTGGAGCTAAAGTAAGGTACAGTCAACGGGGAAAAAAATGCACTGTGCAGCGCCTGGCTCAGATTCAGATTCAAACGCTGATACCGTCACCGGCTGTTCATCAATCCCTCAGATTAGGAAATACAATTTTTAAAAGCTGGCGGTGTTCACCTCTAATTTTGTCTTTCACTGTTATGTACTAAACGGCTTTCCTCGAAACATTTCAAAGAGGATTTCCAGTCATCTGATACTTTGATGTCCCCCTTTAACAATAAGCGATTAATGGTTGGAAGAATTCGTCTGGAGTCGTCATGCGGTGGTTGGGAAGTCCGATAAATACGGCCTCCAAACCGGCCTTAAACACGCCATTCACTCCCATTGTTTTTATAGAATAATGAAAGCCTGCATGAAAGCAACAAACAAATATGAAGCATCATAGGAGCTGCAGCTTTGTTGTAAAGGGTTCACTTTATTAAGCTGCTTCTGATTTCACATCGGATGACTCATAATGTCACAGGGTTCACTCAGATGTACTCACACTTCCCATACTTTGTGGACGAGACAGAAACTCATCCTCCCGTACTGCGGCGCACAGTCTCGATGAGCTCATTTCTTGGTTTCGCTCGATTTGGACATTTCGCCGACTAGAGAGATCTCTGTGACTCAGTGTCAGCGGCTGCAGCAGCAAGCGGCAGCTCCAAGCAGGAGGAACCGGACACATCAGAGCAGTGCTTCTCTAACCTTTTTCTGTCACGCCACACTTTGGAGGAAGAAAAATGTTCACGCCCCACCGCCCCAACTAAATTGTAACAAAATGGTCCATGTTGAACTTTTATTGAAATAACAACATTGTGTGACTCCTCCATCTGTGTCTTTTCAAATAATAGAATAAAGAAAATTGCAATCACTTTCAAGTAAACCAGACCGCTCCATCAGACAAAAACAAATACAATGTGCTAACACGTTGTTAGAACAATGCAAATAAAGTTCTATCTGTGCAAAAAATAACTCATATTTGGCAAAAAATAGCTTATTGCTGCAATTAACTAACTGAATATCTTTTCAAGGTAATAACAATAAAGTGCAACCTGTGAAAAACTAAACAAAATAAGTTCAAATATTTGGCAATAAAGAGTTTTACTGAGTTTTACACTGCATATCTTTTCAAAACAACAATAATGTGCAACCTGTGCAAAACAAAACAACATGAATGCAGGTATGTGTGAGCCATATGCTCACACATACCTGAAGCATTAATATTTTAAGTATGAGCTTTAAAATGTAGCATTCTGGTGTACTCTGAGAAGAAGATGAAGTGATAAGACATTTACTTTATTCAGTTATTAATCAGTATTTCAGCTCTATTATTATTAAACTTTAAAAGTTTGTCATATAAAAACAAAGATAGCAAGAGTAGCGAGAACCATCGCCTGTACAAATAAAGTGATTACTTTTCATTACTGTATGGCTTCATATTAACTTCTACTGTTACTGTACAGCTGTTAGGATTGTGGCCAATATATATTTGCAATTAATATGCATTCAATCCAGTTCAATTATTTAAATGAAAATGATAATCTACTCTGGCTAAAGTAGCTTATCAAGAGTAAAATAATAGCTGTGATTTAACTGCACGTGGGACGGTTAGTCCACTGTCTGTGGTCATCACAGTGAACAGTGTCTGCAGTGTGATCAGAGGACACGTGAGCCCTTGTTGCTGTACTTTATCTCCTTGGAGCAGAGGTTGCATTTAGCATACTCTGTCTTATCAATGTCTTTAAAACACTGACAGCAGGAAGCTGTACTCACGTCTGTTTAGACCTCCACCTTTATCCAGGCCCAACTCCACCTTTATCCAGACCCAGCTCCACCTTTATCCAGGCCCAGCTCCACCTTTATCCAGACCCAGCTCCACCTTTATCCAGGCCCAGCTCCACCTTTATCCAGGCCCAGCTCCACCTTTATCCAGGCCCAACTCCACCTTTATCCAGACCCAGCTCCACCTTTATCCAGGCCCAGCTCCACCTTTATCCAGACCCAACTCCACCTTTATCCAGGCCCAACTCCACCTTTATCCAGACCCAGCTCCACCTTTATCCAGGCCCAGCTCCACCTTTATCCAGACCCAGCTCCACCTTTATCCAGGCCCAGCTCCACCTTTATCCAGACCCAACTCCACCTTTATCCAGACCCAGCTCCACCTTTATCCAGGCCCAGCTCCACCTTTATCCAGACCCAGCTCCACCTTTATCCAGACCCAGCTCCACCTTTATCCAGGCCCAGCTCCTTCACATCTCAGCCCTGCCCTGGGCATGTTTCATCACGTTACGTTTTTTCCTCCTAAATCGCGATAATGACGAACGTTAACAGTCCACAGAGTTCCGCATGCAGTGGACGTTAACTTAACCCAGCAAGTCTGAACTGTAACGGAACATAACGGAACTTAAACTTTAATGGAGGGAAAGACGCTGTAGACATCTTAACGCTGATTGGCCAAGACTCCACATGCCACATCAAAGATGTTTTATTGTGAAGATCACGACATCACCTTTTCTCCTCGTCTCACTCCAATCTGAGAAACGCTGGCTGGGCAGTTGACCCCCTTGACAATTCTACGGATCTACACGATTCACGGGGATGATATATTTTGATTCAAAACGGCGAATTTCACAAGTATGAATAAAGTTCCTCCTGCGCCCCACCTGCAATACCGCTGCGCCCCGCTAGAGGGGCGCGCCCCACAGTTTGAGAACCACTGCATCAGAGTAACCTCAATGTCACAGGTGTCGCTCAGGCTGCCAAGAGCCCTAAAGTCTCCCCTCCGAGGTGAGCCCTCTTGCCGGTGTGAGGCTGGTCGACCTGCAGGCTCGACCGAACCAAAAATGCCTACAGAGGGTCGGATTAGTCACATCGGAAACCCCCCCCCCCCCCACACACACACACACACACACCCACACACACACCCACACACCTTTAGTGTGGACTAAAGCTATGATGATACTGAGGAAAACACAAGTGGAGGTAGTACTCAGTTAGTAACAGTTTAAAAAATACATAAGTTAGAAGTAAAAGTCCTGCATTTAATACCCTACTTAACTAAAAGTACAGAAATATCAAAAGTAAAAGAACACTTACCTGTAGTGCTATCTATCGATCTAGATTGTTTTTGGTGCGAGTTGCCTCGTTTTGGAGATAAAATAGACATTATATTAGAGGGAAGGTAGACATCTCTACGTCCAATATCTCCAAAACTATGCAACTCACACCAAAACAATCCAGATCGATAAACATAGCACTACAGGTAAGAGGGAAATGATGTAGTTTTCAATTCAGAGGTGAACTGTCCCTTTAAAATGAAGACAGGTTTAATGAGGCAATAAAATGATGTATACATTACTATCTAAGTCCAGTACTATTTGAATTGAAGACTTTACATTTATCATAAAATCAGGTTTCAGACAACAAATATTGTTCAAATTGTTACATAAATATGTGATCATATTGGATAAGATCACTCTTATAATAAATATAATCTCCACACTAATGTTCATGACTGTTATACTAGTTTACTTTGTCTTGTGTTTCAGAATGACCTTGTGGAGATGTGTTGACATTTTGATTTACTGTTGTTTCTGAAGTAAAAATTGAGAACAGAGAATCATTTTGCACAATGGCCGACCGTTTCGTTTACGTTTACATGGAAAGTCCCAATATGGAAGGACAGTAAAAGACAAATGAACTGTGCATTTGCAGTATTTAAAAAAAAAATCCTGACAAGATAATTAAAGAAGTGAGCAACAATGCCTCTATAGCAAAACAAAAATGTGAAACCCAACGTGTCATGTAATCCCCATTTCTTTATAATAACTATTTCCTTAAATCACCCAATGGAATGCTTGGAATATGCTTACACATGGCTTCAATAAATAAAATATTGTAACTAAAGTGAAATGAGCAATAGGACGACGATTAACCTATTTCTTCCGTTTAGTTAAAATCATGATATCATAAATTCAAAACATAGGTTGGATTGTCCAAAAGGAGAACCTTCACAGTTTCCCTTTGTGCCGAGTGACATTGATAATGTCAGGGAGGAGGATACAGTAACCATGTCTCGGTGTCACGTGATACAGTTCTGGTCCTGATGCTGCTGTTACAGGGACTATGTATGGGGAGCGATTAATGCCACAAAGCGACTCGATGAGGAGGGAGGGATTTGTCAGTGACCTTGTGAACTATAAAATAATAGGTTGCAAAATGGTGCCAGCGACTTTAGAGGAACAAAGCAATATACAATAAGCATTCTACATATGAAAAACTAAATTATTATTATCTCAAATTGTAGACACGCCATTGTGTTTTTACGTGTTTAAAAATGTTTTAAATATTGCCATGAAATGCAGCAGAGGCACCAAGAACATAACCTTTATATTTACATGCATATATTTAATATGTGCAAAACATAAGTTGAAATACAAGGACACATTAACAATTAACTTTGGAATCATACTGTATATAAGAAGTTTATTTAGTCATCGTGACGTCACCCATTGGTTTGTGGACTGCTGTTTTGAAGCCTTGAGTTTGGCGATTTCATCGTCATTTTCTCATAGACTTCTGTAGACTTCTTTACGCAACCAGAGGGGTCGACCCCTGCTGGTCAGTAGAGAGAATGTAAGTTTTAAGACACTTCACTCGGCACGGTAATAGCAAAATCCCACAGTGATACCGTATGACTGATGTGCTTTAACAAGCTAGACCAAAAATACAACAGAGCAGCCTCATTCAACACCACAAGTAACACAATTGTGGAGTAGTGCTGAATTTCATCTACTTTGAATAGAAATAGTAACTATAATGGGTACATGGCTGCATTTAGTGACGGCAGCAAGCTAATGATAAGGTAAATATTTTTAAGATCTGGTCTGTAATCACACTATGGCAGAAACAATAACACATTTTTAGTGATTTAATTAGTTTGCTAGGCCTATACAATCATTTGATGATATTTCTGGCAAACATCAAGACAATTATTACCTATTCAGTTCAGAATTCAGGGTTTGTAGCTTTAAGAACTCATCCTGCTGCTTTGTGGCACTAATCACCCCTCATACATACACGCACATCATTGCTGATCTGGAAATTCCCTTCTCTCTGCCATTTAAAAAGCTGCGCTCTGAGGGCAATGTGAGCCCAGCGGCGCTGCCAACCATAAAATACGATTTTGTGGACGAAATTATGTAGTGTTTATTTTTAAAGTGCAAATACGAGGACTATAGAAGAGAGCGGAGGGTGTTTGCATGTTTTTTTAAATGGGAAATCTGTTGGGCAGCTGGCGTTTCAAGGAGCCGAGCACCGTTGAGGAATGCGACTCGACGTGGGGGTCGGACTCCGAGAGCGACGAGCCGGCGGCTGAAGATGACAGCGGCATCTCCGACTCCGTCAGCCCGGCGGAGAGCGACCGGGCCGCCGGAGACCCCGAGGATGCGTCCCCGCAGGTACAGTGAGGGGTTTTTGTATGTAGCATGTGATTACACTACCGGGGGGGCGGGGGGCAGAACCGGGGACACAGTGCGGTAACATGTGCCACCGGCGGCGGATATTATAACGAGGCCGGGACACAGAAAGGGCAACCGAGCAGCCCCGACTCGTCCGGCTGTGTCCTGTTGAGGCGAGCATCCAGCTAGCGCCAAACGTCATTCAAAATAACGTCAATTTGAGGCGACCTATGCTGTGTGAACTTTACTCACTTACTACGCCTCGTTGTGGCATTTAATCTGGTAGACAGTGCTTCACTGTTACTGCCACGTTCACCAGGACACATTACAAGTGACGTGAGGCATATTTGATATGACAACACCACTATATGTGATGATACGCCTGCATACATGGCAGTATAGACTACATACTGTATGCTACAAGATTGTGTTAGTTATTTATCAAATATAGTCCCAGTCTGCACAGTCCGCCAGCTGGTTTATGAAGGAAATAAAATACTTTATTCGGGCCTCATGCGTATTGGTCCCTCTGCCCTGAATGATCAGAATAGTTCGCTGGGTGGTTGTTGTCAGACTACTTCACACCTGAAGGTTATAACAGGACTATTTGAGGAACTGTGATTCCCTGAATCATCCTTTGTTAGATATTGGTTGAATGAGGTTTGTCATTGATCTGTAAAGGGTATTCCTCAAAAGTTAGTATGCAGTTTGCGGATTGTAATATGAATATCAGGGTCAGGTAAAAATCTAATTAGAAATCACAAAAGCCACAAACATGACTGTACAAATTAGGATACGTAACACAGAATTTAATGGCTGGGTGAAGCTGTTAAACAATATGAGACCTGAGTTCTGGTGTAGTTAATAGACCTGTCCAGTATATGGTTTATATACATATAGTCAGGTATATCAGGGAGGGCCATTGGAGAAGGAACTGAACTCATCGATGGTCTAGATGTGGCATGATGCTAGATGTGGCAAATATGTGGAAGAAGCAAGGGCAAAGCATCACACAATATACTGTAAGACACTGCATCTAGGCGGCTACCCAGGGATAAGTGAAGAAATGTGGATGTGTCGTAAATTTGTCTTCTGCCAGCAGGAGGCGACTCCTCTGGTTGTATAGATGTCTATGAGAAAATGACTCTACTTCTCTCTTGATTTATTACCTCAGTAAACATTGTAAACATGAGTTTATGGTCTCAATCTCTAGTTTCAAGTCTTCTTCAATACAGCATGATGTTCATTTAGTAAATGATGGTCCATTTAGAGTCAAATAGACCATAAAGCAGAGTATGCTTTAGGGCGGGGCTATCTTGTGATTGACAGGTCGCTGCCCCTACGGCGTCTCTCGGTCACTTCTCCTCCGTCCAAATATGCTCACTTCTGCTCACTAGCTGCAAATTACCAAGATGGCGACGGCGAAAACGCTGAAGTCAAAGCTTCAAAAACGGCCGTCCACAAACCAATGGGCGACGTTACATGATAGAAACAGTGACACACCATGGAGACTCCACGGAATGAAGAACAACAATTAGTGTTGGATATGTAAAACTCAAATAGGAACTTTCCCACACTGCATATGGGAATGTAGTTTGGTTAGACCAAGGTATTAGACATTTTAACTGGTATGACGTATGTATGACACAAGTTCCATTTGTTTAGTTTTTTTCTTCTGGATTTACTCGTCATTATCTGTTTATTTTTGTTGGATTTATGTACTGGAGTCCAGCTCCATAATGTAAAGATTAATAAAGTGTGATCCGGCATCCTGGATACTAAAATATATGTATGCCATGTACCAAGCCTCTCTAAAGTAAAAAACAAAACAACATAAATAACAGGATGGGGCCCAGGGGAGCACTGCGAGTGGAAGTTAGCATGATCCAGATATTATTTGAGAATCAGATCGAGATTCGAGCGTCCGTCTGTGGCGATGGCACAGTGGCGCCGGTGTGAATTGTCCTCCTTTGCTAGAAAGAAATGGATGATGACAGCCCCTCAACCTCTAAAAAGAGAAGGCGGTGCTTTTGGTTCAGCTGATTGGTGAGATGAGTGCTGTACGCAGTCTTGTTTCAGATCTGCATTTGAACCGAGTTTTCTTTCCGTCTTTCTTGCGTTTGTTTCCCAGCTGACAGAATCTCCAGAGTCCGGTCCGAAGATGAAGAGGAGTTTCTATGCTGCCAGGGACCTTTACAAATACCGTCATAGCTACCCGGTACATGCACAGCTACACACACACACACACACACACACACACACACACACACACACACACACACACACACACACACACACACACACACACACAGAGAAACAAAATCCATGCCCACAAATGTAGATATGCAATGCACGGATGTTGTCTATATATTGCTGACACCCACTGTGATGTCTTGGCTCTGTGTGTTTTTGTAGAACTACAGAAAGACCCGCCTACCCAACGAGTACCGTAACCTGCGCTTCTACTTGAACAAGATCCCTCTAGTACCTGACGGTGATATCACACACACACACACACACACACACACACACACACACACACACACACACACACACACACACATTGCATGCAGACCTCCTGCCATTGTGGAGAGAGAAAATGTTGACTTTGGGCTCAGTGAGTTTTGTTTGGCTAAAGGTCATGTTTGACTGGGAAAGACCACCAGATTAGCGGACTGATCCAATATTTAAACACGCTTACACACACACACACACACACACCCACACACACCCACACACACTAGCAATGTGTGTGGCAGCTAATCGGCTCCTGTCTCTTCTCAGGCATCTACGTAGAGGAGATTCTGACTAAGTGGAGAGGCGACTATGACAAACTGGAGCACAATCACACCTACATTCAGTGGTGAGACATTTCCTCTGTGTATTTTCATTTTGATGGCACAAACTCCTCGGAAGTGACTGGATTGTTAATTGCATGGTATTATGGGACATGTATTAGAATTTAAATTGCATATCGAAATTAGCTGATTTGTTTAGCTTGTATATTTTCATTTTTTAAGAATATTTTTGGGACATTTTCAGATTTTCTGATTTATTTAGGACAGTGTGGTTTGGGTGGAGAGAGAGAGTGGTAGGCTATGAAATGCAACAAAGGTCCCAAGGTGGGAATCAAACCTGTGATAATGCGGTTATAAGGCATGCGCTGTAACCATAATAGAAGCACTACCCGTAGACTGTATATAAGAAGTGGACATAGTCACCTTGACGTGTCCCATTGGTGTGTGGCATATGGTTTTGAAGATGTTGCTATCTTGGTCATCTTTTTTTTTGCTTGTTGCCATCTTGGCTTTTGTCTGTCGCCAACTTTTTTTTTTTTTTTTTTGAGGAGGGAAATAAGTACAACCAAAAACTGAATGAGGGATTTTGGGTCGAGGGTTTACGGCAACTGCATTAGCAAATGATATGAACACTTCTCTTTTCATTTGATGTTGGGTTTCTCTTTATTCCTTTTCCTTGTCACAGGCTGTTCCCATTAAGAGAACAAGGGCTCAACTTCTACGCACATGAACTGACTCAGGAAGAGATCAAAGTAAGACGCACAAGTACACATCGTATAGAGACTTGAGTGTTTGCCATGGCGGAGCGATAGAGTACATCTCGCATTCAACCAATGAATTAAAAACATTTCTTTTAACATGTTACATGATATTTTATCCTTTGAAATGACAAGTGCACTGTAAGTTGATGCACTTAAGAAGGTTGGTGCATTGCCTGTATAGTGCAGTTACACAAGTCACTCAAATGGAACAACCAGGTTCTCTAAAGAAAAAAGAAAGGCGATGGGAAATAATCAGTGTGTTTTGACTGAATACATTTCACATTGGCTTGAGCATTATTAACGTAAACCACATGAATGTTTGTATCCCAAGTGTATTTCTTCTGCTGAAATTAATTGAAACCATATTATTAATGAGTGCAAATATGTCTCTGAACTAATTCTGGGTCCATCTGCGTGTTGCACTCGGTTGCAAAATGCATGTTTAACGCCAAACAGGAAGGCATTGTCATACCTGTCTGCTGGTCTCTGATCTGCCGTGTTTGACCCCGTCAGGAATTCCAAAGCACTCGGGAAGCCAAGCGGAGATTCCTGGCAGCCTATTCCCTCATGTTGGACTTCTACGGCGTCAAACTGCTGGATAAGAGTGGGAATGTTGCCCGGGCTCCCAACTGGCAGGAGCGCTTCCAGCACCTTAATGAGTAAGCACACACACACACACACACACACACACACACACACACACACACACACACACACACACACACATATATAAAAACACTGTGCAGAAGTTTAAGGGTATAAAAGAGAATGTGTGCAAACTTCTGGCTCTGTTGCTTTTGTGCCCTCTGTAAAGGCAATTATTCTAATTCCCACGCAACTTAATTGTTGTTCTGTCAGCAGCCCATATGTGAACATGTTTTCAGTCAACAAACAGATGGTTAAAGGATCATTTAAAGGGTTTCTTTCACATCCCATTTCGACAGCTTCACAGGCATCGAGTTTTCTTGCCAAATAACCAACCGAATGTCACACTTTGGGGGTTTTCTCCTCAGTGCTGCTGCTTTAACCACCTCAAAACATTAGCATCCAAAGCTAATGGTTGCCATTATGCAAACCATGTGAAAAACAACAAATTCTCCGCCATAAAGCAGCTGCTCGGTATGATTGTATTCCCTTCTCTTGCTTTTAATACCACATTGAATATTCAGCCTCTGGTTTCTAGATTGCTCTCAGGCAAGACAACCATTACAAACAAACTATTCAAAGATTTCAGAGCTCAAGTTGATTGCAACACCGTGACTCGTTGTTATATTTGCATGTTCACATTTAAAGTCTTTTGAATTGTACAAATACTAAATATTAGTGTAATTTCCTTTGCGCATAAAGCCTAGACATGTTTACAAAATATCCAATAACTTTGGAACCGTTCATGATAGAGACAAGCTTTGAATTGTGTCTGAACCTTGAGATGATCAGCTCATGAGTCTCTGTGTGAGTGCCATCAGGGTCAAATGTGTTCCTGGAGCAGGAACTACCGCAGAGGCGAGAGGCGGAGATGTCTGGGGACAGA
The DNA here is from genome assembly GCF_910591455.1 of Pholis gunnellus. Taxonomy (NCBI): domain Eukaryota; kingdom Metazoa; phylum Chordata; class Actinopteri; order Perciformes; family Pholidae; genus Pholis; species Pholis gunnellus. The sequence goes on along the minus strand of NC_136538.1, from coordinate 4,495,060 downwards.
TTTTAACTTTTCACAATGAAAAGAATTGACTTTATTTTTTCAAATATGGTATGCTCACACAGTGATGCATGACTGTGACTTTACACTGCACCAGAAAGAAAGGGCAGGTTCCCCTGAATCATGTCACGTACAACACATGATGCTGACTGAAAGAAAAAGCTCAGAATTGGCAAAAATAGAAAACCATGTCCAGGCATTTCTTTCTCTCTGTATGTTGTCCATGTGGCCTTAGAGGGTTTCATTTTAATCTTTTAAGCACTCTGAAGCTAGTCAGCCTCTTTTATGTGAACAGTTACCATGGTTACAGGTGCCGTTCAGTTCAGTTCAACCAACTTCGGCTGGTGGAGTATACCGTTTTAGCAGTAAAACAAAAAAAGGTGCCAATGCAGGTAGTTGATTGGTTAATTTGTCCGTCTTTCACATTTTAATTTTAATTTTCAAAAATGACTTGATTTAGTGGAAAAACATGGTTAACATCATTATAAAGTTACATTTAATATGATGACTTATCTCATCTAATACTGATACAAGGTTACATTTGTAAGACTTTTATTGGTATTTTTCACGGTAGACATTTTGTATTCTATTAGTTATAGTAAGAAATTCCTGCTTTGTTCTCTCAAGGTCCCAGCACAACTACCTGCGGATCACTCGCATCCTGAAGTCCCTGGGCGAGCTGGGCTACGAGGCCTTCAAGGCCCCGCTGGTCCGTCTGTTCCTGGAGGAGTCGTTGTGCCACAACACGCTTCCCAACATGCAGCACAGCACCCTGGAATACTTCGTCTACACCATCCGCCTGTCAGCCACCCGCCGGCGCCTGCTCCGCTACGCCCGCCAGCATTACAGGCCCGCCCACGCCTTCCTCTGGGGGCCGCCACCCAAAAGGCGAGGCGGAGGTGTTGGTGGTAGTAGCGTGGGTGCTGGGAGCAGCGGGATCAGAGCGCCCGCTCCGACACCGGAGCAACAGCGGAGGGGTGAGGAGAGCACCGGTAGTAGCGGGATTATCGTGTCTTCCCATGATGCCGTGACTTGCCCGGACCTGGACGGAGAAGGGCCGAACGGCTGCGCGGGACTCGGTTCTAGCGCGGCCGGACTGGAGGGAGCGTTGATGATGGCGGGAGCTAGAGGAGAGAGGAGCGAGCACAATGAGATCGTTCCTTTGTAGGGGGTCCGGTTCAAATTGTTATCTGGTGTTGAAGGCAGAAAACAAAACAGGTGTTTTTAAAAGTAATAGGTTCAGATGTTAAGGAGAAAAAAACGAAACATTGTTAATGCCAGAAAGTTGTTTTTAGAAGTCAAGAAGGCAGTAATAGTGAAAGGCATTTATGAAATCAATTCAGGTTAAGGGCTTATCGTCAACAACTATGACGTTATTTCTTTATAATAATATCGACGTTATCAGTTTGTACTGATTACAGGGTGGGGTTGAGGTGTTTGAGGAGGTGGGAGGTCATATCCTTGCTTTGTCCCCATCTAAACCAATGGAGACCCAATTGTTGCAAGGCTTTTCCTCATCAAGGGCTGTGGTTGCAAAACAACTTAGACAGAAGATTGCCTTATTTGATGTTTTGGTCTGGGACTCAGATGAAAAGAAACGTGTTCTCCGATGCTGAAGACCATTTTAGAACCAAATGTTGCCGATTGGCGTGTTGGTCATTGCAATAGCTTTTGGCTAACAACACTGTTGCTGGAGCTCCACTGCAACAAGCCGGACCGAGCTCACTTTGTAGTTTGTACAGGTGTTGTAAAGTGAGAATTATAATGTGAAGAGGAAGGTCAGGGAGAATTTGTCCCCCCCCCAAATCCTGTGAAAAGGACTTAAGGAAGAGTGAGAACGTAGAGTGGACTAATTCGTCAAAGCAATATTTTGAAACTATATTTTTTTCTTTTAGATCGACTTGAAATCCTCACTTTGTTGTTGATGATAGCAGGCACAACTCAATATTTATCTGTTCTGCAATTTTACCGTCTACAAGTTGAAGTTAGCCCCTCCCCCCATTTACACAATTCTGTTTACGAACAGACACACTGAAATCATAATGGAGGTATTAATAAGAATTACCACGTAATGATACAAACGTATTCTATGAAGCCTAACGGTGAAATACATTGAAGAGTTGGAGTTCCGTGCATTCGCTATGTCTCCGTAGCCTCACTTGAGTTAAAAAAAAAAAAAAAAAAAGAACAAGTGACCTCAGATCTGTAATATAACTGCTGGCAGCTATTTCTTTTTACCTGAAATCAACGTTTTTTTTCAGCTTTGGTGTTGAATCCGAAAATGCTTTAGCACATTTAGTGTTAGATGGTTTTGGGTCCGGATTATTATCTGTTCGGCTTTCTAGTTTACTCCATTCTGCGTTAACGAACAAGGCATGCAGGGACGATCAGTGCTCACCTTACAAACGCCTCGCACTGGAGTACATGACATGGTCTGCTGCTAACGTGAGTATTGAATTCCAGCTGATAATTACAGATTGAATAGTTAATTTGTTCCACCTTCTAATATGGTGTCTTGAATTTCATTAGTGGAATTGGTTGTGAAAAACAGCACAGAGCCAATCTTTTACTCAGCTGTTATTTCCAAAAGCAGAAAACCTCTAATATGGCCGCCACAGGGTGCATAGTGTCGTCTAAAAGCCCTTTATCTCAACTTAACAAGGTGATTGGATGTGGACTGTGACTGCAGTTTATGTGATCAAAAACCGGTCATGTGTGGTGTGTTGCAATTTTTTGACAATCTGTGTCTTTCTGACGTAAGCGCTGTCGGTTTTCTCCAGGTCGTTGATTTAGAAACAGATCTACATTAATAACGTACTAACGTTGGGAGCTTGCCGCGTTATGAACATAATTGATTGTAATCATTTGTCCTTTTGTTACCAGGCTACACATGGTGGTAGCTTGGTGGTGATGCTGTTGACTATGACTGGGCGATATATTACAATATTTCTGACAAAATACCCCGATATCGATGTTGTAGAGTTGACCACTGCTTTTACAAAATACTTACACAATGAGATATTTAATAAGTGATCATCAGTAATGCGGATGACTAAGTGGGTGGAGGGCAAATAATAGAACGGCTAGAACAATCCGGTAATTTTAGAAAATAGCATCACTTTACTGCAATGCAGTCTTTAAAATCAGGAAAAGACAACACGTGTGCAATATTACGATATCCAAAAAGGTAATACCCAGCCCATATCTCAAGATTAATATAATATCAATTTTTTGTATTACTGTTGACTTTATCCTACTGAATATTTGAAAGCGTGTACAGGTTCTAAGTTTGTGCAGTTGCCGATATTTGTCTGATTTTTAACATTTTAAAATTGCTTTGTTTATATGCCAAATATACAGAAGCCCTGAAAGGTAAGTGGAAAAAAAAACATTCTGTCAAGCCATTTTCTCAGTCTGATCTAAATTACTCTCTTTCCTGTGTTTGACTTAAAAACAGGTAAAAAATACTTTTGCCAGGATAATCTAAATATTTAAGTACCTTAAATGTGAAAACAGTTTTGGAAGGAGAAGCTTTGTTTGTTGCTGCAAGAGTCATTTTGGCCACAGAAAAAAGATCCTGACCAAAAAATATATTCAGCTCTAAAAAAAGAAATTCTGTGACAGGTGAAAAAAGTAAAGCAACACAACTTTTTCCCCTACCTGTTTCCAAATTTTTTTCAAGGAATTATGCTGGCAAAAATGTTGGCAAAACTTTTTTCCACCCATTTTGAAATGATGAACACAGGAGGACTAAAAATTAATTACACCAGACTTAGAAAATGATCGAAAATGTTTTCTTCTCATTTTCCTTTTAGGGCTTCCGTACACAAACTCCCAACACAAATATGATTTCCCCTAGAGCTGTACACTACTGAGGGAGCAGGAGTCACTAAATTAAGAAGTTGAACGCAACATTCTTAATTCTTTTTTTAGGGTTAACAGCTGCTCAAGGAAGTGAAGCAGATGTTACACTCACCTCTGAGAAATTGTTAAGAAACACATCTTCACCCTTGTCGTATCAGAGGTTGAGAGCGCCACCTCGCTTGTGCGTTAGTTTGCTAATCAAAGTGTGTCTTGCTGTCCAGTCAGCCAATAGCGACAGAAACCTACACAGACAAGTTAAGGCTATTTTGTTTAATTCAAGGTCTCATTTCGAACACATTTTGAGTTCCTCGTGGCAATAGATGAGATATCAGTGAAATTATAAAGCCATGCGAGGTGCAAGAAAGCAGTGATGCATGTGATTGGGATTCAAACACTTCTCCCTGACTTCCTGTTTATCGTTAGCTGACAACGTCTCGACATCGCTCCCCCAGCCAAGTTAATCTGATACAATTGTAACTTTTCAGGTGATAAAATGGGCTCACGTATCTGAATTTTTTGTATACTATGTGTGTACATATATAGATGTACGAGTGTGTGTGTGTGTAACTGATATTCTTAAGTGCCTTTTTTGTATTTTTTATGTTGATCTGTATGCTGTAAGGACTGTCTTTCCCAACTGATTTCCTGTACATCCTGTTTTTTTGTACAGCATTTTGATATTTACATTATTGTTTGCATTCTAGTCATATACAGTATGAGTATGATTAACAATATATGATATTTGAAAATGTTTGTATCTGGCTTATTGATGAATATGTGATTGTTTCACAGATGAATATTCACTATGCTTGCTGGACATAGATGGGCCACAATAACTGGACATTTGCCCTAAAATGTGAACTTTGCCACACTTAACTCTAATAAAAAAATGGGGATGTGGATTAAGAATGTTGTCTTCTGGAAGTGTTTAAAGAACTTGAGCACTGTGTGTAGCATTTGTCAGGTGCAGAGCTGTTCTGGAGGCGGGAGTAATCTCATTGGTTGAGGTAAACCAGAAGAAGAGCAGAAGAGCCACCGTTAGTTCTGACTAAGGAGGTTTTAAAACGTTGCACTGACTGGAGAGTCACACTACATCTAGAGGCAGCTCCAGTAAAGCACCTTTTCCTGGTTGAGCTTTAACATACAGCAGTTCTGTATCGCTAAATTATAGAAAATAGGAAAGCACCAGAAAGCAGGTGAAGTTGTTTTAATGAATGAAGATACAGAATAATTACGTTGCTAACGTTGACATCAACACAATGATAGTATATTAAGAATGCGTCGATAAGTCCTTCACATGAAATTAAAAGGAATAGTTAAACAATGTATATTTCTATATAGCAGGGAGGCAATTAAGATAGGCTAGCACAAAGATTGGAAGCACCAACACCTCTAAAGCTTACTAATAAATATCTGGAAAAGTCAATCGTACCATGATTGCAACCTCATTAACCACACTTGTTGCGAAGAAATAGTAACATGAACTGTGTATGAAATGAACAAACAGGGTACATTGTGTTAGTTAGTAACCTTTAAAGGGCCATAGTAGGCATATTGTATTAACTTACCCGGCTGCCTCCAGTCTTTATGCTAAGCTAGGCTAAGGTAATGCAATGTAATAAAATGTTGTAATTATTCTTTTAAAGCTACAAAATTCCCACTTACAATTACAACATTTAAAATGAACCTGCCCACGGCCTTCCACGTCTTCTATAGACCAGACTGGCATCGCGTCATTAAGTGGCAATCGCCAAGGCCTCGCTTACTTTTGAGAGGGAAAGAAATCACGCAAGGAGAGGAAAAAGAAAAAAACCACTGTGTAGTGAGTTAACCAAGAGTTTCACGTTGAGATTTGAGGCACATAAGATACGGTAATATCAATTAATCAGTGACCTTTGTCCCCAGAGGAGAAATTGGTTATGCAGCAGTGGGATGCATACATTTAGCACAGGGCACTGAAATACAACACTGAGACCAAAAAACAATAAATACACAGTAAAATACTAAAATAAAAAGATGACAAAAACCAATAAGTTAAACCATTATGCAAATAACTACCCTTTCCTCTGAGTTTAGGAGACAGATGGCAGGAGAAGTGTTTGAATTTATTGGTTTTAGATAGTGGAAGTCTGAAAGGGGTTCCAGACGGTAGAAACTTTAAACTGTTGATGTAACGAACAAACAGACGGGATGGATCCTGCAGAGTTTCCTGTGCAGTGCCAGTTATTTTGCTGCAGACATTGACCACCTTATTGAGGTCCTGTCAACCTGGAACTATTTTTAGCTTGGTTTTCCTTAGGCAAATGAGATGCGGCTGACTTTTCTTGTACACCATGCAAGTATTACTCCCAAATGTAAGTTAATTGTCTTGTATTGTTCCCAAAAAAGCAGACAGGTGATGCAGGCACAAATCCTCGCTTCTTTGACATCAAAATTGCTCTTATTTAAGCTTGATTGTCTCTGACACAAAATTTCTTTCAATTCAGTAGAGTCAATTTCACTGCAAGTCACTGAACAGGCACAGGTGACACAATGTGTAACCAGATAAAGACAGTTATTCAGTGAAGTCCCCTGCTGCGTTCTGTAGGCTTTGATTGTAACAGATATTTGTGGATCCCACTTTTGTGCTACCTTTAGTATGTTGGATTCATTCCTGATCCACCAACATTACGTCATGTGGAAAAACAATTTGAAAACTGAAAAATTGAAAATTGAAAACTTGAAAAGAGATGACACATAGCTTGCAAACCCTTTACCACCTCACCAACAATTCAATTTGCAATTTTGTGAAATTGTGAAATGGCTAAAAAGCATGACATTCGACACAGAATCCAGAGATATCTTTAGAATTCCTCTCCGGGAAACCAGTACAAAGCTGTGAGCAAACAAACACCAGAACAACAAACCGCTTCACCGAAAAAAAATCTTAGCAGCACCTCACCTTTAGCTGAATCATGAAAAGACCGGCATAATTCCCCGTTTGTCGACTAAACAGTGTTGCTACGTATATCCTGTGTGTTTCTCATCTGTTTCCTGGTGAAGGGGGGGTCAACCTAGCTTGTGGGACCCCGGGGTAAGGGCATAGACTTTTGGCGAATGGGATTTTATGCTCGGGGGTGCGCTGCGTTTTTTTTTCGATTTTTACTGGCTAAAGACTCTGTCAATCAACACCAGGCTACTACTACCGCATTCCTGAGACTCTGACGCATCGAAAGAGGTGTCATTTTCTAAAATTGACCAATCATAGGCTGACAAAGCCTCACATACACACAGTCAAACTGCAATCAGACGAGAATCATCCATGGTTTAGAGCCTTAGAGAGGATTCTGGCTCTCAAAATGATGTCAATCTGCTGTATTTGGATAGATTGAACACTATTAGTGATAAAACAAGTGAAATATATAGTTATATAGTATATCAAAGTACAGTGGAACAGCTTGTTCCAAAATGACAATTTAGCTTGACCCCGCCTGACCTCTCTGTACCAAAACCTCTCTAACTTTGTCCTGCTTCACTTTACCAAAGACTCCTGACATGTTGTGCTATGCTTTGGAAGAGTTCCTAGGCTTTCAGCTGCATTATTTCATAATATCAATAAAAGTGCTTTTTTTTCAGTCGAACCTGAAACTTTTCAATTTGAGCTGTGTTCCATCTTCATTTACTCTTAACCAGTAACCTATACACTGATATTTACACATCTGATCAAATCTCACAAGTGTTACCATTATTATAACATCAACATTATTCAAATAGATCTTGTAGTTAGAGATTTACATAATTTTAGAGCAGAGGCCTAAAAATAGGGCTCGTGTTTAATTAAGAGGTTGGCTCAGTTCCATTAAGTGTCCCCGTAAGCCACTACGGCCAGCAGGCAATATAGCAGTAGGGCTATTATTTTGTGCATGACTCAGCAAATTATAACCAAACCAACTTTTTTTACAGTAGAATTCAACAAATAAAAATTAAAAAGTAAAAAAAATATGAATAGAACTTTATTTCAACAGAGATTGCTAAAACAAATACACCAACATATGAATACCAAACAATAGAGTAATAAATATAAATGCAGCAGATATCCTGTCTGTAAATGCATTCACAATAAGAACATATTGCTCGTGTTTTCTTAAGTCTGAAAGCTTGACAACCATTACTTACATTTCTAATGTAGTTTTGAGATATCATTAATCATTCATAATGTACAAGGCCAGTGCCGAAGCTTCTTACAGTCAATCATGTGATGCCTTTCAGAGCTAAGACAAGAAAGAAACACTCTGATTCTCCACTACAAAGGACAGATCGGCAGCAGATCTGCCAGCTGTATAATAGGATTAAAGTTCTCAGTAAAGAGAGCTGGAGAGGCACTAGGATCCTTACATTATACAAACCGACTGAAGAACTCTCTCCAATGACGGTTTTCCCCACAAAGAAGTTGGGAGATAATGAGAGGGACGCGATTATAAAGCTTGCTGCCATCGGGAGAGGGCTTAAGCAAGAAAGACGTGGTGGCCAGAGTCTTCAAAGAACATCATTTCTGTTGTCGTGCGACTCGTCTCACTCCTACTGAACCTTTCTTACTTCTCCAGTCTGTGATAGCATTAATCCTTTCACCCTTTGCTGCAGCTGATAAGCTTTGATGGGAAAAACACTAGACACCAGAGATGAAGTGTCAAGGGAGCAGCTTCACATGCTACCACAATAGATATGATCTACACATGATATAGTTTAAAAAAAGGAAGTTTATTGTTTCTGTCTTATATAAGATGCCTGTTTTTTACAGAGAACATGCATTAAAAGTATACCAGCGTGAACATATTTCTGTTAGGCCTCTGATCAGTCCTAAAATAGCTTAGGTTTAACAGCTAATCAGATCTGTCTGTCTTCAGATAGTTAAGAGCACAACACAGCGAAAAGCAGTGACGGGCCGTGCATTTTATACCTGGGCCTTCACTGCTGTCCTGCAGCTGAAACACCTCATTGTGACGCCACAGCTACGGTTATTATTTGTTTCATGTAAAAATGAAGCTCAACACCTATAAATACACTAACTGCAGAGTGCAGATAAATGAATACGCGGAGAGTGTGTCTCCTCTCTTCTCTGACTGCAGCTGGGACTGCTGCGCGAGGCTGCTGTGAGAGTAATCGCCTGTGAGTGCTTTGGGGCGGCTCACGGCAGCACCCGCTGCTCGTTCACGACAGTGCAGAACGTACGTGCTTTCACGTCAGAGTCAAAACACCAGAAAAGTCTCCAACAACATCAGACAAAGTCGCTAGATTTGTCGCTAGTAGCTTTTGACAAAAAAAGTCGCCAGGAGGGTTTGGAAAGTCGCCAGATTTAGCGAGAAAGTCACCAAGTTGGCAACACTGGCACCGACTAAATGTGTCCCCACTAACAATAGTTCCGATCACATATAAAACCAAACAAAAATCTTCATCTTCATAAAAACAAGTTCACTTACCAAAGCTGCTGTTCACTATTTAAAGACAAAGTCCATCCTCCTTTCTTTGATTACAAAGAGTTTAATCCCACGGTTGTTAGTACATCCGTGCGTTTTAGTTCCAGTAAGAAGTTCTTCTTGATTCATGGACACCAGTGAAGACAGCTTCCCCAGTTGTATTTCTTGAATATGCTTTAATGCGTTTGAGGGCTGAAAATGTCCGCTCAACAGAGGCAGCAGATATTGTGATTGTCACCGCCCAACAGGTCACGCTAGCCCACAGACCAATCACGTATGGCTAGGCCAGCTAGAAGGCTCTGACATGTCAAAGAATACGGCCAACATGTCAAACTAAAGATCTGATTAGTTGAACACTATGACAATCAACAATATTGTCCCAATTCACTTAAACTGTAAAGGGATTCATTTGTAATTCTGCAGGCCTCGGGCCTCTCTTCTTACCTAGAAAAGCTCTACTTACCTAAAAGCTCTACTTAAAACAAGCTGCACTGGAAGCAGAGCAACTGACAGTAGCTGTGAAATGACAAAATAAGCTAATTGGAAAAAAAATTATAATACATGTAGTGTATTTATGAAAAATTATTAAATTATAAAATAGCTATGACTTTGTGATTCTGTCTAGGCCAGCAGAGAAGGCCTTGCTGGCCCTGACGGCCCACCACTGGAGAAAAGCCACTCTTTTAGGACCAAAATCTCAATTATAACTCTAACCACCACCACTTACATTATGAAAGATCAGTGGTATACATATTGCTCTCTCAGCGACTGTGCCAAGGCTGATTAAGAAAGACTCTAGCTGATTATGACTGCAGCAATCTGATTGGGACTGTAGCCATGCAATTGTGACTGTAGCCATGCGATTGTGACTGTAGCCATGCGATTGTGACTGTAACCATGCGGTTGTGACTGTAGCCATGCGGTTGTGACTGTAGCCATATGATTGTGACTGTAGCCATGCGATTATGACTGTAGCCATGCGATTGTGACTGTAGCGATGTGATTGTGACTGTAGCCATATGATTGTGACTTTAGCCATATGATTGTGATTGTAGCCATGTGATTGTGAGTATAGCCATGTGATTGTGACTGTAGCCATGTGATTGTGAGTATAGCCATGTGATTGTGACTGTAGCCATGGGATTATGACTGTAGCCATGTGATTGTGACTGTAGTCATGCGATAATGACTGTAGTCATTTGATTGTGACTGTAGCCATGTGATTATGACTGTAGTCATATGGTTGTGACTTAAGCCATGCGATTATGACTAGCCATGTGATTGTGACTGTAGTCATGCGATAATGACTGTAGTCATTTGATTGTGACTGTAGCCATGTGATTATGACTGTAGTCATATGGTTGTGACTTAAGCCATGCGATTATGACTAGCCATGCATTTGGTACTGTAGCCATCTGATTGTGACTGTAGTCATATGATTGTGACTGAAGCCATGAGATTATAACTGTAGTCATGGACTCTAAATGGACTGTACTTGTATTGTGCTTTTCTAGTGTTCCGACCACTCAAAGTGCTTTCACACTACATGTCATCATTCACCCATTCACACCCATTCATACACTGATGACAGGGGCTACCATGCAAGGTGCCACCCGCCTATCAGGACTCTAACTAACATTCACACCCATTCATACACCGTAGGCACAGCTACGGGAGCAATTTGGGGTTGAGTGGCTTGCCCAAGGACACATCGACATGGACTAGCGGAGCCGGTGATCAAACCGCCGATCCTCTGATTGGAGGATGACCCTGTTCTATCACTGAGCCACAGTCACCCCGGTTGGTACTGTAGCCATGTGATTGTAACTGTGGCCATGTGATTGTGACTGTAGCTATGGCTGTTCTGTGGTTGTTAATAATATGATTTGTTTTTTAATGAGTGTTACACTAACTACATGCAAGGGTTGTATGGGTGCAGTGAGTTGATATGGTTGTGCTGGCCATATTGAAGCTGCTGTATTCCTGAACTCCTGTGCATCCATCACATCTGATTAAAGCACGGCAGGTCCAAAACCTGTGTGGCACAACGATGCTTGTCTGTCACAAAGCAACACAAATTGTGAGTGATGTGTGGTGATCGCAGAAGTACATACAAGTTTTTTTTAAAAACATTTTCTGGACCAGTAGGAGAGTTTTGGGTGAACCAATTATTTTTGCTGGCCTGATTAGATGTGCTGGAGATTTTTCTGTTTAGTAGAGAGGGAAATGTACCAGGATGAAATGTTAATTGAAGCAGTGAAGAGTAGTCACAGTACAGCTGACAAAGCCATAACCATAGCATCAAAGATTCAATCACAAGGGCAGCAGTGGTGGGATCAATAACCATATCCCCAGCCACAGCTTCCACCCAGCCCAGCCAGGCAGAGCAGCTGTTGATGTTCTTTTATACATACTCAAAATGAGCGTTGTTGGAGGGAGCCTGGGATCTAACATTTTCACTGCCAACAACATCTGCTCTGTAATTGTTGGGCATATGACAATAAGTAACTTGAAACGAAATAACTTGAAACACTAACTGCTCCTATGGATCATGGGGAATGCAAAACAATATTGCCAGAATTGCACAAATTAATGTGAGGGAAACACAACGCAAAACAAGAGTACTTTAAAAGTTAAAACCCATGAAATGTCACTGTTATTATACAGTGTAAATGGACTGTACTTGTATAACGCTTTTCTAATCTTTCCGACCACTCAAAGCACTATCACACTACTTGTCATCATTCACCCATTCACAACCATTCACACACTGATGGAAGGGGCTAAGTGACACCTGCCTATCAGATTCTATCACATTCAAACACTGTAGGCACAGCTACCGGAGCAATTATGGGGTTAAGTGTCTTGCTCAACGACACATCGACATGCGACTAGCGGAGCCGGGGATCGAACCACTGATCCTCTGATTGAAGGACGGCCCTGCTCTCCACTTAGCACAGTCGCCCCCACATTGTACATAGGAATGTAATTATTAAGCAGATAGGTCAGGTCATGTACACACTGCAGTTTAATCAGAGAAAACATTCTCTCTGCAGTAGGTCCCCCTTGGTGACGATCAAGGTGTTACATTATTCCTTCCAGGATGACCTGTTCTGTCTCTTTATCCACCTAACCTTCAGACATCAGAGAAGATTCATACATTCTCCTCTCTTACAATTATTATGCTTGTGAAAAAACGTCTCATCTTAACGAGAACACCTGCTCCTCCTAGAAAGCAGCTAATGAGCAGGTGTCTAACGAGCTTGTTGGCATTTCATTATAACAAGGTGAATGTCAACGTACATGTACAAAGGGCACTTTAACATTATAGCAAGATCCTAATAAGGGAATGGTTGGTGCTTGTCTATTTAAAAATCAAACACTGATTAATGTTCATGTCGGTCTTCCAAATGAAGTTCTAGCGTAAGTCCAGTCAGGAAGACTATACTCTTGCATGCCTAAGCCCGTAGCTTATTTCCCTTACATCTACCAATCACTACTCATGCATGCTCACTCATTATGTCCTTGCTGTTATTGTTTGGGGCTGTTGATCATGATATCAGCTGTCTAGATCCGCTGGTCTCTTCTATCCAACAGCACAATGACACAATGACATCGTTGGCCTATCATCCTGCTGCTGTCTCTTTTTAAATAGGAAAGTCTCTCTACCTTCAGTACGTTCATGCTGCTGTTACGCAACCCTCCACCTCCTCATCTCCTCCCAGTCTTCGCAGATTCATCAGCTTCATCAACTCATCATTCTATCAGCCTCATCATCCACTATCACCACCAGTGGTTGGACTCTACGGGGGGATTTATCTTGCTGCTGCTCAGGGCAGACGCCCCCCGATTACAAATCACCTTGTAGAGTCCAAGCGCCAAAGACTCTGAAGATTATCAACGCATATCATTTGTTCACAATAAACAATTATCTTTTCTTGATCTGACTTGTCTCTCCTGATTGAAATAAGCTTAGTCTTCACAAATATTTGATATGATCAGCTGCCATAAAAACACAAAAAACTGTACAGATTCAGTTCACTGGAATTTGAAAAAATGAAAGCAGGAGGTACTTGAAAATGGCAATGGTATTACACCGTGGCCGACATCACTACACATAATGTGTGCGTGCGTTTGTGTATGCATCTCATATGTGCACACTCACCTGATTCGTTCTGACAGAATGAGGGGGCCTTCCATAATGTGTGCTCAAGCATAAAAAGTGCGAGTGCTGAGGCAGTGTAGGGCTACTTTGTGATTGATGTGGAGTTGTTCTGCCTTGTCTTCTGGATGGCAGCTGATTGACTGGCCTAAGAGCCACCCACCACACAAAAGAAGAAAAAATATAGCTTTTTAAAGCGTGGTAAAATAGTACAGTGGAAGACATAATCATTTTCCCTCGGACCCCAAATGGCTGCAATGTTTCCATTTTACATACATGGCAGCTCATGTTTATGCACATTTACCATCCACAGAATGCATTCGAGCTTTCATTTCCCACATTATGCTCTTCGTAAACATCCTGATCCCGGACACTAAACTATGGAAGCAAGATACCAACAAATGGCTTTGTCTGTGGCTTACATCTGACCCCGAGTTTGTGTCATAAATCTTTAAACATCCTAGAAGGCCGTGTGCAGCCTGGATTATTCTTCTAACGAGACCAAGAGTCTACAGTGACTCTGCGTGAGGCTCTACTTACGTTCATGTGCTTGGAGCTAAGGTGCTAACTTTACCATGGGACCTTGTTTTGGAGAAAATACGTACGGTAGTCAATGGTCACGTATGAGACTGTGAAAATACATAAATAGAAAGAAGACGCCCACAAATTGTGTAAGTCACGTCTCTTGCTGAAGCTCTGATGCCAGTGGGTTTCGTACCAGGATGTACTCACACCAACGACGGGTATTGCAAGCCAAGGTAACAAACATGTTGGTGGTGCATTGCGAGAGACGAGAGTTGTAGTTCACTCTTTCACACAGAACACCATGATGAGAAACTGCTGCTCTCTTCACGTGCAAAGGTATCTTTTAAATTGACAAACACATGTGTAATCCATGGCACGATTCGCCACTGACAACTGTACATATTGTTTCCGAAATGAGGTCCCATTTTAGCATTGCCATCTCTATGGCAATGCTAAAATGCTGATGTTTAGCAGGTACCATCTTTACTATTTTAGTTAAGGATGTTAGCATGCTAACATTCGCTCATTAGTTCTAAATGAACGTACACCTAGAGCATGAGCTTCGCAGGTAATTGGTCATAAATCATAAATGTAATATTTTACCTGATGGTGGCCCGCCACCTCATGAGTTTGTGACATATGTGACACGTGTGCCATAGAAAGACAATCGAACAATTAGCTTGTCTAATTCTAAAAAGAAATGTCATACATGAGTTCATTCTCATTGGGTGTTCATTTGTAACAATCTTCTCATCTTTTGAGCTGATCATGACTTTTTTCTTCAATAGTTTTGTTGCTGAATTTTGTCGAAATGTCGAAGCATCATTTTCAGACCAATGTGTGTTCACACTGTTGATACGGTCTGTGCCTGCACTCTGCTTGCCATTTGCTTCATGTCATGTCATGTCATGTCATGTCGTGTGTGTGTGTGTGTGTGTCTCCAGTTTGCCACTTTTTTGCTGCTTTCTTGCCCAACAACAGATGGTGTCTCCATGTGCTTCCTGTCCTTTGGTCTTCCATTTCCTCCCCGCGTGCTCTGCTGTGTGCCACTGTGCTCTTAAAGAGACACTTCACAATTTCCTCCCCTCTCATCCTTGAGGTGGGAGATCTTGAGAGTTCAGAGACTGGAGACTGGTAATCATATACAACTCCTCTACGTCACTCCTCCGCATTCCAAATATGGTAGCTTCTGTTAATTGGTTGCGAAAAAAAACAACATGGTGACGGCCATAATCCAAGATGGCGACGGCAAAATCGCCTAATTCAAGGCTTCAAAACGGCAGTCCACAAACCAGTGGGTGATGCCACGATGACTACGTCCACTACTTACATATAGTCTATGGTTGGTTCGTCTCCCAGTACGACAATGTAACAAATATGGAGGTGCGTAATCTAAGGATATAATAGATAGTCGAAGGTGATTGCAGAACAGCTTGGAATCGGGGATGGTTTCAAAACAAAGGATGTAAGATTAGACAGTAGGTGATTGTGCTCTATAGCTTCTCGCTAATGTTGTTAATTCATCAGCACTGACGATTGCATCCACGTAATTAATTCAGTTTTCTCTTGCATTACGAATTTTTGCAACATACTGAATAATAAAACACATCAGAGTGTGTTTTCATCGGATGACAGACGGAGAAAAAAAGTGCACGAAAAATATGGAGCTGGTGTGCAGAGGCCTTCAGGCTGTCCATTACACGGGTCATTGTGTAATCTTTCACAGACACACTGTTGTGCATTACAACTCCTGACCGCAGACCTATCGGCTCTTCTTCAGTCTCGATGACGGGCAGAAACTGTAGGAAGACAAGGGCCTTTCTCAATATGCGTACTTCTCTGTACTTGTGAACTTGTGGACTTGTGAAACGTCATCAGTCTCAGCCCAAGTACTGTTCCAATTCAAAGTTCACATCAAGCCAAGCCAGGTCCAAATGCCCGGATGTGGCTCGCTCCGCCCATTTTACCGGGGATGCATCGGAGGTGACTTGTGTGTACTTGGGACAGCCAAATATCCCAGAATGCATTTTGCACCAGCAACAGGAAACAATGGTGGAGGAGAAATCACACAACTGGAAGTTTAAACTTTCGAAATACTACTGTTGTTAAGTCACAGAAAGTAATTTTAGGATGTTTTTAGGCGAGAAGTTAGTTGTTTGAGCATGAAATCCGTGGTCGGTTTGTCAAGATTCAGCCGATTAAAAAATCTGCTCCGACGATTTCGGAGATGTGAGGTGTCGCTAGCGGGACCGGCAGTAAACCTGTACCGGGGGCTCAGCGCTCATGTTACCCGCCTAGAACTGCCTGATCTCGGCAGTAAAACCCCGCCAGCACCGGGGGCTCCGCGCTCACGGTGCCCGCCTAGAACAGCCTGATCTCGGCGAGTCTTTTTGAAACTTAGCGCTGGTATTGACGTCTCTGTAGCGTTTTCTTCATCGGCAAAGAGCACAGCAATCCGGATCTGAATATATATATGTATAAATACATATAATTGTATGTATATATGTGTATATAATATAATAAAAAAAATATTTTATTTTATTTTAAATGAAAATGAAAAAAGCAGGGTTGTCATATTTAGTTTGATTGTAAAAATACTTTACAGTAAAAAAACGGATTAAACTCATTAGCAAAACCAGCTGAGGTGGTGATGTCATCAAGTAAGCTGCTGTTCCAATTGTCTATACTGTGTCCTCTGTACTTGAAGTCTGGACTTGGAGTCCAGACTTCAAGTCCATACTCCAAAAGTTCACAAGTCCGTACTTGTGAACTTGGGTATTGAGAAAGGCCCTTGGTTTCGGGGGCGTTCACGTCTCGTGGTAGAAACTGTAGCCGGTGCAGAAAGTCGACTTCTGCTTTTCTGCTGTGCAACCAAACAGGAACATCCTGTTATTATTCATCACCTGCCCAGCTTATGACCCCGGGGGATGTTTTTGCAGTAAGAGAGAATGTAGCATGAGATGCTTATTATATTAACACCATGCAGTCACACATCGGTTTATAGTGCCGTTAAGACTCACTGTCCAGACAGAGAAACTTATGAAATGCAATAACCAGTCTGGTCGAATCTGTGTTACTCATAATTCTATTTTATTCATTTTTCAGGTCAGCCAAACATCATAATAAGTTGTTAATTGAACCTGTGCAGCTGTGACGTAGTATTGTAGATGGTGGAACTGTGACACCATGGCTCCACCTTGTGGTGACAGTATGCACTGCATATTTTACATCATTCTCTTTTGTAAGCTTTACGTGACAGTACAAGTCCCATCAGAACACTACAGCAAATAGTGTTATCACCCAGTTTTAAAAACTATGCACAGTAAGTCATGTAACACTTCAGTGTCAACATGTGATAAACAGTAGAACACACAAGTAAAATACAGTGCACGCAATATGAAAAACATTCTAGAAATACAATTTAATATATGAAACTTGTAAATCATCCTCACTTTAGTATGTTCACAGAAACAGTTTGAAAAAAAGAAATAGACATGGTCAATATTATATTAAGTTGTATTTATATTTAGTTTATTTTCCCCAGAACTTTCAACCATATCTCATGGTCTTTCTCAGTTGTGCACATGTGAGAAATGAGTAAACGTGTTAAATGTATGCTGTTATTCAGTGTAATAAATAAACACGAAACGAACACATTTAAATATTCTAATATGAAAATATCAATAAATATCTGGCATTTGTAACTCTTTAAATAGCCCACAACCGCGGTGAGATTATGACCGTTTTGCTACTGTTCACTTACTTGATGGGGCTCAGTATCCAGTGATGCACGGCTGGTGTGACCTCTAGTGTTCACGAGCACACATTACATCTGTTCAATTTCAGGCTCGGGAATAAACATCTTACAGTTTCTTTCATGTACAGTACACAGCAGGTATACAGTGAGATCTACTGAGTTCGCCGGCCCAGCAGACTCTCCCCCATTTAAACAGCCACGTCCTCCCTTCCTATGTATGTATTACAGATTGTATATTTTTAGTTCGAGAATAGCAGACAGGCAACACCCACTGTTTCTGCTTCCTCTGTACGTATTTCCCCTGTCGCCACTCAGCATGCCAAAGAAAACCTACACACAGGTTACGGCATAATGACATATACAGTATATATATATATATATATATATATATATATATGACAACCAATATTACTTTTTTTACTTTATTGTTGATTTTCAACTTTCAACAGAAATTCCTTCAATGTGGTGATGCACGTTTTTGAACATACGTTTGTATAGTTACGGAATAGTCTCAGAGCTAGTTTTATTCCCATTGTGTCCACCCTGTCCTCTCCCTGGACTCTGTCACATGCTCTAAAGTGTGTGTATGTGTGTGTGTCCCTGCCCCAGTGGGACAGCCATGACCGAGGTCACCGGGTCAAGGGAACCGGCCAATCGGAGACGTGCCGCTCCCCATTTCCTGTCCCGAATGGCAAGCATTCCCCCGGCAGTCCGAGGATCTGAACAAATCCTTCAGCTGTAATAGATCTTTATTCACACCGGACACTTGCATCAAGTTAAATGCTGTCAATGTCCGTTTTACAATAAAAAAAAATGCAAATGGAAAATACGTGACACTGAGAGCCACTGTAGGCCTGTGTTAATGTGCTGTGAATCTGTGTGTGGCCTGGGTGGTTCCATTAATGCGCCAACAGCTCAAAAAAATGTGGTTTAATCGTCCAACACACATAACACATACAAATTGGGAGACGCACTTAAAAGTGGAAGTTGTAACTGGGGACAGCTCAGGCGAGTAAAGAATCCTTTTATTTATTTAAAGTAACAGTAACCGAATGTTCTCGGTAAATCATATTATGTGAACATGTACAACATGTGCATTCTGCACTGATGAAGGTCAATTGATGGACAAATTAAACATGAAAGTTTCTCCCCAGCTGCTCGTTGACTTCCTGAGCCAGGCAGTATAAACATTCCCACTCCCGGCCACCAGGGGGCCGACGCCGAGAGTGTAGGATGTTTACACTTCCTGGAGCTCAGAGATCAAAGTTGATACCGAGGTTACATTTCTAAAACACATTTTAAGAATGTCTTCAAAAGATAGACTGTGTTCAAGAAGTGGACGTAGTTGCCGTGACGTCAACCATTGGTTTGTAGAAGTCTCAGATTTGTCATTCTGGGTGTCGTTACCTTGGTTAGTGGTCGTCGCCATCTTGGCTTTTTGCAACCAGAAGTGACACAAGAGGGTGGAACTAAGTACAACAAAATGCTGAATAAGACATTGTTCGGCGACTAAAATGTTACAATTAACTTTTAGAAACTGAAAACTCACCGTGAAAGGGTTAAAGTTACCCTGCTTTATGATCTGTTTGACTCTAAATGGACCATCATTTACTAAATGAACATCATGCTGCATTGAAGAAGGCTTGAGACTAGAGATTGAGACCATAAACTCGTGTTTACAATGTTTACTGAGGTAATAAATCAAGAGAGAAGTAGAGTCATTTTCTCATAGACTTCTATACAATCAGACTTCTTTTTGCCACCGTGGTAGTCTCCCCCTGCTGGTCAGTAGAGATAACACAAGTGTTATGACACTTCGAAATAGCAGCCAGTGTTCAGCTCAACTAAATTAAGGAAAACGTATCTAATACAGGCTCTGGTTCCCAGCCTTAAAATGCAGCAATGTCGACCACTTGTCATGGGTTTCATTAGAGTCTGAGTTTTGGGTTTAAAACAACAACAACAACAACAAAAATGCTTCCTGGTAATCTGCTTGATTATTATAGGCCTGAAAGGATCAAATTATTCATTCTAATATTATTACATAACTCACAAGAGAAAAAGCCTAAAAAAGCCACCATGATTTTGTGTCGCAGGAATATTATTATTTTCCTTCCCCATCAGTCTTCTCATGAGAGATTTATCCAGCGAACATCACAGAGGTCCCGACACCCCCGTTTGGGAACCTCGCTCCAGGCTGATAGTGTGTCTTCCATAGAAACCAGGACACATTGCTGCTATATGAGCACCCCAAATGAAATATCTAACACACCTCTTTATCTACATTTACATTCTTCCCCTGCAGAGATACATTTGACAGGTAATCTGCCCAGATTATTATTTTTTTCTTCTAAACTGATGAAGGGATTTAGTTACGTCTAAATACCGTGGCTGCAACAAATATACCACTGCATCACAAGCGGTTTGGGTGTGACCGGCTGTTTCCACGTAAAGAGAGGGAAACTCTCTCAAGGGTTTTCCACGACCAAGGAGGGAACGACCGGGACTGTTTGAACAGAAACTGCAAAAAAAAAAGAAAGCACAGCATGTTTTCATTCATGGTATGTTGAATGCGGGGCTGGAGGAGTCTGGTAATATTAGAATGCTTCCTTCCTTCCTTGTCTGTGGTCGTGTAGTGTACGTTACACCCACTTCCCCTCAGCTCCGGCTGATGAGTTGGGGGGGGGGGGGGGATCTATCACTGTTTTCGTCCTCTTCCACCTTCTTAAACCGCAATTTCTTCTTTCCATCTTGCTCCTCTTTCTCTTTTACCCATCTCTCCTTCCAGTCCTCCCCCCGTCCTCCCCCCAGGAGAGGATGAAGCCGCTCCCATCCAGAGGGAACTGAATGGAGACGACTATCACCGGCCGCCGTTTCTCCCTGTGGAATCGCATTCCTTTCTCCTCCCTCCAGTTGTTCTGTGACTACTTGTTTTGCTTTGCCCCCATTCAACCCCTCACTCAAACTGATACATTAATAATAATATAAATAGAATTCCCTTGCGATTCAAAAGCACCACACGTGAAATATATAAAGTTACTGGTACTGAGTTACTGAGGATGCTGGAGGACCCAACAGTGGCAGCCGGCCAATAGGAGGCCCACGTGTTCACACGATGCTGATTAAGCTCTCTGTATTTCTAAGTAAGATAAATGTGTTGTGTGGCGGCTTTCCCACGCTGGCGCACCGGAAGTGACGCGTTTTTACGTCAACCAGCCGGAGCTAAAGGTGGCAGGAAAGGGAGGGAGAGACCACAGCTCGGATTACTGATGTTATTGGGTTCTCTTTATACCCATTTGCTTGCATTAGATGGAGGAAGCTGTGAGTTAGTGTGTACTGCAAAATAGACATACAATATGTTTGCTGTTAATGTATATCTGTATAACTTAAATTTGTATTATTTAAAAAATGCCTTAAAAGAAAAACAAACTTTAAATTTACTTAAACCTGCCGTGCAGAGTTTTTGTCTCCCCCCGCTGGCAGTGGGATGTAATTACATCAACACTGTCGATGTCTGCCTGAAGTCTTCCCGTGCAAGTTATTTAAACCTGAATCCTTTCTCTGAACACCAAAAGTCTTGTTTTTAAATCTGAAGCCTCCGCTCCAGTTACGTAGGCCTAGCTGCTGCTAGTCGTAAGGGATCCATGAGTGACTGCCAGAGTAGCCAATCAGAACCCTGAAACAAGGGAGGCGGTCCTTATTTACATCGATATCTCCCGTAGCCATTCCGTTCACCAGCGGTCTCTAGACTCAGGCCTCTGAGCACGTTGCGCGCCGTTTCGCAGCGATGGTACTAGCAGTCGGCTGCTGCAAACATCCGACTGAAAGCCCCAGAACCTAACACCAGCTTCCAGTCAAGGATGTTTACAGTAGCCCTGACTGCCAACCGGCCCTGGGAGAGGATGCAGCACCTACGAACACACACAAGTGAAGTGAAAAAACCTTTGCAAATATATTCCGACTGCTGTACAGTACAATCTACTGTTAATGTGTACATTTCTTAACCGAGCACACACACACACACACACAAAAAGGATAAAAGAATTGGATAGACACATACAGTACTGAAGTGAGAGGACACCTTCACTGGAAAGACTTGTGACGTTTCCTCCACACAGCGGACGCCTCCCGCCTGCATCACCTCCACTCTCTCTGCCGGTCTGATCTTTTTCTCCGACCCACTTTCTTACTTGAGAGGCTCAACGACGATCCATCACCACACCAGAAACAGAGCACATGATGGCTGTAAAAAGAAAAAAACACAGTTGCCATCATTTACAAATGAGATTCTTTTTCCTCTCTCTTTTTTCTGTATTTTGAGACGCAAGTGAATCATTATTATTTTAAATATATATTTTGTGTGCAGTGTTCAAAGGTTTCTGCTGATTTTGAATTTGAACGCACGAGCCCTGTTTTTCGTGCACTCCAGCGTTGAGAGAGCGGTTTGACACTGACCAGCAGAGTTAATAGTTTCCACCATGTTGTTTTTTCCTCTCCCGGGCTTTTGTTGTCCAGTAAGCATTCTATCAGCATGTGACATTCCACAACCTTAACTCCCAACCCACACACACACACACACACACACACACACACACACACACACACACACACACACACACACACACACACACACACACACACACACACACACACACACACATATTTACCATGTAAACACAACCCGGCCTTTCTGTTTAGCCATCATACACACTCCCACGGCTCAACATGCGCACACACACACACACACACAAATCTAATTACTTCTTCACACACAAATGAATGTGGAGGACTCCCATAGAGCCCTTTTTGACCCTGCCCCCCCCCCCCACACCGCTCAACCCAAACGTTCACTTCCTGTTTCTTCCTGCCTGTGCCTTACTCATCCACTTTTTCTTTATATCAACACACACACACACACACACACACACACACACACACACACACACACACACACACACACACACACACACACACACACACACACACACACACACACACACAGAAAGTGAAAGTGTGCATACAGTATCTCTTTAGATTACAAACTGTCCTTCACACACCTTTGACTGCCATGCTGTGTGACTTAAAACTTGGTAACTTATTGTGTGTGTGTGTGTGTGTGTGTGTGTGTGTGTGTGTGTGTGTGTGTGTGTGTGTCTGACGGAGACAGAGTGAGTTTGCATGTCTTTGTAAGCATGGGCATGAATGTGCCTTTGTGTGTGTCTGTGTGTGTGTGAGAGAGAGAGAGAGAGAGAGAGAGAGAGAGAGAGAGAGAGAGAGTTTGAGAGTGAAAGAGCAAGAGAGCATGTAATCACATGCGTGTCCTGCGCTGAGATAAAGACAGGAATGTTGTTTCTCCCCGTTGCCTCCCTCTCCTTCACCAACAAAGGGCCGAAGTGTCAAGCTACTGTAAAGCAAGCAGCGCTTTTCAACACTACGTGTACTAAAGCTGAATTAAATGAGAGTTTCAAAAGCCACTCGGGGGCTCCTGACATGTTTGCTACTACACAGGAACGGGAGCGTTATCGGGGCCGAGCCCGACGTCTTCTTAAAGGAACAGTGTGTCGTGTTCGTGGCATCTAGTGGTGAGGCTGCAGGTTGCAGCTCCGCCCCCTCCCTTCCCAAGCGTGCAGCTACGGCGGTCTACAGGTGGGGAGAGTCAGTCATGATTCTAGTACAACTAGAAGCTACTCTTATCAATAAGTAAAAGAACTACATAGTTGCTTTTAAAAACATATAGAAATTTAAAAAAAACAGAACAGGATTAGAATGTGTTAATATTTAAGATATAACTAAGTATTGATTCTAGAGTAGCAACAGTTATATTAACAAAGTCACTATATAAAGTCAGTAATATCTCACTGGAAACCAAACTGAAATGAAGAATGAATGAAGAACACAGACATCAGTCAGTATCACTCTGTCCCCCTTTCTCCCTGTCCTCTGTCCCCTGTCCCCCTGTCCTCCTGTCCCCCTGTCCCCCTGTCCCCCTGTCCTCCTGTCCCCCTGTCCCCCTGTCCTCCTGTCCCCCTGTCCCCCTGTCCCCCTGTCCTCCTGTCCCCCTGTCCCCCTGTCCTCCTGTCCTCCTGTCCCCCTGTCCTCCTGTCCCCCTGTCCTCCTGTCCCCCTGTCCCCCTGTCCTCCTGTCCCCCTGTCCTCCTGTCCTCCTGTCCTCCTGTCCCCCTGTCCTCCTGTCCCCCTGTCCTCCTGTCCCCCTGTCCTCCTGTCCTCCTGTCCCCCTGTCCCCCTGTCCCCCTGTCCCCCTGTCCTCCTGTCCCCCTGTCCTCCTGTCCTCCTGTCCCCCTGTCCTCCTGTCCCCCTGTCCTCCTGTCCTCCTGTCCTCCTGTCCCCCTGTCCTCCTGTCCTCCTGTCCCCCTGTCCTCCTGTCCTCCTGTCCCCCTGTCCCCCTGTCCTCCTGTCCCCCTGTCCTCCTGTCCTCCTGTCCCCCTGTCCCCCTGTCCCCCTGTCCTCCTGTCCCCCTGTCCTCCTGTCCTCCTGTCCCCCTGTCCTCCTGTCCTCTGTCCTCCGCTTTTCTCGTCTTCCGACCACTCAAAGCTCAATGTCCTTCACCCATTCATACACTGATGGCAGGGGCTACCACACAAGGTGCCATCTGCCCATCAAGACTATGTAACATTCACACACTGTAGGCACAGCTTACAGGAGCAAGTGTCTTGCCCAAGGACACGTCAGATCCTCTGATTGAACCGCCCTGCTCTACCACTGAGCCACATGACACCAAAACATGAAAAAGTACAAACAAAAAGCATCAGTAACGTCAGGGCTTAACAAACAAAGTGTGCCCTTATCAACAACTAGCTCTCTGCGCTGTAATTGGTAAATGCTAATGTCAGATTTTATTATCTGTAGACTGAGTCAAACTCCCTGTTTCCCCCCCGGTTGCCAGTCTTTATGCTAAGCTAGGCTAACATGCTTCAATCTCTACAAAAAACAACCGAAAAACACAATCGTGTTACATCGTCACGCACACAAAACCAGCGGTTTCACATACAGCCAGCTTGGAACACTGGTGCTCGGGCCCGAGTTTGATCAAGCCTCAGCAAGAGTTCAGTTTAACTCCTTCCTGTGTGGGGATCATATGTTAGTATTTACTTTACCCCTGTGACTCTAAGGGTCAGTCTGCTTCAACTCCAGCACAAAGTGGCAGACAATCAAAAAAAAACCCAACAACAACTGAAACTTACAAATCCCTGCTATGCCCTTGAAGTAACCCTGGGAAGCCTGGAGAGCCCTTGACTCGTGGTCCTGTGTTGCATGATTGCTCTGAACACCAGGCGCTCTATTGTAAATAAGCCCGATGGATGCTTCCACAATGCAGTAGAAAGATAATGCTTCAGGAATTCCACTTATCCAACAGTACATATTGTTCGGCTCTAATTACGTGACCGTGTTGCTGCGTTCACACTATGTCTGCTCTACAGCACGTCTCAATTACTGTCCACGTCTACACACTCTGTGTGTGTGTGTGTGTGTGTGTGTGTGTGTGCGTTTTTGTAGAATAATAAGATTCTCATGCGTGTAGACTTATGGCCGCTACTCTCTCTCGGTTTCTCTCTCTCTCGCTCAGGTCACTTGGGGAACAAAGCAAACTTTATCAGAACATTGCAATCCTGCATTCCCCAGATTCTTAGCACTTGGCAACCGGCTAACACACTGAGCAGAGAGAGAGAGAGAGAGAGAGAGAGAGAGAGGGAGAGAGAGGGAGGGAGGGAGGAGGAGATTGACGGAGGGAGAAGAGGAAGGTAGGCAAAATAAAAGCAGGTGTATACACTAACTTCTAGTTCTTGCTCACGATGACTGCCACAGGTCTGAATCTACACTATTGCTTAATAGACTGATAGAGAAGTTTTGTGTTTTAGTTGTACAAAAATAATAGAAGACTGTCATACTGTGTGTTTGCAAATTGATTTGGTTTGTGTGTGTGTGTGTGTGTTGGCAAAGAGCGACAGATCCCTAAATCCCAATCAAAACCTCACACACAGTGGCATTTACTACCAAAACCTTTAAATCTACTTCTATAGGTGGACTAACTTTAAGGAGAAAAAAGGGGGATGATGAATTACTTGGTCTCCGTAAAATAACCATCTTAAAAGAGAATATTGGGAGACATTTGACTTTTTTTTTTAAATACATGACAATGCAGTAGTCTTTGTACAGATTGCTTCCATTTAGAATTATTTTGTAGTTTGAATTCATGCTGTTCTCTACCGTATGCCGTGGATGCCAAAGTCAAATGCGACTCTAAAAATCAGGCTATTAATGGGGCCTGGCTTATCAACATACCTGGTCGGGCACGACTAAGGGCACCTTTTTTCTCCAGGTTGGCTTCCGTGCAATCCAGCCAGCAGCCCCTATTTTTGACAAAAACCTCAACTCTCGACGCCGCTCGCTGCCAAAACAAAAAGTTGGCATTTTGGTTTGGACAAAAACAGGTGACATAACATGTCATGCTAAGCTAGGCTAATACACACGCATACACATTGACTGCTCCATAAACACTGAATGAGACTGATTTTGTTTTCTTTTTGTTCATGCCCAAATGAGCTTTTATTCTTGAGTAATGTTATTAGTTGTGAAACAGAAAATGTACCCATATACTGAGAACATGACCCTTCTTTTACTAATTCATTGTCAGTAAAGCGGTTCCACACTTTATACTTGACAGTAATAGTTTTAGCACTTTGGGTTTTCTGGATTTTGGAAAAAGTTATCCATGTTGATTCATATTTTTGAACTGTCTTAGACCAGAACTTCGAAAAAATGGGTGGTTTCCCTTTGAGAAAAATGTGGTGTGGATTTTGAGAAACGCTGGAACTACCAATGTCATTGGTGCAAGGTAAGGGCTGATCTGTGTACAGTAAATACGCCAAGGTGACAGTGAATTCAATGGTGATATATTGATGTTTGAAACTGCTACAAAGGAAACCTTTAAAAGTATGGCAAGCACCGTGTCTGTGTGTTCTTTCATCCACTCAAGAGGCACTTTCTATACACCAACACAATGAGAGCGCCTCAGTGTGCCAGGTTAAACACCATTAAAAGGTGCAGTATATCAAGGACCCAGCCACTCCAGATGACCTCTAACTGTGTTATGTGCCAAAATGAACCTTTGAAGTCCAGCAGCTATTCTTGTCTTTCATCACCCTAGAACTTCAAGTACAATGTATTCTGTTTGCCGTAATTCTTTGTTGATTTTTCTAATTACAATCCTCATTTCTTTGGTCTCCCTGTGTGACATTATTTTCTGTGTTAATGATCCATTTCTTTTAGCTCGTGCTTATTCTGAACAAATTGGAACTGTAAACCACTTCCCTTTCTTTGCACCTTTTCCCAGAAAATAGCTCAAAGACTAGATACACAGAGCATTTATAAAGTACGTCAAATCTAATGTTTCATTTCATTTTGCCTGATAAAAAAAGCCACCAAACTTCTCTCTGCAAAGCAGAGACAATCTGCAGGCTTTCTTACTGGTTATATTCTCTTTTAATTTGTAACTTTATGGAAGCAATTGACCCTTCACTAAATCTCGCCCATCGTACGCAGACTGGCTAATCGTAGCGTAGCATCGACGAGCTCTGACCAGGGTTCGACAACTATCTGTCCCAGCTACTCTCATGCAACGGTTTCAGATGTTCTTCATTGTCAGGCTGGTTTTGTGGATTTAGAGCTCGTCGTGGTAACTCGTTGTGTAATAGTGATACGAGTTACCCGGAGAGGTTGGAAGAAGATTTGCGTTCCTACGTGAAAACCTGTGGCACTAACATTAACCGAGTATGTTAGCACATCTATGCTACGCTAGCTCTGAAATCGCCTTTTTTGTTCCTCCAAAAATGTGATTATATTTATTCTGGGAGCGCAGTTAGTGACAGTGTGGGCTCCATGGTGTTTCTGACAGCTTGAGAACAAAGGGGCAGGACTTAGCAAAAGGTCAATTAGCAAATAAAGTTACGCTCAACTACTCTCACTCGTCTTTGGACTTACAATGCGATACAATACAATACAATGTTACAATGCGTGACTATCAAACCGGGCAAAAAAGAAAAGGCAAAATGCTTAGTTCTCGGTTATAGTTTCTAGGACTTTTGAGGGGCAGAAACTATAGTTTCCGAGTTCTTAAAACACTTCCTGGTTTCCTAGAAAAGTTCCGTTGGGCATGAGGGAAACACATCCTGTGTTAACTAATCATACAGTCTGGAATCTACATGGAATCAACAGATAATGAGCATGGGCATACCATTGTTATCTGATAAATGCAACAATTCTTTCAGAGCCCAACTCTATTTACATGAAGTCACACAAGCTATATAACTTCTACACACACTATGACCTGCATCAGGAACTGGCTACCACTAACTGAAGTGTCATTGGTGACTCAGTACCTGCGTTAACATCACTCCACTAGTTACTGCTCATCTCGGTGGATTTTACATTTACACGTTTCCGCGGAGGCTCTGCTTGTTAAATGATATGATTTTCGGTAAATATTTCTCAGACAATTCAGGCACTTTTCCTGCAAAAACCATCGTCCTGGGCTCACCAGACAAAGACTTTGAATCCAAGTCAAATAAGTGTAATCTGCGCCCCTTGACTTCCTAAATAGATTACTTCTAATCTTCATTAGCAACACTCGCCAGTGAGTATGACCTTCGCATTGGTGCGTTGACGTTTGTGTGTGCGTGTGTGTGTGTGTGTGTAGCTGGAGTTTTTCTACAAGTTTCCACTCTTTATCTGACAGCACAGATCCTGCAGTTTCCCTTCCTCCTCAGTTCAGCTCTCTCTCTCTCTGAAGAGTTGACCTTGTATACCAGTATCCGTCAGCAGTTTAACGGACCGGCAGATATTCCAATCAGGGATCCTGAATACTAACCGAGCTGGTGGCCCGTGACACCAGAACTCTGATCATTAACACTGTGGACTCCTAAAGGACAAAAACAGCGGGTTAATGTCCCTCGACACCCTCGGGTGCAGAGTATCACAGGGTGCTGGCAGGAAACTATGTTTAGCAATGCTGATGGAAAAGTTGATAATAAACCCCTGGTCTTTCTCAATGAATGGGTTACGAACACGTACGTTTCTGTGTAGATTTATTCCCCCCACAACCTGAGTGTAGACGTGCTATAGTTTGTGTATTTGTGCTTCGCTCATTCTACTGTGATAACCGTCAAAAGGTTTAAAGAAATTCTTCCAACATTTATGGAAATGCAGATGATAGATGTCTAGCATTTGTGAATTAAGAACAGAGCTACAGACGAGAGGGCCTTGCTAGCATAGCATAAGAATGGAAGCTGGGGGAAACTGCTAACTGCAAATTGTGGTTTTTACATATCTGTTTGCGCACAAAATAAGCAGTGCGTACAACGTGTTAATTAATGAGCTTCAGAAGTGTCAGTAGACTGATTTTTAAACGTTGGAGGGAGCCAAGCAAGCAGTTCCGCCTCCTTCTACTCTTCAAGCTAAGCTAGGCTAACCACATGTTAGCACATAGATGATAGCATTCAAGCATTTCCCCCCAAAAAATGTTCTTGGTTTTCAGTTGAGCCTTCGAGCCTAATTATGTGCACATTATGATACTCCACTAATGGTGTCCCTATTTAGAGGCTTTTAACTCAAATATGATTATGAAGACGGATTACTGAGTGCTTGGCTGGAAGTTAAGTAAACTGATGAAAAGGGCTGTGTTTTGGCAAGAATCTGGCAAAATCATACATGTTACGATAAAGGGATTATGATTCAATGTAGCAATATATTGTGATACTGTAAGCAGGGAGATATATTGCAGTTTTTTTAAATCGAATTTTAAATTTTTTCGTAGTGTATAGGACACACCGCCATATGCACAAAATATTTAAAAAAAGAATTTTATGCAATTAGGAAAGTGGCATCTGCGTATAACAGTCCTATTGTTTGTGCAATTTGAGCCATCGTGTGCCACCAATCTTTCCATATAAACTACTTATTAAAAGTGGATAGTTTTTTTACGAGATTCGATACAGTATCCTAAAACACAATATCGAGATACGCAAGTGTATCGATATTTTCTTACACTCACTACTGATGAAAGTGTCGGCCGGCATTTACTGACTAGAACAGCTGCTTTTTTTCTCAAGCTTCACTTTGAAGCTGCTTCACACTATTGTGGATATTGATTATTGGTAACGATGTACAAAAGATGAGCTGCTAATTTATCACGTTAATGTGGATTGAAAGGATGAAACAATGGAAACTAATCATGAACAAAACAGTTCTGAGACAGACGGACAGGATTTAAAAAATAATTGGTTTCAACTTGCCTTTAATTTTTTGGGGGAATTTACTGCTCTTTGTTACAGTATTTATTCATTCATACGTGTTTGTGGAATGAATAATTCCATTAAAATAGAATTGTCTTTGCTTTCCTCCCTTTTTCTCCCTCACTCTGACTTTGAGTAGGCCTCCACACCCTTACCCTGCAATGTATTGCGGGATGGGCCGACAATACAGGAAGTTGCTCCCCGATGTCTCCATGGCAACCCTGAGGTCAGCCGTGCGAGGCCGGAGACCCCTCCTCGAACACAAAGAGCTCAGAGGCCTGGATCAACACAAACAACCCCGACACACACACACACACACACACACACACTAACTGTACACGCACAAAAGCAGGCGAGCTCACGAGGACATACGCCGCTTTCAACTGACTACAGGACGTCCTGTGTAGATCACAGGGTGAAAACTACTGTAAATCACTGCTGAAGATGCAAATGACGCCTGCTGCACAGTCAAGTTAAAAAGAACCACATCAAGTTTTTCCCATTAAGAATCATTCGAATGCTCTGCTGCTACATGCTAACACTTCACACTGAGTAGCACGGGATTAGTAAACAAGCTTTTAATGACAAAACGAGAGACTAAAAATGGTGGCAAACTTTAGGGCAGGGTTGTATAAGAAACTGAAATATGATGCAGAAGTAATGCACTGTATGGATCGTTTCCACGAGAAGTGACGGTGGTGTGCAACAGGGAAATGTTACCAGAAGAGACTTCAAACAAAAGACTTCCTCGATATCCACACGTGAAACCTTTCTAAAACAACTGCACAGAGCTTTTAGAGATTTTACATTTTGGAGAATGTTGGTCGTTTCCCACGTTCGCGCGACAACAAGACGCCGGTCTGGAACGATGATCCGAGAGCACCTGGATGATGCCGGCATCCATGTCCCCCCCCCCCACTTCACAGGTACATTGAAACGGGTTCCGCCTCGTCCTGTTGGACGAATACTTACACTTCTCTCTCTCACTGTCAAAAGCTTTTCTGCCTCAGTCGTCATTCTGCCTGGGAACCAAACCGACCATCATCCCAAGGGAGGACAGAGCCGGATGAATAGGCCGGTCTGAGAGGGGGGGGGGGGGGGGGGGGGGGGGGGGGCACTTTCATATGCAATCCACTACAGATTACTGATTACCTACTTTGAATGTACTTTTAGAAGTTGAGTATTCAGTGATCTAGTAGTAAGTGAATACAGGGTTGAACTGTGTAATCCATCCAAGAAGTAAACACCATTATAGAGCATTCTTCTGCACCTTAGAAGATCCCACTGGTTCAACTCTACGTACCTAAAGGGCCGCCTGACTGATGGGTTTATCCTTTATTCTACCGTTCTACTGACTTCACAAACGTAAAGACAAACTCTATCAATGGACCGGATTTACTTCACATTCGTTTTAGACGAGCCGACTTTAAAAATAGCGCGACTCCCTGAAATCCAGAGCTAAGTGCCATACACGGACAATACTCCGTATAAATGTCATTTTTTTGTCTCTAACAAACAAAATGTAAAAACTTAAAAAAAGATAACACAATTTCTCAAAATTGGCTCAATGTAATCTGATTACTTCTGTCCCTCAGTGTGGCTACTATGGTTACTGCTGGTATTCCAATCACACTGGCCTTTTTCTGTTAAATTAGTCAGGCATCCCATTGTTTACTGTATATTTTCACACAGTAAAACATACTTTGGACACAGGACATTTGAGCTGTTGCATTCGTTCGAATACGATCGGTCAGATCTGATTTAATGTCATCTGGTGACCCTGAAGTCTTTTTTTTTACCGGCCTACACTATGTGAAAAATTTGCCTTAGATGGGGTGAGCTCTTCTTTTCTTCTTTAGCAAAGACTCTATACTCTGTGGAACACTTCTGACAGGCATCAGGGTTCATTAAAAGCACCCAGCCTGAGCTCCACTGCTGTGTGCAATGCAGTGGAGCGGATACGTTCAGTTCTTTCACTGTTAAAAGTGCTATGATGACAAACTCAATACAAAAATCCATCAATTTAGAACTATTCTGATCGTCAGCATAGTTATATACTAGATAGAGGTCGCGTAAGGGTGCTGACAGTTTCTACTGAGTCTTCTTGCTGGTTCTGCTGATAGATAATTCACTAAACAACACTATTGTCAATTAAAATCACTCTCTGGTTCTGACATCCCTCGACCGTCCCCATTAGCGGAACGTTAGTTTCTGGATGATTAGTTAAGTGGCGAGTAAACTAGATTAACCAAAGTTTAAAGATATTTTTTTGTCAATATCAGTATGGGTTTATGATTTTCAAACTATGCCGAATTTAGGATTTGCATATTTTAATGTGGGGAATATATTGACGACTGTTCTACAGTGTATGCACATGTGCTAAAAGCTAAGGTAACTGAGACTTCATTAATTTGTGATTGGAGTTTGGCACGATGGTTAAGCCCGGACAGTACGAGAGACAACGGAACCAGTCCGGAGGCAGCTTACCTCACCATGGACACTTCCCCTTCGGACAGCAGTTGTAGACAGCGGACCGGCTCAGCTGCTCTTTACATTTCGGGATGACTTTAAATGGCAGCGGACATTCCTTTGACAAACTCTGGCATAAATGTTAAGAGGTCGGCGTGTGTCACGAATTCAATTTTGGTCTTCTGTCGATGCCGGCCACTTGTCCTCCGCGACTCCTCCGGGGCAGGGGGGTGAACTTGATGACGACAAAAAAAAACACTTTTCAAAGTTCAGGAAATCAGAAGATTTCATACATTTTATTTTAAATGATACTTTCTGAGGGCTACTTTCTTCTGTCCCGGTTAACACTGTCCGTTGTCAGCTGCGGAGGTTTTTGTAGGAAGAAAGCTGGACGGAGTCGACGGAGTCCGGCCCCCTTTTTCAATGACCGGTGTGAAAGTCAGCTCAGAATCATGAGCCACAACAACAAGCTTCCGATTCATCTTTTCACAATAAGAAAGCCGTATTAATAAAATCATATACAAAATGTGGAATATATATACACTACGACATGTTCATGAAACCACACTACATCCCAACACTTTTACAATGCTCTTTGAATACAACATGGCGTAATTCCTCCGGAAAACAAAAGCAAAAACATCTTTTCCGGTACGTTACTATGTCATCTAATTATGTTTAACTTGACCCAGCCAGGAAGCTGTAGGTCAGCAGGGGCAAATCAAAATCTTACCTTGCAGAGTCAGAGGGCTAGTACACTCTCACACGCACACACACACGCACACACACACACAAACAGAGACAAAACATGTATGTTAATGAGGCCTTTGCATAGGCTATTTGTTCCTTTGTCCCTTCATACTGTAACCATATATCTCAAAACAAGCCCAAACTCACATTATTGCTTCGTTTAGACAAAAAACTTGTACAAACAAAAAGAGAAATAAAACTGGTGTGTCCCACTGGGCCCTGAACACAACCTTTATATAGCGGCCCAACAGTGAGGAAAGGATCGGCCTAATCTCACTTTGCAGACGGTGCATCGACCTCCACACTGCTGACTGTTGGGAGGTCAACTGTATGCTGATGTCCTTTTCATTCCGCACGGATCAGCTGACAGTGTCTCAATAGCACGTCTCCTTTTATGTGCAGACGTTCTTCGGCTTGTCGGTTATGTAAAGGTGAACACCTTTCGCTAAACTTGCAGGAAACCATAATTGACCACATTTAACCCCTAAACACCAAACACTGACCCTTAAATCAAACTACAATCATTCATCAGATTATATTATATTATCAATCAGATTATGTATTACATTATATTATATTGTGTTGTTCAAAGTTCAATTTGTACTGAAGAAGGTATGTGATGTTCATGCAGGATCTGGTTTCAGGGTCTCACTTCACTCTGCAAAGGTTTATTCTGACTTTGTACGACACTGCTCATACACAACAACATAGAAAGGGGGCAGGGATGTAAAGTGTGTGTGTTAGGGGGGCAAAGGCCCTTCGCTCTACATGCACGATTGTGACGTCACTGCGGTGCCAAAAATCTGTCCACAGACACTAACAGACATAAACACCTGGCAGAGTACTCGAAAGCCCCTCCGAGGTAGTTCCCACTCCAGTAGATGACTCCAGGACCTCATGAGGCTGTGATGAGACACACACAGACACAGCGTCGCTATCATGGCTGGTAAAAATCCTATCAAAGGGTTTGCATGGCTCAAGACGCTGACCGTAAGCCACAGCATAACCAGTTTCGAATCCAGGTGGGGTCCTTTGTTGGATGTCACTCCCCATCTCTCTCTCCTCTATACCCTGTCATCTCTAATTACTAGAGACCTTCTTGCGATGGGCCAAATCTGGCCACTGGCATAAAAGTTGGGGGGGCCCCTTCCCCATTTCCTACCCCCCCTTCCTTCCGACGGCCTTGCTCCGACCACCACACCCATCTTCGCAGTCGACGATGTCGACCACACATCTGCAAAGTTTTGTGACTGCACCTGGCACAGTTGTGACGAATTGTTTAGCTGCCAATGTATTTGAAAGATCTTGTAACTTTTTGTATTGCTGCTCAAGAAAGACTATTTGTTTACATACAAGAATGATAAAGCAATGTTGATTCTTTTCTTGATTAATTGTCTCTTTTTCTCTGAAAAGAATCAAAAAGAACTGATAAGAGTATCGATAAAAAAAAACGAACCGATAAGGAGAATTGATAAGAGTACTAGTATTGATAAAATCCTAACGATATCCATCCCTAGTTATGACGCTATCGTAGTCACAAAAACCGGTCACACTCCCACAGACTCACAAGGTGAAAACAATACCTGGATTGCTGCCGCGGCTGGTAAAGATGCATCAGCAAGCATTGTAAGTACCACAGATTCTTACCAGATAAGAGAAGTATTTTAAATGCTCATCAGCTGTCATATATACATATTTTTTATCAAACATTTGTTTGTCTTTTTATTTGTGAACTGTAGTGAAGGAGTAGAAGTAGTGGTAGTACAGTACTTAATGTCTAAAGGTTTTAATGTTGCTCTAAAATAAAAGTCACAAAGCTGTGTTGTCACATTCCACTGGTGGAGAGGCGATGCCATAATATGGCCACGCATAAGTTGGACACCATTTAGCAGTCCGGAGTAAAGTGTTGCATCTAATGTAAGTGAACAAAGGACATGTTGGCCCATGTGTTCGCTCGCAGTGGCTCACTTTAAGCCTTCGGGGGTTGGGGAGCCTTTGTCCGAGCACTGTGTGCTGTCTGGGTAACCCCGGGCGAGCGCAAACCCTAACCCTGAACCGGCCCCCTTGAAGGAGGGAGAGTCGGCCCTGAATTTTCTCTGAAACTGCTTCTCTCACAGATACTGTACATTACGGACGAGAACACACACACACACGCACACACACACATCTCATTCCATAAACCTGAAATGGCAGTGCACATTTGTGCCGGTTGCTGTTTTACCGCTATACCCTCATTGTCGCTCTGTTTAGGGTGCAAACATGAGCAGAAGCCTGCTGGTATCAGGATTTGAATGCAGATTAAATTGTCTCTAGGTTTGAAGTATACGTGTTTATACTCAAAGCACCATAAGGACATGGGGATCAAGTACGAGAGTTGACACTCAAAGCAGAGGCGGGATGTGTGACCTACAGAGGATATTCCTCTCAGTTTACTGGAGGACACTTTACCGGCAGGCTTTACAGTTGGATCAGGACAAACAATGAAATTGTGAACATCATCAAGTCAAAATTGAAATGTCTGCATATTACTTTACTTGGCACAATACCTACTTGTTTGCGTGACAACACTCACATACATCAATGACCAAAAATGTGCAAAACTACACTTTGTGTCGTATGAATTAGCAAATAATAGCATGCTAACTCTTTTGCGATAGCAATCTGGCCAAGAAAGCAGCAACGTCTAACTTTTAAGTGCACTTGTTTTCCTACATACAATAAAATGAAAGTAAAATGCACACATCAACAGAGGGGATTACAAAGACACAGATAGTGTATGATACATAAAGACACAACGGCAACAAGACATGGACAAATAGTTACCCGTCGTTGCGAGAACAGTTTGTGGTTAAAACTTCTGATGAGGATAAACACGCTATTTCGTGTTATTGAGCTACTGTATATTTCCTGCTGTTGACTTTTCTGTTTAGTTCTGCAATAATAGAATAAGGTTTTATGTGAAGTTAATAATGTGTTGGCGATAGGGGGCATCTTTGATGGAAGGATCTCTCCAGTTTTACGTGGTCAGAAAGCCATCCATTTATCTTGATATTTGCTGTAGGAGCTGAGCGTAAGGCTCTTGTACTTAAATTATGCCGAACTTTCAGCCTTCTATAATTAAAACGGGTGAGTTCAACCCCCGTACGGTCATCATGGGCTATAAAGGCCAAAACCCTCTTTTTGTACCAGATTGTAAAACATGTTTAATTCTTCTGTTAAATTGTGTATTTTCACAAAGAGGGTCAATGGGGATTGACTTGCTTTTGGAGTCAGTCTCAAGTGGCCACTTGAGGAACTCCAGTTTTTGGCACGCAAAACGTTTTCAACACCGGAAGTGGCTGCGTGGTGTGCATGAGGACCCATTCATAAAAAAGAAATAAAAACGCACCATAGCGCTACTAGAAGGGAAAAAATGATATATTATACCATCGAC
Source organism: Pholis gunnellus (assembly GCF_910591455.1). Lineage (NCBI taxonomy): Eukaryota > Metazoa > Chordata > Actinopteri > Perciformes > Pholidae > Pholis > Pholis gunnellus. The sequence goes on along the minus strand of NC_136538.1, from coordinate 4,458,343 downwards.
TATTTATAAGAAGTGAACGTAGTCATTGTGACGTCACCCCTTGGTTTGTGAACTGCCGTTTTGTGTCACGGCCGTCACCATGTTGTTGTTTTTTGCGCAACGAACGAATGGAAGTTACCATATTTGGAATGTGGAGGAGTGACGTAGAAACCCCGTATACGACTCTGGCAATGACCTGTCAATCACAGTAAGCCCGCCCTAAAGCATACTCTTATTTATGGTCTATTTACTCTAAATGGACCATAATTAACTAAATGAACGTCATGCTGCGTTAAAGAAGACTTAAAACTAGAGATTGAGACCATAAACTCATGTTTACAATGTTTACTGATAAATCAAGAGAGAAGTAGAGTCATTTTCTCATAGACTTCTATACAATCTTTTAGCAACCAGAGGAGTCTTCCCCTGCTGGTCAGTAGATAGAATGCAAGTTTTCATCTGATACCTTTATGTCTACTAAATGTACATTTTTATATTTACCACATCCAAAAATATCAATATTAAATCCATATGTACATTTCTTTGCTCTGGCCTTAGAAGACTGGTCACAAGTCACAAAATAAGTCATGGAACATTTGTATTTTTTACATTTTAATGTTAATATTTATTGAAATACCTCCCTCTCATCAGTCTAGCAGGTTAATACAAACAGGCCAGGTTTAATAACACAACTCTAAAATAACACAATCTCAATATGGACGATGATCTGCGAGCAAAACAATGTGTTGTGTAGAGAGGCGGTAGAGAACCAAATGTGTGTTTCGTCTGCGTGAGAATGCAAACACGGCAGAGGAGAGACAAAGGCAGGGGAGGAGAGAAGCCGCGGGTCCGATTTCACTGATCAGTTTGAGGCGCCGCAGAAGAGATGAGAAAGCACAGATATTCTACTGAGCAGATGGAGAGCTACAGGGACGTCAGAGGAGATGAGAAACCAAATGATGTCATCAACCAGGAGGACATTTTGAGTCTGATCAACCAGGTGAAAAGCTCATTTTCCTTCGACAATAAGGAAGCAAATAGGTTATTTCAGAAATAAGCCCTGTTGCAAACAAACCTTTATGATACTATATATATATATATATATATATATATATATATATATATATATATAAATAAATAAACTCTGACGTTAGCCCCATTTTCATGTCTTTTGACCTCTGTATCACCACATGAATGCTTACTGACATTTATTCTTTATGAATATGTTGCACAATGGATTTAAAAATAATTTATAAACATAATTTGTTTAAACTTTTTGTTGCCTTTACTTTAGTACAGCCGAAGATAGACAAGCAGCATCTGTAAAATCTTCCTTCTTATCAAAATATTAAAATAAAAAAAGCAAAAAGAGTTCATTTATAATGTCGCACAGCAAAGATGAACCCGATCCCATTCTGCACTTTATGTGTCGGCTTGTGTTTCGACAGCACCATCTAGTGGAGCCAAGAGGGAAACGCACGCAGTCAGAGCGCTGCACATCAGCGCACCTCCACACACACGCAGGCTTTATGGGGGAATGAAGCATGAAAGTCACAATGGTCAGGGATTAGAAGGCATTTATTGTCAAGAATCAGTGTTTTCTTTACACAAAGCTTCATCATCTGATCAGCAGCGATTCACAAATACTGGCTCCGGTTCAAACGTTGGCGGCGCTTCACCGACATCCACATAAATCAGATGGATGCTCCGTTCTTACGTCACAAATTATACGGATTTATTACACAAGATAAAGATATGATCACACAAGACTTCTATTATAGAGGAAATATTTTTTGTCAAAAGGTCATTTGAAAATCACAATAATAAAAAAATAAAAACATCTGTTATTCATTTAATTTGAAAAAAGCTTTCTGTTGAAAAAAAAAACCCAAAAGAGAATCATGCATGATACATTTTCTATTCATTCATCTATTTATAATAGTAGAAAATTCCATTTTGATGAAGTTTAAAAATCAAAAAATAGGACTAGGATTTTTGGCAATGTTGTTGCTGTTATATTATTATATATTATATTATATATAGAATACGGCGATTTCAATACTTGTCTAGTTGTCCAGGTATGACAGTTTAAAGTTTTAAAAATGATTTTAAAATGTAGGGAAAATATGATTTCTCCTCAGTTGGGCTGACATTTGTTCTCCAAAGCTGTTGCCTATATGTCTAACTTCGTTTGTGATTTAAACTTTAAAGAAAGTTGCTGTAAAAGCAACTTTTGGTCTACAGAGAGTTGCTGTAAAAGCAACTTTTGGTCTACAGAGAGTTGCTGTAAAAGCAACTTTTGGTCTACAGAGAGTTGCTGTAAAAGCAACTTCTGATCGACAGACATTTTGCAAGTTTAAATGTTGATAAAAGTCACCATTGTGTCTGATATCGTGCAGGTTGTTTGACGATGGGTCTTCACGACCGTGTTAAGAGAAATCTTCGGCTGCCTGTGTGCTGGAGATCATTTCATGATTGCGCCTCATCAGTTGAGTCTGTCTGTATGTTTCTTGACTAATGTCTCTCACATGATTATTAAGATAACGACATATTGGTAAAATCAATACTAAGACGATTGTTCATCAGAACCATTGGTATTAATATTCTTGATTCATTGAATCCTACAAATAGAAGTGTTGCATCTCCTGTCAGAGTGGGTCATCGATGCTCTGCGTGAAGTGTTCCCCGGAGTACAGGCCGTAGTGCACGGTGTCTTTCTGGGCTGCAGCCCAGACCATGTGCAGGCTGGAGAAGCGAGCGGCCCAGTGGCCCCGAGGGTCCACAGTCACCACCCCGCCCAGCCCACCAACTCTGGACTTCATGTAGGCCAGGCCTAAATCACTGGCGGCCTCCACCGACTGACCTGAGAACAGAGGAGAGAAGGAATAATGAGGTTGTTGTTTTAGGATAGTGTTCATCCAGAAGTCAGTGTAACGTGAAGAACAAATCACCTTCTCCGTGACACCATATCCCACTGCAGAAACTGTGTGTGTGTGTGTGTGTGTGTGTGTGTGTGTGTGTGTGTGTGTGTGTGTGTGTGTGTGTGTGTGTGTGTGTGTGTGTGTGTGTGTGTGTGTGTGTGTGTGTGTGTGTGTGTGTGTGTGTGTGTGTGTGTGTGTGTGTGTTACCTTGCTCCATGTGGAACAGGATGAGTCTGGCTAGAGTAACCTTCATGATGGCTTCTCCGTGGCCTGTAGTTGACACTGCTCCCACCTGGTTGTCAGCATAACCTCCACTCCCTGCAGCCGGTGACATTTCAAAAATAAAATAATAAAATAAAATGTTACTTTGAGTTTCATTGCATCGTGTGACTTTAAGGTGGGTGTGGAAAAAAAAAACAGTCAGCTGGAAATGGAAACGTATTGAGATCAATTGGGTGAATCGGACAAAATAATAACGTTTATTTACAACTTTTTTTTTCCCTCTTAAAGTAATTTGCAAATGTGAAGGTGTAAGAAATAAAGTAAACGAGGGAACAGTTCAACAGTTTAATGCCTAAACCCTTCTTTCCAAAGTTATGAAAAGGATGCAATTGCACATCTGTGTCACTAGATGGGAGAGTAATGCTTCAGCTGCTGTTCTTCTAAACTACATTGTGGCGGCATTAACACACGTTTGTTAGCTTTAACACGTATTCTACAGCTATAATTCAATCTGGCCTCAATATTCTAATTTCCCATACTGAAGTTTGTTTGCAATGCTGCCATTTTTATAGAAGAGGAGCAGCAGTAGACGTCTACTTCACAGCTTACAGCACACTGAGGTTCACGCCACGGACAGAAGACGATGTTCAGACATGAGAAGCTGAGCAACAGACTGACTAACAGCTGACCCACTGACTTCCTTGTGATTCAAACGTTTTGGTTTTGATCTTTGTGCCTTTCATCGATAGCCCTCATGTTGCTAAAGCAACTACAAGGAGCTTTAACTTATTGTTAAACAGTCACAGTTTAATACCGGCGCCTCTGTTTGATGGAAACGTAAGTTTGAGGATTGGCTATTTCTAAATAGTTACTTAATGCCTGTCCCCGTGTCCGACTCCCGCCAAATCAGAGGAAATGATTGACAGCATGTAGGACGGAGGAGCCTTCGTTTAGGCTAATTTCACGGGCAAAGTTTGGCAGTTCAAGGAAGTTGGAGGAGATTTTTCGTTAGAGGATTTTAGTTTTCGCATTGCAGTTTGTGGCTACGGCTGATACTGAAGGATCAGCAACAAGAGGAAAAGAACTGACCGTAGAAAACGAAACGCACTGCGAGACATAGTTTGATATAGATGCATGAAAGTATTTGACGTTGGTGGCTAAAAACAAAGTTTTTACATAGCCAAAAATAGATACATGTTAAAAAGAGTTGTGTCTTTGTCTTACGCCCTTCCAAAACAAAAGTGAAAAATCTTTTCGAGACGAAGCGGAACACAAAATGACGGCTCCTTGTACGTCTGACTCAACACAGTCCGATCACTCTTTCACTGATAGTGGCAGATTAGACGAGCCTGTAGCTGTTTACCAAACCTCAGTATTACACAACCCCACGTGTACTCGTCTTCTCAAAGGTCACTCTGGGTTCTGGCACCAGTAAGGTTATGAGTGTGAGCCAGTCGGCGCGGTGTCTCCGACATCATTTGTATAAATTGGTCTGATCACACTGGTCGTCAATTGGAAGCCCCCCTTTTCATTCAAAAGGAACGTGCGTTTCATTATTATTCCACAAAAGAATGAAAGGTTGCCCCGTGCAACGGGTGTCCGCATTGTTGTGCAGCGTTGTTGTCAGCAGACACAGAGCTCGCGGTCGGCTGTTAACAGAGCCGGCTCTCTCTCTCTCTCTCATGTATGTGAGGACTGACCGATGCAGGCCGTGTCGCCCACCCGTCCCTCCATCTGGTTCAGCACCCCACCGGTGGAGGTCGCACAGGCTATGTTGCCCTCGCTGTCGACTGCCACGGCTCCGACTGTGCCCATCTTCCCCCTACACAGCAACACACACAGGAACAGAAGAATTAACTCGGACTGACTTCTTCCTCTTTTCTCCCCGTTAAAGGTTACTTTAGGGAGAGTTCTTCCTGTACCGATGTGAGGGTCCTGGGACAGAGGATGTGTACTGATTGTGAAGCCCTCTGAGGCAAATTTGTGATTTTGGGCTATACAAAATAAATTGAGTTGAATCAACCAAGTTAGAACTAGCTAAAAACTATTGTTTTCTTGTTTTGCTCGGCCTTTCTTCTTTTTTTTCCTTCCTCTCCACTTGTAGGCTTAAGAAAACGCTCTGAAATTTGTAGAGCTTGGCAGGGAGTCGCAGCAATAACATTGAATTCCAATGACGACCCAGAGTCAAAGCAACACAACAAATACAAACTAGAAAATTTCGCAAGAAATTTTGACAGGGTGGCTTCTACTGCCCGAAGATGTCGCAATATACACACACGCCGATGTTACCGGTCGTGTCGTTCAGGTTCAATTGAGATGGTGCTACTCTCTTTTCTGCATTTTAGATTCATACTCTTGGATTGACAGTCCACAAATGGCTCCCGTCATTTCTGTACTGGACATATACATCTTTATTTGAGAAGCCTTTGGAAATGATGGGAGCGTTCTGTACGAACCTCATTCTGAGCTTCATGTTAAGATACAGTTAATCTATGGGGCTTTTATTTTGAAAGGGTGGGACTGGGTGGGTGAGAGAGGGGGAGAGGAGACATATTCATAATGTTTGACACAAACACAAAGGTTATTAAATGGCAGGCTTCATCACAAGTATTCCAGTTAGGATTCACTCTGTGGGGCTTTTATTTTGAAATGGGGGGAGACAGAAAGATAGAGAGAGACAGAGTGAGTGAGTGAGACAGACAGACAGAGAGAGAGGAAGACAGACATAGAGAGAGACAGACAGACAGACAGTGTGTGTAGAGAGACAGACAGAGAGAGCCTGCGTGCGTGTGTAACTGGTTGACATGGTGAGGACGCACCTGGTGTTAGAGGCAGACTGATTAAGAAACTTTACAGTAAACAGTGATTTTGAACAAAACTCCTGCCTCCTTTTAACAAAAAGCAGGAGTCTGAGTGCCAAAATATGGATACCGTGAGAAAAATAAGACTCTGGCGAACGCGCTGATGTGTTCTTTATGTTTGTGGTGTTAAAAATGTGAGCTCCAGAGCAATATACAAAAGTGGTACCGTCTGCTTTCTTTGAGAAATGAGTGGTCAGATTTAACATGGAGTCTAATGGAGCAGAAAGCTGGTTTTCCTGTCAATTAAGGTCTGTAGTGCAAAATGTGTAAATGTGCTGGATTCCACAGTCATTTCTCTAGACCAGCACACGATTAGCTAACTTTTTGCAAAAAATAATGCATGAAGAGTGAAAATTGTGGGACACTGAGCAATTTGTTTGTAGAAATCACAGAATATTTTCCTGCTCTGCTCCACTCTGACAATTATGCCCTCACTCTAGCCCTTAACGAGCTGCGCAATACACACCCATTCTAAAATCTGAAATGGACCCAAAATGTTCCTGAAACTTAATCTGCGACTTCATGAAAACTGTGCTAGCTATCAAAATGTCCATTTGGCTCAATAACGTCCAGCGTTTTGTCTACGTTTTAAACTTTAAATCATTTTTCTACGTTAAAGTATGGCTTGTCAATATGGGTCCAAAGTTCTGTGTTTTTTTTGCTCTCTTCACGCCGAAACCCCATTCAGTCTATGGGGCAATTTTGCTCCGTTTTTCGGGATTTTCGGGAAAACCGCTGGGCGAATCTCTTATAAAAGTCATAGCACACCATTCCCGATCGGGCCGCACGGTTGGATATACTTTTCGCGCCGCTGTTGGCAACGCTGTTTGAGGAGAAGCGTGCCAAACTTTTGGATCAAGATTATTATTAAGCCCGCAGGATTACAGTTTGGCACAGGCAGTTTTACTGCCTTTGTGCCACAAAGCCACACTGAAAAATAAACCTGTGCAAACATCCAAAAGAGCCTCCTCAAACTACGACGGCTGCAAAATCAAAATTGCCATTGTTGATTCGGGAGCTTGTGTGCTCCAAATATTCCTCACTTTCCAATAAATATTCACTCAAGAGGGTTGTGAGGTATGAGGAGTGTATTTAGTTACATCCAGGGGAATCTGTGGGGGCTATTAGTTCAGCCCCCACCCCCGCCTCGATTGGGAAAACCTGACATCACTGAGGATGTTGCAGTCCCTTAAATGTGCCTCTGAGGAGACCCAGGTGTATCCTATCCTAGTTTCCTCACAATCTGCTCGGTCTTTGGTCATCTGGTCTGAAGAGACAGTTAAAGAATTGATTGCTGTTCCGTGTTTTTTTGAATGACTTGCATTACGGATCAACAGCAGAGAAGGGGATTGTGCAGCAGGGCTGGTTTTGAGTTTCTATCAACGTCTGGACATGTTTGGACGTGTTTTATGCCGAGTCAGTGCTGGAATCAGTCAAAAAAGAGTTCACACAGTGCTTCGTCTCACATTTGGCACTCCACGGGGTCGGCGTCGGGTGCCAGGTTCTTTGTCCAGTGCATGCGGGAGTACTCTGTGATGAGGGACTCGGGGGGCACCTCGGGGACACCCATGGACCGGGCGAACCGATTGGCCCCCTCTGACGTCAGACACGCATGACTCGTCTGAAATAGAGTATCAAAAATTCCCTCCAATGAAACACATCTAGAAACTATTACAGAGCCTATTTGTACTGTGGTGTGTTTCAAGGTACACTTTTTAAACTGATACTTTTTACACTGATAAATTGCATGTTCATCCCAGATTGAAATGTACGCACCTTGTCCATAACCAGCCTTGCTAGCTGGATGGGGTTGGCTATGTTGCGAACAGCAGACACGGCACCACTGCCCAGCGCTTTCCCATCCATCACAATGGCATCCATCTCCACCTCCCCTTTGGCGTTCAGCACCGACCCACACCCTGGAAGTGACAATGAATCTCTTGTGCACAGAGGTGACATTTGGCCTACAGCTAGAGCTGCAGGACAGCTCGTGAAGTACCGAAGATGTAAAAGCGTTCAAGAGCATGTAATACAGTTGGGTCTAGTATAATTGTTGCATTGTCTGGCTATGGAGAGACGATATAGTTGAAGGGAAATTTCTGGAGGGGAAAGATTTTGCTCAAGCTTTGTAATTAACTACTATTATTTTTTTAGTATGTCTATATATACGATATTTATCTACAGTCAGGGCCATTAGTATTTGGACTGTGACACAATTTTAGCCTGTCTACACGACTCCAATGGATTTCAAACTAAGCAGTCAATATGTGGTTGAAGTTTAGACTTTCAGCTTTATGGATAAAACTACAATATTACATGAACCGTTGTGGAATTATGGCCATTTTTTTACAGCCCCTGATATTTTCAGAGGCTCAAAAGTAATTGGACAATTGTCTGACAAACGGTTTCATGGCCAGGTGTAGCCTGTTCTGTCTCTATTTCATGACAAATGATGCTGACAATAGGATTCAAAATGTTATATTAGCAGTTGGTAGTTGGTCCTTGGAACTCTCAGCATGAAACCAAAAAGGTGTCGATGAAGGAGGCCATTATTAGGTTTTTAACCTCTCAGTCAGATAGCAGAAACATTAGGATTGACCAAATCAACAGTTTGGTACATTTTTAAAAAGAAGGAATTCACAGGCAAGCTAACCAACAGCAACGAGCCCTGAAGGCCACGCAAGACATCTAAAGTGGTTGGTTGCAGAATTCTTACCTTGGTGAAGAAAAACCCTTCATAACATCTACTGAAGTCAAGAACACTCTGGAGGAGGTAGGCGTGTCATTGTTAAAGCCTACAATCTTCATGAATGTAAATACAGAGGGTTCACAACAAGGTGCAAACCTCTGGTGACACTGAAGAACAGGAAGGCCGACTAGACTTTAACAGAACACATGTGAAACAGCCTGACCAGTTTGGGAACAAGGTTCTTTGGATGAAACCAAGATGAACTTGTACCAGAATGATGGGAAGAGAAAAGTGTGGAGAAGGAAAGAAACGGCTCATGATGCCAATTGAACTGGGTCACTGGTGTTCATTGATGATGTCACAGCTGATAGAAGCAGCAGGATGAGTTCTGAGGTGTTTCGGGCTAAACTATCTGCTCAGATTCAGACTAATGCTACAAAACTGATTGGACGGCGCCTCACAGTGCAGATGGATTATGACCTAAAGATAATGTGAAAACAACCCAAGAGCTTCTTATGGCAAAACAAATTGAATATTCTTCAATTGGCCAAGTCAGTCACCTGATCTCAACCCAAGCGAGCAGCTTTTCACTTCCTTAAGATAAACCTGAAGGCAGAAAGACCCACAAACAGGCAGCAGCTGAAGGAGGCTGCAGTAGAAGGTCTGTTAAAGCATCTCAAGGGAGGGAACTCAGCGTTTGGTGATGTTTATGGTGCCAGACTTCAGGCAATCATTGACTGCAAAGGATTTTCCGCCAAGTATTACAGATAATGATTATATTCACAACTAGAAAAGGTCAGGCCGGAGGCCTGGGCGAGCCGATCGCCGGCAGCATAGACTAGCTCTAGGGACGTGAAACGTCACCTCGCTAGCGGGGAAAGAGCCGGAGCTGGTGCAGGAGGTGGAGCGATACCATCTAGATATAGTTGGACTCACCTCCACACACAGTACTGGCTCTGGAACCAAGCTCCTGGAGAAGGGTTGGACTTTGTCCTTTTCCGGAGTTGCCCAAGGTGAGAGGCGCCGGGCGGGAGTGGGGATACTCGCGAGTCCCCGGCTGAGCGCCGCTGTGTTGGAGTTCTCCCCGAAGAACGAGAGGGTCGCCTCCATGCGCCTACGGGTTGCGGGGAGCAAGGCTCTGACTGTGGTTTGTGCTTATGCACCAAACAGCAGTTCAGAGTATCCGGCCTTCTTGGAGTCGGTGGGAGGGGTCCTGGAAAGGGCACCGCCTGCCGACTCCATAGTTCTCCTGGGGGACTTCAACGCTCACGTGGGCAATGACGGAGAAACCTGGCGGGGGGTGATTGGGAGGAACGGCTTGCCCGATCTGAACCCGAGTGGTGTCTCGTTATTGGACTTCTGTGCTAGCCACGGTTTGGCCATAACGAACACCATGTTCGAACATAAGGTGGCTCATAAGTGTACCTGGTACCAGAACACCTTAGGCCGGAGATCAATGATCGACTTTGTAATCGTATCATCTGATCTGCGGCCGTATGTCTTGGACACTCGGGTGAAGAGAGGAGCAGAGCTGTCAACTGATCACCATCTGGTGGTGAGTTGGATCAGATGGCAAGGGAACCGGTTGGAAAGACCCGGCAAGCCCAAACGTATAGTGAGGGTGAACTGGGAACGTCTGGCGGAGGACCCTGTCCGGGAGGTCTTTAACTCCCACCTCCGGAAGAACTTCTCACACATCCCGAGGGAGGTTGGGAACATGGAATCCGAATGGACCATGTTCAAAGCCTCTATTGTGGACGCGGCCGCTAGGAGCTGTGGCCGGAAGGTCATCGGTGCCTGTCGTGGCGGCAACCCGAGAACCCGGTGGTGGACACCGGAGGTGAGGGAAGCTGTCAAGCTGAAGAAGGAGGCCTTCAGGGCCTGTTTGGCCCAGGGATCTCCTGAAGCAGCTGAGAGGTACCGGCAGGCCAGAAGGACTGCAGCTAAGGTGGTCGCGGGTGCTAAAACTCGGGCATGGGAGGAGTTCGGGGAGGCCATGGAGAAGGACTTTCGGTTGGCCTCAAGGAGGTTTTGGCAAACCATCCGACGGCTCAGGAAGGGAAAGCAGGGCCTACCCCAGGCTGTTCTCAGCAGGGGGGGGAACTGTTGACCCGGACGGGGGACATCGTTGGGCGGTGGAAAGAACACTTTGAGGAACTCCTAAACCCGACCAACATGTCCTCTGCAGAGGAGGCAGCGCCTGAAGACCTGGGGGGCTCACCCATATCCCTGGCAGAGGTCGCTAAGGTAGTCAAAAAGCTCCTTGGTGGCAAGGCGCCGGGGGTGGATGAGATCCGCCCTGAGATGCTGAAGGCGCTGGACACTGTTGGGCTGTCTTGGCTGACACGCCTCTTCAGTGTTGCATGGGGGTCGGGATCAGTGCCCATGGACTGGCAGACCGGGGTGGTGGTTCCGATTTTCAAAAAGGGGGACCGGAGAGTGTGCTCGAATTATCAGGGTATCACACTACTCAGCCTCCCGGGGAAAGCTTATGCCAGGGTGCTGGAAAGGAGGCTCCGACCGTTTGTCGAACCTCGGATTCAAGAGGAGCAGTGCGGATTCCGTCCTGGCCATGGAACAGTAGACCAGCTCTTCACCCTCGCAAGACTACTGGAGGGATTCTGGGAGTTTGCCCAACCAGTCTACATGTGTTTTGTGGACTTGGAGAAGGCTTTCGACCGGGTCCCTCGGGGGTTCTTGTGGGGGGTGCTGCGGGAGTATGGGGTGCCGGACCCGTTACAACGGGCGATCCGGTCTCTGTACGACTGCAGTAGGAGCTGTGTCCGCATTCTCGGCAATAAGTCAGACACGTTCCCGGTGGGTGTTGGCCTCCGCCAGGGCTGCCCTTTGTCACCGGTCCTGTTCGTGACTTTCATGGACAGGATTTCTAGGCGCAGCCGGGGGGTGGAGAACGTCAGGTTCGGGGGTCTCGGGATCACCTCTCTGCTATTTGCAGACGATGTGGTCCTCTTGGCCTCCTCGGATCGTGACCTCCATCATTCATTGGGGCGGTTTGCAGCCGAGTGTGAAGCGGCGGGGATGAGAGTTAGCACCTCCAAATCCGAGGCCATGGTGCTCTGCCGGAAACCGGTGGATTGCTCCCTCCAGGTGGGGACGGAGTGCCTACCTCAAGTGAAGGAGTTTAAGTATCTCGGGGTCTTGTTCACGAGTGAGGGTAAGATGGAGCGGGAGATCGACAGGCGGATCGGTGCGGCTGCAGCAGTAAAGCAGGCGCTGCACCGGACCGTCTTGGTGAAGAGAGAGCTGAGCCGGAAGGCAAAGCTCTCAATTTACTGGTCGGTCTACGTTCCTACCCTCACCTATGGTCACGAACTCTGGGTCGTGACCGAAAGGACAAGGTCGCGGGTACAAGTGGCCGAAATGAGTTTCCTCCGTAGGGTGGCCGGGCTCAGCCTTAGAGATAGGGTAAGGAGCTCGGACATCAGGAGGGAACTTGGAGTCGAGCCGCTACTCCTTCGCATTGAAAGGAGTCAGCTGAGGTGGTTCGGGCATCTGATTAGGATGCCTCCTGGACGCCTCCCACTGGAGGTTTTCCGGGCACGTCCAACTGGGAAGAGACCCCGGGGAAGACCCAGAACACGCTGGAGGGATTATATCTCCCAGCTGGCCTGGGAACGCCTCGGGATCCCCCAGTATGAGCTGGAAAATGTTGCAGGTGAGAGGGAAGTCTGGGTCAGCCTGCTTGGCCTGCTGCCACCGCGACCCGACCCCGGATAAGCGGAGGAAAATGGATGGATGGACAACTAGAAAATGCATTTCCTGCTGAAAATGCGTTGGAATGCTGAAAGCTGAAATGAATTGCAAAAACATTGCTGAAAATAGATATCCAATTCAAAAAAGAAATTGCAAAAAGCTTAATAATTCAAAAAGTTTAAAGATTACAAATTGCTGAAAATACAGAAATGGGAGACTACCTGTCTGAAAAATGTTGAAGCCCAAAAGCATTTAAACTGCTGAAAACCCTTCTAGTTGAAATGTTGAACTATGGTGTCTGTAGCTGAAAGTATGAGAAAGAAGAAGGCTTTGAAAGTTGAAGAAGTTTAAGAGGATTTGAAAATGTTCTCCATTGATATCCCATTCAAAAAAGATTGCAAAAAGCTGAATAATTCAAAACGTTTAAGGATTAGAAACATGAAGAGATATAGTACCCCTCTGCTGAAAGAGCTGAACATTTTGATCTTTGAACGGTTTCTGTGGCTTAAGAAATGTCAGCAGTAGTGATATTTGTAGTAGTAGTAGTAAAACGTTTTAGTTGTAGAAGTATTGTTAGCAGTATTACGGGGAGTCCTCTAAAAGTCTCCAATACCTGAATGACTGTATGAGAGAAACACACACAGAGAGAGATAGAGAGAGGAGTGTGAGTGCACATGTGTCTGTTAGTCTGTGTTTATAAATATCCCTAATTAGAAACACCTGTGTGCCTGCAGCATTTTAATGGAGATAAAACTGTGAAACACCTCTCAAACAAATCCTCAAAAACCCCATAACCGTAGCTCCTATTGCTCTGATATCAATACATGAGCGGAAAGGATGAGTTGAACAACAGATCCTGTGAAAATTGTGTCTGTAGTGTAAAAAATGTGGGTAAACTGGCGATGTAGAAATGGAGTACCGAGTTCTGTGGAAGATGTTGTAATGGTAAAAGATATGCTTATGTGCGTATAACGTTTAAATGTACAATGTAATCAGCTAGGCCCGTATAACAGAGTAAAGGAATGTTTGTGTGCTTAACATGAACTCATGTTCGTGTGCTTAACATGAACTCATGTTCGTGTGCTTAACATGAACTCATGTTCGTGTGCTTAAACATGAACTCACCATGACCTGTCCTTTGTAAGAAACATGACTCATCAGAAACATAACAGTTTGCAGAAGGTAAAAACGGAACCAGCGCCTTGTAGAAACAACACCTCGGTAAAACAAGAAATAACACCTTTGAGATGGAAGGTACCTAGATGCAGCGAAACGCGCTGGACATGGTCTCTAAGTGTATAAATACTCTGTACGTGAAACTGTTCTTTGAAGTCACTTCCACAGACTCTGCAATACGTATCTGTGAAACTGTTCTCCGCTTGCGCAAGCTAATAAATTGACTCTTACTACTTTGAGTATTCATCAGACTCTGTTTATTTAACCAACTTATCCCGCATCTGCATAGAAATATTCCACAACAATGTTTTTGCAGCAAGATTTAACATTGGTCTCTATGGAGCAGAAAGTTGTTTTTTCCTCTCAATTAAGTGATTTTCTGCCAAATGTTTAATCTGTGGGATTCCACAGTCACTTGTGTACGACAACGACACGATTAGCTACTTCAAGATCCCAAAAATATATATGAAGAGTGAACATTGTGGAGTCCAAGGCAAAAGACAAATATTTTTTTCACAAGAATCGAAAGCTGCTCTTCACTGTAGCGGTGACATCACGCACTCTAAGCTGCGCAATACACACCCATTATAAAGGCAGAAAAGGACTGAAAAAATCATAAAAGTTAAAATGGGACAGTTCAAAAAGTTGAAAAGATATCAAAAAGCTGAATTATGCGGCAATAGATCAGGGTTTTTCCAACATTTTAAAGTTGAAATGGTGTCTGTAGCTGAAAGTATGAGGAAGTTGAAGGATTTGAAAGTTGAAGAAGTTTAAGAGGATTTGAAAATATTCTCCATAGACATCCCATTCAAAAAAAATTGCAAAAAGCTTAATAATTCAAAAAGTTGAAAGATTAGAAATATTAAAAGTCATATTACCCCTCTCCTGAAAGAGCTGAACATTTTGATAGTCGAACGGTTTCTGTAGCTTAAAAAAGGGAAAAGTACTCTCAAAATCTCTAAGACCTAAATGAATATATGAGAGACACAGAGAGAGAGAGCGATAGACTGAGTGAATGAGTGTGAGAGTGAGAAAGAGACAGACTCAGACAGTTAGATGGACTGAGTGAGTGAGATAGGCAGACAGACAGTTATATGTACTGAGTGAGTGAGTGAGACAGGCAGACAGACAGTTATATGTACTGAGTGAGTGAGTGAGACAGGCAGACAGACAGTTTTATGTACTGAGTGAGTGAGACAGACCGACAGACAGACAGACAGACTCAGACCGTTAGATGGACTGAGTGAGTGAGACAGGCAGACAGACAGTTATATGTACTGACTGAGTGAGTGACACAGGCAGACAGACAGTTATATGTACTGAGTGAGTGAGTGAGACAGGCAGACAGACAGTTATATGTACTGACTGAGTGAGTGAGACAGAGAGGCAGACAGACAGACAGACAGGAGGTCTAAAAATGCCTTTGACTGAATATCTCCAAGTCGTGTGTGTGTGTAGAGAGAGAGCGTGCCTGCGTGCGTAACTGGTTGCCATGGTGAGGACGCACCTGGTGTTAGAAGCAGACTGATTAAGAAACGATTTTCAACAAAACTACCTCTCGAACATATGCTCTTTATACCAAAACCAGTCAATCTCAAAAAACATCAATCTCCATTGATATCTCATTCAAAAAAGATTGCAAAAAATGTAATAATTCAAAACGTTTAAAGATTAGAAACATGAAGAGATATAGCACCCCTCTGCTGAAAGAGCTGAACATTTTGATATTTGAACGGTTTCTGTGGCTTAAAGAAATGTCAGCAGTAGTGATATTTGTAGTAGTAGTAGTTAAAATGTTTTAGTTGTAGTAGAAGTATTATTAGCAGTAGCAGTATTAGGGGGAGTCCTCTAAAAGTCTCCAAGACCTGAATGACTGCATGAGAGAAACACACAGACAGAAACACACAGACAGATAGAGAGAGGAGTGTGAGTGCACGTGTCTGTGAGTCTGTGTGTTTATAAACATCCCTAATTAGAAACACCTGTGTGCCTGCAGCATTTTAATGGAGATAAAACTGTGAAACACCTCTCAAACAAATCCTCAAAAACCCCATAACCGTAGCTCCTTTTACTCCGATATCAATACATGAGCGGAAGGATGAGTTGAACAACAGATCCTGTGAAAATTGTGTCTGTAGTGTAAAAAATGTGGCTAAACTGGCAATGTAGAAATGGGGTACTGAGTTCTGTGGAAGATGTTTTTGCAGCAAGATTTAACATTGAGCTCTATGGAGCAGAAAGTTGGTTTTCCTCTCAATTAAGTCATTTTCTGCCAAATGTGTAAATCTGTGGGATTCCACAATCACTTTTTAACGAGAAGACAGGATTAGCTACTGTATGAACTAAAGAATATATATGAAGAGTGAAAATTGTGGAGGCAAAGGCAAAAGACAAATATTTTTTTCACAAGAATCTGAAGCTGCTCTTCACTCTAGCGGTGACATCACACACTCTAAGCTGCGCAATACACACCCATTATAAAGGCAGAAAAGGACTGAAAAAATCATAAAAGTTAAAATGGGACAGTTAAAAAACTATACAAGATATCAAAAAGCTAAATTATGCGGCAATAGATCAGAATTTTCTTAACAGTTTAAAGTTTAAATTGTGTCTGTAGCTGAAAGTATGAGGAAGTTGAAGGATTTGAAAGTTGAAGAAGTTTAAGAGGATTTGAAAAAATTCTCCATAGACATCCCATTCAAAAAAAGTTGAAAAAAGCTTAATAATTCAAAAAGTTTAAAGATTAGAAATATGAAGAGACATAGCATAAATGTCCTTAAAGAGCTGAACATTTTGATAGTTGAACGGTTTCTGTAGCTTAAAATATGAAGAAGAAGATGCGTTTCAAAGAATGGGGACGGAAGAAATATAAAAAGAGGAACTAGAAAATGCATTTCCTGCTGAAAATGCGTTGGAATGCTGAAAGCTGAAATTAATTGCGAAAACATTGCTGAAAATAGATATCCAATTAAAAAAAAATTGCAAAAAGCTTAATAATTCAAAAGATTTAAAGATTACAAATGTGAAAAGTTCTATCAGCCCTCTCCTGAAAGAGCTGAACATTTTGATAGTCGAACGGTTTCTGTAGCTTAAAAAGACCTGAATGACTGTATGAGAGAGAGACACAGAAAACAGAGAGAGAGAGAGATAGACTGAGTGAATGAGTGTGAGAGAGTGAGAAAAAGACAGGCAGACAGACAGTTAGATGGACTGAGTGTGAGACAGGCAGACAGGAAGACAGACAGTTAGATGGACTGTTAGATCCTGTTGGAATGCTTAAAAGCATTCCAACAATTATGTTAGTTTGTCTCATTACCTTTGAGCCTCTGAAAATGGGGATGACTGTGTAGAAATGGCTGTAATTCCTAAACAGTTATTAATGTGATTTTTTTGTTTTATCCATTGAATGAAAGCTGAAAGTCTACACAAAACAGAGTTAAACTCTTGGCCATGAACAAGCCACCAAGGTAAAAGTGCCTAAAAAACACCAATAACAAATTGCCACATGCTGTAAAAGGGGAAGCAGCACATCAACAAGTTGCCGGTCTAACAGTAACGAGTTTTGTACATGATTCAACGTGTAAACATTTTTTTTTTTTTAAATGTATTGCTATGTGTTTTTCTTTTCAAAAAAAAGTATGACAGCAATTCATTATTAAATGAAGCTGAGCGCAAGTTCAGTTAGGAAGACACTCACTCGTAATCTCTGTCTCTCCTCTCCTTGGAATTACTCTATCAGCTGATTGGGGGGCGTGTACTTTTAAGTAACCAACCAGATTCTGCACACAGCTTCCTTAAGCCAATCATATCGTTGCTGTCAACTTTAAACGTGTTCTCCTGTCTGCTGCTGCCAGTTGTCATTTCAGCTATGCAGACGCGACCCTCCTCCACCCCAGTCACCTCCAGTCAGCATCACAGTCATGCTCCTGATTCATCATCAGATTGCAGCAACTCCCTTCACCACCACCACCAGAGTCTGGACTCCAGGAGGGATTAGGCCTATTGGACCTCCGTACCCCTACCCTCTGTGATTGTACTTCAGGATGGAGTCCAATCGCCAAAGACTTTGCACTTTTCATATTTGAGGCATGTGTAATAAATCATTGTTAAACTATAAAACAAGTCTCTCCTGATTGAAATAATATGATTATATACCAAAGCAATAGGATAGAATAGCACACTATGAACATGAAAACAAATACAAAAAAAGACGAAACATGTATCGAACAAGTGCAACACGTTCAGACTTTGACAAAAGGAAGAAAAGCGACATTACGCTGCGTACGTTTCAAATGTTTTTACGTTACCTGCGTTGAAGGAGGGGTTGTTTTCCAGCTGACTCACAGCCTCCACCACGGCGTCCATGCTGCTGCCTCCTCCCCGGAGGACGGCGTACCCGGCTCGGGCCGCCGAGCACACCTCCGACGTGGACTTTCCGGACCGCTCCTTCGGGCTATCACCCGCCCCTCCGTGGATCACCACCACCGGCAACATGTCAATCACCTGGGGAGGAAACGCGTAGAGCTTGAGAAATCATTTAATTTGTATTAAATAGTGGGACTACATGATGAAGCATGTTGTCTGGTGGCTGGTAGGGACTGTGATAAACAGCTGTTTAACGGAAACAACACCTTCGGATCAAGTGTCGCTCAGTGTCTCTTAACATAAGTGGAGATGCCCTGATCAAGTGTTTTTTAGCCGATAAATATAAATATATTTAAAAAATATTTAAAAAATGATTTTAACCACCTGAAGTCAGTGTTGTAAACCTGTATCCCTTTACCTTGTTACTATCATCTATAGTGGTTATTTGCATAAAAACACAACTCAAAATGATTAGAAAATGAACTCTTGTATTTTCATTTCAACAGTTGCATTGATTGAAATGATTGGCATCAGTATAGTTTACATGATGTATTAGAAGCTCCCTAAAGCTGATCCTGATTGCATTTTATTTACTGAATCTGTCACGGGGCATGGTGGAGTACTCAAGCGCAGACCAGGCAGAGTAGTGTGAAAAGGGTATATTTAATGAACAAAACAATCCAATCGCAGACCATACAGGAATCGGCAGGGGATCCACAGAACAGACAAGAGACGATGGGGGGAAATCCAGCAGGAATGAGACAGGGAAGGCAGACTGGAAAACCGGGAACAGGACAAGCCGAACGGGCGGGTAGACATTACAAGGATCTGGCAAGGAGTGACTGAGGGGCAGGAGTTTATGTAGGGGGAAGAACAGGTGAGAGGAGTTGTGCTGATGAGGGGGAAGTGCTTGATTAGTGATCAGAGGCAGGTGAAGGGAATAGGCTGAGGGAGTGACTGACAGGTAGAGTGAGGAGGGTAGACAAACACAGAACACAGACGCAAAGCCTAATCGTGACAGAATCAACGGCGGATAACGATCGGCGGGCGATAAATCTGGACATCCCGATATGAAACTTTCAGTCTGCTAACTGTTTACTACGCATCACAGAACTGGAACACACTTCCAGAAGATATTATTTGACTACCTTTAAATACTTGTATGCTCTCTGCCTCTGACTAAACCCTAAACACTGCACCATGTCCACCTTACAGCTCCACCTCTAGTATTTTATGATCTGTTTTTGATTTCTTTCAAAATGGTCTCTGGCTGTTTCATTTTATAGCATTTTATTCAACATTTCCCTTTTAATATTTTGATGCATTATATAAAATAGTTGAAATGCACTCTGTAAATACGCTTTCCTTGCATTAGCTAAAAATGTCGTTGTTATGCTGTCACTCATGATGACACGCCCCTCTCAGTTGATACCATGCCCCCCACGCTAGATCAGGGTCAAAAGTCTGAACTGAAAAAAAAGATCTGAAAGTGAAAAAAAGATTTGAAACTGAAAAAAAAAGATTTGAAACCGAAAAAAAAAAGATTTGAATCTGAAAATATAAGAACTCAAATATCTGAAAGTGAAAAACGAAAAAAAAAATGTATTCAAAATAATTCCAGAACTGAATCAAAATTATATTCAACCCAAAAATAAGTATCAGGGCCATGGCTGAGCCGGCTAACGTCACGTTACTGCGCACTGTCACCAAATAAAACAGACCTTACGTGACGCATACATCTCAACACATAACCCCCCCCATAGCTTTATGAAAATTCTCAGTGCAGCTGCTTACCTGAAGAAGGACGAGCAGTATTTGCTTGCAGCTTCAGTCCTTCCAGCATACACACGGCGACGAGTCGTAAAGCTCATGATAAGCAACATCTTTTCCGGGATATGAGTATTCAATTTCAAAATAAAATACAAATCAACACACACACACACACTTAGGGGCTTTTACTGAGGAATGCTAAAATGAATACTGTCCCCTTTTTCTACTAATTGGAAAACGTTTTTTTTACAAAACAGGCCTCTTTTCCTTTTTTTTGTCTTTTTAAGGTCAAAATTGCCTAGCGTCCGTTTTATTTTGGATTGCTTGGGTTAATACCAATCCAATAAGCACAGGATAGACTGAAAGTTAAACATCATATACAAGCAACAAGTTGATAATTAGGTGAAGAAAGTCTGTGAATATGTGACAGCACATGTCATCTCTGAGATGTATCTGGAAAAAAAAAGTCAATAATTAAAATTGAGACGTGTGCAGTTGAATGTGTAAAGCGTTTGGTGCTCTCCCTGAACATTGCTGCCCTAAAAAGGAACCTCCCGTGGGTAAAAGCTGTTGAACAAGTCAAACATGCATGCTTTGCTGCATACCCGCAGTGATAGTCAGGGAATTGGTTGTCGGTTTGGCCATGTTATGAGAGGATGATGATGATGATGATGATGATGATGATGATGATGGGTTTGGGCTAAGCCTGTTCTCCCAACATGCTCCTGCAGGCCCTGGACTTGCAGCTGCACTGCTGCTCTCAGTTCCTCCCTTCCCCTCTGCTGCTGTTCAGTGAGCTGACCGTGGTGCTGAAATAAAAAATCAAGCTTTACTGTGAACTTACAGCGACACTGGTTGACCTGGACCTTACAGTGCAGTGTGTGTGGTCCCTGTAGGGTCCCTTGAAGGGTCATACAAATGTGGCATATCTTTTTGGTACACATGACCCTAATAACTGTATCAAATGTTGTCAATTTGTAAACCACATCATGGTCTACGGTGAATCTTAATAAATCCTCTTGGACCCGAGCGAGCCCCATTTGGGGTTCAGAGCGAGATTTTTAACCGAAGAGAGCGTCGTAGAAAGCAACGTTCATAAAGAAATTTAAAAAAGAAATTACATTTTCTTTTTCTTTTTTTTATCGAAAAAAGTCTCCTTAAATCTATATGTACATTTCTTTGCTCTGGCCTTAGAAGACTGGTCACAAGTCACAAAATAAGTCATGGAACATTTGTATTTTTTACATTTTAATGTTAATATTTATTGAAATACCTCCCTCTCATCAGTCTAGCACAGGGGTGGCCAACCAGTCAGAGACCAAGAGCCACATTTTTTACTGTGTTACCGCAAAGAGCCACATCATACGCATGGGCACACATGAACATCACCCTATCCCTTCCTCACACACACACATACCTTTGCTCAGCCAGATTTATTATAAATGTCACACCAACATGATAATGACAGAAATTGACTCCTAAGACCACAGGCCAGTCATTTTCAACAATGAACATTGTGTGCACTGTCTCACACAGACAAACTCTCAGTTCAACCAAGTCCACAAACAAAAATATAATAATTTACAATAGTGTTTTTCTTTTACTATGCATGTTACTTAGTGGGACTTCTGGCATTCCTTGCCTTGAACAATCCTCTTCAAATCTGGCTTGTATTCCGTTGTTGCCACTCGAAGCAATTCTTTCACATGGGTGTCAGTCAGAACAGATCGATGCTTTGATTTCACGTGTTTCAGGGTAGAAAACACAGACTCGCAGACGTATGTTGACCCAAACATTGACAGTATCTTAAGCGCAGCCCGTTTGACATTGGGGTATTTTTTCATTGGCACACTTTTCCAGAACTCAATGGTCCCTTCCCTTAAAGCAGGTTTGAGTTGGTCCTCCTCACAAAGATCGATCATCTCCAACTCAGCCGCATCCTCATCTGTGACTAGCGGGGCTTTCAAACAGTCCGTCTCGGCGTTAAATGGGTCGACGAGGAACGTAATCTGTGGCCGCACATGCGCGTTTGACGAAAATACCCTATTTAACTCAAGCGAAGCGAACACGAACATTAAAAAAACACAAATACAAACTTCGATATGAACGTAAGAGCCGCATGAAACCGGGCAAAGATCCGCATGCGGCTCGGGAGCCGCGGGTTGGCCACCCCTGGTCTAGCAGGTTAATACAAACAGGCCAGGTTTAATAACACAACTCTAAAATAACACAATCTCAATATGGACAATGATCTGCGAGCAAAACAATGTGTTGTGTAGAGAGGCGGTAGAGAACCAAATGTGTGTTTCGTCTGCGTGAGAATGCAAACACGGCAGAGGAGAGACAAAGGCAGGGGAGGAGAGAAGCCGCGGGTCCGATTTCACTGATCTGTTTGAGGCGCCGCAGAAGAGATGAGAAAGCACAGATATTCTACTGAGCAGATGGAGAGCTACAGGGACGTCAGAGGAGATGAGAGACCAAATGATGTCATCAACCAGGAGGACATTTTAAGTCTGATCAACCAGGTGAAAAGCTCATTTTCCTTCGACAATAAGGAAGCAAATAGGTTATTTCAGAAATAAGCCCTGTTGCAAACACACCTTTATGATACTATATATATATATTTCAATAAACTCTGACTTTAGCCCCATTTTCATGTCTTTTAACCTCTGTACCACCACATGAATGCTTACTGACATTTATTCTTTATGAATATGTTGCACAATGGATTTAAAAAAGAATAATTTGTTTCAACGTTTTGTTGCCTTTACTTTAGTACAGCCGAAGATAGACACGCAGCATCTGTAAAATCTTCCTTCCTATCAAAATATTAAAATAAAAACAGCAAAAAGAGTTCATTTATAATGTCGCACAGCAAAGATGAACCTGATCCCATTCTGCACTTTAGGTGTCGGCTTGTGTTTCGACAGCACCATCTAGTGGAGCCAAGAGGGAAACGCACGCAGTCAGAGCGCTGCACATCAGCGCACCTCCACACACACACAGGCTTTATGGGGGAATGAAGCATGAAAGTCACAATGGTCAGGGATTAGAAGGCATTTATTGTCAAGAATCAGTGTTTTCTTTACACAAAGCTTCATCATCTGATCAGCAGCGATTCACAAATACTGGCTCTGGTTCAAACGTTGGCGGCGCTTCACCAACATCCACATAAATCAGATGGATGCTCCGTTCTTACCTCACAAATTATACGGATTTATTACACAAGATAAAGATATGATCACACAAGTCTTCTATTATAGAGGAAATATTTTTGTCAAAAGGTCATTTGAAAATCACAATAATACAAAAATTAAAACATCTATTATTCATTTAATTTGAAAAAAGCTTTCTGGTGTAAAGAAAAACCCCAAAAGAGAATCATGCATGATCAGTTTTCTATTCATTCATCTATTTATAATAGTAGAAAATTCCATTTTGATGAAGTTTAAAAATCAAAAAATAGGACTAGGATTTTTGGCAATGTTGTTGCTGTTATATTATTATATATTATATTATATGTAGAATACGGCAATTTCAATACTTGTCTAGTTGTCCAGGTATGACAGATTAAAGTTTTATAGTTAAAGACTTTTGGGGGGGAATTATAGATGGACACCGAGTTCTACTTGATTGCAGAGAATTAAAAATGATTTTAAAATGTAGGGAAAATATGATTTCTCCTCAGTTGGGCTGACATTTGTTCTCCAAAGCTGTTGCCTATATGTCTAACTTCGTTTGTGATTTAAACTTTAAAGAAAGTTGCTGTAAAAGCTACTTTTGGTCTACATAGAGTTGCTGTAAAAGCAACTTTTGGTCTACAGAGAGTTGCTGTAAAAGCAACTTCTGATCGACAAACATTTTGCAAGTTTGAATGTTGATAAAAGTCACCATTGTGTCTGATATCGTGCAGGTTGTTTGACGATGGGTCTTCACGACCGTGTTAAGAGAAATCTTCGGCTGCCTGTGTGCTGGAGATCATTTCATGATTGCGCCTCATCAGTTGAGTCTGTCTGTATGTTTCTTGACTAATGTCTCTCACATGATTATTAAGATAACGACATATTGGTAAAATCAATACTAAGACGATTGTTCATCAGAACCATTGGTATTAATATTCTTGATTCATTGAATCCTACAAATAGAAGTGGTGCATCTCCTGTCAGAGTGGGTCATCGATGCTCTGCGTGAAGTGTTCCCCGGAGTACAGGCCGTAGTGCACGGTGTCTTTCTGGGCTGCAGCCCAGGCCATGTGCAGGCTGGAGAAGCGAGCGGCCCAGTGGCCCCGAGGGTCCACAGTCACCACCCCGCCCAGCCCACCAACTCTGGACTTCATGTAGGCCAGGCCTAAATCACTGGCGGCCTCCACCGACTGACCTGAGAACAGAGGAGAGAAGGAATAATGAGGTTGTTGTTTTAGGATAGTGTTCATCCAGAAGTCAGTGTAACGTGAAGAACAAATCACCTTCTCCGTGACACCATATCCCACTGCAGAAACTGTGTGTGTGTGTGTGTGTGTGTGTGTGTGTGTGTGTGTGTGTGTGTGTGTGTGTGTGTGTGTGTGTGTGTGTGTGCGTGTTACCTTGCTCCATGTGGAACAGGATGAGTCTGGCTAGAGTAACCTTCATGATGGCTTCTCCGTGGCCTGTAGATGACACTGCTCCCACCTGGTTGTCAGCATAACCTCCACTCCCTGCAGCCGGTGACATTTCAAAAATGAAATAATAAAATAAAATGTTACTTTGAGTTTCATTGCATCGTGTGAAAAAATGGGTGTGGAAAAAAAAAAGAGTCAGCTGGAAATGGAAATGGATTGTGATCAATTGGGTGAATCGGACAAAATAATAACGTTTATTTACAACTTTTTTTTCCCTCTTAAAGTAATTTGCAAATGCGAAGGTGTAAGAAATAAAGTAAACGAGGGAACAGTTCAACAGTTTAATGCCTAAACCCTTCTTTGCAAAGTTATGAAAAGGATGCAATTGCACATCTGTGTCACTAGATGGGAGAGTAATGCTTCAGCTGCTGTTCTTCTGAACTACACTGTGGCGGCATTAACACACGTTTGTTAGCTTTAACACGTATTCTACAGCTATAATTCAATCTGGCCTCAATATTCTAATTTCCCAGACTGAAGTTTGTTTGCAATGCTGCCATTTTTATAGAAGAGGAGCAGCAGTAGACGTCTACTTCACAGCTTACAGCACACTGAGGTTCACGCCACGGACAGAAGACGATGTTCAGACATGAGAAGCTGAGCAACAGACTGACTAACAGCTGACCCACTGACTTCCTTGTGATTCAAACGTTTTGGTTTTGATCTTTGTGCCTTTCATCGATAGCCCTCATGTTGTTAAAGCAACTACAAGGAGCTTTAACTTATTGTTAAACAGTCACAGTTCAATACTGGTGCCTCTGTTTGATGGAAACGTAAGTTTGAGGATTGGCTATTTCTAAATAGTTGGCCTTAATGCCTGTCCCCATGTCCGACTCCCGCCAAATCAGAGGAAATGATTGACAGCATGTAGGACGGAGG
Organism: Pholis gunnellus; assembly: GCF_910591455.1. Lineage (NCBI taxonomy): Eukaryota > Metazoa > Chordata > Actinopteri > Perciformes > Pholidae > Pholis > Pholis gunnellus. The sequence goes on along the minus strand of NC_136538.1, from coordinate 4,433,110 downwards.
AGCCTTCGTTTAGCCTAATTTCACGGGCAAAGTTTGGCAGTTCAAGGAAGTTGGAGGAGATTTTTCTTTAGAGGATTTTAGTTTTCGCATTGCAGTTTGTGGCTACGGCTGATACTGAAGGATCAGCAACAAGAGGAAAAGAACTGACCGTGGAAAACGAAACGCACTGCGAGACATACAGGACTGTCTCAGAAAATTAGAATATTGTGATAAAGTTCTTTATTTTGTGTAATGCAATTAAAAAAACAAAAATGTCATGCATTCTGGATTCATTACAAATCAACTGAAATATTGCAAGCCTTTTATTCTTTTAATATTGCTGATTATGGCTTACAGCTTAAGAAAACTCAAATATCCTATCTCTAAATATTAGAATATCATGAAAAAGTATACTAGTAGGGTATTCAACTAATCACTTGAATCGTCTAATTAACTCGAAACACCTGCAAGGGTTTCCTGAGCCTTGAAAAACACTCAGCTTGGTTCAGTAAACTAAATCACAAGTATGGGGATTATCACAATATTCTAATTTTCTGAGACAGTCCTGTAGTTTGATATAGATGCATGAAAGTATTTGACGTTGGTGGCTAAAAACAAAGTTTTTACATAGCCACAAATAGATGTTAAAAAGAAATGTGTCTTTGTCTTATGCGCTTCCAAAACAAAAGTGAAAAATCTTTTCGAGACGAAGCGGAACACAAAATGACGGCTCCTTGTACATCTGACTCAACACAGTCCGATCACTCTTTCACTGATAGTGGCAGATTAGACGAGCCTGTAGCGGTCAAAACCCACTCGCTGCTGTTTACCAAACCTCAGTATTACACAACCCCACGTGTACTCGTCTTCTCAAAGGTCACTCTGGGTTCTGGCACCAGTAGGGTTATGAGTGTGAGCCAGTCGGCGCAGTGTCTCCGACATCATTCGTATAAATTGGTCTGATCACACTGGTCGTCAATTGGAAGCCCCCCTTTTAATTCAAAAGGAACGTGCGTTTCATTATCATTCCACAAAAGAATCAAAGGTTGCCCCGTGCAACGGGTGTCCGCATTGTTGTGCAGCGTTGTTGTCAGCAGACACAGAGCTCGCGGTGGGCTGTTAACAGAGCCGGCTCTCTCTCTCTCTCTCTCATGTATGTGAGGACTGACCGATGCAGGCCGTGTCGCCCACCCGTCCCTCCATCTGGTTCAGCACCCCACCGGTGGAGGTCGCACAGGCTATGTTGCCCTCGCTGTCGACCGCCACGGCTCCGACCGTGCCCATCTTCCCCCTACACAGAAACACACACAGGAACAGAAGAATTAACTCGGACTGACTTCTTCCTCTTTTCTCCCCGTTAAAGGTTACTTTAGGGAGAGTTCTTCCTGTACCGATGTGAGGGTCCTGGGACAGAGGATGTGTACTGATTGTGAAGCCCTCTGAGGCAAATTTGTGATTTTGGGCTATACAAAATAAATTGAGTTGAATCAACCAAGTTAGAACTAGCTAAAAACTATTGTTTTCTTGTTTTTTCCCTCCTCTCCACTTGTAGGCTTAAGAAGCCGCTCTGAAATGTGTAGAGCTTGGCAGGGAGTCGCAGCAATAACATTGAATTCCAATGATGACCCAGAGTCAAAGCAAAACAACAAATACAAACTAGAAAATTTCGCAAGAAATTTTGACAGTGTGGCTTCTACTGCCCGAAGATGTCGCAATATACACACACGCCGATGTTACCGGTCGTGTCGTTCAGGTTCAATTGAGATAGTGCTACTCTCTTTTCTGCATTTTAGATTCATACTCTTGGATTGACAGTCCACAAATGGCTCCCGTCATTTCTGTACTGGACATATACATCTTTATTTGAGAAGCCTTTGGAAATGATGGGAGCGTTCTGTACGAACCTCATTCTGAGCTTCATGTTAAGATACAGTTAATCTATGGGGCTTTTATTTTGAAAGGGTGGGACTGGGTGGGTGAGAGATGGGGAGAGGAGACATATTCATAATGTTTGACACAAACACAAAGGTTATTAAATGGCAGGCTTCATCACAAGTATTCCAGTTAGGATTCACTCTGTGGGGCTTTTATTTTGAAATGGGGGGAGACAGAAAGATAGAGAGAGACAGAGTGAGTGAGTGAGACAGACAGACAGAGAGAGAGAGAGAGAGGAAGACAGATATAGAGAGAGACAGACAGACAGACAGTGTGTGTAGAGAGACAGACAGAGAGAGCCTGCGTGCGTGTGTAACTGGTTGACATGGTGAGGACGCACCTGGTGTTAGAGGCAGACTGATAGTAAACAGTGGTTTTGAACAAAACTCCTGCCTCCTTTTAACAAAAAGCAGGAGTCATAGTGCCAAAATATGGATACCGTGAGAAAGATAAGACTCTGGCGAACGCGCTGATGTGTTCTTTATGTTTGTGGTGTTAAAAATGTGAGCTCCAGAGCAATATACAAAAGTGGTACCGTCTGCTTTCTTTGAGAAATGAGTGGTCAGATTTAACATGGAGTCTAATGGAGCAGAAAGCTGGTTTTCCTGTCAATTAAGGTCTGTAGTGCAAAATGTGTAAATGTGCTGGATTCCACAGTCATTTCTCTAGACCAGCACACGATTAGCTAACTTTTTGCAAAACATATTGCATGAAGAGTGAAAATTGTGGGACTCTGAGCAATTTCTTTGTAGAAATCACAGAATATTTTCCTGCTCCGCTCCACTCTGACAATTATGCCCTCACTCTAGCCCTTAACGAGCTGCGCAATACACACCCATTCTAAAATCTGAAATGGACCCAAAATGTTCCTGAAACTTAATCTGCGACTTCATGAAAACTGTGTTAGCTATCAAAATGTCCATTTGGCTCAATAACGTCCAGCGTTTTGTCTGCGTTTTAAACTTTAAATCATTTTTCTACGTTAAAGTATGGCTTGTCAATATGGGTCCAAAGTTCTGTGTTTTTTTTGCTCTCTTCACGCCGAAACCCCATTCAGTCTATGGGGCAATTTTGATCAGTTTTTCGGGATTTTCGGGAAAACCGCTGGGCGAATCTCTTATAAAAGTCATAGCACACCATTCCCGATTGGGCCGCACGTTTCGATATACTTTTCGCGCCGCTGTTGGCAACGCTGTTTGAGGAGAAGCGTGCCAAACTTTTGGATCAAGATTATTATTAAGCCCGCAGGATTACAGTTTGGCACAGGCAGTTTTACTGCCTTTGTGCCACAAAGCCACACTGAATTACTTGAAAATTTTCGCAAGAAATTTTGACAGCGTGGCTTCTACTGCCAGAAGACGTCGTAATATACACACACGCCGATGTTACCGGTAGTGTCGTTCAGGTTCAATTGAGATAGTGCTACTCTCTTTTCTGCATTTTAGATTCATACTCTTGGATTGACAGTCCACAAATGGCTCCCGTCATTTCTGTACTGGACATATACATCTTTGTTTCAGAAGCCTTGGAAATGATGGGAGCTAACACTCTTCACTCCCCCGGCGTGTGTGTATATTGCGACATCTTCGGGCAGTAGAAGCCACACTGTCAAAATGTCTTGCGAAATGTTCTAGTTATTATTATTAAGCCCGCAGGATTACAGTCAGTGTGCTTTTGTACAGGCAGTTTTACTGCCTTTGTGCCACAAAGCCACACTGAAAAATAAACCTGTGCAAACATCCAAAAGAACCTCCTCAAACTACGACGGCTGCAAAATCAAAATTGCCATTATTGATTCGGGAGCTTGTGTGCTCCAAATATTCCTCACTTTCCAATAAATATTCACTCAAGAGGGTTGTGAGGTATGAGGAGTGTATTTAGTGACGTCCAGGGGAATCTGTGGGGGCTTTTAGTTCAGCCCCCACCCCCGCCTCGATTGGGAAAACCTGACATCACTGAGGATGTTGGAGTCCCTTAAATGTGCCTCTGAGGAGACCCAGGTGTATCCTATCCTAGTTTCCTCACAATCTGCTCGGTCTTTGGTCAGCTGGTCTGAAGAGACAGTTAAAGAATTGATTGCTGTGCCGTGTTTTTTTGAATGACTTGCATTACGGATCAACAGCAGAGAAGGGGATTGTGCAGCAGGGCTGGTTTTGAGTTTCTATCAACGTCTGGACATGTTTGGACGTGTTTTATGCCGAGTCAGTGCTGGAATCAGTCAAAAAAGAGTTCACACAGTGCTTCGTCTCACATTTGGCACTCCACGGGGTCGGCGTCGGGTGCCAGGTTCTTTGTCCAGTGCATGCGGGAGTACTCTGTGATGAGGGACTCGGGGGGCACCTCGGGGACACCCATGGACCGGGCGAACCGATTGGCCCCCTCTGACGTCAGACACGCATGACTCGTCTGAAATAGAGTATCAAAAATTCCCTCCAATGAAACACATCTAGAAACTATTACAGAGCCTATTTGTACTGTGGTGTGTTTCAAGGTACACTTTTTAAACTGATACTTTTTACACTGATAAATTGCATGTTCATCCCAGATTGAAATGTACGCACCTTGTCCATAACCAGCCTTGCTAGCTGGATGGGGTTGGCTATGTTGCGAACAGCAGACACGGCACCACTGCCCAGCGCTTTCCCATCCATCACAATGGCATCCATCTCCACCTCCCCTTTGGCGTTCAGCACCGACCCACACCCTGGAAGTGACAATGAATCTCTTGTGCACAGAGGTGACATTTGGCCTACAGCTAGAGCTGCAGGACAGCTCGTGAAGTACCGAAGATGTAAAAGCGTTCAAGAGCATGTGATACAGTTGGGTCTAGTATAATTGTTGCATTGTCTGGCTATGGAGAGACGATATAGTTGAAGGGAAATTTCTGGAGGGGAAAGATTTTGCTCAAGCTTTGTAATTAACTACTATTATTTTTTTAGTATGTCTATATATACGATATTTATCTACAGTCAGGGCCATTAGTATTTGGACTGTGACACAATTTTAGCCTGTCTACACGACTCCAATGTTTTTCAAACTAAGCAGTCAATATGTGGTTGAAGTTTAGACTTTCAGCTTTATGGATAAAACTACAATATTACATGAACCGTTGTGGAATTATGGCCATTTTTTTACAGCCCCTGATATTTTCAGAGGCTCAAAAGTAATTGGACAATTGTCTGACAAACGGTTTCATGGCCAGGTGTAGCCTGTTCTGTCTCTATTTCATGACAAATGATGCTGACAATAGGATTCAAAATGTTATATTAGCAGTTGGTAGTTGGTCCTTGGAACTCTCAGCATGAAACCAAAAAGGTGTCGATGAAGGAGGCCATTATTAGGTTTTTAACCTCTCAGTCAGATAGCAGAAACATTAGGATTGACCAAATCAACAGTTTGGTACATTTTTAAAAAGAAGGAATTCACAGGCAAGCTAACCAACAGCAACGAGCCCTGAAGGCCACGCAAGACATCTAAAGTGGTTGGTTGCAGAATTCTTACCTTGGTGAAGAAAAACCCTTCATAACATCTACTGAAGTCAAGAACACTCTGGAGGAGGTAGGCGTGTCATTGTTAAAGTGTACAATCTTCATGAATCTAAACACAGAGGGTTCACAACAAGGTGCAAACCTCTGGTGACACTGAAGAACAAGAAGGCCGACTAGACTTTAACAGAACACATGTGAAACAGCCTGACCAGTTTGGGAACAAGATTCTTTGGATGAAACCAAGATGAACTTGTACCAGAATGATGGGAAGAGAAAAGTGTGGAGAAGGAAAGGAACGGCTCATGATGCCAATTGAACTGGGTCACTGGTGTTCATTGATGATGTCACAGCTGATAGAAGCAGCAGGATGAGTTCTGAGGTGTTTCGGGCTAAACTATCTGCTCAGATTCAGACTAATGCTACAAAACTGATTGGACGGCGCCTCACAGTGCAGATGGATTATGACCTAAAGATAATGTAAAAACAACCCAAGAGCTTCTTATGGCAAAAAAAATTGAATATTCTTCAATTGGCCAAGTCAGTCACCTGATCTCAACCCAAGCGAGCAGCTTTTCACTTCCTTAAGATAAACCTGAAGGCAGAAAGACCCACAAACAGGCAGAAGCTGAAGGAGGCTGCAGTAGAAGGTCCGGCAAAGCATCTAAAGGGAGGGAACTCAGCGTTTGGTGATGTTTATGGTGCCAGACTTCAGGCAATCATTGACTGCAAAGGATTTTCCGCCAAGTATTACAGATAATGATTATATTCACAATTATGTTAGTTTGTCTCATTACTTTTGAGCCTCTGAAAATGGGGATGACTGTGTAGAAATGGCTGTAATTCCTAAACAGTTATTAATATGATTTTTTAGTTTTATCCATTGAATGAAAGCTGAAAGTCGACACAAAACAGAGTTAAACTCTTGGCCATGAACAAGCCACCAAGGTAAAAGTGCCTAAAAAACACCAATAACAAATTGCCACATGCTGTAAAATGGGAAGCTGCACGTCAACAAGTTGCCGGTGTTACGGTTCAACCAGGGACCCTGTTAACTGGCGACCTTCAGCCGAATGCGTCTGTTGTTGTCCTAGCTACGGCAGCTGTTGCCAATGGGAAGAGAACACGTAGCTGTCCTCGTGAATGCCGCATTGTTTAGTTTTGAAATACAGTGTCAAACCTTCTCATTTACAGTCTTTGGTGAAAACATACCGGAATCGACGTTGGAGCGTCTTTTGAGGAAAACTAGTCCACTCGAGTTTGAAACGTCGCTTGCTTGTTTATGTGTTGAAACAGGAAGGGAGCAAATTCCCCTTCCTTTGAAATAATAAAGTTGATATAAAAACAAACAAACACATAATCGTCTTTGGAGCCTGTTTTGTGGAAACATGTGTTACGTAGAAGAACTCTGTGGCACAGTCAAAAAAAAAAAAAAATGGAAAGGTATATACGGGATTCTAACTCATCATTGAGTGGAAAAATAGTTGGCAGCCAGAGGCTGAGTGCAAGTTGAGTTGAGAGTTGAGTCAAGTTGAGTCAACTTGCACTCTTACACAGAGTGCAAGTTGAGTTGAGAGTTGAGTCAAGTTGAGTGCAAGCTGGACAGAGTCTAGAAATCAGAAGTGCAGTTCTGATTTCTAGACTCTGTGTCCAGCTTGCAATTGAAAATGAATGTCATCAATGTTTTTGACAAATTGAATGTGATTATGTATTTTTTGACTTATTAAAGTCACATTAACTCAACTTGCACTCTGTGTTCTTGGCTGGTTAAATTCTTCATTTTATGGCCTTGCCATTTATGTTTTTTTCTGATACATTAATGTCCACATTGTGTATTTTCAACTCATGAACACATCACAAACGTTTGCCTCATTAATTAGCAGCGCTACAAAGATTTGTTTCGGAAACCAGCTGTATTCAAAAGTGCTCCGTGGTGCACTTCAAAATGCTGCATGGTAAACCGAAGTGCAGTCACAAGTTGATCTTCCTCTGCGGTCACAAGTTGATCTGGTTACCTCCGCTCTTAGGAGCGACTACTGACTGTATTTTAGATTTGTGTGTATGCCTCCAGAATGTCGTTGTATCTATTGTGGCGTAATGGCACTGCCTCTGGCTGCCAACTATTTTTCCACTCAATGATATGAGTTTGAATCCCGTATATACCTTTACATTTTTTTTTTTTTTTTTTTTTTTTGACTGTGCCACAGAGTTCTTCTACGTAACACATGTTTCCACAAAACAGGCTCCAAAGACGATTATGTGTTTGTTTGTTTTTATATCAACTTTATTATTTCAAAGGAAGGGGAATTTGCAACAAGCGACGTTTCAAACTCGAGTGGACTAGTTTTCCTCAAAAGACGCTCCAACGTCGATTCCGGTATGTTTTCACCAAAGACTGTAAATGAGAAGGTTTGACACTGTATTGCAAAACTAAACAATGCGGCATTCACGAGGACAGCTACGTGTTCTCTTCCCATTTGCAACAGCTGCCGTAGCTAGGACAACAACAGACGCATTCGGCTGAAGGTCGCCAGTTAACAGGGTCACTGGTTGAACCGTAACACCGGTCTAACAGTAACGAGTTTTGTACACGATTCAACGTGTACACTTTTTATTTATTTTTTTAAATGTATTGCTATGTGTTTTTCTTTTCATTAAAAAGTATGACAGCAATTCATTATTATATGAAGCTTGAGCGCAAGTTCAGTCAGGAAGACACTCACTCGTAATCTCTGTCTCTCCTCTCCTTGGAATTACTCTATCAGCTGATTGGGGGGCGTGTACTTTTAAGTAACCAACCAGATTCTGCACACACACCTCAATAGCACACTATGAACATGAAAACAAATACAAAAAAAGACGAAACATGTATCGAACAAGTGCAACACGTTCAGACTTTGATACGAGGAAGAACAGCGACATTACGCTGCGTACGTTTCAAATGTTTTTACGTTACCTGCGCTGAAGTAGGGGTTGTTCTCCAGCTGACTCACGGCCTCCACCACGGCGTCCATGCTGCTGCCTCCTCCCCGGAGGACGGCGTACCCGGCTCGGGCCGCCGAGCACACCCCCGACATGGACTTTTCGGACTGCTCCTTCGGGCTATCACCCGCCCCTCCGTGGATCACCACCACCGGCAACATGTCAATCACCTGGGGAGGAAACGCGTAGAGCTTGAGAAATCATTTAATTTGTATTAAATAGTGGGACTACATGATGAAGCATGTTGTCTGGTGGCTGGTAGGGACTGTGATAAACAGCTGTTTAACAGAAACAACACCTTCGGATCAAGCGTCGCTCAGTGTCTCTTAACATAAGTGGAGATGCCCTGATCAAGTGTTTTTTAGCCGATAAATATAAATATATTTTAAAAATATTTAAAAAATGATTTTAACCGCCTGAAGTCAGTGTTGTAAACCTGTATCCCTTTACCTTGTTACTATCATCTATAGTGGTTATTTGCATAAAAACACAACTCAAAATGATTAGAAAATGAACTCTTGTATTTTCATTTCAACAGTTGCATTGATTGAAATGATTGGCATCAGTATAGTTTACATGATGTATTAGAAGCTCCCTAAAGCTGATCCTGATTGCATTTTATTTACTGAATCAACGGCGGATAACGATCGGCAGGCGATAAATCTGGACATCCCGATATGAAACTCTCAGTCTGCTAACTGTTTACTACGCATCACAGAACTGGAACACACTTCCAGAAGATATCATTTGACTACCTTTAAATACAAGTTAAATACTTGTATGCTCTCTGCCTCTGACTAAACCCTAAACACTGCACCATGTCCACCTTACAGCTCCACCTCTAGTATTTTATGATCTGTTTTTGATTTCTTTCAAAATGGTCTCTGGCTGTTTCATTTTATAGCATTTTATTCAACATTTCCCTTTTAATATTTTGATGCATTATATAAAATAGTTGAAATGCATTCTGTAAATACGCTTTCCTTGCATTAGCTAAAAAAAAGGAATAAAGCAAAATTCAGAGATAAACAGAAGTAATACATCGTCTCTTGTTCTGTCTCGCCCCTTCTAGTATTAATGAGCCTACATTGAGAGTATTATCCAATATCCAGAAGTAAAAGTACTAATAACACACTGTTAAAATACTCCACCACAAGTTAAAGTCCTTACTGAAGTAAAATTATGTAAGTATTATTGGGAAAATGTACTTAACGTATCAAAAGTACAAGTACTCACTATGCATTACGATATTCCCGGTCAGTGTTGCTTTTGGATTCATCTTTGAATGAACGGGCATGTTGCATTGTTGTGCTGCAGATGTGTAACGTTCAACGTGGTTGAGGACGGTCCTCGGCCTTCGTTGTTATGCTGGCACTCATGATGACACGCCCCTCTCAGTTGATACCATGCCGCCCACGCTAGATCAGGGTCAAAAGTCTAAACAAAAAAAAAAGATCTGAAAGTGAAAAAAAGATTTGAAACTGAAAAAAAAAAAAGATTTGAAACCGAAAAGAAAAAGATTTGAATCTGAAAATATAAGAACTCAAATATCTGAAAGTGAAAAACGAAAAAAAAAAATGTATTCAAAATAATTCCAGAACTGAATCAAAATGATATTCAACCCAAACATAAGTATTAGGGCTGCCATGGCTGAGCCGGCTAACGTCACGTTACTGCTCACTGTCACCGAATAAAACAGACCTTACGTGACGCATACATCTCAACACATAACCCCCCCCCCCCCCCCCCCCCATAGCTTTATGAAAATTCTCAGTGCAGCTGCTTACCTGAAGATGGACGAGCAGTATTTGCTTGCAGCTTCAGTCCTTCCAGCATACACACGGCGACGAGTCGTAAAGCTCATGATAAGCAACATCTTTTTTGGGATATGAGTATTCAATTTCAAAATAAAATACAAATCAACACACACACACACACACACTTAGGGGCTTTTACTGAGGAATGCTAAAATGAATACTGTCCCCTTTTTCTACGAATTGAAAAACGTTTTTTTTACAAAACAGGCCTCTTTTCCTTTTTTTTGTTGTCTTTTTAAGGTCAAAATTGTCTCGTGTCTGTTTTATTTTGGATTGCTTGGGTTAATACCAATCCAATAAGCACAGGATAGACTGAAAGTTAAACATCATATACAAGCAACAAGTTGATAATTAGGTGAAGAAAGTCTGTGAATATGTGATAGCACATGTCATCTCTGAGATGTATCTGGAAAAAAAAAGTCAATAATTAAAATTGAGACGTTTGCAGTTGAATGTGTAAAGCGTTTGGCACTCTCCATGAACATTGCTGCCCTAAAAAGGAACCTCCCGTGGGTAAAAGCTGTTGAACAAGTCAAACATGCATGCTTTGTTGCATACCCGCAGTGATAGACAGGGAATTGGTTGTCGGTTTGGCCATGTTATGAGAGGATGATGATGATGATGATGATGATGATGATGATGATGATGATGATGATGATGATGATGATGATGATGATGATGATGATGGGTTTGGGCTAAGCCTGTTCTCCCAACATGCTCCTGCAGGCCCTGGACTTGCAGCTGCACTGCTGCTCTCAGTCCCTCCCTTCCCGTCTGCTGCTGTTCAGTGAGCTGACCGTGGTGCTGAAATAAAAAATCAAGCTTTACTGTGAACTTACAGCGACACTGGTTGACCTGGACCTTACAGTGCAGTGTGTGTGGTCCCTGTAGGGTCCCTTGAAGGGTCATACAAATGTGGCATATCTTTTTGGTACACATGACCCTAATAACTGTATCAAATGTTGTCAATTTGTAAACCACATCATGGTCTACGGTGAATCTTAATAAATCCTCTTGGACCCGAGCGAGCCCCATTTGGGGTTCAGAGCGAGATTTTTAACCGAAGAGAGAGTCGTAGAAAGCAACGTTCATAAAGAAATTTAAAAAAGAAATTACATTTTCTTTTTCTTTTTTTTATCGAAAAAAGTCTCCTTAAATCTATATGTACATTTCTTTGCTCTGGCCTTAGAAGACTGGTCACAAGTCACAAAATAAGTCATGGAACATTTGTATTTTTTACATTTTAATATTTATTGAAATACCTCCCTCTCATCAGTCTAGCAGGTTAATACAAACAGGCCAGGTTTAAGCACACAACTCTAAAATAACACAATCTCAATATGGACGATGATCTGCAAGCAAAACAATGTGTTGTGTAGAGAGGCGGTAGAGAACCAAATGTGTGTTTCGTCTGCGTGAGAATGCAAACACGGCAGAGAAGAGACAAAGGCAGGGGAGGAGAGAAGCCGCGGGTCCGATTTCACTGATCTGTTTGAGGCGCCGCAGAAGAGATGAGAAAGCACAGATATTCTACTGAGCAGATGGAGAGCTACAGGGACGTCAGAGGAGATGAGAAACCAAATGATGTCATCAACCAGGAGGACATTTTAAGTCTGATCAACCAGGTGAAAAGCTCATTTTCCTTCGACAATAAGGAAGCAAATAGGTTATTTCAGAAATAAGCCCTGTTGCAAACACACCTTTATGATACTATATATATATATATATATATATATATATATATATATATATATATATATATATATATATACATTTCAATAAACTCTGACTTTAGCCCCATTTTCATGTCTTTTGACCTCTGTATCACCACATGAATGCTTACTGACATTTATTCTTTATGAATATGTTGCACAATGGATTTAAAAAAGAATAATTTGTTTCAACGTTTTGTTGCCTTTACTTTAGTACAGCCGAAGATAGACAAGCAGCATCTGTAAAATCTTCCTTCTTATCAAAATATTAAAATAAAAACAGCAAAAAGAGTTCATTTATAATGTCGCACAGCAAAGATGAACCTGATCCCATTCTGCACTTTAGGTGTCGGCTTGTGTTTCGACAGCACCATCTAGTGGAGCCAAGAGGGAAACGCACGCAGTCAGAGCGCTGCACATCAGCGCACCTCCACACACACACAGGCTTTATGGGGGAATGAAGCATGAAAGTCACAATGGTCAGGGATTAGAAGGCATTTATTGTCAAGAATCAGTGTTGTCTTTAAACAAAGCTTCATCATCTGATCAGCAGCGATTCACAAATACTGGCTCTGGTTCAAACGTTGGCGGCGCTTCACCGACATCCACATAAATCAGATGGATGCTCCGTTCTTACGTCACAAATTATACGGATTTATTACACAAGATAAAGATATGATCAAACAAGTCTTCTATTATAGAGGAAATATTTTTGTCAAAAGGTCATTTGAAAATCACAATAATACAAAAATTAAAACATCTATTATTCATTAAATTTGAAAAAAGCTTTCTGGTTTAAAAACCCCAAAAGAGAATCATGCATGATCAGTTTTCTATTCATTCATCTATTTATAATAGTAGAAAATTCCATTTTGATGAAGTTTAAAAATCAAAAAATAGGACTAGGATTTTTGGCAATGTTGTTGCTGTTATATTATTATATATTATATTATATATAGAACACGGCAATTTCAATACTTGTCTAGCTGTCCAGGTATGACAGTTTAAAGTTTTATTGTTAAAGACTTGGGGGGGAATTATAGACGGACCCCGAGTTCTACTTGATTGCAGAGAATTAAAAATGATTTTAAAATGTACGGAAAATATGATTTCTCCTCAGTTGGGCTGACATCTGTTCTCCAAAGTTGTTGCCTATATGGCTAACTTTATGATTCAAACTTTAAAGAAAGTTGCTGTAAAAGCAACTTTTGGTCTACAGAGAATTGCTGTAAAAGCAACTTTTGGTCTACAGAGAGTTGCTGTAAAAGCAACTTTTGGTCGACAGACATTTTGCAAGTTTGAATGTTGATAAAAGTCACCATTGTGTCTGATATCGGGCAGGTTGTTTGACGATGGGTCTTCACGACCGTGTTAAGAGAAATCTTCGGCTGCCTGTGTGCTGGAGATCATTTCATGATTGCGCCTCATCAGTTGAGTCTGTCTGTATGTTTCTTGACTAATGTCTCTCACATGATTATTAAGATAACGACATATTGGTAAAATCAATACTAAGACGATTGTTCATCAGAACCATTGGTATTAATATTCTTGATTCATTGAATCCTACAAATAGAAGTGGTGCATCTCCTGTCAGAGTGGGTCATCGATGCTCTGCGTGAAGTGTTCCCCGGAGTACAGGCCGTAGTGCACGGTGTCTTTCTGGGCTGCAGCCCAGGCCATCTGCAGGCTGGAGAAGCGAGCGGCCCAGTGGCCCCGAGGGTCCACAGTCACCACCCCGCCCAGCCCACCAACTCTGGACTTCATGTAGGCCAGGCCTAAATCACTGGCGGCCTCCACCGACTGACCTGAGAACAGAGGAAAGAAGGAATAATGAGGTTGTTGTTTTAGGATAGTGTTCATCCAGAAGTCAGTGCAACATGAACAACAAATCACCTTCTCCGTGACACCATATCCCACTGCAGAAACTGTGTGTGTGTGTGTGTGTGTGTGTGTGTGTGTGTGTGTGTGTGTGTGTGTGTGTGTGTGTGTGTGTGTGTGTGTGTGTGTGTGTGCGTGTTACCTTGCTCCATGTGGAACAGGATGAGTCTGGCTAGAGTAACCTTCATGATGGCTTCTCCGTGGCCTGTAGTTGACACTGCTCCCACCTGGTTGTCAGCATAACCTCCACTCCCTGCAGCCGGTGACATTTCAAAAATAAAATAATAAAATAAAATGTTACTTTGAGTTTCATTGCATCGTGTGACTTTAAAGGTGGGTGTGGAAAAAAAAAACAGTCAGCTGGAAATGGAAACGTATTGAGATCAATTGGGTGAATCGGACAAAATAATAATGTTTATTTACAACTTTTTTTCCCTCTTAAAATAATTTGCAAATGCGAAGGTGTAAGAAATAAAGTAAACAAGGGAACAGTTCAACAGTTTAATGCCTAAACCCTTCTTTGCAAAGGACGACAGAGCGGCAGTTATTAAAAAGGATGTGTGACGTACACAAAATGTATGGTCACATTTTTGTTATTTGATTCATATTTGAATGAATTTCTGTGATTTGCCAATCATAATAAAACTTCCTTTAGAAGTGTATTTCTATCTATGCCCAGTAGGTGGCAGTGCAGCGCTGTGGTTCTGCCTCGCGACCCGAGACTTCTATGTGCGCGTTCACTTCAGCGTCTTCTCATAGCTTGAGAAGACACTGAATCAAGAAGCCACACATTTGCCTGTATTATTATTTCCTGTTTTTCTCAGGTTAGTAATATGTAAAGTGCACCAAAGATGACACATGAATTGGGGACCAATGTGTATTTAACATTTTATAGAGTATTTTGTATAGTTGTTTGGTAGCTACGTAAGTTAAGACTGACTGTTGAGTGCTAGCTAAGCTGATAGTAGCCCTGTATTACATCCCTCGTTTTTATCTGGCTCCTATACATTGTACTTTTTCTTTATAACGAAATGAATCGACTCTTTATGTTCTAGTAGCTACATACTAAATATGTTAATTAATGTGACTGTAATATGTATATAACGTGTGAATGTTTGTTAGCATTTGTTAGCGATTAGCTGTACTGGTGACGCAGCACCGCCATCTGGAATGGTGTCTTCCTCACGTACGCCACAGCGGCTGTGGGCACATTGCCGAAGTGACAACAGATGTGTTGATTAAAAATAGTAATGGAACTTGTTAATATAATAATAGTAATGTAAACTTTGATTATTTTGTTTAGGACAATTTAATGTATTTTTCCTGTTTTGTCATGTTGAAATGTAGAAACATACAGGAGATTGTTTTCACTTGAAGTGTGAAATAAATAGCTTGAGAAGACACTGAATCATATGGGGTCAGATCAGTCTCAATAATTGCAAATGCACACAGATAGACTCACAAATGCAAACAGAAAGATTCACAAATGCGCACAGAACAATTCACAAATATATTCGATTTACAAATGCACACAGAAGGATTTACAAATATATTCGATTTACAAATGCACGCAGAACAATTCACAAATACATTCCAATGCACAAATAAATAAATTACGATTTATATAAATGTAAAAAAAAAAATCACAAATATATTTCTGCATTTGTATGTATTTGTGTGTGGATTTGTATGTATTTATTTGTGGATCGCACTGCATTCATTTGCAAATCGCTTCACATTCATTTCCGGATTTTTGAGACTGTTCTGCCGTCGCTGGATTCACAAATGCGTTTTTTTCAACATAGACCTGTCTGTAGCCAATCAGATGTCAGCCTCATTTTCAACCAATCACATGAGCGCAGCTTCATACATATTCATACATATTGTAGCCGTCTGTGTTCACCCAGAGCTCTACGATACCTCATATCAGTAGAGACCGGACCAAACTATGTGTATAAATGTTATTTCGGAGTTCCTTTTTGTTGGTTTATTGCCGTTAAATCATAGCCAAATCAGTTTATGTTGTGTTCATACAGCTATGGTAAACAGCCGACGTGTGGCTTGCTAGACACAGTGAATACAGTTCGATGAAATCCACGGAGCTCCTCCGGACTATGTTATGAACCAGACATGACGGCGTTTGGTTCCCCGTGATATCTGGGACTTCCACAACACATACTAAGCAGAAATAGAGGTTATTTTTTCCACAGTTGACGGCGGACAGTTGAACGGCTATCAGGGCGATAAGCCGTGCTCCCTCACCGGCGTGTCCAGCGCGATTCACCGATTCACGCGAATGAACACAAATAGTCCCCCGGCGAGAACGGCGGCGCGATTAACGCGGCGCGAATCATGTTTGGTGTGAACCGCAGCATTACGCTAGCAGCCTAGTGGCCTCATTGTTTGTACCATATGGTTTACACACACATAGTTTGGTCCGGTCTCTACTGATATGAGGTATCGTAGAGCTCTGGGTGAACACAGACGGCTACAATATGTATGAATATGTATGAAGCTGCGCTCATGTGATTGGTTGAAAATGAGGCTGACATCTGATTGGCTACAGACAGGTCTATGTTGAAAAAAACGCATTTGTGAATCCAGCGACGGCAGAACAGTCTCAAAAATCCGTAAATGAATGTGAAGCGATTTGCAAATGAATGCAGTGCGATCCACAAATAAATACATACAAATCCACACACAAATACATACAAATGCAGAAATATATTTGTGATTTTTTTTTTTACATTTATATAAATCGTAATTTATTTATTTGTGCATTGGAATGTATTTGTGAATTGTTCTGCGTGCATTTGTAAATCGAATATATTTGTGAATTGTTCTGTGCGCATTTGTGAATCTTTCTGTTTGCATTTGTGAGTCTATCTGTGTGCATTTGCAATTATTGAGACTGATCTGACCCCATAGAATCAAGAAGCCACACATTTGCCTGTCTTATTATTTCCTGTTTTTCTCAGGCATAAATCTGTCATCAGGCTCATTCATGCTGGGACCTGTAACAGATGCAATTGCACATCTGTGTCACTAGATGGGAGAGTAATGCTTCAGCTGCTGTTCTTCTGAACTACACTGTGGCGGCATTAACACACGTTTGTTAGCTTTAACACGTATTCTACAGCTATAATTCAATCTGGCCTCAATATTCTAATTTCCCAGACTGAAGTTTGTTTGCAATGCTGCCATTTTTATAGAAGAGGAGCAGCAGTAGACGTCTACTTCACAGCTTACAGCACACTGAGGTTCACGCCACGGACAGAAGACGATGTTCAGACATGAGAAGCTGAGCAACAGACTGACTAACAGCTGACCCACTGACTTCCTTGTGATTCAAACGTTTTAGTTTTGATCTTTGTGCCTTTCATCGATAGCCCTCATGTTGTTAAAGCAACTACAAGGAGCTTTAACTTATTGTTAAACAGTCACAGTTCAATACTGGTGCCTCTGTTTGATGGAAACGTAAGTTTGAGGATTGGCTATTTCTAAATAGTTGGCCTTAATGCCTGTCCCCGTGTCCGACTCCCGCCAAATCAGAGGAAATGATTGACAGCATGTAGGACGGAGGAGCCTTCGTTTAGCCTAATTTCACGGGCAAAGTTTGGCAGTTCAAGGAAGTTGGAGGAGATTTTTCTTTAGAGGATTTTAGTTTTCGCATTGCAGTTTGTGGCTACGGCTGATACTGAAGGATCAGCAACAAGAGGAAAAGAACTGACCGTAGAAAACGAAACGCACTGCGAGACATAGTTTGATATAGATGCATGAAAGTATTTGACGTTGGTGGCTAAAAACAAAGTTTTTACATAGCCACAAATAGATACGTGTTAAAAAGAGTTGTGTCTTTGTCTTATGCGCTTCCAAAACAAAAGTGAAAAATCTTTACGAGACGAAGCGGAACACAAAATGAAGGCTCCTTGTACATCTGACTCAACACAGTCCGATCACTCTTTCACTGATAGTGGCAGATTAGACGGGCCTGTAGCTGTTTACCAAACCTCAGTATTACACAACCCCACGTGTACTCGTCTTCTCAAAGGTCACTCTGGGTTCTGGCACCAGTAAGGTTATGAGTGTGAGCCAGTCGGCGCGGTGTCTCCGACATCATTTGTATAAATTGGTCTGATCACACTGGTCGTCAATTGGAAGCCCCCCTTTTCATTCAAAAGGAACGTGCGTTTCATTATCATTCCACAAAAGAATGAAAGGTTGCCCCGTGCAACGGGTGTCCACATTGTTGTGCAGCGTTGTTGTCAGCAGACACAGAGCTCGCGGTGGGCTGTTAACAGAGCCGGCTCTCTCTCTCTCTCTCATGTATGTGAGGACTGACCGATGCAGGCCGTGTCGCCCACCCGTCCCTCCATCTTGTTCAGCATCCCACCGGTGGAGGTCGCACAGGCTATGTTGCCCTCGCTGTCGACCGCCACGGCTCCGACCGTGCCCATCTTCCCCCTACACAGCAACACACACAGGAACAGAAGAATTAACTCGGACTGACTTCATCCTCTTTTCTCCCCGTTAAAGGTTACTTTAGGGAGAGTTCTTCCTTTACCGATGTGAGGGTCCTGGGACAGAGGATGTGTACTGATTGTGAAGCCCTCTGAGGCAAATTTGTGATTTTGGGCTATACAAAATAAATTGAGTTGAATCAACCAAGTTAGAACTAGCTAAAAACTATTGTTTTCTTGTTTTGCTCGGCCTTTCTTCTTTTTTTCCCTCCTCTCCGCTTGTAGGCTTAAGAAGCCGCTCTGAAATGTTTAGAGCTCGGCAGGGAGTCGCAGCAATAACAATGAATTCCAATGATGACCCAGAGTCAAAGCAACACAACAAATACAAAAAATAAACCTGTGCAAACATCCAGAGAACCTCCTGAAACTACGACGGCTGCAAAATCAAATTTGCCATTGTTGATTCGAGAGCTCGTGTGCTCCAAACATTCCTCACTTTCCAATAAATATTCACTCAAGAGGTTGTGAGGTATGAGGAGTGTATTTAGTGACGTCCAGGGGAATCTGTGGGGGCTTTTAGTTCAGCCCCCACCCCCACCTCAATTGGGAAAACCTGACATCACTGAGGATGTTGTAGTCCCTTAAATGTGCCTCTGAGGAGACCCAGGTGTATCCTATCCTAGCTTCCTCACAATCTGCTCGGCCTTTGGTCAGCTGGTCTGAAGAGACAGTTAAAGAATTGATGCTGTGCCGTGTTTTTTTGAAGAAGGGGATTGTGCAGCAGGGCTGGTTTGAGTTTCTATCAACGTCCGGACGTTGTTTGGACGTGTTTTATGCCGAGTCAGCGCCGGAATCACTTGCGACTGCTGTGAATCTGAAAAAACGCGCAGTCAAAAAAAAAGAGTTCACACAGTGCTTCATCTCACATTTGGCACTCCACAGGGTTTGCGTCGGGTGCCAGGTTCTTTGTCCAGCGCATGCGAGAGTACTCGGTGATGAGGGACTCGGGGGGCACCTCGGGGACACCCATGGACCGGGCGAACCGATTGGCCCCCTCTGACGTCAGACATGCATGACTCGTCTGAAATAGAGTATCAAAATTTCCCTCCAATGAAACACATCTAGAAACTATTACAGAGCCTATTTGTACTGTGGTGTGTTTCAAGGTAGACTTTTTAAACTGATACTTTTTACACTGATAAATTGCATGTTTTTTTTCTGTCATCCCAGATTGAAATGTACGCACCTTGTCCATAACCAGCCTTGCTAGCTGGATGGGGTTGGCTATGTTGCGGACAGCAGACACGGCACCACTGCCCAGCGCTTTCCCATCCATCACAATGGCGTCCATCTCCACCTCCCCTTCGGCGTTCAGCACCGACCCACACCCTGGAAGTTAAAGAGATGAATTGAAAGGGTCCAGCCTCTGGGGACAAAGAATCTCTTGTGCACAGAGGTGACATTTGGCCTACAGCTAGAGCTGCAGCACAGCTCATGAAGTACCGAAGATGGAGAAGCGTTCAAGAGTATGTGATCCAGTTGGGTCTAGTATCATTGTTGCATTGTCTGGCTATGGAGAGACGATATAGTTGAAGGGAAATTTCTGGAGGCACTTTTAAGTAACCAACCAGATTCTGCACACAGCTTCCTTAAGCCAATCATATCGTTGCTGTCAACTTTAAAAGTGTTCTCTCTGCTGCTGCCAGTTGTCATCTCAGCTAAGCAGACGCGACCCTCCTCCACCTCAGTCACCTCCAGTCAGCATCACAGTCATGCTCCTGATTCATCATCAGATTGCAGCAACTCCCTTCACCACCACCACCAGTGTCTGGACTCCAGGAGGGATGAGGCCTGTTGGACCTCCGTACCCCTACCCTCGGTGATAGTACTTCAGGATGGAGTCCAACCGCCAAAGACTTTGCACTTTTCATATTTGAGGCATGTGTAATAAATCATTGTTAAACTATAAAACAAGTCTCTCCTGATTGAAATAATATGATTATATACCGAAGCAATAGGATAGAATAGCACACTATGAACATGAAAACAAATACAAAAAAAGACGAAACATGTATGAACAAGTGCAACACGTTCAGACTTTGATACGAGGAAGAACAGCGACATTACGCTGCGTACGTTTCAAATGTTTTTACGTTACCTGCGTTGAAGTAGGGGTTGTTCTCCAGCTGACTCACAGCCTCCACCACGGCGTCCATGCTGCTGCCTCCTCCCCGGAGGACGGCGTACCCGGCTCGGGCCGCCGAGCACACCCCCTCCGTGGACTTTTCGGACCGCTCCTTCGGGATATGACCCGCCCCTCCGTGGATCACCACCACCGGCAACATGTCAATCACCTGGGGAGGAAACGCGTAGAGCTTGAGAAATCATTTAATTTGTATTAAATAGTGGGACTACATGATGAAGCATGTTGTCTGGTGGCTGGTAGGGACTGTGATAAACAGCTGTTTAACGGAAACAACACCTTCGGATCAAGTGTCGCTCAGTGTCTCTTAACATAAGTGGAGATGCCCTGATCAAGTGTTTTTTAGCCGATAAATATAAATATATTTTAAAAATATTTAAAAAATGATTTTAACCGCCTGAAGTCAGTGTTGTAAACCTGTATCCCTTTACCTTGTTACTATCATCTATAGTGGTTATTTGCATAAAAACACAACTCAAAATGATTAGAAAATGAACTCTTGTATTTTCATTTCAACAGTTGCATTGATTGAAATGATTGGCATCCGTATAGTTTACATGATGTATTAGAAGCTCCCTAAAGCTGATCCTGATTGCATTTTATTTACTGAATCAACAGCGGATAACGATCGGCGGCGATAAATCTGGACATCCCGATATGAAACTCTCAGTCTGCTAACTGTTTACTACGCATCACAGAACTGGAACACACTTCCAGAAGATATCATTTGACTACCTTTAAATACAAGTTAAATACTTGTATGCTCTCTGCCTCTGACTAAACACTGCACCATGTCCACCTTACAGCTCCACCTCTAGTATTTTATGATCTGTTGATTTCTTTCAAAATGGAGCTCAAGCGCAAGTTCAGTCAGGAAGACACTAACGGGAAATCTCTGTCTCTCCTCTCCTTGTAATTACTCTATCAGCTGATTGGGGGCGTGCACTTTTAACTATCCAACCAGATGCGGCACAGTTTCCTTAAGCCAGGCATGTCCAAAGTCCGGCCCGCGGGCCAATCACGGCCCGAGGTCAGATTTTATACGGCCTGCGCCTTCTCTCTTAAAATGCATTATTTATGGCCCGCCAGCACAGTCAAAACGGAATGAATAAATCATACAAATTCAACATGCAATTCCTCTTTTCACCTCATGGTGGCAGCACCACTCTGTAACTGTAACTTTTTTTAATTGTCTCTGACCCTTCAACTGTCATGGCTACGGCAAGTAAAATAAGGAAAGTCGATAACGAGGGCCGCCGCTTTCATATTTTTTCACCGAAAAAAACCCCCTCCGTTACAGTTCAGACTTGCTCGGTTAAGGATAACGTCCACTGCATGCGGAACTTTGTTTGTTAACATACGTCATTATCGCGATTTAGGAGGAAAAAAAACGTAACGCGATGAAACATGCCCGGTTCAGTTCACGCGGTCACTCGTAAACGTTAAACCGGAACACCGGCGGATCTGCTGGCAGGTTGTTTTTTTTAACTCAAAGTAGAATGAGGATGATTTCGTGGTGACAATAACTTTTAAGACCACGATGATGAGGCCCAGATACTGATGAGATGATGAGGTCAAAGAGCTTCAGGGAGAGGACGCTGTTTGTGTAGCGCAGCTTGATGCAGGGCTGAGATGTGAAGGAGCTGGGCCTGGATAAAGGTGGAGGTCTACTCTAAACAGACGTGAGTACAGCTTCCTGCTGTCGCAGTGTTTTAGAAATATTGATAAGGCAGGGTATGCTAAATGCTGCCTCTGCTCCAAGGAGATGAACTACAGTAACAAGGGCTCACGTGCCCTCTCATCACACTCCCAGACACTGTTCACTGTGATGACCACAGCCAGGGTACTTCCGGTCCCAACAGGGCCCTGAAGTAATGATAGAGAGGGTTAAGGTGCCTGTATCTTCATTTCAGCAGGTTGCTAATGCAGAGGTGTGTATAGATCACAGCTATTACTTTACTCTTCATTCTAATTTAAATAATTGAACTGGATTGAATGCATATTATTTGCAAATAGAAGATAGGCCACAATTCTAACAGCTTTACAGTAACAGTGGAAGTTAATACAGTAACGGGGTTCAATGAAAACTAATCACTTTATTTGTACAGTCGATGGTTCTCGCTACTCTTGCTATCTTTGTTTTTAAATGACAAACTTTTGAAAATGAGACCTCGTTCTCAATGGATTTTGTCTACATAAAAGGTTAATAATAATAATAGATTGAAAAAACTATCCAGCTGTTCAACCAGAGCTGAAATACTGATTAATAACTGAATAATAAATTAGTTTTTTGCTTAAAGTAAATGTGTTATCACTTAATTTTCTTGCTACATTTTAAAGATCATATTTAAAATAAAATTATCCTTGCTGTGTCATTGAAAATATAATTATAAAATAATAGTGTATGTATAGGCAACTTGTATTGTTTAAAATAATGTCAGCAGGGACTGTTGGCCCTTGGTCATCTTCACATTATCAAATCTGGCCCTCTTTGAAAAAAGTTTGGACACCCCTGCCTTAAGCCAATCATATCTGTGCGGTCAACTTTAAAAGTGTTCTCTCTGCTGCTGTCAGTTGTCATTTCAGCTAAGCAGACGCGAGGCGATACAATTCCTCTTACCCTTTTAAACATCTAGTTGTGGGTAACTGAGACAATGACGGATCCCGACTTTGATCGTTTCTGGAAGAGTCGGGTCTCAACATCGATGTTTAGCCGGAGCCGGCATTCAGCCCGCCAGGTGGCCGGCGCAGGAGCACTCGCCCAGCGCGGCGCAGCAACTCCCCACAGACAAGCAAGAGGCCCTCTTGGCTCAGCTAGAAGTTCGCGGTGGTATCCGAGTAAGGCTAACAGTTACTCGCGATCAGTCGATCCATCGCCGGTGGGCGCACCGGAAGAATCAGGCTCATCCCGAGCTCCGCGGGCGGAGTCGCGTCCCCTACTCTTTCTCCACCAGCAACTCCTGGCCTCCATGGCAGACAACACCGTAATTGCCACTGGGTAGCTTCATCCACTCCGTCGATGCTGGTCTTCAATCTCTGGTAAACGATGCTGCTTCTATTATATTAACATTGGCGCCACCAGGACTCCATGCGGCAACCAGTAGCCATGTTAAATGAGCTCCACAGGACAGTTCAGGCTCCTCGCGGTTTAACAGAGACTTTGTTTCCGCGCCTCGTCATTTACCGACAAATGAGGAAATCATGGGTCTGACACACGTCTGGAGCTCCGGAGCATCACTCATTTAATCAGTATGATAGCGCCTGTTCCAGTAGTGGAAGTGAAGCGCATTCACGAGACTACAATCTTTATGAGCGGGAATAAACACAACTAAGCAGCAGTTAAACTTAGTTTATCATCTCCGTAGTGAAGGGCGCGATGTGTACTCGCGGCAGGTAATCACGGCAGGCGCGTGATGCGGGTAGGCCCGCAAGTGGTCACGGTTTGGTCATGCACCTCCGAATTCAATCTGGCACGGGCTGTGCTCATGATCAATGGTATATCACAAATAGTGCACTGATAAAACACTATTGTAAGCTATTATCAGAGATGGGCAGTATTTCTATTACTTGTATTTGAAATACGTATTTCAATTACTTTTGAGTATTTTGTAATTTGTATTTGATAGGGCAGATTAAAAATCTAACGTAATTTGTAACAAAATACTTTAGAGTGGAGTAATTTTGTATTTAAAATACTCAAAATACTTTCTCCACGAATCAAAAAACAGTTCACGAGTTCAGTCTTCAGATCTTCAAGTTCAACGGATTGTCTGTCAAGTTAAATATTGTATCTGAGTGTGACAGATGTCAACTAGCTTGATGTATAACTTATGTCTGGGTCTGGCTACATAGCCTATTATTGTATATACATGGTGATGGTTATAATATCAAGCTAGCGATCGATGCTAATAACGCTAGCATGCTGTCTAGGCTAGTGCATAGCCAGTGTTTAGCAAGTTAACTTATCAGTCGAGTAGCTAGTGTAAACACATTAAGAATAAGCTTAACAAATATGCTATATATTTGTAAACACTGCTATATATTTGTAAACACTGCTGTATATTTGTAAACACTGCTATGTATTCGTAAACACATTTAGTGAAGCTTAAACCATATGCTATGTGCAGTAATCATAATATGTCTCTAAGTGTAAGTCACAGAGTGAGGCTGCAGTGATTCTCACCCACGCAGAGGCCCATCGTTAACTGACCAATAGCAGAAACCAGGTACTCCCGGTCTTGCCACTGCTTGGTACAAAATAACAGTTTCAACAAAGAAGCAGTTAAGCGACCTTGGCCTCAGAACACACTCTCAAACACACACACACACACACACACACACTGATCTGACTCATCGCTGGAGCGGCTATCCGGGTGACGGTAGGGACGGACGTCCTGTGCACCAATGAGGCTCTCAGAAAGTTTAAACCATGAGCCGCCTCCAACAATAGTCAACCAATCACAAAAATGCCCTTAAGGACTATATAGTTTTGTGTTCTCCCTTGGGGAGCGCCTTTTTCTTTGCTGTCACAGATAGTTTTGATTTAGGTCCGAGCTCGTATTGATCTGCTGCGTCAGAATACTCCTGTTAAGAATAAATACTTTGTTTGATTTTAAGTCTATTGAGTTCAGTCTAGTCTGTGTCCTCTTTCACTAACACTAGCTATAGGAAGAGGGAGATTGGGAGCTTGTATGTCATATGTGATGAATATTTTCTTGTTGATACAAAGCCAAAGTTTATGGGCTGTATTAATACAAATATATACATAATCAAGTTGTTGTCTTTCAATAGCTTTGCTTAGTTACACTGACATTCTGTGACTGTTCTTCCTTTTTGTGAGGTTCACCAGAGCTTTGTGTACATTATATAAACCTGAATGCTCTGCTATACCAAATTGTGAGAAAACAGAAAATCTAGAAAAAAGTATTTCCTATATTTTAAATACAAAATACATGTATTTTGTTACATTTTCTGGCACCAGTATTTTGTATTTTGTTGTAATACATTTATTTGGGGGCATTTTGTATCAAAATACATTTTGATGTATTTTTGCCCATCTCTGGCTATTATGTTGAGTATGTTAAGAAGCAGGCTCCCTGTATATGTGTTTCTGCTTTTATTGTGAAGGAGAAGACGGAAGGAGAGAGGGAGTGGAGAAGTGTGAGTTTGAATTAAAGTGGCTGCCTCTTGGCGCTGAATACGGAGCTCGTGGTTCTGTGTTATTATTATTATCCACACATATATGTGCAAAGTAAACCCTCGGCTACACTATGACATGTCTGGGGATTATAGGAGATGGGCCAATTCGTTTGAGATGTTTCAGAACAGCAGGGTTTAATTTGAGTAAATGATTGGCAGCCAAATCCAATAGTTTACAGGATATTTAACCTTTGTTTCTTTATGATACATGTAATACTTTACTTCTTTCCTAACAGGGCTTGGCTAAGGCGATAAGTAGTTCATGAATATGAGGCTACAGCTGGCTACAATCCCTCCTCGGCATTGTGGAGGTTGGTTCATGGCTTGTGTTAGCTATACCAACATTCTATGGGTATATCTATGAGTAACACTCATCTTTTATTCTTCACAGCCATGTTGTTTGTACGCCTCTGGTGTTTTAGAGAATAATAACTCATAGGGCTGGGTATTGAAATAGAGTTCTACAAAGTCCAATTTGAGAGTTCCTCATGCAAAGGTCCGGAACATCAAAGTGCGTGATGATTTAGTCCCATTTAAATGGACGTAGCCCAACAGTTGTATCAACGTTTGTATGTAGCCAGCAGCTGATTATTAAATCAAGAAGTCGAAGGAATATGTCAGGTAAGTAAGGGTTGCTTTTATAGTTTAAATGACATAACAGAAGCTTTTTAAGAACTGGCATCTTAAAAAATAAAGTACTTAATTTAATGGAACTGTATCGCTACGCAGCGTTAGAATTCAGTGCAATCATGGTGATGCGATGTAAAGGAAAGTATGACATTACAGCGTATCTTAAAGAGGATTGTGTGCAGCAACGTTATTTGTGGTTTACAGCTCTATTCCTCTTTTTACATCATAGTTGGGCAGTGAAATCATGCGATAGGATTCCGATTATTGGGCTCGTAGCTCATATCAGTACCTCTATTATTTTGGAGTGAGTGGGTGCGTTTGCTCAAAAGATGTTGCTTAGTGGCGCTTCACCTGGCTGCTTTGTATAATCGTAATGGTCTCTGGACATATGAAACACACTGGGTTAAACTGCAGGGGAGGAATGGACATGTAAGAGTCAGTCCATATTGGTTAAGGCGGATTAGTGGCAAAACATACTTGGACATTTATACATCAAGTCTAATTGCCTCAATTCAAGCTCGTCCCCTAGCGATGCGCTTTTCCTCTCCTGCTCGTTGGACATGGCGTCTTCCTTTTCCTAAAATGCACAATCTACCTTGATGACAGGCGCTGCGCTGACCTGTGTGTCAGATCGCTGTGCAGTCACTGGAATGGTGTAACATTCTACAAACAAGCTGGTGATTTTTGCTGATTTACTAAAACGTCGACACGGATGCAGGCCATCCGTGGGTTTTGGGGGGTTCTGTCAAGGCCTGTGGTTTACTAGACACAAAGGGTAACTCAAGCTCATTAAAGCCTTAAAAATGTGTACGGTAAGTGATGCATATAACTGGTGGTGGTGTCATGTTGACTTTGTTTCCGGCATTTTTGCACGTCCTTTAATTTGTCCAATAGCATTATCTCATTCATGCAAAATGTTCTTTATATTATCTCTAAAGCTACCTCTCGCATTCTATTCCAGTGGATCTTCGCATCACGGTATAAGACCTTGGCTCTCAAGTCTGTTGGACTCACACCATTGTGGTCTAATTGGTACGTGACTTGGCTGGTAACTCATGGCTTAAACGCTCCAAATTCCTAGGTGACCGTGACCTGGTTTAGCGTGACTGTGTTTCCTAGGTGACCGTGACCTGGATTAACATAACTGTGTTTCCTAGGTGACCGTGACCTGGATTAACATAACTGTGTTTCCTAGGTGACCGTGACCTGGCTTAACGTCTGTTTCCTGGTCCGACGGGACCACTTTCCATTCCCAAAAGAAAGATGGGTCTGAGGTGCCCTATTTCTCATTTCCTGGTCTAAGTGAAAAGAGACCGGTCCAAGGACACAATTTCTAGTTTCGCAGTCAGAATGACAACATTTCTAGTTTTGCGGTCCGAATGTTGTGAGACCTGTCAAAAGCTTGACATACGTTCTAGTTTCCCGGGCGGCCCGGTGTGGTTGTGCTGAGGCAGCAAGACCCCCAACCATGCTGTTCTGCGTTCTCCCTTGAACCCCCCTATTCTGCGCTGTGGTCTAAACGTGACCCCCGACTATCCTAAGCTGCGGTCTAACCTGACCCAACCTATCCTTGTCTGCGGTCTAGCTTGACCCTCACCTATCCCGTCCTGCGCTCGGGCCCTCCGCAGGGCCGACCCATGTAATGGTAAAATATATTCTAGTATATTGGGATGTTTTGGAAGATGGGTGTTCTACTGAGGGGAAGGTACGAGATGCAGATAAACACTGCATTCCTACAGAGGTGAATCAGGTCATAAACCCAGGTCCTGTTTACCAGTGTTTATGTTCCCATGCACATTAACAGGAGAAACGGGGAACCATTGTTTTCCGTTTCTGCATGAACTGACCCCCAGTTGATCGCACCTGGAGATAACAGATAAGGAGCAGAAACAGATCAACCCATGTCCAGAGACCCTATACTCCCCTCTTTTTACGAGGTAACTGGAGGCGTGACCTTTTGTATGCATAAAACATGATGTGCCTTGTATTTCTTTGACAGTGGTTTGCACAGTTCACTGAGATACGTGTCTGTGTGTCCGCTCTCCTGCTTGCAAGCATTAAATTGACACTACTTTGAGCATTTATCAGACTCTGTTTATTTAATCAACTCTTATCCCGCATCTACATAGAAATATTCCACAACACCCACCATATATTTCGGGATCTGTTGAAATCCTACCATACTTCACTATGGGCTATCTAGACCCGCACTATCCTGTATCTGCGGTCTAACCTGACCCAACCTGTCCTAGTCTGCAGTCCTTCGTGACATTCTTCTATCCTTGGCTTTGACTAACCTTGACCTCTTACCTCTGGTCTAACATCTACTCACTCAAGTTCTAGCCTTGAATTCCCTCGTGACTAATTTTCTAGGTTCTTAAGGAAATTCACCACAGCAGTAAGGTATTTATTTATTTATATAAATACATTTCTTTTGGGGGATTAGGCCTATTGGACCGCAGTATCCCTACCCTCGGTGATAGTACTTCATGATGGAGTCCAATCGCCAAAGACTTTGCACTTTTCATATTTGCATGTGTAATAAATCATTGTTAAACTATAAAACAAGTCTCTCCTGATTGAAATAGTGGGACTACATGATGAAGCATGTTGTCTGGTGGCTGGTAGGGACTGTGATAAACAGCTGTTTAACAGAAACAACACCTTCGGATCAAGTGTCGCTCAGTGTCTCTTAATATAAGTGGAGATGCCCTGATCAAGTGTTTTCTAGCCGATAAATATATTTAAAAAATGATTTTAACCACCTGAAGTCAGTGTGGTAAACCTGTATCCCTTTACCTTGTTACTATCATCTATAGTGGTTATTTGCATAAAAACACAACTCAAAATGATTAGAAAATGAACTCTTGTATTTTCATTTCAACAGTTGCATTGATTGAAATGATTGGCATCAGTATAGTTTACATGATGTATTAGAAGCTCCCTAAAGCTGATCCTGATTGCATTTTATTTACTGAATCAACAGCGGATAACGATCGGCAGGCGATAAATCTGGACATCCCGATATGAAACTCTCAGTCTGCTAACTGTTTACTACGCATCACAGAACTGGAACACACTTCCAGAAGATATCATTTGACTACCTTTAAATACAAGTTAAATACTTGTATGCTCTCTGCCTCTGACTAAACCCTAAACACTGCACCATGTCCACCTTACAGCTCCACCTCTAGTATTTTATGATCTGTTTTTGATTTCTTTCAAAATGGTCTCTGGCTGTTTCATTTTATAGCATTTTATTCAACATTTCCCTTTTAATATTTTGATGCATTATATAAAATAGTTGAAATGCACTCTGTAAATACGCTTTCCTTGCATTAGCTAAAAATGTCGTTGTTATGCTGTCACTCATGATGTTGATACCATGCCGCCCACGCTAGATCAGGGTCAAAAGTCTGAATCATAAAAAAAGATCTGAAAGTGAAAAAAAGATTTGAAACTGAAAAAAAAAAGCCGGCTAACGTCACGTTACTGCGCACTGTCACCAAATAAAACAGACCTTACGTGGCGCATACATCTCCACACATAACCCCCCCATAGCTTTATGAAAATTCTCAGTGCAGCTGCTTACCTGAAGATGGACGAGCAGTATTTGCTTGCAGCTTCAGTCCTTCCAGCATACACACGGCGACGAGTCGTAAAGCTCATGATAAGCAACATCATTTCCGGGATATGAGTATTCAATTTCAAAATAAAATACAAATCAACACACACACACACACACACACACACACACACACTTAGGGGCTTTTACTGAGGAATGCTAAAATGAATACTGTCCCCTTTTTCTACGAATTGAAAAACGTTTTTTTTTACAAAACAGGCCTCTTTTCCTTTTTTTTGTTGTCTTTTTAAGGTCTAAATTGCCTAGTGTCTGTTTTATTTTGGATTGCTTGGGTTAATACCAATCCAATAAGCACGGGATAGACTGAAAGTTAAACATCATATACAAGCAACAAGTTGATAATTAGGTGAAGAAAGTCTGTGAATATGTGACAGCACATGTCATCTCTGAGATGTATCTGGAAAAAAAAAGTCAATAATCAAAATTGAGACGTTTGCAGTTGAATGTGTAAAGCGTTTGGCGCTCTCCCTGAACATTGCTGCCCTAAAAAGGAACCTCCCGTGGGTAAAAGCTGTTGAACAAGTCAAACATGCATGCTTTGTTGCATACCCGCAGTGATAGACAGGGAATTGGTTGTCGGTTTGGCCATGTTATGAGAGGATGATGATGATGATGATGATGATGATGGGTTTGGGCTAAGCCTGTTCTCCCAACATGCTCCTGCAGGCCCTGGACTTGCAGCTGCACTGCTGCTCTCAGTCCCTCCCTTCCCCTCTGCTGCTGTTTAGTGAGCTGACCGTGGTGCTGAAATAAAAAACCCTAATAGACCCTAATAACTGTATCACATGTTGTCAATTTGTAAACCACATCATGGTCTACAGTGAATCTTAATAAATCCTCTTGGACCCGAGCGAGCCCCATTTGGGGTTCAGAGCGAGATTTTTAACCGAAGAGAGCATCGTAGAAAGCAACGTTCATAAAGAAATTTAAAAAGGAAATTACATTTTTTTTTTTTTTTTTTTTTATCGAAAAAAGTCTCCTTAAATCTATATGTACATTTCTTTGCTCTGGCCTTAGAAGACTGGTCACAAGTCACAAAATAAGTCATGGAACATTTGTATTTTTTACATTTTAATGTTAATATTTATTGAAATACCTCCCTCTCATCAGTCTAGCAGGTTAATACAAACAGGCCAGGTTTAAGCACACAACTCTAAAACAACACAATCTCAATATGGACAATGATCTGCGAGCAAAACAATGTGTTGTGTAGAGAGGCGGTAGAGAACCAAATGTGTGTTTCGTCTGCGTGAGAATGCAAACACGGCAGAGAAGAGACAAAGGCAGGGGAGGAGAGAAGCCGCGGGTCCGATTTCACTGATCTGTTTGAGGCGTCGCAGAAGAGATGAGAAAGCACAGATATTCTACTGAGCAGATGGAGAGCTACAGGGACGTCAGAGGAGATGAGAGACCAAATGATGTCATCAACCACACTGTAAAACAGCACAGCCCTGTTTAGTTATGTCCACTTACTTCTTCTCTTTAACTCAAAGAGCTCTGACACATTTTACATTTTTAACTCTACTGTTCAAGTTCTTGAACGTTAAACTTACAGTAATTCATTGTGTTGACTTTTTGAGATTTGTAAGTTTTGATTTAACTTGTTTTTTTAAGTTATCACTTAAAAAAACAATGGAGACAAAAGGCGGGAGTGGGGGGGGTGAAAAAAAATATTTGCTGCAATGTTTGAGTTTTAAGGAAACTGTATTTTTAAACCATTGCCAGGTTGAAACTTAAACATATTCTACTGGTTAAACACTGCAGATAATTCATATAGTGAAATTTCAATAAAAAGATGTGCATTTTATGGTAAACAAGAAGGACTATTGCCATCGGCGGAGGGAGACTATGTACCTGACAACCGCCAATGAATTGAGGCGGAGGAATATGACGTTACTTTCTGCCTACAACAAGAAGAGCGGACAGAACAGAGCGCGGTGAGGATTGTTTTCGCTGGGCTTCAGCACATAGAGGTGAGTTTAAATTATGACTTTGAGTAATTTTCTTGATTAATATCATGTGTAACGTTAGTAATGTAACAGTTATGTAGGTCGGGCTTTTTAAAGGCTAAATTTGTGGCCTTAGCTAGCTTAACAGTTTCCCCGGTCTGTTTTGCCCGCGAACTTTTTAAAAGAAAAATGGTGGACCTATTTTGTCTGTCGTGCTTTTAATAAAACGTATTTAATGTAGAAGCATAAACTATTGGTTCATTCTTAATGTGACCGTAATATTTTTTATTTATTATTATATGTGCCCCTGAAGTTTTTTGCTGAACACCCCCCCCCCCCCCCCCCCCAAGTGAAAACGAGCTAGCTAGCTAGCTAACATTAGTCAGCAAGTTTGCTAGCGTCCACTAATGCTACTCCGTCTTAAAGTAGCTCATTCCGGCTGGAGGATTCACATTGAATGATTGAGTCACTGCCTATGCTTTGCTCCTCTTTATATTATATTTTGACAGCAAGTCAAATGTATTTATTCATATTTCGATATTTAATTTGAATGCCAGTAATTAACGTTACTTATATTAACGCGGAATATGCTGCTAATTAGGAACGCAACTACATTCGGATCAAAGACTGTATAGCGGACATTTTGACCCCCCCCCCCCCTGCTGTGTGTGTGTGTGTGCGCGCGCGTGTGCATGTTTGTACGAGAGTTAGGCTGAACTCCGCGGACAGCAGAGCAGAAAAGGCACAGAGATGAAGAGACGTACTTTTAGTTATAGTTTACTCCTGTCATAGAGTAAAAACAATAATTTAAAATGACAACAAATCCTCCAGTAGAGACAATAAGATGTATTCAGACACGTGTTAAAGTGTCTTTGACCACTCCCTCAGTCAACTGGCTTCGTCACTGGTATGTTATACACAGACAAACGGAGCTGGCAAATGGTTGAACTAACTACGTTGAACGTCAATTGTAGGTTAAAAGCAAATGGTTGAGCCTTGTTCAGTGAAAGGTCTCCAAACAGTTGACATTTTGTTACTACCAGCCCCTCCTATTACCAGCAGTGTGTGTCTTCACATCAGCAGACAGGATCAGTGAGGCCACAGGGCTGTTAGCCAGTTTAATGTAAACTATTGAATAGTACAACTGTGTGTAGTTTGTTTTTGTAATGTTTAGACTTGACATACTTAATGAGGTAGATTAGGTTGGAGGGTTTCAGACGCTTCCTTTACTCATTCCTGAGACTTGCGCTGTTGAATTGGATTATATTGAGATGTGTTTCTCGTACTCTACAGTAAATGTAATACATTTCAACATCACAATCTACTCTCTCACTTATAACAAAACAAAGCTAAAACTGAATATTTTAACCATCATCAAGGTTGAAACTCCATCCATCCATCCATTTTCCTCCGCTTATCCGGGGTCGGGTCGCGGTGGCAGCAGGCCAAGCAGGCTGACCCAGACTTCCCTCTCACCCGCAACATTTTCCAGCTCATACTGGGGGATCCCGAGGCGTTCCCAGGCCAGCTGGGAGATATAATCCCTCCAGCGTGTTCTGGGTCTTCCCCGGGGTCTCCTCCCAGTTGGACGTGCCCGGAAAACCTCCAGTGGGAGGCGTCCAGGAGGCATCCTAATCAGATGCCCGAACCACCTCAGCTGACTCCTTTCGATGCGAAGGAGTAGCGGCTCGACTCCAAGTTCCCTCCTGATGTCCGAGCTCCTTACCCTATCTCTAAGGCTGAGCCCGGCCACCCTACGGAGGAAACTCATTTCGGCCGCTTGTACCCGCGACCTTGTCCTTTCGGTCACGACCCAGAGTTCGTGACCATAGGTGAGGGTAGGAACGTAGACCGACCAGTAAATTGAGAGCTTTGCCTTCCGGCTCAGCTCTCTCTTCACCAAGACGGTCCGGTGCAGCGCCTGTTTTACTGCTGCAGCCGCACCGATCCGCCTGTCGATCTCCCGCTCCATCTTACCCTCACTCGTGAACAAGACCCCGAGATACTTAAACTCCTTCACTTGAGGTAGGCACTCCGTCCCCACCTGGAGGGAGCAATCCACCGGTTTCCGGCAGAGCACCATGGCCTCGGATTTGGAGGTGCTGACTCTCATCCCCGCCGCTTCACACTCAGCTGCAAACCGCCCCAATGAATGCTGGAGGTCACGATCCGAGGAGGCCAACAGGACCACATCGTCTGCATATAGTAGAGAGGTGATCCCGAGACCCCCGAACCTGACGTTCTCCACCGCCCGGCTGCGCCTAGAAATCCTGTCCATGAAAGTCATGAAACTCTTGCAGGGCTATTATTATACTGCACACATTTTAGCTAACCCAATAAACTGAATAAGTGTATTTGAAAATTAGATGTATAAATCGATTTATCCTTTTTTTCTAATCTAGAGGATGTTTGCTTCAAAATCACTTGATCGCTGTTTTTGTTTTAAGTATTTTGAAATTGTAAAGATTGATAATTGAATCATAAAGGAAATAAATGTTATATTTGTGTTTAATACATATATTTGGGTTTTTCACTAAACATGCAATTCATTTTATTTTTTCTGTTTCCAGAATGTGAATGTGCAGTTCATGACGTGGAAATGTAAGTTTTGTACATTCTCCTCTAATGTACAAGGAAAAATAATCCAGCATTATAAACAGCATCATGGACATCATCGTAGGTGTTGTTGTAACACTATTGTCTGATGAATTGGAATCTTTGAACCCACTCAAATTTCTTTCAAGGGAGGGGCCTTTGGGTACAGAGCGTAAAAGGCAGTCATTTTATAGAAATAACTTTACGGTTATTGAACCGGTCGAGTATGTACTAAATGCACAAGAAAAAAAACATTCATTTGTTTATGTTCCTATTTTAGATTTACCAGAGCCACCTGAGGGACAAACTGCCGGTAAATCAGAGAAGGATCGCGAGACCATGCTTCTAGAAGTGCAGAAGAAAGAACCAGATTCACAGCTCCTGGATGAACTGATGATTGCAACATTCTCACAACGAAGAAGAGAAATCATTGGCGATGAGCCACTCATCTCTGCAGTCATGGACAGATGGCCTGCATTGTTCAGTGAAAGACAGGTAATGTTTTGCCAAATGAGTATAGCATAGAAATCCTGTTTGTTACTTGAACATTGATGTAATCAGAAAGTTTGTACTCTCTTGCCATCATATTTGGGATTTTCTTCCCCCACATTTCAATGCTGCTCTTATTTTCCCTCACTCATACATATTTCTCTGCATTTTGTCATCTGTCTGTTTCAGCTAAGTGCCGAGTTCAGGAGGATTGTCACTAAAGACCTGCTGGAGTCATTCCTGGTTGGTCTAGATGCCTTGGTGCCAAGTCTTCTAGAGCTGTACAAAGCAGGTGTTGCATCAAGCAGGAGATTGCGTCTGAGCGGTGTTCTTCAGTGTCTGCAAAAGGAGGTATCTACTGTGTTGAAAAACAGTTTCTTGTTATTGTGTACTAAAATTAGGATTATAGCTTTGGTATCACATTCATCTACTCTTGTCTGTTCTTGGAGGACACAAACCAAAACAGAAGAACAGCCGCCCTGCTTGGTCTTCCATGCTATCTTGCAGAGGATTCCAGCGACATAATCCGGATGTGTGATGTAAGAAACTATTTACACCTTTACTACACTCAATTTTTGTAATGTGACAATGGTAACATTTTTCATATTCATTAGTTATTACCATACCCTTCAGCGCTCTCCCTGTCTGTATTACTATTGGTTGAGCTGGTGATGGTAGCTGTACTGCAGCAGAGCTGGCGATGTTATAAGTATGATGAGCATTGGTGGGTGAGGATTCGTCTTGTGGTATGACAACACCATGCCACAACCTTTAGTCCTCTCACTCGTGTGCACAGACCCTACTTTAAAACACACCAAAAAGGAATTGAGAATCAAATAAAATTGTTAGGTTCAGTCTTCAAATTATTGGAAAAATTAGAGTGGCAGTTATGTTTTAAATTATTATGTTTTATATTATGTTAAATTTGGAGATGTCTGTTAAGATTTGAATGTCTTTATACATCTTCAGGCTCATGGAGAAACCCTTGATGTGGTCATGAAGGGAATGCAGGTTGGACTGATGATTGGATACGAAGGCACTCTGCAAGATGCATTTCCTTTGGACGTCTTTAATGTGGCTGTGGTAGCTGAGGAGAAGATCGTCCTACACAAACTCAGAGACATCCCCACAGGCTTTGCCATGTTAATGGCCGCAATCTACTGCCTTAACCTGGAGTACCCTCGGAGTATGAAGTTCACCTGTGAGTTCCTTCAGAGGGTCGTTATGAACATTAAACCGGACCAATGCTCGGCAAGGATCCATGGGCTCCGAAACAAACTGCTCAGATATCGCCAGTAAACAAATTAAGGCACATCTGAAGCCCCTGCTTGGAGGAGGCTGTTATTCTGGACTCTAGATTTGTTGTTCGCTTTGTTGTTCATACTACCACTGTTCATGGTTTAACAGGTCTATATTGGGTATAGACAAAGCAAGTCAAGTTTGCAAGGTTTTTCACTTTTACATTTTTCTACCAGACTGTTCTGAACTGTAGGTTGGATGTTTAATCAAAAAAACCTTTCGTGATGCACTAACCTTTTATAACGAAAACACAAAAAAAATCTTTAGAATTGTGTTTTATAAAGTTCTCAGTACCTCTCATGTTGCCTCTGCACAACCTACCAAAGTATGCGATTAAGTCATCCTCTTTTTCAGTGTTTACAATGTTCTTGCTCATATTGAGATTTTATGAACCTATATTCACTATCTCACATTTTGCCTCGTAGTACCTTACCTCAACAATTCTAGTTGTCAACCTAAGTTATATGTTAATATCATGTGTTGAACATGATTGTATTGATGTTATGGCCTGTTTAAGGTACTAGTGTGCAACATTTTTGTGGTTGATTTTATGGACCTCTTTTAATTATCTCACATTTGTCACTATACAACTGTGAGATAATTAAAAGAGGTCCACAAAGTTAACCACAAAAATGTCCAGAACCCCACCTACTGTCAGTCTGTCTGTCCACAACCCCACCTACTGTCTGTCCGTCCACAACCCCACCGTCTGTCTGTCCACAACCCCACCATCTGTCGTCTGTCTGTCCGTCCACAACCCCACCGTCTGTCTGTCCACAACCCCACCATCTGTCAGATTGCCTCACTTGCTTGTGTATGTTTCATCAAATAAATACTATATTTGTAAATCAGAAGTAAGAATTATGGGTATTTTTTTTTTTTGATAAAGCAAGCACACTTGCAGTTATCAGTCAAGTTAACTTGTATATGTAAGTTGAAACCAATTTGGAATCTAAATCCTCTTAACTTGAAATGGCAAGTTGTATACACATGGTTTAGTTACTTTAACTTGAAACTGTGAGCTACAATAATGCAGAAATGCGTGTTGGTTTCACTAGGTAAGGAACATTTTCTTGATCTGATAATGTAAAACAATTCTTTGTTTTAACTCGCTGTATCAAGTTCAAACAACAAGTGAAAAAAAGTTCAATCATCTGACAACTTAAACGGTAATGTTGAGACAACTAGAACATTGCAGTTAAATCAACTTCATGAACTTTAATTTCTGAGTTGAATCAAAGGCAGTCTTCAAGTTGAGTTAACTCACATTTTCAAGGCAGCAGATGAACTTTCGTTTGCAAGTTGAACTGGCTTGAAATGTCTTTCAGTGCAGGAGGACATTTTAAGTCTGATCAACCAGGTGAAAAGCTCATTTTCCTTCGACAATAAGGAAGCAAATAGGTTATTTCAGAAATAAGCCCTGTTGCAAACACACCTTTATGATACTATATATATATATATATATATATAATATATTTCAATAAACTGACTTTAGCCCCATTTTCATGTCTTTTGACCTCTGTATCACCACATGAGTGCTTACTGACATTTATTCTTTATGAATATGTTGCACAATGGATTTAAAAAAGAATAATTTGTTTAAACTTTGTATTGCCTTTACTTTAGTACAGCCGAAAGGTCACGAGTCGGAACCCCTCGACTTGACTTGATCTGTAAAATATTCTGTCTTATCAAAATATTAAAATAAAAACAGCAAAAAGAGTTCATTTATAATGTCGCACAGCAAAGATGAACCTGCTCCCATTCTGCACTTTATGTGTCGGCTTGTGTTTCGACAGCACCATCTAGTGGAGCCAAGAGGGAAACGCACGCAGTCAGAGCGCTGCACATCAGCGCACCTCCACACACACACAGGCTTTATGGGGGAATGAAGCATGAAAGTCACAATGGTCAGGGATTAGAAGGCATTTATTGTCAAGAATCAGTGTTTTCTTTACACAAAGCTTCATCATCTGATCAGCAGCGATTCACAAATACTGGCTCTGGTTCAAACGTTGGCGGCGCTTCACCGACATCCACTTAAATCAGATGGATGCTCCGTTCTTACGTCACAAATTATACGGATTTATTACACAAGATGAAGATATGATCACACAAGTCTTCTATTATAGAGGAAATATTTTTGTGAAAAGGTCATTTGAAAATCACAATAATAAAAAAATGAAAACATCTATTATTCATTTAATTTGAAAAAAAGCTTTCTGGTGTAAAAAAACCCCAAAAGAGAATCATGCATGATCAGTTTTCTATTCATTCATCTATTTATAATAGTAGAAAATTCCATTTTGATGAAGTTTAAAAATCAAAAAATAGGACTAGGATTTTTGGCAATGTTGTTGCTGTTATATTATTATATATTATATTATATATAGAATACAGCGATTTCAATACTTGTCTAGTTGTCCAGGTATGACAGTTTAAAGTTTTATTGTCAAAGACTTGGGGGGGAATTATAGATGGACCCCGAGTTCTACTTGATTGCAGAGAATTAAAAATGATTTTAAAATGTAGGGAAAATATGATTTCTCCTCAGTTGGGCTGACATTTGTTCTCCAAAGCTGTTGCCTATATGTCTAACTTCGTTTGTGATTCAAACTTTAAAGAAAGTTGCTGTAAAAGCTACTTTTGGTCTACATAGAGTTGCTGTAAAAGCTACTTTTGGTCGACATAGAGTTGCTGTAAAAGCAACTTTTGGTCTACATAGAGTTGCTGTAAAAGCTAATTTTGGTCTACATAGAGTTGCTGTAAAAGCTACTTTTGGTCTACATAGAGTTGCTGTAAAAGCAACTTTTGGTCTACAGAGAGTTGCTGTAAAAGCAACTTTTGGTCTACAGAGAGTTGCTGTAAAAGCAACTTCTGATCGACAGACATTTTGCAAGTTTAAATGTTGATAAAAGTCACCATTGTGTCTGATATCGGGCAGGTTGTTTGACGATGGGTCTTCACGACCGTGTTAAGAGAAATCTTCGGCTGCCTGTGTGCTGGAGATCATTTCATGATTGCGCCTCATCAGTTGAGTCTGTCTGTATGTTTCTTGACTAATGTCTCTCACATGATTATTAAGATAACGACATATTGGTAAAATCAATACTAAGACGATTGTTCATCAGAACCATTGGTATTAATATTCTTGATTCATTGAATCCTACAAATAGAAGTGGTGCATCTCCTGTCAGAGTGGGTCATCGATGCTCTGCGTGAAGTGTTCCCCGGAGTACAGGCCGTAGTGCACGGTGTCTTTCTGGGCCGCAGCCCAGGCCATCTGCAGGCTGGAGAAGCGAGCGGCCCAGTGGCCCCGAGGGTCCACAGTCACCACCCCGCCCAGCCCACCAACTCTGGACTTCATGTAGGCCAGGCCTAAATCACTGGCGGCCTCCACCGACTGACCTGAGAACAGAGGAGAGAAGGAATAATGAGGTTGTTGTTTTAGGATAGTGTTCATCCAGAAGTCAGTGCAACATGAACAACAAATCACCTTCTCCGTGACACCATATCCCACTGCAGAAACTGTGTGTGTGTGTGTGTGTGTGTGTGTGTGTGTGTGTGTGTGTGTGTGTGTGTGTGCGCGTGTGTGCGTGTGTGTTACCTTGCTCCATGTGTAACAGGATGAGTCTGGCTAGAGTAACCTTCATGATGGCTTCTCCGTGGCCTGTAGTTGACACTGCTCCCACCTGGTTGTCAGCATAACCTCCACTCCCTGCAGCCGGTGACATTTCAAAAATAAAATAATAAAATAAAATGTTACTTTGAGTTTCATTGCATCGTGTGACTTTAAAGGTGGGTGTGGAAAAAAAAAACAGTCAGCTGGAAATGGAAACGTATTGTGATCAATTGGGTGAATCGGACAAAATAATAACGTTTATTTACAACTTTTTTTCCCTCTTAAAATAATTTGCAAATGCGAAGGTGTAAGAAATAAAGTAAACAAGGGAACAGTTCAACAGTTTAATGCCTAAACCCTTCTTTGCAAAGGACGACAGAGCGGCAGTTATTAAAAAGGATGTGTGACGTACACAAAATGTATGGTCACATTTTTGTTATTTGATTCATATTTGAATGAATTTCTGTGATTTGCCAATCATAATAAAACTTCCTTTAGAAGTGTATTTCTATCTATGCCCAGCAGGTGACAGTGCAGCGCTGTGGTTCTGCCTCGCGACCCGAGACTTCTATGTGCGCGTTCACTTCAGCGTCTTCTCATAGCTTGAGAAGACACTGAATCAAGAAGCCACACATTTGCCTGTATTATTATTTCCTGTTTTTCTCAGGTTAGTAATATGTAAAGTGCACCAAAGATGACACATGAATTGGGGACCAATGTGTATTTAACATTTTATAGAGTATTTTGTATAGTTGTTTGGTAGCTACGTAAGTTAAGACTGACTGTTGAGTGCTAGCTAAGCTGATAGTAGCCCTGTATTACATCCCTCGTTTTTATCTGGCTTCTATACATTGTACTTTTTCTTTATAACGAAATGAATCGACTCTTTATGTTCTAGTAGATTCATACTAAATATGTTAATTAATGTGACTGTAATATGTATATAACGTGTGAATGTTTGTTAGCATTTGTTAGCGATTAGCTGTACTGGTGACGCAGCGCCGCCATCTGGAATGGTGTCTTCCTCACGTACGCCACAGCGGCTGTGGGCACATTGCCGAAGTGACAACAGATGTGTTGATTAAAAATAGTAATGGAACTTGTTAATATAATAATAGTAATGTAAACTTTGATTATTTTGTTTAGGACAATTTAATGTAGTTTTCCTGTTTTGTCATGTTGAAATGTAGAAACATACAGGAGATTGTTTTCACTTGAAGTGTGAAATAAATAGCTTGAGAAGACACTGACTCAAGAAGCCACACATTTGCCTGTCTTATTATTTCCTGTTTTTCTCAGGCATAAATCTGTCATCAGGCTCATTCATGCTGGGACCTGTAACAGATGCAATTGCACATCTGTGTCACTAGATGGGAGAGTAATGCTTCAGCTGCTGTTCTTCTGAACTACACTGTGGCGGCATTAACACACGTTTGTTAGCTTTAACACATATTCTACAGCTATAATTCAATCTGGCCTCAATATTCTAATTTCCCAGACTGAAGTTTGTTTGCAATGCTGCCATTTTTATAGAAGAGGAGCAGCAGTAGACGTCTACTTCACAGCTTACAGCACACTGAGGTTCACGCCACGGACAGAAGACGATGTTCAGACATGAGAAGCTGAGCAACAGACTGACTAACAGCTGACCCACTGACTTCCTTGTGATTCAAACGTTTTGGTTTTGATCTTTGTGCCTTTCATCGATAGCCCTCATGTTGTTAAAGCAACTACAAGGAGCTTTAACTTATTGTTAAACAGTCACAGTTTAATACCGGCGCCTCTGTTTGATGGAAACGTAAGTTTGAGGATTGGCTATTTCTAAATAGTTGGCCTTAATGCCTGTCCCCGTGTCCGACTCCCGCCAAATCAGAGGAAATGATTGACAGCATGTAGGACGGAGGAGCCTTCGTTTAGCCTAATTTCACGGGCAAAGTTTGGCAGTTCAAGGAAGTTGGAGGAGATTTTTCTTTAGAGGATTTTAGTTTTCGCATTGCAGTTTGTGGCTACGGCTGATACTGAAGGATCAGCAACAAGAGGAAAAGAACTGACCGTAGAAAACGAAACGCACTGCGAGACATAGTTTGATATAGATGCATGAAAGTATTTGACGTTGGTGGCTAAAAACAAAGTTTTTACATAGCCACAAATAGATACATGTTAAAAAGAGTTGTGTCTTTGTCTTATGCGCTTCCAAAACAAAAGTGAAAAATCTTTACGAGACGAAGCGGAACACAAAATGAAGGCTCCTTGTACATCTGACTCAACACAGTCTAATCACTCTTTCACTGATAGTGGCAGATTAGACGAGCCTGTAGCTGTTTACCAAACCTCAGTATTACACAACCCCACGTGTACTCGTCTTCTCAAAGGTCACTCTGGGTTCTGGCACCAGTGAGGTTATGAGTGTGAGCCAGTCGGCGCGGTGTCTCCGACATCATTTGTATAAATTGGTCTGATCACACTGGTCGTCAATTGGAAGCCCCCCTTTTCATTCAAAAGGAACGTGGGTTTCATTATCATTCCACAAAAGAATGAAAGGTTGCCCCGTGCAACGGGTGTCCGCATTGTTGTGCAGCGTTGTTGTCAGCAGACACAGAGCTCGCGGTCGGCTGTTAACAGAGCCGGCTCTCTCTCTCTCTCTCATGTATGTGAGGACTGACCGATGCAGGCCGTGTCGCCCACCCGTCCCTCCATCGTGTTCAGCATCCCACCGGTGGAGGTCGCACAGGCTATGTTGCCCTCGCTGTCGACTGCCACGGCTCCGACCGTGCCCATCTTCCCCCTACACAGCAACACACACAGGAACAGAAGAATTAACTCGGACTGACTTCTTCCTCTTTTCTCCCCGTTAAAGGTTACTTTAGGGAGAGTTCTTCCTGTACCGATGTGAGGGTCCTGGGACAGAGGATGTGTACTGATTGTGAAGCCCTCTGAGGCAAATTTGTGATTTTGGGCGATACAAAATAAATTGAGTTGAATCAACCAAGTTAGAACTAGCTAAAAACTATTGTTTTCTTGTTTTGCTCGGCCTTTCTTCTTTTTTTCCCTCCTCTCCGCTTGTAGGCTTAAGAAGCCGCTCTGAAATGTTTAGAGCTCGGCAGGGAGTCGCAGCAATAACAATGAATTCCAATGATGACCCAGAGTCAAAGCAACACAACAAATACAAAAAATAAACCTGTGCAAACATCCAGAGAAACTCCTCAAACTACGACGGCTGCAAAATCAAATTTGCCATTGTTGATTCGGGAGCTCGTGTGCTCCAAATATTCCTCACTTTCCAATAAATATTCACTCAAGAGGTTGTGAGGTATGAGGAGTGTATTTAGTGACGTCCAGGGGAATCTGTGGGGGCTTTTAGTTCAGCCCCCACCCCCGCCTCAATTGGGAAAACCTGACATCACTGAGGATGTTGTAGTCCCTTAAATGTGCCTCTGAGGAGACCCAGGTGTATCCTATCCTAGCTTCCTCACAATCTGCTCGGCCTTTGGTCAGCTGGTCTGAAGAGACAGTTAAAGAATTGATGCTGTGCCGTGTTTTTTTGAAGAAGGGGATTGTGCAGCAGGGCTGGTTTGAGTTTCTATCAACGTCCGGACGTTGTTTGGACGTGTTTTATGCCGAGTCAGCGCCGGAATCACTTGCGACTGCTGTGAATCTGAAAAAACGCGCAGTCAAAAGAAAAGAGTTCACACAGTGCTTCATCTCACATTTGGCACTCCACGGGGTTTGCGTCGGGTGCCAGGTTCTTTGTCCAGCGCATGCGGGAGTACTCGGTGATGAGGGACTCGGGGGGCACCTCGGGGACACCCATGGACCGGGCGAACCGATTGGCCCCCTCTGACGTCAGACACGCATGACTCGTCTGAAATAGAGTATCAAAAATTCCCTCCAATGAAACACATCTAGAAACTATTACAAAGCCTATTTGTACTGTGGTGTGTTTCAAGGTAGACTTTTTAAACTGATACTTTTTACACTGATAAATTGCATGTTTTTTTTCTGTCATCCCAGATTGAAATGTACGCACCTTGTCCATAACCAGCCTTGCTAGCTGGATGGGGTTGGCTATGTTGCGGACAGCAGACACGGCACCACTGCCCAGCGCTTTCCCATCCATCACAATGGCGTCCATCTCCACCTCCCCTTCGGCGTTCAGCACCGACCCACACCCTGGAAGTTAAAGAGATGAATTGAAAGGGTCCAGCCTCTGGGGACAAAGAATCTCTTGTGCACAGAGGTGACATTTGGCCTACA
The DNA here is from genome assembly GCF_910591455.1 of Pholis gunnellus. Lineage (NCBI taxonomy): Eukaryota > Metazoa > Chordata > Actinopteri > Perciformes > Pholidae > Pholis > Pholis gunnellus. The sequence goes on along the minus strand of NC_136538.1, from coordinate 4,388,976 downwards.
GCTAGAGCTGCAGGACAGCTCATGAAGTACCGAAGATGGAGAAGCGTTCAAGAGTATGTGATCCAGTTGGGTCTAGTATCATTGTTGCATTGTCTGGCTATGGAGAGACGATATAGTTGAAGGGAAATTTCTGGAGGCACTTTTAAGTAACCAACCAGATTCTGCACACAGCTTCCTTAAGCCAATCATATCGTTGCTGTCAACTTTAAAAGTGTTCTCTCTGCTGCTGCCAGTTGTCATCTCAGCTAAGCAGACGCGACCCTCCTCCACCTCAGTCACCTCCAGTCAGCATCACAGTCATGCTCCTGATTCATCATCAGATTGCAGCAACTCCCTTCACCACCACCACCAGTGTCTGGACTCCAGGAGGGATGAGGCCTGTTGGACCTCCGTACCCCTACCCTCGGTGATAGTGCTTCGGGATGGAGTCCAACCGCCAAAGACTTTGCACTTTTCATATTTGAGGCATGTGTAATAAATCATTGTTAAACTATAAAACAAGTCTCTCCTGATTGAAATAATATGATTATATACCGAAGCAATAGGATAGAATAGCACACTATGAACATGAAAACAAATACAAAAAAAGACGAAACATGTATCGAACAAGTGCAACACGTTCAGACTTTGATACGAGGAAGAACAGCGACATTACGCTGCGTACGTTTCAAATGTTTTTGCGTTACCTGCGTTGAAGTAGGGGTTGTTCTCCAGCTGACTCACAGCCTCCACCACGGCGTCCATGCTGCTGCCTCCTCCCCGGAGGACGGCGTACCCGGCTCGGGCCGCCGAGCACACCCCCGACATGGTCTTTTCGGACCGCTCCTTCGGGATATGATCCGACCCTCCGTGGATCACCACCACCGGCAACATGTCAATCACCTGGGGAGGAAACGCGTAGAGCTTGAGAAATCATTTAATTTGTATTAAATAGTGGGACTACATGATGAAGCATGTTGTCTGGTGGCTGGTAGGGACTGTGATAAACAGCTGTTTAACAGAAACAACACCTTCGGATCAAGTGTCGCTCAGTGTCTCTTAACATAAGTGGAGATGCCCTGATCAAGTGTTTTTTAGCCGATAAATATAAATATATTTAAAAATATTTAAAAAATGATTTTAACCGCCTGAAGTCAGTGTTGTAAACCTGTATCCCTTTACCTTGTTACTATCATCTATAGTGGTTATTTGCATAAAAACACAACTCAAAATGATTAGAAAATGAACTCTTGTATTTTCATTTCAACAGTTGCATTGATTGAAATGATTGGCATCAGTATAGTTTACATGATGTATTAGAAGCTCCCTAAAGCTGATCCTGATTGCATTTTATTTACTGAATCAACGGCGGATAACGATCGGCGGCGATAAATCTGGACATCCCGATATGAAACTCTCAGTCTGCTAACTGTTTACTACGCATCACAGAACTGGAACACACTTCCAGAAGATATCATTTGACTACCTTTAAATACAAGTTAAATACTTGTATGCTCTCTGCCTCTGACTAAACACTGCACCATGTCCACCTTACAGCTCCACCTCTAGTATTTTATGATCTGTTGATTTCTTTCAAAATGGTCTCTGGCTGTTTCATTTTATAGCATTTTATTCAATATTTCCCTTTTAATATTTTGATGCATTATATAAAATAGTTGAAATGCATTCTTTAAATACGCTTTCCTTGCATTAGCTAAAAAAAAAGGAATAAAGCAAAATTCAGAGATAAACAGAAGTAATACATCGTCTCTTGTTCTGTCTCGCCCCTTCTAGTATTACTGAGCCTACATTGAGAGTATTATCCAGTATCCAGAAGTAAAAGTACTAATACCACACTGTTAAAATACTCCACCACAAGATAAAGTCCTTACTGAAGTAAAAGTATGTAAGCATTATTGGGGAAATGTACTTAACGTATCAAAAGTACAAGTACTCATTATGCATTACGATATTCCCTGTCAGTGTTGCTTTTGGATTCATCTTTGAATGAACGGGCATGTTGCATTGTTGTGCTGCAGATGTGTAATGTTCGTATTTTAACTGCTACTGCTCAGAAAAGAAACACACTCGTGGAGATGCGTGGTTTTAACTGGCCCGGACCTCAGAATCCACCGACTCCTCTGATATCCCGCAGGGTTTCCACTGGACAGGAGGGGGTTTGAAGAGTAATCTGTAAAGTAATATGAAGAAGACAAATGTAGGGGATTCAAAAATATTGACCTCTGAGAAGTGTAGAAGAATACATTTGCAAAATCAATGCTCAAAGTTTAAGTGCCTCAAATTTGTCCTAAGTATGGTCGGCCGACTTGAGTACAAGCTTACGTTCCACCTTTGGTAATGACGTTGATTGCACGGTAGATATAAAGACAGATAAGCCAATAGCTTGTTTGCAATCACGTCACTATTATAACGCGGGCAGAAATTTAGATGGAGGGCAAGAAGTGAAGAACCACAAAGGAGCCATGGGACCAATCCAAGGCCGCGGTCGAAAAGTCCAAAGATGACCTCCTATCGTCTATTCCTAACCACTCTTCCTTGACCTCTATGGAAAACGTCATGGGGTCAAGGAAAGACGTGAAGGAGACTTCATAAGGAGTTAGGAAAAGACAACCGTGGTGTTTAGAGAATCCGACTCCACTTTCACTGAGCTACGTCGTAATCGTGATGTCACTGACGTAGGTCTGCCGTGGCGAAACTACGACCGAGGAGGACTACAAATCCGCAACTAAAACATGACACCATGACATCTGTTATTCAATAGCATGCCGGCTATTCAAAGAGCTGCTTCTGTGACAGGCTGCTTCATACCTTCCGGCTGCTGCCACACTGACCCATCAACAGGCTTCAGTAGAAACTGTTCAATATCAATATTTCCTTTGTGCAATAATGTAGATTCAACCGTTCGGTTATATTTAGCTTTTTAACAGATTAATAATCTACCATAGGCCGAGCTTGTTTTGTTCTTACTGATGCTTCTTGTTATTGAGAATTTGTTCATCGACAGTTTGCTATATTTACTGTTTTTTTTAAAATTTCCTTATCTTTAAAAAACAACAACGAAATAAATACATAAGAAATGAAAGTTAAGGGTCGTATTTATCATTATGAATCCCATTAGTTTATGCCTGTAGGAAGATAACTGTTAATCCTGTATAAGATCAGCACATCGTTTGTTTTCATGGACGGCCGAATGATGCGTCACTTTAAACGTTGCCGCCGCAGGGAATTGTGGGGCGGCATTTTCTTCTTTCCTTTGGAAAAGGATGTTCCAGTGTTTCCTTTGGAAAAGGAGCCAATAAAGGAAGCATCGAAGCACCTTTTCTTAGCATTCAGAGAATTCAAACAGCTCTTATCAAGGCGGCCACTTCGATACTTCTGGGTCATTTCACTCGGTAAGGAACCTTCCTAAGCAAAAAGGACTGCAGCCCCAACGTCCCCACTTACTGACGTCACCTGGTAAGTGGTTGAGTGTGTGAGGGCTTGAAATGGTGTAAATACGAATGTGACAGCACTTTGCTGCAATGTACAATTGTGGGTATTTATTTCAGATTTTTTACTCCATGATTTGAACGTCTTCCAGGCTCTTTCCTCACAAGGTGAGCGGTCATTTCAACTCATCAATTTACTCGTTTTTGTCAAAACAGCTTCAATGACAAAATGAAATGATGAATACATCTGTGTATTAAAGTCTCTGCTTCAATTCTTCTGCTGTCATGTGTTTCTTTTGTTCCATCTTTAACCCTTAATGTTTCTGAGTTAATGTAATATGACAGGCTGAACACACATGTGCCATGTCTCCATGCTTCCACTGGTAACCCCGTGTTTAATTAACGGCACATTGATATGAATTGTGGGTAATTCCCTTTGGGCAAAGTCTGCAGAAATGCAGACTTACGGAAAGTGTTCATAAAGGGCTCAACATGTCTGTGAGAGAGCCCTCAAAGACTGGTGATCTGACAGCGGGACAGAACTAAACCCTCAAACAATGTGGAGATGGGCCATACACCTCTCAGGTCTTTATATCAAACCTGTGTCAGACAAAGCGAATGTCAAACTTTATTCTCGTTTAAAAAGACAATCCTTTTTTACTAACCTTGTCCTAACTGTGAGAGGACGTTCAGCGAGTGGTTCTTTTTAAATGCGTCAACTCAAATGAATTAAGAGCCTATACAGCTTGAGTGTCAGTTTACCTTGTAGTAGTCTCGCACACGCCCCCCGTGGGACGAAACTAAATTAAACAGGTGGCTGAAGCAGTTAATGGTAAAGTATATTAAACGAGAGCCGCTCAGTGAGCTGTATTTATGTTGAAATGACGAGAGACAGGGAGCAAAGGTTGAGCTTAAAGCCGACAAGCAAAACGGTTATCAGTCAAGAAGCTGCCGAGCAGGCGGAGCCACATTTCCTGAGAACACCCATTGTTGTTACGATTGGTCAGCTGCCATAAATCAGTTTTAACATCATAGTATGGATTTCAGTTGAGTAATCAGAGCCACCCGTTCTCTGTCGCTATACATCCTTAAGAGGAACCACGTTGTACCTTTTTGTTTCTCATTCATTTTATTTAAGTATGATTTTGAGACAAAGGGAAACATAATACACTCTTTCCAAATTATTACTTTCATAGTCATTTATAATCGGCTAAAATAATGAAAATAAATCATCCGTTTTATTATCATTTAAAAGTATATATATATATATATATATAAATAAATGTTTTAAAATTAAAACCAATAAAATGTCCAATCCAAAAATGCCAAAAGATGCCAAAAAGGTCTCCATTCTGTTCGAGGCTCTGTTCCAAATGTCGTAGAATGGACTTTTCATACAAAAATATTATTAATGCTTCATACATGCTATATACCAAATTAAGTGAAGAGATTCCGTTCAACACTATCCTGCAAGTACACACTCCAAACACAATTATACACAAACTCAAATAAGCAACTAAAAGAATGTCCACAATATCACTCTTTTTTCGCCATGGATGAGCCGACCACACATTCCGGTAGGCGCTAATAAGAAGAAGCTAAATGCTAACACGGAAAACCGAAATAGCAGAAAACACGCCAATAACACACTGAATCCAAATATATCCACTATTTATCGAAGTGAAACCACCACAGAGCTGTGAGCAAACAAGCACCAGAACAACACACCGCTTCACCACTAATATTTCATAAACTCCTTACCTTTGTGCTGTTTTGATGTAAACAAAGGCATATTTTCCCGGGTCCTACTGTTCTATCAACATCCTGTGGTGGCTCTGAACTGTTTCCTGAAGACATTGGGATCAATATAACTTAGGGTAACTAACATCTGACCTATTTCAGTTTTGGCCAATGGGTTTGACTCATGGGGGCGGATCACGGTTTTCGATTATTTTATTGGCTTAAAATTCTGTCAAACAACTCAAAGATTGTATCATACACTCCTCAGACTCTTCCGGTTAAAATCTTATGTCACATGTACAAATCGGCCAATCACAGGCTTTAGTCAGGTTCAAACATCACGTAAAACTGAAATTCAGACGAAAATGAGCCATATTTTACAGGTTTTTATATGGCCCAGGCTCTCAGAATGATGCCAAACTGCTGTATGAGATAGATTGAACACTATTAGTGATAAAAGAAGTGAAATATAGAGTTATATAGTATATAAAAGTACAATAAAACATCTATATCGGCTGCTTCCAAAATCAGAATTGACGTTGGCTGACCTCAGCTGACCTTGATTTCTCAGGCATACTTCACTTTATCAAAGCCAATTTCTTTTTTAAAAGGACTGCTGACATGTTGTGATATGATTTGGGAGAGTTTAGGCCTGACTGTGCATCATTTAAAATCAATAAAAGTGCTTTTTAGGCACAAAAAAAAAGGCAAACCTGAAAATGTTCAATTTGAGCTGTGTGTAACATTCGTCCAGCATTTACCAGTAACATATACAATGATATGTACACATATTAACAAAGCTCACATTTATTTGTGTTATTATGCCATTTAAATTATTCAAATAGACCTTGTAGTTAGAGATTTACACTCTCTGGCGTATGGGTAAGACATTTTCGAGCAGAGTGCTAAAAATAGGCCTAGGGTTCAAGAGGATTAACTGTTAGGCCAAATCCCAATGTCCCCCCTTACGGACTCACGGACCGCTCCGCGAAGTCCGTGAGGGTTTAGGGATGTCCCACTGTCAAATCATCAAGTGTTTGAGGGCTCTCTCGCAGACATTTTGAGCCCTTTATGAACCCTTTCCGTAAGTCCACATATTATGCTGACTAGCCTAAGGGAATTACCCACAAGTCACAGCAATGTGACGTTAAACACGGTGGACGCAAGGAGGCGTAAAAAAAAAAAAGGTAAACAAAGAGGATGGCTCACGTGTGTTCAGCCTGGAGTATTACATTTACACAGAAACATTAAGGGTTAAAGATGGAACAAAAAATAAACTTTAAATCAGAGAATATTTATTTATCAAATATTTGATTTTGTCATTGAAGCTGTTTTGACAAAAACGAGTAAATAGATTATATGGAGTTAACATCTTGTGAGGAAAGAGCCTGGAAGACGTTCAAATCAGGGAGTATTTTCATGGTAATGTGCTGTCCCATTCCAATTTACACCATCTCAAGCCCTCACAGTCTCTCACACTCAACCACTTACCAGGAGACGTCAGTAAGTCCTTGAGGGTTCAGGGGGGACATTGGGATTATCACATTATCACGCCCCCAGGTAACTAGTTGTTTCAGTTCACCCTAAGCCAAAACGTTTCCTGGGCACTGACGAGGTGTGACTTAATCAATAAATTAATAAATGTCGATCAAACTAAGAAGCACAAGTGGCGGAGTGTGTAGCGCCACCGCCTTAGGGAGCTTTACTATTTTGCTGGAGAGGGTTCGAATCCAGGTTGTTGCGATCTTTCCATAAATGTATTTTCTTCAATGTATTTCTTCATACGTGGTATGAGATGTGGTTTATAGATCTCCAGCAATATGTTTGTGAATGTGTGACGAATCAGGCGACAGAGGCAGAAAACAGCTGCTGCTTTTAAGCGAACACATCACACGCACGGAAGTGAAACCAGTAGGTTCAAAAACCAGTAGGCACGTAACACCGGCTAACGTCACGTTACTGCGCACTGTCACCGAATAAAACAGACCTTACGTGACGTATACATCTCAACACATAACCCCCCCCCCCCCCCCCCCCCCCATAGCTTTATGAAAATTCTCAGTGGAGCTGCTTACCCTGAAGATGGACGAGCAGTATTTGCTTGCAGCTTCAGTCCTTCCAGCATACACACGGCGACGAGTCGTAAAGCTCATGATAAGCAACATCATTTCCGGGATATGAGTATTCAATTTCAAAATAAAATACAAATCAACACACACACACACACTTAGGGGCTTTTACTGAGGAATGCTAACATGAATACTATCCCCTTTTTCTACTAATTGAAAAACATTTTTTTTACAAAACAGGCCTCTTTTCCTTTTTTTTTTACTACAAAGTCAAAATTGCCTAGTGTCTGTTTTATTTTGGATTGCTTGGGTTAATACCAATCCAATAAGCACAGGATAGACTGAAAGTTAAACATCATATACAAGCAACAAGTTGATAATTAGGTGAAGAAAGTCTGTGAATATGTGATAGCACATGTCATCAAACTATTCCAACGTATGGAGACAGACTCATTGAAACATTCCAGATGCCTTTATACTGGAACTACCGGTGCCGTGAAAGGGAACTGTTAAGCCTTCTTAAAAACTGAGATGTATCTGGAAAAAAAAAGTCAATAATTAAAATTGAGACGTTTGCAGTTGAATGTGTAAAGCGTTTGGCGCTCTCCCTGAACATTGCTGCCCTAAAAAGGAACCTCCCGTGGGTAAAAGCTGTTGAACAAGTCAAACATGCATGCTTTGTTGCATACCCGCAGTGATAGTCAGGGAATTGTTTGTCGGTTTGGCCATGTTATGACAGGATGATGATGATGATGATGATGATGATGATGATGATGGGTTTGGGCTAAGCCTGTTCTCCCAACATGCTCCTGCAGGCCCTGGACTTGCAGCTGCACTGCTGCTCTCAGTCCCTCCCTTCCCCTCTGCTGCTGTTCAGTGAGCTGACCGTGGTGCTGAAATACAAAATCAAGATTTACTGTGAACTTACAGCGACACTGGTTGACCTGGACCTTACAGTGCAGTGTGTGTGGTCCCTGTAGGGTCCCTTGAAGGGTCATACAAATGTGGCATATCTTTTTGGTACACATGACCCTAATAACTGTATCAAATGTTGTCAATTTGTAAACCACATCATGGTCTACAGTGAATCTTAAGCATTGCAGACCTCGGCTTTTTACCCAAACTGGATTTCTGGCTAAAAATAGTCCATTAAAGCACATTTGTTTCTAAATTTAGATGACTGTGACACAATTAATTATCTAGTCGAATACAGTTTGTGTGACTTACACGTGGCACATTCTTGTGTTTGTGTGTCAATTGTAATGTTTTGGGTGGCCCCCCCTCTCGACACGGCCCGTGATTAAAATGTTGTACGCTGACATACTCTAAATGTCACCCTATAGCCATACATGTGCACGGCTGTATGTGTGGTAAACCCCGGGCTCCATTCACTGTTTTTCAGCATGAGGAAGTATGTGTGTGTGTGTGGGGAGCTGGGAACTGCTGGAAGGATGGATAAGGAGGAAGGACAGAAGGAAGGGGTGGAGGGAGAGAGAGGGAGGGCGGGAGGGAGGAAAGAGAAAAGGAAAAAAAGGGGGATGCGCGTCATCCTAACACGCAATGATTGGTGGGAGAGAGGGGGAGGAGGGGGAGGGGGCAAACACTCTCAATGCAAAGGGTTTCATACAATACTAGAAAAGGGTTCTTCAGACTTGCATTCACTATATCTTTCATATTACTAATGCCAGTTTATTTTGACCAACTTCACGTACTTCACTATGCTGATAATAGTGATAATAGTTTTAAAGGTTCTTTATTCATTTTTTGTATTACTGTACTTTTTTGTTAATCGCAAAAATCTTGTTCTATCTTTGTTCTACTGTTGTTCTATTGCTCCCTGCCATACTGAAATAACGGTTAAAGGTTCTCTACACAATATTCAGAGAATGGATATAGCATCAAACTCATTTGAGAGTGCTGCTAACGCCATCCGGAATGATGGAGTCATCAGCGTGGCACCCGTCCTCCGGTTCTCCCACAAGCTCTGTCAGCACTGTTGCCGTTGTTTGACCTGTTAGGCATGGCCATGTTGAGACCCGTGTGGAGGTAATGGATGTGCTCTGAATTTCAAATGTAGCACCTTTAAACTAAGCCAGACTTTAATACTGAATTCCTGATTTTTTAAATTCGTATAACTCCATTCATTTACCCATAAATAATGACAGAAAATGACAAAAGCCATCCGGTGATTTGTGATTTAGGGCTGAATTTTTCAGTTAAATTGAAAATTCAGGGACCGTTTTAATGTTATTTGGTCAAGAGGAAAAGCCCCTTAATTAAAATCCCCCAATCCATCCATGCATTAAGATGAGACACTATAGAAGTCAATAAGGTTAAACATTGAACTCATATTGCCATGTAACTATCCCATGGATTACTGAAAATGAAGGCAATTACTTTTTGTTTTACACGTTTTCTGGAATTGTATGTTTATGCAACTGTTGTATACCTCATCAAAAAGAAATCTGAACATTGGATAAAGCAAAGTTACAAATTATTTTATTTTGTTGACATATTAGAATCAAAGGTTAGAGGGGATTTTGGATATCTCATTTTTCACTCCATACATTTGAAAATACTGTCAGCAGCCATAAAAAATGTTGACAAGTTTTTAGTAATAAAGTGTGGTAAATCAGGCTATGAATGGTATGTAAAAAAAAAACCTGAGTAAAAACCTTCAGAATATCGAAGGAGACACTAGAGGTGAATGGGGGGGAAATGTGACTTATGATTTCACCATGAAGCTTTGCCAGTTGATTACTTACACAAAGACATTTTTTTGTTATATTTAAATATGCAAATGAGACGTTATCTAATACTAACTTTTGGTGAATTTAGGAGAAATCTAGACGCCAATAGACAAAGTAGTAAATAAACACCTAATTGTGTATTTTGGATGTTTAAGGAAGCAAAATAGTCCAAAATCTATAGCTGGTGTTGATGTTTGGTGATTTAAAAAGAAATAAATAGGCCTGAAGGACTCTTCTTTCCAAACATCCATGAGTTATGGTCCTACAAACCCCACAATGCACCCTCGAGGAACCCTTTATTTCCTAAGTGTGCTTATAGGCTGCCGTGAGCGCGCATCTTAACGGTGAGTGGAGCCCCCCATTCTCAAATGAGAGCTGCGCGCTCCCGCCGCGGGAGAAGTGAACGCGCTTGAGGGGCTGCGGTCCCATTGACGGTTCCGTCTCCCTGACAGCAGCATCAGCATCAGCATCAGCGGCGGCGCTGCAAAACAAGAAGTCGCCGCCTCGCCCTGCAGCCACGCACCGGGCCACCGGACCGAGCGGAGACCTGAGCCGCCTTCAGAGGACCCCCCCCCCCCACCCCACACCCCACACCCACCTATCTCTGCCCCGGCCTGAAGGAAGGAAGCGAGATCCCCCTCCCGTGTGCCATCATCCCGACCGACCGCCGGAGATATGGGCTCCCCGTAATACGGAGGTGGCGGAGGGGAGAGGCGGGCGGGCTGGCGGTGGGAGGGGGGTGGGGGGAGAAGACAGCGGAGCAGCGAGAGGGAGAAAGAGAGGCTGAAAGCGGCAACCGGGAACCGAAGCGCTACCACCACCACCGCCGCCGCTGCTGCCGCCGTCACCGCTGCTACTACTGCCGCAGCTAGCACCGACAGGGCTGCTGCCACCGCCGCCGCCCTGGGTGCCCCCCGTCGCCGCCATGGGAACTCCGCATCAGTCGCTCCAACCGCCGCTTTGTCCGTGGACCATGTCGTGATCCGTGGGCTCCGCCAGCGGGTTTTCTATCCGTGATCCCGACCGAGGCGAGGAGGGGGAGGAGGAGGAAGAGGAGGAGGAGGAGGAGGAGGAGAGAGGGAGGGAGGGAAGGTGGTGGTGGTGGTGGGGAAGATGTTCGCCTCGGTGGGCCCTCGGGGCGGCCCGCGCCCACCGGTCGCCCCGGCCATCCCGGAGCCGGACCTGAGCCATCTGACGGAGGATGAGAGGAAGATCATCATGGCTGTGCTGGCTCGGCAACGGGAGGAGGATGCGAAGGAGGAAGCCATGATAAAGTAAGGTGGAGAGAGAGGGGAAGTGTGTGTGTGTGTGTGTGCGAGTGCGAGTGTGTGTGTGTGTGAGAGAGAGAGAGAGAGAGAGAGAGAGAGAGAGAGAGAGAGAGAGAGAGACTGGGCCTGAGCTAATTCCGTTCTGAAGATCCACCTCCGTTCTCCGACGTTTCCAGCATCACTCCACTGTATCTGACCGTGCATATGTGTAGCCCATGTGTGATGTGTGTGTGTCCACATCCTGCAGCCCCCCCCCCCCCACACACACACACACACTCACTTACACACTCACTCACTCACTGACTCACTCACTCACTACAGGCCCATGCAGGCTACAGCTGTGGTGCCAGAGAAAACAAGCAGTGTAGACCAGGTCCACCTCCAGTGTTTTTTTTTACAGATTCTCACAGTGAGAGAGCGATCGGCGCGGTGGTGGGTCAGGTGTAACTTTGCTCAGGAAGGGAGGAAGAAGAGGATGTGATGGGAAGGATGAAAGGGGCGTGTCACCCTTGCATGCTCCACCATCATCATCATCATCATCATCATCATCATCATCATCATCAGCGGCATCACACTCCACTCTGATTCCTCATCTGCACCTGTCTCCCTTAATGTCACCGCATGTCATTCACGCCGGCGGCCCGAGTCGAGCCGGCGAGGCTTCGGACTTTTTTCCCCGGGATGTTTCATTTTTACGGATGCAGCAGTTAAAATTCCCCGCTCACCGAAGGCCCCGGCTTGGAGGGTGTAGTGGAAGTAGAACCCTCCCTGTTGGCTTTTATCTGTGCAGCATCCAATCTCAACAGCTGCTGTCTTCAGCTCCTGGGGTGCGGTTGAGCGTTTTTCTCAGCCGTATGCACTGTATGTAGGCCAGTGCTCTTGCAGAACAGCAATCGCACAGGCTGTTATAGAACCAGTAGGCCTATAACAGGGTGTGTGTGTGTGTGGGGGGGGGGGGGGGGGGGCTGCTATGTGTGTAATGTCATTTTGCATCAGGAGACTTATATCCACGGTGTGCATCCTCCTCCATACATGCATGCAGAGCGGCCTCCTACAGATTTTATTTGTCACCCCCAAATCCGTTGCAGAAAAACGGACCCACATCCGGCCGCCCCCGCTTCCTTGGACCCAGAGAAACAGAACGCATCAAGTCAATGCCTTTCCCCGCATTTTCTGCATTGGAGCGGCACGCACAGACGGGGCAGATAGAAAGATGTAGACCGAAACCCACCTTAAGCGAGGTGCTCCTCAAGCATTTTTACATCCCTGTTCTATTTTAAGCCCCTGTGTGTGCCGGACTTATAGCTCGGCGCTGGAAACGGAAGATCGATTCATTGCATCTAAAAGAAGGAAATGTCCAACACATGAGCTCCGGCTCTAAGTGGCTATGCATCATTTTCAGTAGAGAGGCCGTGGATCCACTCGTATCGCACTGTAGCGGCTGCAAAATAAAAGGCAGGCTGTCAGCACATGCATGTCTTAACCTATATTGGCTTCTGTGCCGTGCCGTCCCCCCCCTCCCCTCATCACTGTTTGGATGGAGATTGCCACAGCAAAGCGGTGTGCGTGCGCGTGTCTTTACGATCTCCACTGCACTGGTTGACTAATACATGCATGGTGAGTGTACTAGCAGTAGGGCCGTGTGGGTTGTAATGCAGAGAGGCAGAGGATGCACTGCTCTTACGCTCACCATCAGCTGTTAAAGCATGCAGGATCACAGTATATGTGTACGCATTACTCCCTGTTGGTGTATATAGCCATGGCGACAATTATGTAACGGTAGATAAATTGTTGCGTCCTGTCTGTAATCATCACGAGGTAAAGTGGCGTGTGATTTACACAAAGACAAATGGATAAACTGTAAATGACCTCCCTTCTTTTAAAAGCCTCAATCCCAGTTACATAAATGGGAAGTACAGGACCAGAGTACAGTAAAGCTCCTCCCTACAGCCACATAACAAAGCATCAATGGGTAGCGTTCGCTCACTGCATTAGAAAGATAAGAATTTCCCTTAAAGATGTGTGCATTTTATTGATACAACCAAGCACCAGTGATCAAACAGTTTAGCAGGTCACTGCACTGAACTGATGCAACCGGAAACTCAATGGATATACGTTTTTGCATTGCATTGAAATCTCTTAAAGGGACAGTTCACCCAAAATCAGAAATATACACTTGTCCTCTGACCTGGAGTGCTATTTATCAATCTAGATTGTTCTGGTGTGAGTTGCAGAGTGTTGGAGTATGTTCTCTCTAACATCATGGAGCTAGACGTGAACAAAAATACATTTGATAAAACTGATGTAAAGTGGTAAACATTCATGACGCTGTAACGTTAGCTAGCTCAGTTGCGCTAGGTGAGCTAGCAGTAATATTCATTTTAGTTCGGTTGGCGGGTTTGTTAGTTTGTTAGAAAGAAAATAGTCCCCACATGAAATTGTGCACAACAAGGTCTGTGGATTGTCTTGAGTAACCGGGTCATGATTTCCGGAAAAAAACATTGCTGATGAGTTTTTTAGAATCCCAGAGGGGACAACCCGAGGGCCATCTGGCCCCACTATGTTGGAGAGAAGACCGATATCTCTACGGCCAATACCTCCAAAACTAGGAAGCTAACTCCAAAACAATCTAGATTGACAGATAGCCCTAAAGGTAAGAGGACAAATATGTGTCTTTTGATTAAGGGGTGAACTGTATTATCTTTACTCTCTGGGATGAATTATATATCCGTTGCAAAAGCTCAAGTATATTTGTGCGTCTGTTGCTTGCATCTGTTGTTTCTCCTCGACTAGATGAGCAAGATGTGCTACTTATTGTAGGGTACATTGCGATGCATTGTGCTCTTCTAGCTGATCCAGCTGATTCAATAAAAATCAATATTGTTATCTGTATGTTTGTGGACAAACACCAGAGAACTGGGTAACATCTCAGAAAATCAAACAAAACAAGCTAAAGTCAGGCTTTTACTTGTATTCAAGAGTTGAATCTCTCTAAAAAAAATAAACCGGACCTTTAAGGACCCTAAGGGTGTTTTAGCCCCTTAACGGTTGGGGATGTGTAATATTTCTGTATTATAATTATGACTCAGACGAACTGTGAACATCACAGGATGCATTGATCCAAATTTTCCCTCCTGATACTGTTTTTGATACTTCAGTGCAGGGAATCTAACGATACAGTAGGGGTGTAAGAAAATATTGATACACTGCTCAGATTAAATATTTCAAAATGTTTTCTCTGTTGGTGTGTTCTATATACTGTGACAGTTTTCCAATAATGTCATTTAAAAAATCCCGATATATCGCCTTGCTTACAGTATCGCAATATATTGAATTGTAATCCCTGTAGCATGATATATATCGTATCACCAGATTTGTGGAATCAGATGTGTGGAACAGATTCAGATCATATTTATGTGATGTGTCATGAGGTCAGGGATAGGAAATTGAAACACTGACTTATTATAATGACATTACCAAAAAAAATTGTATGCGGATCTGCATAATAAGGTCAGTTTTGGTGCTGATAGCGGTCCAAATCACATAGACTTCACATCATAGCTAACCATTTTGTAAACTATGCTGTGGTACTTTAGAAATTTGAGTGCCTTTCTCCTACATTTTCAGACACCCCTTGGCTTCCATTCATTTTCCCACGATATGAAAATCTATTAGCAAACTCTTCCCGGAATATGTGTAATCTATCGCAATGAAGGCATTTATTTTTTGTCTCAGTGACGTTATCCTCATGAGCTAATAGACTATTCAAATCAATCTGCATTTCAAGTGAATGGAAACCAATGAACACCTGAAACGCCGGAACATGATTAGAAATCAAAAAACGTGTGGGATTAATTTGAAAATGTCAGAAAAATGCAGACTACACAACATAAAAGCTACTGGTATGGTCCCTTTTAATCTTGTATTCAGACAACAAACTCCAGTAATAATCTAAACCTAAATTTACTTAAAAAATTACATCACTTCAGGAAAAAGTAGCATAACTGTACTAAGTCCCTTTTGCAAGTAACGCAGTGTCCTTTAAGGTTTAATCCAAGGACATCACATCTACCTCAATCTCTACTTTGCGTGGTTAGAATCCATGAGGAACAAAGAGATATCAGCTTTTCCTAATGTGCAGAAAGTGTCTCTTAGAGAGAGGGGTACCGGCAGTGTTGACGATAAGTAAGGCATGTCTGTTTTTCGACAGCGTGGGCGTTGGCGGGGATTTCTCTCTTGAGTTCCCTGTGTGATCTGACTGATCAGAGCTCATGTTTATGGATGAGATGGTTTCCAATCGCACAGCAAATGTGTCAGTGGACGTATCAAAAGCACGTCATTGTTGTCTAAGGCCTGTCTTCGACGCCTAAGGGTACCTGTGACACCACGGTGAGAGTCTAAAAGAGCAGTTCAGTTCGTATTCGGAGCGTTTGCTCTTTTGGTTTGGCCCGTTTGGTTGAGCGAGTAGAATGTCTTTCAAACTCAGGTGATGCAAAATAGCTGTACTGAGCCTCTATGCTTTTAAATCATAACATGCTACAATTCATTAGGAGTGAGAACATAATCAGAGCCAACTATAGAGCCTTAATACACATGGTTTTATGAAGAGAAGAAGGTGAATATTGACATTTGAAAGCTAGCAGTTACTCATAGGAAAGCCTATGAACACAAGAGAGGCAGAAAGTCAGAGCGTCATACTGTCCGAAAAACTAATCTACAGAAACATAAGAGTCTTTGACATTTTCCTAACTATGTGTGTTTCAGAGAAGAGAAGCCAATCCAAGCAAGAACGGTGAACCTGGTTGGGCAAAAGAAACCGCAGCAAAATGACGTCCGGTGAGTGGCAACAGTCGTTTTTGTCAACCATCAACTCTGTATCACCTCCTCGATATGGAATTTAAAGAGGACATATCATACTCATTTTCAGGTTCATGCATGTATTTGGAGTTTCTACTATAACATGTTTACATGCTTTCAGGTTCGAAATAGTCTTTACTTTTCTCTATACTGTCTGTCTGAATATACTTGTAATCACCCTCAGTCTGAAACGCTTCTTTTAAGCACCTGTCTCTTTAAGCACCCCTCCTGAAAAAACCTAGACTGCTGTGATTGACTTGCGAGAAAAATATGGTGCTGCAGGTTCCGTAGACGAGTCGCCCCCTGCTGGTCAGTAGAGAGAATACAAGTTTAAAGACACTTCCGCATAGGTTTCACTTGGCAGAACCGGAGGTTGCCGCCTGGCTGGTTCCAATGAGCCTGCATGTGACATAGGAAGCCAGATCTGAATGGCTTGCTGAATCAAATGCTTTCTGATCTAGGCTGCTCCACAAACAACTGACTGGATTTTCTTATTTCACATTTTGCTGATTGGTAGGCACCTCAGATACCCAAATGCATGTGCACAAGCACTGTAATACTGATATGTCCCAAAGTGGCCCAAAACAACCTCCAATCAAGAGCTGGCCATCTCTTGCTTGCCTCACATTCATGTTATTGTTGTGAAATCTATTTCACACCTTGGATGAGTCAACAGTATAATAGATAAACGCGTGCTCTGGTACCTATCTTTCGCAAGCATGACTCAAGCCATTATTATGGAATTTGTGTGGTACTCTTAAGTTGAACACCCCATTTATAATTTTTCTGATTTATATTTAGGGAATATGCCTCAGTTTGTGTCACTGAAAAAATATTTAATCAAAGCCACACACTTCTTTACCCTCGGAGTGAGTTAATATCCTGTTAAACACACGCACGCACACACACGCACGCACACACACACACACACACACACACACACACACACGCAAGCCCAGTTGCTGTCCATCATTTATTAGACAGAAACTACATCGCTTCCGCTGTGAAGACGGACGTGGCCAGCCTGGTAAGCCCTGTCCAGATCCTGTTGAGTCATTAGAGATCAGCTAATGTTGTCGTCGTCCTCCGTAGAATTGGCTCAGGCTGGATTCAGATGCTCTGGGTGTCTCACGGTTTGCTCAGCTCTCCTGGCAAGCTGCTCGTCTGGAGGAATGACTTTCCATCATTGGGAAAACAGTTGAACGATGCGTGACATTGTGATATTGTGATATTTGATAAGATTGAATAATATACTAAATAAGTAACCAGTTCTATTTTCCCATAGTAAAGCCCCCAAAAGAACTGTGGCAGGAGAGCTTATCACACACTAGCCGGCTACACTAGCCGCTACTGCTCTCCAAGCTAGCTAACTGGCTGTTACTTTATAGCTCAATTGGTCACTAACAGGACAACACAGCTTATTCGAGAGACTGTTTGTACCATGGACTCCTGTCACTTAATTGTCTACAAATCGTGCCACTTTTGTGAAGGATTTTATAATCTGGAAGAGCAGGGTTATATAAACATTTGTGGTGCTAATAAGCTGCAGCTTCCTCTGTTTACTACCGTAGCTCTCTTTTCCCTCGAAGGCCAGTATGGAATGCACAAGTTTACTAAAGTTGAATCATCATGAAAGATTTGTGAGCAGGTTTGTGGAAAAGTTTAGCTTTTTTAAGTGCCATGTCTTTATTCTTCATTTGTGCTGTTTTGTATCACTCCTTAGACGAGCTAAAGCCTAAGAGCATCTCAAGCTAGCTACATGTTTTCATCGCATACCCCCAACAAATGAGATTACCATCCCTGCAATCTTTTCCCCACTTTAAATAAGGATACAATAATTGGCTGTTTTTTTTGTGTCAATAGTGTTGCAAAAAGAAGTCTGATTGTATGGAAGTCTATGAGAAAATGTCTCAACTCACTTGATTAATTACCTCAGTAAACATTGTAAACATGAGTTTATGGTCCCAATCGCTTGTTTTAAGTCTTCTTTGATACAGCATGATGTTCATTTAATAAATGATGGTCGATTTAGAGTCAAATAGACCATAAAGAGTATGCTTTAGGGCGGGCTTACTGTGATTGACAGGTTGATGCCGCTACCAGAGCCATACACTACTTCACTACGTTACTCCTCCGCATTCCAAATATGGTAACTTCCATTCTTTGGTTGCGAAAAAAACAACATGGTAACGGCCGTAATCCAAGATGGCAAAGGCGAAATCGCTCAAGGCTTCAAAACGGCAGTCTGTAAACCAATGGGTGATGTCACAATGGCCACGTCCACTTCTTATATACAGTCCATGGTTAAAACAGGATTGATCAAAAGACTGTACACAATCTTCAAGTCCCTGTCAAGTTCCAAGCAGCAAATATCTAATTACAAAAGTTAACATGTGGTGGTTAATTACTAGAGATGTACTGATTGCAATTTCCTTGGCCAATTCAGATTTCCGATTTTTTATGTATCTGACCTGCAGATTCAGATTTGTGCCGATTCAGATTTTCTTTCTTCCTAAGAACAATAATTGACAGCGTTTTCAAACAATTTTGGTGGCTTTTCTTTAATGGGAAATTCATGAAAGAGTTATTCATCGTCGTATTTCTACATAATAAGCCTCTTAATAATCTTTCTTTTTTATAATTTTCTCCAAAACTGCACCAAGTTACAGGAGCTTCCCTCATGCTTGCTCAAAATAAAAGAGCCTCCAGGTTACTGGAGAATTAAAATCCAACTGAAAGAGAATTGCAAAATGTCTCACTTTATCCAACATGTTTTACTTTCCCAGAAGAAAATAGGTGTAACATATAAGTATATATATATATATTAACTCGTAAACTTTACACAACTTACTCGGAATTCTGCTTTCACATTTTGACCCAACTGACAATATATGTGTGTATTTGTGGTAGTGACGTGACATTGTGCCACAAGTCTGCACAACGTAAAAACTACCATGCAGCACCACGTGTGTAAATATGACCTGCAAAAAAAAATCAAATATATGAGACTGATCGGTGCATCTGCGTTTGTTACCAATTGTGACAGCAAAACGATGAGAATGCGATCAATCTTCGAATCCTGTCACACTTGCAACACATTTATAGCCATGGCTACTGAGATTCATGGGTACTGTAGTATTTCATGCTATTTCACATACAGAAAAAACTGAAATTCCTCAGGAACAAAGTCGAAATATTTATTCCAAATATTTATTCCTCTTGATATTATCGAGGAAACCCCCCGTGAGTTTAAAGTACACTTTCATATGCAAATCTACATTGGGAAATATACTCAGTGGTGCCAACCTCTTTACTTCTATATTCCTTTAGACTTGCAAAACCGTGGAGCACTTCCATCCCTTTGCAAGCTTGCCAACTAACGTCATACCGAGAATGCAGGTGGTCAGAGGTTAGCTTTCACTGAAACATCGCCTCCCATCTCGTCTTCAATTATTGAGGATTGGATGCTTGATGGGCTGGTCAGGAGCCATTCTTCATAAGCTCATTCTTCTAGGCTCAATGATCGTCTTCCCTTTACCGCTGTGTGTGTGAGTGTGTCTGGTTATTTGATCACTGGTTGTTAATACGGACTTGAATTGCAAATGATATTTGAAACACTCTTTGATATCATATGAACGTCCCCGCTGACTTGGTTGCGCGTTGAAATGCGAGGTTCCATGCGTGTCTGTTTGCTGTGACCTCTGCAGCCAGTAGTGTCTTTTTTTTTTCTCTTTTTTTCTGCCGCACAATGATCAAAGGATAAAGCTTGTTTATGTTCTCTCTGTGTGCACTGTATGTGTGTGTTGGAGTGTGTGTGTGTGTGTGTGTGTGTGTTTGTGTGTGTGTTGTTGGATCAGAGAGGGAGGTGGGATTACAGAGTAAGTCAGCTGGAGCACATCTGCTTCTCTGAGGAATCCTACAATATGGCCCCCTGTTTATAACATTATACAATCTGTGCCTCTCCGGTCAGTATTCCCCCACATTTGTCACCGGACGTTACAGTCAGTAATCCTGCAGTAGTCCTTCTGCAGGGGCCATTGAATTGGGACTGAGATAACATTATGTCTATAAAGTGATTTTATAAACCAGGAGGACTGTTCCTGAGCTCCTAGAGGCACATTCATGATGTCAGGCTTTATGAATACAATTGGCTTGACTTGACTCTGTTAAAGGAGCAGTGTGCAAGATTTAGTAGCATCTAGCGGTGAAGTTGCAGATTGCAACCAACTGAATGCCCCTCAGCTTACCCCTCCCTTTTCAAATGTGTAGGAGAACCTATGGTGGTCTTTAGGTAATGTAAAAATGCAAAAGGCTCTTTCTAGAGCCAGTGTTTGGTTTGTCGATTCTGGGCTACCATAGGAATGTGGCGGTGCAACATGGCGGACTCCGACCTCCCGCCCACGCACAATCATGGTTAACAACCCTGGATCCGTGTTTCCAAACGGGTCGGTGGTTTGCCGACACAGGCAAACCATTGGCCCATAGACATAGGCCCCTCACACTGAGTACAGTCCGCCACGGTCGACAGTTGCGCCAGGAGCCCCGTCCATCAGTTAAAACTACAGTGTTTTGGACGACTCGGATATTCAGCTGCATATACTCAAGCTAGAGTACACGGCTGAAGAGATGTAGCGGAGAGAGGCGGAGACTGCATTAGCCGTGCAAGAGAATAGGCCCCCCCCCAGCGTCAGAAGCTAGCTCGCAATACATCCTGGTAGATGTAGGCAGGAGAACTCAACTTTCTTGGTCTGTATAGAGCACACTGAGGAATTTGTATTAACTCAATTGACTAAATTAACCATAAACACTGATTTGACATCCACATAAACGGTAGCAAATGTTTTTCCCTTTAATATCAGTATCTCATAATGGAAGGTTTTGGTCATTCTTCTACTCATTTCAATCAGTAAAAAAGCTCAGGGAAACCCTGGATGGCAGGCTGATCGCTGTGTGCTTCTCAAGGCATAATGTTTATTCACAGACTTATTCAGTCTGTAGGAAATAAAGTGGGCAGGGAAACCTGGCTGCTGATGGTCCGTTCTTGCCAGACGTTCGTCAGGTTGATCGGCTCAGCAGAGACAGAACGGACTTCTGGTGAGCCGCCGATGAAGCTGCTGGCCATCTCAGAGCGCTGTGAGAGAGAACGGCTTGTTCTAAACTTGACCACTGAGTACTTTTGAGTCCATCACTTGGTTTTTTAATTTTTTTTAAAACTTTTAACAAGCCCAGGAGTTGCAGACGTCTCAGAGTCTGTAGGGGAACATGCAACAGTGTGTGTCATTAACGACCTTGTGTTACTGAATGCATTTTTAAATTAGCATTTCATTCCCCCTGTTATTTCGTCTTGTATGTTCTCTTGAAGGTCCAACATTGAGAGTTCTTACGTTAATAATGAAGTCGTTTTGCATACCAGTGTTGCTTTAACAAAATGTATGAAACAAAATATAACTTGTGAGATGAAATTAGGACAGCTTCATTGGATAGTTTGGTCAGCGCTCCGACCCCATGTCTGTCTGCACGGCAAACCCCATGCTTCTATAAAGGCAACATGGATGTAATGTGGTGTAAAGGTGTTTACACTCCACATCGCTAAATGCAATTGGTGCCAGGTGTCCCCTGAAAGCAGGGTACCATGGTGACGGCCCAGCAGCCCCATAGTAACCTCGGTGACCCCCTGGGATCAGCGAGGAGTCACATCCTCACTTCCTTCAGGGATTGGCTGTTATCCTGGTCTTCCCATGAGTCTCTGCTCCAGCGGGGACCCCCGGGGGGAGGGACTTGAAATACTCTCTCTTACATTTCTACACGCTTGAGAGAGTTCCATCTTTACTGGATAGGAAGCATTTCATTTTTATTTTTTCCCCCCATAACTGGGTCTTTTGCGTTGTTATAGAAGGAATGAATTGATGGTATGAACTAGGGGTGCAACGGATCACAAAACTCACGGTTTGGTTCTTATCACGGGTTTTGAGTCACGGTTCGGATCATTTTTGTTAATTAAAGAACTTCAAGAACACTCAAAGCAAAGAACGTTGGGCTATAGTCTTACATAAAAAACAAAATACTTAAGAAGTCCAATTTGAAACAAAATGAAATATATATATAAAAATAAAACATTTAAGACTACTCAATTCTGTTAAGTTTCTGTTTCTGCGCCGCTGAACAAGTGCCGTAAAGGCTGGAAAAGCTGCGGCGGTTAATTAAAATATAAGCGCTCTGTCAAAATTTTATAATTCTCAATTATCTATCGGTTTTAGGTCCTTGGTCCGGATACAACGGCGTCTGGGTCCGGATCCGGACCGCGGTCCACCTATTAGTGACCCCTGGTGTAGAGTATACATGCTTGGGTTTTACTCATTTATGGTATTTTTGAAAAAAAAAAAGACATCCACTGGTAGTAAATAACATTGTACACAAGTTCATTGGTGAGATTTGGGATTGGCGTTATTGTGTTGAAGTCTGATGGAACAAACATGAGCATTCAGACAACTTAAATAGGGCTGGACCCAAATACTCAACTATTCGGCTGTGCGTTTGTTATAGGTATTTGGTTTTACATTTTGGGCTAGGCTATGACGTTGGGCTAGGACGTTCATGGCAGCAGTTTAAGCCTACATATTTGGATATGTGTGTGAGTTTCTGCAGAGCCACCTCGCCCACAGCAAAAAATGTCAGCCACATCCAAGATTTGTCTCCAGTATCTGAGCCAGCTCCCTAAAACAATGCTACTTAGCAAAAAAGAGAATTAATTTCACACAGTTCAAAGTTCCACTATACGTTTCGCTACCAGCATGGTTACTAGCTATTACTGGCATCAGTGGATGTTGAATTGCTTGCTAGAAGCTAGCTTTGTCAAAACGGAGTTGGTACAAATTACTTATGATATGTAACAGTAAGCAGTTAGTTAGCTTAGTTTGCCAAAGTTGTTTCATTTAAGTCACAAATAATGGTACAAATTTGAGAAAATTTTGCGAATTGGACTTACAAACAAAGACACGAACAGGACAACAAAGTTATTGAGCAAAAATAAAAAAGTCAGCAGCTATTGGGCTCGGAATCAGACCCGTCTCCTTTTGGAGAAATGATAATAAAAAAAAAAAAACAGAACCATTACTTGACATGTCCTTTCCAAATCACACAAATAATTCATACAGGCTGGTTTCATCCAGCATTCATAGCAAGCGCTACGAAATTTACACTGGGCAGGCGGCTGTTGGAGGTGGATGGGTCCGACAAACAGCGATCTTTCAGCCAGGGGGCCGTTTCTCGAACCCTTACGTGAAATGAGAAGTCAACGTTTATGGTTTAGTCGAGTAACTTCCATAATACGGCACTTCTGTGGTTATTCTAACCAAATTGACGATCTTTTCCTAAACCTAAATAAATGGTTTTGTTGCCTCAACTATAGACTGTATATAAGAAGTGGACGTCACTGTGAGGTCACCCTTTGGTTTGTGGACTGACGTTTTGAAGCCTTGAGTTTGCGATTTTGCTTTCGCCATCTTAGATCACGGCCGTCGCCATGTTTTGTTTTCCACAACCAATGAATGGAAGTTACCATATTTGTGCTAAAAGTCACATTTTGAACAACCCATCAATAACAAGGGGACTAAAAATGAGGACACCAATGGATCACATTTGATGTTTTACATTTTTTTGTTGAAAGAGTGGCCGAGCTCTGTATATGTGTGGGTACATGGCAATGTGTGAATACCCACTACCTGTGATTGTTTGTGTTGAGGAGTATTCGGGTATCTGTATTTGTCCGTGTGTGTCTGTGCGTATACATGCTGTGTGTGCGTGTGTGTGTCTGTGTGTATACATGCTATATGTGTGTGCCCGTGTGGATACATGCTGTATGTGTGTGTCCGTGTGTATACATGCTCTGTGTATGTTTCCGTGTGTATACATGCTGTGTATATGTGTGTTTGTGCTGCCTGGCTGTGTATGGCGTTGCCAGGCCATATGGAGCGCTGTCTGGGGAGCACACTACCCACTTAGCTCTGCTGTTGGCTCTGGTGCTCTCTCCATCTGTCCCTTCTCTCTCTCTCTCTGTCTCTCTCTCATCCCGCTCTCCATCCCTCTCTCTCTCTCTGTTTTTCTTCCTCTGTTTTTCTTCTCATCTTTGTCTTTTGTTCCATCTATCTTTTTTATATCTGAGAGCTCGCTCTCTTCTTAGTTTCTCTCTTTTCTCTTCAGTCCTCTACACTGTGCTTCATCTCATCGTGATCCAAAAATAGTCTTCCTTAGGTATTTGTCCAATTACAAGTATGTGTGTGTGTGTGTTTGTATGTTGGTGTGTGCACTCCAACAAATTAAGTGTGCGTGACAGAGCTAAGTGTGTTCTCAAGCACTCCTCTTCACCCACTTTCTTTCCATTTGGTGGTAATTGCTATCATCCCGCAGCCACCGTGCTCTTGAACATCCACTCCGGTGCGAATGGCGACGGGGTTCGGAGCTCGAACCAACACCGACTATAGCTGGCAAACGCCCTCCTGTGGGCTCCAGCAATGGTCCATTTATTTAAAGGGGAAGGTTGAGATCCCGGAGCCAATAGTCTATGAAATGGCCGGGGGGGGTTGTTTACGGTTTGTGATACCACAGTGCATGTGGTATACACTTTTGCATTGGCTTCACTTTTCATCCATTTAGCACTTACCATTGGCTCGTTGGGTACAGGAACGCCCACGTTTACTTCTTTACTTTCTCCTCGCACAGCTAGTTCATTTCCGTTATTTCCGTACAAAAGTCTCACACGAAAAAAGACAGCAGACAACAGTAAACCATGAGTTTGGCTTATATGTTATTGCACGGCCCATAGTTGTCTTGTCTTGGCGACAGTTCAAGTCGTAATAAATCAAGTGAGAAGGGGCATTTTCTCATAGACTTCCATACAATCTGACTTCTTTTTGCAACCACAGGAGTCTCCCCCTGCTGGCAAGTAGTTCTCAGAATTAGAGGTTGTCCCTGAATCCAAACCAGCCTTCCCTCATCCCAGCTGATATGCTGGGTGTCCACAGGTTCATCATGTGTGCTCATTACCTTTTACCTGAAGTGCATTGGGATCAATTATAAAGGGATTATAAGCACTGAGCTGGTGATGGTTAGCCTCATACTGTAGGGGCAAACATAAATAAAACACTTGGAGAAGCACTTTGCAGTACAGAAATCTATCGTATTCTTCGTATTTTGGCCAATGCGTTCCGTCTCTGCATTCATATGAAGACTTTGTTAACAGAGATTACTACTGGAGAGACAGTGACGGGGCAGTGACGACATCAGCTACTGAGAATCACACGTTTCCTGATAGAGGGCAGCATTTCAAAGAAAGAACGTTCGGAAAGAAATTCCAAAGAAAGAGCGAGGATGAGGGGTGAGGCACATCCACGGAAGGAGGAGGAAGGGGGGAGGTAAGAAGAGTGGAGGAGGGAATGAGGAGGAAGGATAAAAGTGCAGGAGGCGCACAGGAGGGAGTTGATTTGATGAGCTACAGTTTGAAGGCATCGCATCCACTCGTACCGCATTAAATCACAACTGTCAGCTTCGGCATGAGTCATCACTTTTCGTCTCTTTTGGGAATTCCCCCCAAAAACCTAATCTGTTCTTCTTTAGTATATATTATAACTAAATCTTGAAATCCCAAAGTGTTACAAAAAAAAAGAATCGCTGAAGGAAGACAAGTGTCTCCTCTCCAATAAGTTGTAAATACTATCAAAAAAGCGGAGGGGATTAAGAGAGAGTGTGATATAAGGAAAGGATGGGAGGATGGAAGGAGGGATGGGGGAGTGGAGGAGGTGAGAGTACATCCGAGCAGCTCAGCATGGTGACTTCTCTGACGGAAGTGAGGGTGAGGGATGGGATGGAGGAGGAACAACGGAGCTTGGCACAGACAGAGACTACTAGAGGGCGAGAGATTCTCCGTGTCCCTGCTGCCATATGGTGAGCAGCCAGGCCACAGAAAAAACACATAATATATGCACTGAAAAGGCTAATTATGTTGTCGAAAATAATCACATCCATCATATTCTTCTGCGGCTCTGTCTGCTCAATGTGTTTAAAAAGGAAACAGTTTGCTAACACGTGAACTTAAAAGGTGATAATATGTCAATGCTGCGTTCACAGCTTGTTCAGGGCAACCCCTTAATTGATGTAGGTTCAATTACTGTAGATTTTATTGTTAGTACTTACAGTAATATAAAGGGGAAATGTATGTACGCTTTAGAAAATGTGGTTTTAATTATTACAATGATTACCAAAAATTAATTTTAACTTCATCCAGTAGGACTAAAGGTGACCTCATTGACCCTTATCTAAGTCCCGCCCTCATACGCAGACTAGCCAACCAGCTCTGACC
The DNA here is from genome assembly GCF_910591455.1 of Pholis gunnellus. Taxonomy (NCBI): domain Eukaryota; kingdom Metazoa; phylum Chordata; class Actinopteri; order Perciformes; family Pholidae; genus Pholis; species Pholis gunnellus. The sequence continues at coordinate 4,362,510 of NC_136538.1, read as the reverse complement.
ATGGTTCGACAACCATCAAGCTCTGCCCCATAGAATCTCATGCAATGGTTTCAGATGTTCTTCATGTTCAGGCTGGTTTAGTGGATTTGGATCTCATCATGGTTAAACATTGCGTAATAGTGATACTTGTTACCCGGAGAGGTTGAAGGGAGATATATGTTTCTAAAACGTTACGTTTCTACGTGAAAACCTAGCTAACCTAGCTAACCGTAGCTACTGAAGGTATATAAACACATGCTGCTTTTGCTTTTTAATGATTGTAACAGTGAATTAAGACCTACCCAGCTTTACACCAACAGCGTTGCTCATTCACTTCATTGTCTTCTGTCTGGATCACCAGGTGATGCGGTGGTTTACTTTTACACTTCAGCTTCTATCTTTTTCTTTTCTACCTGTTTTCACTGCTTAATCAGTTTGACATCCTGGATTTAACACATTGTAGACTCTTCTGTCAGCTTCTCTCGGAAATTGCTTTTTATGTTTAACCAAAAAATATGACTTCAGGGAGTGCAGTTAGTGAGCTTCATGGTAGCTCTGACAGCAGAGTGGGGCGGGGCTTAGCAAAGGGTCAATTGATTTTGTTGCATGTTGCACATATTTCTTGAAAACATAGCTTATTGTATCATGATGTTTATACTCCAAACACGATACAAAATGCATTTCAATTTTAGAAAATAAATAATAATAATAATAATAAATTTTAGCAAATAATAAGGTGTTAAAGTGAGTGTAGGTGGATCTCCTTTGCATCCAAACAAATCCCTTTTCTACATGCACACACACACACACACACACACACACACACACACACACACACACACACACACACACACACATGCACCCTCAGTTGCTGCAGACTGGAAACCCATTTCTAATTCTGGCATGCATTTTACCTTCCATTCAATTTCACAAATAGCATGAGAGGGAGGAAACTTTTTAATACTGATCTATTAAAGGACACAGAATGAGTTCCAATCAATCATGTAGATGTCCTCTACAGTAAAACGCATATGTGAGTGTGTGTGTGTGTGTGTGTGTGTGTGTGTGTGTGTGTGTGTGTGTGTGTGTGTGTGTGTGTGTGTGTGTGTTGGTGTATGTTTGTGTGTGTGTGTGGGGACTAGATTAAAAGACAGGACCGGGAAGGTAAAAAGGATGCTGAGAGGGAGAGCGAGTTGGAGAGAATGAAAACTTTTCAAGGTCTTTACTTAAAGCATCTCACAACAGAACTGAGTAACAAGGGAGCAGAGTTTCTTTCAAAATAAGTGTTGGGAGAACAAATGGGAACGAGACGGAGTGCTTAATTTCTAAATGGCCGCAATGTGATTTGATTCTGACACTGACTCATTGTTATTTGATTCATGTCTGCCTGCCTTTTGAATATCGATCCAGGAACCAGAAGGAGTGACTCATACTCTGCTACATAGAGGCCTGAGTCACTACGGGGGGAAGAGTCGAAACTGGCTCCCAAACCCCAATCCTGATGCCCCCCCCCTGCTTTATGAAAGCCCGGAGACCGGGGGAAAAGGCAGAGCCAACGTTTGGCTCGGCAGCAGTGACGGCGCTCAAGGACTGAAGGACTCAGCTCTTTTATCTGCTTTATTTTTAGACCCATCTACTGTACGTAGATGGGTCAGCGGAGGGGTCCTTAACTTTTTTTGGGGAGTTGTTTAACTGGAGCTTTAAGCTTTGATTGAGGATTCAGGCTCTGGGAGAGAGCGGTCCAAATCCATTTTGGGAAGCAATTGATCAAATTGAAAGGAAGCTTTGCATGCCGAAATAACTGGGAGGTCGTTAGAGGTGAGGATGAGTGGAGACGCAATGAGGATTGTTGGTGCAAATTTGAGAATAATGTCCTCATTAAAACTGAATATTTGTTGAGTATTGGTTGATTAAAAGTGTTCAGAAGCCAGCTAATGAAATGTTTGGATGATAACAAGACTGGTGACAGGGTGTATTTTTCTGTTCGTCAACAAATCCCCCAGGAAAAATCCGAACCAACAATATCTAAAAACGCCTTGCAAATATATAGTTTCATAAAAAAAGCATGGAGGTTTCTTGGGAGCTGTAGTTTTTTAACTGTGTTTTTAATAGTTTTAATGGAGCTCTATGGCACAGAAGATTAAGATATATCAGAATGTGACAAAGCAAGCCAGCTTTATTTGTACAGCACATGTCGTACAGCAGGGCAGTCCAATGTGTTTTACAGGGTTATTACAATACAGCACATTTTAAAGTTTGACAATTGTTGACTTTGGGCTTGTCGCGCGATTTGTTTCCAATGAAACCAGCCTATATCCTTCAAAAAATGTTGGCATTGTACTTTTCTGCAGACCAAGATTTACGTCACATGATGATATTTCTAAACCAAAAATCATCATTAATGCGTTTTCATATTTGCCTCGTATTACGTGAACATTTTGAAACAGCCGGTTAGGTTAAGACAACATGACTAATTAGTTAAGGGGAAGAAAAAGGATCATGGTTTGTGTTGAAAAAACTTATTGTATCAACAGTAACAACGGAACAAGCATAATAACAACCGCCCTTAGTGGACTTTCTTATATAACGCTAAGTAACAAGCGTGAACGTTAACATTTGCTTTTGATTTCTGTGGCTTCCTGGGTGAAAGTCCTGTGTTTATTTGACCCACTCACCCATGGTGGACTTTCTTGTTGAACTTTCAATCACGGACGCTCAATGTATCTCGTCATTTGCAAATGCAAAGACATTGATATTCAACGTATCCGCGGTTTGCAGGAACATCCAAAGCCAACCCTTTTTTACCTGGCGACTGGGCTGCTGTGTGAGCTGGTCTTACTTTAACTACACACACACACACACACACATACATGCTTAACATACACACAGCGTGTTCATGAGACCAGGTAGGAAGGTCAGTGACCTGTACAAACACCTTTTCAAAGCCTCTGTCAAACTGTAATCATCAGTGAGATGGAAATAATCATTTATAACACCACAAAGTCTGGGGCTGCTATTGCTGTTGCTTCATATGACATTTTCATTCAGGATTGCACAGCACCTACAAAATTCAAGGTTCAAATCTTTAAAATGCCAACACGGGATATCCCTGCGAGGAAGACGGTGTGTGTGTGTGTGTGTCCTCTCCGTTTGCCCTTGCCAGGTAAAGGTCCACATGTTTTCCAGCTGTGATTTACGGTTACATTACATTTACATTACAGTACAGTCATTATCTGTCTCAGTGCTGTTAGTCCAGAAGCTCCTCCCTGTCTCTGCACCCCCTTGACTCCTCCAACCTCCGTCCTTTCTTACCCTTTTCATCCATCGTCTTTGCTCTTCTGGCCATCAAAAACCTTCTTTGTATTGCCTGATATATGGCCATCTTTCAATGATTTGGCGATTTAAGTAGTTAAATAACTTTTTTTGCACAGTTAACTACTGATCTAAAAACTATTTTGGGCCATAAAAGGAAAGGCATGTTTTTCTTTTTCTTTTCTTATTTATACCATTGCTTCTCTTCTGTAATTGAACCCCCTTTAACGAGCCGTGGCCCCTTTTTTTCTTTCAATGCTCTCGTCAGGCAAACACCACCACACACTTGACCTTTCACCGTTGCTGCAGGACTCTGGGTAGTGCTTCATCCCAGCGCTTCAACAAACACTCCAAGTGCTTTTAAAAAAAATGTTTATCTGACAAAAATATCTTGACAACATTATCACTACTCTAAACACCATCGTATGGTAGACCAGCGTGGCTCCTTTTCCTTTGTATTATCTATTTGGGCTACTTTCTATTTGTTTGACTTTGTTTTTTTCACCATGAGCACCAAACGGAGGACGTCAGCTTCATACTTTGTACAGATGAGCTTTGTCACCGCTCAATCTGAAAGCCGTAACGCCAGAGCAAGGTGAGACAAGGCACGTGACTTTTTACAAAATAGTTTGAGCTACTTTTTGTAAGTAGCTTTATTTCCTACCCCTGGTAGCTTAGGTCATCTTCCAGTGTGAAGCTTGCAACGCTATGCTTTCAGAGAAGCTTCTCCAACACATGCATAGAGAATATTTGTTGTCCAAAAAGTATTAAAAACACACCAGTGAGCCTCACTGCACTGATGACATGTCCCTTTATTACCATGAACTCACCCACACACTGTAGCTCATTTTGGCTCAATGCTGCTGCCGAAAATACTCACTAGAGCACCAGTTGTGTATTAATCCGTGGCAATAAATAGCCCCCAACAAACCCACTATTTGCTTCAGTTTCAACAATGTTTTCTAAAAACTACAGAGCCCAGCTGTAATGTAAAACTGACAATTTGCAAAGTCAGTTTACAAGTCTAAAAAGTAAATTTTTCTCACTCGGACGGATTTCTCTCGGAACATATTTGCATATTCACAATAACAGTGCTTTACAGTTACGGTCTCTCTTGGCATATATTTCAATCTCATTGTTTAAAAAGCTAATTTTTCCTCGGAAAAGTTAGCAATATACAGATAATTGCACTTAGTGAAAATTAACATTTTATTTCATAAACTATATATATGAATTAATATATTAAAAATACAAATCCTAATAGATTAATTTACTTTGGAAATGTCACTTTCATTCAGATAACTGTTTTTTTTTTTACAATTTGTTTATACGAAGCTAAATGAGGGAACCTCTTTCCAGTGTATCCAGTTTCATTTACATTCTCATGGACAGAGCTTAGGTTTCTCTCTGCATGTGGAGTCATAGTGCAGAGCTTGTTAGTGCTGCACATCTTAGTTATGTTAATGTTGTTTTTTTGCTGTGAATCTTTTTATAATACATGCACCCACATGGACACATAGGGTTTATTTTTTTATGTTCAAGAGTAAAGGCATTGAATGTTTTGACGGAAAAGTGGAGTGTGTTTATGAGCTCGTGTGTGTTTGCATACAGGGAAAGTGAAGCTTTTATGCTCACTTTGCTTTAACCTTGTGTCTTACATTTGAATATGGATATCTCCCTGCATCTCCTTAATGAGCTCGCTCTCTGTTTTCTCCATCACGGTGTACACCTCTCTCTGATCTCTCCCTGTCTCTCTGCCTCTCCCTTCCTCCCCTCCCTTTGCTCCCTCCTCCTCCCTGTCTCCCTCTCATAATGATCTGCCAACCCCACTCCATACATTTGATGTGATAAACATTTTTTAATTTTTTTTTCCCTCACTTGCGAGAGTGAATCTGATGGCTTGTTGTGGTTGACTGATGTGATGTATTTCCTTCTCCTGTTCTCATTGTTTGCTTTTATTCAGTATTTACTACTTTGCCACAAAACACACACACACACATTCACACACGCACACACACACACACACACACACACAACGATAACACATCACATCTGTGTTAAATTGTCTGTTGTCTACCAAGTTTCCGTTCACGAGGAGACCATAGACACCTAATGAGACATGTATTTACGGTAGATTATTGTCTCTGGTAGTCACTTTAGCATGTCGAGTGATAGTAGTATATAATGATCGGTTAGCATGTGTTGTGGGAATAATTCACATAAACTTAAGTGAGGGACAGCCTGTGCTACCAGGCTACCAGGTTAGCCTTTGACCTCTGTACATGTACTCTGTAATAACCATAGAAATCGAATAAGGAGTAGAACCCTCATTGAACGGTTGTCCGTGGTCATTTGCTTGTACAAAAGAAAATGGCAATTGTTGATAGTTGTTACAGTGACAACACACGTCGCAAGTGTTGTCGCAGCTCGCCTGGAAGACAGCCATTCGTTTTCATTCGGAGACGAATGGCTGGCTGGTTAGCTAGGTGACTAGCTTGTCCTTCCCCAGAGCGGCGGGGGAAACGAGGCGGGACGCACCGCTGGCCAACGGCTCACCGTTCTGCTCATTTGCTGCTAGCAGTGTAGCATGGCAGAATTAGCAAGCTAGCCAACTAGGCAGCTGCACACTAGTTATATAGCTAGCTATATATAGCTAGCTAGTGTGCAGCTGCCTAGTTGGCTAGCTTGCTAATTCCAACGATACTTGGTACTCCAAGGAGGAGAAGAAAGGAAGAAAGAAAACTAAGTTCAATTTAACTAATTTACTCCGCCTTTCCACGCTTTGTAACGTTACAACTCCACTGTTTCTTGTAGTCGTTACTGCAAAACCTCACCTCGGTGAGTCCACGACTTGCAGTAAGTCGGTTTACTTTGTACGGAAGTTAGCCCGCTACAGCGATCACAATGGAAACGAGACACATAAAAATGGCCACCTTTCTGACAATCCAGCTATGTTGATTTGAATGGGATAAGAATGTCCTTTCTACTCCTATTTCTTTTCTATTGTAATCATTTTTAGTATCCTCTCTCCATCCATTTTCCCCTCCCATATCATTTATTCTTTACATTTTTAGTTTATTTGTCATCTATGATGCTTTTATTTGGACTCTCTGTAGTACGCTCTGTCCACATATTTACATAGTGTAAGAAAAGACCTGCTCGTACACATTTATGTTTCATTCTTCATTAGCAGTTACGTCTCAGTAAACAACTGTGATATTCTACTATCACCTAGAATGTACAAATCGAGCATACATAAATAAATATAAGAAATCTGGAATTGTGCAATGAGATATTAAAATCGAAAAATAGAGTAGAAAAACTACAGAAAGAGGTAACGGGCATCATCATTGAGTGTAGTTACATCCAGCCAGGCATTATTAAGCCTAATACCAATAGAAGTTATTTTGGATTGAAGCCACCACAAAAATGCCTCTGAAATAACTAATAAGACACCAATAATAAAACAAAAGATACGGGTTTCATATTCCAGCCCTGTCTCCTAAAGATTACCCTCCCAGTCAACCAAACTGCATTGTCAATTACGTGTCGAGGGAAGCGTATTTTCTCTTTGATTCAGTATGTTTTGACGTACCACAAGTAGGTTTCTAATCAAAGTTCGTTGAAGTTCCTAAAATGAGGAGGTTGAATTAAAATAAGTCATTGTTGACTTGTTTTTTTTATTTAAAGGCTTTCCACAAACAACCAATGTTGATCAATAAACATATAATCGATCACACTGGCTCTACTTGTCAGCCCATACTGTATATTGGTCCAACTTGGTTGGGCTGTGAACGGAGACCAGGGGTTGGGGCCGACACAGTGAGAGCCATGGATCAGGAAGTGAATCGTGCGGTGCCACAAACAGCAGGTGACCTCGCTGTGACCTTTCGGCTATTGCTCCCAGGAAGTGCGCGTGTGTGCACTTAACATCATCCACGGTGTGTTTGCACGCGTGCATGTGTTAGTTAGCTCCCAAATGTGTGGATGTTGTTTTCGTGTAGAGATTACAAGAGCGGAGATGGTGTGTGTGTGTGTGTGTGTGTGTGTGTGTGTGTGTGTGTGTGTGTGTGTGTGTGTGTGTGGTTAGGTAGAGTTTCACCCACCAGGTCATGGAGTCTCTGAAGGGCTTTTCTTCACGGCGTATTTAGAGAAACAGTTTGTCCTGTTACACGCGATGGAGCAACAGTGATTTCTCTATCGAACCACTGAATGTTGGACTTCCTTCTTTTTTTTTTTGTGGCCTCTAACTCTACTGCTGAGATTTGTAGTTTTTTAACATCTGGGCCAATGGGGGAGGAAGCTGCACCGCTGACTCCCAGTCTGTAAGTACTGCAGCCAAAAGCAAATGATGTGGAATGCTTTGGATGTCGTATCAGGTTGAATGCTCTGTGATTGAATGAGAGCTGTGTCAGCTATAACATTTTGAAGACATTTTTCCCATCTTTGTGCTTTTTCTATTCATGACTTCATACTCACATTTTGTAAATTGCAAAACGCATATTTGGTGTTATATGCTGTGTCTAAACTTAAACTCATATGTATCATTTCATCATTTTTGTCATCTTTTTTTCGAAATGATGCATTGGGGAAAAGGACAAACATGTTAAAGGAGCCGTTTGACTTTTATGACATATAATTGGGCCACATTAAACATTCTCCAGCTCTCATGCACAACCACTAATAATGACTTGTCCTCATCTTCCATCTTCTTTCCACTTTTTCTTCACTCCTCTCCTTTTTTCTTGTTTTGTGTCCTCCTCTCCTTTCCTCCTCTTTTTTCCATCCTTCCACTCTTTCCTTTATCATTTCCTGAGTTTGAATTCCATCCTCTACTTTCTGTTTCCTTCCTCCCCTTCTCTCCCCTCTCCTCCTGTTTCCTGTTCTCTCCTCTCATTTCATCTCTTCTCTACCTTTTTAACCCTTCCTCTCCTTTTTCTGTCTCCTCTTCTATCCTCTTTTTGTCCATCATCCCCTCTACTCCTTCCCTCACGTTTTCTTGTGTTTCCTTTATCCTCTTCCTCTTCTCACCTACCTTCTACACTTTCCCTTTGTCCTCTTCTCTCCTCCCTCCCACTTGGCCCCTCTTTCATCGTTTCTCATCTCCCCTCCTCTCCTTCTCCTTATTTCCTTCCTCTCAGATTTTGTTCTTTATTAGCACGAATGTTAATGTCACATTGTCTTCTAAGATTAATTGTATATTATTGAGCTATTACATTTTACAAGAAAACAAAACAAACATAGAATCGGTAGATTACAAACACACACCATCCTTCAGAACATACATACACAAAATGGATTGATTGAACACAGACTGAAGGAGGTGTAAAAGCAAATACATATTTTGTAGCCGGGAGAGCTGTTTTTATTTTGCTGATGTAAGGAAGTTTGTCTTCTCTTGGCAGCCATGTTTGTCAGTGTTTCTTTCGACAGCTGAGTGTGTACATTGTCAATGTTTTACTCAGCTTTTTTATTAGCTAAAGTGGTGGGATGTGGGTCAAGTGTTTCAGGGCCAAATAACAGTTGAGTTTGTGTTGTGTTTGGCATATTTCAGTTCAATACGGTAGTTTTTGGTGTGTGTGTTTTTGTGTATAACTTGGTTGAGTTGGATTGTTTTTTTTGCCAATTTGATGGCCTGAGGCTCCTGAATAGTGTTCCTGTAAGACGCTTTAGGATCGCTTCTTTTTCGCTCCCTCGTCTCCTTTCCTCTCTTTTCTATTCCTCAGCTTTCTGTTGGTATGCTGTCATCGTCTCCAATCTTCTCCTTCACCTCAACCATTTTTTTCCTTTCTTCATTTATTTATTTTTCTTCTCTCCTCCCATTTCTACTCAATTCTTGTCTTTGCAGTTTTATTTTCTTTCTCTCTTTTATATAAGCTACACATATGTAGACATGTTCAGAATATGTTATGTATGGGATGTGTAATTTTGTTCGTTCTGTCCCCTGCCATCTTCGTATGTGATCTTAACTAATCTACCTGCAAGATGGAATCACTAGCTAGACTACAAAATATAAATGTATGTACATCTCCTCTCCTCCCTGTGATTCTGAGCCCATCAGTTCTGCGTCTTCTTTGGTCTTTTTCCCCTCTATTTGCTCTCTCCTCAATCTCCACGGTGTGAAATCCAATTAATCAACATACTGTAACGCCTTAGATCAAAACCAATACTCTCTCTCTCTCTCTCTCTCTCTCTCTCTCTCTCTCTCTCTCTCTCTCTCTCTCTCTTATCGATTTGAGTCCTTGTGTCAGCCTGAAACAATAGCGGACACAAAAAAAAGTTGATTGCACCAAAACACACAAACAGCACTGACAGCAGTAATATCGACTGGACTTAATGTAACAATTGTCTCTCTTCGCTCTCTGGTTTCAGGTCACTTCTCCTCTCCTTTATTCATTTATTCATTTATTACTTATCCGATAAAAACTCTTAGCATTCTTTTCTACTTTTTATTGTTTCTGATCACCCTAACTCGATCTGCAGTCAGTCACAGGTTATGGAATTACTATGCTGAACCTAATGGCCTCAATAGAGCAGTATGGAGTCATGATTTTTCATCCCATTTTATTTCTATTATTTTTTTTACAAAAGATGCAGGAAGATGTTTATTTCTTCATATATTTTTAGTTTTAGTCACAGTAGCTATAGAAATGGAAAGGTTTGTTGTGTGGTTGGTAGGTCAAGTTGTCTCAGCAACTATTGAGGGGATTGCAGTGAAGTTTTGCACAGACATTCATGGTTGCCTGAGGACGTCAATAACTTTGGCTATCCGCTGACTTTTCTTCTAGCGCCATCATGAGGTTGACTTTTTTCAGGTTGGAACTTAAATGACTTGGCAACTAATAGTTGGATTTAGTAGAAATTTGGCACAGAAACACAGGTCCCCAGAGGATGAACCGTAATGATTTTCTTGATCCTCTGTCTTCTTCTCTGGCACCACCAGTGACTCAAAGTTTGGTCTTTTGTTCCACTACTTACAGACTGAAATATCTCAATATCTACATGATATTGAATTTGTACAGACATTCATGGTTTCCTACAAAATAAATCTTGATCCCCTGAATTTTTCTATACCACCAACAGTCTTGACATTTTTTTAACTTTTGGATGGATTGCCATACCATTTGGTATTCATGTTCCCCTCAGGATGGATTGTAATAACATTGCCGATCCCCTTAACTTTTTATCTTGTGCTATCATTTGTTCAACATTTCTTTTCATCCAGTGCTTTGGCTTACATCCAAACACCAACAAAACTTAAGACATTTTCATAAATGTAGATGTTCTTTATGTTCGATGCCAAATACAGTAGATACTGTTAGCATGCTAACACCTTCACCATTCTCTGTCAAATATCCGCATGTCAAAATTATCTTTGTGAGCGTGTTAGCATGCAGACATTAGCATTTAGCTCAAATCAAGGCTATGCTTAAGTAAAGCCTCATATGGACGCTAGCATGTCTATAGGGAACACATCAGAAAATACCCACCACCATTACGTTTTATGTTAGCAACTTTAACTAGTTGGGATACATCACTGTCCTATTTCAAGTGTGGACATGCATTCAGTTTTTCATGAAGGCATTAATGTTAGCAAATGGTCTTCAAAGAGCAGCACGTCACAGTTACTGTACCTTGACTACTTCATCTGTCTGTATTAGGCGTTTGACCTATCTGTCTTTAATATGAATACAGATCAATTGTCTTGCGAATGCCCACCATAAGTCTTGTTTGTGTATTCCCACACTGCGCGTGTTTGTGTTAACTAGGGCTGCCCCCTCTCAGTCAGTTAGTCCCCCCAATCGGTCGTTTTGGTTTTAGTCGACTGAGATGTCTTGAGTCCAGTTGTCGTTTTTTATGCTTTTTCATACTAAATGACTTATTTCCAAAAAACTTAAGAGAGCATCTCTGGTAAACACAAGATTTAAAGTGGTGCTTCTGTGTGATTCTTGTGTAGAAACTCAGTTTTACAGATATATCAAATTAAATTAAACAGTCGATTAGTTTGTTAGTTGACATAGAATTTTTTGGTCAACGACTGCCCCAGTGGCAATGTACTAATTCAAAAACACAATCAACTTTCAAAGATGCCAAAGCCTTTATGTTCTCATCTTGTTTTATTTTATTCCCAGAGGAATCCAGCAGCAGTTGTCCAGCTACAGGGAGACGGTGGTCCGGCAGGCCACGGTGGCGGCAGGCTCGACCGTCCACCGGGACGATGCGCCTACATGCGGCATTTGCCACAAGACCAAGTTCGCAGACGGCTGCGGGAACCTGTGCTCGTACTGCCAGACCAAGTTCTGTGCCCGCTGCGGAGGGCGAGTGTCGCTACGATCCAACACGGTAAGAGAGGCGGAAAAGGGTGTGGCGATGGACCATGGTGGGTCAATGCAATCGGGCAACATTTCATACATATCCTGTGAAAATTCTCATGTTATCAACATTTGAACGGAACTCTTCCATCCATTCTTTGGTTTCGATGATGTTGGTGGAGTGCGCTGTTCAACACATTGATCCAAAATCTTCTGTCGGTTTTACTGGGTTGAGATGTTGTGAATGGAAAGCCATAACATATGATTTACATTATTGTCATACTCACCAAACCATTCAGTGAGCCATCGTTCCCAGTGGATGGGGTGGCTTTGTCATCATAGGAGAGACCACTCCCATCAGGATCGAAGGGTTTTTAATCATAGAGAGGATCACGTTGATCACTCAGACGAACTTTGTGTTGATTTGCCGTGACTCAAAAAAAAAAAAATCAAGATGTATCCCCAGAACCGACAAAAGGGAGTAAAAGGCAAACGAATCAAAAATCTAAATGAACACAATAATGAATACGATTGTCTTTTAGAAGAAATATGAAGCTTTGTAAACTTGTAATCAGTTGGTGAGAAAAGTTTTTTTTATGGGTTTTTTCCTGAACCACTAGTCAGTTGATGAAATAAGTTGATGAAACAAGCTATTTATTAATTTTTTTATATTTTTTAATCCATTTTATTTAATTAATGTACAGGGTTATTTATTGAAATATTCAGTAACATGTCTGACTTGTCTGATCATTTTTAGCTTTTGGCCAAACATTTTAAATATTGTATCTAAATTGTTCATTTATACATGTTATAACAGTTATGTCAAATGATCTGGACCAACTGTTGTATGAATTGGTCTTAATGCAAAAGATTGTACCATAAACAAAAACTAAAACTTTCGCGGGACAGCACAAGTTCATATCCATCATTGAATCCAAAATATGCACTTCATACACGTATAGCACATGCAGCTGGGCCTCAGGTGTTAGAACTCTGGTGGTGATGAGCCGTGGCACATGTGTGTCTTTATGTGTGTATTTAAGTGAATAGTGTGCTGTGGATGTGTGTGTGTACGATATCGACACCCATCCTTTGTATGTTACCTTGTATTTACGTGTGCCTCCGGTCATGTGTGTGAATGTGATCCATGCCTGGTTTTGTGTGTGTGTGTGACCCAGGCAGGAGCTAGTAAAGGTTAATTGGGCATTAGACTGAGCTGTGGACAGATGGGGGTGGTCTCCCACTCTGTCTCGGTCTCCCAGGGGTTCCGGAGGTGCCCTATACACACACAGCGGGGTGTAGGTGCGTGTGCGTTGGCTTTGGGGGAGCCAAGCCTTCCTCTAAAATAAGTGACGTCCCCTCTCCCGCCCCCCTCCCCTCCCCTACATCGCCCGCGTGGCATTTAATGACCTCACGCTTGCACAAACACACACCTGCTCAAAAGTACATCTTAATTGCCTGACATGGGGAGAGTTCAGCTGTGGGGTCCTGGGTGGTGTGTTGGGGCGAGTGGCGGCTGCATTCAGCAGGAGATGGCTTTTGAAAGGTGGATTTTGCACTTGTCTATACACAGAAGCTTTGTGCGAAATCTTCACAGACATGTATATATGTATTTCTTAAAACCTCTTAAACTCTGCGAGGACGCCTGCGTCCTTGATCCCCTCCCCTTCCGTTCTTACGGCTTGCTCATGCAAAATACGTCACAAAAAATGGCCGTGTTTGGTATCCCTGCATGCACCAAATCCTCATCTTTGCATAGAAAACATCTCTTTTCTTTTATTTCCTATGAATTTTTCACAAAAGGAGCCCAAACACACAGTGTCCAAAGTTGCCATGACCTCTGCAAGTCGGGTCTTGCAGCATTTCGATGGCGAAAGATACAGTACAGACCCGAATTTACTAGTAAATGTATTAGCGGATGTTACCATGGAGCTAGCGGCTGCAGAAAACGCTAGTACTTACAGTACAAACCTAATAATTATTTAATATAAGCCGTCAACCTATGTGATCATAGTTTTCACTCTTCATGTGCGGCTCTTTTCTGAAGCTTCATTATGGTGTGTCTGTGTCTAAAAGTTACTTTGGCGATCACAATGATGCCGGGTTTCAACACTGCACTATGTTAGCATCTGGCTTAGCATTGTTTGTTCACTGACAGTAATGTATTGAAGCCAGGAGACCAAGCTATCTTTACCTGCCCTGAAAACGTGGATTTGCTCCGTTTTTGTTTGACTGCATTTCACGAGTAACAGCTAGCGATACGTTTAGGCTTGTCAAGCCCTTCGTCTAGAGGAGACTTCAGGCTTCCTAACGATGTATTGCATGTGTACATTGAGCTGTGCTGGGGGTGTAAACAGTCTCGCGTAACGGAGCTGCCCGCATACTCGGCCGTGCGCTCGGTTGTGGCTATTACTCACAGCAAGTCTGCTACTTACATACCACGTCTTCCACCATATATACTTAGTTTTTGCAATTTGCAATGGCTAAAATTAAAAGGGAAATAATATAATAGCAAAATGTAAAGGAAAAAACACCTTTAGTGTGTCAGAATATCATTTGGTTATCATGTGTCCATTTGCGTCTCCAAATATCATTTAGAGCTCCGCCTGGATCTCTTCATGGAAAGGAACACTGTAGAATGGTCATACTTTGTCCAATCTTCTTCAAATTTGAGGCAGGTGTTTACTGATAGTGTAGTTACAGCCCTATACTGTCCTTTACCGGTACAGATACAGGCAAAGGCAGTTATTTATACTGAAAGATACTTTTTTATTTTAGGCGGACAAAAATCTTCAATTTCTACTGACTTCAAAGGCCCACTGCTCTGTTTCTGTATGACCCACAGGTCTACATAGACTTTCACAAGGAACCTTAGGGGGTTTTCTTTCTGGCAAGACCTCATTGCTGCATATAGTCAGAGTGGTTCGGAAGTTACAGCCATTTTAGTTTGGGTATGTCATTGTAGGCGTTGTTGCTCCAAAATAGGGGGGGGGAGTGGAAGAGGTTTAATATGATACTGTTGTTATTGAGTAATGTTAGCAATGTGTCTTCGCAGTGTTTATTTAATGACTTTTCTTGTGTAGAGCTGTGAGAGGGGGACATTGCAATAAGTAATGATGAAAAAAATAACTAAAAAGAAAATAATACAGTTTGGAAATTTGACACGGTCTTTGCCAGAAAAAAATGACAGCATTGGCTGCTTGTCCAAGCACTTTAAAGAATAGTTTAATATTTCATGAACACAGTCATTTGCTTGACAGGGCTTCTGTTTCTATGTGCGGAACCAGTCGCTTAGCCTACCTCGGCTTAAGCTTGGGCGCGGGGGGAAACAGCTAGTCTAGCTCTCTTCGAAGTAAAAAAATACACCATGGATGGTGGGATTACCTTTAGTGACTGAAACTGACAACAATGTAGCATTGAAAAGGCCAGCTCACTTTATCTAAATCACACCGGTG
Organism: Pholis gunnellus; assembly: GCF_910591455.1. Lineage (NCBI taxonomy): Eukaryota > Metazoa > Chordata > Actinopteri > Perciformes > Pholidae > Pholis > Pholis gunnellus. The sequence goes on along the minus strand of NC_136538.1, from coordinate 4,347,452 downwards.
CTGCATCACATCACTTCCAGCAAGTGTCACGGAGAACACTAAGGTTTTGAGCCCAATATTTTCTGGTCCGGCTCAGCTAAAAACACAAAAACACTGAATCCGTCAGCACTGAATTTCGTTTGTGTTTTTGAGCATAAAATGACTGCTCGCTTGTTAATATTGTTTTCACAAATGTTGACGAAAAGCAGCCCCAAATTTCATCTACCAGCCCAAGGCTATTTTTCTCAGCCCAACTTGATCAAAAGTAGCACAATTGATTCGCATCATGTCTCGGACTACCAACAGTTAATGTATTTCGTTGTTTATGCGTAAGGATTTGTTGGAACATTTCAACTCAAATCTGGCTCAACAGAGTGGCAGCATATTCTTTTCTGTTCGGTAATTGTAACGTTATTGGAAACTGAAATATCTGTTTGTTACAGTGTTTGTTGCTGGTAGGGCTGTAGGATCATTGCCATGCTTTCAGATATCATCTTTGCTCACATTCTCTCTGTCTTTCTTTTCATTATACATGGATGGCTGACTGGGCTGCAGGAGGACAAAGTGGTGAGTGCTGTGTTTTTTTTGTGTGTCATTTCTGGACTGCATAACTCTGCCTGCAACCTTTAAGACAATCCATCTTAATGGGTTCAGACAGTATGTATGTATGTATCTATCTATCAGTCTGTCTGTCTGTCCATGTGTCTGTTATTATCACAAGTTGTTCATTGTTTGCTGCTGCTGGCTGGCTGAGAGCTACCAAACGGAATTTCGTTGTATCACTACAATGACAATAAAAACCTCTTTATCTTTATCTTTATCTCTAAGTTGTGTCAGTAGAAGCAGTAGCGGTGGTAGTAGTAGTAACAATGAGTAGTAGCAGGAACCTTCCTGGTTGAATATTTCATCATCTAGATTAAAACAATCAGTTGTTTTCCATACCTACTGATGTTCCTATAGCATCACTCAGCATGCATTTGATGCAGGGAAACAACTTGGACCTCAGACGTAGAACAGAAAAAAAATAGATATATTATGTCTTATGTTTTGGTTGACAGGGTTTGTGCCCGACTATTTCTTGGCCGGGCGCAGTGACCATTTGGGGTCTTGGCATCATTGTGAGGTTGCCAAGCAACCAGCAGAGAGTCCAGGAAGTGATATCTCTAATGAACCAATATCCCAAAATATCAAACTATTGCTGTGCTTTGTGCTTGACCCCATCAAACCCAGACCCAAGCGCCCAACCAAACCACAGCTATGCAACCTAATTCATTGCCACAGTGGGAGACGCATTGTTGACCTTGGACTTGGACACTTAAACCATCTCCTGTTTCTTGTGGTTCGTGACACATAAGCCATTGGTGTGTTGGCCTGCTCCATAGCTGTAGAGAAAATGTCCTCTGTTGTGTGGCCTGGTTAAACAGGAGTTGGGAAGAATCATCCGAAATGATACTGCTGGAGAAACGTTCCCAGCGGACATGCCTTTAACACCTTCCTCTGCTTGGGTAGTTGTGTCAGGTTTAGAACCTTACTTGGCCTTGGCTGCTTTCCCTCAGGGCAACTGCCAAACTGGCACTTTGATGATAGTTGGCTGGGCTTGAACGCCACGGCTGTCCAAGAGTGCTTTGGTGTGCTGTACATAGCAGTCTCACTCCCCTGCTAAAGCTCCGTACAACAATCACTGGCTCTAAAGAGGGAGGTTTTGGCAGGATGGAGGCCTTATGTAGCACTGTCCGTATAGCTGGATATGGATTCGTTTAATTACGTGGGGATTGATTAATCTTGCCTGGCACCGCGCTCCAAAAATGCAAAGTTTCTCTGCCCGCTTTTTCCATTCTACTCAAACAAAATACTCACAGTTAAAGTGAAAGTGTTGGCACAGACATTCCCGACACTCCCAGGGGTCCTTGAGGGAGTTCCAGGTGGTCCCCAGAAAAATGGGTGATCTTTTAATTTCAACATTTAAAGTATCGCCCGCTGCCCCAAAAAATGCAGACTGGCAAATAATAGCATAGCATTGGCCAGCTCCGACCAGCGTCGAACAGCTGTCAAGCTCTGCTCAGTAGACTCTCATGCAATGGTTTCAGATGTTCTTCATTTTCCGGACGTTTTTTGTGTATTTGGAGCTAGACATGGTTAAACGTTGTGTTATAGCGATACTCGTTACCCGGAGAGGTTGGAGGGAGATATATGTTTCTAAAACGTTACATTTCTACGTAAAGACCTGCTGAGCTAACATTAGCAAAGTACGTTAGCACATCATTAACTAGTGTTAATACGTCTATGGTACGTTAGCTACTGAAGGTATACTGAATGTAAACACATGCTGCTTTTTCTTTAAAATTATGTTTACCTCAACTGTCGTTGACAACTACTGAATTATGGCCTTAATCATAACTAACAACCAAAATCTGTTTTTTAATAAAGTGCTTTTCAAACTGAGTTTCCGTGGGTCTTTGAGGTCAGTCCCTGGAAATATGTAGGTGGAGAGTAACTTTTATTTCACTTACGTTACCACAGTGAGATGCTGGATATTTCAGGTGGCTATCAATAATCTGAAGGAAACTATTTGAGAGCCCTTGAAATATCATACTTCTCAAGACACATGGAGTTAACCACACAACATACCTTCCAATGTTATGTTGTAAGACTTGATTATTTATTATTTGTGAAAAAAGAAAATGTAAGCTTAATAGATTCTACATTTTCTTTCACAAACATCATCTTGTCTTTCCAGCGTATTCATTTTGTACACTGAATGACCTGCGATGAGTGCGCTGTCTTGCTTTCAAAAGAACATCTGTGAAAGCCGATGACAGAGAGATAAATAAAGTTTTAATAAGCATAACGCTATACAGTGTGTGGTGCATGCAGCCTAGTGTGTGGTGCTAATGATATTCGGGGCTCATTATCTGCAGTGATGGCTGAGCTCTCGTGGAGAGATGAGTGTGTGTTGTTGCACTGGAGCCAAGTGTTTCTCACAGAAAGGGCCACTTTTGAAGTCTTGATTCCTCTTCTCATGGGAGACTCAGGAGTGTTGTGTGTTTATTTTTCAAACACACACACACACGCGCACACGCACGCACGCACGCACACACACACACACACACACACACACACACACACACACACACACACACACACACACACACACACACACACACACACACACACACACACACACGCTCACTAACACCTCTCCTCTCTAATTGTAATGTCCAGGGATGTATTTCTGTCGGGGTTCTATGCTTTTATGTGGCTATAACTTACACTGCTCATCTGTTTTTAGACCGGTTCTGATTCAGAATTACTAGCATGGCTGCCTTATCCACTGGTGCTGTTAACCATAGCAACATATCCTCATACAATGTTTCGTATGATATCTTACAAAAGGTTGCTCCTTTTCGTGCGTTTTCCAAAGACATTCCAGAAACACGTGTCAATTTTCGGCGCATTACACGCATACAGTCTTTTCAAAATAAACTACCGTCTTCACAGTAAACAACTCAGTTAGGTTTAGGAAACAAAACTACTTGATTAGGTTTAGGAAAAGATCGTGAGCTACTTAGTTAGGTTTAGGCAACAAAACTACTTCATTCCACTGATAAAAGCTGTAGACACTTAAAGCAACGTATCCTCATACAACGGTTTGAATGATATCTTACGAAAAGTTATTCTCATTTTGTGTTTTCTTATCAAAGTTCAGCAAGACGTAAGTTAAGCAACGAGTCAATTTCGCTCCTCATGTGCCTACAGTCTTTCTAAATGGTGTGTGTTTATGAGCTCAGAGACAAGTCTGTAGCGTCAAGCTTGTGTAGATTTGCTCCAAGCATCCCAGAGTGCCACACTCATTTACTTGTGTCTGGGTCATGATGCCACTAACACTGTATAGTTGGATAAAAGAATGACCGGGATGTAAGTTTACGCGGCTCCCTATGCTTTAGCCGCCGTGTCCGTCTTGCACCTGAAAGGAAATGAGCATTCAAATAAAGGCAAAAAAAAAAATACGGGGAAAACAATCTTACCATGTGCCTACTTGTGCTAATGTATATCTATTGATTCAAAGCTTACAAGGAATTATGGCTTCGTGCCGCTTTGTGTCGGGGTGCAGCGTGCTAGAAAAAGCCTGAGCGATGTCATCTGCTGTTAACGCCACAGCGCCTCATGATTACTATTGATCGCCGGTCTCGCTAGCTGCGTCCGTCTCCACGTCCATCTCTCATTGACTGGTCTTAAGGGGGCCATCTCTCTCTCTCCTGGTTGTTGCTGTATACACTCCTTGACACACGTACACACACACACAAACACATTCTCACGCCTACACGTACAAGTACGCGCTGTCGTGCAGACACCCTCGGATGTGCAGCGCTGTTTACACACAATTACAAGGAAGACACTCACATGCTCAAATTCACTTTGATTGCTCAGACAGAAAGCTTCATGTAGCTTTGATCAGGCTGTTCTCATACAGCGTTCCTACAGGGGACCGCTGTTTTCTGTGATCATGGAAATGTATTTAAAAAAAGACTCACGTAACGAGCTGGACTTTCGTAGAAAAACGCACGAAAAATAACATTCGGTAAAATATCATATGTATAAGTATGATACGGATACGGATAAGTTGTATGCGGATAAGTTAGTTTAAGTGTCTGGCTTTCATCGATGTAATGAAGATGTTTCTGTGGTTCAGAAAAGGTTGCAAAAACATAAGAAGTTACTAATGTGGGTCTGATAACTGAAAGTAACAAAAGACAAATGTCATCGGCGTTAATAAAAGTATAATTTAAGAGGTAACATGAACGTCAAGTTGCTATAGATGTATTTTTAACACAGTGTTGGCAATTTAAGTTGCAATCAATAGACAAGTGTTTAGCTTTACTTCATCAGTCAGTAAATGTTGATTGCACAATGTAATGGCCACTGGCTTTCGTTTGCTTCCATATAAGCCTCACTTTCTCTATGTGCAGTTCTGTCTGCTGCCGGGTACAATCTGCCATTAGTAGCTATCCCCAAGTTACCAAAGAGTAGCAATGGAAGTTCTTTGCAGTTATCCCCAGTAGCAGAAACGGTGAACAACCAAAATAACTGTGGTTAAAAAAAAAAATGCAGGGTCCATGTGAAAGCAATCCGGTTGTCTTTGCGACAGCGGTGCCACAGTGGCCGCGTTTCCGTTCAATTGTCCAGCCAATTTTAGACAAACTTTTGAAATGTCACAAATAAAATAAATAAAAGGTGAATTAGGTGCGCTTGCATCAACTTGTTTGGAGCGAATATACTTGGCTACACAAAGCATAGTTTCCTCAGAAGGTGGCGGTATTGGCTACGCATGGCTGTAATGAACCATTAAACAGAGTAAGTAGATATAAGTAAGTAAGTAGTAATAAGTAGAGGTTGTGAACTGGAAACTAAACAATTCAGATTTTCTATCTTACCAAACTACCATAGAAAAATTCTTTAGGAATTTGTTTCAATTGGGCAAGCTTTAATTGTCCTTTTTATGTCAGCTAGTATTGGCCGGAGATGAAGACAAGTTTTCTCTCATTATGGGAATACGGGAAGACGTTGACAGCAGAAACAGTGAATCAGTGATCACTGCTTGAATGGACATTCTAGATGTCTACATGTGTACACATCAGGTGGCAACTTCCGGGTCTGGGGGTGAAGTCAATTTGGAAGTGTCTTAAAACATGCGTTCTCTCTACTGACCAGCAGGGAACAACTCCTCTGGTTGCAAAAAGAAGTCTGGTTGTATAGAAGTCTATGAGAAAATGACTCTACTTCTCTCTTGATTGATTTATTACCTCAGTAAACATTGTAAACATGAGTTTATGGTCTCAAACTCAAGTTTCAAGTCTTCTTCAACACAGCATGATGCTCATTTAGTAAATGATGGTCCATTTAGAGTCAAACAGACCTCCAGCCAGTTTAAATGAAAAAAAAGTGTGTTCTCCACCAAACACACATTTGATTTATTTTTCTCTCTCTCACAGACACACACTTCACTCAATTACTTACTCACACACTCAGGCAGACCTTTACATTACCAGGTGCTATATCTGCTAACTAGAGACATTCAGTGGTGGGAAAAGGGAAGTGCAGCATTAAGACGACCCACACTCACCACATCCTGGCATCCATGCATGTTGATAAAGTCTTTATCTTATAACCTGTGTGTGTGTGTGTGTGCGTGTGTAGGTGTGCGTGCGTGTGTTTGTTGAAAGTGTGTGTAGTCATACATTGTGCCTGCTTGTAGGACTAGTGTTCCAAGTGTTATAGTACAAACAAGTTGCACTTGGGCGTCTGCAAACGCACTTATTCGTGTGTGAGCTGTCTGTGCCGGTGCATGTGTGTGTGTGTGTACTGTGTATATGTGTGTGTGTGTGTGTGTGTGTGTGTGTGTATTTGACTGTGGGTACCGCGCTGTGCTGATATAGTACCTCATTAGCCGATGTGGACACTAATCTCCTTTGTGGCAGTCTTTCATGCTTAGCGCGGGATTTATAGGCGCCCTCGGTTATGGCGCCCGCCTTCGCGCGCGGCCGCTGCCATACGTCAAGCTGTCGGCGGCTGACGCTATACTTCCTAAACCCGCCCCCCCTCCTCTCTCCTCCTCTACCTTTTAGGGTACACGTGGTAACGCCTGTTTGGCGGCATGCTGTCTCTGTGTTTTGCCTCCCGATCTGTGGTGATGGTACACAATTAGATTTACTCTGTAACTATCAGAATGACAACAATACCTTTCTTTAAACCCTTTAGTGTTGTTTTTAGTGTCTAATTAGGAAAGACTACGTGGAAAGTTTTGTAAGTTTTCTTACAATTTCCATTCTCAGGGTTTCCCCCGCATCTTAGAAAAACCCGCAAAACATTTGATAAAGTCTTCCAGTCACTGAAAACACATGAAAAGATGAGAGGATGAATATAAGAGATCCTGGACTCCATCAGCATTGGATTTTTCATCGTTACACTGTATCACATGCACCCAAACGCACCATATAGGCCCTACACATGAGCAGTGACGGCATACACACATGCGGATACACACTCGGGCTCCTTGACAGACGCGAATAGACACATGCACAGATGGAAACACACACACACACACACAGACACAGACAGATGCAGCAGGACGCAAAAAAAACAAACACACACAGGGGTTTGGTGTCCTAGTTTCCATCTGTGGAGAAGCTATTCTCTCTCTCTCGCTCTCTCTCTCCTTCACTCACTAACTCATCTCAGGGGGGGTTCTTGCTGTGGTCATGTGACACTTTGCAAGTGTGTGTGTGTGTGTGTTTGGATCAGAGCAGGCGTTTGTATCTGCGTGTATGCATCCATGCTCAAGTGCATACATTTCATTGTATGAATGGTGTTGTGTGAGTACGCAGTATATGTGTGTCCATCCTGTGTGTGTGTGTCTGTTTCCTCCTCTCCGGCGCTTGTTTCACCATCGTAGAGTGATCTAATACAGGGATTACTATGGGATTAAGGGAGTCTCTTATAAAATTAACGGCTCGCCGCTCTATATCTCCACAACGCTGGCCATTTGTTCTGCCGCCGTCAACTCACTCTGACGACACCTCACAAAAAAAGAAAAAAGGTGAAACCCAATAAACTGCTCCGGCAGGGAATGAAATGTGCTTATAGAGAGAAGTCACGGGAAGGCAGTTGAAACAATCTAACCCGAAACATGGTGTGAACCCAAAATCACAAATTTGCCTCAGAGGTCTTTACAATCTGTACACATAGGACATCCTCTGTCCCAGGACCTTCACATCGGAACAGGAAACACTCCCCCAAAAAAAACTTTACAGGGAGGAAAAAAAGGAAGTGGGCAGAAGTGTGATAGATGTCATGTGTACAGGATGAACAACATAACAGAGCTACAACACATTCAATGCTAGAAATTATTCATATAATGAGAGTACTAAGTATAATAATGATGGAAAAATGATGAATACTAATAACAACCAACAACAGTGGATATAGTATAATAATAATGATAATATAAGCAGCAATGGTATCGGTGATAGTAATGTAACTAATAATAATAGTAGCAGTGGGGGTCAGCAGGGCCATGGCAGGAGGCAAGACCAGGGTCCAGATATAACCACGATCCACAGAAACCTGCGAGGCGAGAAAGCACAAAGACTCCAGTGAAGAAGCAAAGTCAGTAATGAGCATTAATGAGACATGAATTCACACAGAAGGAGAGAGAGAAGAGGAGAGAGGAGCTCAGTGTGTCCTAAGGAGTCCAGCAGTCTAGGCCTATAGCAGCTTATCTAGGGGCTGGTCCACGGCAAACCTGAGCCAGCCCTAACTAAGCGTTATCAAAGAGGAAAGTCTTAAGCCTTCTCTTAGATGTGGTGAGTGTGTCTGCCCCCCGGACTGAAACAGGAAGCTGGTTCCACAGAAGAGGAGCCTGATAACTGAAGGCTCTGGCTCCCATCCTACTTTTTAAGACTCTATGAACCACAAGTAACCCTGAATTCAGGGAGCGCAGCTCTCTAGTGGGTTGATGTGGTTCTATAAGATCCTTTAGATATGGTGGTGCCTGACCAATTAGGGCTTTGTAGGTGAGAAGGATTTTAAATTATATTCTTGATTTTACAGGGAGACAGTGCAGAGAAGTTATTACAGGAGTAATATGATCTCTTTTCTTAGTTTGTGTTAGTACACAAGCTGCAGCATTCTGAATCAACTGGAGAGATTTAAGAGACTTAACCGAGCAGCCTGATAATAAGGAATTGCAGTAATCTAGCCGAGAGGTAACAAATGCATGAAGACCTTTTTCGTTTTCGAAATGTTACGCGGGTGAAAAAAGGCAGTGCTTGAAATGAGTTTTTATCTGGGAGTTTAAGGAGATATCCTGATGAAAGATAACTCAGAGATTCTTTAGGGTGCTGCTGGATGCCAGCGCAACGCCATCTAGAGAACATAAAACACTTACAAGCTCTGTCGCAAATACGGCTACTCATTCTCAGCATGATAACTTTGTAATATACCATAAACCTTTATGGTATAAAACCATGAAGCTTTTACTGAATACCCTAAACTTACTATATGCATGATCTTTTCCTATAGTCCTAGTTTAGGCTATTTGGGAAGGAATACGATAGTAGTAATAAATCAATAAATAATGATGTAAACAATTTGAAGGCCTTAAAAAACCACAGAAGAAGAACAACAGTCAGCTAACACAGTTGCTGCCGCAATTGTAGCCGACAGAGATACCAGGCCGGGGAGATACAGGCCGAGAGGATGCAAGCCAAACGTTAACGTCATGGGAGCACCTTCCTGCGGTCATCCAGCCTACCAAGTGTGTACCGGGTTGTTGGGAGCATGCAGTGCAGCCAGTGCAGAGGCTGAGGGGAGACACCAGATGACGTCTTGGATGTGCCAAATCTGCCAGGTGCCCCTGTGTCTGATGCCGTGTATAGGAACTGCTATGCCAAGTGGCACGGTCAGAGGTGTTGAGCTCAGACGGCGGAAGTTCATGGAAGAAAGGCATCGAAAGTTGAGGTTCCTAGGGCACCACATTTGTTTTTACTTTCTCTGAGTAGTTCCTTAAAGAGGACAGGAAAACTGATCTTCAAAAGTTCCTCTGGAGAAATGTTTTCTTTAGGGGTTCGGTCAACTGGTTTGCACCCCATTATTATTCATATATTCCCACTGGGATTATATCTTTTGGGTAAAACTATTTCTGTTGAGTTTTTCCTGTTTCTGTAATTGTTTGTTTCTATTTTTATTTGAGATAAGTTGCATGTGGTTGTTTTTGCTTTATTTTTAGACCACTAAATATTGTAGTGAAAAAGGGGGTTACTGAACACAATGTAACGGGAAGCCAGTAAGATGCATACACCTTCCTCACGTTGGCCACCTGCAAGATGGCGGCATGATTTCAGTATTTAGTTTACATTTGTAACTCCCAGTAGACATTTAATTTGGTTTAATATGAGATTCTGCTTTCCATCTAGCACTGCTGCACGTTCTGCAGTCGTTTGATCTTTTTTTTTTAGGTTATTCGTTGTATTGCTTGCTCCAAAACTAAGATATAGTCCCGTTGTCTGCAGCGTCTCTGAATGAAAACACACCCAGTGTAGTTTTGACAATTTCTACTGCAAATTGTGACAAAGAAACAAAAGAACACGTTAAATGAATGTGGTTTCCATCTTGTTTATTTTAGTTGGATTTCCTTTGCATACAGGAAATGACCTGCAGCATGAGAAATAATAAACTTTCTTTTCCCTGTAATAATTCACAAGTAGGAACTTTTTATTCTTGATCTTGAGTTGACCACATGTGTTACTTTGGTTATTTACCGTCACAGTTCTGAAGTTGCCAGAAGGCCTCAACTTCAGTGCTGTGACGGTAAATAACCAAAGTCAGCGTACAGTATGGACTTTGACGTGTAAGTCTACTTAACCAACAGTGGTGGACAGAAGCATGCTGATGTCTTACTCGAGTAAAAAGTTCAAAATCGAGTTCTCCGGATTTGTGTTAAATGTACTGAATAAAAGTATGATTTAGAAAGGCTTCTTTCTGTGCACCTTTTGTTGAATGAATGTTGTAACTGGTCTAGGTGGAGCTTCATCAAAACGACCTCGACAAAGCACTGTACTAGCACTACTTTCATGTATAGATAGTGATATTTAGCCACGCATTATATCATGACAATTTAGCTTTGAAAATGTTCTACGGGCCTTGACTTGACTTGTCGCAGTGAAAGAAAAGCAGAGGCGTCACAACATGAACCCCTGACGACGAGCCATCTCAACCGCGAAACGGAAATAGCTAAATGGAATGCAGCCGTCATTTATTGAATCATTTACACCTGTGATTTTCCGACCGGGACATGTCACTGTACTAGTACCTCAAAATTGTTAAATTTAAGTAGTTGCGTTGACAGTTGAAACACTTCAACTATCAGTAGATTGACAGAAGATTACTCTGCAACAATTCAGATAATTAATTCACTGCTTTCGTCTGCCATTTATCAAGTAAACAAGTCAAACAATTGACGGTTCCAGGTTTTCTAATATGAGGATTATTTGTTGCTTTTCTGGTTTGTATAATTGTAATTCTAAAATTTTAGGGTTTTGAACTGTTGGTCGAACAAAGCTAGTAATTTGCCGATACACTTTGGCAACTTGTAATGGCCACTTGTCAAACAATTCATCTATAAAGAATATTATTACTAGTTGCAGCCCTTTTTTATATTCCAGCACTGTTTTTTAATTTTTTTTTATGATTAAATAACTTGATTTATTTTGCTTTTCTGGAAGTGATTCTCTTTGTGGACAGCATTTTGAATGACTATAACAAAACGATGCGTTCAAAGACTTCCTGTCCTGTTAATGCACAGACAAGTAGACGGGGTCCATCAAGCAGCCTCGTCCACCTCGTTGGTCTGGCTGCAGAAAAATGACAGATTGGTGGACGTTTTCACCAAAGCTATAATGTTCCACACGAGGCAGTGTTGTGCTTTCTTTGCTGTGTGTGTGTATACAATATATGTGTTCGTGTGTGTATGTGTGTGTTCTCCCTCTCTCCCTGGTGCTGCTGGGGTGTTTGGCAGGATAAATATAGCCGCGTTGGTGTAAAGCTGTTTTTCTCCTCGGCTTTTGTAGCTTTAATCAAAAGCAATCTGGAGGAGGGAGAGGGGGGGGGGGGGGGAGAGGAAGGGGTGGCCGATGCCAGAGTGTTTTATTTTAGCTCTCTTTTAAAAAGTCATCGGGGAGTGTTCAGGAGTAATGACAACCCTGGTGGCTGGAGGAGAGGGACCAACTCTAACCTCCTTGTCCTCCTCCTCCATCCTCCGTCTCTATTATTTCCCGCCCGTCAACACAGGACGACGACTGCACGGTCCGCGTTCACACTGCAGGCCCTCGTGGTCTTGCCGGATGAATCCTCTCCCCCTATTCTAGGATGTAACCCCCGCATCCGCTCATCAGTGTGAACAGACAGCGACAAGACTTTCTTTGTGTGTAATGCTTTTCAGTTCAGTGTGTGTAACACGTATGTGGTCTTTCACTGTGTCACTACGTCGGTGAAAGCGCTGTAGATCAGAATTGTTGCCATTCAGTAGGGAAAATATAAAAACCTTTTGAAATTCTTATTTGAAAATGATGTCAAGGAATCATCAATTTTGTAGCACACCAACCAGCACAATGTATATCTTAATATGCAAAAATATCCTATTTAGTTAATCATCAATTCCTCTTTATATCGATGCTCTTGTTTTTCGCTGTAAACAACAAGGCCTTGGACTGGTTCTTCAGCTATTTTCCGGAGCTTTCAACCGCATCTCCCCCTCAGCGGATAGAGGTCGCTAAGCTCACGGAGAAGATTACGTACTTTCTGATAATAATAATAATAATAAAAAATATTATTTAGAAAAATAACTGATGAAGGACCAATTTGGGCTTCAAACATTGTTCTTGTCTCTAAATTAAATCTAGTGAAATTCTTAAAGGGAGCATTTTGCAGTGTTGCTAGTCTTTGGGAAGCAGATATCAGCTGTTGGACGACCAGAAAAAGGTGCGTTTTGCGCAGTGATTTGCAAAACTGAGCAAACTCCATCCACTGAGGAAGACTGTTGAGATGCAGGAATAACTTGGACCTTGAGTTATGATTCTTTTTAAAAAAACATTTGGTGTATCACTGTAGATTGGTTTTATTGTATTGCCTGTTACCATGCAATTTCTCCCTCTCTTTCCCTTAAGTAGAATAAAGTTTGTAAAAAAAACAACAGCTAGGACTGTAACCAACAATCACATTCAATATCAATCTGCCAGTAATTGTATTGATTTATTGTTGGGTCGATACCAAGTTGGAAGAAGCTGGAATTTCTGGTATTTTTGCTTAAGCGGAAAATACTTTGATGCAGTCGATTGGCAACATTGTGTCCGTTTTATTCTTTTGTGAATCGATTGAACTGTTTCTAAACTCTGCGCAGTGTGGCTTGTTTTTTGGTAAATGAACAAAAAAAGAAGTTTGGAAAATGAAAGTGGCATTTAAGGTACCAAAAATACCATTTTTGTCTCTGTGCTCATGAGGTGCATTGACACTCAAAACCTCTTTATTGTTAATCTTTAAAAAAAAATGTCTGTCAATCAAAGTTTCTTTGGGGAACAGAATGTGAAATTATGATTTAAAAAAAAAAAACGATCTGAAATTGGACTCTTCTGCTGTAGCGCGCGAACGCAGCCAACGTATAGTCGGTGTGCATATGTGTGACGGGACAAATAGAAAGCAAGAAGACGGGAGATATTGCTTTGGCAAGCAGGTTGAATATCCTCTCGTTATCCAGTTGGCGTCGTGTGCTTCAATTTGGAGGCCAGATGCAGCCCACACTGGAAGCCAAGCTGCTCCCTTGTACAACTGCCACCATGTTGATCTTGGGAAAAAAAGAAAACCTTCTATAAAAGCCTTTTTTTGTGGACCACTCATTGGCAGCAGTGCATCTCTTTAGGAAGTGCAATGTTCTATTTCCTGTTAGACAGTCGGGCATCGGTTAAGCGGTTGTCAACGTGTTGGGCTGCTGCAAATAGTCCCTTTCTGTTGGAACCATTGCTGTGATACCAGTGTCGGACGCGTTACTTATCTCGGACAAAGCAATTATCTTAGTCTCTAATCTAATCTCTTCCCATGCCCTCTTTTTTTATGAACTAGGTGATCTGGGTGTGTAATAACTGCCGGAAGCAGCAGGAGCTCCTGACCAAGCCGGGCGAATGGTTCACTGGTCCGGCCGGGAAGCCTGTCGGACTCGGTTCGGCCGTCAGCGAGCCGTACGTGTGCCAGACGCTCGGCGACAAGAAGCTTCGGTCTCGCTCCCAAGCGCCCCCGGGCTCCACCGCGGTGATCCAAGACCCCAACCGACCCGGCGCGCCTGGGACCGCGCCCGGCGCCGACCCCCGGTCGCGCAGCGAACCACCACGAGATACGTAAGCTGAAGCAATTGTTGTCGGACAAGACGGTAGGAAGGGCAGCATTCAAACTGATGAAATATTCAGTTTTGCTAAAGTGATGCAGAAAAGTTATCATACCCTTTACCAGTGGTTCTCACACTTTTTCTGTCACGCCCCACTTTGGAGGAAGAAAAATGTTCATTGCCCCACCGCCCCAACAAAATTGTAACAAAATGGTCCATGTTGAACTTGTATTGAAATAACATTGTGTGACTCCTTCATCTGTGCTTTTTCAAATAATAGAATAAAGAAAATTGCAATCAGTTTCAAGTAAACCAGACCGCTCCATCAGACAAAAACAAATACAATGTGCTAACACTTTGTTAGAACAATGCAAATACAGTTCTATCTGTGCAAAAAAATAACTAATATTTGGCAAAAATCATCTTAACAAATCTCACAAGTGTTAAGTGTTATTATGCCATTAAAATGATTAGAGATGAGAGATGCACTCCTTTCTGTATGGGTGTGTAATTTTCGAGCAGAGGCCTAAAAATAGGGCTCGGGATTAAGAAGTTAAGACACTTATCAGAACCGGAGGTTGCCGCCTGCTCCAAACCCAAGATGATCAGGGTAATTGGACTTTAGAAAAGCTCATCCAGAGCCACAGAAGTCATGATTATATTGTTTATCACAGGCAGAGTTTGACTGACCATAACTAGTACAATGAAATGTGAAATTGGTGGAGCGCCCCTTTTTAAATGCCGTCCTCTCAGCCACCAGGAAGAAAACAGCCCTTGTAAAATATGTTAATATTTATATTATCGCGTATTATCGCCTGCATTCATCGTATGCTTTTTTTTATTCAGCGGTGTCTCTTTAAGTAAGCGGCCTGTGTCGTTGTTTCCTATGCCATTCTGATTGTAATGTAAGAATGCAGTCCGTTCCAAAACACCGGATCGTAGAATGTGCCGGCACTTGTGACTTTCTGTCAGTGGACCACGAATGTTAACAATGAAATGTTTTTCTCTCTCCCTTCCCATATTGGTTGCTCCCCAGGAGAAATGGAAGGGGAGGCGGAGGAGCTGGTCGGGGAGAGCATCAGCCGGGTCAGCCCAGACTGCAGACCCAGGTCTCCATGGACCGGGACCTACGGGGGGAGTCCAGGGAGCGCAGGGAGAGCCGGCGGCTGTCGAAGGGACGCTCTTTGGAGCACGATCCTGTGGGAGGAGTCAGCGGGGTAAGGCGGACAGAAGAGGGGGGCTACCATCACATGGACCACAGCGGTGCCCCCCCTCGCCAAGCGGGGCTGGTCCCACCTGGAGGCCGGGGCCACCCTGTGCAGGGTCGCGGCGGGGGTGTGGGAGGGGAGGTTGGGGATGGCGTGCGACCCGGTCAGAGGACGGTGGGTGGGGTGGGCGGGCCACACGAACACACCCTTGCCCAGCAACCCCTTCCCCCTGAACTCAGAGAGCCTCCCAGCTCGGCCCCCGGCCAGGGGCCCATGGTGAGACGGACCAAACGGGAGAAGGCTGAAAGCATGCTGCGCAACGACTCGCTGAGCTCCGACCAATCGGAATCCCTGCGCCCGCCGCCGCCGAGGCCCTACAAGTCGAAGCGGGGGCTGGGGGCCGGAGGGAAGAGGCAGACCAGCGTAAGCAGTTCGGAGGAGGAGGGAGGGACCACGCCCGAGTACAGCAGCTGTGAGGACGCCGAGATCGAAAGTGTCAGCGAGAGAGGTGAGAGACGATACCAATCGTCACCATTTTTTGTTGCCTAAGTAAACAAACTGCCTTTAACTTCCACCAGGGAGGGTGTGGAAAGTATCGACATCTGTCAGTTCATTCATTTGTTTATCCATCCATCACAAGAGATATCTGAGGCAATTTTTATTTTTGAGAAAATTCACCACGGCTTCATGGCAGTTTCTTACACTTTTAGGACCAAGGAGGTACTTTTAACTACAGGTTAAAAAAAATCTAAATCACCACACACGTATCTCTGAGATCACGTGTTAAACTGATGCAACATAATAATAATAATAATCTTTATTTGTATAGGACATTTCATACAGACCATGTAGCTGAATAAAATGAATAAAAACAGAAAATCTTTGGTCGGAAGAAAGCATGTGTTTCACCCTTCCATTTTAAGTGTAATATAAAGAATTTCAACAGATGAAGTGGTTAGACATAAGTGTTTATTTGCAACTTCAAGCAGCGTGCTCATATTCTCTGTGTATTGTGGGACAATAGTTTACACCTACGGCACACTTAAAAATCTGACGTTTCTTTGCCTGTGTACCTTCTTTTTGAGCATACTTTAATTTGATCTCTTTCCGGTGTGAGAATGTAAGTATGGAATTTGCACACAGCTATACGTTTAGAGAAAGGGAATTTCCATTCATAGCGATGTTCTCTTGTCATATGAGACACCGAAGAGGAAGTCAAATGTGGAGGCACACCACGAATGAAGGTACCGTTGGCTAATGCTAAACTACATAACAAGTGTTTTTACTGTAGCTCTGCGTGGATCAATTTCAACACACAGCCAAGCTAGAAAACATCACAACACGGTAGTGACTACAAACTGACACATCAAAAAGGTGTGGAAGAAAGAAGTGAGTGAACTTAAAACCCGGCCGACCAACAAGTAGCTACCAAACAGCTACAGCGCAGTGGCTGTTATTGGAAGTCAAGAAAGATTGCTGGAGATTAATGCAAATTCCTGCGGAATGTCTTGTTAACTTTTTGCCTTGATTGGATTTTGATTTTGTTACATTCCTCAAGGCACCCAGGAGCAGAGTGTCTCCTACAATATTTTTAAAAACAGCATCTCACTAACATAGAATTCACAGTTCTCCAGCCACTTACAGGCATCTTCATCCAGGACTATGTGCAGTAATGGAATTAATTTAAAGAAACAATGATATAATGCAATTTATTTCACACACTTGCACTGTATTCGGGTTTAATTATTGCAATGTATGCGTTATGAGGCAATGCATTTTGTGTGTGTTTGAACACTCCCACTTTACTGCTGCATCATGGGAGGTGAATGTAAGAAGTTTAGAGTGAGCTATTAAGCCTCACTGTGCCATCTTCAGACATATTTGAATCCTCCCTTTACCCCTCTGGGTTTAGTGATCAGAACAGGTAAGTTTCTCAACAGCATTTCTTAAAATCTGCAGTATTCCACACCTCAACTGCTCAAAAACAAAAGCGTCTCACAAGCTTTCTAAATGATATCTGAATGTCAGAGTGAGCAGCTTCACAGAATACCAGCGTGCATGTTAACGAGTGTGTGCGAGCACGTGGGTGTCTGAATGCTTCCCCGTGTGTCAAATTGTATTGTTTTCAGATGAGCCCTGAGGGGCAGGGTATCCCATACTGGGTGTTCATGCGTTAGTGTGTGTGTGTGTGTGTGTGTGTGTGTGTGTGTGATGCGGCAGCTTGACCCCAGTTGATCCCGCATGTGGCATCACATTGCCAACTATGTCTCCAAGCCTCGGAAACAAACTTTAATGTCATGTCCAAGCTGGGTCATGTCACTTCACTAGTAACCACTTCAAGGCACTCTGGCTCACTGCTGCGCATCCAACTAAACTGTGGTGTCTAAGGATGGAGTAGTATTCTACTATTCTTTCAATTCTTTAAAGTGAAGCCAATGCGGAAGTGCCTTTAACTTGCATTCTCTTTAATGTCCATCAGGGGGCGACTCCTCTAGTTGTATAGAAGTCTATGAGAAAACGACTCTACTTCTCAGTTGATTTATTACCTCAGTAAACATTGTAAACATGAGTTTCTCAATCTCTAGTTTCAAGTCTTCTTCAATACAGCATGATGTTTATTTAGTAAATTATGCTCCCATTTATAGTCAAAACAATAAAGCTGTGTATGCTTTAGAGCGTGGCTACCTTGTGATTGAGAGGTCGCTACCACGGCATTGTCCGGTCTGGGAGTTGTTTGTGTTTTCGTCTTAGAACTTTAACCGTTTCACAGTGTGGTTTCAGTTCATGAAACCAAAAAAATTTGTATTCAGTTGTACTTAGCTCCACCCTCTTGTGTCACACCAAGATGGGGACACCCGAAAAACCAAGATGGCGACAGCCAAAACACTAAACTTGAGGATTCAAACCCGTAGTCCACAAACCAATGGGTCATTTTAGACTTCTGTACAATCAGTCTTCTTTTTGCAACTGGAGGATGAGTTTATGGTCTCATTCAGTAGTTTCAATTCTTCATTTAGTAAACGATGGTCCCATTTAGAGTAAAATAGGCCATAAAGCGGGGTATGCTTTAGGGCGGGGCTACCTTGTGATTGACAGGTCGCTATCAGAGCTGTATGCGACATACGTCACTCCACCACAGTCCAAATAAGGTCACTTAGGTTCACTGGCTGCAAAAAAACAAGATGGCGACAGCCAAAATGCCAAATTCAAGGCTTCAAAACCATAGTCCAAAAACCAATGGGTGACATCATGACGACTACATCCACTTCTTATATACAGTCTATATTAGGGGTGTAACAATACACGTATTTATATTGAACCATTCGGTACAAGGCTTCCAGTTCGGTACGCATTACAAACCGAACAATTTGTTTGAATAATACTATTGCATTTGGAAAATGCAGGAGCTTAAATTGCGGGAAATATAATGTTCTCTCGGTGGAGCCACTGCGCTCAACAAGGCAACCCACCCGACGTAACAGACAACGTGCTGTATGCCACTCCCACCACGGAAGAACAACATTCTACTCTGGTGAGGCACGTTTGTTCTGGGAGGCACACTATGCTAAACTAGTTTACAGCAGCACACGTGCTACAAACTCTCCCCTCAGCGTTTAAGCAGCTATTCCCTACCGATTCGAACAGGGCTAAAGCAATCGCCACAGCGATTGTTATATTTATAGCCGTGGATATGAGACCCTACTCTGGAGTGGAACACGCAGGCTGAACGAACATGCTTAATGTTATTGAGCCCCGTGACACTACTCATTCACGAGCCCATTTCGCCAGAACATAATTCCTGCTTTGTAAAAGAAAACAAAAGCCCAAACAGAGAATCAAATGTCCGAAGCACCCGCTGTTCCTCTGACAACAGACAACCGGACGTCACGGACTACACAAAGCTACCTGACTGTAACGACACGTTACCTCACTACTGAATGGGAGATGAACAGCCATGTTCTTCAGACCCCCAGACTCACCAGCGAGGATTTGGCCTGTCTGCTTTTTTGCTGTATTGAAAACCTACGGAACCGTGGCACCACTGTGTCGTATTGAACCGAACCTGAGAATTTTGTGAACCGTTACACCCCTAGTCTATATGGTTCTGACACTTCTACAAAAATAAACCTCTCATGGTTGATAACAATGTCATATGCCCATAAACAAAGTTCATCCCCAGAAATCATGCTACTTCTTTTGAAGTTTTTTTGTATGCCTTTGATTGATGATCCTATGAATGATTGTCGGTAATACACCAACATCAAACTTTATAGGAGAGCTGGCCCTTGATGAGCATATCAATCGAATGAGCATACATCATCTTTCTAACAATAAAAGGGGCCCCTACATCACATATTTACCAAATACACTGTAGCCGCGCTCATGCTACATTAAACCACCCTCTGATCGATAAAGCAGCGCTGTGGACCGAAGAGAAAGAGGGAGCGCCGCACGCAGCACCGGCCGGGCCTGGACCCAGACCAGGTCCCCTTTGACATCGATCAAGAGGACGTTTAGGATGAGAGTGTTCTGTCAGGCCAGGTTTTTTAAACAACACCGGCGTGGCAGCGAGATGCTGCTTCCTTTTTTAGCTCGAGACCGAAGCCAGGTCAGCTCCGAGATGCGCTTACTGGCAGCCGAGAAGCGTCCAGGCATGTAAATCATTGTAAGATCAGCTTAGGGAAACACACGCGCGCACACACATACACACACTCTCAAATATGGAGTCAGTCACAATACTGTAGATCCTATTATGATCTGTTCAAGTATCCTCCTACACGCTACCAACTCATCCTCTCATAGGAAGGAAGGCAGGAAAAAGCACAACCCAAATATGATAATACCTCATAATACAATGCACCTTGATTCACAACTAAATTCCAACGTAGATGATTTTCTATTTTCTTTTTGAAATCAAACGTTAATTATACAATTCAAGGTTCGGAAAGGAGTTATTTTGTTCCAACATAACTCTCTTTGTTGCCTTAGCTGCTTAGCTTACATGCTGTCATACTTCATTCTTACATTGGTTGTAATTTCAAACAGTATGTTTGAAGCCAGTATGTTTGAAATTAGGATGAAGAGGAACTGATGTGTTTTACAAAAGTAATGCTATCAAAGCTATACTGTTGGCTGGCGAATGTAAACGTCTTCTAACCCAATAAAGAGCAGGATAGAGCCACCTACATTAGCCTGATAGCACCCTGAAGGTTTCCATACAGACATACTACACAATAAATGTGCTAATTGTGAACTGAAAAAAAAAATGTAATCAAGGTAACTATAATCACACAAACTGATAATAATTCATTAATAATTTGCTTCTTCACCTTAGAAGCAGTGCAAGCTAACCGCTGTAGGTAGTAAGCTAACAACCTGGACATGCTAACGTTTGCGGCTTTTGTTCGAGCAGAAAAACACAGTTTAATCTGTTCCTTACACTTTTGCCCCTCTGTTCTTTTGGTTTTGGAAAGGCTGGAGAAAAACAAGCTGTCCCGAAGTTATGACTGAGAAATCTCTGTTCGAGGGCGAGGTTTAGCTAACGGTCTATTGGCATTTACCGGTCAAAGTGCATATATTCCATTTTAATAGATTCAATATAGATTGATTGATACTTTAATACTCTACTCTAATGGAATAACGCTTGCTCTAAATGGACTTAAAAAGAGGACATATTTCACATATTAATTATATACATTATTTTAAATAAAACTAACTTTTCTAAGGCAAGATGGAGGTAGACTTTGTGGTGCGCCCTCTAGTATTTTCCCAGTTTTCTGTTCTTAAACCTTTTATTACATAACAGTCCTGTTTATTCTTTACCTTCATTTGTCTAACTTTGTTGTCTTTATTCCTTATGATTTATATTTCTATGTAAGTACATTGATTGATAAAAAACAAAAATGGAAGTTACTTCTTTGTGCTCACATAATTGGCAAATTAAGGTGATACTGATTCTAATCCTTCTGCACAACAAGTGACCCTTCATGGAGTCCTGACCCCATAGTGACTATGTCTTCTTCATTCAGGTCCTCTTAGGTCGAGAAACATAAGAACACACATCCATCCATGTGGCCAACCCACTGCACAAAATCACGTTCACGCTGGAGTCATGAAACTGAGAACTCAGTTGTCTATCGTTGGAGCTTTCGCTTTAAGATTACATAACGTCACTATATGTTGTCACAACCCGTTAACTTCATAGCCTCCTGGCTTCTAGGAACGCTTGGCTCTGTTTTACTGTGTCATAACAGTGTCGTCTCGAATGCCGCCCCTCGGCCCATGTGTACGGAGGAGGCTGCTTTTTGGACTGAAGCAGGAGATACTATGTGTAATTCTCTGAAATATCCCACTGAACTGTCTGTCAACATGGTTGTTACTGAAAGAAAAAACAAATTTTAACTTGTGTTTGCATACATACTGTTTACTCTCGCTGTATAGTAGTATTAATACAAGCACCTATTGAATTGATGTGAAACTGTGCCAATTACCTAATTAAAGGAACCCGGTTTAGCAAAACTATCCCCACTTACCAGCTTTTTCCGAAGCTTTCGGCTGTATTGTTTTTAAAATCAAATGGTAAATGTAATTTAAAAATACAAATTAAAAGCTTCTTTTTTCTTTTTTTTTTTTTTACATATTTTTGATTTATTTCTATATTTACCAAAACTGGTTCAAAATACATTTTCGAATAAAATGAATAAAATTGCGATTTCATTTTAAAATTAATTTATCAATAAATAATTTTAAGACCGAATAAGTAAAATAAATAATTAGATTTATTTAAAATGTAATTACATTTTTATTTTATACATACTGTTTGTGAGTTTTATGATGTATCATTTAACTGAAAATGTAATTACTCAAGTTGAGTAATATCAACTCCAGCGTCTGTGCCACGGCGGAAAGCATCAATAAATAAAAATAATATGACTGATTTTCTGCAAATTTTTGTAGTCACAATCTTGATTTTTTTGTGGTATTACTTTATAATGACCATCAACATTTGGCCACCATTTACCAAAGGATGGAGTTTTTCAACAACATCATGTCTAGGAATGATTTCAAGCATTTTAAACAGTCTTTTGGTATCATCACTACCACTGTAGTGGTTACATTTCTAATTCTAGCTCAGGCCTGACGATTCAATAAACTTAACCCTCTCCACTGTAAACAAATACCTTCCACATTTGGCCTGGCTGTGTATGAGAGGACTCGGGCTGGTATGTGCTGTGTATACAGTTACTCCTGTATCCGTGCGTGTGTGAATGTATGAAGGAGGTCTCAGCTTCATCCACAGTATTCTGAACCAGTCTCTTTTCTCTTATAGGCGACTGGGAGTGCTACCCCCATGACCCCACTGTATGGCATGTAAGTCGTTTTATTCCTTTTTTATTTGGATCATATTCACCATAAAAGTTTTCCGATCAGCCTGAAGCCGAGCCAGTGGAGAACAGAAGTTTTTACTTTGCGTTTCAAAGGAGATGATGAGAGTGTTGGTGTGCACTTCTCTGTACTGTGCTTTTTTTGTTTCCTATTTATCCCAAGGAATCCATTAATGTAGTACACGTGAGTTTTCTCAGGAAATACTTTCCAGATCCGGGTGTTTACACCAGCAAATGTAAAGGCTTTTTACGACCTCAACGTTAAAAGACTGTTGCGTTATATCAGTTGGTGATAGTGGGTAGTAAAACTTGCACTAATGTATTTCTAGGAAACGCTGCAAACTGTTGCAAAATCCATTAAACACTGGCTTTTTAAGAAACCGGACATGCATTCAGCCGCGTTACTAATGAAATGGAAATGCAGTGCACTTTTTACCCATACGCATATCAAACAATTATTTTAAAGGGACACTTTGACATGCTGATCCATGTCACAGTGTCCGTCACACAAAGAAAACACCTTAGACTTCATGAGGCGTTCAGCAGCCAAACCATGACCAGTACATATAGAATATCACAACATTTAAACTTAATATTCCTCCAGCAGTAGCTGATCTTGTAGTTTTGTGTATCTGTATGGGTAAATGTCCCTCTGTGTTGTCTCTGAGCCGTCTCTTGTCGTCTCCCCCATCACAGCATCCTGTCACCTGGCAGCCGTCCAAGGAGGGAGACCATCTAATAGGACGAATCACCCTCAGCAAGAGGAGCGCCACCATGCCAAAAGAAGCCGGAGCTCTGCTGGGGTTAAAGGTCAGAGCGGGTAGCAAACGTATTATTATTTTAAAGTCACGCATGACGGATCTGTGACACAAATCGCTCCTCTCTCTCTCTCTCTCTCTCTCTCTCTCTCTCTCTCTCTCTCTCTCTCTCTAGGTGGTGGGAGGCAGAATAACAGAGTCAGGGAGATTAGGTGCCTTCATCACCAAAGTCAAGAAGGGAAGCCTGGCTGACGTGGTGGGACATCTCAGAGCAGGTAGTCTAAACCGCCACGTGTGTTACACAATCGGCATGCAAAGACAGAAAACAGACCAACACGTGGCCTTTCACAACATCCTAAAATCTGTTTTAGAGGTTTTGTTTAATGCAATGCAATGTCTATTCTATACTTGTAATGCAATGTATGAGATTAAGCAGGGCTGTTTTGCTCAATACATTGTAGCTTTATGGTTTCATATCTTTAATTAGCGTAATTGGTTTTGCATAAAACAAGTATAAGGTGGTCAATATTCGATATGTTTCTAATTGTCAACAAATCTCATAAAAAGGCCAAAATTAGGAATTTATAACAAGTATTGTGTGTATCAAATCCTGATATTAAACTACAAAGCCTTTTTTTTAAAACAAGTTTTACATTTCATACCTGTTTACCTGTCTAATTGGCATGGATGGGCTATTTGGAAATGGAGTAACACGTTGTTGGTTTGGTCTTTTGGGATTTGGTGACAAAAACGAAAAATATACAACAAAGATGAAAAGTCCCTGAATTCGTCCGAATCCCTGACTCACGCCCAGCCCTCATGCCCAACTTTTCACACGCATGTCCAAATTCCAGGGGATGAAGTTCTGCAGTGGAATGGGAAGCTGTTACCGGGGGCAACCATGAAGGAAGTTTACAACATCATTCTGGAATCTCAAGCCGAGCCTCAAGTGGAGCTGGTGGTATCCAGGCCTATTGGGTAAGTCAGGAATAAAAACACACGGTCTGTCATATTTTGATATAAAAAAATAAAAATGCAACCCTTTGGTGATAAGCCAGTCTAAATGTCGCATTGAATTGAACCCCTATCTAACCATGAAGTGTTTACTGAGACTTACTCTGACTGACAGGGACGTTTATTTGTGTTCTGACCGCGACTGTGTGTCTGCCTTCAAAATTAACAAAAAGAAAAGCCTGCCATTACCCTCAGTTTACACTGCCAAGTTTTGTAACAGGAGCGTCTCTGTTTTTGTGAATTACCGCTGAGTGGGTGTATGACTCCATAAACAACAAGAAGTGGGCTGCATCACATATTTTTTTGTTGGTTGACGCCTTGTAAAAACTCAACCAAGCCAGGCGTGATTATATTTGTGAGTGCAATAGTTTTCCTGCAGTTCGAAAGTGACTGATTTAAAAGAATGCATCATTTCTAGCCAGGCGCGTCGTATAATGCATATATCTAAGACACATAATGGTTTATATGTTCTCTCTAAAATGACTAGTCCACAAAGGAAAGCTCAGCATCCTAATTTAGGTTCTTTTGCTCAATACTTTTGAAAAATGTTGAGGATGTTGTCTTTAGGGCTTATTAAAATATAATTGTATTTCATTGAATGTCTAAGTATAAGGTGGAGTATGCTGAATTAGGGACGAATTTCATTATTCCATGCAGACAGGAAATATCCAATAATTGCACATCAACAGCAGCTCATAACTGAACTGATGAATGTGTCTTGAGCTAATGCTAACTTAGTGATTTATCTCTGGATGTCAAATGTCTTGAAGTGACAGATACTGTGATATATGTATTGATATTAAAGATAATTTGTTGAAAATGCATTTAGTTTTTTTCAAGTAAACTATTGTAGGGTTAGTTAAGTTTATGTAAAGCTGAGAAAATTAACGTGCTTGGATAAATAATGCATTCAGTGTGTTGTGATGCTAGAGACATTTTTGGAAAGTTTATTTAAATTGAACCATTGGCACAGATTTATCGATAAGTTCTTGTTTTTACACTACAATAGTAAGACACATTCACCTCTGGAGCAGATATTATGTATAGAAAATAGTTAGTGCTTTATTTTACAGGTCTAATTTCCAAATAATATCCTTATGCTATTCTTTGGAAGTTTCCCTGAAAGAACTAAGTAATTTGGTACTAATTATTTGGAAAAAAAACACATTTCCTACAATTAGTAACAAATTACATACAGTAGTCCAGAAGTCTACCAATAAAATCTTATAAATTTATGAAAATATTATAGACCCGTAAAATAAAGCGCTTATCATAATATCTCAATACACATATCTGAAAAAAAGAATGTCACATAGGACATGGCAGACATCACAGAAGTCTAAATTCTAATATGGACATTTACATACAGCACTCTGAATAATCTATAATTGTTTGATTACGTACATGATCCTACACAGAATCTCTATGAATTTTTGGTTTGCTGGAAAACTTTCCTGGATAATCTTCTCCAATGAATGGTGTTATTACTCATACTCATACTTCAGTTACCTCACATAGAACAATGAGTAACAAATGTGCAGTGCAAGTTGAGTTTCAGTATTTTTGATTAGCTAGTTGTGAGTAAAGCCGTGTTCACACCAAACGCGGCGCAAATTATTCGCATGAGTAGATTACATACAAAGTCTATGCACAGACGCGATGAGATTGGAGTGACGCGTATTTGTGATGGCGCTGCGCGATTGGCGCAAATGACGCAAGTTGAAATTTTTCAACTCGGGCGAAAAAATCACGTGACGCTGCGGCACTATAGCCTATCAGCGTTGAGATGCTCCTCCTGTCATCACTGACGTTGTTGAATCATGAAAAGAAAAATCTCTATGATACCTCATATTAGTAGAGACCAGACGAAACTATGTGTATTAATGTATGTGTGTGTATAACTCATATGGTACAAACAATGTAAAAGACGCTGCCGTATTTACGTCTAGATGACGTTATTTTGTTGATGGAGCTGCTACAATGTTAGCATAGAATAGCACTGATCGATCCAAGCTCCATTGAGAAAACAAGTATTTTAAAAGTTATTTGCTTGTCGTCTTGCAGAGAGAACTAACAAAACATGAACTTTTAAAAAATCGGCATCATTACGTAGTTATTTCTGCATCACTTTTTGTACGTTTAATGCAGTTAAATCACAGCAAAATCTGTTTATTTTGTGTTCATACAACTGTAGTAAACAGCCGACGTGTGGCTGGCTAGACACAGTGAATACACCTCAATGAAATCTACGGAGCGCCTCCAGATGATGTTATGAACCCAGACAAGACGGCGTTTAGCTTCCCGTGATATCTGGGACTTCCACAACAAATACTAAGCAGAAATAGAGGTTATTTCTTCCATGGTTGATGGCGAAAATAAATGGCTTAAGTTAATAACGGCTTCCAGGGCGATAAGCCACGCCCCCTCTCCGGCGCGTCTCTCGCAAATGGCGCGATTCACGGAAATGACCACAAATGGTCCCCAACTAGTAACGTGGCGCAAATGACGCGATTTGTTGTGAACGCACCTTTAGATTATTGTAACGGGTTTATATTTCACAGTAAAAATACTCACTGTTTCTTAAAGCTCTAGCAGCCTCTCTAAACGTTTAACCCAATGTACTCTTTGATGGGGAAAATAGTTGAATGTATTAATTTCTCTCCAAACACTCACGAAGGGTGTATAGAAAATATCAGTAAGTAATCTGCCCATTTTATTAGGACCCCTTAATCCTCTCACGCTTATGGAAATAGTTTTTGTTTTGCTGGTGCCATTTTGCATCCCTAAATGAACTGAACTGAATCCTGCTTGGTAAGGAGGCTAAGTTATGTAAATATTGGCTTTTGTGAAATCTGCTGCAGTTTGTCTTCTCCAATTGAATTGAACCAAAAGTTTATTTGAAGGGTTGCAAAATGGCCAATGGGAAATGTCCATCAATGTAGCATTGCTTTTGCAAGCTTTTTAAACTCTTTGTGCAGCGTCTGGAATTCCTCTTTTTGCATTCCTGGTAAAGTCTTAGGATCCCAAAGTGAAATCCAGCACTTACAGTTTCAAATAAGAAATGCTTATTTCTTTTTTACTCTTAATGCCCTGGTTTGAAAGTTGAGACGTTGGGATTCATAAAGCAAGGAATATTTTCATTTTATTTCATTTACATGTTTTAAATTTTTGATTTTGGAATGGGCCCCAAGGCAACCTAGGGTCCATGAAACACATATCAGTGTAATATTTGTATTTTAAATCAAAAGTTGAAATTGAAAGACTTTTTTGGGGAAATATACTTATTTGCTTTCTTTCCCAGGGTGAAATGAGAAGATGGATATCTTATGTTTGCATGTTAAATGAAGTTCTGAAGCTAGGAGGCCGTTCACCTTCCGGTCTTTATGCTAAGCTAGGCTAACCACATCCCAATTCCAGCTCTGTACATAATGCACAGACATGAGAGTGGTATCCATCTTCTCATCTATATCTCAGAAAGATAGTGATTACATGTAAATTACCAATTGTTTTAACTATTAATTTAAAGAAAATTCATGTTTAACAGTTTAACAGTTATTATTAAAGTTTGTCGCCCCATGGTTGAATAAGGAATCTAATATACTGCCTTATTATGTGCTACAAACAAACACGAAAAAACCTCCGGCAAATTTTCTGGGGCAGAACACTTTTAATAATAAACATGAATTAAAAAATAAATAATTGCACTGATAAGTGTTGCACAAAATACCATGCTTTCTTTATATTACATGGAGCTGGTGCAATGGATTCTATTGTTTAATTGTGGTGGTGGTGGATAAGAAAAGATAGTGGTGTGGATAGAATTGAGCAACTGGTTCCCATCCATTATTATTTCAGATCATCATTGGCCAGCCAGAATATCTGAATGAGTCTGGGAAACACTGCAGTCATAAAAAAAAACGTGGCTCTACTCACATCTTCCCTCTGCTTCTCCATATTTTCTTTAACCATACAACATTTGAATCTCCAAATAACTTTGAATCGCAGTGCTACTTTCTTCCACTTAACTACTACTACATTTTTATGCATGTATGCCTGTGCATCGAGAACACTACTAACTTTGTTTAATCCAGCTAGATGCCAATATGAGAGTGGCTGATGCGCCCTTTTCTGCTTCTTTTCCAGTGATATCCCAAGAATCCCAGACACGTCCCACCCTCCATTAGAATCTAGTAGGTATTGCCTGTGGGATGTTGGAACATCTATGTATTTGTAGGTCTGTCTGTATCTCTGTCTGGCTTATTTTCTGTCTGTCTGTTGTTGTTTTTTGAATAATTGACATGTTTGAAGCATAAAAATACTTTGAAATTAAATAGAGAGGGTTAGTAAGAGATAATTAATTAATTTAAAATGTACTTAATTTGAACAACATTTGCTTTCTTATCGAGAGACAAAATATGTCTGTGTGTTAACCAGGGTGCGGGAGGTGATTAGCCTAGCTTAGCATCAAGACTGGAAACGGGGGGTAACAGCTAGCCTGGCTCTGTGCAGTTCATACTGTATGTCAATTAACACCTTTGAAGCACTGATGAGCACGTACCTCATTTGTTCAATCTGCATATAAACTTTATGAAACCCCAAATTGTCACTTTTACATTTTTTGTTTATAATTCAATATTTGAGATATAACAAATAATTAATTAGTGAACTTAAGAGGTGCTGGTAGGTGTAGTTTTTTTAACTTTGGATTCAGTCTAGCTGCAGTATTTATACCAAGCTCGGCTAATCACCTCCCGGTAATAAGTCATTCATATATATAAGAGTGGTATTAATCTTCTCCTCTCACTCTCAGAATAAAAGCAAATTGATTTACAACATATCCCAAAAGTTTGAACCTTTTTCTTTGAATTCGACCACACGGGGTCAATTAGGAGTACTTTGCCAATACTGCAGTTTACAACAGGGTTCCAGTGCATCCACTTCTTAAAATCATGGACCCATTTGTTTCTCCTTTTGTAGCTCGTCATCACAAGGACAAAAGCTGCTGTGTTCATCCCCTCTAAACTAGCAGTTGAAAATGTAAATTCTTCGTGACTTTAACCAGTAACTGTGAACATTGCAGGAAATTAATTATGTCATATGTCAATGGTGTAAGTCAAGAGCAGGATTTCTAGGCAGTATGAAGACGTATGGAATTGTATATTTCAGTAATTTCCAGGTCTGGATAAGTATGGAAAAAAAAAAGAGACTATTGCCCCTATTCTGTTTTCTAAAATATAAGATTCAAAATTTCTGCGTAGGACTGTGGATACAACAGCCACAATCAGTAAATGCAGGCGGCATCCTCCAGTTCTGCCGACTAATGTGGAAGTGTCCTAAAACTTGCATTCTCTCTCCTCCGATTGCAAAAAGAAGACAGATTGTATGGAAGTCTATGAGAAAATTACGCTACTTCTCACTTGATTTATTCCCTCATGGTCTCAATCTCTAGTTTCAAGTCTTCTTCAATACGGCATGATGTTCATTTAGTAAATTATGTTCCATTTAGAGTCAAATAGGGCTTACTGTGACAGGTCGCTGTTGCTACCAGAGCCATACACGGAGTCCCTACGTCACTCCTCCGCTTTTCAAATATGCTAACTTCCGTTCATTGGTTGCGAAAAAAACAACATGGCAACGGTGAAATTGCCAAACTAGAGTCTTTAAAACGTCAGTCCATAAAGCAATGGGTGATGTCCCGATGACTACGTCTTATATACAGTCTATGGGTAAATGCAAGTTTTCCGAGGGCTGGCCTGACACTCCCAGATATAAAGCCTGGTTGGTTTAGGATTCTAAATGGGGAAAAGAAAGCTAGATGCAAACCTTGTCTGATGTCTCTAACATGGGACAGACAGCAATTGTTAGCCATATGAAAGGGCAAAAACACTGTCAGTGGTCGGAAAAATCTACCGGGAAGTAGGGAATATATGAAATGGAAAATGTGTAGGAACCCTGCAAAAGTTAGGAGATGGATCTTTGCATTAGTCAGTAGATAGTAGATGATAAGACCACACATAAGGCATATGAGTCCTCGATACTTCTAAACAGAAGACTCAAAGTAGGACAGAAGCTTGGTAATTTGTCATCCGGACAGATTAGCTGTGGAATAGTCTGGGCTCCTTTTAAGTTTTCCAAAGAAAAGAATGGATGCTAGATATTTGGTAGATATGAACACATGGACCAGATTATGTTTTCCCTCTTTATTAACTTATTTTTTGACATTTCTTTCCTCTTGTCTAGACTTGACTTTTTTTGGTCAGAAAAAGAGATGACTCCCCCCCCCCCTTATGTATTTGTAGCAGGTTCCAGTTCTTTTGAGTCCCAGAAGATGGAGAGACCATCCTTAAATGTCCTGTCTCCCTCCAGTCCCGGGATGCTCCAAGATGCACCACAGTTAATGCCAGGGCAACTCTCAGTGAGTGTGTACATTATGAGTGTGTTGGCGCCGTTGATGTGTTCAAACAAAGTCCAAGCATCAGAATTATTTCTTTGTGTTTCCCAACTCCAGGTGAAGCTGTGGTATGACAAAGTGGGTCACCAGCTAATAGTCAACGTGCTGCAGGCCGCAGAACTTCCTCTTCGGCCTGACGGGCGTCCCAGGAGCCCCTATGTCAAAATGTACTTCCTACCTGACCGCAGGTATGCCGCGCCTTTTAAAGGGAGTCTTACTGATCAAATGCAGTCTAGGTGGTGAGTTCCGATGGACCAGAACAACACAAGAATCACTAACACGACTCTAAATACATTACATCTCCAGTCCACATAGTGTAGAAACTACACAAACACACAATCTAAAACACACAATAAACCCGCCGACGGGATGGAAAAGCATGTTTTCTTCAAACAATCACCAAAACTACAATATTATATAGCCAGAAGCTGTAAAAACATCTTCTTTTTCAACGGTCCTTGACACATCATGTATGATGAACGCTTTCGTCAGAAAAAAGTAACCAATACAAAGCCGAATATTGTGATATTTCTTCAAAAACATTTGATTCTATACGTCGCATTTAAAATTTTGCCCCAAATAAACCATTTGCTTTAACCAGATTCTGTAAAAAACAGTCAATTCTGAGCTCTTCAGCGCAACTAGGAAGCCATGATTGATTTGCCTCAGACCAACAGTCACATCACAAAAATTCAGTAAAACTTCAACTGACGTTTTATAATTTATGACATATCTGTTATACTGCAGTAAAGAGTTCTCTCTAATTCTAGCCATAATTGTTCTGTTTCCATAGAGGTGAAGGACTCTTATATTGCAGGGGAAATCAAGGCCACAGAGAGTAAAATGTGACAGAAAATGCCCCGAAACTGCTTGGGGTTCAGAGGGTTAAAGCCTGGATTTAAAGCTTGCTTCCATATTTTTTGGTTCATTAGAGTCCTAAAATTCAAATGTGTACAAACGAGAAGAAGCCAAGTTGGGACAAGCAATCAGCAACCACGGTTGACTGTGATAGATTGAGAGTCCTCCAAAGCAGAGGTCCCCAACCTTTTTTTGCTCCACGGACCGGTTTGAAGAAAGACAATATTTTCACAGACCGGCCTTCAAGGTGTGGCGGATAAACACGATGAAATAAAATGATACGACCGGCATGAAAACAAAGTAATCTTGTTTTGATTGCTGTCACTGCAGAAAATCCCGCTTCACAAAGATAGGATGTTGGAAATTGAAGCAGGGTTTTCAGTGCTTTTGTGGCAAACTCAGGATATTCAGCCTTGATTTTAATCCAAAACACCAGCAGAGTTGTTGTCTCAAACAGAGACACTTTTAAGTCCACCGTCATTTGCAATCTCCAGCAGCTGTCGCCGCAAATCTGTGGCCACATATTCTGCAGAGCGGGTTTGGCGCGTCAGAATTACTCCTGTTATTTAATTAGACTCCTGATATTGTCTGTTAAATGAAGATTTCTTTTTCTTGGAAGTTGTCGGCTCTTCTTCTGTCTCCTTAGTGGCCTTTCCTCCTTTGCAAAGAAGCTCTCCAAAAGTGTTTTACTCATTTTCGCTAGTTTGCGGGCTTCATTTTTAAGGTAACATATCACGTGACCGAGATAAGCGTCTTGACATGTGTCAAGAGGCACAGGCGGATGAAATTGCGAGAGAATCCGGTCATTTTTCAAAATAAAACTTCTTTCAGACTCTGATAATCAATAAAACGGAAATAATATAATATTTATTCTTTCTGTGCGGCCCGGTACCGGTCCACGGCCCGGTGGTTGGGGACCACTGCTCCAAAGGAATAGGTCAAACGGTTTGAAGTTTGGGTTGTATGAGATACTTAGTCGGTGTATCACCTAGAGTAGAGGGAGTTTGGAGAAACAGACAGGAACACTAGTACGGGAGCAAAGCAATGTACAGCTGTGGACGTGTTGTAGACACCTGAAAACGATCAGTATCAGTTTAAGTGTACGTTATATCTAGAACATTTTCACCACTATACCTTGCCGTCAGTCAACCCATTCCGACAGAAAAGCCGCCATTTACGCTCTCTTCGAAGACACCAGACTCCTTTGTAAAATGTTCACCTCGCAGGACTTGCTGTTCTACCTCTGCCTTGGTTGTTTGTGTTTTTGTGCGATTTTGATGAATCCGAACTAACACTTTAAAACCCCAAAGTGTCACATAAACACAATTCTAAGGAGTAAAACCAACAACTCCACAGTGTTCTGCAAGGGGATGTATCTGTTTTTGTCAAAGGAGTCTAGTGACTTTGAAGAGAGCATACATAGGTGGATATAACGGCTTCAGTTCCAAATATAGCATACACTTAAACTGATGATTTTCTTTGCTGCCCCTTGTCCACAGCAGTACATTACTTTGCTCAAGTCCTCCTGTCTGTTTCTCCAAACTGGGGGCGTGTTGACCACCATCTACTAATGTACCCCATACAACCCCACTTTAAAAAATCGGAACTATCCCTTTAAGCCGTATTATCTACTGTTACTTTGCAAACTTGCCAATAAAATAAACTTTAAATTGACTTAAAAAGGGAGTCCCATGTTGTGTAAAACTTTGATTGACAGTTTAAAAAGGATAATTTACCTTCTGACTTTAGTTTAAACCAGCATCTAGTGTCCATTAGAGGAACTGCAAGTAAAAGCACCTCGCTTGGGTTTAAATATGTAAACTGTATCCTCAACTAAATGCCACTTGTAAATGCATTCCAGTCGATAAGAGTGGAGTAAATATAGCTGAATGAGGCGTAAGCAGGCATGTGATTTGTGTCTAGGAAGTTTGGACAAACAGTGGATGTGAGTCCGCTGAAAATGGAACTTGGTTGGCTTGAGTTGTCTGTATTGCTTCACACAGTGACAAGAGCAAACGAAGGACGAAAACAATGAAGAAGACCTGTGAGCCCAAGTGGAACCAGACGTTCGTTTACCCTCACGTCCATCGCAGGGACTTCCGCAACCACATGCTGGAGCTGACTATCTGGGATCAACCCAGGTCACCGGACAAGGACAGCACCTTCATGGGAGAGGTACCACACACACACAGACACACACACACACACACACACACACACACACACACACACACACACACACACACACACACAATTAAGGCTCCTCTCCTTATCAGTTTCTACCACTGAGAGAGAACTTTAAAAAATGCAAGACAACAAAGTCCTGTAAGTAGACCTACATCTTATGTTTTACCTGTTAGACGCACGTAAAAATACCCAATGTAAGAAAAATACCATTAACCTGGATTTTTCTGTGTATTTGTACCAAATAGTTTGAAGATTCGTTCCTGAAGTTGACAGTCAAATTCTAAATCAACATTCGAATGTAGCGCAACACTTTTTTTTAAATGTTCTTTTTGTTCAGTTTTAACCCAGTGTTTCTGCACAGTTGCAGATAAAGATCAGGCTACTCTAGTATTATATTATTTGAAGAACAAGTTCCAGTGATCCAAACATTTCCAATAACTCCAGAGCATTGTAGTCAAAGTCCAAAAGTCAAAAGTTATTAAAAAAAAAGATAGATGAAATAATTTGCAAAATTCACAAAACGTTTTTATCTAAAAAAATATTCTGCTTCAATCCGTATTTGTTGGCGTTCCTGAAAACAGAAACTTCACTGCGGTCCAAAATCAGTTTGCTTTCCAGCTGGAGAGTGATTGGAAGTCATTCGAAGTTTCATTTGAAAACATCAATAGAAGCTTAAAAAATGTGATCACAGTGATGCAACTAAAGAGAAAAAGTGCAGGGATTTAACAAAATGAGTTTTGACTCTTGGGGTTCTCCACTGATGATTTAAATCTTTTACGCTCGCGGTGGCCCTAATTCCAGTCATAGCAGGGAGTTGTTTTTCATCCAATAAGCTGACGTAAACCCACCGTACCTGCTCTCAGTACCTAATGGCCGACAAAGAGCCAGATACTGTATCTCCCTCAGGAGGTGATGGAGCCCAAACCAAATATTAGACTTAGATTTGTCACCTGGAAAATGAAAATGACCAGGTTGCTCGATGTCTGTTGAATGTGTAAATAGTTTGCTGACATCTTTGCCACACTGACTTTATAAGGCGATAAATGTCAATATGCCAGCTTGTTCAAAACTTGAAATGCATCACTTGCACTAAATTCCAGACAGCAGATATTTCGAGCAGCACGTGTAAAAGCTTCCCCGATATAAACTCACCAGACACTTTATTAGATACACCTTGCTAGTAGTTCGCCTTCATTCTTCATAGATTCAACAAGGTGTTTGAAACATTCCTCAGACATTTTGGTCCATATTGACACGATAGCATCACTCAGATTTGTCGGCTGCACATCCATGATGCAAATCTCCCGTTCCACCACATCCCAAAGGTGCTCTGTTGGATTAAGATCTGGTGACTGTGGAGGCCATTGTAGTACAGTGAACTCATCGTCATGTTCAAGAAAGCAGTTTGAGATGATTTGAGCTTTGTGACATGCTGCATTATCCTGCTGGAAGTAGCCATCAGAAGATGGGTCCACTGTGGTCATAAAGGGATGGACATGGTCAGCGACAATACTCAGGTAGGCCGTGGCGTTTAAACGATGCTCAATTGGTACTAAGGGGCCCAAAGTGTCCCAAGAAAATATCCCCCACACCATTACACCACCACCACCAGCCTGAACTGTTGATACAAGGCAGGATGGAGCCATGCTTTCATGTTGTTTACGCCAAATTCTGACCCGACCATCTGAATGTCGCAGCTGAAATCCAGACTCATCAGATCAACGTTTTTCCAATCTTCTATTGTCCAATTATGGTGAGCCTGTGCGAATTGTAGCCTCAGTTTCCTGTTTTTAGCTGACAGGAGTGGCACCCGGTGTGGTCTTCTGCTGCTGTAGCCCGTCTGCTTCAAGGTTCCACGTGTTGTGCGTATGCAGAATACCATCTGATAGTGTTTATTTTAGTTACTGTTGCCTTTCTATCATCTCCATCCACTCCATCTCCTATTCTCCTCTGACATCAACAAGGCATTTTCGTCCACACAACTGCCGCTCACTGGATATTTACTCTTTTTCGGACCGTTCTCTGTAAACCCTAGAGATGGTTGTGCGTGAAAATCCCAGTAGATCAGCAGTTTTTGAAATACTCAGACCAGCCCGTCTGGCACCAACAACCATGCCACGTTCAAAGTCACTTAAATCCCCTTTCTGATGCTCGGTTTGAACTTCAGCAAGTCGTCTTCACCACGTCTAGATGCCTAAATGCATTGAGTTGCTGCCATGTGATTGGCCGATTAGCTATTTGTGTTAACAAGCAATTGAGCAGGTGTGCCTAATAAAGTGGCCGGTAAGTGTATATTTTCATAAACGGCTTCTACTGTCCGTGTCGCTCTCAATTGACGGCCACGACGCGGCAGCAAAAACTTTTTATCACTATGTGGATTATGACTTGAGCAGATCCTGATAGAGCTGGAGACGGCCTTGCTGGACGACAAGCCCCACTGGTACCCACTCCAAACCCACGACGTCTCATCCATACCGCTGCCCCGACCCTCTCCATACCTGCCCCGACGACACACAGACGCCCCCGGCAAGAAGCTGCAGCGTAAGTCTGAGTCTGCAAATGCCTTTAATTGTATATATGTATGCATTACCCCTGTGTGTGTGTGTGTGTGTGTGTGTGTGTGTGTGTGTGTGTGTGTGTGTGTGTGTGTGTGTGTGTGTGTGTGTGTGTGTGCATGTGCGCTTCACTGTTTAAGAGAGAAAGGATTGTGTATGGTTTACTATCAGTGAGCAAAGTATTCCAATGTACATGTTTGTATTTCCCCACCCTTCCCTTTAATTAACACTGCATTCGTGTCTGGATACGTGCATGTGTATATGTGTGTGTGTGGCGTATATACATATCTGTGTGTGTGTATCTGTGTGTGTGTGTGTGTGTGTGTGTGTGTGTGTGTGTGTGTGTGTGTGTGTGTGTGTGTGTGTGTGTGTGTGTGTGTGTGTGTGTGTGCGTCTATGACGTTTAGGTTCTCAGCGTGTAACAGAGCCTGAATTTGATGAAGGTACAGCAGTAGTGTTTAAAGGTGGGTGGGGATTGTTTCCTAGTATTACTGTCAGTGTTTCCCGCAAACTGTACTTTATTTGTGGTGTTTGTTTATGAGCCATTGCTTGGCTGGATACAGGCGTTGGCATTATTTTTTCATTTTTGAATGGAATACGTTTTGAGTCCAAAATGAGTCCCGTAATTTGTTCACAAAATGCAGCAGAAACTAAAGAAAAGCTCAAGTTAAAATGTGTTTTATTGCATTGAAATTAATGAAAAAAACTGTAATGACACTCAAGTCTTCATCGTCATTTTTGAAACATTCTCAGCAAATGACTCGAAATAGAAAATCTAAATAGATATAACAATGTGACAGGCCACCACAAATAAATCATGTGTATGGGAAACACTATCATGTCATAGACTACATGTTGCCCTCCAGGCTTCATGCACCTCTCAGGCATGCTGCTGCCTCAGAAATGGAACGAGTCTCCATCTGAAATATAAAATGTAATTTATGACTGTGTATGTTGAAACACTCTGCCTCTTGTTTGCGTGTGTTTAAGTCAAAAACATACACAGCAGCAAAACATATTTTCGACACTTACAAAAAAATGAATATCAGTTTTAGCGGATGCTATATTTAGAATATTGTTGCCGCTTCACCTTGCCGTCAGACGGCCAGTTCTGACGGAGAACGGTTGCCGTTATATCCAAAATCAGAAGACTCCTTTGACAAAAACAGTCATTTTACCTCACACAGGTTTGGGAGTTGCTGGTCCACAGCTGCCTTGATCGGTTAGATTATTTTGTGTTATTGTATAACTTTGGTGAAACAGAATTAATCTTTTATAACACAAAATCACACAAATAAACTGCTCTATCGAGGCAGCGTTGTAGCCATAAAATTAT
Organism: Pholis gunnellus; assembly: GCF_910591455.1. Classification (NCBI taxonomy): domain Eukaryota; kingdom Metazoa; phylum Chordata; class Actinopteri; order Perciformes; family Pholidae; genus Pholis; species Pholis gunnellus. Next base: position 4,309,794 of record NC_136538.1, on the reverse strand, counting down.
CTAATAAATCTGGTGATATAACAGCTTCGATCCCCCGTCAGAAAGGGCTGTCTGACGGAAAGATAAAGTGGTGAAAATATTGTAAACATAGCTTTAACTTAAACTGATATTCATTTTTTGAGATGGGCTAGATCACTTATCAGGGTTGAGGTAATGCGCTTGTGCACACATGCCAGTGACTGGATCAGTCAGTGTCCTGTGAGGAGCTACCGGCAGCTAGGGCAACTGTACGCTAAATGCTACAATGGTTAGCGTAGATGCTGCAATAGCATTAGTTATGTCAGTACTGGAGAGTATTCCTTCATCGAAAGAAGAACAAAGAACGGCCCTGAAGGCTTTTTTTTTATGGAAACATGTTGTCGCTCCTCCCTGACTCGATTCAGTAAGAGTTTGATTGACAGACAGTTCATCCAATCACCTGCCAAGTATTTTTTGAAAGTGCAGTTTCCAATGACGGCTTCTCAGATGGTTCTGTGCGAAACAAACCATCTGGCGGGTCAGGTTATGTTTTTTTTTTTTAGATGTCTTAAATACATTTTGCTGCTGCTCTGTTTCAACTGCCGTGCTTGGTACTCTCTGTTTCTCCAAAATAAAGGCGAAGAAAACAGAAACTATCCCTTAAAACTGGTCAAATTCTATGAAAAATTCAAATTCTATATTCTATCTATCGGTCCAAGCCTACTATGGATCTGTGTTTCTTGTTAATGAGCACCCTAGTTAAAAAAAGAGAGACAGAAGGGATGGAAAAAATACACCGCTTGGACCAACTTTTTCCTTTTAATTCCCATGCATGGCAGGAATAAATGAAAAACCTTGGTAGCACTTGAAGCAAAGCGAACGGCCCCGCTGTGAGCTGTGAAGTGCTGTTCTGTTGGAAACAAAACCAGTGGCCATGGCACCACGAACAAAGCCTGACACAGTCCCACAGATCCCTGATCAGCCTTTGTTTATATTTTTATCTTCAGATATAGTTCCGCTACGCCACCAAAGAAAGAGAACGTTTTTTTATTTTGTTATTTCACTACATTTAAAAAAATACAGGACACAGTAATGAAAAAAAGCGAGCTGCAGTTCTATTATTAAGCTCGTCTTTAAATAGTCTGTATCCTTGAGACAGACTTTCCTGCTGTAGCTGCCAAACATGAACATATTCATGTTAGCATGTGACCATAAATAGATCGAAAAATTGGGTTTGATTTCTTGCAAGCGTTCGGGATAAAATATAGAGTTTATAATGTCTACTTTGTGATGTTTTTGGGTGCCTGGATAATTATAATTCATTTCCTGCAGTTTTGCTAAAGCTAATGTGTAGCTGCAGAGGTGGCTGTAGATTTCACTTAACTGTAAATCCACTGTGGATCTGGGCTGTGCATTTCCACTGGTACATTACCATATGTGTGTGTGTTTCCCATCCAGCAGCGGACGGGCGTGGCAGGGAGAGGCAGCGAGAGTCCACGTCCACCCTGGAGGTGCCAGACCAGCAGAGGACGCCCGCCCATCACATACGCTCCCGCTCGGTCTCGCCGCACCGCGAGGAGCAGGGGCGGACGCGTTCCCGGCCGCTCAACGTTCCCACCCAGAGGTGAGAAAACTTTATTTTGAAGAAGCAACATACCGAATTTGACCATTGGTTCTCTTATAGAAACATTATGATACATGAATCAGTTTGACGAAAAACAGAGCTGGGGATATTTTTGTGTTTGTACATTTACCCTTCATGGTCACAATGATTGCAATTAGTTCCAACAGTGACAAGTTAATGCTAGCATAATCCACTTCTTTAGCTCCAAATGGGCATTTTTTTTGCCAAATATACAGTACATATTTTGCTGGAATTAGGCGGTTGATATGGCCTGACGTCTAACAATGGATGATGAAGGACCGATATCAGCCTTGTGGGAAGATATTGAGACACTTGTAAGAGGTAAAAGCCATATGGTGGAGGGAGAGAGGACGAGTGAGAGAGTTTGTTGGAAGCCAGCAAACAGAGTCCATCTACTAATGAAATGTCTGTCTGATGCAGAACACACAGTGCTGCCAGCTCTGCTTTTACTGGCCCGAGCCAAACGAGGCCCGCCAAGCGTCTCCTGCAATACCGCCTGACCGCTAACCTGACATAAGCCTTCCTTCCTTCCTTCCTTCCTTCCTTCCTTTCTGTCTTTCAGAAGTCTGGATGACGAGCTTCCTCACGTACGCCGCTCACGCTCTCCGACCCGGCACTACGATGCCGCCAGGGGCCGCCACCAGGAGGAGGAGTACCTGGATGACAGGTGAGAGCACCTGCTTGTATCTAATTAGACTATAAATGTCATCAGAGTTGCTTGGTTGGCAAGAAAAATAAAACAATTCTTTTTTTTTGTTCGTATGACATTGACTGCTTATTTGAGTGCGCAGCTGGAATGAGATAGCAGAGTTTTATGCAAAAACGATGTGTTATTTGTTTATCATTATCATTAAGAAAAGAAGTTTCCTGATTTAGTTTTTCTGCCCTTTTTCTCGCCGAATTGATCTTTTTCGTGCCTGTTGTCTTTGGGCCTGGACCCACGTTAGGTTCTCTGTGTTGATTTTCATATTGTGTAAAGTGACTAAAGGGGAGTGTTTCAACGAAATGGCTTTGGTCATTTGAGTGTCGTGTGTATGCCACAGCTCCTCTTTCCTATTCACCCTCTTCTCCTTCTGCTCTTCTGGTTTTTTTTCTGTTTTTTTTATTTTTGGACTGTTGTTAATTTCCTAATGTGTCATCCATACCCATGGTAACCACAGTGAGGTCATCATGATCCACCAGTCAATGCGAGGCAAAAGTGCCGATTGCCTCCACACCAGGTAATCCCAGCCAATCACGACACGTTTACATTTTGGGTTTCGGGATATGTGCTGAGTGTTTTTTGTCAGATTTCCATGCATAGTGAGAAATGATCCGGCTGAAATCAAGGCTCTTTTTTTTTGCCGTAAAAGTAACACAAGTGTGTCTAAACAGCTACATAATGTTACACAATGTAATGCAAAAAACACACACACACAAGTAAAAGTTCAATTGTTAACTGGACTTAAAAGATAAGGCCGCCGATAGTCTATAGTTTTGTTATAGTCAACAATTCCCATAAAAACAAATGACCAATAATTCATTTTCTGTCTCTCAATACTCTTCCACTTCTCTACTCTGTCTGCTGCAAATATCAAAAAAACTGGTCAGGAAATGTAGCTTTTATGAAAAAAAGAAAGCCAAACAACTTACAGCTGGGCATTGGAGTTTTTGGCAAACATTGTTCAAAACAGGAGGAAAATCTGTCGGGGGACTATTTTTAGCTGCGGATTAATACACATTGGGTGCTGTAGTGAGCATGTGTTGCACCAGGACGGTGATCGTGGGATCCAGGCACACAAGGATGCATTCAATGTCGGTTTTGGTCTTTTCATGCGTTCTGTTGACAGTAAGCAAAGACATAGACTATGATCACTGACAGGACGTGGCGGTGACTTCCCTCCATCATTTCTGGTAATGTGGTAATGTGGACAGCCAGGAAAGTAGCATGTGTTGGAAGCATTATTTTTTTTTTAAATAATGTAATGGGAGGAAAAATGAAACAGCAGGTAGATCAGATTGAGGAAAGGGAGCCAAAGAGCTGGTTATTTAGTTGCACTGCTGACTCAGATCCACAAGAGGACACTACAGGACCGTGCTGGTATTATTCCATTATTCCTACAAGCTTGTCTCTCTGCAGGTATTGTCTCTGCACTACCATACAATACAGTTTGACATGTCAAGACTTTTACCGTCATTTAACATGTGCTCATCACACGTACTTGGAGTTACCCTCCACGTGGGTCTTAGATTGCTATTTGAGCACACGGTCATCGAGGTAAGTGACACACTTACAAGTCTCCTCATACAACCGGGACCGCTCAGATAGAAGCACGATGGAGCTGGTAACATTGCGCTGTTCTGTTACACGCGGATGTGTTTGAGGGAGGAGGGTGTTGTGAAGCGTGTCAGTAGAGATGAGAGCCGGCTTTTGACGCTTGTATGCCTGCTGTGCAGTGTTGTAGTTCTACTCGCTTACGCTGCAAAAAAAACCCTACAAGCTTAGCCAGTGATTTGCGAGTGATGCACTGTTTAGAAACACATCAGACTACATATCACTGACAGTCCAGGACCACGGAACTCGCTTTTTTTTAAGTACAAATAAATGTTTGGATGTAAAAAATGTAATACATCAGCTGACGAGCGAGACACATCTTCAAATAAGCTTAATTCCGTACGACGTATTACATAACATCACTGGATAAGTTGGCACCTTTTTAGACCGATACAACTTTCTGATTTCTGTTGTGCACAACAATCCCACAGACTTGTTTTTGTTCCTCCTCTTTCACCCATTCCTCCCATTTTCCTACTTCTGTCTGCTGCATGCACGCTAACATCAGGAGATCTACTAGGCACAATAACACACTGCCACCTAAGATGCCCCTTTTGTTCAACGGCACCCACAAACATACAAACAGGTAAGTCCACAGGGAAGGGTTCAGTATGCTTCAAACCAACAACGTGCCATAACTCTGTGGTCCTATTCAAAGTTGTTCGTGAAAGAGGAGATGCTACAGGCAAAAATACATCATTCATTTTGGAGACTTTTAGCTATTTTGCCTCCATATGTCTTCTGTCAGACTAGTGGACAGACGACATCCAACATACACGTTTATTTTGACCGTAGATTTCTTTTATATTCACCAAAAGTTAGTATTAGATAATGCCTCATTTGCATATTTAAACATTCAATTCCAGAAAACTTGTGACAAAAAAATTGATTTTATTTTAATGGTTTTAACAGTATTTTCTGATTTATGGAGTGATATAAAGAAATATCCCAAATTCCCTCTGTAAAAACCAAAATTTCTGTTCTGGAAATGTTTGCAAATTAGCACTAATTTGATGAAAAAGAATGCCTCATTCTCAAATTTAACCATACATTTTCAGAAAAGTTTTTTGTCTCAATGAAAATAATCAATTTGATAAATGATCAATTTAAACAGCATTATACATTACAACTTTGTTTTTATCAAATAACCACATATCTTCTAACACGGGTGTTCGTCTTCTCTACTATTAATCCAACTGAGAGAGTTTCGTTCCCATCCAAGCTGTGGAAGTGCTACATAGTCGCCTTAGAACCATCTATGGAGAAAACAAATGCAACTTTTCTTCTAGAACAAGGGGTTCGCAAAATTGGGTCTTCCAAAAAAGTCTGTAGCCTCCTCTTGGCCACATTACACTGCCTCTCCAATTTGTTTGAAGCATACTGAGTCCTTTATGCATTTCGTGGTGCCAGTGTGATTTTTTTTTTCTCAACCTGTTGAGAAGCACATCATTCTTTTACTGTAGCAAAAGTTGATCATCTCCAATATTAGCGCTAGGATATCTGCAGAACTCGTCGGACTTCTTTTTTTGTGAGTATCTTCTACAGCGAGCGGCAGGAGCTTCACGGATTCCTTTCCAATCTGAGCTTTCTTTTGTTTTGTTTGCAAATGCATGCTGTTTTTGAAATTGTCATCTTGTGACTAGTTCCTCGCTGCCTGCATGCCGAAAGATAAGCTCTGTCGCGGGATCGCACATGGTCGTGGCAACGCGCAGCTCCATCACAACACACCGCGTCGTAATGTTCACAGATGAGGTGACCGTTAGGTAAGACACACACACACACATACATGCGCACAGATTATAATCAACGGTTTAACATATGAGCATTGGCGGTTTGGAGACAAAGTGCGGAGAACATTCCATCCTTTGCAATCAAAAAAACAAAGGTTTCCACTGTACCCCATCTCCATGACAACCAAGACAACTTGCAGACACTCCGAATCCCTACGCCAGCCAGACAGTCATAGTTTTGTTCTCAGTCGAGCATTATGATTTGGGGAATCTAACCTTTCCTTAAAAACACATTTTTTTTCTGTTAGTCAATTGTTTTTTTCTCTCCGTGTCTGTGTCTGTCCTCTCCTCCTGTCTCCTCCTCCATTGGATTGGCATGTTGTGCTGTGGTGCCTCTAGTGATCTGCAGCCTTCTCTGGACAGGGTTAGGAGCGCTAGCGCCAACTGTCTGACTCCAGACAATCACGCCCCCTCACCAGAGACTGAAAGGTACCAGCCTCTGCCCCCCCCCCAACCCCCCTGTAGCTCCAGTAGTCTCTTATCCTCTACCTTTCCTCGTCTTTGTAGTTCTTTGCCCTCTGAATGGTCCTAGCTGGAGATTAAGCCTGCCCCATCCTCACTCTAACCAAGACCCCTTCACTGTACACCACTCTGTTATTCCAATCTGCTGTTTCGCCCTGCAGCCCTCATGTTTCGCCACAATCCTCAAGCTCTCTATGAAGGTGCAACGATTTTCTAAAACTGACGTGGGTAGATCTATCGGCAAGGATCATTAGTAATCCTTGGCAAAAATTTGGCAAAAAAAAATTTGGCAAAGAAATTTCTTTTTGCCAAATTTCATATAATTTATTCAGATCCCCATCCAAGAATATAAGGTCTTTGTTGACCCATCATAGATTGTCACCCTATCAACAGAATCAGTGCACCTCTTCTTGTACACCTTACCTAATCACTGTATCTAAAGATCAAAGCACCCTGCTTAGTATCACACAGTCCCGGCTCGAGTGGAATCAACCCTTCAACCAACTCATGCAACTCATTTGCTAGCTTTAGTTCTTAATAATTGCTAATCCTGCTTGATCCAGGGATTTCTGCTGCCAGGGCTGCTTTTTTTCTTAACCATACCCAGAATGTAATCAAAATACCTTCTAGGATATGTTGGAATGTTTTCAAGTGTATTTTGTTAGGATACTCACATGCTATATGTACGTTGAAAGAGTTGTGGGTCCATGTGATGATCCATCCTGTCCACACTTGGCCTTGACTTGTCAAGTGACAACTGCCTAGTGTGACTGCAGTGTGAAAGATAAGGGTCAAAATACTCCGTACATCTTCATCCTGGAAGTCGCATGCAGGTTTATTGTTGGTATTTTGTTGGCAACAAATCTATAAATAACTAGCAGTTTTTCCCTAATCACACTGACAAACTAACTGAAATCATGACATCCTTGGCGGAGGTAAGGGGTAGGGCACTCAGGGAGCGCAGACCTCCGCCAATGCCATGCACGTATAATGCTAATGAAAGGGGAAAATTCCTTTGCACTCTGGGTCCTCTGGGTTTAATGGGTCCCCCCTTGGCCCATGCTACACCCTTCAGTTTCCTGAAAATTGAGCCAGTAGCTTTTACGTAATCCGGACAAACAAACTGCACCGACATAACCTCCTTGGCACAGGTAAACAAATAAAAAAACATTCTAGTAGGTCAGGTGTTCTGTTGCCCCCCCAAGTTGCCCAAAAATATGTGCACCCATTAATACCGAATAATGGAATAGCGTGGCTTTCTGATTCTGTAATGGTTTGCTGATTTGGTCATATGGGTGATATATTTTGTATGTGTACACATAGAAAATCTTTATCCCATTCCCTGCCCCGGAGACGTCCGGCAAGTCCCAGGATTCTTATCCAACATGCGTCCCCTGAAGATGACAGGTACCCTTTTGTGGACCCCCCTCAGCCGCTTCCTCTTAGAGCTTGACTAATGCCTTAAAATCTGATGCCATTATTAACCAAACCTCTAAAGTGTAAAGAGAAGGTAAATCACCAACCAGTATGTCACCTATTCCCAAGTCCCCCCCCTCCCCAGTATTGTAAGGAACTGACTGAAATACTCTGGGTTCAGTTGGCTCTTATTGGGTTCAGGCAGATGTCAAGCTCTACCGCATTTTTGCAGCTAGCTCTAATCTCTTTGCTGTGTTGTGATATCTCTTGGTAGTGAATTTGTCACCTAAACTATTCCAACTCTTTCTACTCTGGTAAAAGTGAGTGAATTTATCTTGCATCATAAAGAACGAGCTTAATCTGACTTATTTCAGCCAAATTTAGTGCAACAGGAAAGTGGCTGATTCTCACATTTTCATGTCTTTTAAGAAACAGTTCAACATTTTTAGAAAATACACTTATTCACTTACTTGCTGACTATTGGATGAGAAGATCCACACCATACTCATATTCGTCCTCTTTAGTATGTCGTTAAAGCCAAGAGAAGGTTAGCTTAGCTTAGCATAAAGACTCGTAACTGGGGTAATCAACTATCTTGGTTCTGCCAAAAGAGACGGATTATATAGACGAGACATAATTTGAACACACCCACAGCTGTTTTCCCCCTATTTCATATCTTTATGCTCTGCTATGCTAGTATCTCTTGGCTTTAGCTTCATATTTAGCAACGATTTGAGTGTGGTATCAATCTTCTCATCTCGACAAAAAAGGCGGATAATTGTATATATCCCTAAATGGTTTAAACTTTCTTATACCATAAATTGTTATTTTCTTTAAACTAATAATAGCAGCAACTGCAGGGTTTCACTTTATTTTTTTTTACAAAAACAAGATAAAATCACAAGCTATTCCTGACTTTATTTTCAATTTAGTCTTCTATCGCTTTGCCTTCATTTCTGGTTTGTGGTCAATAAGCTGGACACAGTGAAAGTGAACATGATATACAATGTAGAACTTGTTTAACTGAAAGTCTGAGTGCCCATGTATAGGTGTATAGACAAGTTCTACTTTGTTGTGGACTGTGTCACTCACATTGTGTAAAGGGTTGCTTGTATGGTTTTTCAGTTTGTGGGTGTTGTCTTTCTGGTTTGTAATTTGTTGCAGAATGGTAGCGATAGTTTTTAGTCCCTGGTCCTGTGGCTTTTCCTATCCTTCCTTCACGTTTATTCAGTCAGCCGGTTTGTTTTCTTCTGAACTTAGTAGTTTGTACTGGTTTTGCCTCGTTTAGTTTGCTTCGCCACAGTCTTTCCGAAGTGCACTCTTCGTTCTGGGAATCGCCATCTGCAGCTTCTGTGTGCTTGCCTTGTCCTACGAAGTCTCTCATTTTTTCAAGGCAAAGTGCTCAGCAATGACTTTGAATTCATGATGTCCATATATTCATACCAGAAGTGTGTGTGTGTGTGTGTGTGTCCTTGTCATCTTCATGTCCATGAATGGAGAATGTGGATGCTACTGCCTTCTCCAGAGAATTTAATTCACCTCAGTACAAAGAAGAGGTACATACACAAACACACACACACGCACAGTTACAGATGATGCATGAGTGGGTGACACCCCTTATTCATATCACAGTTCACACCATTCATCACAGAATTCCCCCTATTTCCTGTTTTTCCGGATCGTAAACGTATACGGCCGATGACAAACCCCTGACAGAGTCAGACTGCTCTAAATCTAAATGATGTCTCCTCCGTCGTGCTCTCTCTCATCTTCTCATCCATCCATCCATATTTTTTCTTTCTTTTGTGTATTGTCCCCTTTGACTCATCCACCATTCTCCAGGCAGCCTCGGACCCTGGAGACACCAGAGTGTCACACTCTTGGCAGGAAGCTCCGAGACAGCGGCAGGTAAGGCATGTACTGCAGGCTCAGCACATGTCAAGCAGCTGCTAGCTTTTCATAAACCACTCACCAGTTTGAAAGAAGCCATCTTTTCTTACCATTACAGGGGGATGTGGGGAATACAATATTCACTGTGCTTCTCTGAAATGTATCTAATTGGATATTACAGGACAAAGCTGAAATACACGAAGACATTCCATAGGGCAAAGACAAAAGCCTCCCCAGAAACAGATCTTGACTTTGGCATACATGTAAACAAATATATGCCAAATAAAGCCCACTCAACAGAGAATACCAGTATCCGTCTCCCAAAATGGATTTAGATTGTTCTGTTGTCATATTAGTTCTCAAATAGGTCGATATGTTGATGTTGGCTTATTTACATCCATCAGAACTATTATTTTTTTTGCTTGGTTTGGGTTAGTGTAAAGGTGTGTTCACACCAAACCCGATGAACACGGCGCGAATCGCGTTCATCGCGTCATTCGTGCCGCCGGTATCGCCGGGGACTATTTGTGTTCATTCGCGTGAATCGCGCTGGACACGCCGGAGAGGGGGCGTGGCTTATCGGCCTGAAAGCCGTTCAACTGTCCGCCATCAACCGTAGAAAAATAGCCTCTATTTCTGCTCAGTACGTGTTGTGGAAGTCCCAGATATCACGGGGAACTAAACGCCGTCATGTCTGGTTCATAACATAGTCCGGAGGAGCTCCGTGGATTTCATCGAGCTCACTGTGTCTAGCGAGCCACACGTCGGCTGTTTACTACAGCTGTATGAACACACAATAAACTGATTTGGCTGTGATTTAACGGCAATAAACCGACAAAAAGGGACTCCGAAATAACTACGTAATGATGCCGATTTGTATTTGTTTTCTCAATGGAGCTCGGATCGATCGGGGCTAGGCTATGCTAACATTATAGCAGCTCCATCAACACTCACAATAACGTCATATAGACGTAAATACGGTAGCGTCTGTTTATTTCATTGTTTGTACCATATGGTTTACACACACACACATGTCTACACATAGTTTGGTCCGGTCTCTACTGATATGAGGGATCGTAGAGCTCTGGGTGAACATGGCGGCTACAGCATTTATTTCCTGATTCAACAACAGCAGGACTTCACTGATGACATGGGCAGCAACTCAACGCTGATAGGCTATCGCGCTGGAGCATCACGCGATTTTTTCGCAGAAGTTCAAATATTTCAACTTCTGCGTTTGGGGCGATTCGGCGTTTTGACACGCCAAACGCGCCATCGCGTTCATCGCGTCTGTACATAGACTTTGTATGTAATCTCGCCGCGTTCATCGCGTTTGGTGTGAACACACCTTAAGAATATCAAGATCATATCATAGACACACATCTTGTCTACATACATCTTGGACCTCGTTTGATGGTTGAAAGGTGAACATTTATTGGTATTTAATTGGCAATTGGTGTTAAATATAATGTTGAATACGTTTATGTAGCTTGAGGCGTTAAGTTCATATTTAGTTCATTCCAACAAATTACGGTCGTTAGTTTTGTGACTCTTAAATTTCTCTACAGCCATGGTTTTCTAGCAACCAGAAGTGACGCGAGAGGGTGGAGCTAAGTGCTTCTGAACGCTGAATAAGAGATGTGTAGGCGCCTAAAATGGTTTCAATTAACTGTGAAGGGTATAAAATTCTAAGACGAAAACAGGGACAACTCCCAGACAGGGCAACATCGTGGTAGCAACCTATCAAACCCAAGGTAGCCCCGCCCTAAAGCATCCCCTGCTTTATGGTCTGTTTGACTCTAAATGGACCATCATTTACTAAATGAACACCATGCTGTATTGAAGAAGACTTGAAACTAGAGACTGAGACCATAAACTCATGTTTACAATGTTTACTGAGGTAATAAATCAAGAGAGAAGTAGAGTCATTTTCTCATAGACTTCTATGCAACCAGAGGAGGGCCATTCGAGAGGACACACGTTGAAGGCACTTCTTCATTGGCTTCACTTTTCAGAGCCAGAAGTTGCCGCCTGGTCAATGCTAACATGCTGATGTTTAGCAGATATAATCTTTATGTTTGGGGCAGGTTATATGCAGGTTATATAGCTAACATTTGCTAATAATAGCACTACACCCAAAGTACATTTTAGGATGATGAGAATTTCCTTAGTTTTGCAGTTTTTTTTGGTCGCAAACTTAAGTATTGAGCAAATAAAAAATTTGACCCGGTGGAAGAATAGAATTCATCTTGTGGTGGACATTATACAAAAATGTATGGCTATCCATCCAATACTTTCACTTGAATGTCACATGATTTAGATGACCTTTTATATTTATTTGTATTCTTTTGCTTTTTTTTTCTCTCCATTTTCCTCGACCCCATCTTTCTTCCCGTTTTTTTCGTTCCTGCACGCTGCTGCTTCCACACTGTGTTGCGGGGGCTTTGGGTTTGTATGGCACTTGTGTGTCTATGCGCGTGTGTGTGTGTGTACCAGAATCAAGCCCACCTCCATCTTAAGGGGCTCCAGAGGAAAGAAGGCCCCACTGCGGCCCCTTGGTAAGGGGATTCCCCTAGAATGATAGATAGAGATACTGTGGTGGAGAGGGACAAGACAGGGCTGCTCTCTCACTCCCTCGTGCGTTTTATGTGTTTCTGTGTTTCTGTGACCCGTCTTTGCCACATCGCAGCCCTCGCAGCTGCCGTTGTGTGTTTGTGTGTATGTGTTGTCAAGACTGTGTGCGCTCGAAGCGGATCTGTAAGTGTCGAGTTAAGTTTTTTTTGTTAAGCGTAAAACGGCAGAGCGGACGGCCAGTAAAATGTAATTTTTTTAATGGAAATTTGTTACAATGGAACTGTTGATGTATCCGTGTAAAAATAAAGAAATCATATCCACATTGTTAGGCAGTGGTGTTAGTATTACTGATACATTTTATAGTTTTACTCTTGTTTTTAAACTCATGTTGTTGTAATTCACCTTTTCTATTTATATATAAAATTATAAATGACTATATTTACCTCACTTTTATTGCTATTTTTATATTTGCACTGCTGTCACTTAATAATTATAACTCTATTGCTCATATATTCTTTATATTTTCATTCTATTGTTATTATTCTGTTAAACTCTGGCACAAGAAGGGATTAATGAAGTTTTATATTATCTTATTTTATTTAATACTTAATGGAATAATCAAAGTATTATTATTATTATTATTATCATAAGAATATGCAATGGATTTGATTGTCATCGTGCCAAAAGACATGGAGTAGACAAAGTAGTTCTGGGTAGTTCAGGGTGAAATAGGGAACGGGTTTTGTGAATAACCCCTGGTCTCGGGTCTGTCGTGAGAATGGATTACAGATGAATGGGTGTCTGCAGACGTGGTGGGATTTGTGCTTAAAGGCTTTCACCTTCTCTATGTGTTCTTCCGCTGTCTTAACCTTTATTTGCTGCTCTTCCTGCGACAGGATCCCTCACCATCGACCCCCTGAACGAGCTTCACTCTGTGAATTTGCTGCTGATTTTTCACTAAACTATTGTGGCTGTTCTTTCATTTCGACGGCGTATATTTCTTTTCCTATCGCCACATTCTGTTGCTTCATTTAAAAAAATGCAACTTTATATATTTGATGTTGCTCGTCTTAAGAAAAGAAACGTGGGATGACGGCTGGTTCCTTTGGTGGATGTTCTGCTCAGTGTTTTGTGTTTCTCACGTGAATTTCAACCACTTTTAATGTCGAACATGATGCTGATCTGAATAGGATCAACTCCAGAGATGTGAACTCCATCCAGCGAGTGCCAACCGGAGCTGCTGTGTCACAAACATATTGACTTTAATTTCATTTTCTCTCTTTTTTTTCATCCCCCATATTTTTCATCCTTTTTTTGTCCATTCTTCTTCCCCACCCCTCCCTCTCTCTCTCTCTCTTTCTCTCCCACCCTTTGTCTGCCTCACTATCACTCCCATCCCGTGTCAGGGGCTACCTCCAAGGTGGTGCGTCTCTTTCCTCCTCAGTGACGTCCTCCTCCGCCCGCAGAGTGAGGCAACTCCCACAGCTTCCCCCCAAGAGCAGCACTGTAGAGCAAGGTAACGGAGATGTCTGTTGCTTCTGTGTGTTAAACTGAAGCATTCGCGAGTCCAGGTGAGGGGGGGGATCTCTTTATCCCCATGTACAGCGTTGACTGTAGCAGGCTGACGCAAACCCACATGCCCACATCTTCAGAACATGCTGTATAAAAATGAAAAATATATAAATCTTGGTTTAAAGAGATAGTTTGGACAAAAGCACGAGAGTAAAGTAATGTACTGCTGTGGACGGAGGGCACTAGCAAAATGTATTTAAGCTAAAAAAATCAGTTTAAGTGTATATTAAGAATATTTTCCCCACTTTACATGCCCACAAACAGCCTTTTTCAGAAGGGGAACCTAAGCCGTTATATCCATCTATGCTCTCTTCAAAGCTGCTAGACTTCACTGACAGAAACAGTCATTTTACCTCTGCATCGACAGGTTAGTTTGCTCGTGTTACCGTGTGACTTTGGTGAATTTGAACCAACCCTGAAACACTAAAGTCATCTACTGTAGCACTACACCGACTATTGATACGTACCTCTTACAGCCCCACTTTAAAACATTTAAGGAATCCTTAAAGTGGGGCATTTTCTCCATCGCTCTCTATGATGTATGGATGTGTTGAGGGAAAGAGGAAGGAAACCAGTCAGAGTTTCAGGAGGGTTATGTACTGGACACTATTTTGGGGAGGGGGGGCGGGCGCTGTTACTTTCTGGAGCATCTCCTGATTGCCTGGCAACCTCGCAGTGGCGACAAGACTCCGGGGAAGTCACCGCTCTCTGCCAAGTTGTTTAACTGTTGCTTCTATTTCCTGAAATATTACTTACTGTTTGAGCTAAAGTGTTAGCGTTTGCAACTTTTTTCAGGACTGCGTGTTTATGTTCTGCAAATAGGGTCAACTTGCAGTGCGGTGTCTGATTTAAGTTGGAGTTTTTTAAGTGTCTTGTATTGTGTGTTTGTGTGTGTGTGTGTGTGTGTGTGTGTGTGTAGCCCTGGTAGCAGAGGAGTGCGTTCGTCAGCTCCAGATGAGGGTCCATTCCAACCGGGCGTCAGCTACCGCCACCTCCAGCCAACAGGACCTGGACCGACCCCTCAAGAACAAACGGGAGGTGGGCCACAACTGTTATTTATTTCATTGTTTTGGCGGTGGGGTGGGGGGGTAGTTGGGGGCTTCATGCAGTCTCACTTTGAAACCAACTCGGCGGGAGAACGGAGGACAATAAGGGTTCCAGCCAGAGAGCATGTGCCATAATGTTGCTGAAGTAGCAGTGAATTGCATTTAATTTCCCCCAATATTTGAGTAATACTCTGCATGTAAGACTGATTAGTAGGATTCATATTACAATAAGCAGTATTTAGGCTACTTTTAAAGGCACCCTGTTAAATACGTACACAGGTGTTACTTATTTGCACAGCTTGTTATACCATTTCCTATGTTTTTTTCATTGCAGGAAAGTCACAGGTATAATCGATATCACAGTAAGCCAGTTTTTTTGGCCTTTCGAAATTACTCGGAAGTGGCAGTCATGATAAGAGCTGGTAAAATTTTCTAAACGCGAAGATGCTTCAATGATTCCCAGGGGTTGCAAACTTGTCACGAGAAAAATGTCATTTTGAAATTTTGTGTTTCCCTCCCGAGACGCTGCTTGGGCCTTTCGTCCCGTCTGTTTTTTGCTGGCCTCCAGAGGCAGGTTGTGTCCTCCACATCTCTTTTGATGACTCGTCATGACGTTTTCCATTGAGGGAATGTGGTTCAGAAAAGACATAAAAGGACGTAATTTCTCAGCACAAAAAAGCACAGGTGTTCCACCTTTGCTTTGTCCTGCCACGACACGCTAAAAGACAGATCACTTTTTCTTATAGCGGAGAAGTTATACCTTTATCATTGGTTGATGGAGTTTTGGCGCACCCATATCCCTGCCGAAGGCCGCTAAGGTGGTCAAAAAGCTCCTTGGTGGCAAGGCACCGGGGGTGGATGAGATCCACCCTGAGATGCTGAAGGCAATGGACACTGTTGCCTCTTCAATGTCGCATGGGGGTCGGGATCAGTGCCTATGGACTGGTGGTTCCCATTTTCAAAAAGGGGGACCGGAGAGTGTGCTCGGGGTATCACACTACTCAGCCTCCCGGGTAAGGCTTATGCCAGGGTGCTGGAGAGGAGGCTCTGACCGTTTGTCGAACCTCGGATTCAAGAGGAGCAGTGCGGATTCCGTCCTGGCCGTGGAACAGTGGACCAGCTCTTCACCCTCGCAAGGCTACTGAAAGGGTCCTGGGAGTTTGCCCAACCAGTCTACATGTGCTTTGTGAACTTGGAGAAGGCTTTCGACCGGGTCCCTCGGGGGTTCTTTTGTTGGGGGGTGCTGCAGGAGTATGGGGTGCCGGACCTGTTACAACGGGCCATCCGGTCTCTGTACGACTGCAGTAGGAGCTGTGTCCGTATTCTCGGCAATAAGTCAGACACGTTCCCGGTGGGTGTTGGCCTCCGCCAGGGCTGCCCTTTGTCACCGGTCCCGTTTGTGACTTTCATGGACAGGATTTCTAGGCGCAGCCAGGGGGTGGAGAACGTCAGGTTCGGGGGTCTCGGGATCACCTCTCTGGTGTTTACAGATGATGTGGTCCTCTTGGCCTCCTCGGATCGTGACCTCCAGCATTCACTGGGGCGGTTTGCAGCCGAGTGTGAAGCGGCGGGGATGAGAGTTAGCACCTCCAAATCTGGTGCTCTGCCGGAAACCGGTGGATTGCTCCCTCCAGGTGGGGACGGAGTGCCTACCTCAAGCGAAGGAGTTCAAGTATCTCGGCGTCTTGTTCACGACAGAGGGTAAGATGGAGCGGGAGATCGACAGGCGGATCGGTGCGGCTGCAGCAGTAAAGCACGTCTTGGTGAAGAGGGAGCTTAGCTGGAAGGTAAAGCTCTCAATTTACTGGTCGGTCTACGTTCCGACCCTCACCTATGGTCAGGAACTCTGGGTCGTGACCGAAAGGACAAATGAGTTTCCTCCGTAGGGTGACCGGGCTCAGCCTTAGAGATAGGGTAAGGAGCTCGGACATCAGGAGGGAACTTGGAGTCGAGGCGCTACTCTTTTGCGTCGAAAGGAGTCAGCTGAGGTGGTTCGGGCATCTGATTAGGATGCCTCCTGGACGCCTCCCACTGGAGGTTTTCCGGGCACAGCCAACTGGTAGGAGACCCCGGGGAAGACCCAGAACACGCTGGAGGGATTATATCTCCCAGCTGGCCTGGGAACGCCTCGGGATCCCCCAGAATGAGCTAGATGTTGCGGGGGAGAGGGAAGTCTGGATCAGCCTGCTTGGCCTGCCACCGCGACCCGACCACGGATAAGCGGAGGAAGATGGATGGATGGATGTATTGAATTGAATTTAGCAGTCTTTATACTTCCTCGTTCAAGATTACGTGGATAACATACGAAAAAATCACGTTGGCATATCTACGAATTATGATGCACTATTTTTTGTCGCCATTGCTATGAATGCTGGATGACACCAGCCTGTTGTGTGATGTGTGTTTCCCGCAGCTCTACAAGGACCAGAGGCGGAGCAGCGAGAACGTCTCCCATAAGTCCTCGGACAGCGATGTCAGCGACGTGTCAGCCATCTCTCGAACCAGCAGTGCCTCTCGCATCAGTAGCACCAGCTACATGTCCATCCAGTCGGAGAGACCCCGGGGACGCTTCAGGTACACACACACACACACACACAAACTCGCTCTCTTTTCTTTTATAGTTTTGTGTGTATTATTCCCGTATACTTTTCGGTATATTAAGTCACATAAAACGAACTTGAGCTTTGGTTTGACGAGCGATGATCAGCAGGGCCATGCGAGCAACGGGCCGCCACATGATGAAGAGCACCAGCGTGAGCGGCGAGATCTACGGCATGGAGCATGCAGACGGCAGCCAATCGGACACGGCACTCGGGAGCGGCATCAAGAAGCGGCGCTCGAGCCTCAGCCAGCGCGTCGTCGCCATTCTGCCATCCAGACGCAGCCGGAGCACCTCGCAACTCAGCCAGACGGGTCAGAGAAACAGTCATCCACACGGAAACACTAACCATAGACACCTTACTGAAGGCCCCTTTAAACAAAAATCGCTGGGTGTGTTGTTTCTGAATTATAAGTCGCTTTGGATAAAAGCGTCTGCTAAATGACTGTAATAATGTAATGAGGCTACTTCGAATAAATTGCACCGTATGTACATTGCACGTCCCAGTTAAAACACTCGATTGCATCACAGTTTAGTGAAATGATCTCCTCTTGGCACAGAAACCAATATTTTACATATATACGTTTGGCCAAACCTGCTCTAGTGTTTCGTTGTCGAGGACAATGGCAGTAAAGCTCCCTTGAATCTCAGAGAGACGGTGCAGTCAATAGTGAACACGCTCAAAGAGCTGGTTTGGATTAACAGATGCATCATGGGTGCATTTATTTACGTAGTTGATTTTTATCAAAACAGAAACAAACAGCTCACACACTGTAAAGAGACTTCAGTTGGTTACTGACGTTGGAACACATTTTGATCATTTTACCAGTGTAGCCAGTGTTGCTGTTGTTTATGATGATGTTGTTCTTTATTGGCTTTGTTGTTGTTGTTGTTGTTGTTGTTGTTGTTGTTGTGTGTTATTGCAGAGGCGGCGGGTAAGGCGGCGGACAGACAGAAAGGTAAAGCAATAGTTGGGCTGAAAGACAGACAGACAGACAGACAGACAGTCAGTTTGAAAGGAGGACAGTCAGACACTTACTTCAGGTGATACTTCTAAGGATTTATAGGTTAGAAATGTGCATTGTTGGTAAATAATAAACCAAGCATGGTATTATATTATATAGCAGGATTAAATACATTTATGTAGCAGCTGTTAAATGGAACTTCTCTGATCTTTTTCTTTATGTTGTTCAAGAGTTAAAATAATGAAGCATCACAATGCACTTTAAAAAAGTTTTGAAGAGACACAGATGCAGATAAAATAGAACAAACTCAGGCAGACCGACAGACAGACAGAGAGAGGCAGAGAGGGAGAGTTGTAGAATAGCTCTGTTAGACAGAGAAAGGTTCCCAGCCCCTTCCTGAACTCTGTCTCCGGCACACTCCCTTACTCCACCCTCTTCTATCCCCACCGAGTTCAGTTCTTCGAGAAAGCCTGGCCTGAACCAAAAGATTGTCTCAATAGTCTAATTGTTACGTGTTAACGCACATGCAGAAACTAAATCTGAAACACCAGTATCTTTTTGGGTGGACTGAAAGGACGTCAGGCTTTAAAAAGATCTGAACTCCCCCTTTAAGTCCAGATGTTTGACTTCCTCAACCTTCCGAGTTTTTACCTTCACATCCCTGCCAAGCATTCTAGTTTTGGGTGGAGTAACTGAGCCATGTTTTCTTCCTGTAGTGACCTCATCACCTAAAAACAGTCGATATTACTTCCTTTTACACAATTTTCTAGCATCCTAAAGACTGCTATGTATTTATCTTGTAACAGAAATTCTGTCTTGCGATGTTGGTGAGGTCACCATGGGATATTGATTTGCACGGGGTGGCCTGCGTAATGATGAACCTCCGCCTACAGTTATCAGGCTTGTCAGAGTTACCACCCATGACTTGATGCAAAAAAAGAAGTATTAAAGTCCTACTTTTTTTCTCATATTCCATACAAACACCAGTGCACATGAGACGCCTGATAACTGAGCCTCGGTTAAAAATAATGGCTCGTGAAAGTCGTTTAACGGCCTCTTGTTCTGCTTCAGAAGCACCGGCAGGGAAGAAGGTGGGTAAGGGCGGCGGCAGCAGCAGCATCCAGAGGAGCGTGGAGACGGGCATGGCGGTGGAGTACCCGCGGGGAGGGTCGGCCATGAACCGGCAGGCCAGCAGAGAGTCGACCGATGGCAGCATGAACAGCTACAGCTCTGAGGGGAAGTACGTACGGAGAAGCATAGACCTTCATGTATGACAATTTCCCCCACCCCACCCACCTCTCCATCCCCTAGAAGCAGAGAGAGTGCCGGGGTAGAGGGGTTGTTTAGTTGAATCTAACTGAGGTTCTTGCAAGTTGGAATCTAAGGACTCCATGGCTCTGAAACATCAGTAGCCTGACTGTGCTGTGTGTCCATAACTCCACAGCGCTGTCCGTGGTGCTGAAGTAGTAAACAGATTTGTATTTGCGACTTTTTGACTGATTTCCAACTTTCTGTCAGATTCGTCTTGGATCTGTAATATTCATTAAACTACATTGGTTGGGGGGGGGGGGGAATGGACAACATTACATAATAGCCCATGGGCAGAATAATGCAACAAAGTACTATGATAAAATAACGTAGATGCCAGATTTCCGTTTAGCATACATTGTGTTTATTGATTAGTCCTTCTAGCAGATTTGGTTTTTCATCTTTCTATTGCATGGCTAAACATTTGTTGGCTGGGATAATGGCTATTCTAATAAATGTGTCGTCCAGTAGGGTTAGTCTAAAAACTTCAATTCTAAGCCAATTTTACGGAAACTTGACATTCCATGATGAGAATCTGAATCAAGCTACATGATAACGCCAATTTGTAAAAAGTCTAAATCCATGCTTTGTTAGTTCTCTCCGCAAGGTGACAAGTAAACAACTTTTCAAATTCTGAATTTGTGAATGGAGCCCGGATCGATCGGTGCTAGGCTATGCTAACATTGTAGCTGCTCCATCAAAACTCAAAATAACAGCATCTAGGCGTAAATACGGGAACGTCATTATTGTTTATACCATATGGTTCATACACATGCATTTTTAAACATAGTTTCGTCTGGTCTCTACTAATATAAGGTATCTTAGAACTCTGGGAGAACCCCTACTACAGTATATGTTTTTCTAGTTCAACAATGTCAGTACGTCAGCGATGACAGGAGGAGATCTCAACGCTGATAGGCTTTTGCCTCACAGCGAATGAGTTATACCTCCTTTATGCTGCATCTTTTATTGTCTGCTGCCATGTTCATAGCTTAGGCAATCAGCGTGGCTCTAGGGATGGTCCTTCCACCACTTTGGTCCAGACTGAAATATCTGAACTATTGGATGGATTGCCATGATATTCAGTTCCTTCCCATCGGGATGAATTGTAATAACTAGGGGCGATCCTCTGATGTTTTTGTTCATCCAGTCCTTTGGTTTATTGCCAAATACCTGCAAAACAAATGGCATCCCATCAGCCTCAGCTCTACTTGGTGTTTAGTGCTAATTCGCAAACTTAGATGGTGAACACGGTAGATATAACACCTGCTTAAACTCAGCGTGTTGGCATCGCATTGGCATTTATCTCAAAGCAGCCTTGCGGAGATGCATGCAAAGCTGTAGATACAATTCTGTATTAATCAATCCGGCTCTCTACACAGGCCAAGTAACAGGCACGCACCTGCGCCAAACACATAAGCTTGACTTGAAGCGTACTTTTTACACTTCGCGTCTATTTTAATGCCGTTTTACGTGTGTAACGTGCCTGAATGCATCACGAGCAGACACACACTGCGCCATAACCACTTCCCAACAATTACTTGCAGACATCTTCTTCTGAGGCAAATTTGTGATTCGTGATTTTGGGCTATACAAAATACATTGAATTGAATTGTTTGACTTGCTCACTCGAAAACCCCCCCAAAAAGCACTTAATAGAGACCCATTTTTACGAACATATCTTTGTACCTTTAATTACATCTTATGGTGTGTTTTGAGCGATGATGTAGGAATTATTGAATCATTTTGTGTGTGTGTGCGTCAGTCTGATCTTCTCAGGTATGCGGTTGGGCGCCGACAGTCAATTCAGTGACTTCCTGGACGGTTTAGGCCCCGGTCAGCTGGTTGGCCGGCAAACACTGGCCACGCCTGCCATGGGTGAGTGATGGCTCCCTCTGAAACCACTGCACATTCCATACCCAGAAATTTACATTTGTAATGCAAAAATGAAAACTACAGATCTAAGGTTAGATTTTACACATACAACTTCATCTCCACCATACTGTATATACTGTGTATGTGCTGATTTAAAAACATATCCTCCTATACACACAGGTGATGTTCAGATCGGTTTGATGGATAAGAAAGGTCAGCTGGAGGTGGAGGTGATCAGGGCTCGAGGCCTTACCTCCAAACCAGGCTCCAAATCTCTCCCAGGTAACATACACACACACACACACACACAATCCTTAAACAAGATGCTTGAATGTCAAACTTAAACACAGGCACAACCCTGACAAAGCTCCTCCCTCCATCCTTCTATCTGCACTCCCTCTTTTCTCCCTTTTCCCTCCCTCTAAACCCCGTCCCCACACCCTCAGCTCCCTATGTCAAGGTGTACCTGCTGGATAATGGAACTTGTAAAGCCAAAAAGAAAACCAAGATTGCACGAAAGACCCTGGAGCCACTCTACCAGCAGCACCTGCTCTTCGAGGAGAGTCCCCAGGGCAAGGTGCTTCAGGTAATCTTCTGCACTTTAATCTCAAAAAGACTGAACGACCAACCATTGCTCTGTTTGTAATGAGAATGCCCATAAAAAGATTTCAATCTAAACTTATTTTGATTAACTGCATGAAGTAAAGAAAGCTTTTAGGTCATGGTTTAACAGATCATAGTAGTGTAATTGTCTCTATGCTAGAGCTGTAGACTTAAGACTTTCGACTTGAATAAACTAAACTGCTGTGAGAAGAGAATTTAAAGGGGCAGTGTGAAGAATGTAGTGCCATCTAGTGGTGAGGTTGCAGATTGCAACGTACTGAATGCCCCTTTACTCACCCCTCCGTTTTTTTTTCCGAATTAACCCAGGATTAAACCTGAATTGAACTGGATTTTAAGCAGGATATAAACCACCTGAGCTAAACTGGATTTAAACCAGAATTAAACTAGAATTAAGCCAGGGATAAACTGATGTTAATATGGAGTTAAAAGTGGAATTCAAGTTTAGAGCTAAACTGGGTTTAAATAGCCTAACTCGTCTCTTTTTTTCTCTCCTCTAGGTGATAGTATGGGGTGACTATGGACGATTGGACCACAAATGCTTCATGGGCGTAGCACAGATCTTATTGGAGGAGCTGGACCTCTCAAGCACGGTGATTGGCTGGTACAAACTGTTTCCGCCGTCCTCATTGGTGGACCCTACGTTAGCTCCGCTCACGCGACTGGCGTCTCAGACGTCACTGGACAGCTCAGGACCGCCACCAGGCGTTCGGTCCTAGTGACCGAGTGGCGACCGCAGCCCCCCCCCCCCCCCCTTTTAAAATATCCCTTAAATGACAAAACAATGGACCACAGCTACTGGACCGGGACTGAGCAGAGGGCGAGAACGACGGGCCCTCGGTCAGCCAATGAAAAAGCCAGTCGGAGCAACAGGGAACGAGAGAGGAGTGTGTGTGAGAGAGAGAGGGAGAGAGGGAGAGGGAGAGGGAGAGACAGAACTAGCCAATCAAAGCCTAGCTGGAGTCCGACAATCACGTCTCACACCTTCCCTCTTTCCTCGTCCGTATTCCTCTTTGTTTTTTCGAGGCTTTGCTTTCTTTGTTTCTCTCATCTGCTGCTGCAGCAGTGGAGGATCCTGTCCGACATTCTTCACCTCTTGCTGAAGTTTTTCTGTCTTTTCTTTTCTCCTTCGTCCTCCTTTTCGCCCCAATCAGAGATAGGGATGTGCCAATCCCACTTTTTCACCCCCCCCCACCCCGATACCTATACCTGGGCTGGGTATCGGATGATGCCAAAAACCGATCCGCTACCAGTGTTTAATTAATATGCTGTATGTATCAGCACTTAGACAGGAATTCAAATTCCAGTATGTAATGTTTGGCATATAAACAGAACTAAATTGAATCGATCTGCCCCTTTGTCACAGATATCCGATTCAGCTATTTGAGTCAGTATCGGCCCGATATCAGTATGGGTGCACGCCCAATGAGAGTCCCCCCCGAGCAAAATGGAGTCCTCCACCTCCTAGCCCTCCAGCCAATCAGAGTAGAGCTTGCTGCTAGGCCACGGGGATGAGTGGTGTAAACAATGCGCCGGAGCTAGCAAGTAGCGAACCGAGGCGGCTTCACTCAGCCGTGCCGTCAAGTGGATTGGTGGCCGTTGTCTCTGCCGGTGTTACCATGGTGACGCCGCAAATGAGCACTAAGAGGCAGCGGTTTGGGTTAGCTCTTTAGGTGAAGGGAGCCTTGTTTTGACAGATGAAAGCAAGCACAAGGAAAGCTCAACTCCTTTATTTGGACAGAGTAAACGACAATTTTATTTTTTCATTTTGAATCATTTTTTTTCCGTCTTTGTTCAGAGTTCAGAATGGTACCACGAGGTGCAGACTCCCTCTGTGTACGTATGTGTTTCAAGCGATGGCGCGCTATTTGCCCGAAACACCCTTTGCCCAAGCCCCACCCCCCAGGAGGGAGCAGCAGCATGACTCGGGGGATGCCCCGCCCCCCCCAGCCCACCCCCCCCCCCCCCCCCCCCCCGGCCCCGAGCCGCATGCATGTTTCTTTCGTTCTGTTCGTTTTCTGTTTTTGTTTGTTTTCTACTTTTTTTCCTTTTTTTTGTAAAAATAAAAAGACAAGACAAACGAACGAACGATTCTAAAAAAAATTATAATAAAAGAAAACAGGAAAAAAAATTAAAAGGACTAGACCGTGTGTGTGTTAGTTCCACATACTTTTAGGCCAGCTTGTATGTTGCATGTTCTTGTACAGTTTGCTCGTACTGAATATGAATACAAACCGAGAAAAGCCAAGCCATCCCCGACAGGAGCGAACCATAGAGATAGAGGGGGGGGAGGTGGGGTTCAAACTCCGCCCAGGCCACGCCTTCCACTCTGGGTCGAAATATCCTTGTTAGGAAGTCTCCGGAACAAAAACAAATTCTCTTTTTGTTTTCATTTGTTTCTTTGAACCCTTTTGAGAAACAGTGCTGTTTTGTAGTACTGAGCTTACTGGAGCCCCCTGGCGTATCTTTCAGGGTGTCTGTATCCAAACCGTAGTTTAAGACAGTCGGGGCTAGAGACAGAGATAGAGAATGTGTGTATAACAGCTAAATGTATATGAAGTATAATTATGAGTTTGACAGAAGTTATAAAGATATAGATATATGAATATAAAGAGTGTATCTGAGCGTACACCCGTCACACACACTGTACACCCTGTACATACAAACCGGGAGGAGCAGCTTCAACTTGAGTTATGAACAAACGGAACATCGCTGACACACAAACATTCCTGGTTTCGTCGACGGAATTTGCGTCCTGTGGATGTGCTCGAGCCGCTGAGTGGCACCGAGCCACAAGGGGGCGCAAAATGGCCCACCCACCCCCCCAGTCTCAGTTGCAGAAAAAAAAACAAGCTAACTAATTGGAACAAACTTTTCTTCTCTTTAAATCCCCCTTCCACCTGTTTAGCACTATCGGTTTGGACTGGACTTCTAAAGCCAACGAGAAATGTGATTTTTGCGGACATATTTTGCGGATGTTTCTGTTGAAAAACCCTCGGCGGTGTGGCCAGCCGCCCTTTCCTTTGTCAGTATTACTCCAGGAATACTGATTGTTTACAGCCCACTCCAAAACCACAATTTTAGACGAAAGACTAAAGTATTCACTGCAACATTTCTTGTTTGTACAACAGATGTGGCTCTACCGATGTGTATGTTTTATATTCAAGAGTTCATTTTTATTATTTACAAATAAAAGACTGTGTGGAAGAAGATCATGGCTTTTTTCACATTATTGTGAAGAAGGTAACGTGTCTATTTGTTTGTGACACTATTTTTCAGTGGTGCATATAAACAGAGAACGCTGGAAGAATTCAAGATAAACCTTTTCCCCGTTGCAGTGCCTTGCAAAAGTGTTCACCCCCTTTGGTATTTTTTCCTACTTTGTTGCATTAAAACCTGGAATTAAAATTGATTTTTATTTGGATTTTATGTAAAAACCTACACTAAAAGGTGAAGAGAAATGAAAACAACTTTCTTTTCTTCAAAAACGTCCAAAAAAAAAAGAAACTTGTATGTGCATGTTATGTTTTCAGCCCCTTTGCCATGAAGCACCTACATAAGCTCTGGTGCCACCAGTTACCTTCAGAAGTCACTATTTAAGTGGCACATGATCTAACGGAGCACCATTATATCCATTACTACAAAATGGAAAGAATATGCCACCACAACAAACCTGCCAAGAAAGGACAAAGACTCACAAACCGGTTCATCCGAAGAGGCAACAAAGAGATCAAAGCGAACCCTGAAGAAGCTGGAAAGCTCCACAGCATCTGTCCATAGGAGCACTTTTAGCTGTACACTTCACAGAGCTCGGCTTCGTGGATGAATGGTCAGAAAAAAAGCCATTGCTTATAGCGAACAAAAAAGCAATGGTTTTCTTCTGGCTACTCGGTGTTCGTCCTCTCTTAGATTACACACAGGTGGACCGTATTTGACTGATTATGTTGAAAATCTAATTAATCTAAAAATCTATTGGTTTTGTGTACGGCGACACAAGTTGTCAGTTTTTTGTTCTTTGTTTTGTTGTACTTGGCACAACTTATTTTACGGGATAAAATTACAAATTACATTACAAAACAAAAGTATTTAGGTTTAGGGAGAAACATCATGGTTGGGCTTAACGTTACTAAGTTCAGTTAGGTTTAGGAAACTAAACCACTTAGTTTGGTTTAGGAAAAAATGTCACAGACCACGTCGCTTTCAGACGATCAATCACTTTCCATCAGCATTGTTTTCCTGCTGAGTGAGAAGAAGAACAAAATGTTGTCCATGTAAACCAAAGCAGTAGATTGCACTTTGTGACTATTTCACCACCTGCCATGATACTGGGCTGTTTTTAATGGTTTGAAACAATTTTCTGTTTTTTTTTTTTTTGAAAACAAGTTTTTTTTCTCTTCACTAGTTTTGACTATTCTGTGTAGGGCTATTACATAAATTAAAACATTTGAAAACTTAATTACAGGTTATAATGCAACAAAATAAGGCGTGGATACTTTTGCAAAAATAAGCACTTTCATTTGTAAACATGCCCGAGCAGCCATGGAGGCAAATGAACAGGTCAGGAGTCCAGAGAGGTTTCAGAAGACGCTTACTTTATTTTTCAAGTCGACCATTGCACCAACGTTCCCACCCGTATCTAGTGGCCTCCACTAATCCCCCACACAAACAAAATGAGGGCCCTTTTGTACACCTGGTCCATCTAAATGGACCAGCCATACCACCTACAGGTAAGTCTATTGCTATCTATGTATAATAAATATTTACCTAATTTTACCCACACCAACCATAGAAATATTAATTAACTATATAAATATATATATATATATATATATATATATATATATATATATATATATATATATATATACATACACAAGTCCTATACCTAACGTTGATGATCAACCCATAACTTATCTAAATAAATACAGCAACACATATGTTCACTTCCCCCTACCTGCTTCCTGTAGTTGGTATTTCCCGGAACTATAAATGGGTGCTCGGGCCCCCGGGGAAGTAAATTGCCCGAACACCCTGGGAAGAGGAAACAGGCAGAGGTAAGTTGTTGCTATATATATATATATATATATATATATATACACACACACACACACACACACACACACACACACACACACACACACACACACACACACACACACACAATAAACTTGTATTGTCCTTGACTCCTTCCTCACACACTATCCGTGGTCTAAGTAACGGCGGCGCATCGTTACAGCATTATTCCAGCTTTTCCTTGATGACTGAAGGAGGAGCTGCTGTGGCAACAAAAGGTTTGTAAAGATTGCCTTGTTTTCCCGCCAATCAAACCTGTTCAACAGAGTTCCATGTCTACAGTATGTGTTGGGTTCCTGGGATGAACCTGTTAGGTTGACATAGGTAAACATAAGGTTGGACCCTAACTGACACCTTCATTATTTTCCCAGACACCAACTTGTACTCTAAAGGTGCGTTCACACCAAAAGCGTTTCACGCGTCGCGAATCGCGCCAAACGCGCCGCCGGCATCGCCGGGGACTATTTGTGTTCATTCGCGTCCATCGCGTCCAACGCGCCAAAAAGGGGGCGTGGCTTATCGGCCTGAAAGCTGTTCAACTGTCCGCCATCAACCGTAGAAAAATAGCCTCTATTTCTGCTCAGTACGTGTTGTGGAAGTCCCAGATATCACGGGGAACTAAACGCCGTCATGTCTGGTTCATAACATAGTCCGGAGGAGCTCCGTGGATTTCATTGAGCTCACTGTGTCTAGCGAGCCACACGTCGGCTGTTTACTACAGCTGTATGAACACACAATAAACTGACTTGGCTGTGATTTAACGGCAATAAACCGACAAAAGGGACTCCGAAATAACTACGTAATGATGCCGATTTGTACTTGTTTTATCAATGAAGCTCGGATCGACTGGTGCTAGTCTATGCTAACATTACAGCAGCTCCATCAACACTCACGATAACGTCATCTAGACGTAAATACGGCAGCGTCTATTCATTGTTTGTACCATATGGTTTACACACACACGTCTACACATAGTTTGGTCCGGTCTCTACTGATATGAGGGATCGTAGAGCTCTGGGTGAACATGGCGGCTAGAGCATTTATTTTCTGATTTAGCAACGGCAGGACTTCACTGATGACGGGGAGAGCAACTCAACGCTGATTGGCTATCGCGCTGGAGCGTCACGCGATTTTTTCGCAGAAGTTCAAATATTTCAACTTCTGCGTTTGGGGCGTTTGGCGCGTTTCGGCGTTTTGACGCGTCAAACGCGCCGCGCCAAACGCGTCTGTACATAGACTTTGTATGTAATCGCGCCGCGTTAAACGCGTGAAACGCTTTTGGTGTGAACACGGCTTAAAGCTGAAATATTTGTACAGTAATGCAATCAGGAGAGGATGAGTTAAGATAACTGTTTATTATATAAAAGGGATGCAGACCTCCCCCAAGCCATCGATGACCAGTCAACGCGATTGCCGCTAATTCAGTTTAAGCGCAGACACAAAAGACAACAGGTGGGGATGATTTTCGGCACTAGCTTTCCACTTTGGAGGACTTAAGAGGAGTAAAGGTTTCCCATGAACTGGGAAAGTTTGCCCCTCTATGCACTTGGGTTTCCGCATTCAAATTCTTCACATGAACGTGTTTTTTTCCCAAACTGAACTTGATTAAAAAAAACACACGAAACAGTCTCATCACAGACATACTTGATGGGCTCATGCACACAACAGAGTGTGTGAAGAACATGAAGCGGGTGTGCCACATTTAAAGCCATCAAGAACTAAACTGAGCTCCATGACAGCATCAACATTTGACCTCAAACGGACAGCCCCGTTATCATCTGGCCCAGCGGCGGAGTAGCAGTACGCTGTGTTGAGGTCAATTGTTTTAAATAAGCCACTAAGCCCAGTTATTTACTTCATTGACTTAGCTCATGGCCTTAACGGTTTTCATGCAGAATATGAACAGGCTTCTGACAATGATGATGAAGTTGTGGTAATTTAGCAATAAGTCTCACTGACTAAACTAAACAATGTAAACTAAACAAATAAATTGATTCCCAGCACCATAAATCCCTCACAGCAGCTTTAAAGCCTGATTCGTCTGTGACAATTTGTCTGACCTTTCAACCGGATGTTGTTTTTATTTTGGTGTGCAGTGGTCGCATCTGAAAAATAAGTGCTTTGGAACACAGCGACGCTCTCATTTTTGAGATTTGAAATCCGAATATGAAAGGTACCCTGCAGATTTTGTTTTTTTTACATTTACACGTCTTCATTTGGGGGACACTTCATTCTGACTCATAACGTGTCAGATAGAGGGGCTGACATCGGTTTCATCTCCAGGTTCTTTGTTTGTCTCGGGACGAACAGGATCACTGACTGGACGCCACAGGACCAACAGATGCTGTTTTGGACAAGAAAAAAGGACAATCAGACAAACAGAATGGTAGTGAAATGAAAACGATGTCTATTGGGGGCAATGAAAAATATTACAAAAGTAAAGCAGAATTTAAAAAAGTAAACGGGATGTGTTGGTGCTCTTGCCTGTCTGAGGGTGCCCTCTGCGAGGCAGATCTTGCCGACAGCCTAGATGGGTACTGCAACCACGGAGGAGAGGGCCATGGCCCAGCCCAGACAGTAGGCCCAGTCTGGGTACACATACCCCCCCCGCTGGTTGTCAGGGGCTGGTGGTCCAGGAAGAAGCTCATACTTCTGTAGACAAATAGGCTGCATTAACACTGTGACGTACCTCTGCCTTAATGTGTTGCTAATATTGTAAACCAAGACAAAATGGTATGAAGTCTTTTGGTAACACAGGTTTTGCTTGTGCAATCAAAGCCCCTTTCAAACAGGACTGTTGCGTAGCTATTCCGCCTCGCTGTTCTGTTCTGTTTGAGAGGTACAGAGGCGGAATGGGTGGACAGACTTACGAACAGGGGACGTCCACAATTAGTTTATCCTCCATTACCCATTTAGGGTGAACGTGCACGTTATTCGTCACACTGGACGCCAACGCCCTTGTGTTAAACATCACGCCTCTTTTGCTCCTTTGATACCAGCCATCTGAAATCACACACATCATGTTCGGTCAGTGTGGACAAAGCAAAACCGGCTTGACGGTGGATCTGCTTTAATGGCAGTATTGCGGAATCTCTGTGTGAAAGGGGGTTCTAGTCAGCTGCAACATTTTTAGACTTATGGTGCCAAGTCAGAAACTTCCCCAAGAAAGCCAGTTCTGGGCCGATGTCATGCCAGTAAAGTAGACCCAGGCCCTTCCTGTCAACACGACTAGGCCTATTATGATAAGAATAATCCATAGGGCTCGCATCATGGTGGCCTATCGTCTGTGTTTTCAGAGCCAATATTGGCATTAAAAAAAAATGTGAGCACTGAAAATAAAGGCGCATGCAGAGGGTACGTGGTACGGGATTGTTTGTTAGGAGTAATTTCCTAAACTAAGAGAGTTGACAAAATGCATTTTCGTATAGTCCTAAAAGAGCCTCTTGATATATATAAGGGCCCTGGATAGACACTCGCTACCTTGTTGTTACCCCAATCTTAATCCTCATGTCATTTCACCTGCAGCTGTTGACCGTGTGTAACTCACCGTGCAGGTCAGAGGGGTGAAGTAGCGCCAGCACAGTGTGAAATAAACCCATGGCCTCTGTCCCGTCATAACTTCCACCGCGTCACACATCCGCCCAGCCCCTGTATGATTAATGATGTAGAAGCATGATGACTGTCAGACTCATAGATTATATTATAAAATACAGCAGGTTTATATGGAGCTTCAAAACGAGCAAAAAAAGTCAACTCAAGGCTATTAGACTGGCACTAGATGCCTTTTCTGCCTCTGGGTACGTGATTTGGGTGCCGGTGTTGGGTTCCATGTCTATATGTCTATATGTTTATAGAAATTATAACATTTAACAAATAAAAAAACACACTTGAAGTCAATGCATAAACACATTCATTGCCTTCTGGTATTTTTCTGCAATTCTGCTCCTAAACATGCAAAATAGCAGAATGTATACAAGGAGATGTTTACCAAAATCATAATAAAGCATAAAGATGGGGCTATAGAGATCAGGCCAAAGAACACAGAGCTTATAATATATATAATATATAATATATATAATATATAATTTAGTATATCTAAGAGTTGATTAATGCATTTATTAGGGGTGTAACGGTTCACAAAATTCTAGGTTCGGTTCAATACCATACAGTGGTGCCACGGTTCGGTACGTTTCGGTACGTTTTCAATACAGCAAAAAAGCAGAAATGCCAAATCCTCGCTGGTGAGACTCTCAAGGGGTTGTGTGTCTGATTTGATTCTGTTTGGGCTTTTGTTTTCTTTTACAAAGCAGGAATTATGGTCTGGAGAAATGGGCTGGTGAAGGAGTAGTGTCACAGGGCTCAATAGCATGTTCGTTCAGCCTGGTTTATCACTACAGAGTAGGGATATAAATACCTTTAGCCCGGTTTGACTCAGGAGGGAACAGACACTTACACGCTGCGGGGAGAGTTTGTAACAAATATCACGTGACTATTCACATACACTGGGCGTGATGGTGCCGGTGTAAACAGGAAGTAGATTGGTTGCTCAGTTTAAAAACGACAGAGTAATAAAGTAGTGTTTAATAATGAAAGGTCGTGTTTGATACTTAAGATCTTCTCTGAAATCTTCCTCTATGAACTCAAACAGAGAGTTCGTGGAAAATGTTAGAAGTTTTATTTTTCAGACTTAGTTACAGCGCTGCAGGTCTTGTTCTATCTCTCTCTCTCTCACACATCAAATTTACTTTAAAATCAACACGTACACATAACGGTTTACTAGATTATGGGTCCATAAATGTGGTCAACACACGTCTTTCACTCGTTTCCTCGGTGTCGTTGTTGTCTGTTCTCACTCGTAGCTCTGCTGGTGACTGAAGTCTCTGTCATACTGAGCAATCCATGTTTTGTTCCTTTATAGTTTGTGTGTTAACTTGTTGTACATAGTTGTACAGAACAAAATAAACAATAATAAGAAAAGGAAAGTCCTCCGTTTTGTGTCCGTCCTCCCTAAAGCCGCTAACCGTGACTTCAGCGCGGACGTCTGAAGTCCGCTCCGGGCTCAGCCCTACGGAGCGTAGCGCTGATACCTCCGCTGGTCACGCCGCTCACTAATCGCTCCAATAACAGCTGCTTCCTCCAAAGAAATGCAGACTTTAACTGAACAGCTGCTAGTAAAGACAACACGGTCAACAACGCCTCTAATCCGGGAGTGGTCAGGTGATAAGAGTGTGGCGAATCAGGGAAGGACAGCACGTTACGTCGGGTGGGTTGCCATGTTTGAGCACAGTGGCTCCACCAATTTCAGCTATATTATATTTCTCAAAAGCAATTTAATATTATTCAAGCGTATTGTTCGGTTCGTAATGCGTACCGAACCGTGAGACCCGTACCGAACGGTTCAATACGAATACGTGTATCGTTACACCCCGAGCATTTATGTATTGTGAATTAATACGAAGTGATTTAATAATCATAATGCGATTGTAATAATGATCCTGTTGAAATATGTCCTGAAACTGAAATGACCGGCTGTGTGCAAGAGTTAAGCAATCAAGTTCCTATTTGATGAAATAAGGAAGTGTATCCTGTTGAGGCAATGAATGAGATCATGACCAGCGAGGTGAGGAGTGTGGAAATGAGGATGGCTCAACAGGACAAGAAAAAGAGAAGACTTGGATCATCGAGTGGGGATTCGGCTTGGGACATTGTTCAGGACAAGCATCGGAGGACTTCGTCTCTGCTCACGGCAAAGAGGAAACCGATCGTGTGCAGGAATTAGCTGACAGAGATTCTCACATCCCCCCCCTGCATGAGCAGGTGAAGCAGGACGCTGATTTCTGTGGCTTAGTACGGAGTCAAGAGGATCGCAGAAGAAATGTCTCCATCCTGGCAGGAGGAGGCCGGTGTCATGCAAAGGCCTGGCGAGTCGTCCCTTCCTACACCACAAAGGATTCATTCTTCAAAAAGGACCGTCACCCAGCCTCGGCTGAGTAAGAAAATAATGTAATGAAATCAAGTGACGTAAATATTTGAGCCGTTGCTTTTCCCCCGCTAATTACCCTGCAATACACATCTAAACTGCATTTAAAGAAAGAAGTCCTGAGAATTTATTAGTAAAGTAGACAAAAGCCTCTGACTTGAGATCACTTTTTAGTGGTTGGTGTGTTTCTTTGGACTTGTTCAACAGAATTTCTCCTGCTTGGGACCGTGACCACGCTTTGTCAGCCCAGAGGGGAGCGTATAGGATGAGTCAGGACCTCCGAGCCTGAGGCCAAGGTTTCCCAACAGAAATCGATGGATAGCGCCAATCAAGTTGGAAGTGAGTCTCTGCCCCAAGCGAGGGAGTTCAAATATCTCAGGGTCTTCTTTACAAGTGAGGGAATGGGATTAATGTAAAATTCATCAAAACCGGAACAACTAAAGGGGCTTCTCTCCCGTGTGACTTATCATGTGCACCTTCAGTTCTGCAGTGCACACACGTTTCATCACAAACTGAGCCGTTAAAAAGGTTCCTCTCCTGTATGCGTTACCATGTGTGTCTGTAAAGTTTCCCTCCGTCCAAAAGATTTCTTACAGACTGAGCAGCTGAACGGTTTCTCTCCTGTGTGGACTCGCATGTGTTTCTGTAAACGTCCATTACGTGAAAAACATTTATAACAGACTGAGCAACTGAACGGTTTCTCTCCTGTGTGGATTCTTAGGTGGCTCTTCAGATTTCCACTTTCAGTGAAACCTTTCCCACACTCTGAGCAGCTGAACGGTTTCTCTCCTGTGTGGATTCTCATGTGTTTCTTCAGATTTCCATTTTTAGTGAAACCTTTCTCACACTCTGAGCAGCTGAACGGTTTCTCTCCTGTGTGACTCATGATGTGTGACTTTAGACCTGACTTGCGCGTAAAACTTTTCTGACAAAATGAGCAATTTAAAAGTTTCCCTCCTGTATGGACTCTCATGTGTCTCTGTAAACGTCCACTACGTGAAAAACATTTATAACAGACTGAGCAACTGAAAGGTTTCTTTTCTGTGTGGATTCTCATGTGGCTCTTCAGATTTCCACTTTCAGTGAAACCTTTCCCACACTCTGAGCAGCTGTAAGGTTTCTCTCCTGTGTGGATTCTCATGTGTTTCTTCAGATTTCCCTTTTTAGTGAAACCTTTCTCACACACTGAGCAGCTGAACGGTTTCTCTCCTGTGTGACTCATGATGTGTAACTTCAGACCTGACTTGCGCGTAAAACTTTTATGACAAAATGAGCAGTTGAAAGGTTTCTCTCCTTTGTGGACTCTCCTGTGTCTCTTCGAATGTCCCCTGAGGCAACATCTTTTCCCACATTCAGAGCAGCTTAATGGTTTCTCACCAGCACTACATCTTGAATCACTGACAGACACTTCATCATTATTCAGAGAGTTTAAACCTGACTGAGGTTCTCTGGTCTCCTTCCAATCATCACTGTGTTCAGTCTCAGGTTCAGAACAGTCTCCAGTCTTCCCATCAGTATCTGGTTCTGGATCTGAATTTCGTCCTGGTTCTGGTCCTCCACAGTCCTCTCCATCAGCATTTATTTCCATTTGTTCAGTTTGTCTTTGATGAAGCTGTGAGTACTGGGCTTCCTCTTCATCATCTTCACTCGTCACAGAAGGGAATGAGAACTTGATATCAGCCTCCTCCAGCCCTTGAAGCTGTTCTCCTTCCTGACTGGTCCAGAGTTCCTCCTGTTCCTCTTTAATGTGTGGGGGCTCTGGATCCTCCTGTTCCAGACTGGAGCTCCACTCCTGCTGCTCTTCTTTAACCACCACCAGCTGCTGGACATCTGTGGAAAATAATGAGATACATACACACCTTAGAAAACTGTAATTTCATGTTAACTAATCCACTGATATCACTAATTTCCTATAATGTGGGGAGACATGTTCCACATTTTTTTAGGACATATTCGGACCTCATTCAAACTAAGAACTGATGTGTATTTCACCTGGCTGTGAGACAAAGTTTCTCTTTGGGAGAGTTGTTCTTGTTAAAAAAGTGTTATTTGCTGCTAAAACATAATGAAGCATAACTTAAGGGTGAAAACAATGATGATCATGTCAAGATAAAAGCCTGCTTCTCTCTGTGTCTGCGAGAGTTAGACATTGTGTAAAAATATCAAATTTGCACATCAACAGCACAAAAACAGTCGGCAAATGAAAATATAAAAATTTGATTCAACCAAGAAAAAAAATCATTATTAAAGTGAGATAAAATAGTGTTTTAATTGACTGTGGTTCTGCAGAGATGTCCTGGTCTACTCGTCATATTCTACAGATTTAAAAGAACATATCTGTTTGGTACAGAACTTATGTTTTTCAATGATATCAAACTCAATGATATCAGTCTGGACTCCCAATTCCAAACTTCCAAGTACACAAGTCCATATTAAGAAAGGCCTCTGGCGACGGCTGTAGTCCAAGATGGTAATGGCAAAATCGAGGCTTCATAACAGCGGTCCACAAACCAATGGGTGACGTCACGATGACTACGTCCACTTCTTATATACAGTCAATGCTCGCGCTACCGCTGCCAGCAAGACCAAGATCCTCCTGGTGGCACTGGCACAGCAGTGGCAAGTGCCAGGACAGCGGCAAGCGAGCGGCACTAATTCGGCAACCGTCAAGAAGCTGCTGAGCAGACGGAGCCACATTTCTTGGGAATACCCATTTTTGTTGCGACAGGTTAGCATGGGTGCTCTCTGGAAATGTGGCTTCGCCCGCTCAGCTCTTCTTGACGGGTGCTGAACGAGTGCCGCTCGCTTGCCACTGTCCGGACACCGGACTGACACTCGAGTATAGGCAAAGCATTGGTGTTTCCACCTAGCTTTGCATAAAAAATGGTAACCATGAATTATCAGACAATAAACATTTAGCAGAGAAAATCCTCTTTTACTCAAAGACAAAACTACAGTTTGGATTCATTCATGTGATTATTATGTTTTTAACATGTACTTAACTCTTATGTGACATGAACAGATTTTAGATTTCAACACGCTGCACATTTTTTCATGAGTCAGAAAACATCTGAGCTGCAATATGCAATATGTGCTGGTGTTATCAAAAAGAACAAACTTGTACTTTATGTTGAAATACTTTCTGTCATAAACATGCTGAGTGTTTAATGAACGAACCTGCTCCGTGTAACCGAAGCTGAGGGTTTAAATCACCGTCCAGTAGTTTCCGTTGTCGCTCGTTCTCCTCTTTTGAACGGGAAAGTTCCTCCTCGTACTCAGTTATCGTTCTTTCAAACAGACCAAATATCTCGTCAGCAGCC
This sequence comes from Pholis gunnellus, assembly GCF_910591455.1. Classification (NCBI taxonomy): domain Eukaryota; kingdom Metazoa; phylum Chordata; class Actinopteri; order Perciformes; family Pholidae; genus Pholis; species Pholis gunnellus. The sequence goes on along the minus strand of NC_136538.1, from coordinate 4,273,386 downwards.
GCAGTTAGTCGCTGGTTGACAAAAGATCTCAGCATTTGGACTTTAGACATTTTCACACAACGACAGAAACTTTTTCTCCACACAAACTCTCCTACTCTACATTAAACTCTGACTAGCACTGTGTTGCTAACTTCCGTCCCCGTGTGTGTGTTTCCAGCTAGCATGCTAAGCTAACTTCCATAGATTTGTAGGCTACCGGGAGCTGAGTCAGCGGAAAAACATCCAGAAAAAAAGGTGAAGGGCTAAAAGTCCATTCAGACAGGTTTATCCAGACATACAGAGACTCTGGTGGATCAGTACTGGTGGAGCTAACGGATACTTTATCAACACAACAAAGAGACTCTGCTGTTTCCACTAACGTTAGGCGCCATATTGCTAATGGAGCTACATCCGGTTCCGCTGATACATGGTAGGTTACCTACAAAATAAAAGCACTAGAATATTACATACTACAATAACAAATCGTTTATTATTATTCCAATCTTAAGTTACCCTCCATCTTTTCCATATATAACAGTTTAGGGTATGGAAAGAGATGACTCAAGTGATTGTTTTCTAATATTTATTTGTTTCTGTAGAAGACAAAATATCACCAATTGTTTGCCTTCTGATCATTTTCTACACCTCTGCTCCCTCAGCAATGTAAAACGGAACTGTGTGATTTCTTTCCTTTTCTACAAATACACACAGAAACAACAACTTGACACTACAGTATGTACTCGGTTCAGGGTGCACATTACTAGTGAAGGGCTACAAAAACAACCAAGGAAAACACATTTTCTCAAAACCATGAAAAACAATATACAAGAGGAAAAACAGGGACACCTGGTGGTTAAAGTAAAAAGGTGTGTGAGAAATTATAACAATAGACAATAGAAATTTAACAAATGAAAATACATACTCGCAGAATGTTTTTTTGGAACACACTAATTGCCTTCTGGTATTTTTCTGCAATTCTGCTCCTAAACATGCAAAATAGCAGAATTTATACAAGCAGATGACTGCCAAAATCTATGTATCTATCTAATCTATGCATCTATGGTCATATGATACAGGATGGCCTGCAGTGTTAGAAATGGCCCCTAATAATTACAAAAAAAACAGCAAACCTTTTTTTAACAGTAACAAATAACACGATAAAGCTTTGTTGGGATCTGCCAGGAGAGGGTTTGGTTATTAGCAAGTATAAAACTTAAATTATCGACATTAATTAAATTATGAATATCAATTGGATTATGAAAATATATTAACAATTACAGGGCACCACCCTGGGACCAGGGACCACAAACCAAACAGCAAAATCTGAAGTGTGAATTCAATTTGGATAGTGTTGAAATTAACACTATGACAGTATTTACATAATTCTCACGGGTTCAGAGTTACATTTACACTTTGGTTAGTGTTGATTATTTAACTCATTAATAGAGTTAAATATCTGACACTCACAGTTTTGTTTTATGAGACATAAAAGATTATTTTTAACACAAAATGGTTTTGTTCACTTTCACCAGGAGTGTTAATTTCTAACATGCAGAGTGTTTTGTTATGATACACAAAAGTATATTTTCAACACTGAATTGTTTAGGTGTGTTCACAAAAGTTTAAATATTTTCACCCACACGACGTAACAGAGAACAACTATACAAAAATCATTGAAACAAACAATTTTATCTTTCTTTTTATTCAGAAAAAAAATCTTCCAAGCACCATGGGTACAACTTAACTGCATATGCACATTTAGAAAGAAACTAATGGTACAATATATAGGCTCTCATCTCCATCAGAAGCACTTTGTATGTCTTCACTTTGCACCAGACTGATGCATTTAACTTTAAATCTACAACATTTTCTTCGAGGTGAGTGTGCCCCAGGCCCCCTCTAGAAAACCAACACTGACTAGAAAATAAAAGCTCAATTAGTCTACTGGATCAAACTAAAGACAGTACCAAATCTAAATGTGGACTCAATAAGCGATGCTCTCAAATTGAAAGAACACGCTCTTGGATAAAGATAGGATGAAAGCTCCATCGTTTCTCCCCTGTGTGATGTGCCATGTGGCGTTTCAAATTTATGTTTTGTATAAAACCTTTATCACAAACAGAACCACTAAAGACGGTTGTCTCTTATATGATTAATCATGTTTAACTTCAGAGGTGACTTGTGCTGAAACTTTTTTATCACAAACGGACACTTAACAGCAACCAGAACAGCAAAAGGGGATTCTTTCCTGTGTGAGTCATCATGTGTACCTTCAGATGTGCATTGCGCACAAATCTTTTACCGCAAACTGAGCAGCTGATAGGTGTTTCTCCTGTGTGGATTGTCTTGTGTTGATGTAAATTTGAACGCTGGTTAAAAGATTTCTTGCAAACTAAGCAACTGAAAGGTTTCTCTCCTGTGTGGATTCTCATGTGTACCTGTAAAGAATGTTTGTGTGCAAAAGATTTCTTGCAAACTGAGCAGCTGTAAGGTTTCTCTCCTGTGTGGAGTCTTATGTGTTTCTGTAAATTATATTTACGTGCAAAAGATTTCTTACAAACTGAGCAGTTGAAAGGTTTCTCTCCTGTGTGGATTCGCATGTGTTTCTTCAGATTTCGACTCTTGCCAAATGTTTTCTCACACTCAGAGCATCTAAAAAGTTTTTCACCAGCACTACATCTTGAATAACATTCAGACACTTCATCATTATTCAAAGAGTTTAAACCTGACTGAGGTTCTCTGGTCTCCTTCCAATCATCACTGTCATCAGTCTCAGGTTGAGAAGAGTCTCCAGTCTTCCCATCAGTATCTGGTCCTGGATGTATATCTGGATTTGAGTTCCTGCCTGGTTCTGGTCCTTCACAGTCCTCTCCATCAGCTTCTGTTTCCATCTGTTTAGTTTGTACTTTATGAAGCTCTGAGGACTGAGGTTTCTCTTCATCATCTTCACTCTTCACAGGAGTGAATGAGAACTTGACATCAGCCTCCTCCAGCCTTTGAAGCTGCTCTCCCTTCTGACTGGTCCAGAGTTCCTCCTGTTCCTCTTTAATGTGTGGGGGCTCTGGGTCCTCCTGTTCCAGACTGGGGCTCCATTGCTGCTGCTCAGGGGAAACTCTTCTTTAACCATTAAACAAATTGTTTAATTTATAAGACACATATTACCAGGAAACACATTTTGGATCAAAGGTACACATATACATATTTGCCTATAGTAGCACAAATATATTAAGACAGAACATACAGAAAAGTAATTGAACTACACTTACACTACAGAGTGTAACGAGGTAGGTGGGCTACACTAAAAGGAAATAGTTATAGGACAAAAAGTTGTAATGCTTGCTCCTCATTACACCCATTCACACATGCAAATGTTAGCAGTTTCAGTGTGTTGCCTAAGTTAGGCATTGAACCCCAACCCTGCAATCAGTGGACAACCTGTTCTATCTCCCGATACACAGTTTCCACTGTAAAGTTTATACAACATGTCATAAATGCCTTATACAGCTTGTTTAGAGATCATAAAATGTAATTGTCAGAAGTGGGATTCGAACCCACGCCTCCAGGGGAGACTGCGACCTGAACGCAGCGCCTTAGACCGCTCGGCCATCCTGACGTTGAGTAGGAACTCGCCCACGTTTGGCTATAAAAACAAATAGTATTTCAGAAAACGGTCATAGTACAGTATGTCGAAAAAAGTCTTAGAAAAGTCATAGTATGTCGAAAAAGGTCATAGTATAGCATGTCGAAAAAGTAATTTTCGTTTTATGAAGAGACAACTTCCTCTTATCTCTCTCTGTCTTAATAACCTCGGTGGTTGAACAGGCGGTTATAAAACATCCTGAGGTCAGAAATCACTCATTAGGAGAAATACATTTGCTATATTTACAGTTTCCATATTACACATTTCTTTCTCTTTAATAGATTTTTCAGGTTACAAAATACAACATATCTTTGGTTGAATCATGGTAAATATACTGTATGTTATCTTAATCATGTTACATTATTCATATAACACAGTTTGATACAGTTTGATCTTTAAGTTAAGTGATTCAATGTTACATAATGGAGACCAAAAAGGGAAGCATAAAAAAAGATTTTATATATATATATATATATATAGGATTACGCTGGATAAGAAATCATTGACTATTAATTAAAGTGCATGATACGAAAGATGTGGTATATGATTGATTGTTTTATTGAATGCCATCCTGACACAAATTATCAAAAAAGTAACAAGGCAAAAATCAACTCCAAAAACCAGACATTTTATCATGTTATCCCGTTCTCTGTATTATGTTTAAGCCCATTTCCTGGTTGAACAATACATCTCGTGTATCTTTTGGACTGGAAGTGAGAGGGGATTCCTACGAACAGAGTGCATTGCAGCTTCTGCAGGAGGTAGAAAAAGGCTCTGCATCGAGAAAACACTGTCAGACGTTATTAGTGATCAGTGGTGAAAATCTACAGCATCTTGGAGTTAAGTGTGTATCTCAATGAGGCTGTCGCAACAAAGGCTGTGCAACTAGAAGTGCCACTAGGAGACATGGTAGGCGTTAAGATGAACCATATTAGTCGTTTGTCGCACTATATCAGCCAATCAACAGCCTCATTAGACGCATCCCGTCCCCTCGTTGGTTTGTTTTGTCTCTAGACGTCGTCGTCTGCGTCGGCTCGGCCACACAGGTAAAAACAGAAGAGGACACAGAAGCCGCCAACCAGGAACAGACCCAGCAGGATGTAGACTACGGTGGTGGTCCAGCAGGCGAACAGGTACAGCGTCCTGTCGCAGTACGGATCCCCACTTGTTGCGTTCCTGATGTAGTTGGGCTTGTAAATAGAGTATATCCACACATTACCTATAGGCAAGAAAGAGACGAGAATAAATATGCTGCCATTTCCTGTTTTGACACGTTGATGAGAGGATGACCGCTAGGCCCCAATGATTTGATTGTATTGCAGATGTTTGAGCCAACTTTGATTTTAATCCAGACAATTGTTTTGAGCAGCGTCAATTATTGAAATACAAATCTGTTTTCCAGTATTTCTGGGGCTTTTTTTTGAAGAGCTGATAGTAGAGAGATGACGCGACATGAGGGGCCAAAGCAGTGTCATTCATTATGTCATTTAGCCCCAATGTGTATCAAAAGATGTATAATGACCGTCATTGGGCTGGTTTCTTAAGAACTGAAGGACTGTGTTTCCTTTCAAGATCCTCATTTCCAGTTTTTTAAACTCCCTTCACATGTCCACCTTTGAGGACTGTGTGCAATCTGTGGTCTGTGTGTCACTTCTAAAAAGGCAGTGGGGCTCTCTAGAAGACATAGATGGACATCTAATGGCCAACACGCGTTACTACAACTTGCACTTGTCGTGCTTCCTTCCTGTGAGCTCCTTCGTCAGCCCACCGCTGTTTAAACTCACCAGCCATAAACCAGCAGAGGAGGAACAAAGATGTCAACGAGTTCCAGGTCGTGCAGACTCGACTGAGCGGGTTGGGGGTGCCGTCTTCGAGGGGTTCTGGCGCAGGGCAGGCAGGAGAGCACCGGCAGCGCCAGTCCAAAGACTCCCACCACCATCAAATAGATGGGGATCTAGTGCTGTCCTCCAGATGCATTGCACCTGATGGACGCGTGGTCGATGACAAGAGATTAGTTCAATTCTGACTGTCAACATATTTCAAATATAAGATTTCAGTGGAACAAATAACACGAAAATAAAATGTCTGTGATTGTGAATCGCTCAGATGGCAATCTGAGCAACGGGCATGAGACAAAACACCAACTTTGAACATGCTGCGAGAAGAAGGAGAACATTTAGATCAGGGGTATTCAATTAAAATTCCGAAAGGTCCAGATTGAGAAAATCTCCTCATGCAAAGGTCCGGAACATTACAATAATATCTAACTTGCGCTATTTAGTATCATATATATATTCAAGAAGCCTAGAAGTAGTAACAAAGTCTCTGTGTAGTCAACAACTGTCAAATCAAATAAAGAAAGTACACATCAATTACATTTTAAAATCTAATATATAATTACGTTTTCAAATTTAACTGGATGGATTATAAATAATACATAGAAATACATAAATACATGTTGTTCTCTCATTTCAAGTAAAATAAGGGCTCCATCTAAAAATAAAATACACAAAAATGAATCTTTGAAAAGCTTGCATCAGAAATTGCTTGATTTTAAAAAAATTTATGAAAAGGAAAAAAGATTCTTATTCGATTGGCTGAGTAGCGTCACTTGAGATGATTTACAACGTATGTGATTGATCGGTGTAACAATAAAGTGCAACGGACTCGGTGTGCAAGGTTCCTGTGCAAAATGTTTTTCATCGGATGACGGATTTCAAAAAACGTTCAAGAAAAATACAGATCTCGGTTTGCAAAGACTTTTACACTCAAGTACACTGAAGAACATCATGTCACAGAGTGCATCGAGCTTTCATCACGTCAAATCATCCAGCTTAACATGCTGCTGACAGTTACTGTGAGAGGAAGACGTGCCAAGTGGTTTGGACATAACACAGTAACTGAACTGAATGTAAAGCCTTCGTCTTGATTCTTGACCAGACATTACGTTTTCTCTCTCTTTGTGTAATGTTCGTTGGGACTCTCACCTCCAGAACACTTGGATCTCTCTCTGGACCATGGTGGGCACATGAGAAACAGGGTTTGTTGTGGAGGGCCGGACCAATAGACTGAACTGGATCCTGCTCTATATTATTATAAAAAGCAGTAAATTGTAAGGTTCTGATAAGCTGAGAGTGGTTAGAGTAAACATTATGATCAATGGTGGAATGTAACCAAGTATATTTGTACTGTACTTAAATTCAAGGTACTTTACTGGAGTATTTCCATTTTAATCAACTTTGTACTTCCACTCCACTACATCTCAGAGGGAAATATTGTACGTTTTACTCCACTCCACTTGTCTGGCAGCTTTAGTCTTTGCATTATCATTTTTCAAACCCTTCCTAACTATCCAAACTGAACAACAGAGTGTAAAAGAGTTAGAATGAGCTCCACCTGAAACATCTGCAGCAGGAATAATGATACAAACAAATGCATATGTAACATACAGGTATATAACCGTAAAACACTGACAGGGATCATGTTTCTGATAAAGTAGTACTTTTATTACTTCTTGAAGAGTTCTTCAAGAAGTTCTGGTTGCCAATAATTTAGTTGAGTCAACTCTTCGGCACAAACTTATTGCTCTGACGCCACCGAGAGGCCTAATAGAGGACGTCCAGAGAGCCATCGTAGACTGGCACCGGGTCCGGGCAGCAGCTCTGTACCTGCCTGTTGATGAAGGAGGGCACGGAGTGATTGACATCCAGTCCAAAATTGCCTCCTTTAGATGTTGCTCATTATATTTTCTAATTCAGTTCTCTGAGACACATCTGCAGACAGGACGCAGTTTTAAAAACACCCACGATGAGAAGTGCTTTAAATGCTCACTTCACCGACGCTAACGGTCATCTTGTTTATGTATATATTTGTGGATTTTTTTGTCCAGTCTTTATTTTTTAAATGAAACACTGAATAAATCACCTCTTCCATCATTGTCTCTTGAAATTTTTCTTTTTACATTTCATAAAGTAGTTACAGGCTACTTTGAATCTAACTGTGCTCTAATGATAGTAATTGTTTTATAGATCCACTATATGTATGCAAAATTGGTTATTGTCATGCACCAGCTGGTATTTTGCTAGTGATTGAAATCAGGACAGTTTATTAAAGTATGGTCAGAAGTCTGGTCCCGGATGTGGTGACAGCATTGACGTTAACTTAAGGAAGAACATTAAGGAGCAAAATACAGTTTTCATGTAATTTGCTGGTCATGTTATTGTGAAGGACAGAAGTATAGTCCTGGATGTGTTGACAGTATCATACAGTATTTCATAATAACTGCAGTTAATATGAAATACTGTAAGGTACTGTTTTAAATCCACCATCAATTTACAGCAATTCATTACAGTGTAGACAGGCCCCGGGTTGTCTGTTGGACTTCTTTGGGAATGAAGAGAAGGATTAGGAGAAATTAAGAATGGCAGAAGAAATATCTAAGTTGTAAAGGTAATAATAAAGTGGCATGGAATGCAGATAGAATAGATGAATACAACTAAATAAATGAAATATTTGTACAAAATAGAAAGACTTGTAAACACACACACACACACACACACTGTAGCTGTTAAAATCTTGATTTAGGGCAGCATAAAGCACAGGTAATGGTACTTTAAGATCACTTTCAAAAGCAGCACTTAAATATAACTCAGGATAATCAAATACTGCCAACTGAGAGCAGACAAAGGCTGAAGGAGCCTTTTATCAAACATATAGACAATCTCAAGTAGTTAGTGGATGAAAAAGTATTCAGATCTAGAAAATCTCCCCCTGACGTCTGTGTCAGTGATATCCGGTTTATCCAAAGACGAGGTTTGAGATACAATGGAGACTGGGTCCACCCACTTACTGTCAAAAATAAAATCTACTCGAGAGCAAAAAGAAAAAAGACTCGAGAGCAGTGTTAAGCTTCTCGAGCGACTTTTGCTCGCGCGAGGGTGAATTTTGCTCGCGGATTGATATAAAAGATCTCATCAAAGTAAAATTTGCGTGCGCATTGGATCTCATTTGCGCCCTCGGATTTTGACAGTAATTTGCCTTCATAGTTATAGTTGCCCATCACACTTCAGCTGTGCCAATCTCTTTTTATCACCCAAGATGGGTCTTTAACCCATAATTGATTTCATATCATTACCTTTGGGTGGATCACTTCTTTAATCCCTTCAGTGACTAGAGTTGTTGCTTAAATCCAAGCCTTTGTCAGTTAGAATGCAGTGGAAGAGACGTTAAAACAGTTAACAGAGGATGGATTCGATCCATCGACCTCTGGGATATGGGCCCAGCACGCTTCGGCTGCGCCACTCCACTTTAAATGCTCTAATGCTCACTAGCAAATGTATTGATGTATCGTACAATGCTAAAGTTCTCAGAAGTTGTCGTCTTAAAGCAAAAACAATGTTATGGCGCTCAGAAATCTTTGTATGCAGCACTGACTGTTATTCCCGACATCTGCAGTGTCGGCTGACATACAATTAATGATGTGTTGAAAATATTGTCAAGCGAGCAGTTGTTGGTTTAATCCAGTGGTTCTCAAACTTTTTCTGTCACGCCCCACTTTGGAGGAAGAAAAATGTTCTTGCCCCACCGCCCCAACAAAATTGTAACAAAATGGTCCATGTTGAATTTTTATTGAATTAACATTTTGTGACGCCTTATGCTCACAGATACCAGGAGAATTTTATTTTAAATATGAGCTTTAAAATGTAGCATTCTGGTGAACTCTGGGAAGAAAATTAAGTGATAAAACATTTACTTTATTCAGTTATTAATCAGTATTTCAGCTCTATTATTACTAACCTTTAAAAGTTTGTCATATAAAAACAAAGATAGCAAGAGTAGCGAGAACCATCGCCTGTACAAATAAAGTGATTAGTTTTCATTACTGTATGGCTTCATATTAACTTCTACTGTTACTGTACAGCTGTTAGGATTGTGGCCAATATTCTATTTGTAATTAATATGCATTCAATCCAGTTCAATTATTTAAATGAAAATGATAATCTACTCTGGCTAAGGTAGCTTATCAAGAGTAAAATAATAGCTGTGATTTAACTGCACGTGGGACGGTTAGTCCACTGTCTGTGGTCATCACAGTGAACAGTGTCTGCAGTGTGATGTTGTTCATGTCTTGTTGCTGTACTTTATCTCCTTGGAGCAGAGGCTGCATTTAGCATACTCTGTCTTATCAATGTCTTTAAAACACAAGCTGTACTCACGTCTGTTTAGACCTCCACCTTTATCCAGGCCCAGCTCCACCTTTATCCAGGCCCAGCTCCACCTTTATCCTGGCCCAGCTCCTTCACATCTCAGCCCTGCGTCAAGCTGCGCTACACAAACAGCGTCCTCTTCCTGAAGCTCTTTGACCTCATCATCTCATCAGTATCTGGGCCTTTCATTCTACTTTGAGTTAAAACAAACCACTGGTTTAATCCAAGACTGTCAGTTAGAATGCAATGGAAAAGACATTAAAACACAGTTAGCAGAGGATGGTTTCAATCCATCAACCTCTGGGTTATGGGCCCAGCACGCTTCCGCTGCGCCACTCTGCTGTCCGTAGGTAAATGTGTGACTCAAACCCAAAATGGCCACATAATAAAGACAATCCACAGTTGGCAATAAACAGCATTGAGCAAACATGTCAAAGCAAAGCACTGAAAATATGGTCAACATAAGACAAAGGCATTGGCGTTTCGAAGCAACAATGCTATAGTTGCCCAGCATGCTTCCGATGTGCCATTCTGTTGTCCGCCACTCCATGTGGGATTCCCAACACACACATGAAGACTGGAGCTCAGACGAGAATGGATCCATGGTTTACAGCCTCAGAGAGGATTCTGGCTCTCAAAATGATGCCAAACTGCTGTATTTGGATAGATTGAACACTATTAGTGATAAAACAAGTGAAATATATAGTATATAAAAGTACAATGGAACTGCTGGAACAGCTGGTTCCAAAATGATGACCTCGCCTGACCTCTCTGATACTGAAACCTCTCTGTGCTATGATTTGGGAGAGGTTTAAACTTTCGTTAGCATCATTAAAAAAAGATATTCATGCTTTCAGTGCTTTTTTTTCAGGCGAACCTGACAATTTTCAATTTGAGCTGTGTGCCATCTTCATTTACTATTAACCAGTAACATATACACAATATTTACACATCTGAACACATCTCAGAAAGTGCTACCTGTATTATAACATCACAATTGTTGAAATAGACCCTGTAGTTACAGAATTACACTCTTTTTAGTATGGGGTATGCAATTTTCGAGCAGAGGCTTAAAAATAGAACATATTTCTTGTTAAACATATTTTAGAAGTTGTGGTTTCATAAAGATTCACGTAGTTCATGGCAACAATGACTTGTGACTGTGAAAGTGGGTGAATCAAACCTGCAGTAAAAAAACATTCCAGTTGTCAGCCAGTTGATGGATCTTCACAATATGTTTAACTACATATACAGTGCAGAGAAGAGAGACTTGTTAATCAATTGGGGCCCAGAGGATATTTTTGCCCCTGGTAAATCCAGCCCAGACTTATCATTATTATAGCTCACATCCAACAACAGTGACCTTGCACAGGCACGATCAAATATGTCTTAATGTTTTGTTTGCTTGGTGTCTGTGTGAGTGTCTTCCTCTGCAGCAGTGTTGCAGCATTACATTCTTATTCTCTGTTATGACTGTTGGTCAAAGAACAAACAAAACAGAGCAACTTTCTATCATGAAACAGTGGCCAAAATAAATCCAGCTCTGTAGAGTGTGTGTAAACAGAGCTGCCACGAGGAGCACATAAACGTTCCAAATATGAATCATTTGATCGTTATCTGCCCTCCAGAGCAAAACAATCTCAGGCTAAAAGTTTAAGTTACAAAGAAGCTAAAAGTTGACAACATTAAGTTGTGCTTGCAGTCTGTCTTGCTTATTCACCACTCACTTCCATGGTTCGTGTTCTGTGACTTTGTCTGACAAAAGTGAGAGTGAAATACTATTTTTTACATTTGATAAAGTGTTTAACTGCAGTTTGGAAAAGAGAGCTTGTGAACGTGCATTCATATGCACGTGCACAAAATGAAACTCCAGCAGCCTCTATAGGGCCCAGTCCAGAAAATATATGAGTGTGATGACAGTCCTCATAGGCGCATATCATTTCATACAAAACAATCAGCATATAGTCTCCCAGTCCAGGTATAGTTATAACTCTGGAGTAATGCAAGATGGAAAGCAATGGATTGATATTTCAATTGTTGATGAGCTGGGCATACTGCAGGGCGAAATAGATGCATGCACGTCTCTCAGTATAAAATAATCATCAAGTAGCCTATTCAGCCAAGCCATAGTATAACTGGTATAAATGTATAAAAGTAAAACGGTCAGTTTAATGTTTATGCTAATATTCACTCATCTTAAGACTCAGTAGAACATATTCTATTCAATAAATGTTTCTTTATACCTCGTTCTTTTCTTTATAGGTCTGCGTATTCTTAGACTGACACATGGAGCAAATTGTTTTAAACGAGGAGGATTGTAGTGGGAGCACTGCGTGTGCGACTGTGTAGCATCAACAAATGGTTAACATGACCACAGGTCAGGTAGGAGAGCCCGTTGGCAGAATGTAGCTTAGGGCCCCAGGGAGGTCAGGGCTGGCCCTGCTTGACGGCCTTGAGGATGGTCAGTATCATATGTCTTAATATCAAAAACTTTATTGGAATATGTCCTTTTTCCTATCCAAACTTAAACTCACTTGCTTGAATATGTCTCTGTCTTGTCAACATAAACATGTCAGCAACTTTTCATTAGCCCTCTCCTAAATATAAATGACCCAGATTGTAGGAGCCAGGTATGGCCCACGTCATTTATACCTTTTTTTGGTCACTTCCGGTAAATAAGTCACGTGGTGTTGGGGAAGCCATATCAGCAGTTCAGGGGTTTAGTTGCAGGATTGGAAGGAGAGGGGGTGAGAGAGGGAGCCTTATTTTTTGTTGACTGCTACCTCACAAATGTTATGCACTATTGTCATTGTCTAACCAAATCAATGTATTCCAGAATCAACGTTTGTTGTTTACAATAAACACGCAAAGTTCAACTACTGGATCAGAAAATCATTTACAGCCAGCGCGTCCGCAAGTTTAAACCTCCCCTACTTAGCCTCTCGGTGACTATCTGAAAGTTACTGTTAGTCACCTACACAGATGAATAACTTAAATTACAATAATTGCCAGTGCAAAAAAAAAATGGTCATTAATGGTCTTTTGATTTCAAATTTCTTTTATAACTTGATCATAAAATAAAAAGCTTTGACGACTTTATTCATAAAATCAACCAAGAGGTTAACGAGAAAAAGTTCTACCATAAATGTGACCATGTGAGGTTATTCAGGACTCTTTGTCGTGTCCAGACATTGATACCGAGTGTGTGTTTGGGAGAATTTAAATGGTTAATACATGCTTTGGGTGCTAGGCTGACAACGACCTCCCACCCACCTTCTTACCAGGGCAAATATCTCTCTCCATCTTCTTCAAAATGAAGGGAGAAAAAAACAGAAATCCACTTGTAAAGAGAAAGAGAGTGGGTTGGGTAGGGGGGGCGATGTGCAGAATTAGAAGCATCTCTAATTTTGCTTCATCCAAGCCCAAGGACATAGAGCTGCTGAAAGGGGAATTAGTGGGTTGAATCCCGTGTCACAGCCTTGTTACCCTCAAATGGTCAATGTAATGTTCCACTGTAGGAGCCAGGTTACAATTGAAAGATACCTTCGGGTAGTTGGTTTGACAGAAAAGCTGTCCATATGTTACCAGCATTGATTAAAAACCACCTACTAACTATTACCATATGATACTGAAACGTGACAGCAGTTTACATCAATGTATGAAAAGTAGCAACACGTCTGTGGTGGATATTTAGAGCTCCCTTGGTCCTCCTGCAGTGGGCTATTCTCAGCATGCTGTAGGCTATATTTACTTATCCTTTGTCGCTAATGAGTCACACCAGGAGATGTGGTGACTACTCAAGTCAAGGATTTTTCTGTTTGCTGTCTGTACTGAAATAGATATATATCGATAGATAGATAGATAGTTTATTCATCCTCAGAGGGAAATTTGGTTGTTACAGCAGCAAAGATATACTTCAGCAAATGAACAGAGTAAAAATACAAATATTAAGTAAGAAAAATGCACAATATATACAATAAAATAACAGAGTAGAACATATTAAATATAAAGAAAAGAAAATAATAGAAATGCACAATGAAATAGAATGGTGTTAAATTAACTAACTAGATAAACTAAACAGCAGTGCAAAGATCAACCAACGGCCAACAACAACAGTGTAGCGGTGTGTAGTTATGTGAAGGATGACTTGGCCAGAGGTGATTTGTTGTAGAGTCTTATAGCAGAGGGCAGGAATGTTCTCCTGTATCTGTCCTTGTGACAGCGGAGCTGGATCAGTCTGTTGGAGAAAGTGCTCTGCTGTCCCTGCAGTAGGTGGTGGAGAGCGTGGTCCGGGTTATCCAATATGGATAATAGTTTCTTCAGTGTCCTCCTCTCTACCACCTGTTCCAGAATGTCTTGTTTGCAGCTAATGATGGAGCCGGCCTTCTTAAGTCTGTTGGTGTCTCCGGATCCAATGCTGCTCCCCCAGCAGACTACGGAGAAGTACAGTACACTGGCCACAACAGACTGAAGTCGACCACCATCTCTCTGGTCTTTGCCACGTTCAGAAGCAGGTGAATTCTACCGGCCCACTCCACAAAGTTCTCCACTACTGCCCTGTACTCCTCCTCCGCCCCTTATACACCCGACCACTGCAGAGTCATCAGAGAACTTCTGCAGATGGCATGACCCCGAGTTGTACTGGAAGTCAGTGGTGTACGAGGTGAACAGGAAGGGAGACAGAACAGTTCCCTGTGGAGCTCCAGTATCACTGACCACCGTATCAGACAGCACACGGCCCAGTCGGACAAACTGTGGTCTGCCTGTGAGGTATTCAGTGATCCAGGAGACGGTGGACGCGTTAACCCCCACCACCCACAGCTTCTCACTCAGCAGCAGTGGTTGGATGGTGTTGAATGCACTGGAGAAATCAAAGAAAGTGATTCTCACAGAACCACCGGTTCCATCGAGGTGCGAGTGAGCTCGTTGCAGCAGGTAGATGATGGTGTCGTCCACTCCCACATGAGGCTGGTATGCAAATTGCAGAGGGTCCAGTGAGGATTTCCCCTGCGGTCGCATGTGGGCCAAGACCAGCCTCTCCAGCACCTTCATCACATGAGATGTGAGGGCAACTGGTCGGTAGTCGTTGAGGCCAGGTGTTTGTGAGGTGAGGTGTGTGGAGGAGACAGATGAGGGCTGTGAAATAAACCTATTGAAGAAACAGTTTAGCTCGTTGGGCCTCTCCAGGGAGCCCCCTGGTTGTCTCCCGCCAACCTTAAAGCCAGTTATCTGCTTCATCCCAGTCCACACCTCCCTCACGTCGTTCTGCTGGAGTTTGGCCTCCAGCTTCCTCCTGTATGAGTCCTTGCACTCCCCGAGCTTCACTTTTAGGTCGCGCTGGACTCTCCTGAGCTCGTCCCTGTCCCCAGACCTGAAAGCTGCTTTCTTCTTATTAAGAAGTGTCAGCTGATGGAGGGATGTACACAGCGACAACAATGGCGGATGAGAACTCCCTCTGCAAATAATATGGACGCATCCCCACGGCTAACAGTTCAATGTCCAGGCTACAGAAGCGTTCCTTCACACACACATGGTCGGGATTGCACCACCTCTCGTTCACATACATTGCAATCCCACCACCTCTCTTCTTACCGCTCTGTACAATGTCTCTGTCCACCCGAACAGTCCTGAAGCCGGGTACCGACGCACTGTGGTCTGGGAATTCCGCGTGCAGCCAAGTCTCCGTGAAACACATGACGCTACACTCACGGAAGTCCCTCTCGGTCTTTACCAGCGCGCCGAGCACGTCCGTCTTATTTGCCAAAGACCTCACATTCCTCATTAGAATCGCCGGTACCGAAGGTTTATACTTCCTCCTCTTCGCCCTCCGTTTAGCGCCAGCCCGCGGCTCCCTCAGCGCGATCAGCTGATCACGGGAGTAAACAATGGCCCCACTCATTGGTGTATGGCTCTCCGTTACGAAGGGGGAGAAAAGTAACAGAAAAGCCACTAGAAAAGTTGAGAAAAAGTGACGGTCCGTTGTCTGAGCGTAACGTAAACCAAACGTTAAGAAAAGAAAAAGAGAGGAAAGAGTGAAAAAAAAGACAACAAATGTAAACACACAGGGAGCTGCTGTAGCAGGCTGCCGCTGGCATGGCGCTATCAGTCTCACTTCAAGAACTCATGAAATACATTTTGAGTTGCTCAAATTGGAAACTAACAAGTAAGAAAACAAAGAAAATGTTCTCATAAAGTACTTAGTAAATGTACTCAATGCCTTTTAATCATTTAACGTGATTATACCAATACATACACACATATACATTACTATATATAGTACCTTTATGTGTGTATATATATATATATATATATATATATATTAGGGCTGTGAAATGATTAAACATTTTAATCAAATTAATCACAGGTTTCTGTGGATTAATCATGATTAATCACATATTACCGATTTTTGTCATTATTGTGCGTCTTTGCGGTGCTTTGATGCTCGAGTCCCCCGTTGCCACTCTCAAAACTTCCCCTCGTCCTCAACAATATTAATCGGTCAACAGCTTTTTGCAATCCATTTGGCAACTGTGCTAGTCAACTTGTCACAGGCAGACTTAGTGAGGGAACTACGTTGTTCAGTGAGGGTGGTTTGGCGCATTCCACTTAAACTCCCCTCACCGACCAACGCATGCGTCGCGTTGAGATGGTACTTTAGGCTGGTAGTGCTACGGTGAAACGATAACGTCTTCCCGTTTACGTCCCAGAGGCGGGAATTGCCCCCTCTCTACGGCAACGCTGATGGGACATATCTTCAACACCAGAAAGGACAAACATGAGACAGTCTGTTACATTAGTTTGTTTGGATAGCAGCTAACGTCTGACTGCATTAGAGATGTTTTGATTGAGACCTGTATGCTTTTGCTTCGATTATTGTTGTGTCACCTTCGTGATCTTAATGTTTTGGATATATCCTTCCACTGCATATTGCAGTCCCTTTTGCCTTGATCCGGAGAATATCGCGGAGATATTACTCCAAAAAGTATCACTGACACTGACAGATATAGCGCTGGTCCCCGTCCTCGCCATGCTTTAGGGTTCACAGTCCTGGGAGTTTTGTCGACGTAGCAACAGTAACTAAGGGGGCGAACGGTCAATTGTGGGATATTGGAAGCTCATTCTGCGCATACGTTAAATGCGTTAAAAAAAAAATAACGAATTAATCCTCTAATTTAATCATAACGTGTTAATGCGTTATTTTTCACAGCTCTAATATATATATATATTTACAATGTATCATGGCAAAGGGGAGGCACAGTGATATAGTGTCTGCTAGTGGTGCAACGGATCATAAAACTCACGGTTCTTGTATCATGGATCGGTCATGGATCTGATCACAGATCAGATCAGCACAAAATAAAAAAGGGAGCAAATATAACTTTTACAGATCACTGATCACGTTATTTTGCCGCCGATACTAATTGATGATCATTGATAATCCATATTGACAGAAACAGATCCCTTTGTTGTTTGATTATAGCAGCTGGTCTACAAGGCTCCGGACATTATTTTAGTTTTTGCCACCGTCCAAAAAATTATTTCAATCTGCAGTGTTTTCTTTTTCTTCATAAAAACACACAATTCAAATGATAAGCAAATAAAATATTGTATTTTTATGGATTAAAAATGTGTAGTTTTAATAATGTATTATAAACTGCTTAGAGGTATTGTAAAGAGCTCTTTATATTAATGTGAAAACACCTTCAAACAACTGGATTTATTGTTGTTCTTTACCTTTGCCCAATTCTCATTTTCAGAGCCTGAACACATCATAATGAAACCAACCGGAACCTTCTTTCATTGACCATTATCGGTGCTACTCCGTTTACCAGCTCTCCTGTTGATTTAAACATAGATTAGTTGTTCACAGTGTAATGTTATCAGAGGTTGGCAACTAGAAAAGCATGAATGCCGATGTCCCGATCGCATATTTTACTGAATATTGGCAGTTCACGATTGTCAGTAAAACTTTATTTCCCACTGATTAACATTTAACTGTAATTAACGCTAATCTGCGGTTCACATGCGTGCCGATCCATGAGGGGGGATCCGCACAGATTACGGATCAACAGTGGTCCCTTACACCACTAGGGTCCGCTAGCCGGCCCTTCTGTGTGGAATTTCACTGTGTCAGAGTAGATTTTCTCTGGGTTCTCAGGCTTCCTCCCACAGTCAATAGAAATGCAGGTTAGGTTAATTGATAACTCTAAATTGCCCATGGGTGTCAGTGTGAGGATGAATGGTAGTCTGTCTCTATGTGTTAGCCCTGTGATAGCCTGACAACCTGCCTTTGCCTTTTGTCAGCTGAGATTGAATCCAGACCCCCCGGGAGCATGAATAGGATAAGTGGTTACAGTTAATAATAAAGGCTCATAGTGATGTTATGAGGAGATCAGTACTTCCAAACCTTATGGTCTTGAGCCTGGTGGTGTCGGACCGGGATGCTAAAATGAAATCTCAAAGGCTAATTAGCATGCGACCAGTTTTTAAAAAACAAACTGAATGAATAAATGCGAAGAAGTTCATTTTAATCTGTGTGAACGAAAAACTCAGAAATAGGTCAAATGACCAAGACGGACCACTTCCAGCAACATGCGCAGAGTAACTAAGGTAGTTTAAAGAGCGCAAGATTCCACAGCGAGTGGGCAGGATTTTAGGTGTATGGGTCAAAGAAAACAAAACGTCCAGGAGACCGCTGTTCATTTCCTGTGCAAAACTAAAAGTAAACATTTTGTCATGTCAGTCGTTAGTCAAGTGAGTCGTTGGGACTCATGTGCAGTAGTCATGTACGTAGTCAAGTTTACATCAGCTCTATTCCCAAACCTAACTAAGAGGTTTTGTTGCCTAAATCAAACTTCCTTTGAGTTGTTGGGTCAGTCAAGTTAAAGTCTACTAGGTTTTCCTAAACCAGACTAAATGGTTTTGTGGCCTTAACCTAACTTCCTGTGAAAACGGAAGTTTACTTTGAAAAGACGCTATGTATGTAACAAGCTTATATTGAAACTCTGTCACTGAAACATGCAAAAGTGATGCTAGAACGGTACGAAGAGCGTCATAGTTTGAGGCTTGATGCCACTGACCAAGCTGTTTACAGTAAACACATTCTCTCAAAAAATAACGCTATTATTGTGAGAATGTGTTGAGTTTAAACAGCGATAAAGACTCCTTATGATGGGTGGCAGATGAGATGGACCTGTCAAAAACACACTACAAACACATGGACTTTCAACCACGAGACAGATGTTTGAGGCCGGTGTTCGTATCCTAATGTAAATGATAAATGGACTCTGCTTTTCTAGTTTTCCGACCACTCAAAGCGCTTTAACACTACATGTCATCATTCACCCATTCCTACACTGATGACAGGGGCTACCATGCAAGGTGCCACCTGCCCATTAGGGCTATCTACACATTCATAACCATTCATATACAGCAGGAACAGTAGGAGCAATTTGGGGTTAAGTGTCTTGCCCAAGGACAAATCGACATGGATCCGGGGATTGTTCTGCCGATCCTCTGATTGAAGGACGACCCTGCTCTACCACTGAGCCACAGTCACCTGTTGTAGTGTTTTTGAGTTGTTGGGAGGTTACATTATTGACGCTTTTATAATGTTTAAGTGGTTTTGTTGCCTAAACCTAACGTTAGTTTTGTAATCGAAATGTTTATTTCATGCAAAATGCCCAAACCTAACTAAATTAGGGCTGCAACTAATGATTATTTTAATAATCGATTAATCTGTCGATTATTTCTTCGATTAATCGATGAATCGGATAAAAAAACAAAGCATTCATTTTCAACCGAAAAAATGGCGTGACGCTGTGACGCGATAGCCTATCAGCGTTGAGATGTTTCTGTCATCACTGACGTCCTGCCGTTGTTGAATCAGGAAATTAATTCTGTAGCCGTCTGTGTTCACCCAGAGCTCTACGATCCCTCATATCAATAGAGACTGGACCAAACTATGTGTATACATGTGTGTGTAAACCCCAACCCAAACGGTTCTTTAAAGAACAACACAGGCCACGCTGTCCCTGTTCCAGATTGGCCCGAAGATTCGGTTCCCAAATCTGTAATGACCGTCACATTATTGTTTCTTTCTTTTTCTGTCTGTCTCTGTCTCTCTGTCTGTCTGTCTGTCACACGCTTGTGCCAGTTATCTTAGATCAGTGCAACGAAAAAGAACAGAACACGGAACATGGAGCACAGAACAGAACACGGAACACGGAATAGAACACGGAACACAGAACAGAACAAGGAACACGGAACAAGGAAAAGAACACGGAATACAGAACTCGGAACACAGAACAGAACACGGAACATGGAACATGGAAAAGAACAGAACATGGAAAACGGAACACAGAATAGAACACGGAACAGAACACGGTACACAGAACATGGAACATGGAACACGAAACATGGAACACGGAACGGAACACGGAAAAAAACACAAAACACAGAATACGGAACACAGAACACGGAACATAGAACACGGAACACAGAACAGAACACGGAACTCGGAATAGAACACTGAACACAGAACGGAACACTGAACAAGGAACACGGATCAGGGAATAGAACACGGAACATGGAACTCGGTACACGGAACATGGAACACGGAACAGAACACGGAACACGGAAAAAAACACAGAACACGGAATACGGAACACAGAACACGGAATAGAACATGGAACACTGAACACAACACTGAACACGGAACAGAACACAGAACTCAGAACACAGAACATGGAACTTGGAACATGGAACTTGGAACATGGAAAAGAACATAGCACGGAAAACGGAACATAGAACAGAACACGGAACACTGAACAGTGAACACGGAACATAGAACATGGAACAAGGAACACGGAACAGTGAATAGAACACGGAACATGGAACACGGAACAGAAGACGGAACAGAGAACACGGAACAGAACACCGAACACGGAACAGATCATAGAACACGAAACACGGAATAGAACACGGAACATGGAACACAGAACATAACACGGAACATGGAACACGGAATAGAACACGGAACAGAACACAGAACATGGAACATGCAACATGGAAAAGAACAGAACACGGAAAACGGAACACGGAATAGAACACTAGAACATGGAATAGAACACGGAACACTGAACACGGAACACAGAACAGAACACAGAACTCAGAACACGGAACATCGAAAAGAACAGAACACGGAAAACGGAACATGGAATAGAACATGGAACACGGAACATAGAACAGAACACGGAAAACGGAACATGGAATAGAACATGGAACTCGGAACATGGAACACGGAACATAGAACACGGAACAGAAGACGGAACAGAGAACACGGAACACCGAACAGATCACAGAACATGGAACACGGAATAGAACACGGAACACGGATCAGGGAATAGAACACGGAACATGGAACTCGGTACATGGAACACGGAACAGAACACGGAACACGGAAAAAAACACAGAAGACGGAATACAGAACACAGAACAGAACATGGAACACGGAATAGAACATGGAACACGGAACACTGAACACGTAACACGGAACACAGAACAGAACACTGAACACAGAACTCGGAACACGGAACATAGAACAGAACACTGAACACTGAACAGCGAACACAGAATGGAACACGGAACATGGAACACGGAATAAAACATGGAACACTGAACACGGAACAGAACACTGAACACGGATCAGGGAATAGAACACGGAACATGGAACTCGGTACATGGAACACGGAACATGGAACATAGAACAGAACACGGAACACTGAACAGCGAATACAGAACAGAACACGGAACTCAGAACATAGAACACGGAACACGGAACATAGAACAGAACACGGAACACTGAACAGCGAACACGGAATACGGAATAGAACACGGAACACGGACCACGGAACAGAAGACGGAACCGAGAACACGGAACAGATCACAGAACATGGAACACGGAACACAGAATAGAACACGGAACATGGACCACGGAACAGAAGACGGAACCGAGAACACGGAACAGATCACAGAACATGGAACACGGAACACAGAATAGAACACGGAACATGGAACACGGAACACGGAATAGCACACGGACCACGGAACACGGAATAGCACACGGAACACGGACCACAGAACAGAACAAGGAACACGGAACACAGAACATGGAACACGGAAAAAAACACGGAACACGGAACATTGAACACGGAACAAGGAACACGGATCAGGGAATAGAACATGGAACATGGAACTCGGTACACGGAACAGAACACGGAACAATCAAGGCCATGTCATGGAAACGTCACCACCACGACGCTATAATAGGTCAGCGGACATCAGATTGTCAATTTGCATCTGAACTTGGAGACTCGGCAGAGCGGATCGCCTTGAGCCTTGACGGCGGAGCGGAGCCTTGAGCCTTGACTCGACGGCGGAGCGGAGCCTTGACTCGACGGTGGAGCGGAGCCTTGACTTGACGGCGGAGCGGAGCCTTGAGCCTCGAGCCTCGAGCCTTGACAGCCGAGCCTTGAGCCATGACGGCGAAGCCTTGTGCCTTGACGCCGGAGCCTTGAGTCTTGACGGCGGAGCCTTGACGCCAGAGCCTTGCCTTGGCTCCGCCGATCCGACAGGTTCCGCCGGCGGAACCTCAGTCTCCTGAGACTGTCGGCTCGGTGGAGCCTGTCGGCATTGGCGGAGCCTGTCGGCATTGGCGGAGCCTGTCGGCATTGGCGGAGCCTGTCGGCATCGGCGGAGTTTGTTGGCATTGGCGGAGTCCTGTCGGTTCGGTGGAGCTTGTCAGCTCGGCGGAGCTTGTCGGCATCGGCGGAGCCTGTCGGCACTTGACTTAAATATTTATTTAAAGTCACCTGGTAGCCTACTTCCATTACACACTTTGTGACACACATTTTGCAGAAATAACACATTTATATGTTAAGCCATGTAATACACCTGGTGTGTCGAAATGGTTTACACATATGCTGTGTTGAAATTAACACAACATGAGTTGAGCCTTGACGGCGGAGCAGATCGCCTTGAGCCTTGACGGCTCGCTAGACACAGTGAGCTCGATGAAATCCACGGAGCTCCTCCGGACTATGTTATGAACCAGACATGGCGGCGTTTAGTTTCCTGCGATATCTGGAACTTCCACAACGCGTACTAGGCAGAAATAGAGGTTATTTTTCCACGGTTGATGGCGGACAGTTGAACAGCTTTCAGGCTGATAAGCCGCGCCCCCTCTCCGGCGCATCCAGTGCGATTCTCGCGAATGAACACAAATAGTCCCCTGCGCGTCATTCGCGCGTTCATCACGTTTGGTGTGAACACGGCATTATTGAGTGGCATAATAATCGCGCGACACAACGAATCGATAATGAAATTCGTTGCCAACTCTTTTAATAATCGATTATTAGCGATTTTATCGATTCATTGTTGCAGCCCTAAACTAAATGTTTTGTTTTGTTGCCTAAACATTACCTTTTTATTTCCATGTTGCCGACACTCTCTTTTAATCTGTCTCGCTGTTCCCTAACTTTTTGTAGCCGAGGGTTATTTTGAGCCTATACTTTATATTAGTAATAGAATAATAACACGGGGCTCCGTAGTCTGCACCAAGATGGCAACCACTTCATTCTATTTTCACACAATTCACAAGAACCTTTTTTCTCTTCCCCTCCTTCCGTTTTATCCTTCACAATAAAAGCCCCAGACACATACACTGGAACACTGCTTCCTAGAGAGCTCTTAAAGTAACTCAACATAATAACTATATCTTTTATTTTTCCATGTTGCCAAAACACTCTCTTTTAATCTAGCTCGCTGTTCCCTAACTTTATAAAAGTGCAATACTAAATTGCTGGAGTGCCCCTTTAAGTGTGTATTTATCCTCAACCTATGGTGAAATGTTTTGTCCATTTTGCTAATGTGTCAAAAAAACAAACACTTTTTAATTATTTTTTACCAGTTAAGTCAATTAAGAGTAAATATCTGTGTGAAAACTTGTAAATGGTTTTGAAAGGATAGGGACAAAGGGAAACTAGCAAACAAGATTTAAAAGAAAGTATGCAGCTGCAAAGCATCAGTTAACCTGAGGTAAAGATAATGCCACTTTCATGTATTTCTCCTCTTTGTTTTTGTTTTTTTGGAAACAGAAAAAGACCCTCAGGATCGCTAACCACCTTGACATTGATCTGATGCTGTTATTTGGCTACGGAGCGATGCTGTATCTGGAGCTGTGTCTGGTGTTGACCCAGGCTGACCGGTGGACAGGATGTTCTTGAGCATCCCTTGAGGCATTCAGCTTGTTTATATTTCTGGCTGAGAGCAGCTATCCGCTACCCCATCACTCAGCCTCAGCAAAAATGTAAACACATGGAGGATACATGCACATGTTCTATATGTGCTATATCTGCATTTGTACACGTACAAACTAATGTACAGTTTACATAACACATCAGTGCATGTGAATAATTGTGAATTTCTTGGTATCCTGCTTCACCTGGATGGAAGTTTGGTCTACTGATAAGTAAGTAATGATGAAATTGTAATATTAGTGAATTCATGAACTTAACTTCCCAGTACTCACATATTTTCTTGACACTAGCCATCGTCAGCAAAAGCCTTTGCAGCTTCACACCAGATCGCCTCTTGATATAGAAACACCCAAACAGAGCAGAGACCCAAACAGTTTACACGCCGGCAACAGAAATCTGTTTAACCTTCCACATAGCACCTGTCCGATCTGCTAAACACTTTCTAAGCCATTTGCACAACATTATAAACATTTGCAGAGGTGGGGTGCAGCAAAAAGATAAATGCAGGCATGTTAATGTGGCTGATCTCTTTCAACTTTCACTTTCAATTCACTCCTTTATTTCATTGCTATTTGTATGGGCTAAGGTGAGGTGACCATTCATACCCAATGTTCAATTTGACTGGTGGGGAAAAAGAAGAGATGCATACCTATATTTCAATTTCATTAACTTTTCCACATTCTGTTTAAATGCCATTATAACCTGGCATTTAAAGGTGAAAATCCAAATTCTTTATCAACATGAATGCACATCTGCATTTTATTATTTACTTGGACTTGACTTTTTTCCCTTTTATTGCACTGACAGTCAATAAATACACAAGTGGAAGATGCACTGATACCAATTGCTCCAATAACAGTAACCCCAAATAGACAGTAAAAAGTAGCAAGAAGATAAGTGGCATTTCTAAAGTGGTGAGAAACTAGCTGGATTACTCGTTTTATTTATGGGACCACATGTCCATCGATCCAGCCTAATTGAAGACAACACATTTCTAACCCTACTGTATGGTGTTGTCAGAATATACGATCTGGGAAATCAAGCTATATGAGGTAACACTGCACATCTTGCAGTGACTTCTGGAATACAGTGAATAACGAAAAATTATGAAAGCTTAAGTTTCTTGCAACGTTTTAGCAGAAGCACACTTCCCCACATGCATGTTTTCTCAACAAGCAACAAGCCTAACACAACAATTGAATTACTAATAAATAAACAATCAACTGACAAGACATGTCATTTTGTGTCTTAATGTATAATAATAATATTAACCCCAAATCAGTCCTGTGCTCCTCATCTTACACAAAGGACATGTTGAGCTTTTGTTTTGATCAGTTGCCTGGCTTTTGTGTTTATACCCTGTGACAATCATGTAAAAGATACATCTTAACCCAGATATCGAGAGAAACTGCTTGAAAACCAAATACTTCATTTGATAAAAATTAAGTCGGATGAGATTTCTTGCCTCTGCATCTTAAGTAGTCCAAAATCTGGATATAATCCAGAAATCTGGAACTCAGACAGCTAAGGCTGCACAAGGATCAGGCATTTAGGAGTGGGGACAAGGACTTTTATAAAGACTCAAAATACAGGTTTAGTAAGGCGGTGAGAGACGCTAAACGACTGTACTCTGAGAAACTGCAACACCAGCTCTCAGCAAGTGACTCTGCTCCTGTCTGCAGAGGTCTCAGACAGATCATCAACTACAAGCCAAAAGCCTCACACTCCATGAATGACCTCCGCCTGGCAGACGAGCTGAACAAGTTCTACTGTCGCTTTGATAGACAATGGGGCAGCCCTGACTCCATCTCCCACAGCACCATCAACCAGCCCCAGACCACCAGGTCCCCCTCCCCCAGCCCAGCAGGGGCCCATGCCTCTGTACCACCCATCCCAGTGTCCCCCCCAGGTCCCCCTCTCCCAGCTAAACAGGGGCCCATGCCTCTCTACCACCCATCCCAGTGTCCTCCCAACCCGCCTCCCCAGTTACGACTCTCTCTATTCTGGAGAGAGACGTCAACAGGCTTTTTAAAAAACAAAACCCATGCAAAGCAGCCGGCCCAGACTCTGTCTCCCCCTCCACCCTGAAGCATTGTGCTGATCAGCTGTCTCCGGTGTTTACAGACATCTTAAACACCTCCCTGGAGACATGCCATGTACCAGTCTGCTTCAAGGCCTCCACCATCATCCCCGTCCCCAAAAAGCAAAGGATCACAGGACTTAATGACTACAGGCCCGTCGCCCTGACCTCTGTGGTTATGAAGTCTGTTGAGCACCTTGTCCTGTCTCACCTTAAAACCCTCACCGACCCACTCCTGGACCCCCTGCAGTTCGCCTACAGAGCCAACATGTCTGTAGACGATGCAGTCAACTTGGCCCTTCATTTCATCCTCCAGCATCTGGACTCCCCAGGAACCTACGCCAGGATCCTGTTTGTGGACTTCAGCTCTGCCTTTAACACCATCATCCCGTCTTTGCTGCATGACAAGCTCTCCCAGCTGCACATGCCCGACTCCACCTGCAAGTGGATTACAGACTTCCTGTCTGACGGGAAGCAGCACGTCAAGCTGGGAAAACATGTCTCAGCCTCCTGGACTATCAGCACCGGTTCCCCCCAAGGCTGCGTTCTTTCCCCTCTGCTCTTCTCCCTGTACATGAACAGCTGCACCTCCAGTCACCAGTCCGTCAAGCTCCTGAAGTTTGCGGATGACACCACCCTCATTGGACTCATCTCTGGTGGGGATGAGTCCGCCTACAGGTGGGAGACTGACCATCTGGTGACCTGGTGTGGTCTGAACAACTTAGAGCTCAACGCTCTAAAGACGGTGGAGATGGTTGTGGATTTCTGAAAGAATGCAGCTCCACCAGCCCCTATCACCCCGTGTGACTCCCCCGTCGACATGGTGGAGTCCTTCTGCTTCCTGGGCTCCACCATAACCCAGGAACTCAAGTGGGAGCTTAACATCAGCTCCATCACCAAGAAGGCTCAGCAGAGGATGTACTTCCTGAGGCAGCTGAAGAAATTCAACCTGCCAAAAGCAATGATGGTGCACTTCTACACAGCCATCATTGAGTCCAACCTCTGCTCCTCCATCACGGTCTGGTACACTGCAGCCACTGCCAAGGACAAGGGCAGGCTGCAGCGCATCATTCGCTCTGCCGAGAGGCTGCAATCTGCCATCTCTCCAAGACTTGTTCGCTTCAAGGACCCTGAAGCGAGTAATACAGATTGTAGCCGACCCCTCTCACCCTGGACAAAAACTATTCATGCCCCTTCCATCTGGCAGGAGGCTGAGGTCCATCAGGACCAAGACCTCACGACACATGAACAGTTTCTTCCCATCCGCAGTCGGGCTCATTAACAGAGTCCGGGTCCCCCACTGACTCTGCCATCCCCAGGACAATTTCCTACCAGTCACCCCCCTGCACATCCCGTCTAGGTTCTTAATCAAATACACTCGACACTTTTACACTACACTTACATCTCACTTGTTTATAGTCCCGTTATCTGTTCGTTTGTGCACTTTATTTTATATTTCACTTTATTTTATATTTTTCTGTAAATTTTCTACTTTGCACTGTGTTGATAGTTAAAAGTTATACACCTCCCATCATGTAAGGATTACAGATACTTGAACCCTTTGAGTTTTAAGGTTAGGTAATAATGAGTGGGACAGAACATGACATAACGCCTTCGTAAGCACTGAAAATAAGCATATTAGTAGTATCATAATTTTAATAGTGGTGAAAACTGGGACAATTCGGTAGTGAATGTTGAAAACCTTTGAAATATCAGTTAAACATTTTTGTTTCTTTTGTCTTTCCATCTAATGAAGCTCTGATGAATGTATCCTTTCCCAACAAAGCATGAACCATGGAAGAGGTTTCGACAATCAAAACCACCTCATATTACCTCCATAATGGTCTTTTCAGCATCTTCCCTTCCTGCCCAGCTTTAAATGAGTCCCACCATATCAACACCCTGAGGCCCTGTCTGCTTGAAACTGGTTTAGTGCCATTTAAGTCTTTTCAAAGTACAATGAAAATGTTTGATATATGTATTTTCCCTCTGCCCTAAACCTGACCTGTACTGTCTGTTAGTTGGTTAAGCACACAGTTAGAATGTGTGGCCCGGTCACAGCTATTCTCATGCTTATGGAAAAGGAAACAATAAATATTCCCCTGGCTCTTTTGTACATCACAATCACAAAACTCCACAAAACAATTATACTTTTATATGATTCATTACTGAGGTTTGTTCCTTCAGTTCAAAATGATATCTTTAAATTTGACCTGCCTCTTCATATTGCATACTGCTTTTGTCTTTGGACTTTTCCCTTATTTCATTGCTGTAGAATTTAATATTTTATACTATTTACTTTTCACTGCTAGACTATTATTATTTTTAATGTGTTTTTCCTTATAAAAACTCCACTATCTCTCCTAGTGTCTGGCTGTTTTATCCTGGATCTCACGGAAATACGTGAAATGACTGCAACTTCTTAACGGGGCCTTACATGGTGGTGGCACTTAACCCTTTGGGACACAAACACTGGTCCCAAAACAATGGTCTTGTGGTTGAAAGTCCTGTTTGTTTGACCAATCCCCCTCCCCTCTCACCCACCACGAGAAACCTGTCTCACTGTCTATAACTGTTGCATAGGAACCTAATTGACTTTCCATTGGCATTGTTTTCGTGGTGCCAACACGTAATTGTAACACATTTCGTACCAGCATCTCGTAATGCTCTGTTTAAAGTATGTGATCCTTTTACTTATCTCTTTGAGATCCTTTATTTTATATCAACATTAAATCAAATGTACTATATGTAATGTCACATGCATTGCTTGAACATGATCCCACTAATAATTATCACCTAACTGTGCAGCTATTGACCTCTTTAGCTTCTTTTATCACATAGTTTAGGAGTTCCAGCTGGCAAACTAACTCTAATCAATCTGGTTTCAAAGCAGCTTTAAGCAAAAAAAAAGAAAAGATTAGCAAGTAGCTGGTGAGTGAATATTGGAAAACATTTAATGTACATTTGCGTGTACGTATATGTTGCTATCTGTTTGCTGGATGTGTAAATAGTAAATAAATGGTAATACAAAAAAATACTTTAAAAGTGAATAAATTAAACAAATAGCTAATGTTGCTATTACAATTCCCACACTTCCACTCCTTAGAAACAAACTTTTAAATGAGCTAGTTTTGCAAGAAATATGTATTTAGACAGGCATCATGCAGGGCTCAAGTCTTGTGCAGCTTTGGCTCTCTGCTCTCCCATTTGCTTTGTGTGTTATGCTTCAGTGCTGATAGTTTACACTAGGTCCGCATTAGTGTCAGAAATGCTGGGTGATGCTCAGTTACTGAGATAAACAGAAGGAAGGGGTCAGCATCTGTGTCTACAGTACAAGTGGTATTTGCTGGTGTGTGGTATTTGCTGTATGCTTGTATTTAAGTGTTCGTATGGGATTATAATTGCTATTGGTAAATGTATCATTTTTCTCAGACAACAAAGTGAATCCAGTTATGCAACTGGCTTTCCCCAGGCCTTATCTTGATTGGTTGGGGGAGGACGGGGCGGGACAAGCCGTCTCTCAGTGAGGATCCCCAGACACTCTCAGTTGCGCAGTGTCTATACAGACAGATCCAGCTCCTTCACAGCCTGAGAGTTCTTCGTGGACAGGAGGACTGGAACTGTAGCCGAGTACTTCTTTGCCCAGGATAACTTACCAAATTACATTTAGCAAAAAGACATTTTGACAAGTCAATGATCAGTTTATTAAAAGAACCATAAAGAATCTTGGAAAATAGTTCAAGAAGATTTTGAGGAATTAAAGGAATTTTAGGGAAATTGTGGGATACAAACAACGGCAAGCATCACAAGCTGGAGACGTTCTTGCAAACCGTCCTCAAGATTTCTCCGACAAATTCTCAAGATCCATCAAGGGAAGGACAAGCTAAGAAGACTTAGCAAGATAAAATAAGGATTTAGAGGCCTTGCATACAGGGGTGAGTTATGAGGTGGGGAAACAGCTGAGAACCCAGAAACCTGCTGCTACCAATGTAAACAGACAGCACCATGCCAACCCTGCTGCCAACCTGTCACAAGAGGACCCGGACCACAGCGGGACAGATATTCCTGCTTTTGTTCTTCTTTGCTATCTTCAACCATCAGGTAAATGCTTAACGTACACATGCATGCACACACAGAAATTAGGCCTTTCAATGAAGTTACAATCAAGTCTTATTTAGCGTTGGAATTTACAGTAAGTCAGATATCATTTTAATTGATATACCAAATAAATATCCATCCAATTTATCCAATTTAGCGAGGCAATATAATACATCATATTTCTCATGAAACACAGCAAAGACCCTGATGACAGATGAATGTCTAGGAATAGAAGAAAAAACAAACTATGTAGCAGATTATATTTCGGCTACAGGAGGTCCCATTGCTCGAATGAATTTTCTACAGTATCTATTTGAAGCAGGGATAGGCTCACGCAAGACAACAGAGAACATATGGGAGACCGCAGCTCTTGTCTTCCCTTCATTGGTGGTACCGCTCTGTACAGAGTTGACAAACCCAAGCAAATTGAAGCCTTCTCTGTCAGGTGGTGGATGAGCCACCAGGCAGCTAAAGGAACACAGGGTTTTTACAGAGATTAGCTTCTCACTCACTGGTTTGTGAAGGTTGGGAGTTTTCGACCAAGAAAGGAAAGCTACAGCCCCTTGGTCCTGATAATGAATTATAAATGAAAGAGATTGCAGATGTGGTCTGAAGTTTGCTTTTTAAATAGAGAAAATGATCATTTATCTTGCTAATGACAGCAAATTAAGGAATAATCATATTTCCAACATTGATTAATATCATAACTGTCAAATACAACAAACCTTTGTCAGGGACACACCTATGGACTGATGTCAAGAATAAATAGAGAGGCACGTTTGCATTGCACTAATGCAGAAAGCCAGGTTGATAAATGACCTGTATCAATTGCAGATTCCAAAGAAAATGTCCCCTCTGTTAGTGAAGGTAGAGCTTTAAATACTCCCACCAAGTGGGTAAATACAAATACCGCAACATCCCCTATGCTGCAAATACATTGAAATGGGATGTACTGTAGAATCTTTATTAATTCAGGCTGGTGTCATCTAGCATTTTAAGCTATACCTACGAAAAAGTAATGCATCATAATTTCTAGGCATCGCTAAAAATAATTGTGTATGTTATGCATGTTATCATGAACAAGGACGTGTTTAGACAGCAAAAGCACACAACAGGTTGGCGTGAAAAGAAGTGGATGGGTTCAACAAACCAGGAGACCAATGTTTGTTCCTGTATCAAACGAGAAGGTAATGTTGATTTATCAGTCACGTAACTTGCGTACTTCATAACACTTCCGTAGTTAACCTAACCGGCCATCTTTTCCTACACCTAACTAAGTAGTTTTGTTGCCTAATTTGTCTTGTGTGTGTTGAGGAGTATCTTTTCGTTAGAAATCATACGACGCATTGAATGAGGATACGTTGATGAATTTGATTAAATCCCTCTCCTGTCATAAATGATGTTGTTATGACATGAGTTCAGTCTTGATGATTACACCTCTATGGCTAGATGTAGAGAAAACAGTAAAACACAGTTTTGCCATAAAGAAGAGAAAAGAAGAAAAAGAAAACGCAAGTTGAATTTCTTTGGTCATTTATTTTATAAAAATTGGCAAACAATGTAATCTATATATACAACATTTAGCAAGTTGCCACAAGTGTTACCAATGTTGGGAAAAAAAGCAGCTCCACGTGATATATATATTAAGTTATTCACATTTTTACAGCCTCTCCTGTACTCTCCCCAAAGCACTGTGTTCAGCAGCCTGCTGTTCAGTCAAAGTTTCACGGAATTTCTGTCACGTGACTGTTGGTCTCAGCCAAATCAATCATGGCTTCCCAGCTGTGCTGAGAAGCTCAGAATTGAGTTTTTTACAGGATCTGTTTTGAGTAAACGGTTTATTTGGAGAAACATTTTAAATGAGACGTAGAATAAAATGTATTTGATGAATTTGAAGCTTCGCTTTGGTTGCGTTTTCACATGTATTCATGGACCGTTATCACATTTTTACAGCTTCTGGCTGTGATGAATGGTGTAGTTTTGGTGATTGTGTCAAGAAAACATGCTTCTGATCCCGCCGGCGATGTTTTGGGGTTCAAAAGGTTAAATGCATCAAGACTACATGATTCCAAAATAGAATAAAATAAAACAACTCTTAGAAATACTGCTTCCTAGGCTCTATGACTAAAGGTTACAAGAGCCAAGCTTCATCAGTCAGTCAGGCGCTCAAACCACAGAATGCTCTCTGGATGTGCTTAATAAGGATCCAGCTTCCTGCTCCTGCTCTGCTGAAATTAGAGGTGTTAGATAGTATCAGATTTCACCTGCTACCGCAGTACCACAGTTTCCCAGTGTTGCACAATGTTCCTAGGTATTTGTTTTTATCTTCAATTAGATAAGTCAATTAATCAATTAGTCAATGAATTATCTCAGTAAAAGAATTGAGATTCGAAAAATACACTCATCACTTGGATCTTCAGCTGCAGCAGACAGCTGTTTTTTTTGTAAAAAAATCGAAACTGCACACTGAACCGTATACCTGCTCAGCAACAAACAGCAGATCAAGTTAGCGACTAGCTGAGACAGTTGGTGGTGACCAAAGCACAGCCAGAAGGAGAGTTGATATTCGACTGGTATTTGTAGGGTGTTTGCTCTGCGTCGGCTGGATGTGAAAATAGGGAAGTGTCTACTAAAATGTAAAAGCTCTATAAGTTGATAATATATCGAATACATTTTTACAGTTTCTTCCAATGATACAACAAATACAGATTGTTTCTACACTGTGGAGAGCTCTGTTCCAAAGTGATATTCATCTTTGAGGGGCAATGGAACATTTAATTCATATTAAAGTGAATTTAATGATAATATTATATGTACACTTTAATTCCAGCATTTTCTTCAATTGTACTGCTCGGATTAAAAAAGAAAGTTCGTCTCACTTTTTAAATCTTCATGCAGGTAACAGGCTCAGTGCTTGAAAGTCTGATAGCTAAACGGACTGAATACTGGGAGGAATGCAACAGAACTCTGGCGACGAGGGCACTCCCAGAACCTGGTGAGCCTCCTGTCAAGTCTAAGGTTAATTATCTTGATTGTTATTACCTTTGTGAACACTTGATTCTTCTTGTTTTGCAGGAATCTACTGTAGAGGAACATTTGACACGTTTGTGTGTTGGCCCCATTCACCTCCTGGGAATGTGTCTGTCCCCTGTCCTTCTTACTTACCATGGATCAGTGAGGACAATGTTATGTTTTACCACTTCACTTCAAATACAACTCATGTATGAAAGTCACTAATTACAAATACATGTAATTGAAGAGTTGGTGTTTGATAATACTTTGGTCCAGAATTTAATATCTCAGCAACAATTGGATGGATTCCCACAACATTTTAAAGAACATTTGACATTTATGGATTCCCAGATAATGAATCCATTATCCTTGATGACCCCTGACTTTTCACTGTACTACCATTAGGTAGTATTATGGGACAGGTATTCATGCTACTGTCAGGATGAATTAGAACCACTTTGGTGATCAATTGTTACATCTAGTGTCATCATCAGGTCAACATGTTATTTTGTCTATGACCTGCAATTAACTGTAATTGGTAGAATGTTGGCATAATGACATTAGCATTTAGTTCAGTACAGCAGGCACTTCCAAATGGCTTTCTCAATGATCAGTCCGGCCTTCCGAAATGATTTAACACCAGAATGAAGTTGCAATTAATCCCGTACGAGAAGTGACAATACCCTTACAATTTAGGATTTAGCTGTATAATAATGAAAAAACAACAACAAGAACAAGAAATTCTTAGTCAGAAGCCACCATACATATCTTTGTGTCCTTCAATTACCTACAGACGGCTCCAGGAGGGCACATCGAGAATGCTTAGTGAATGGGAGATGGCGACAGAGGGAGAATTCCTCCGAGACCTGGAGGGATGACTCAGAATGTAAGGAGGAACATTATTTCAAAGACAAGGTGAGATAGTGGAAACGCATGGTTTCTGTTCTCTTTACGTTTTGGAGCTGAAAATGTCTCTCTTTATTAGTAACTTATCACTTTCCTTGTGTGTGTAAAGGAGGATGAAATGCTTCGCCAGACAGCCCTCAGGCTCATCTCTGTCATCGGCTATTCCCTGTCCTTGTCCTCTCTCTTTATTGCTACTCTCCTGATGGGCATGTTGAGGTCAGTGGCAGGAAGGAGAGGGCTTTCTGATGGTCAGGCAATCAAAATATTAAAATTGTATGAAGATGGGGCAGATTTGCCTTTCTTTCAGTTATGATAACATTACACTCACCAAAGTAATTATTAAGATCTGAGAATATGGTGGCGACAGGGGAGCAAATATGACGGTTAACGGTAATGGTCAATGGACTTGCACTGGTGCGAGGTGCCACCTGCCCTTCAAGATGTAAACTCATTCACATTCACCCACCCACACACACACCAATGGCACAGTCAGACACAGAAGCAAAAATGGGGTTCAGTATCTTGCCCGAGGACAGTTCGACATGCGGACCAGAGAAGCTGGGGATCAAAACGCCAATCTTCAAATTAGAAGATGACCCGCTCTACCTCTAAGCCACGACTACCCCTGATGGGGGTAACGGGGGGCTGGAAGTGCTTTTACATGCTGATCCAACAACCATCCAGACATACCAACCAAGTCCACAGAGGCATTATATTGCAATTGTGAGGGTCACTAGTAATTGCCCCCTACTAGCCTGGAGTGCTATTACTCAATATTAATTAACAAAACATACATATTGGCTCCCACATTATCCAAACCACCATACCACTATTTCGGTAAAACCACAATTGAGCGCAGGCAAAATTATCACGACGATCCCTAACTACACAGAAACACGGTGTGTGTGTGAACATCTTTGGCAAGTACATGGGTCAAACCTGAACCAGGAAGTTGGTCTGTAAACTATGGGAACAATCTTTGCTTTTGTTTCCTCCACTAAATAAGTTTTGCCATCATGGGGATTCGTTTGAATCCTGTCTTATTGTCTGACTGCTTGTGTTCCTTGCCCCTATACATCATTTTAGTATTCCCAGATCTTAGAAATGAACTTGGTGAGCATGATGTTATTATTAGAAATAGGACCCATGGCCAAACCTACTAAGGTAAAACCCATGTTTTATTAAAATGGAATGAACCCTTATGCTTTCTATCTGTTTTCTAGATTGTACTTTAGATGTTTGGAAACCAAATCAAATTGTTATGATAGTTAAAAGATGTTCAGTTTACCACTGTAATGAAAGAACAAAAATACTTTTTTCATATTGGCAATTTGAAGGTGCCTTATGAAGCTTTTCTGAAACAAATTTAAATCCATTGCTTCTCACCAAAATGCATCGTGTTTTTTACTTCAAACCTAATAAACATGTAGAATGATTTACCTTCCTATAAATCATTTGCTTTTTGTAACATGTGATGATCTTGTCAATGTCATTGTTGAAGGATGTCTGCATGAGATACTAACTAAACACCCACTTTGAAAAATCATCGCTTCATACTGGTTGAAACAGGAAATGCTTCCTGGTCCATGTTGTATAATGTTCCATCTTATGCTTCTCATGATTCTACAGTTGCACAGGATGTATAGAACATTGTCTTTCTCAAAGTACATCTGTTTTTTGCTCACAAGGAAGCTGCACTGTACCAGGAACTACATACACATGAACCTGTTCGTGTCATTCATCCTGAGAGCCGTGGCTGTCATCTCCAAGGAAATTGTATTATACATCATGTATTCCAAGCTACCCAAGGACGATCCAGGATGGAACTCCTACTCGATCTCTGCGGTATAACATATACTGCCTTATTATTCACATATTAGCAGATACTTGCTTGTGCAGGGCCTTTCTGATTCACTTTTAAATGTGTACAGTACAGCACTTGTGAATTAACCAAAGCAGTTTGAATCAGCCGTACTATTTGCAACACTAATTTCCTATATTTCTCAACAGACAGCATTGATGTGTAAATTTTCCAAAGTGTGTATGGAATACTTTGTGGCCTGTAACTACTTCTGGCTCTTGGTGGAGGCCATTTTCCTCCACACGCTGCTCTTCACAGCTGTGCTGACTAAGAGACGTCTGCTGAAGAAATACGTGCTCCTAGGATGGGGTAACTCCACACATCCTCACACATTCTAGGATAAATACTAGCGGAGTTTTGGATACGATCTACCCGGCATCCCCGGCAAGAGAGCTTCTTCTGTCACATGACTCAGAAAATGCTGAATTCTGTGTTTTTACTATGAGGATGCTGCTCCAGGCCCTATTTCATTTATTTTCCTGTTGGTTCTCTTTGCATTGTTTGGAAATGTAACCCTCCAGTTCACACATATCTCTTCTATTTGTTACTAATATTGAATTAATAAAAGATAATGGAAGTAAATTCATCTGAATCATTACAAATTGGCTGTGTTTTTAAAATAACAGATCGTCACAGTGGGAAAGAAAATCCTGCATCTAAAAATGTTGATGCATTAAGAAGAATCTATAATGGTTTTATAATCACATCGTAGCCCTCTGAATCGTGAGGTGCCTAGAGATACCCACCCCTGTTGGGAACGGTGTGTCATCTTACTGCTTGTTACATGCATGGTGTCTTTTCAAAATCACAGGAAACCTTTTGTTTCCATTTGTTACATGCACACAGTTTAAAATACATTTAAACCGTGTAGGTTTACTTCAGCATAAATCATTTGGGTAGGTTTAGAGAACAGAAGTACTTGGTTAGGCGAAGAATAAGATCGTGGTGTTGGTTCAAATAAGAACGTTTGTTGAATAAAATCATGACCTTTTATGTAACTGGAGTCTGACGCCAAAGGGCGCTGACTAAGTGACGTTATTTGATGAGTTGGGAGAGAGGAATTGTTTTGTGAGTAAGTGTGTGTTATGTGTTAAACATGTTGCATCTTATGCTTTTGTTACTTTTCAGGGACACCTATTTTGTTTGTAACACCATGGACAGTGCTCAAGATTGTATATGAAAACACAGAGTAAGTTTCATTACATATTTCACAATAAACAAATGAACTCAATTAATTCAAATGTTTCTCATTGATTGACTTTTTAAAATCCTTTTATTCCCAAGATGCTGGTCAATTGTGAACAAATGGTTCTGGTGGATAATAAGAGGCCCAATTACTTTATCAGTGCTTGTAAGTGATTCCTGAACCAATCCTTGAAAGCCTTTCTGAGAATCACAGTTATTCCACCTGATGTTCACATTACTTACAGATCCATTATCTTGCTCCTGTAAGTCTTGTTTCTTTGGTGCCAGCCATCAAGTAAATGCATTTCCTTTAAATCTGACCTAGATGTTGTTGCAGGTCATTTTCTTCATATTCATCAAGATTCTGATGCTGCTGCTGTCCAAGCTGAAAGCAGATCAGGTGACGTTTACAGACTACAGATACAGGTATTTGTCCCTGCCTTGACTCACTAACTGATTACAAATCCACATTTCAGGAAACATGCTTGACCTTGAGTGCCAAGTAGAACATTTAAACATTAGGTTCCTGGTCAAACACTTAAATGTCAGTTCTTCCCATTTACAGTACAAACTCAAATGTCACACCTTTAAACGAAACGAATTTTGTGAATACTAGGGTTGCACGATTATGGCCAAAATCATAATCACGATTATTTTGATCAATATTGAGATCACGATTATTTGTCACGATTATTCATTCATTCTTTTCAGTATTTTCCCTAGGTTTACAGCTTTTTTTGGGGGGGGGGCGGCTACTCGCAGGAGAGCGACTGTTGCATCGTGCGCGCGGATCGGGGTGGAACACCGCCGTGCGCGATACAGAGAGCAGGAGAACTGTAAACGCGCGACAATGTAGGGACAGTAAATAAATTAAGCACAAGTACTCTTACTTCAAGCTCCAGTCTCTCTACTCTTCTACTTCTTCTACTCTTCTACTTCTACTTGAGGCTGCCGCTGCAGGGTGACATGACACCTCCCATCTCGTTCGCCCCCTGGTGGTTGGCTGACTGTTAGTTGAGGAAGCGCTTGATTTGATATGTAGCGATCATGCTTTACGATTAAAATTCGATTAATTGTGCAGCCCTACTATATAGCTTACTTTGCCATTTATGTTGTCCTTTGAATCATGTGCCACTATATATATTGCGAACTTCCTACCTGTCTTAACAGTCTATAAATAATCGGCGCTGTATTTTCTTGTCCTTCAGCTTGGCCAGAGCAACATTGGTGCTGATTCCTCTGCTGGGAATCCATGAAGTGGTCTTCACGGTGCTGATAGATGAATGTGTGGAGGGCAGCAGTCGCTACGCCAGGAACTTCATCAACCTCACTCTCAGCTCCTTTCAGGTAACACCTAAGTTGATTACTTACATGGCAAGTTTTTTGTTTCTAAATCCACATGAACTATAATTCATAATGTGTATCCTTTTACAGGGCTTTTTGGTTGCTGTGCTGTACTGTTTTGCTAATGGAGAGGTACATTTGATTCTATGTATTGCGATTCTTCATAGATGTTGAATTCCATATATTATAATTGGAAGCTCAGTTAAGTCACTTCTGGTTTTGTTGTCATTTGTTGGTTTGAGACTTTGAAGCTATATACAGTATATTAGTGTCTGTATTAAAGGGACAGTTCACCCAAAAATCTAAAATACATATTAAATCCACAGACATTTTTTTCATCTATCTCTGCAGTTCTCCTCAGAGCTTTTAAGCTCTTTTAGCTAACTCTCTTGGTTTTGGATCACACCCTTAGATCAAATAAACCGAATTTCCAGCAGCAGCAGGTCGTCCTTTTTGGCAGAAATCTTTACGTAAACCAACTCTATGCGACCCGCTCAGCACCAGATGGCAAACAGAGCATTTAGCAGCTAAAGAGTAACACCTTTTTTTAGTGTGTAAGATTTAGTGATATCTAATGGTGAGTTACTGCGATCAACTAAATACCCTTTTGCTCACTCCTCAATTTACAAGCGTGTCTGAGAACTACAAAGGCATTCAGGTATAGGGGTAGGTAGGGTTTCACTACAACAAGGAGCTACTCTTATCATTACTCGGTTCTTTTTCATCACTAAATAATTGCTTTTAAAAACATATATGTATTTTTTTTAAACAAATAAATAAAGAACAGGATTAAAATTTAATAATAATTGAAATATTACAAAATATTGTTTCTAGATCAACAACAGTAAGGTTTACAACAGCAAAGTCAATACACACAGTTATTAGTAAAAACTAGAATAAATAACATTCCTGAGTGTCAGTATCGGTCCTTGCTCTTGTCCTGTGTTCTCCTCCCTCTGATGTGCCTGGAAGCGGCGCTAGCAGAGGGAGGACGGCTGCTTTGACGTTTACAAGAACAAACTGTGCTAAACAGCCAGACTGCATACAGACAGCTTCTGTTTTAGCTTCTTTGTGAAAAAAAAATGCTTTTGGCCGCTCTAGGTGCTGAGCTTGTGTAACTAAAGCAGCGGTTGATGAAAGACTGCGGAATGACATCATGCTTTTGTTTACATGTTAATGCTTGACGAACAAGTGTATTGACAACATGTTGGCTTTTTACTCGTGAATCTCACATCTCACAATGCTCATCACTTCAAGTAATGAGTTGTTGTCATCTCTTGTAATCGTCACTTCAACTGGTTTACTTCAGTGTCTCTGCTGACTATATATTACCCCTAAATATGAAAAAGTACCAATAAAATCACCAGTAACGTCAGAGCTTATCAACACTCCGGTCTTTAAGAATGTAGCGGGTTCCGTTACCCATCCCTACCTTTTAGGCAACGTAAAAAACGTGAAAGGCTCTCACTAGAGCCTGTGTTCTGTTTGTCCATTCTGGGATGCTGTAGAAACATGGTGGTGCAATGTAGGGTACATCCCAAGTCTCTTAATTGTCATTTCCTCACTCCTCGCTTGAACCGGAAGTTGTTCTGCTCCGCCATATTGACGGCCGTCCCAAAGCTCTTATTTAGCTCTGAGGAGAGAGGATCGAGGAGGGAGGAGGGAGGAGAGAGGAGAGAGGAGGGATCTCTGAGGAGCCATGAGCGAGGACGCACGAGAACAGCCTTCCAGGAAGTGTTTTAACGGCCGACACCGCCCCCCTCATTGTTCATCAGTTATGTGATTGGACGCTGCAGCCGATCGGACTGATGTGATTTCTTTCAACGTGTAAACAGTGAAGACGGATCGCAGATTAAACTCGAGCTTTATATTTGATTCGTTTTCTGATCTGGTTTAAATATATGTTCATTGTAGGTCTGAACAACAAAAGGACCAGAAATAACTTTCTTCATTAATTAGAAATTCTCTTTTCATGATCTGATATTTCCCTCAATAACTTTTATTATGGAACAATTAAAGTGAGAGAGATCTTTACATCATTGATCATCATTTCATTCAGTCACGTGAGGCTGATCATTCCTGAGTGTCTGATGAGTTTTATGATTTAAGTTTAACCTGAAACATGGAGCCTAATAAATGAATGTCAGTATTCAAGAGAAACCATAACCATATTCTGGGTTATTTAATAATGACGCCACAGTCACAATTTCAAAACGTACAGACGCAAATAAGTCATAAATAAGTCAAATGCATTCCGCCGGTAGAAATCCATCCTGCGCTTCTACACAGAACACAGTTTGTTAAAGAAGTAACAGACTACAGAGAGAACCACCTCTACAGTGATGATCACTGTGTGTCTTTATTAGTTATTAGTGTTATTAGTTATTATTATTAGTACAGTGATCATGTGAACAGACACAAACTTCTCAAAAGTCTCTCCAGCTGTTAAAGCCGACTGACAGCTGATCCAGCTGTGATCAACTGATCCTCCGTCATCAGAAACAGACGTCGCTTCACGAAAAGACGACTCGTGTCTCCTAAAGCATATTTCCTCGTTTCCTCTCTCCTCGCATGGTTTCCTCCATGCATCCCTGGTGGGAGGGACCAAGATGCAAGGAAAGGAGCCAAGTCAGGGAAACGGGGATGCAAATAAGAGACTTGGGATGTGCCCTATGTAGATATAAATGGCTTTCTAAGCAAACAAAAACAAAAAGTGATTATACACTAAAGAAAGCATAATTATGAATATTGCCATATCTGCCATAAAAATGTAGTCGTATAACTGGTGACAATTTTCTTTGAACTGAAATTCAGGTCCAAGCTGAACTAAAGAAGCGCTGGCAGCTTTTCCTGTTTACCAATCACTTCCAGGTGAGGAGCTATTTCCGGTGTGTTTTCTGGAAGTGCACTCGAAGGCGCCGCCCACAGTGCTCTCGGCAGAGTGACTTCTTTGACGAGAACGGTACCTCCACAACACATCCACACCTGCTTCAGATAGCTGAACATAAAGGAGGTGAAGGACTTGGACAAGGAGAGGTCAAAGGTCAGGGTTTGAAGGGCTGCGGCACAACAGGGCTTGACTTTCTCAACAGGAAGAGCCTGTCCAGTAGTGATGGAGAGATGACGCTAGGGGAGACCATGGAGGAGATTCTGGAGGAAAGCCAATTCTGATCCCCTTTAGGTTGTTGGTAATGTTGTCATATTTTATGATATAATTCACAATATCATTATATTATGAATGCTAAATCATGTGGGTCTTAATGCCTTGTCCTATAGATGGGCCCTGTGTTAAAATCTGGACCTTTCTTATTGTTTACATTGTGTTCATAGTGTATGTATTCCCAACTAAAGCCACCACTTATAGTTGACACAGACAAACAACCTTGTGGTCCCTGTGAATAGTCACCAAGTCTCTATGAGGGCCTAATGCCCAGGGCATAGGCAGAGAGAGAGGCTTGGTGAATACTTACAGGGCTAGTTGGTGAGCGAGCTGTTTCCTTCACTCATGATATGTTGTTCTTGGGATCTGACATAATTTCAAGCTCATTACCAGTCATCGGTGGGATGATGTCACATTAGCAACATTGTGTATTTGTACCATCAACTCCTGTCTAAAAACTACAGAGGAGGGTTAGTGTAAATAAAAGTGGATGGTGCTAATGAGCTATGATAGCATCCTCAATTTTGGACTCTCCAGGTCTAGGTTCTTTCGAAGTTCATCCTTGTCAGGATGGTTCTGATCATGGGCACACATTTCTGTATCTCAAGTTCACCAAAGTTGAATTCACAAGAATGTTTAGCACACATTTACTTATCCCCTAAAAGTGAATTCACTGATCACCGAGATGTTTTTTGAGCTTTTTTTTACTGTGACATTTAACTATTTTATTTGCTGGTGTCACCAGGCCTTAAGGAGTACTTGTTGGTCTCTGATTGGTCTGTGCAAATATTGAAGTTGCCATAAGTACTCTACTATGTGCACTATAATTTGAAGTGATATTACTTCTTCTTCATGTGATGTATTTCTTTTTGGTTTGTTGCATTTTTTATGCGTTGTGCTTTGCTCTGTAGTTTGAATAGTTATTGTCATCAACAACATTTGTAATGTGATTATATGAAGCAGAAATTGGTGAAGCAAGAAAATCATCCCAAATAAATATTGTGAATCTCTCCTAAGGATCGTGAGCAAACAGTGCAGCACCCCTTTAAAACATTTGAATTCATCAATGCATGGCTGAATTTTGCTCAACAATGTAATCGTTTTAACAAAACATGAATGTTTTATACCTTCATTGTGAAACATACGGCAGAGATTCATGTGCAAGCTACACAAGTAATGAAAGCTGCCAATGTTATTAATAAAAAGTGAATGAAATGACAGTTTCTCTCTCAATGCCTGCACATCCACAAGACTAAAATAAACTCAGAATTTAGATACCTACCTATCAAATACAAATTACAAAATACTCAAAAGTAATTGAAATACGTGTTTCAAATACAAGTAATAGAAATACTGCCCATCTCTGCGCAGGTGCCAAAGGAGAAAAACATGTCATGAAGTTGTATATCAGACAACTACTCTGGCACCAGCTAGACGGATCCAATTATTCACTCCGACCCCGATCCACACCTGCTTCTCTGCAGCGACCTCTCCTGGTCTGTGTGTATATTTACCTGCACTCAAGAATAATACCATCGGCTTATTAAGAGCCACAGAGAGCCCTGTAACCCCTCAGTATATTTCATTTGTTTTTCATATGGTGCATCTAACACCTCATTTTCTGACCAGGGCATTACATTCAATGAACTTCATAGAAGTGGA
This sequence comes from Pholis gunnellus, assembly GCF_910591455.1. Classification (NCBI taxonomy): domain Eukaryota; kingdom Metazoa; phylum Chordata; class Actinopteri; order Perciformes; family Pholidae; genus Pholis; species Pholis gunnellus. Next base: position 4,229,935 of record NC_136538.1, on the reverse strand, counting down.
TCCTCAGGTCAATCTACTATCTCCTTTAATCTCCTTCACTCTTATGCTGTCATTACCGTCTACACAGTAAAATGGCTCGTCTTTAGATAAACCATCATCAGTACTAAATCGCTCCTCGTCAGTTGGGTACTGCTGCAGATTAGTTTAACCTCTTAAACCCTATTTTTAGACCTTTGCTCGAAAATTGCATACCCATACAGAACAGACTAATTCTGTAACTACAAGGTCTATTTTAATAATGTTATAATAAAAGATAACACTTGTGAGATTTGATCAGATGTGTAAATATCAGTGTACATGTTACTGATTAAGAGTAAATAAAGATGGCACACAGCTCAAAATGAAAAGTTTCAGGTTCGCCTGAAAAAAAAAAAAAAGCACTTTTGTTATTTTCTTGAAATGACCCTGGCTAGCCTAAACACATGTTAGCAGTCTCTCTGCAAAGTTTGCCTTTGATAAATTGAAGCAGAACATTAAGAGAGATTTTAGTACAGAGTTTAGGCGAGGTTTCCAAAATGTGCATTTGGGCACCATGTGTGCCATTTGAATTCTCTCATGTACCAAACTACATATTTCACTTGTATATTGCTAATGGTGTTCAATTCATCCTAATACAGCAGTTTTGGGGGAAAATTCAACCAGACATTATCTTTTCCCATTCAAAATAACACACAAATCAACTGAATCCAAAGGGAACCGATTTATTTTTACTGTAAACATTTGTAACAATACAAACTGTAAAAACCACATAAAACCAAAAAACTATTTACACAATTGTCCATTATGCCTTTACGATCTGTAAAAAATAAAAAAAATGTAAAAAAGAAGTTGGGCAAGGCGTGAGCAGGTCCATGGCAGAAGGCAGGAGGCAGCTTGAAGATGGTGGATGTAGGGAGAAACTGAGCCGTTCATGCACCCTAGAATCTCCTTATCCAAAGGCTGCTTGAAGATGGTGGATGGATGAAGGAGAACGAAGGATTGTAGGTGAAGGGCTTATCCTTCACTGTGCCACAGTGAGAAGCAGTTTTTTTGGGCTGTGAGGCAGAGGGGAACATCACAACTCATGCAATAAGCGGCTGTCTTCACCCTCAGTAGTCCAGCATCATGGCACCTCTTGCAGTACTTCCCGACCCTCATTTCCCCACTGCCGAAAAACATGGGCATGCAGGTGGGGTGGGGGGGTGGGGTGGCTGCTGAGTCTTCGGCAAACTCCAGCATCTCCTTGGCCAACTGCTCCCTGAAGGCCTTGTGGGTGACGGGGTTTTTCTGGGCGGGGTCCTGCCTCAACATGAACAGCTCCTTGTGCAAAAGGTAACTGTTCACAGCAGCGATGTCCATGAAGTGGTAAAAAAAAGTCTTGTACCACTTCACCGTCTTGTGGCGGACGGTGTAAGAGCCAATCAGTGAATCGGACAAATCCACACCACCCATGCTACGATTGTAGTCGACGATGCTGTCCGGAACTGGTATGGACCGGTTCTGCCACACCCCAGCCGTCTTCACCTGTCTCCTCACCGTCTGTCCACTTTCGACCTGATTCACTGTGGAACACATCGTTACCTCCCTCGTGTCCATCCACTTGACGAAGAGGAGTTTACCACTCTGGATCCAACGCATGTCTCCCCTGTCAGCCTTTTCGGGCAGGTCGTTGGTCTGGGTCTTGGGGAAGCCAACGCGATTTTTCCTGATGGTTCCACAACAGCCGATGTTCTTTTTGGACAGATCGGTGAAGAGAGCAGGGCTCGTGTAGAAATTGTCCGTGAACAACAAGTAGCCTTTACCGAGGAGAGAAAAGGGCAAAAGGTCCATCACTGCTGAGTAACCCAGCCCGTGGCCTGTGGTGGACTCGCTTTTGCCCTGGTACACAAAGAAGTTCCAGGTGTAGCCTATTGACGAATCAGCCAGCACAAACAGTTTGTAACCCCACTGTGTGGGCTTGTCCTTCATATACTGCTTCATGCCGATTCGGGCTTTGCTGGCAACCATCTGCTCGTCAATAAACACATTCTGACGCGGCTGGAAATGGGCTTTACAGGCGGTCACCATGTCTGTGTAGAGCGGCTTGAGCTTGAACAGCCGGTCGTACTCAGCGGTGTTCTTCTTTTTGTCGTTCTCCTCGTCCTCTTTTGGGTCACTAAGGTGAAGTGACCACATAATGGCCTCAAAGCGGTCCTGTGTCATGCGGTCACTGGGGAACTGGAAGTTGTACGGCTATTTCTTCCCCCAGTAGTCGGGCCTGTTGTGGACCGGCACAAGGCCAGAGAATACAATGATGGAGAGGAATATATAAAAGTCCTTCATGGTGAGCACGGCCCAGGTGAATTTCATCCCAGCTAGCTTTCTTTTGGCAGCGTTAGCGTTGGTATTGTCAATAATTTTCTGGACAACAGATGCCGAAAAGAAAAGCTGGAAGAGGCTGAGGGGAGACCATTCTGTGGTGGTGTCAAATGTGGGACCTGGGGTCCTGGCCGGAATGAAGCTGAGAGGGTCAGGTTTGATGCACTCCTCCTCTCTGTCGTGCCACCTGTCCTCCTCCTCCTCCTCCTCCTCACTGTCTGTAGCTGCTGGTCTACTCTTGCCACGCTTGGGAGCTGGAGCAGAAACTCCCAGAGAGGTGCGCCCTCTCCTCCGCTGAGTGGTCGGGGGAGCTGCTGCAGGGCCCGGTGCTAACGACTGTGGGTGTGGAGCCATGGGCGGAGGTGATGCGGTAGGGCGTGGCTGAGGACGTGGACGTCCTGTAGCAGATTGTGGAGCTGCTTTTGCTAAAGGTCCTGGGACACTGGCAGGCTCGTAATCGTCATCACTGTAAAAACAAATGTGGAAGAAAAATAAATATATGCATTCAGTGGTCTGGTTCTGAAATTGTAATACATGTCGACATAAAAGCGCCCCCCCCCCCCCCCCCACACAAACACACTACAAACAGACACAACCACACCAGGATTTTGGCCTGAGAACGCTAAAAAGATCGCAAACTCTACAACAATAAATCGATCAATATAACATTTATAAGACAATCCATACCTTTCAGATGACGGAAGACAGTAATCTGAGTCACTGGAGGTGTCCTGTGTGTTTTCGGGGAACACGAGGTCGTCATCTTCCGACGAGGAATCATCCGGAATAAACTGACTACCGGGGTCCTTTTGCACCATTTCCAGGACTTCCTCTGCGGCGAAACGTGTCTTGCTTCCTCGTTTCGACATCTTCGTAAAATTAAATTCCAACGTCTTCAAATAAGCCGTAAAAACGAGGCGAAAAAAAGTCAGAAGCTGCGAGGCAACAACGAGCATGTGCTGTGAGACAAAGGGAGGCAAGGTGCTGTGAGTACCTGTGGTGGAGTGCTGCAATGGCGATTCTCGTCTTGCTGGCTATTTTATATTTACGCATGGCAATATCTCTCGAACCCATTGGTCGAGCTCCATGGTACATACCTCCTGTAGGAGGTATGGCCTGTGTCATTGATACCTTTTTTGGTCACTTCCGGTACACTTCCGGTAATTGAGTCACGTGGCGTGGGGGAAAGTAATATCAGCTGTTCAGTAGTTTAGTTGCAGGATTGGAAGGAGAGGGGGTGAGAGAGGGAGCCTTATTTTTTGTTGACCGCTAATTCACGCTGCTTCACGCTACCTCACAATGTTATGCACTATTATCATTGTTTGACCAATGAATGTATGCCATAATCAACGTTTACGTTTACAAATAAACACTCAAAATTCAACCACTGGATCCGGGAAATCATTTATAGCCAGCGCGTCCGCAAGTCTAATCTCCCTTACTTAGCCTCTAGGTGACTATCGAAAAGTTGCTGTTAGTCACCTAAAAAATGTCTAAGTACAATGAAGCCTACGGAGCCATACTACTTTTGGCGTTGATGAGCCAGACGCGGAGGATTGTGGTTGCCGTGTTGAGCCTTCACTTTGCTCCCGACGGCGGCCGGCTGCCGGACAAGATCGCGAGCCGAACGGCGGTATGTAACCTGTGTTTTCTGCTGTGTGTGGCTTGTTTGGAACACAGTCTGAATCGGTTACTGCCGCACGTCGAAGTGGTGTGTTGTCGTCCTTTCGGCGTGCGTTTGCCGCTGCGTGGATTTACGTACATTGTGTTTGGAGCCTTGAAACCGACTGACGTGGTGTGGACTCGGCGCATTGGACGTTAATATGGCGCCGTCATTCCAGTGTTACAGCTGTTGAGGTTGCTGGCTTTTAACTGAATTTCTACTGTGACGGTCATTGCCTTGTTCGTTTGAAATGAGTGCCTCAAGGACTGGTTCGATGGTTGGCACATCGGAAACAGAGAAACGGACAAGATCTCTAACTGAAAAGGCTCTGGCAAGCAAAATTGAGACAATACAGAAGAAACGTAAAAAGGAAATTAACAGAATAAAAGGCCAGATACAGTCTCTCAAGGAGCTCATGAGAAATGATGAAAATGTTCAACAAGTTAAATCACAACTTGATGTTTTGATGCAATCCTTTGAAAATGTCACAGCATTGCACACATCTCTGATGCCTTTAATTCCATCTGATGAACAAGAAAAACAAAATGTATGGTTCACAAGCATCAACAAATACAACCAAGGATTTATTGAGGATGTCAAAGTGTGGCTTACAAAGACCAGCAAACATCCAAGCAAGCCTCTATCAGAGCTACCTCATGACACGGAATGGCCGCAGGAAACTCTGCCAGGGAAAGAAAATGGAGCTCACAACGAATCCCTATCTGGTCAACATGATATTCAGGATGAAATATTGCCATGTGACAGTATTTCAAACCACAGCAGCAGGAAACACACTTCAAAATCAAATGTTTCCACAACATCATCTGCAGGTCTCATAGCAGAGGCAGAAATGGCCGCTTTGCTTGCCCGTCAAGGGTTGCTTAATGAAAAGCATGCTCTCGAGGAACAGGAGGAGCAAATACGAAAACACAAAGAACATCTACAGCTTGAAGCAGACATTGCTGCATCCGTGGCGAAAATCAATGTTTTAAGAGCCTCTGGATCTGGTGTGTGGAGCGCTGCTTCCCGGAGAACAAACGGCATGGAATCATATTTTGAAAAACAGGTGAAAACTGAAGTGCTTAATATTGACGCAGAGACTTTCATACCACATACTACTGAAAGGACTGGAAAAGGAGAACCAGCAATTGGAAATGCTGAATCACATTTGGGAGCGACAAGACCAAGACAAAAGGAAGCAGTTAACGCCGTACATCTCCACCAGGAGGCACCAGAGCTCATAAGACAGAGCACATTTCCAATCACCACAGCTCGTCCAGTATCGTATCATAAAGATGTCCGTACACCCTCTTTCATGAACAGCAGTAATAATCCAAACCAGTTATTTTCTATAATGGAAAAACAAAATGAATTAACCGCAATGCTGGTGCATCAACAGTGTTTGTCATCGCTGCCTAAACGAGATATCCAAACATTTGATGGAGACCCTCTGCAGTATCATGCTTTCATGCGAACTTTTGAGCAAATAATTGAGGGAAGGACTGACGATGCTGAAGATTGCTTGCACTTCCTGGAACAGTACACCAGGGGACAACCAAAGGAGCTAGTCAGAAGCTGTCAACACATGACTGATGGCACTGGATATGCAAAGGCAAAAACTTTACTGCATGAACACTTTGGAAACGAGTTTATGATAGCATCTGCCTATTTGGACAAGGTCTCTTCATGGCAAACAATTATGTCAGAGGACGGAAAGGCTTTACAGGCATACGGTCTGTTTTTGCGTGGATGTTGCAACGCCATGGAGGAGGTTCACAGTCTGTGCGAATTAAACACACCTGCTAATATGCTCACTGTGATAAGAAGATTGCCCTACAAGCTCAGGGACAAATGGAGAACGGTGGCATGTGACATACAGGAATAGCCGAAGAGCTATGTTTGTTGATATTGTGGGTTTTATTGAGCGTCAAGTAAAGATTCTAACAGATCCTGTATTTGGAAACATACAAGATGTTCCAAAGTTACTGGTGCACAAAGAAGACAACAGAGCAAAACCTTCACCACTCTCAAGGGCTAAAGGAAGTAGCTTTGCCACTACAGTTGAAGAAAGGACCATACTGGAAAACACGGTGGTAGATGGACACTCACCTGAAAGAACTTGTCTGTACTGTAAAGGTGGACACATGCTGGAGTTGTGCGCTCTATTGGAGAAGAGGGCACATAGTGAGAAGATTGATTTCCTGAAAACTAACGGAGTTTGTTTTGGCTGCTTGTGTACTGGGCACATCAGCAAGGACTGCAGGAAACGTCTGACTTGTGAAACATGTGGTTTAAGACACCCTAGCATGCTTCACATCCATCCTGAGGAAAGAGGAGCATGTTCGGAGAAAGGCAAGAGCAACTTCGAGTGTACAGTGGACAGTTCTTTGGTTGCAGTGCAAACCAGTGGTCTCACTGGGGCCGGTGAACAGAACTGTAAGCTAGCTATCGTACCAGTAAAGATCAAATCTACGAAAGGTCAAAGGACAGTGGAAACCTATGCCTTCTTAGACCAAGGCAGTTCAGCATCCTTCTGCACAACTGGTCTGATGGATAAACTGAATCTCTCTGGGAGAAAAACAGATTCTTTTGCGCACCATGGGCCAAGAGAAAATTGTGGACAGTTGTATCGTGTCAGACTTCGAAGTGGCTGGATTGGATAGTGGGTCCTACTGCAAAATGCCAGACATCTTTACTCAACATAGAATGCCCGTGAGCAGGAGCAACATCCCACGACAGCAACACCTGCATGAATGGCCTCATTTGAAACAAATCGATCTGCCTGAGATAGATGCAGATGTGGAGCTCTTGATAGGCATGAATGTGCCCAGAGCTTTGGAACCACTCAAAGTCATCCGGAGTGTGGACAAAGGGCCATATGCCATCAAGACAATGCTTGGCTGGACAGTGAACGGACCACTTGGTGGAGAATGCTGTGATAGAGCTGTGTGTCATCCAGCGGTGACTATCAACAGGATTTCTGCTGTAACTCTTGATGAATTCTGGAAACAGCAAATCAAAGGCAACTTCCCTGAATACAGTCAAGATGAACAGACGGGGCCGTCGAGGGAGGACTGTAAGTTCTTGGAAATGGACAACAAGACTGTGAAACTTGTGGACGGCCACTACAGCATTGCTTTACCTCTAAAGAACAGGGAGATGAGCATGCCTAACAACTGTAAGATCGCAGAACAGTGTGTCCTTAACCTGAAGAGGAGGCGAATTAGCAATGTGTCATTCCACAAAGAATACATAACCTTCATGAACGACCTTATATCCAGTGGATATACAGAGAGCGTCCCAGCCTCAGACCTGGAACGCAGTGACGGAAAGGCTTGGTATATTTCACACCACGGGATATACCATCCCAAGAAAGGAAAGATTCGAGTTGTCTTTGACGGTGGAGCATCATTTCAAGGTTTGAGTAAGAGTACGACAACTCCGGATCAAGACCTCGACCAGCTGTGTATGCAGGCCTGTAACCAGGATCTGCCTTCTTCAGGAGTCGGTTGATTTCTGATTACTCTACTTTAACTGATTTGACTCGACTCAAGAGTGATGGCAAAGATCACTCTCAACGCTAGGCTAAGTGCTAGTAACCTCTGGCCTAGAGAAGAAAGAAGACCTTTTTATTGTTCGCTTTTTCCACGGACTATATATCTCCTACATTTGAAATGTGTATTATCTTGCACATGTAATGCATTTGTAATTATTACTACACAGATGTAATAATTAGGGGCCGGAATGTAGGAGCCAGGTATGGCCTGTGTCATTGATACCTTTTTTGGTCACTTCCGGTACACTTCCGGTAATTGAGTCACGTGGTGAGGGGGAAAGTAATATCAGCTGTTCAGTAGTTTAGTTGCAGGATTGGAAGGAGAGGGGGTGAGAGAGGGAGCCTTATTTTTTGTTGACCGCTAATTCACGCTGCTTCACGCTACCTCATAATGTTATGCACTATTATCATTGGTTGACCAATGAATGTATGCCATAATCAACGTTTACGTTTACAAATAAACACTCAAAATTCAACCACTGGATCCGGGAAATCATTTATAGCCAGCGCGTCCGCAAGTCTAATCTCCCTTACTTAGCCTCTAGGTGACTATCGGAAAGTTGCTGTTAGTCACCTACACCTCCCTTGAATCGTTAGAGCCAATAGAATTGAGTTATCCAGTTGAGAATGACCGACAGCACTGTTAGCCAATCAAAATCAGCAAGTTGTGACGTGAAGCTCCGAGAGCAGGGAGAAGGTTCCTCCCATCTCTCTCGCTCAAAATACCCCTCCCAAAGAAAAAGAGTGACGAATGTGAGACAGGAAGTCCGTTGAACGTTTAACGGCGAAAAAATGCAGCGATATATGCTTTTTCTTCATTAAAACGCCAAAGGTGAGGGGCATTTACGATCATAAAGCGATAATGTGATTTGTGTTGTTGGTTTTTGTGTTTGCTCATATCTCAGCGATAGTATGACGGAGAGAGATGTTACGGATATGTCCGCCATCTGTGTGTTGTTGTTGTGCTTTCTGCTATCTCGGTTTCTTTGTTAGCATCGAGCTTCGATCGCTAGGTCCGGATATGTGCAGGGTGTGCACACTCCTGGCGAAATCTGAATATGGTGATCATACCATATAATTTGGGTGCTCTCGGGTGCAAGCACACGTGAAATAACTAGCGTGTCACACATGCTTGTTTAAGAGGCGTTCATGGTTTGTTTTACAGCTTTTAACAATAACTTTAGTTGATGGAGGCTGCAAAGATTTAGTAGCTTTGAAGAAGGAAGCTGATGCCATAAGCACTTCCATATTACTTCTAGTCTTTTACATAGCGTTTCTGTAAGTAGGACTAGGGAGGGAAAATACTGTCAAAAACATGCAGCATTCAGCCTTATCTGCCATGGATAAATGTGGTTTAAGGTCTAAAATGAGATGCAGCTCATTAGTACACAAACAACGATAACTACAGTACATCAGCTTAAAGAATGCAAATACAAATAGACCAGTTTAAACTCTTAGTTTTGTTATGAAGGTTTTTTATTACGTTGAACAATATATAAAAAAAATAAGTGTCAGGCAGCAACCTCAGATTCTGAAAAGCGTTCTAAACTCCATGCAGTTATCAGTCTTCATCAGATTCATTTAGACAACCGTTCTGAATATCAGGGCTTCATCATTGTTCATGCATGCACAAACAGGAACAGCCCATGTAAGGAAATAGATATAAAAATAACGAATAGTCTTCTGTGGGCAAGACAGATTGATATGCACTCTTGCAGAAAAACAAGTGTAAATTAATAACAAATTACAAAAACAAATAATAATTCGTCCTGAATTATGACTTTTTTCAATTGCAATTCAAGACCAAATGCAACACAAATGAACCAAAGGGACGACCTCAACATAGTTCAACGTTGTCACTGTTTTCACTGACATAGGCCACACATTTCTATTTTACTTTTATGGTCGAAAATAATAAAAAATGTTCTCACTTTAGATTTCATGTTCCAGAACAGTGAGTTGCACATACAGCTGTTAAGATATTTGAGATATTTTACCTGCATGGAAACGGATCAGAAAAATAAGATGGTGTAGGTTTTTTTTTTATATTTCGCAGTGGTATCACAACTCATTACAAACATTCTCCTATTTCAGTTCTACAAATGGCACTGCATCTTTTTGGTTTGTTGCTTTATCATATTTGTGGTCAGGAACACACATTTCAACCGCTCTTGGTTCCTTTTTGAAATGTTGTTGTTGAGCTGGAGGTAAACCCTCGAGCTCTGTGGAGGGACTTCCAACATGTTCCCAGTCGAGGCACGTGATGTGAAAGTTAATGCTTGTTTGGTCAAGCTAGCCAGTTAGAAGAAGAAAACCTCCGGAAGTAGTTGGGCTTTACCTTTGAAATAAAATACTTGAAAATGTCAGAAAATAAACACTGCTGCTTCACACAGAAGTGCACCACGAGGGCTATTCGACCAGGCTAAATTTGGTAAGTGATTTTTACATGAAAAAAAAGATTCAATCTTTACTGTCAAATATTAAGATTTGTTTTCTGTTCTGTTTGTTTGTGCAGTTTTCTAACTTGACTCTAGTCAGGGTTATTGGTTAACTGATCTGACTGCTGGGCACTGACTGCTATGGAGAAGAGAGAATAATACCATAGCACCTCAGTTATTATGAAAATAATCTAATTAGTTTAAGTAATTTTGTCTATGGGATAGTATAGTTTAGATGGGGTGATTTTTTTGAGGACACAGCGCGGATCCAAAAATAAAGTAGACATTTTATAAAAACACGGAGTATGCTGCTTTACGGTGCTGTGTTTTGTTTTGAAAAGTGTAAACGGAAGTAGTTTCTTCTTGTGGTGTGTTACACTACGGACAACTCAGAAGACTTTAGAGACCATGGAGGCACAAGACGTGTACTTGGTCTTCCTCACATGAAAGTATAATAAATACTTCTTCATCATCACAACATACAACACGACGTGGAGCTATGATGTCATGTACACATCACACCACTCGCCGGAGCAGCGGAGCTTTCTTTCTCCAGACTGGGAAAACACTCAACTTAACAGGCAAGTTATGGTCAGTTTCCTTTGTGCTAACACTCTGCGTCCTTTGTGCTAACTTTCTGCTAACAACGTCCAAACTCCAGTCTGCTCCGTGTCTCTCCGTCTTCTGCTCACTCTTTCATTGTTGCAGCATTGTGCGCGAGGAATCCTGCGGGACGAGTTCTCACCACCTGTCGCGCGACGTCAGTGCATGTAAATAATGAAATACAAACGACGTAACATTTGCAGATATGTCATTGATGAACGTTTATTGTGTTAAATAGACAGATTTAATCATTGAGTTTGGTGTCTGCTGTACGTATGTGTAATTGGTGATTCATATATTTTACCACACACACACACAACACATCTTGTATAGATTTAGAAGTTACACAACTTTTTATACATGTGGAGTGTTCAACAAGAGATGTGATTTAACAGACAATAAAACACATTTCATAGCCTGGAGCATCTGTTGATATGTGAGCAGTGTGATATTTCACTGCAGCATGGTAATCCACTTGCCTGTTAAATATATACATATATTTGTTTTGTAGCTGGTGACCCAAGTCCCCCTGGAAGTCTCCAGCTACAGGTCGCTGTGTGTGTTGTCTAGTGTTTGCGTGGTAATTAGGGCCCGAGCAACAGACAACGTCGGGCCAGCGAAGGCCCTATTGAAATTCAAAGAGACTTAAAAATAAGTCTCTTGGGACCATGCTCTAAACTGTACCAGAAGTCGGCCATATTATGTCAGTTTTTGATAGATTTTGGCCTATTTCTAGTCGCTATACTTTAACGAACTCCTCAGGGACTTTGTCAGATCCACTTCAAATTTGGTCAGTACAATCTCAAGACCGTTGTGATTAAAAGTTATCAAAAGCTTTACGTTTGACGGAATGGCTTAGCCGTAGCGGGCGGCTACTTTACGTGATTCCCCATGAAAAAAAGCTAATGTAACTCAACTGGACTTGTTCCAAACGGTCCCAAACTTCACATGCTTGTTAACACTCATGCCCTGAGGATGTCTACAAGCTCATTTTCACTAATGCTCACAGTGCCACCTGCTGGCGAAAGATAATCTGCGTTTTCTGACAAACACCATCCGAATTACCTGACTTGTAGCCTACACGATGTGGTTTTACACTTGATATGAAGCAACACAATGCATGTTTGCGCGTCTTCTGTAGACAAGAAGTGGTGAACTATTTGCAAAGCATAATTTCCAGCAACAGGCGGTCCACACAGGATAAAAACCGTCTTCGCTGTCCGACGGTCGCGGACGTTCTCAGCCGCGCAGGCCGGTGTCCCGCCGGCTCCCCGACGTGCTGGAGGATGCGAGGGCCCGTTCATCGCTGCTCGCAGCTTTAATTAACTGTTATTTATTAATAATTATCTCTGGACCATATCGTCTCCCTTCCTTTTTTATTTCCTAGTCCAAGCCAAGACTGTTTTGTAATGTCCTCAGAGGTCTGCTGAGGTGCTCAGAGATGAGTGGTGTACCTTGAACCAGGACTTCCTGCAGAGAGCGTTGGTCTCAGCCTGGTTCCATGTGTGACTCCCTCTCTTTGCTCAGGTGGAGTCACACTTTGTATTTTTTTTTTCTCTTTGCTTTCTTTGTCGGGTTTTCAAGAAGTCCTCTTAGATTTTTACACACAAACATATAGCTACTTACATCCATATATATATGTATGCATATACAGACATACAAATAGAAAAAACACACTACAATATTTAAAAAGAAGTAAATACAAATGATGAGAAACCAGAGAACAGGAAAAAAACCGGATCCATAACAACAGCTAGGCAGGGGATTTCCAGCCTATTGTCTGCTCTGTTGCTATGTATTTTAGGAGTGACACAGTCCCAGATCAGATGTAATAACTCCAGAGAGGCATCTTACTGTACAATAAGCAATGAGTGATTATTGAAAGAGGCATTGGTAGAATGATATATTGATAGAATTGTTCCCATAGTAGCGTCTGCCCCCAACTAGTATGTCATGGTCATTTATGTTTTTTTAAATTTTTTTTATAACAAACTGAAAAGCGAATGTCGCCTGACTTTGAAGAACCAAACTATTTAGTTCAGAACTCATATCATGTTAAAGCTTAAGTGTGAGGAGTAATGTTAGGACTTGTATATTTCCCACGGTTTCCCGTTAATTACCTAAAGTCTATGTCAACCCGCCACCGTCTCATAATGAACGAAGGCTGTATAGTTTTAGGCTTCTCAACAGGTGAGGTCCATGTCTACCCGGGGAACTCCATTCAGAGTCGGCCACTCGGTGTGTTTTTTTCCGTTGTTCCTCCGTGGATTATTTGGACTTGCAGTTATGACAAATTGCGAGCTTTAGGCTTCGTCTTCTTCACTTCAGTTACTTCCACACCAATGACACGTTTTTGTGTGTGTGGGGCGTTGACGTCTTTGCAGCCGCGTGGCGATGTAAGACCACCATGCAGAAGGTGGTAAGCGTGTGTAAAAATAGGAAATATGAAACTGACCAGCCGGTTACTCGTCGTCGATTGATCGGTGTATCTCAAGAAATATTACCGCGCCCTTTCTTGAGCTAGTGAGCCGAAGTGTTAAAAGTATGGGACTAAATTCATTTTCAACATAAGCTGCAAACTCTGTAAAGAAAATATTGTCACTAAGCTATGATTGGACAATTGCTGTTTGGGAGAGGCGTTTAGCAAATGGTCACTTAACCCTATAAAAGGCTCAAAGCAAAGTTGGTGTAAAATGTTACAACAGGTGTCTCGTACATGGAGTCGGGGGGATTTCTTCTTTTTGACACCTCCACCCAGCTGTTCCTTCTTCTCTCTGGAGCACTCATTGCTCCTGGGGTCAAGGTCTGAAACCGGTTTATGGTCTGTACGCGTGGAAAGGAAATTAAGTACCAGGAGGTGATGGGGGGGGGGGGGGGTCATAATACACACACATGTTATTTATTAAAAAAAAAGCTAAAGAACAATTGTCATAGTGAAATTTGAATTTCGATGTAAAGGTGAGTAATCTAGGTCCAATCACCCCAACAAAAGCTAGCGCGCTACAGAGTGAGGTGTTCCACAGATGCTTGTGGTTGAGGTAATGTGCGTCAACTCAAAGCTCCAGTAGCTTCAGCTGCATCTAAACAGACAGGCTCGGACAGGCAGGGGCCTCAGGCTGCACCGAGCTGCGAGATAATCACCATTACTTCACCCCGCCTTCAAGAAACAGTTATTCCTTCAGACGTAGTCAGACGACGTGTCAATCCATCTGATTCCAGGTACACCAGCTGTCAAAAATATAATCTGGAATTTAGAAGATCGTAAAAGTGTTCATGGGTGTGACGGGTCGAAGGCTAATAAGTATTCACCATTCAGACGGATGAACACACTACAGGAAAGTAGTATACCTGCCACACGCACACACACACACACACACACACACTGAGCAGGCGGTTCATACTCACTTAACTGTGAGTTGTGAATCAGCTGGCTAAGGTGTGTGTGTGTGCTGGCCCATACACACAGGACAAGTGCCTTGATAGAAAATTGAATCCTGGGCTTCAATTAGTTCAGTTACAACGTAGCACTGCCATAAATGATGAAACCTTCCTTTTGCGTGGCCATTTGTAATCTGTTGAAATGTAAGTATTACAATTTCAGTACACAGATAGGGATCATAAGATGTGAAATGCACATTTTACAAAGTAAAAGACTTTGAAGTTATTTGTTTTGTAACATAGTGGACTGACATGCATGTGTATCTGCTTTATCACAGTCTAGTACAAGGATTGTCCAGCATCAGCTAATATACCAGGACCTGGACCACAACACTGTGACAGATGCGTAGTTTCTACTATACGTTGTAAAGGGAATTTGGCTCGTAGGTTAGAGGATATAACTTGTCTCAGATCCTCCTGCCAGGTCCTGATTGTAGAATCTGACATTGCCTAAATTACCCAGAGTGTGAAAGCACAGGTTGAAGAGGCTCACCTTATGCGCTCGCTTTGTTTTACAGACAACGGAGCCTAAACTCTCAACTGCTGGTAGCCGTGTTAAGCAGCGACCTTCTCTTCACAGTTGTTGAGTCTGGGACATTCATGGGACTTTCATGGGACACTGTATATGTGGCCGCTGTTAACACACACCGGCGTGATTCATTTTCCCACTTCCCCATTCCGTCTTCTTCGTTGGTATTTCAACTGTAGAGACCCAGCAGCTTTGTGGAGTTGTATCGTCGTGACGGCCGTGGAAACTGAAGTGATTAACTGTCACATGCAGTATAATCCCTGTGTGTGTACAGATGGATGACAAGTGAAAGAAAGAAAGCTTTGATGAGCAGATCTAAAACCATCTGCATGGCTCCCGACAGCTATGGATGTGTTTTGTAATTCTGGGTGAAGGGGCCCTATTAATAGTGTTTGTCTGTAGGTCAGTGACTCAGGGACCATTTAGTGCATCACTAGCGGTCCACTGGTTGTTTTTCCTAGACTGACGACCACAAGGGCCTTCCTGTTGACCAGGCAGGGACCGTAAACGCAGTCTCACACACACACACACACACACACACACACGCGTTTGACTCCAGCTAACACCGAGGCTGGTTGCATTAAAACAACACATGACTGACCTTTTTAACCCTTTCCACCCCACTGACCCTCTGGTTGGTGAGCCATTACAAACTCATGTTGGACAGCCAAATGCTGAATCCATAAAAAACAACAACCCGTTATTGACATTTTGATGGAATAGTGCAACCAAGGAAGCATTGGGCTTAACTATTTAACTCTGTGTCAATATCATACAGCCTCAATGGAAATAGTGTGAACCATCTGATACAGAACGAGACGGTCTGTTATAACCGATTCCTTACAACATTGTCATATCATCACCATTCTTTTCTGAAGAAGTGTTTTCAAATAGCGACGAGGAGAGAATCGACGTGTCTCAGAGCTGCAGTGATATCTCTTTTAAACCACTATTGTCTTCATGAGCCTCCTATGAGGCGGATCTTGAGTGGACAAAACAGTCTTTCCATGTACAGCTCTAATGTCCTCTTTTTGTCCACAGACGGAGACACACAGAGGCTCTAAAGACACCATGTCCACCGGCACCATGAGTCAACCTCGCAAGCCGGAGAGGAAAGGCAGTTTCTTCAAGGTAGGCGCCACTCAAAGAGGTAGACGTTGGGGGGGGGGGGGCTTCATCATCTCTGCTTGTTCTGGTAAAGCTCACTTTCTCTCAGATTGCTCAACAGTTTTCTGTTTATTTTAAAGGAAGACGTCATATTCACACAATGGAAATAGGGCTCTGACTGTCCACATCGGACCACAACAAATGTTTATCATCATTGGATTTCTGTGTATAATACAGTCACTGTAATAATAATATGAATCATTTTAAAGGCACTTTACATGGTAAAAACAGAATTGATAAAAGCAATAATACAAACAAAGCAGATAAATGACACAATTACAGTACAACAACAACACGTTATGTGCTTCATGTAACCCAAGGAAAATGTCGTTGCTTGTTACTGAGGATACTATGAAGCACTGCAATGCATCAATTCCATGAATTCAAATGACAGGAGATAGTATAGTATTGATGGCATGCACTGAACAAACCGATCAGGGTCTTTTTATGAACTAATCACAGCTTAAAATCACCTCATTGGACCTGTAGTTTGCTGCCTAGTGCTCAACTATCTGTGAGAAGCACTTCAAAGACTGTCACTAGTGATTACAGGCGGGCCTCAAACACACACGGCCTTGAAGTGCAACCACAACTCACAAGCCAGCGAGCCAGAACGACCAGGGAACATGAAGGAGGGGGGGGGGGGGGGGGGGGGGGGGGGGGGGTAGAGATAGAACTATGAATAGAAGACGAGGGAAGCTTCACTCGAGAGATAAACTGCTCGCATAGAACATGCAGGTACCTCTTGAGATGCTACTGAAACTCCCCACAGCAAGATAGATGGCTTTAAACGTGCAAGACAGGCTTTATAATAATCTATTTATTGTACCAGTTAAGTTGCTAGAGTTGTACATAGGTGATATATTCTGCTTTATACCAGCTATGGATCCAGAGATAGTTTACCAGTGAGGGCAGCTCTCCAGCCTCTTTCTTCCTGTTTAATTCTGATATTCTAAACACATACTTTCCTCATGAGGATGAAGTTAAGAGCAAGAGCTGTAGCATTTCTTTTTTTGCCCTAATTTGACAGTATATCTGAAGACTCTACTGGACTATGGACTAAGGTGTAGAGAGGGAGGATGGCTTGGATTGTAGAGACTCAGCAGAGCCACCATGTCCATACTCTGAATATCTGCTGTGGTAAATGTGTTCAGTCGTGTTCCTCAGAGCTAAACCTGTTGCTTTTAGACTTGATCTCAAACTCGTGTTTTTTTGTAGTTTTTAAATTCGTATTTCAAATTCCTCCCTCCCAGCATACTGATGATACAATATAATTCACCCTGCATCTGAATCATGCCAATGAAGCCTTTTGAATTTACAACAAGGTTCCTATGAAATCAAAAGCGAGTCCAATCCTTAAAATCCAATACTCTCTGATTCTTCAGTCAGTGTCAGGGACTCAGTTCAGAAGATGCTCCTGGCATTTGAAATGTTTGAGATTGTGATTCTCAGATGAGCCTTTGACAAATCAAAAGTCAACGTTTGTGATTTCCTTTGAAACAGCTGAGAGAATTGTTTCCTGATGTAACCCAACAGAGATGTTGCTCAACTCCACAGATAACTGAGAAATGAAACAAAAAGAAACGGGATTCAATCTAAATTCAAAGGAAATAACTGCGTCCTGTCTTCCTCTGAAACAAAAGCTATCAGAACGTGTTCTTTCTCGTTCAGCTCACTGAGATTACGCCCTGTACTATTTCTTTATTTTACGGAAATTGCTGTGTCAGCGCTAACTTCAGCGACAAATACATTTCCTGTAAGAAAAGCCACCCACAGGAATAATAAGACCTATATAAGTAGATCATTTAAATATTATATATATATATATATATATATATATATATATATATATATATATGCATTGTAATCTATAAAATGAGCAACAGCCCAAATCCCTTTGGATCTCTGGTCCTCTATTTACTTCTGCTCAGCGTTTATTTGTCTTTTTTTCATTCTTATTTTGCATAATATATGTTGCAATAGATTTTCCCGCATTTCTTATTGTCTATTTATCCATATGCATATGCATCAGATTTTATTTACACAGATTTTCTACTGAGCAATATGTATGTTTTGTTCCACTGGAGTGTTATGTGGTAGTGTGACATTATATTTGATTATGGTAGAAAGCCACTATCAAAATCATAACAAAGTAAAAAGTCTATTCCATCTTTTTTTAATTTTTTTATTTAAACCAAAAAAACAAACCGAATGAAATACATTTTCATATTTAGCATGAACACTAGCACACACACATGTGACGTGTAATACTTGTTTGATCGGCCCACTCAGTGAGGAAACCTTTAGATGGAGCGCCAATGTCCCATGAATCCTTTCACCACATATCACACTCATACGCCGTCTTTAGTCATGAATGATGTTAACAAGCATTTGAATAAACACCAGATCTGATACGTTCATCTTCAAGTCTTTGATCCGGAGACATCACGGCGTTCTGTATCTCTTTCTCTTTCTGTTCTCTTTGCATTGTTGCTAGTTTTGTTTCACCAGGTCAATGCTTTCTTTTTGCATTCTTTCAGCTCTTTATTAAAGCTTCCGTATATCCTCTAAAATGGTCTCATGAGAGACATCAGCTCTTTCACCTCTCCATCTGGACTTCACCTTCATTCTTGTTCTCCTCCGCACTCTTTTTCTGGCATAGCCGCATCCATTCCGTAGTCTTCCTCCACGACTTCTCGACCACTTTCTTTTCTTCAAACGTGAGGCAAAGTTTCTCGTCCTTTTGTGGACCATTTTTAATTTGTCGGGCTTAATCAGCTTTTGTGTATTAATCGTGACACTTTATAATGGAAATCAATCAATGTCAGACCAAACATAGTGACATAGTGACATAGAAATAGTGACTCATTAAGTGACTCATTGTCGCTTTTTGGTTTCTTTCATTTCTGATGACCTGACATTTTTCAAAATGCATAATTATTTCACAAGTTTACTGTTGAAGTGGTTTGTTGAAGGGGCAACATACAACATTCACAATGACATTGTCGGCACGTTTGCCGTAGTTTGTTGTTTTTGCTCATTGATTTTTTTTTTATGTAAAACATGTATTACTGGGCTTATTTAGTTACCTTTGAACAAAACCAGGCTCGCTGTTTTCCTCCCGTCTCCAGTCTTTATGCTAAGCTAATATTTACAGCTTCTGACTGTAGCTTCATATTTAACATGCAGACATTGAACTATTCCTTTTAAGGGGACTCTCACTTTACTTTAAGATAAAAATAAATAAGAACCTCAAAAACATTGTTGATATGACATTTAAAAGTGACTTTTCAGTAAACGGTGTGAAGAACAGCTGAGCAGCAGATCATTTGCAGCATGTGAAATAGAAACCTCGGTGGGTTAAGAGTTTGTGTGCGGTGCCAAACCAAATGTAAGGACTTGGTTTGAAATGAATGACGGCCAATAAAACTTGAAGCTACATTTGAGTGAATTCAACAACATGGAGAACATTGGTCTTACCATAAAGGTGCTGATGTTGAGCTTCGGCGCATATCTAGTGCCTCCACACGGCTCTCAACGTGGAGACTGCCGAGTTGGCGGGTCGCAGCTAACAACGGCAGCAGTGCTGACAGAGCGAAAAGGGTTTACAAAGTTACAATGTTACAATTTATATGCAGATGATATCCAACTCCATCTGTCATTCAAACCCAGCGAGGCCTTCACATTCACTAGGCTCCTGGACTGTGTCAATGCCATCAGAGACTGGACGGCAGAAAGCTGCTTACAACTTAATGGCACTAAGACGGAGGTTCTAGTTATTGCACCGGATGAGTTTGTCCCTACGATCAAGCAGAGTATTGGTCCACTCTCCACTGCTGCCCATTGCAACCTGTGCAATCTAGGGATCTTCTTTGATGGATCCATGTCGTTTTGATCCCCATGTTAAGCAGCTGTCCAGATCATGTTTAATCCACCTGAGAAATATCAGTAAACTGAGATCTGTAGTATCAACAGCTGAACTAGAGATGATCATACACACATTTAACTCTTCACGCATCAACTACTGTAGCACACCTTTCTCGTCACTTAGTGTATCTGCTTTTAACCGTTTGCAGGTCATCCAAAACGCTGCTGCCAGATTACTCACCAGGACAAATAGACGGTCTCACATCACCCCCATACTCAGATCTCTCCACTGGCTCCCTGTAGCATTTAGGATCCACTTTAAAATTCTCACTCTCACTTACAGAGCACTACACGGTCAGACTCCTACATATGTGGCTGAACTACTTCACCCTTATTCACCCGCCCGCGCTCTCAGGTCAAACATGTTAAATGATCTGTCTGTCCCACGCACTCGCCTTAAGACCCGTGGTGACCGAGCCTTTGAGGCAGTAGCACCAAAGCTGTGGAATGCTCTGCCGGCACCTCTACGGTTTGCTGTCTGTGAACTCATTCAAAAACCAGCTCAAAACTCACCTGTTTAGACTGGCGTTTGACTAAAAACTCATGTCCTAGGCCTGCTTTTAAACCATGTTTTAATTTTGTACTTTCTGTGTGTATGTAAATGATTGGCACTTATATGGTCACATTGTGTTTTTTATATTTGTAATTCTGCAATGTTAAGCACTTTGTGACTTATGTCTGTCAAAAGCGCTTTATAAATAAATTGTACTTACTTCCTCACTTACTTGCTTACCTGAGGAGGAACCAGAGGGGGGGGTGCAACCATTGCGGCCATGAGCTAGCAAGCGGGGCACGCACACATGCACTAAAGTGCGCACGTGGCCGGCCCGGCTATTACAACAAACACTGAGGGAAAGCCACTCCACTGTGCTCAGGTCCACGTTACTCCACTCTGTCTTACAGAGCAGATAGCGGTTTGCTGCTGTATTAATGCTCTGAATGTCTTATAGAAGACCTTTAAGCAGTTTCTCTGTATCACTAAATGAGCTGACTGATTCATGTCTCCTGGGACAAACTGTTTCATACATGAAGGTTCATTCACAAACAGGCTTTTAGGAATTCTTTTCTTGCCAGTGTTCCTCTTTAGTAACTCTGGTTGGTCAATGGGAAGTGGTTAGTCTCTCTCACACACACAAAACCTAAAGTTTGCAGAAATGAGAGCCAGTCCAACAGTAGGAACGCCTGAACACATCGCCTGAAAGCACCTCCACAGATACATGTTTTTTTTTGTTTTTTTTTCAACTGATCTCTGAGCTGTTATCATTCCTCAAAATGAACGTGATGTTCCTCTTGTCTTCTTTGTAGTTGATCGACTCCTTTGCCTGGGAAATCGGCACACTGAGGAAGGAAATGGGGAAAAAGAAAGAGCCTGAAGAAGACCACAAGACGGATCCACTCCTTGGGTGAGCTCAGTGTGTCTGCACAGAGTACAGCTTTCTGTGTGTGTGTGTGTGTGTGTGTGTGTGTGTGTGTGTGTGTGTGTGTGTGTGTGTGTGTGTACATACATAGTCTTCTATGTCCTAGGCAGCGTTACCATTTCATTTAATGCAGTGCTGTTCCCCATGACCACCAGCAGAGAGCACTCTTTAAAGGCCTTAAATGTTGTAATGTGTGAAATGTGATAGCTTTGTGTCAGTATGCGTCCGTCACCGAGCTGTGTCAGGTATCAGCAGATAGCGTGACAAACTGATGAGACTGTTGTGGGTGTGTGTTCTGATGTAGGCAGATTATTATACCAGTAGTAATAAAACAATGTAAACCAGTACATTTACTTCCATTTTACTTCTACTACATTTCAGAGGGAAATGATTAGGCCACTACATTTATTTACAGCTATAATTAAAATTAGTTTTTTACATAAAAAACATATGATGTACTGTTATTGGCACAAGCACCCAACAGTATAAAGCAGTAAAGAATCAGCTCCACCCCAACCTACTACACCAGTAGCAATAATCTAATGATATCATTTCTAATAGTACAACACTCACAGGAACAGTTTTGGGGCTTTCAAAATGTCTTAATCTTAATACTCAATTAATATATTAGATTTTTATTTTATTTTACTAATGCGCCTGTGTGTGTGTGTGTGTGTGTGTGTGTTTGTGTGTGTGATCTAGCTACGACTTGGACGGATTTCAAAATTTACCAGGAAATTTAGAATTTCCTTCGAACCCTAAAATGAGCTATTGCAGCGATGCAAAGGGATGTTATCACTGCAGCGTTGCACCTCATCCAAAGTTTCTGAAAGTGAGACTGAAGACGGAGCATTACTGTTATTTAGCTGCTTACAAATATGATTTGGGGCGTGACGGCTCATTGGATCAAGTCGGACCGAGTGTGTTCAGTGGGTGTTGAGTCATTCCGTCAGAAATCAATAACTTTCTGACCACACCCCTTTTCATTTGAACACATTTTTTTTCACGCATGTTAACTTATAAGACAGAGCTCAAAGTGAACCGAGCATCCTAAAGACACATTAAACATTCACACACCGCAGGAACAACTACGGGAGCAATTTTGGGGTTCAGTGTCCCCCACATCGACATGGACTAGCAGCGGGGATTGAACTGCCGATCCTCTGATTGACGGACCACCCTGCTCTACCACTGAGCCAGTCGGCCCTCCCAACAAACATCCCCTGAAGTGTTCTTGTAGAGCCCACTATCGGTTGATTGTCTCCTGTGCCAGTGTAACGCAGGGCTCACTATTTTTTTTTCAAATGTCTATTTTGGTACAGGAACATGGAAGAACTTGACTCACCGAGTGTGTTTTCTCTGTATTTATTATTATTAATAAGATTTTTAACTCTATGTATTTTGGTGGAAATATACTTTATGTGGTGAGTCCAAGGTTTGTAGGTTCAAATAATCTTAAAGTCTGTCACCAGCTTTACAGAGTAATCTCACTGAGACACAGGGTCTCACTGCCAATAATAAGCAAATTATTGATGGAGGTATTCCAGTCACGCGTCGGTTAGCGTGACATCTGGTTGACAGTTGCTGCACCATTCGGTGGCGCTGTAAGAAACTACATCACAGGGATTGAACTTTTCCTATTTGTCTTATTTTTGTTTTCAGACTGGGCGAAGAGGTGGGCGGTCTCTTCCTACAGGCCTCCCCTTGTGCTGGGATCGGAGCCAGAGACTCGGGCTACGACTCCCTCCATCGGCGGCTCAGTGTTCTGGACAGACTGGTGCTAACACACGGCGTGTGGCTGCAGCTGGGCCTCAGCCACCAGCACGCCACGCGCGTGCTGCAGAGCCAACCCACCGGGGTAAAGGACCAGCAGCTACTGGGACTCCTCGAGTCCACACTGTTGCCTTAAAGTGTTCCCTTAACCCACGCAGACAATAGCTTCAACACCGCCTCAGTCTAATGCAATACGATACACCACAAACTACAGCCTACAAAACGATACCAATCAATCCATCTTCAACACAGACCAACAACAGTGTTTTAGGTCATCTGAAAGTACGAGACACACTTGATCACCTGGAAACAAGTTTATGTCTATCATCTATTATATATCTCTATTTGGCGTTTCTTTTTCTCAACCGGAAAATCTCTTTTCTCTTTGTAATCCAGACATAGTCTGTTGAGAATTGTTTTACTTCACATAATGACATCACCTCTTTTGCGACATAATCTGCTTAATCAGGAGTTTGTGGTTTGATTGACATCTCCACAACTGTGATCTCATCTGCTCTCTTTTAGAATAGTGGGAAGTGCACAGACGTCAACACATTGTCAGCAAAACTTCATCAAGAATGACATAGACTGCAGTATTTACTCAAACAAACTATCTGTTTTTGTGATGGCGTTTCCTCCTCTGGCCTGCAGACGTTTGTGGTGAGGAAGTCGAGCAGCCTGCTGAGGAAAGTCATATCTGTACGCATGAACCAAGACGCTTTGATCCCCGTCAAAGACTTCCCAGTGAAGGAGAGCCAGTACAGTAAGTGTCTGTTTTTATGGTTCCTTTTGAAGTGCATGAAGCTGCCAAACAGGTTTCATTAGTCCTCCTCCTCAACACAAACTATTACAAAATGGAATGAAAATGAACCTCAGCTGGAATTACCGGGCTGCTGTATTAACGTGTCTTAGATTTTGTACAAAGTACTTAAGTAGTCACGTTTAGTCTTTGCAGAAACCTGCAATTATCATACAAGTTTCAGTTATTATGACAAGACGTCTTAACTACAAAGCAAGGAATCTCTGTTTGTAAGTAAGTGGTGTGTGTGTGTCCTTCGCATATCCCAAGAACCGTTAATCCGTTCTACTTCACACAGCTGGGGACCCAAGGACCCGCGCTGTCAAAGTGAGTTTACTTTAGACGCGCTCTGTGCAGGGGCAGGGCTTCAGGGGGCCTTTACAGCCCAACTCCTGTTCACCTTCCTGGAGTCAACATGCGATAAGCGGTTGGTTACCCCTGTAACTACCAGCAGCCCTCGTCCTTTTCAGACCTTGAAAAGTAGTCCAGGGATAACATGACCTGAAACATTTAGTGTTGCCTGCACAGTATTCTCATTGAGGCTGTGCTCTGGAGTTGGAGGGTTATGTCATCTTATGTGTCAGAGGCTTCCATACATCTAGCTCTGTCTGTGACTCGTTTGGCTTTCTGTTCCTCCATCCAAATGAATAGATCAATAAATCCTTTGTTCTGTTCTATCTGTTACCTGAAACATGGGGGTTTTCTGAAGCTTTCAAACACACATCTCACTGCTCTGAATGCGTGTGCTGACACACAAACTGGAATTTCCAAGTGCTTACCTAGTGAGAGAATGTGCTGCAAGTGAATCACGGCCCACTGCAGCCTTTATTCTCCCCTTTTTTTTTTGCTGACTACTGGTAAAAAGTTGTAGGCTGTAGTCTTTGATATCTCTCTTATAACCTCATTGAGATTCATTGAGAGATGCTTCATGCTCATATGTCTTCGTCAGTGCATCGACAGGGATTGTGGCCATTTCCTTTATTCTGCAGAAGTTTGATTTGAGAAATGCACAATGGAAATGCAAAACATTTTTTTAGGATTAAGAATGTTTAACGAAGATCGATTTCTCAAGAACCCCACTTATCATTTTGAAACCTGAAACTTTAATAATTGGCACACTTTTTACATTACAAAGATCCCGCGGCACACCAACAACCAAAAACGTTACCAAATGACACCTTTTATCATAATACAGCATCTATGCCATGGTGTCAAACTCAATCACAGAGAGGGACTAAACTAACAATAGGACTACGCTGAGGGCCAAATAGAGTCACCATTTAATAAACAGGACAGATAATGGCAAAGTATTTGCAACAACTAAATAATATTTTTTTGGACTCATTAAGTGAAATTGGACATTTTCCCGCGGCACAGCGGTTGAAAATCACTGGCCTAGTGAACCATTCCACACAGTCCGTATTGAGAGTAGTACATGGGTTCAGACCAACACCACTGTGAGTGAAACACTTTGATGCAGTTTGACCTGGCTCAATGTTGTAATCAAACATTCATACATTCCTGTTCACGCTGGACAAAACTCTGTTCCCGAAGATACCTTTTACAGTATCGTCAAGTCCTTTCTTTCAGTATTATAATGCATTTATAATATAAACTTTACTCAAACAGTCTTTTTCTATGCCATCAGTGCAACAAGCCTTGACTGTCATGACAGTGTATTGCTAACAAGACGCATGCATACGTCCTGCCAAGTATTTGTGTGATCAATTAAAATACCAAATAAATAAATCAACAAAATACTCACCAAAGTGATGAGTCATTCTTGTTGCTATTTGTTGCAATTATTTATGTGACACTCATAATACCAATTGTATTATTTTATTCTTAGGAGTTCAAATGTATTTAGGGTTTATGAAGATGAATATGTTGGAGCTGTTTATAAACCAATTAAAATTTTCTTCATGATTTTCCTTTGTTGATCTGGTTGTTCTGTGCTCCTACAGCTTTCTCTCTGGTTGGATCAGGCTTGAGCTTCGCAGACCTTTTCCGTCTGGTGGCTTTCTGCTGCATCAGCAGGTGAGTTTCCTCACTCAGAATCAGTCATGATCACAGGGAGACACGCAAACCACACTATGTTGAATACACACGCATTACCTAAACCATTATCGAGTCTTTTATCAACATCGGAGATATTCAAACTGAAGGCATGCAAGAGTTGAAGGTGATGCCCCCAGCTGGCTGACTACACCACATCCTAATTCAGCAATAGAATTATTAATGTCAGTAAAATTATTGATTATTAATAACGGGGCACCACTCTGCGAACAGGGACAAATAACCAAATGAAAAACTAAGTCTCATAATTAGTGTTCACTCACAATGTTAACAGTCTGAGTACTATTACACATTCAGAGTGAAAGTGAAGGTTTAAGTTCGAGCAACAGACCTCATATCAGCTGTTATCACAATACATGCACAAAGTTATCAGACAGCTGCTCTTAAAACTAACAACTATACATTTATGAGCACGCTATCTAAAAGTGTGTGTGTGTGTGTGTGTGTGTGTGTGTGTGTGTGTGTGTGTGTGTGTGTGTGTGTGTGTGTGTGTGTGTGTGTGTGTGTGTGTGTGTGTGTGTGTGTGTGTGTGTGCGCGCAAGACTCAAAATGGCGGTAGACACTAGAGGTCTTGTTGTCTCCACGTGCCTGTAGCCGTTAGCTCAACGCCAGAGCTAACACTAGCTTAAAGCTGTGTGTGTGTTAGTAAAAGGAGAGAAAACAAACTAAACAAAAGATTAAGATCCTCCGCGCCGCATTGGACTACACCAGCGATTGTTAGTGTCGGTGATTATTGAGCATACACCACGTTATACAAATGACAGTAACTTAAGCAACACAAACAAAATAATCAAACACAATGACCTCTAACTCTGTTCTGCCCAGACTCTCTGCCTTACTCTGAGTTCCTATCGTGGCGATTGAGGCGGCCCTTCTGAATTGTCGGTGGAACTCAGGCAGCGCGGCGCTGTGATAAAACTCACTCGAAGAATGCCTTCGGCTCAGTTTTTTAAATACACAAAATTCCATTTCATATACATGTCACTTTTTGGGTCTCAGGTAGTCACGTTAACAGTGTCCAAGTTTCACTGAGAAATGATGTCCTTCACAAATCTGTAGGTACAATTTCCAGCTTTGATCGCTCGTTTTTTGTTGAACCGAGTCTGTAACAGATCCACGGGGAGGAGAGCAGCTGGCCCGTATTACCTCCGGCTATGTGGTTGAAGATACACCACACACCCTTTTCCAACACTGTGACTCACACACATTTTGGAATAGTCGTGGAGTCCCGCCCTCTTTCCCTTTTTCTGTTGACCAAGCCTTTCTCCCTTTCACTCGAATCTCTTCTCCTTTTCTCAGGGACGTGTTGCCCTTCACTCTGAAGCTTCCAGAAGCCATCTCCTCAGCCACAACGTCTGCCGATCTGGTGGAGGTTGCTAAACTTGGAGCAGGTTTGTTCTGGAATTTGAATGTTTCGGGAACAAGCATGCATTTTGGGGAATCTGAGAGCTAATGGCAGGCTGAAGGTGAAACACTCTATGAAGATGAAGTTTCTTCATTGTATCTGCAGCAGAAAACAACAGAATATATATAAAAACACAATAGATACTTCATGCTGAGAGCGGTTACTTCTGCTTATAACATTTATAACGTTTGCAATAACATTTTAATCACTGGAGAGAAGTCACTAAAGCGTTTGTGCAGATGTGTAGCTTCACACTCTGTGTTGTCATTAGATGTGTTTATTATAAATCTTCCTGATTGCATCAACAGAGACACTTCTCCAGTCAGTTTGAATCAATCAGTGGTAAAATTGCATCAGTTTATTTGCAGCTAAACTCATTCCCTCAGGCTCGTGTGTGTTTTACACCATCCCACATCTGCTGTGTGTAAAAATGTAGGTTTTTTTTATCCCCTGAGGCGTGACACTCGTAAAGCCACTCTCAACCACATTGCCCCCCCCTTGCTCGAAGGATTAACTGGCATGCCTGTGCTGAATGACTCACCCCCGGGGACAAAAGCCTCTTCCAGGCCCAAATGAGTGCTGCTCAGCTGGGGCATGGACTCAGACGAGAGCTGGGTATCTCTGGAGCTTGTTCCTTTCCTCCCAGCTGCAGAAGGGAAAATGTTGGATTCATATACTGTATCTTCAACCAAAGGGGGTGAAGTCATTTTTACCACAGAAGACTGCGGTTGTCATTGTCCCAAAATCATTTTATTTATCCATTTTATTTCTTAAAAGAGACTATATTTTGACAAAGTGCTTCTTCTAACTTGTACTCTGTACTTTTTACCTTTAGTTGAGTCAAGTTTTAAAAGTCTGTAGGTTTTGGTGGATGTATCCTTTTCAGAACACAGTCAGTGACCTTTGTGTCCATTGAGGCTCGGGTGCTATGACTCATCTCCGAGCTATCATTACTCTGGGCTGACTTTTCCAGTGTCCCTCGACCTGACAGCCTGTTCAAGACTTCAGGATGACACGCGATGATTCGTCTCCAATGATCGCCAGACATACACTTTCTTTCTTTCTTTTTTTCTCAGTCTCTCTTTCTTTCATTCATTCATAAAGGGTTCCTGTGTAGCGCGCTGACACAATGGTGGATTTTGTGTCTATGGAGGTGCTTTAAGCGGCCGAATGAAAGGCAGTCGTGACGTACATGCGAGCCACATCAATGGCTGGTAAAGAAGAGAAAAGAGCACTGTTGACTCTGACGTACCCACGGTGTCATATTACCTGTTGTGTGGCTCTCCACCTGTAATCACAGTAGCGCTTAGGAGGCAGTTTGTTATCTTTGTGATGCCTTTTGAAGGCACATCTGTTCGTTATAAAGTTCAAATGATCAACTTGGCAGTATGAGAAGCTGAAGTTTAACCAGTCAGAGTGCTGTTGGCCACTAGATCAGCAATGTGGCCTTAATTAAGTAGCATAACAGAGGCAAGAACATGTGTCAAATTACTGCAACCTCAACAACAGAATAAACTTTCATTGAGGCATAGTCTTTCAAAAGGTGAACTGGGAATCTTCAAATAACTAGAATGATATTGTCTTCATGATGGTTACTCGATGCAGTTGAAAGATCCAGAAGAAGCTGTAAGTGGAGTTTGAGATTATTTGTCAAACTGCTGTTTCAAAGAATGAAGTTTCACTCCAGCCTCATTTCTTTTTTCCAAACGGGTTTGGATCCAAGTATTATCCTCTGCAGCTACAGTAGAAGTTCCTGTGAGCAAGGCAGGGATCAATAAGATCTACTTTACTTTGCTCTGCTGCAGGTTTGCTTCATCTCCTAGAAGTCAGGAGTCAAACCGCTTCTGAACTATTTGCACAGGCATTTACAAAGATAATCCACCATTTCAATATGAACAATTAGCATAGAGTTACACAGGAGGACCGTGTGAAGAATATTAAACTTGACCAGTGCCTCTTTTATAGTCATGTTGAACAATATGCGAAGTACTGTACAGTGTGTTAGCTCTGTCTATTTTTGGCTGCAGTTCAGCTGTCGCACATATGTCGCTACGAGCCGCTCTTGACTTAACCTTGAACTTTCCCAGTGTTTACACCAACAATAGGAAACCTTTCAGTCGCTGGTGTATACGTGTTTAAACACTGGACAGCAGCCTGTGTGTATAACTGAATCATCCAAACCATTCCATGAAATTAGAGGTATCAGGAAAAACTAATTATGAAATATCTGTAACACATGGAATTATCAAAACCGTATCTGATGACATAATATTGTCAACAGTAATAAGTAGTACAATCAGAGGAAAAAAAGGAGACAATGCTAATAGTAGAGCAAGTAAACAAAGAGTAGAGGAGGCGAATAGGAAAAGTGTGTCCGACCATGCAACTTCAATGGAAAAGGAGGGAGGGAGGGAGGGAGGGAGGGAGGGAGGCGGGAATACTGCGCTAACAGCCCGCCCACACTCCCATTAACAGCAGTGAGTCAGAACACATATTGAGCATGAGTGAGCCAGAGTAGTTAGTCCAGTTTCAGCTTGTGCAGACGCAGCGGTTCTGTCCTCTGCTAACGCCATCAGCACTGTGAAGAGAAGTTGGAGCGCCTGAGATCAACTGCTTGTCTGTGTGTCTTTGAGCTTTGGGATCACAGTGAGTCCTTTTCTGCTCTGTTGTGTGTGTGTGTGTGTGTGTGTGTGTGTGAAGGAGCTGCTCTGTGTCTGGTACTGGTGTTCCTCATGCCGTATTGTTCCCACTGTTGTTCGTCTGTCTTGT
Source organism: Pholis gunnellus (assembly GCF_910591455.1). Lineage (NCBI taxonomy): Eukaryota > Metazoa > Chordata > Actinopteri > Perciformes > Pholidae > Pholis > Pholis gunnellus. The sequence goes on along the minus strand of NC_136538.1, from coordinate 4,200,037 downwards.
TTTGCTCTGTCTGGTACAGCTTGGACTAAGGGTTCCAACAAATACTTGTGTTACAGTAGTTTGTGAGTTTTTTTTCCCCTGACAGGCTGAGCCTCCCAGTCTGTAGTGAGTTTGCACGAGGCAGCATTTAGAGGTTTGAGATTGTTGTAATTGCAGGACTTGTATTGAGTCATTGGGAGTGGATATGTATCTTTCAGTATATATTGTTTTTAGCTGCCACGCACTATTGCATAGCACAGTTTAGTTTGAGTCGGCTAACCAATGCAAACAGGGTAAGTAGGGGCTCACATCTTCTATTGCTTTCGCCCAGCCTGAATGTGCAGTTAAACACTAAGGGGAGTCTGTTTTATACTAGGGTCCAGTCTTTGACCATCCTAGGTGATGCCGTCACACATGAGTTTGCGTGTTCAGTGGAGCTTTTTTTCGGACAAATCTTTGCCAATAATTGTTTTTGACTGCTGCTTTCTGTTGTTTGATGCTATGATTTGGGCCAGTGTCATTAGCATAGTTGTTGTTGTGTCAAAGCGTTCCGATTGGAACAAGGTAATCGATGTTCTTGTGTGCCCTACTAATGTACTGTAAATAGACTTCATTAGACTATAATGTTCACAGGGCGTACCAAACCAAAGTGTGGTGTGTACTCACTTTACAATGAATGTACTGTTACATCTCCAATTGTTGGCCCTCAATAGTGACGGAAATTCATGCTTTCAAAAAAGCCCCATTATCGACATTTTTGTTGGGGAACTCCACCAATTTTACACATTAAAGTCTGTTTGCAGGTATTGGGGAGTACAACTATGTCCTAATAGTCTGTGTGAAGTCTTGCATGTGTCCTCCGGTGATCACTTGATTCAGTGTCGTTGGGGCTGAAGTCTACAAGTATGAAAATTAAGGAATTTGGAGGTCTCTATGGCAGTCAAGAGGCGCCATGCTACATTAGCTGCTACTAGCATACTACACCGAAATCTCGAACCGAACTGTCGGCAGTCGATTGCGGGTAATTTATGCACCGGGCATTGACAAGGAAGAACAAAGACGCTATATCTGGTTCTTCTCCATCAATTTTGTCCAACATTGGAGTCCAACATTGGAGTACTCTTTTAATTCTTTTGTGTGGAAAAAGCTACGGAATCTGTAGCTACAGAATCTGAAGTCCAAGTTTGGCCGAGCTAATGTTTGCTTCAAACCACATACTACTATATTAACCCCCAGGAAGGAGACGGGGCCCAGACACTAACATGTTGTAATACACCCTGTCCACATTATTGAGATTTCTCTCTCTCTGTCTCACTCAGGCTTCTGGGATGCTCAGGCGTGCCACAGAAGGAAGGACGCAGTCTCCTTTTCAGGAATAGCTGCTCCCGAGACTCCACCGGGGAGGACTGTCTCCTTGGCCACCTCTCCGGGGCGTCCTCTGCTTCGAACTCGCACCCCATCAGAGCTCGAGTGTTGCCAGTCCAACGGAGCACTTTGCTTCATCAACCCCCTCTTCATAAAGGTTCACCAACCAGATGGCGACCACAGCACCACCTCAAATCCCTCTGGTACAGCAAAGAAAGGCCTGAGGGAGGAAGCCGTTAGCGACGGCCTGGAAACCGACAACAAGGAAACTCAACACGTTTGTGGAGACAGTCCTCAGGTTTGTATCTCAGATCAAAGTGACAGCAGCCAGTCAGGTCAAAGCGAACTTCAGCGATTTGACAGAACCCCAGAGCTACAGGACGATAACAGCCAAACCAGCAGCAGTCCGAAGATAAGGTCTACAGACAGTGTGCGGCGGTCTCCACCTCCACGTCCACCCCCACCACGCATTGTGCCGCAACGCTCAGCCGCTCCTCTCCGACAGCGCAGTATGCCAGAGAAGATCGCCTGGATCAATGTCCCTAAGGAGAAGGTGGAGGAGAGGGAGAGGGGCAGCAGCCTCCTTTCTCGTCTGGGCTCCTCGCTAAGCATCAGCCCCTCATCCTCCCCACCCAAGAGACTCAACATCAGCTCCCCTATATCCATCCCCCGGCCCTCTCTGGCCATCTCTCTGTCATCCCTCTCCTCTCCACGTCGTGCTAAGGCCTCACCATCATCCAGCCAGGAGGATGCCCAGTGTCACTTGGCACTGGAGGAACAGACTATTGAGAGGGCTCTCAGGAGGGCCAAGCTGTCTCAGCGTAATGCCACCAGTACCCCCGCCCAGGAATCCAGTAGTCCTCCAGACCCCACGCTGATGACAACAAGCAAGCAGGCAGATGTGCCAGGGGAAGACGAAGAAGAAGCAGACGAGGAATGCAGCGGTGGCGGCCAGCGGCTAAGTGACATGAGCCTCTCCACCGATTCCTCAGACTCTCTGGATTTCTCCCAGACCTTAGCCTCCTTCCTTCCCGCTCTGCATGACCCCAGTCCCCCGACGGTGGCTGACTTTAACACCCACCTTCCCCTCTCGCTCCCACCATCCCATCTTCCCTGCTGCAGCACCGATGACGACGACGACGACGACGATGAAGAGGACCACGACTATGGCGTCAGCCTCGAGAGTGACCAGGACCAAGACCAGGACCTGACCATGGTGCCGCCGGGCCACCGCACGAAGCGGCGCCCCAGCGCCGGCGCGTTGGTCCTGCAGAAGGCACTGCGAGGGCAGCTGCGCAAGATGAGCGGCGTGTTTAACTCGCTGCTGACGCCTGAGAAGAGGGCGATCCGCAGGGTGGTGGAGCTGTCCAGGGACAAAGGCTCATACTTCGGCTGCCTGGTGCAGGACTACCTGAGCTACATGGGCGAGGGTGCTGGCACGCAGCCCTGGCAGGGCTACGCCTCCGGACTGGAGCTGATGCAGACCCTCCGCCAGTTTATCACTCAGATGAAGAGCTACCTGAGACAGAGCTCCGAACTGGAGCCACCAATTGAGAGCCTCATTCCTGAAGACCAGATCGGTGAGTACCAAATGAAACAGTTCCACCATCTTTAACCCATACTGTTATTTTACTAGCCGTGGCTCGTGTGCTACAGATGTAACTGAAAACAATTCAGCTGAATGCTTTAACAATAGTAATCGTAGCTGTCAGTATGTTGTGTCCTTAACCGTTGGGTCAACTGCTGAAATACTGAGACTGCTCGATTGCAAAATTTTTTACTTTTTTAAGCATTGTGACCTCGTACTCAACTCAATAGGGATGGGGGTTATTTCTGCATGCGTTTGCAAATATTTGAGTGATTACTTTTAGGAAGTGTAAGTGATGTGATGTATTCATGGAGGAATCGTAGATGTTATGGAAACACTATGTCACAGAAGAGTGCGTTGCAAGCGCAGCAGTTTCGTTTCAATATTTTCGCGGTGAAGACATTGGAAAACTTGTCCTCGCGTGCTTACAACTGGACATTTGCATATGCGTTACTTCATATACGTACATTCCGGGTGAAGCCGTGGCCATCGGGCTAATCTTAGTTAATTGTGTGTTGTCGTGTATGCTGGTCAGTCAGAATCCATTTGAAAAAGAAATTTAAGGACAGATGAACATGGTGTTGAAACAATCTTAGCATTGCTATTTCCCTTTATTATATCCGTCCTTTATTGCATCTTACAACAGCAATATGACACAACCACATGGACACATACTGCACACTCACACCTGCCGGAAGAACGCTCTGATTCATTTGGGCCAAGATTCAGTGGCTGCATTAGACCTTGGACTAGCAACATGTAAACAGAGAGCACAAAGAGGGTTTTATCTCAGTAGGAAGGGGGCTGTGGACGCAACCTGTTTCTACTGGCATCAATTCATCATAATGACATGAATCTTAAATGCTTTTAGAAAATGTCATTGGTGGCAATGTCAGTATCTTTTATTTGATAGTTTTCAAAGACCAACATTTTATTAAAGGAGCACTTCAACGATCGTATTACTACTTAGCCTGTGAAAGCAACTCTAAAATGTCCTCTGTGGCTCTGGAGGGAGACTATAAAACAGTCCTGATGACATCACTATGATGTTATGTTATGAATTTGTTTTCTCCATGTTTGAGTTCAATTTGAAAAAGAGAGAGATTTAAGTAGCCAGGTGTACTCTCTCATGACAATGAAGAAACCAAGATTATCAAAGTTTGAAAGCATCAGCTATGATTGACAACTACAGTTCTGAACCAAAAGTCAAAGAATCTTAATGAGTATCTCGATGTCTTTGTGTGTCCAGTGGTTGCTCCTCTCGCCTGTTTTTTCCACAGGAAGGACACAATGGGAACTGCTGCATTTAATTCTTGGAATGGTTGCACAACATGTTGTTGTGGCAGCTTCAGAGAGAGTTTTCTGTTCAGCCCAAAAGCCCAGATGCATTCTGGTGACTGTCTGCCAAGTCGTACAATCGCCGTCTTACTCTCACTCACTTCTTTTTAAACCAACTCTCCAATCAGAGAGAGAGGATCTGAGGCGAGCCCCCTCCACTTTCTGTCTTAATTAGTCCTTCTGACACCCTCTCTGTATCTGTTCTTGCTCATGTGTTTTCTCTCTCTCTCTCTCTCTCTCTCTCTCTCTCTCTCTCTCTCTCTCTGCGTGTGTCTCTCTCTGTCTCTGTGTGTCTCTTTCTCTCTCTGTGTGTCCTTGCTTTAAAGTAATGTGCAGTATTTGGTATGACCGTTCCTTCATACAGTATTTAATGTAAATGTGGACTCCTGTTTTTTTCACACACTATTTGGTCTTTTACATTACTTCCTTAAATACCATGAAGAGTAAAGCAAATGTAAGTGGCATAGATACAAAGAAATGAAGGGGAGACAATCAGAGTTTCATATATGCAAGCTGTTCCACCTGGAGCTCACTCATCAGGCCACTGTGTGTATGTGGGCCCAGGATGTTCAGGTGTTGTGGGTCCTTGTGTTCCACTGAGAGGCTGAGAGACTGAATATTATCTGTGATAAAATAGTCACAAGAGAAATAAGAGTATTGAGAGTGGTAAAATAAATATATTGCCTTTCCTCTCCTTACTTATTTGCAGGATCAGTTTTGCATTTGGCTGTAATACCTTTTTGACATTCTTCATAGCTGTTTGTTCAGTAGAAGAGTCAAACGATGCACCACACTTTTATGGGAACGTGACAGCGGCTAGTTTTGAAAGAAAGTCTAGCTCTGGTGTTTTGCTGTGTTTGTGTTAGAATGTCTCAGATATTAGCTTGAATCTAAAGCCAACGAGGCCTCCATAACTCCTCCAATCACTCCGATCCATTCAGTGGAAGCTGAAGTAGAAGCTGCTTGTTTGTGTGAGCCGAGGCACAGAGGCTAATCTTCAGATGAATGAAGCAGGAAGTGAGCCATCCATGCGTCAGGACAGGACCGACGACACCGGGCTATTTTTAGGAGCACACACAGTGTTGTGTCTACATGTCAAGTTGACGAGGCGTTTAGTTGAAGGCTAGAAGAGGACTGATGTTTTCATCGAGCGTGAAGAGGTCCAGCTAAAAGTGTGTCTGTCCGATTGCCTGTTGTTGGGCTGACCTTAAGCAGACCGGCTCCGCTGTGTTCTACGGTCGGTTTAATGTGGTGAATTCAGGAGCCAGAGGGTCGGTCCGCACTGAGGAGAACCTATGACCACAGTGAAAGGACACTTAAAGCCTGTAAGATGCACAACTTCACTTTGTGCAGTCTAGTTAGCATTAGAATGACATGAACACAGAGCCATTAACTTGACGCCCAGAAGAAGAATGTTTCCTGTTGTTAATCACTGCAACAGACCTGTGAGGGGTCCGGCAGGACGAGTATTAGGAAATAAATAAGAGAAAAATATGCTTTTTATGCATTTAAGACTTCACATTATTAGTCTCTTCATCAGGCCCTAGATTATTTTTTATTGTCAATTATTCTGCTTCATAAAGTAACCGCTCCATTGACTGGTTCCTACTGGGCTCATGTGAATATTTGCTGCTTCTCTCACTTCTCTTTCATAGTATTTGGACCAAACCAGACATTTGACCTCAACGGGTTCTTGTGATGGACATTTTTCATTATCTTTAGAAAATAATTGGCAGAGTAGTCATTAGTTGCAGCTCTATAGTACAAAATTGTGACACAAGGGACGTTTAAGAAAGAGCTTTTTTGTCTTGAATTTATATCTAAATGATTGTTTCCATTAGTCTTTAAAACGAGTTTGAGAGTTAAATCTTTAGTCTTCTCCTTGTATGTTTTGCATGTTGTGCACCATTTCTTAACAGTTTTATTCTCTGAGTGTCATTCTGACGTATTGAAGTCCAGCCACAGGTAGTTTCAGTAAGAGGACGGGTGTTTCCAGTTGGACACGTAAAGTTATCAGTCTCATAATCGGTGTCCGAACAAACAACACATGCTACTTCCTGGCAGCTCTGCCAGTGTGCAGTCGAATGAGGAAGTGAGAATGTGCCGTCTGTAGGAGTCAGCAGGTAGCAGTAATGTGTGTGTGGGCCAAGTTTCCAGTGAGATCAACAATGGAGGTGGAATTCAACAACTCCTGCTGACTGACGGAGACCGGTCGCTGTGAATGGCAGACGCTGGATGCCGTCGTTGCTGCGGCGGAAAGTAAAATCTGTGTCTGCAGATGTGCTCAGCCAACAAAAAGAAACTGCTGACTTCATCACTTTCTGGAGGAAAGTCAGCAAAATGCACAGAGACAGCCGGCACACACTCGGTCCTTATTCAGCATTGCTGTGGTCTGGCCCCCCTCCTGTCTGCAGCACGATAGCACCGCTTGTGCTAGTCGGAGCTCGTAAACGCTGATGTTGACACTGTCGCTGAGCGGACAGCCTTTGTTTGATGAAAATGAAAATATGGTTTCCATCTTTAGTCACTTTTATATTTTCAGAGTAATGAAGACACGATGATCTTGAGAATGGCGATGTTCATCAGCTCCGTCCAGCTCAAAGATACTTCCCCTCCCGAGACTTTACAAATCCCCTTTTTGGGTTTTCATTCGGGTTCATGGGGTCCTTTGTCAGCTAAGTCAATCTGCACATTTGTTTGTGAAGTTGACGGTTCGCTCCACAGTATGACGACTTCATTTGCCTCATCAGTAAACGCACCAACGCCAGCTTTGTCACGTACAGATTCCTTCTGGTTCTAGTTCTGATTGGAACAGAAATATTGAAATAAATCCCGACACAACCACACACTCAACTGTCTTTGACTTTGATCTATAGCCACGGTGAACCACAGTGACAGCCTGGGTTTCACACACCAGGAAGCTTGTAGGTCCTAACTAACAAGACGATAAGGAATGTGATGTTAACCTTGACCGTGGTGTTGAAATAGGTATTAGACGGAGCGGCTACGTGCTACGTGCCTGTCTTCAGACACAAGTCAGAGTGACCTGTGGACTCTTCCCAGAGGCTGTTATCTGAGTCATCCTGTAGGTTGTTCACATATCAAACAGGAGCACAACAGAGCTGCAGAAATACATGAGAGGCACACAGTGGGCCTACGTCTGTCCTCTTTTATTCAGATGAAAATCAGAAGTTTGAATTAGATTTGGCTTCGATGGATCCTAGTACTGTCCCTGTGATGAAGCTCACCCGTTCCCTCTTCTCCCCCAGACCGAGTCCTGGAGAAGGCCATGCACAAGTGCGTCCTGAAGACTCTCAAACCGGTGGTGAGCGCCGCCTTGCAGGAGTTCCAGGTGCGCAGCGGGGAGTGGAGGGAGCTGAGGGAGAACCTGTCGCTGGCCAAGGCCCGGCAGCCGCAGGAGATGGGCGTGGCCGACACGCCGCCGCCGGACCCCGTGGCCATAGAGAAGATCAAGCACAAGTTCCGCACCATGAGTAAGCTGTACTCGCCTGAGAAGAAGGTCTCCATGCTGCTGAGGGTCTGCAAGCTCATCTACACCATCATGGAGGACAACTCAGGTAGACATTTGATCGTCTCTCCTATCTTCTGCAGTATGATAAAGAGTTAACAAAATACAAGATGTGTAAAAAGTATCAAATGATCCGTGTGCCTCTCAGGTCGTCTGTACGGTGCTGATGACTTCCTGCCGATGCTGACCTATGTGTTGGCCCAGTGCGACATGCCCCAGCTGGACAACGAGATACTTTACATGATGGAGCTGCTGGACCCCGCCCTGCTCCACGGAGAAGGTGAGTCTTTTGAAACCAATGTTTGCTTTCCCCCCTTCTATGAATACAGTGTTAACTCTCTCTCTCTCTCACCCCCTCCCTCCCTCCCTCCCTCCCTTCCCCCCACAGGCGGCTACTACCTGACCAGCGCGTACGGAGCCATGTCCCTGATTCGAAACTTCCAGGAGGAGCAGGCGGCCAGAGTGCTGAGCTCGGAAACCAGGGACACGCTCCACCAGTGGCACCACCGACGCACCACCCAGCGCTCTGCACCGTCCATCGACGACTTCCAGGTAGAAGCCCCCGTAGTCCTGCTGGAGACTTGGCCCTGAGTTGTCTTCTTTCACACCAGTACTGTTGACATAGGGACCTTGATACTGCGGCTCAGCTAAAGATGCTCCTGTATCTGGGATATTTGGGCCTAAACGTTTGTACAGTGGGAGGAAGTGAAGACGCGTCGGCTATCTGTATATACAGTCTATGATGGAACATGATTACAACAAATTATGCTTTTTAAAATTATTATATTTTTCTTTTATTTATCTGAATTCTTGAGCACATTTAGATAAAAATAGCTTTGTAAATCACCAATAAACATTTTCTTTAATTGAATCCAACCATTTAGCGGAACCTCCGCTGTCCACTAGAACAGTGGTCCCCAACCACCGGGCCGCACAGAAAGAATAAATAACGTATTTCCGTTTTATTGATTATCAGAGTCTGAAAGATGTTTTATTTTGAAAAATGACCGGATTCTCTCCCAATTTCATCCACCTGTGGCTCTTGACGCTTGTCTCGGTCACGTGATACGTTTAAGCCTGCAAGCTAGCGAAAATGAGTAAAACACTTCTGGAGAGCTTCTTTGCAAAGAGGGAAAAGGCCGCTAAGGAGACAGAAGAAGAGCCGACAACTTCCAAGAAAATGAAAGCTTAGTTTAACAGATAATATCAGAAGTCTAATTAAATATCAGGAGTAATTCTGACGCACCAAACCTGCTCTGCAGAATATGTGGCGACAGAGGAAGATCAGCTGCTGGAGATTGTAAATGACGGGGGCCTTAAAGTATGTTTGAGACAACAAAACACAAACTCAGCTGGTGTTTTGGATTAAAATCCAGGCTGAATATCCTGAGATCGCCACTAAAGCACTGAAACCCTGCTTCCATTTCACACATCTAATCTTTGTGAAGCGGGATGTTCTGCAGTGACAATCAAAACTAACCGCAGTAGACTGGACATGAGGAACACACCTCGGGTGTCATTGTCTCCCTTTAACCCCAGATGGGACCGTCTCGTTGTAGAGAAACAAGCTCAGGGCTCCACTGATTCAGCGTTATTGTGAGTTGTATTTTTTTATGCATTTTATATTTGTTTTCATGCCGATCGTATCATTTTATTTCGTCGTGTTTATCCGCCACACCTTGAAGGCCGGTCTGTGAAAATATTGTCTTAACATGAAACCGATCCGTGGAGCAAAACATGTTGGGGACCTCTGTACTAGAAGACTCTGAAAATAGCTGCACAGACTTGTAACAGTTATGGAAAGATAAAGTTCCATCTCCTCTTTTGTACCAATCACGAGCCTCCGGCTCAGCAACTGCTTCACTCAGAGCAGCTGTCAATCACAGCTGTCAGTCATGACAAAAAAAGGAACACTTAACCTTCCCCAGCGTGATGAGCACTACAAATATGAGAGAAACCATCTTTGACCAAATGTATTTGACGTTCACTTCTCCCATCCACCAACAAAAGAAGGGGGGCTGTTTTACTGCAGCCAGCCACTAGGGGGCGATGGAGATGTTTTGGCTTCACAGTTGGGAGCTCCCATGTCGTCCATCTTTATCTACAGTCTATGGTTCTGCCACTGTTAGCTAGCTAACGCTCCCTCTGATTCAGCAACACAAAATAGATCCGTTTAATGAAACCACGGGATGTTAGGAATCTGACCTGTGTGCTTTTTCCTCACTGTCCCTCAGAACTACCTGCGGGTGGCGCTGCAGGAGCTGGACAGCGGTTGCACGGCTAAGACCCTGCAGGTCCGACCGTACGCCTCCGTGGAGGAGGTGTGTCGTCTGTGCGCCCAGAAGTTCAAAGTGACGGACCCGGAGAACTACGGCCTGTTCCTGCTGATGGAGGGCAGCAGCCAGCAGCTGGCGCCAGACACCCATCCTCAGAAGATCAAGGCGGAGCTCCACAGCCGCTCGCAGGCCGCTCCCTTCCACTTCGTCTTCCGCCGCTCGTCGGCTCCCCTTGACCTCACGGCCAACCTCAACGACCTCGCCGTGACCAACCTGAATGACCCCGACGCGGGCCCGTCACCCCCCTCCCCCCAGCTCAGTCCCAGTCTGGGCCTCAGCCTGCCGCCCAGCTGCCTCAACGGCAACTCTATATCTATATGACTGTAACGGGGGGGGGGGGGGGGGGGCTGACTGTAGGTTCTGAACCTTTGTCTCCCAGCTGTGACCGTATCGCCCCAACTTCTCCAACAAACATGTTTCCATGGGACCCAAACAGACCAGCGTGTTGAAAGGGTTCAACATTGTGCCGTGCCAGTCTTTACCAAGCCCGACTTCTCCTTTTGGATGACACGTCCGTCTCGGTCAACATCCTCTCACTGGAAGGTTCTGTCAGACAGACACGGGTGAAAGAGGAAAGGAAGAAAGGAGGGAAGGAAATGAGAGAGATGGCGTTTCTTTTTTTTTGGACTTTCTGGATGTATTTTGGCAACAGAGCAACACTTTGCTGAACACGTAGTCACGGCAGAGGTTCTGGAGATAAGGTGTGTTAATGAACATGTGTTCACAGTTCTGCCATAATGCTGGTGCTTCTGGCACAGACTCAGGGTCAGCTGTTCTTGTCGTTACCTTTTAGGGTACATAGAGGGAAATACATGAGTCTAATCTTTGATCAATCATTTTAAATATCTTAACAAATCGCTGATTTAGGTGACAGGTGTACCTATGATTCACTTAGAACAGTTGCTGGTAAACTGTGTTATTGTGTTTGTTTTGAAACTCTTCATCCTTTAGATTGTTGAAATGTTTCGAGGGATTCTGGTGAGACCCTGTGGTGGCTGGTGCACATTGCAAGAGTTCTTTCTTAGAAATCACATTTATGGCCTCAAGTGGGAAGCAATTAATCTGAAAGAAAACACATATACTGTGTGTGTGTGTGTGTGTATACATATATATATATATACACACACATATATGTATTTATATAGTTGTATCTATATCCTCTCTCTATATGTAGCGAGGGTAAAAATCCTCTTCTTTATTGACTCCCATTAGAAAGTGATCCAGTTGTATCACGTCCATGCCGGGGCTGCTGGTTCACTGATGAATGTTAAAGGTACAGTGTGTAAGATTGGGCCACATGCTCCTATGACATATGGGCAGAATTTCACCTCTCCTACTGGGTCCATGCAGTCTAAATGTAGAGTCTTCAGTTGTAAATACATTTTCTCTGGATCAAAGAAAGATCCTGTGTGTGTGTGTGAGAGAGAGAGAGACCTACAATGGTGGCTCCTAAAGAAGTTAACTTTGATGCTACAATAGCATCAGTAATTTCAGAACTGCAGATTGTTTCTTCATTGAAAGAAGAGCAAACATGTGAGCAAACTCATGTCCCGACTGGCTTCGGCAAGAGTTTGATTGACAGATGTTTCTATCCATATTTCTTTGAACGTGCTACGATGTGCTCCTCAGAGGGTTCTGGCATCGGACACACAGGGTTTGCTAACTGCAGGTCTGTACGCTCCACTTCCTGGTGAAGCAGTCTACTGGCCGTTGGCAGGAGGATGTCAGGGCGCGAGTGCTTTTCTCTTTTCTGCCACTTTGGATACAGTTCAACAAAGAGTCTGAGAAGGTCTGGAGGCTGTATCTCCACCGGACCAGCCCGGGGTTCGCTCTGCTCCTTCATGTCGTCGTACAGGACAGCCTGGTTAGAATGTGAAAGTCATGCCTTCTACACATTGTACCTTTTTAAATATGAATCATTGTTTACTTACCAGTAACTGGCTGTTGGTGGCGCAAACACACATATTGTGTGTTTTTAAGAATATGTATACCTAATATTTTCTATGTAGGGCCAGTGTTAGGAGGCAGCAACTAGTCCACAATAACAAACCGGGAGCCATTAAAAGAGTAACACTTCATTGTTTCACTGAAGATACTAAACAAAAAAACAGATCAACACGGACGCAGAACCAGAGACATTGTACGTTTTGATTCTACATGTCCTGATTAAAAGCCAGTGCCTACATTACCCACAATGCAAATGCTACGCTATGGTGCCAAGGAGAAAAGAGAGACACTATGCCGTGTCCTCTGGCTTCTCCATTCTGCTTCCGACGTGCAGCGTTTCCTGTGATCCCGACATTATCAGTGAAAAGAGATAATATATATATATATATATATATATATATATATATATATATAACATGGCATTCTTAAGGATTAACGTTTTAACATATTGTTCCTGCATGTACTTTGTGTTTTTAAGTGTAATGTTAGAAACAGTTTTCACCATGTAACATTCATTATGTATTTGCTGATTATCCTGGTGATATGAAAGACGCTGCATCGTGTTCAAGGTCAGATCGACGAAGTTTTATCCTGGTGACAAAGTCATGAAATGGATCTGTGGACTTTAGAGCCAGTCTGAGGTCTCACACACAGCGCCGTATGGCTATGTAGATATTTGTAAAGACAAAAGGTCTGTGAGGAAACACAATGTTACTACATCAGTATTTGGTACTGTTGGTCAAAACAACTTGAAGTTTTCTTGTGAATTTAAAGGTTGCAGTTGTTGGGAAATGTAATTGATATGCAGTTTCTTTACTTCGTGTTGAACTGTAACACTTCCTGTCCACAGTGTCATGAATGTGTATCACAGCTCACCGTGTACATCGCTGAGCTTCGAGTCTGAACGGACTCGTTCTGCCGCGTTATCGCTGATCTGTCTTCGATCAAGCAAAGTGTGTATTTATGTCTCTGTGCGGGATTTTTCACAGACGGCTTTTCCATGTCTATCCTATAATATTCTTTATGGTGTCAGTGTCATTTGCATCCAGAGACAAATTCCTGTTTACCATTTGTCATTGAATGATATCATAAATATTCTTTTGCACTTAATAAATGTTGAAAACGAATGAAATTGCATGCCTGACGTGTTTGTATTTGATCAAAGCTGTTCCAGTCCTTCACCACTAGATGGTGATCACGCCTCACATTTCCACACTCCGTGATGAGTTTCATCTCAGCTGTAAATCAGACAGAGTCCTACCTCAGCAAACAGGAATCAAACTTTTGTGATTATACACTATTTGACATACAAGAACATGTATTTCAACTGCAATACTAAATGCATTGGGAGCATCTACATTATACAAAACTAGAAAATGCATTTCCTGCTGAAAATGCGTTGGAATGCTGAAAGCTGAAATGAATTGCAAAAACATTGCTGAAAATAGATATCCAATTCAAAAAAAGAATTGCAAAAAGCTTAATAATTCAAAAGGTTTAAAGATTAGAAATATGAAGAGACATAGCACACGTGTCCTTAACGAGCTGAACATTTTTCAAGTTTTTGAAGTTGTAGTAGAAGTATTATAAGTAGTAGAAGTATTAGTAGCGTTAGAATAAGTGTGTGTGGGGGGGGGTCCTCTAAAAGTATCCAAGACCTGAATGACTGAATGAGAGAGATGCACACAGAGAGATAGAGAGAGAGAAGTGTATGTGCATGTGTGTCTGTGAGTCTGTGTGTTTATCAACATTGCTGATTACCTTAATCACGAACACCTGTGTGCCAGCAGCCTGTTCATGGAGAACAGACAGGCAGGCAGACAGTTAGATGGACTGAGTGAGTGTGAGAGAGAGGCAGACAGGCAGACAGACAGGAGGTCTAATAATCCCTCCATGTTGTGTGCATAGAGACACAGACAGACAGAGGTAGAGAGTGACAGACTGAGAGAGATAACCAGACAGACACTCTGATCTCTCTGGCAATGCTTCTCATTTGGAGATTGTCCTATGTTTTAACCTTTACAGCTAAAGTAACTATTGTCCTGCTCTGCCAGGTCTTTCCTCGTCTCGCCCACTTGTGTCATGGTGTGTGTACATCTCACTGGAATCAGGAAACTTGTCAGAATACCCATATTTGATTGGCTGAGCAGCATCACGCATATCTCCAAGTCATGTGTGCGTGTGTGTCTCAGTGCCTCTGTTTGTTTATAAACATCACTAACGAGCTCATAGAAACACCTGTGTGCTTGGGTGCACTGGTTGGTGATTGCAGCACCTGTGTGAGAGATTAGAGTGAACAGCGATTTTCAACAAAACTACCTGTCGAACATATGCCCTTTATACCAAAACCATGAGACTAATCAATAAAATATGGATACCGTGAGAAAGATAAGACTCTGCCAAACGCACTTAACAGCATTCCAACAATTATTCTGAAAAACAGAGAAAGAGGTACTCAATTTTATAGATTCGCAAAAATAATTCCAAATATGGAAGTTGAGATAAATAATGAAATGCAGTTGGCCAAAATATATTTTTCATCTGTAATAATGCTGCAGACTCATCCTAAAAAAACTAGTGTCTGGATGTTTTCAACATGTGTATGATTTTATCAACACCACCACACCTGCAGCTCTGTCAGACGTGTACTCTATTATGACTTAGAGACTTAGTTTATAGTTTAGTTATTGGTCCCTGTTGTCAGGGTGGTGCCCCGTTATCATTAATAATCTTACTGACATTAATAATGCTATTGATGTCAATAATTTAGTTTTTCATATATGCTGATAACTCAAACACGCTCCTTTTCGTTCCCAACACTGTTCTCTCTTTTGTCATTCAAATATCACAGTCTGATGTAATGTGTCACCATATGTTGTTCCCTATGTTGTCTTGTTATTGACTGTCACAACAGGTCAACAAACAGCTGTGACAACAACGTTTTTTTTTATGTTACAGCAGCTTCATCGCTGCTTCTTTATTTTGTCGTTCCCGGGAAAAGCTCAAACCAACAGGATGTATATAACAGTTAAACAAGCTGAAATGGGCCATTCTGCATCATGAGTACTTTTGATAGTTTAGATATAGGTTGTTGTAATACTTCTGTACTTTTACTTAAACAACACAATCATTTGAATGCAGGATGTTTACTTGTAATTGTACCTACTCGTATTACTGCATTTGCTTAAGAAAATGATCATAGTACTTCTTCAACCCTCTCTTAAAAGTATACATTCATCTGACCAGTTCCACATTTATTGTTGAACGATACACGATGTGCATGTGTGGGTTAGTAGGTCCAACAAAAACTTACTACAGGACAAGGCTTTTGTTACCTTTAGCAAAGACTTTATTAATGCTCAGGTAGCAAAATTATCTCTAAAATGACATTTGAAACATCTAAACACAAAGCAAACCATTCTGTTGAAAAGTTTCTTGTGTATGAAGAGGTAAAGCTTGGATACGTAGAGAAACATATCGTCTGCAAACCCTCTCACTCTCCATCTCTTATATCCTACGCTAGCAACAGCATGCAGTCATCTAGGATATCCAGTTCCAACTAAATCCAGTGCCGTCTAAAACTCATTGGACTCTCATCCCAAAGTACATAAAGATTTACCATAAATAATTTATTATATTGAAATATCTCCATGCGAGTAAACAAAGGACAATAGCTTCAGAGGTCTCAAACACATCAAAGGGGGGTACAAGGGAGACCTAGGATCTATGAAAATATATTCAACAGATGTACAGATCGAGACAAAAAATATATAAATACATTTACACCTATCTATATACATATGTACATCAGCAATATCACCCATGTGAATATCACAAATTATTTAGAAATCTCCTCTACAAGACGCCTCTTTTCAAAATGTGAGTGCCTTTTGTGGTAGTTTGGTTAGTTTCACATGATGCCCTCTGTTTGGGTGTTAGGTCCATGCAGTGAATAGCAGCACAGAATGTAGTGAACCAAATCATCTGTAGCATAAATTATTATATGGTAAAGTGCATGATACAGATATTTTCTGATATATATATATATAAATGACAAACTGAAAAAGCGCCGTGGGTTATAAAGATACTGGTAATACTTCAAAACATGAAAGGATGATTGATGCCTTGTAACCAGTGTTTTTTTCTTCATTGTATGATATAAAGTAAATGTCTGTACCTTACCCAACCGACACGGGGCAGTAGGGAGGTTGTGGCTAGTGATAGATACTGGTTTGAGTCAGGAATGCTACAATATATATGCTTGAATATCCGCCTCTGAATTTAATCAACATCACCAAATGTTGATGTTTTGAAACTTTGATCCATGTTGATTTTCAAAGCATTTTGGGATTTGAGAGAGAAACATTTTATTTCTTTGGTCCCTTGACTTCCTATCAATTTCCTAGAAAGAAAATATGCAAGTGTAAATTCTTAAGAACGTCTCAGGAAACGATGTAATTTAAACTTTCAATTCAATTCATTTTTTTAACAATTCTAACTAAAACAAAGACGGTGCTCAGTTGGTACACATCCAATTAATAACTGCTACTCTAGCTTAAAAAGGGGAACGTTTCCATACATAGACCCAGAGGAGTATTCTGTGTATATGGGTACAACAGTGCAAAAAAACAACATTATATGGGTCCACAAAATCAGTCAGTTAAATTTAAAGTTAGATTTTACTTTTAAGATGCATGAGATAGTAAGGCTAAAAGCACGACATATTAAATCAAAATTGGGTAAGTAAATTCAAAGTTACAATTATGATATTGTCAATAAAATAATAATAATTTTGACTTATTATTTTAATTTGACTTACAAAGTAAGGATTTTGACTAATTACTTTTATTTGTGTAACTCCTAGCATTTAATGTATTTTCTGACTGTTGGAAATGGGCTTCCATATAACTAACGATTAGCACCTGCTTAAAGAAACGTTCCCTTTAACGAGCACCTCATTACATCATTCTTTAAGATAAAATGATTCGGAAATGACGGGACCTACAGTAACATTTCTACCCTTAAATGACATGCTTATGATAAAGAAAATGATTGTAAACATCAATGCCTCCCTTCAGGCAGACATTATAGCCAGAATGTGATAATGATATAAAACCATTCATTTGCTTCTACTGTGTGGCAGATTAGAGCTGTAGGACTCTGTGTGTTAATAACAGTCCTGCTTTGATTGTTTCTATAGTTATTGATACATCATTTCATAAAGAATGCTGTTACAGTGTGACAGACATTAACAACTGGAGTACATTATATTAAACTCTGTTATGGGTCTTTGATCATTAAAGCGGCATATTTACATATTTGTATATGCTCACAGTTATTGCATTAAACAAGATTCAAAACACATTTAAACCCTGTTTTCCGGTCATAGCACAAAGTACTCTGCCTGGTTCTCTGAAATAAATAAATATGTATAATATATATATATATATATATATATATATATATATATATAAACAAAAAAACATGAATTATTTTTACATTTGAAAGACAGTTTTTCAAAGATTCTATATTTTATATTACTGATCAATAAATAAAAAATATCCCTGAAACAAATCAAATCAGACTCAGTTGTGTTTTAGAAATTGTCTTCTATCCAAAGAAAAGAAAGAAAAGAGCAGAGCACTTGACATTTCAAATGTGATGGACACTGTGAGAGTCTTTGAGGAATAGCGTGACTCGACCTCCTGTAGTGGAATAAAAAATCCTGCGTCTGGGTTTTCACAAACCACATTGTACATGCTCTAAAAACTATATATTTATATCTCAATTCTTTTACCACAAACCTACCATATCTGGACAATTCTAGACATTAGGCATTACAAAATACAAAGGACTCTTGGATAAAAAATAAAGTTAAAACCCCCAACCTGAAATGATTAGAGCTGGGATAAAAGTCCTGGTGCTTTATACTGCATCTTTATGATGACCGCACCACCACTTTAATACCTCACTTCCTCTGTTGGGTCAGAGGAAAAAACGTGTCTAACTTGCTTATCTGTCATTTCTATATAATGCCGCCACCGGTTTTGAGTCTATTTGGTCGGTGTTTTAGAGAAGAGGAAAAAGCAGCAGATCCCTGGCTATGACGCCTCTCCACAAACCAATCCCCCAAAACACAACACTTACTTCCCTAAAACCTCAACCCAATCATTTCATACAAACTTGCTTCATTTTACGAGGATGCTATCCTGATAATCAGCATGCATTAAGGTGAGAAACGGTTACAGTCTCTCTGTGAAGCTAGTTTAAGCTCTTCAGTGCAAGTTTCATTTCTGTTTTTTTGACATCCACACACACACATCTAACTAAATCAAGTCTCATGAAATCAATGAGACAAATACCTTCGGAGGAAATTGTGCTTGTTTGGACACGAGTGGTCGTCCGTAAATATCTTAGGTGTGGATCTCAGCAAACCCCGGGTCCATAAATAAAACCTGCCCGGGGGTTTTGGGACCTCCGGAGGAGAAATGTGCGTATGACATGAATAAATAATAAATATGACATCTGGGGGTATTTACAGAGGTGTGCTATTTACAGAAAAAAACAACACATCTCATAAAGCTAATTCATTTCCAGTACGAAACATAGAAGCTACAGCTGTGATGCTATTGAAGTCAATTCATAAAAAGGTGAGTGGGTAATGCCCTAGTTCTGTGTGTAAGGGGGGGGTTGTGTTTCAGGATTATTTTTATCCTCCCAAGATGCGTAGCTGTATCTCTTAAAAGTTCTAAAGAAACGCACTCAACAGACCTAATTATGACCACAAAACTGGAAATTGCAAAAAAACGGTTTAAATACCGTCTGCACCACAGCGCTAACCTACCGCCACCCCCCCACCCACCCACCCATTTACACCATTGCTTTTATAATTAAACTTTTATATATTACTCAACTCGTAGAATCTAAAAGACCCGACTCTCCTCTCAGGAAAGGTTAGCAGCTAGTAAACATTACTACTTTCACACCTAAATACGGGGCGGTTTTCAAAATAAAAGGTTCTCACGCCAGATGCGAGCAGTAGTCGGACAAATAGTTTTTGTTGTTGTTGTTGTCGTGGCTGTTGTCCGCTGTCCTGTCCTGTATGAGGGCTTGTGTGTAGTCATTTACCATCTCTGCTCCGCCCACACGGCTCCATATTGCACAGAGCAGAAAGACAGGCATCAGAAAAAAGAGCAGAGTGGGAAGTCTTCTTGTATAAGAGGAGAACAGCAGGAAACAGAGTGAATCAGTGTCAATTGGTTTTTGATTAGATTAAGAAATATACTTTGTGGTTCTCATTCTATCGTCGGACACCACCACATCTATGTTTAAAACTTCACGCAGTACTCCACTTCTAGTGTAGAGTGTGCAACATATGTATATCTGTGTGTGTGTGTGTGTGCTCGCTCGTGTGCCTCAGTCCTCCCGGCAGGTTGGCAGGTTGACAAAGGTGAAGATGTTGTACTCGATGAGGCAGGAGAAAGACAGGAAGACGGAGTAGAGGAGGAGACACATGAAACCCAGGCGCTTGTCCAACGTCCACTTGTTTAGGTGGACTCCCAGGACCTGGACGGAGAGAGAGACGGAGAGAGAGACGGAGAGAGAGACGGACAGGGGATGAGGCAGGTGGGTAAAGAAGCAGGCAGGTAAACAGATCAAGACGAACGCATGGAGAGAGAAGTCAGACATCCGTTAGAGGAGCTTGTGATGAGAAATGGCCTCAGACATGTATGTCCTCAGACATGTATGTCGTCAGACATGTATGTCCTCAGACATGTATGTCCTCAGACATTTATGTCGTCAGACATGTATGTCCTCAGACATGTATGGCCTCAGACATGTATGTCCTCAGACATGTATGTCCTCAGACATTTATGTCGTCAGACATGTATGGCCTCAGACATGTATGTCCTCAGACATGTATGGCCTCAGACATGTATGGCGTCAGACATGTATGTCCTCAGACATGTATGGCCTCAGACATGTATGTCCTCAGACATGTATGTCCTCAGACATGTATGGCGTCAGACATGTATGTACTCAGACATGTATGTCCTCAGACATGTATGTCCTCAGACATGTATGGCGTCAGACATGTATGTACTCAGACATGTATGGCCTCAGACATGTATGGCCTCAGACATGTATGTCCTCAGACATGTATGGCGTCAGACATGTATGTCCTCAGACATGTATGGCCTCAGACATGTATGTCCTCAGACATGTATGTCCTCAGACATGTATGGCGTCAGACATGTATGTACTCAGACATGTATGTCCTCAGACATGTATGGCCTCAGACATGTATGTCCTCAGACATGTATGGCGTCAGACATGTATGTCCTCAGACATGTATGGCCTCAGACATGTATGTCCTCAGACATGTATGGCCTCAGACATGTATGGCGTCAGACATGTATGTCCTCAGACATGTCTGTCCTCAGACATGTATGTCCTCAGACATGTATGTACTCAGACATGTATGGCCATGTATGTATGTCATGTATGTCATGTATGGCGTCAGACATGTATGGCCTCAGACATGTATGTCCTCAGACATGTATGGCCTCAGACATGTATGTCCTCAGACATGTATGGCCTCAGACATGTATGGCATCAGACATGTATGGCCTCAGACATGTCTGTCCTCAGACATGTATGTACTCAGACATGTATGTACTCAGACATGTATGGCCATGTATGTATGTCATGTATGTCATGTATGGCGTCAGACATGTATGGCCTCAGACATGTATGGCCTCAGACATGGCGTCATATACTCACGGTCAGGAACACGGACGCCAGCAGGAGCCCCACAGAGAAGATCAGTCCTTTGCTGTTTAGTTTGATCTGCAAGAAGATAATGTGTGAGGCATCAGTACTATTACATCATTATGAAGAAAAAGAACATAAAAGAACTTTTGGAACTCTCCTTTCATCACTTTTGCGATCCTAAAAGTATAGTTTGGATGTTTTGAACTGGGGTTCTCCTTAGATAACCTACAGTAGATGGTAGTTGGCACGCCCTCAGCGTGCTATATTCACAATATTTTCACTGCTTTACCTTACCGTCCTTTCAGAAAGGGAACTGAAGCCGATGTATCCATCTGTGCTCTCTTCAAAGCCAAATTGATAAAAACATAATTTTCCCTCCCAGGACACAGAAGTTGCAGGTGTGGAGAGGCGCAATGAATCTGTGCAAATGGTCCACGTAGAGTTGAAGTTTTAGTTATGGACAACTCTAAGGAATGTTGTGGACCTACAATCCTCAGTTAAGACAAGCAGTACATGAGCACTTCAGTCCCAAACGCTTTCACTCCGTCTATTAAGTCTGAGTATCTAATGCCACACACTTTAATGTTAATCACTTTTGCTATATTAATAAATAACTCTGGCTGAGAGTTCCTCCTCCTCCTTTTAATACTTTATTTTCTTTATGTCGATAATTCTGGATAATGCAGCTGCTTTCATTATCGAACCAGCAAGTCAGCATCTAACTCCTTCTTCTCTCTCTCACTCACACTCTCTCACACACACACACACACACACACACACACACACACACACACACACACACACACACACACACACACACACACACACACACACACACACACACTTCCATTACAGCCTTTCTTCATGCTTATTTCTCAGCCACTTAATTGCTTTTATGTTGTTCTACTTTGTATCCTGTAGCTCGTGTTATCATTCAGATTATTATCTCATGGAGCCGTGTGTCAGTTTATCAAGTTGACTTTTTTTCAGGGATATTTGAGATTATATATTTTAAAGGCAGTTAATTATCTCAAGTGCACAGATGATCGCACAGCATCTTTTTCAGTTTTTATCTTGTGTTCGGTGTTTTATCACTGCACAACTCGAGAACTCAAAATACGATGTGTATCTTATCTGCTCAGCTGTTAACTTATAACGAGGGCAAAGACGCAGTGAGACACATCTTCTTTTTTTTTACACTGGAATATGGAATTTCACATAACAAATATGATTGTGTCTGATAGCGCTCGTGGTTCACAGTCTGCCTGCACATTAAACCATGAGATCATTTCTCAGCTATCTTGCCTTCATCAGACTGCTGTCTGAGGCTTTCAGCCAGCAGTATCCCTGCTGGTCTGTAAGCTGCGCTCGGCGGATATGCCGGGTTTTAAAGTGTTTATTTATCCAAATCATTAAATGAAAAGCATATTTTCACTCACTTGTAGTGGTATGTACAATATCTTCCTTCTAATGCGGAGCTTTATGATCTTTCTAGTGGAGCCTGGATATGTCACAGTTACGAAAGTTGGTGATTTCGTAGATTATTTATTTATATATATATATATATATATATTAGTGCTGGGCAAGTTAACGCGTTAATTAATTAACGCCGACAATTATATTATTGCCCGTTAACGCAGTTTCTTTTTTTTTTATTAAACGGACATTTTTAACACAAGAACCGGGCAGCGAGCGGTGAACAGCTTTGTGTGGCGTCACTTCCTTCTGCTGCCATTTCACTCCCTGACTGACTGACTGACTGACTGACTGACTGACTGTCTGTCTGTCTGTCTGTCTGTCTTTCTTTTTGTCACCACTTTTGTTTTTCCTTTTCTCTTACGTCCATCTAGGGTGCACTTATTTTGAGTTTTGGTACTACAACTCCCATCGTGCTTTGGGTGATGCAAACAGGAAGTACTATGTTTCACCATAGAAAGTAATGCAGCATTACAAACTACAATCTAGATCACTGACACTGCAAAAACAAATCCAGATTCCTTGGAGTTGGAAGGATCAAACATTCAGTTTATGAGCACCTACATACTGTATATCAGTGGTTCCCAAACCTTTTCTGTCAAGCCCCCCTTTGATGAGGAACATTGTAAGCCCCCCAAAAGCACCCGACCCCACTCACCCCAAATGGGTCGTACCTTTTTTGTTTTGAATTAATTGCATTATAATATATAAACTCTATAGTTTATTGTTTGTTTTACTGAAAAAAAAATAGCAATAATAAAATACATTTTCAAAAAGATTGGACTTTAGATTGCTTTCAAGTAGTGCAGACATATTAATTGCATTACATTCTTGAACATATTTTCAAGTAAAATTAACTTAAAATGTTAAATTGAAGTTAGGAACAGTGCAACAACTTACATTTCCCCATTTAACAGGTTTTTCAAACTGAATTAGTGTGCAAGAAAATTTCTTTCTGACATTTCTTTCTGACATATTCATTTGTAAATCAAATTAACTTAATTTCTTTTAAGTGCAAACAACGTATATTTCCCCACATTTAACAGCAGGTTCTCTCAAACAAGAAAATAACACTTCCAGCAATGATTGATGTGGATTTACATTTGTTCTGTTTGCTTTCAATAAAAGCTTTTTGTCACATACAGATGCAGCTTTCACAAAGTGACTCTGCTGGGCATGACAGTTTTCCAATTTATTTTTGAAAAACTCAAGGTGCTTGTTCACATGATCGGGGTGGGTTTCCAAGTGTCTTTTCAATGTAGTGGGCTCCATACTGTCTGCTGCCAGTATGTTAAGACACACTGGGGTCTCTCTTCTTGGCCACCATAGTGCTTGTAAAGCCCAGGGACAGATACGCCTCGTTATATTTTCTTGCTTTTACCTGTTTTTGTGCCGTTGTGGTGGTCGCGTCGCCTGTTACAGCTGTAATAGACTTGCCATCTGATTTGTGCTTTATACCAGTCACACATCTGTCCATCTTGGTACAATGCTTCCTTCCTATCTCTTATGTTTTTCTCTTTCTGTGTCGCTCTGTGCCTTTCTCGCTCTCTTTGTGTCGCTGTGTGTCTCTCTCTCTGGTTTTGCCGCTAGTCGGTCTGCAACATGAGCCGCTCTGGGGGGCGTGGTTGGAACACAGTGCATGTCACGTCGGTTCCGCTTGATTTATTTTTATTTTCTTTTTGTTTCTTAGGTGCAACCATATGATATAGTGCACTATCTTTAGAACTTGTTTGCAATTGTATTTGTTATTATTTTATATAGTTGTGCCGGTGTGAAGCCGCGCCCCCCCCCCTGTAGTTCCACTGCGGTCCCCGTAGGGGGCGCGCCCCCCAGTTTGAGAACCACTGCTGTATGTGATTTCAGTAATGTGTTTGTGAGGTTTGACCCTGAGAAGAGAAGGGTGTAAAGCGCATCAAGGAGTGCGATACTCACATCGGAGCCGTAGCTGATGGCCAGGGTCTTCAGCGACCAGGGGAGGCCGAGCCCCACCAAGATGTCAAACACGTTGCTGCCAATGGAGTTGGACACGGCCATGTCTCCCATTCCTGGACGGACGGACAGAGTGTGTGAGGAAACGTAAAGGGAAAAGAAAGGGACAGAGAGACGGCATCAAGGGAAAAGTTAGTGGGCAACGAGGAGACAGGAAGTTACACTGGGAGGTGTGTGTTTGTGTGTGCGTGTGTGGGGGGGAGTTGTCACAAATTTGGAAAGAGGTAGGAGAGGTAGGAGATCAGTGGAGCCATCTGTCCGACTGACATCCCGCGGAAACAACGACGTGATGAAGCGACAGCAGCTACAAAGCAGAGGACGGACGACTAAACCCCCCCTCCAGACAGACGTTTAATATTTGATGACAGGAACAAGAATAAACCCAGATGAAAAGAATGGAGGAAGGGACCCTGTCGGGCTGTCTTCCCTCATCACCCTTTCTTTTAAAGCCTCACCACAGGAACAGAAGAGGGACATTGGAAAAAGATGACACCCCTCCACCCACCAATCTCTATCTCCCTCATCTCCTCCTCTCTCCTATTGGCTCTTCGATAGTGGCTTCACTTTGATGCTGTTGTTTGGCTTCCATCGGGGCCGTAGGTGTGTGTGTGTTAAATAACAGCTTGGTAACTTGTGTGTGTGATTACCTTGTCGTGCCACTATTAGGCTGGCCATGCAATCAGGGACGCTGGTGCCGGCCGCCAGGAAGGTAATTCCCATGATGACATCTGGGATGCCGAGTGTGAAGCCTATCACTGTTACCTGACAGATGGACACAGACGGAGACTATTACTGCTTGTATCTTTGGCAATTGTGTGTTTTTTTTTTTTAACTACTGGGGAGAAAGAAACGAAAAAGAGACAGCTTTAGATGTTTGTTTTTTTTGAGATTAAGAATAAAAAAACGTCATTACTGAATGAGTAACATGGGTCATGACAGAGCGAGTGTGATGTGATTTTTGAACAAAACAACTATGTGTATTACTGTTTATTATTAGGACCCGTGCACCGACATATTCGGAGCGGAGGACCTATTATTCTTCTAATGTTTATTATTATTATTATTAGGGCCGAGCACCAACGTAGTCGGAGTGTAGGACCTATTGTTCTTCAAATGTTTATTATCAGGGCCTGAGCACCGACGTAGTAGGAGCGGAGGACCTATAGTTCTTCTAATGTTTATTATTAGGGCCCGAGCAACCGACGTCGGGCCAGCAAAGGCTCTATTGTAATTGTAAGGACTTTTATTATTGTACATTGGGTGCATTTTCAGGGTACTTGCCATGCTCGAAACTCACCAAATTTTGCACACTGGTCAGAGTCATCTGATATAGGTTGCATATTTGTGTGTAAAAAAACTGCTCTTTTTTGCGAAAAATTCATTTTTGCAAACTCCTCCTACACGCTAGGTCCGATTGCTACCAAATTTGCTGTGGATTAGTGGATTAATATCATGTAAAATCATTAAAAACTTGTTGATACCTTATTGCGATTGGAAGATATGGACCAATAAACTTCTTAGGGGCATGGCTTGTATATCAATACACAACTTCAAAACTATTTGTCCAAAAATCACCAAATTTGCTACATGTGTGCACATCGCATCCTGGAACATACCCTGCAATATTAATTCCATTCAACCACTAGGGGGCGCTACAGTAATTCACCCCATTCACTTTTTCAGCCTTTGTACTTTAACAAACTCCTCCTATAGAATTAATGGGATCGACCTCAAATTTGGTCAGGATTTTGCACCATTAGCAATGAAACAGGAAGTTGTTATAACTCCAAGGTACATTATCCAATCTGCACAAAATGTCTTATGCATGGTGCTACTTCAAACCTGAGCACATTACAATGCAAAGATTTTCACCTACTGGCAAAAGGAAAAGTCACATTTTATTATTTTATTTACTCCTAGCCAGTAGAACTGATCAGTCTCAAATTTGGCAAGGATAGCCTTAACACATTGAAGATGCTTCACCATGAATATTGTGAGTTTTCAATGAACGCTGTTGCCATGGCAACGCATCAATCGCCATGAAAAAGGAAGCTGATGGTTCAGTGGCTGGGATGCTCAAAAACTCATGGAACTTTGTACATGTGTCATAGGTCATAGAAAGACATAATGTGGTTCACACTTGATATTGAGCAACACAATGCATGTTTGCGCATGTTCTGTAGCGCCACACAGCGGATATAAGAAGCGGTGGACGACTTGCAAAGCATCATTTCCAGCATCACGCGGGAAAAAAACATTGGACTCGTGGACGCGTTGTCAGACGGTCGCAGGCACTCTCAGCCACGTAAGTCGGAGTCCCGCCAGCACCCCCGACGTACGGGAGGATACAAGGGCCCGTTCATCGCTGCTCGCAGCTTTAATTAGGGCCCGAGCAACCAACAACGTCGGGCCAGCGATGGCCCTATTGAAATTGTATGGGGTATTATTATTAGGGCCCGAGCAACCGTCAACGTCGGGCCAGCGATGGCCCTATTGAAATTGTAAGGATTATTAGGGCCTGAGCACCGACATAGACGGAGCGGAGGACCGATTGTTATTCTAATGTTTATTATTATTATCGTGGGTCTTTCATCGCAAAAAAGAGGTGCTTGGGATACTGGTAACATTTTGAAATTTGGCACGCAAGGCAGTCGTGGTAAAAATTGCAGTCTCATTGGGGTGTCCAGCTGCGGTATCAAAATTTGGCTCGATAGCGCCCCCTTTTGAGTAGCCCCAACATTGGGTTTCACCTAGCTGTTTGAGATTTTGTAGGTATGTGTAACTTGATGGGCCGTACAAAAGATCCTCTTGGAAGTATGCCCTAAACCAAACAGGAAGTCGGCCATTTAGAATCTTATGACGTTTTTTGAAGCCTTCGTACTTTAACGAACTCCTTCTAGAGATTTCACCCGATTGACTTCAGATTCGGTCAGTATGCTCTTGAGACCTTGGTGGTGAAAACTTACTCAAAGATCGAAAAGTTGTCGAACTATGTATCTGTGGCGTGGTGGCAAAAATACACCATTCGCCACGGAAGAGGAAGTTGTTGTAACTCGGCCGTACATTGTCTAATCTACTCAAAATTTCTCATATGTCATAACATCCTGACCTTGAAGACATCTATATGACAATTTATAATCATAGCTATAGCGCCACCTAGTGGCAACAGGAAGTTATATGTTGTGTACTTTGACATCCTGCTCCTCACAGATTAATCAGATCCCTCTTAAATTTTGTCAGAAAAGCCAGTGTTCTAGAGCCAAAACACTGGCTCTAGAGAGGGCCTTTTTGTTAGGCAAAGGCCACCGTAGTTCTCCGACACACTTGGAAAGGTTGGAAGCAATCTGCAACCTCACCACTAGATACCACAAAATCCTACACACTGCTCCTTTAACTGCTACACAAGACATTAAAAGATTGAACACATATGCAAATGTATTAAATCACAAAGGCTATGGCAGAAAAGTATATCATTGAGATTTTTTTTTTTAATCTATATCTCTGCCAGTTCGCCTTCTCTCTCTTTTTTGTCTCCCAGTCTCTCACCATCCAGACCATGACGTAGGAGAAGGCGGCGATCCACAGGGTGGAGCAAACGAAGGACAGCATGAAGTACTTGTCCCAGCGAGGCGAGGAGCTGTTGGGGACGGTGAAGTACAGCAGCAGGCACAGAGGCCAGGCCAGCAGCCACTTCAGCTTGTTACACACACCGGCTGCAAACACACCAGATACAGGGTCAAGTCTGAAATACACATGACTGATAATTATACACCCTCTAATAGTGTCCACCCATCAGAAGAGTTTGCTGTCCTCCCCTGTCACTGCTACTGTATCTGATAGACAGGATGTCTTGTTGCAAAGTGAGACACAAACGAACAAACCAAAGTTAAATGCAGTTCAAAAGATGGATATGTTAATCAAGAATAGATACAAAATGAATAAATTATATATTATTATATATAAATACTATACTAAACTGTTTTCAAATTTCAAAATATTTGGATAAAGACAATTTAATCGTGCTTGGTTTGATAAGAATCAGATGATCAACAACAGAGTTGTGTTTAAATCTCGATTCATGTTTTTTACCTAAATAAGCAGCAAATTTATCAATTCACTTTGCACTTTCATCAACTTTATTGGATGTTTGTGTAATTCAGCCCTTTAATATGATTTTTCAGTTTTGAAAAGCCTTTAGCGTTTTTGAAAGGTTTTGAAAGTCTGCTGTGCTGTGGAAACGGTTATAAAAAAAAAGAAAAGAAAAGAAGCTAAATGGGTTGCATGTTTTGTGCGTCAACAACCTCAAACCAACATTTAACGACGTGTAAATGCATTATGGAAAAAAACACGTTCTCCTGCAACTAATTACTAATTCTGAAAACAGAATTATTTGCACCAAATGTTCTCTGCTACAAATCCGTACCGTAAAGTACAAATCTCTCAAAGGTATAGGGAAACATTTTGGAAATATTCGTATTCTTTCGTGTGTGCATGTCTTGAGGTAAATCTTAATCTCAATCAATCAGAACAATTATATTAATCAGTTGTTTAACTCCTTGTTTACCACATCTCGGCACTTGTCTGTGTCGTAGAACTACCATGGGAAAAAAGCCAAGGGTGGGTTTAAGTGCAATCCACATGTTTACACTGGTAAAGGGGGGGTGGGGACCATCTTGAGCTGGGCACGAGCAAGACACATGGCAGGGCTCTGCAAAACTGTACCGCACACATAGACTATATAAGAAGTGGACGTAGTCACGGTGACGTCACTCATTGGTTTGTGGTCTGATCTTTTGAGTTCAGGGGTTTCACCGTCATCATCTTGGATTACGGCCGTCGCCATGTTGTTTTTTTGCAGTCAATAAACAGAAGTGATCATATTTTGAATGTGGAGGAGTGACGTAGAGACGCCGTATACGTCTCTGGTAGAGACCTGTCAATCACTGTGTAGCCCCGCCCTAAAGCATCCCCTGCTTTATGGTCTGTTTGACTCTAAATGGACCATCATTTACTAAATGAACATCATGCTGTATTGAAGAAGACCTGAAACTAGAGATTGAGACCATAAACTCATGTTTACAATGTTTACTGAGGTAATAAATCAAGAGAGAAGTAGAGTCATTTTCTCATAGACTTCTATACAACCAGAGGAGGCGCCCCCTGATGGACACTAGAGAGAATGCAAGTTTAAGACACTTCCTCATTGAAGATGATGTCAATGCAGTTGCATGCAGCGTTGCTAAGGCGATCATCTGAGAATCCCACCTACTGTACACTGAGGGGTACTATCTGCAGTAGAAATACTGCAAAGAGAACAAAACCTGGTACCAAAAGTGAGTTGAGTCGAGTCAAACCGTGCAGTGAAGATGAAGTATTATTAACACATATCTCGTTTGGATAACATGTAAACATAAATATATGTAAAAACTATCATTTGCGGTTTTGGTGGCGGTTACGTGCTGGTACCATTTTTCTTGCAGTGTGTGTGTGTGTGTGTGTGTGTGTGTGTGTGTGTGTGTGTGTGTGTGTGTGTGTGTGTGTGTGTGAGTGAGTGTGCAGCAAAAAGTGACACAAAATAAATAATTTCAATAACACACCACACACAGACCCATCTCCAGCAGGTACCTGGGCACTGGAAGGGCACTAAGGGTCCCCCTCTATCCTCCTCTTCTTCTTCCTCGTCGTTCTCGTTGTTCTCGTTGTCTTCGTTCTCCGTCTCGTTGCCCGCCTCCCGGTCATCACGGCGAACGCCACCGCCCTTTTCGGCCCCGGACAGCCCGTTTTCTACACCCCGCCTACTTCCTCCTTTGACTGGAACGTCGGAGTCACCGTTGGTCAGAGTGCGTGTGTTGATTAGTCGCTGCCTCTGTGTCACGCACACACACACACAGAATGAAATACAAGTGAGTGTTTACACAGCAGCTTCATTTGTTCATATGAAACTGAGAATTGGGCGACATATCAATGTATTTACTGGGAATTTCTTTCTTCTTTTACAGTCAGTATTTGTTTTAAATCAGTTGAAATCAAACAAAGCACAAAACAATCATCGCTTTGTTGACATTTGAAAGTGACTTTTCAAGCTATTTGATAGCTCAGTCAGCAAGCATAAGTGCAGGACGATTTGTGTGTCTTAGTTTAAAGATAAGGAGACTCGTTATGAGCTCATGTGGGTATCATAAATAGTGTTGTAACAAGCTGTAGTACAGTGAAAGTTTAATTTCACCGGCTATTATGACAACCGCCATATCCACTCAGCTGTGTGTCGGTGTACTTTTATGCTCTGCAAAATGTAGCAGTGCAGAGTGTAAATGACCTCCTTTAATCTATTAATCACATCATTTTATTGTTTTTAAGCATTGAGACATCCAAAGAGTCGGAGGCTATCCTAGTTAAATGTTAGCTTAAGCGAAACATTGTCGAACGTGAATTGCTCGTGGTTTGTCATCATCACATTTAACTGGCTAAGTACGCAGCTGTTCATGCCAACATGTTTAACGTAGAATAATTTGATCTTTTCTACGTAGACAGAGAAACAACTGCATTCTGGCAATGAAACCAAAATATATATATTTTTTTCATTTTAGGAACTTTTTAGTCAAAATATAGCACAGGACCGGTAGAAAGTAGAGCACAGTGCAATTTACACACCTAGTTTTATGTCATATGACAGAGAGAAGACAAAAAACAAAACATTTAGAAATATTTGTATTGTGAGGAATTTAAGTTTAAAGCGCTCCTAGCGTGGATCTTATGTGTTATAATATGTTTACTTGTAGAAGGTTTAAACTAAAAGGAGATACTGAATGTATTGTGCACTGTGAGAGAAACCAGAGAATTTGTGACACCGCCATGAAGTAATAAAGATCAGTGAGAGGGAGATGTTACTGAAAGGTTTCTGAGCACAGCCTTCAAGGAGGGAGGAACGGGTCAAGAAGATGGCCGACTGAAGTCCGAAGGGTTCGGCCAATCACTGAGCTGATCGATTGGCTGAGAAATGTGAAACATGATACTTTTGTGAGACTCAGCAGGGACAAAGGATCTTCGAACTGCAGAAGATCCTCAGACCTCCTCCTGGCCATGGGGCAGATACACCAATCTGTCCTGTGGTGTGAACGGGGCCTCATATTTCATGGAATATTATGTTTGTTTTACTGTCGATAGTGTAATTCAGTTTGCATTTGTTTTAGTTTGTGATAAGAATATTAAATACTTTTGATTTTAACCTGAACCATTTGATTCTGGCCCTGCTTGCTGATGGAAGAAAGAGAGCGGGGGGGGGGGGGGGGGGGGGGGCTGCTTCTTCTCCTCTGTTTGAGAAACTTCAGCCCTCAACAGTACTCGACCAAAAACATTCTTAGTTGATTTTTAGACATCTGTAAAACTGAGTTTCTCCACAAAGGACGGCACAAAAGCACCTCTTGTGTTTTGTGTTCTTGTTCTTGTGTTTACCAGATATGTGCTCAGAAGTTTCTCAGAAATAAGTCATTCAGGATGAGAAATTATAAAGAAAATGAAGAAATCTTTGTAGATTGAGACCAAAATAAGGAGAGACAGAGAAGGTCCTGTAACACATCTGAGCATTGGAGCACATCTAAGTAACCAAATATGTCGAGTCAATGTTTTATCAGGAACAGACAATTGAATTAAAAAATGTTTGTGTATGCCGTCGATAATAGTTTTTAGAAAGAAAGAATATTTGAATCGTCAGACAACTTCCAAAAATTGGAAATTGTGAAGAAAATCACAATCAGCAGGAATTGAGGAATGAGATGCTGTTATGTTTTTCTACACCATGTCTAAAAAAATGAAACACAAAATGCCTGGAAGCTTCAATGGTGGAACTGATTTCTCGGCCGGGGGCCTTCTTAAAGAGGCTGTCTGAAACACACTGCGGTCTACCCATGTGTGTGTGTGTGTGTGTGTGTGTGTGCGAGTATGCTGACCTCAGTGATGAGCATCCGCGAGGCCATGGTGAGGCGGGTTCTCGGGGAGAAGTGACTGGTGATCATGATCCTCATGCCGGCCTCGGAGAAGGACAGCTGGTGGGGGTACGCCGACAGCAGCTCGTCCACCATCAGCACCGATGGCTTCCTGTGGTGGTTTGCTGTAGGACACACACCCACACACACACACATACACGCATGTAACCACATGTATGCTCTGATGACCACACGAGAACACATCCAGGTACCAATATGGAGATGGAGCAGGGAGGTTAGCTTTGCATAAAGACTAGAAGCAGAGGGAAACAGCTAGCCTAGCTCCAACCCTGCTCAGTCATTAACATGCGCTTTGTTTCTTTAAGTGGTAAACCAACGTTAATGCAAAACAGATGGAGTCGTAAAGGAACTATTCCTTGTGAAACAACACTTGTTGAATCCTCTTTACGTTTCAAAGTGTACCTTTCTTCAGCAGGACGGCGGTAGCGTCATAGCCATCGTCTAGCTCGCCGTTATTGGCCGTTCCGTTCCTCAAACTGGGCGAGTTCTTCTTCCGCCTCTCCAGAAAACGAACAATGTGGGAGTTCATCCTGAAACAAAGGTCAGGTCAAATCCAAATCTCTTCTAACATTTATATACAGTAGAAGTGAAATGGCTTTATTCAAAAAATTCTTAATTTCAGCATAATTTTGACTGAATTTGCGTGGAATCCGACCCCCGTGGCACCGACTCCGAGCATTAAGAAAAACTATATCAATCAAGTCGGATTGTTCATTATTTTCATATCTTCATCAGTATTCTAGTTTAATAGTCATACAAGAGAATGTCAGCGATGTTTATTCTAAGATTGACTCAGACATATCCATATAAGTTGTCTGTACAAAACCTCTAATGTGAATGTGACATTGTCAGAGAGACGTGTCTCTCTCAGACTCTGTGACACAGATGGGAAACATCTGTTTTTAAGAGTTCAAACCGTGTCACAAATGAAGCTGCATCACTTACTTCATGATCAAAATGTAGACGAAGTACATCAGGATCAGAGTGAGAGCTTCCCACCTGGAAAACAGAGTTTGGATCAATTTACAACGTGAAGTATTTTGTAAAATGCTCGTTAATTCTTGTGAATCATTTGAAACAGTCCAAATGTATTTAAAGAAAAGCTGACTTACCAAACCACCTTTTCGTCATATATGAACTGTAAAATGGGAGAACGTGACAGAAAAGTGGAAATTATAGATGTGAACATGGAATTTCATACAGCTGTTGAAATCACACATTTCAAAATATATAATCTTATTTCTCCACCCGCTCCAGGATGAATGTCTATATAATGACGATGATAATAACTTTATTTATATAGCACCTTTAAAAACAGACAAAGCAGCAAAACCAAGACCATAAAACAACAGAAAGAGAAGAGTTCAGTTCCAGTAGATGAAACAATAACACCAATCGATACAATAGAAATGAGCTAAATCAAATAAAACCATTGAGATAAATAAAGTAATAATATCAATAATAAGATATGGCTGTGTTTAGGTTACGTGAAGCTGTTCCTTACCACTAGCAGAGCAGAGATGGACAGTGTGTAGTACGTAGAGTCTCTGAGCAGAGGCCAGCGGGTGAGATGGATCGTCTGGGAGAGAGAGAGAGAGTGAGACCGTGCAAAAAACTTGCAGATACTGAACTACATTTTTTTTGTCCTGTTGAGTAACACATCCCACAAGGTACTCACAGCTGCACTACTAACAAGATCAACCAAACCCTGTGTGTGTGTGTGTGTGTGTGTGTTGTGTGTGTGTGTGTTTTGGTCTTACATAACATGTAATCTAAATGAAAAAAAAAATCAAAATAAATCTTTCAAGTATGTTTCTCTTTTCCTCCCAGGATTACAGCAATGCCCGACACACACACACACACACGCACACACACACACACACACACACACACACACACACACACACACACACACACGCTCCAAAATAATACAGTTATGAGAAGAGAGACAGCGTGTAGTTTGCATCCAAGATTTATTGTGAACTGAAAATTAAACTGCAGTAAATCAAATATTCTTTTTAAGTATACAAAGAGTGCCGGAGGCTTGAGTTGTGTGAATGTTGGAGGGAAAATAGAAAGAGAGAAAGAGACAGAGAGTGTGTTTTGCGACCGTACCTGTACGGCGAATATCCCACACACTCCGATGATGCAGAGGATGTTGAAGACAGCCGAGCCCACGATGGTGCCGACACCGACGTCACCTTTTGTGATGAAAACTCCTGAACAGCAGAGAACAAAAACACCGATTACCAAACGGGACGAAAAACATCTGTCTGATCTAAACAGTGTTTTCTCTTGTAATTGAAGAACAAGATCCAGAGTGTTCTTTCTAGGTTCTCGACACTCTCTCTATGTCTGTGAAACAGCTGGGCAAAAAGAGATTTCTCTTCTAATCTGTTTGTTGTTGTGATGCTCTTTGTGAGTTTGTAGTGCACCACTACTCCAGCTTCTTAATGCTTTCTTCCAATGGGTTTGTGCGAACTCACATAAATCTTTTGTTTTTGGTGATGTTGACATGGTTCTGTGTTGTGATTGTATGTTTATAAGCCCTGTAAATGGTTACTGAATAATAACTTAGTTTGCATTAACAATACAAATCATTTAAAGCGTTAATGCCAATTAGCTGTGGGGTCACACCACAGCTGTCCGAATAGATATCTGAGCCTCACCAGTCGTTTAAAGGAATACATGAAAACATTCTGTCACCAAAAATGACGTTTTTCTGACTTTTCTAAACTTTTATCTATTTACTGTGAAATGCAGGACACTTTCACCTCTTAAAGCCTCTACAACGTGCGTGTGTGTGTGTCTGTGTGTGTGTGTGTGTTCACACCAATGACAGAGGTGAACAGTTCAGGAGCTGAACTGCCCGCTGCCATGAAGGTTGCTCCTGCGACATCCTCACTCAGTTGAAGACGCTGGTTGAGAGAGTATCAGAAAGAAAGAAGCAAATAAAGCAGGAAAGAAAGTAAAAGAAAGATTGGTAAAGAAAGAAAGAAAACACCATTCTTCATGGCAAAAGACAAAATACAGTGGAAGTGCAGTAATAACTGAGGACATTTCTTACATCACAAATCTTCTCCAGACAGGGGACGAAATAGTCGTCGCACACCAAGGCCAGGGCATAGAACATGTAGACCGCCTGCAGATGCCAAACACACACACACACACACACACACACACACACACACACACACACACACACACACACACACACACACACACACACACAGTTAAGGCACAATACACAAGCTCCTTTTTTCTCTGTTTACAGTGGAATCACAGACTCATCCTTTATAAAGGCAAATCACTGTCAAAATCCGAGAGCGCAAATGAGATCCATGCGCGCGCGAAAATCAAACTGCCGCGCACGTATTTTACTTTGACGAGCGCTTTTATATCACTCCGCGAGTGAGCAAAATTCACTCTCGCGCGAGCAAAAGTCGCTTGAGAAGCTTAAAACTGCTCGCGAAACTTTATTCTGCTCGCTCTCGAGTCTTTTTCCTGCTCGCTCGCGACAGTAAGTGGGTGGACCCAGTCTCCATTGTATCTCTAGATCTAATTGGTCACAATGCTCGTCTTTGGATAAACCGGATACGGATACAGCCCGCCACTAGGAAGTAGCCTTGAGCTACATTGCTGTTTCATTTAGATGAACAGCCACCTAATAATGTTCCCCGCTTATAGTCTGACTTCAGACAAGGAACTGAAGCTCTTATCTGTGCTTTCTTCAGAGTCACCAGACTCTTTTGTATTGTACATTTTCAATTTGAGCTGTGTGTTATATTCATTCAGCATTTACCAGTAACATATACACTGATATGTACACATATGAACAAATCTCACAAGTGTTAGTGTTATTATTCCATTGCAATTATTCAAATAGATCTTGTAGTTAGAGAGATAAGCCCCTTTAAGTATGGGTATGACATTTTCGAGCAGAGGCCTCAAAATAGGCTTAGTGGTTAAAAGGTTAAATACTTTTAATTTAGGGTTAAGAAACCCACATTACTCCATCAAACTTTTTAAGAAAATAGCAAAGACAAATATCAAACAAGTTATTACAATAACTTTGTTCAATGCTTAAAATCCTTTCAAGGGTGCGTTTGCACAATCCATGTGAAGTATTTCATGTGTTGTAAAGCCACGTTTAAAGTCGTCGTCAATGTACTCACAATACATTTACATGTCAAATGTAGAGTAACCAGCAAAAGAGCTGCTTCTATGACTGTGTGTTTAAGTATCTCATTTTGACTTTCTATCTCA
Organism: Pholis gunnellus; assembly: GCF_910591455.1. Taxonomy (NCBI): domain Eukaryota; kingdom Metazoa; phylum Chordata; class Actinopteri; order Perciformes; family Pholidae; genus Pholis; species Pholis gunnellus. Next base: position 4,163,446 of record NC_136538.1, on the reverse strand, counting down.
TAACTTCGACTATGGGGATATTTTTATTATCAAGTCTAACTTAATTGTTTTTCTTCTTTTTTTTCCTTTTTTGTTGGCAGATATAAAATGACGTGGCGTGCCGGATTCGGCCTTGAGTTTGAGACCCCTGCTTTAGACAGTCCATCAGTGTGTCCTCACAGTGACATCACACATAAGCATTACACCACACTGGCTGTGTATGGGTGTGTGTGTGCTAGTTAGTATTATACACAGTTCTTAATTTATAATTTCCCCAGTTTAATACATATTTGTATTTGTATTATTTGTGTGATCTCTGGGTTGCTCTGTTGATACAAAACGTTTAAATGACTCCATAAGTTCATCAGCAGTCATGTCATACTCCCCACTCATTTCTTTAAAAGAAATAATGTTCTTGTTCACTCATTTTAAATTCTTCCCCTTTGCTGTTTCTTGAATTGCTCTTACCATCAACAAAAGTCCACCGCTCGTGCACAGATTTCATATTAAAGTCATCCAGAGGACCTCACCTTTCCCTCTCCTGGTAGGCTTTTCATTTGGACTGCTATGACTCATTAATGGTAACATCACAGTGATAAAACCCCAGTCAAAGCAGTGTCAAAGCAGTGGAGGTGTGTTGTCTGAACTTTAACTCTTTCACAGAGTGTTTTCACTTCATGAAAGTTAGTCGTACAAATTTTGGTCGCCAAGAAATGTCTTATTCAGCATTTGGTTTTACTTAGCTCCGCCCTCTCGTGTCACTTGTCGCAAAAAACAACGACTGACAAAATGATGAACTCAAGGCCTCAAAATTGCAAATTGAAGTGCTGTGTTATCAAGAACCGCCCATCGCTGTGTGACTCCAGGAAGCAAAGAAGAGTTTGGCTGTGACGTTAGTATATCCGGCAGCAAAAGAACTGCAGTCAATGTAAAGGCCCGCTGTGTACGAAGGCTCGACTCTGCTGAGCCACGAGGCTCCGCCCCCCACGGCTGCACTGAGCCATCTCTTGTTTCTTCAAACTTTATTCATGTGGAACTACACAAAGCCTTGTGTGGAAGTTTGTCTTGAATACTTTCCATTTCTGGGAAGACATCCTTTTAAATGTTTTCTTTGTGTTTAATATCGTTTTAGTTGTATGGTTTTATTTTGTTTGTTTCATTGGTTAACAGTCCAGTCAATGGTTTCAATTTGAGAGCAATTTGTTTGAGTGTATCCCAAACCAATCAGTACCTGTTTAAGAATCCTTTATGGGCTGAAAGAGTCAACAGCATTTTCATTCAGTGTTGTTTTTTCTCATCCATCCAAAGATGCACTTCATGGTTCCCTCTGTAGATCAGCCATGACTAGACACCTTTTCGACACGCTCAGTAAGAGGGTGTGATGTCAATCAAACCAGATTCATTTTTGAGTTTAGAGAAAATGTAGATTTAGGAAGGTAAAATGGATTTCATGGAGCTGAGGTTTGTGGCTTTTTACTTTCTGTTGTTTTTCCCCAAAGTTTGTTGTTGGAGGAGCTGATGACATCACAGAACAGAACAGGAAGTCTGTCTGTTAGGAAAGGAAGCCCAGACAGGGAAGGGAAAAAGAAAATGTGCTGATCCATTTTCTATGTCGGATCTAAACTATATTTCTCTCCTGTGTTTAAGAACAGGAGATTTCTAACTTCTAACTTTCTAAATTCCTTTTCATCTGTGAAACAGGTGGAAATAAAGATATGCCAGGTTAAAAAAAAAGTTTTGTCAAGATGCTTTTGCAAGTGTTGCTGTAATACTCACTTTGGCAACAAGAGGCTGAAGAGCACCACTACCCCATGTTCTAGAGCTAAAAGCAGTCTTGTTTTCTTCCAGGTGGGTTTTAGTCCTATTTAGAACTTGGGGAAGTGGTGCACTTCAGCCTCTTGTGGCTGAAATGAGTATTACAACAACAACATTTTCTTTTTATTAGCCTGGATAAATTCCCTTTTATTAAAAAGAAATCGGGCAAAACTTTTTATTCCACCAGTTCTTAAGTCACAGGGGAGAAGAGAAAACAATCTACATCAAACTAAACTAAACGGATCAGCAGATTATTTTTTTTCTCACTTGCCTTTCAGGGCTTTCGTAGTTACAACTGCACTAAACTTAGCTGAAACGGTTTTAGTTTAGTCGTCTTCAGAGGTTCTAGAGAATATAATTCTTGGCTTCTACATTATTAGATCGACACATGGCAGCACTGATGAAGCCCTGACAGAAGATATCTGCAGTATGATAATCAAACGTTTAGCATTGTTAATCACATTTTGAACCTTGTTGATAAAAGACAAATGAAAGAAAGCTGCAGCGGCTCTTTAACCCGGCTGCAGGAAACACTCACACAGAGCACGTGGAGGCCCACTGCTCCATCAGCACGCTCCTGGAGGGTGAAGTAATCTCTGGGGAACTCGTGGATTGCTGCAGAGAAAATAAAACACACACATGCTTAAACACTGAAAGGAGAAGAATATGAAAAATGATACATCAACTGCAGGTGTGAAAGGAAGATATCCTGAGGGACTCATGGAATGTCTCATGAGCCAAACAAACAAACATATAAGATCTGTATAATATACAATGAAAAAATGCACAAAGTAGTGGCACTATGGTGAATTCAATCAAAGCCAATAGTTGAAATTCAAAGATACCTACAAGAAAGAAAATGTTTTCATGATCCGTTTCATATTTTTCCAAGAACTGTTTCTGTCGGTTAGTGATGTCGGAACTCCAATTGGAAATTATGAATAAACAGCCCACAGGAAAGCCAATGTACCAAAATATATAAAACTTTTGTCTGCTTTCCATTTAAAAAAGAACATATGCAATCATATCAATTGATATATTTTCAAGACCTCAAACTCATCTGTCTCTGGGATGGTACAATCACACCGACCATTTTCACTCTTCTTTTCCTAATTCTCTGTTTTTTTCTGTGAGGTTCCCTCGGGTTCTAAGTTGGATTCACAAGACTCGCTTAACTGCAAAAAACGTGTCATAATTATATTGACGACCATGTGTTTGCATCCTATTTCTGTCCGTTCCACTGACCTCATCTATCCTACTCTCTCAGCTGTCTTTAATCAACTGTCTTCCTATCTCCACCAGAACAACCTCTTGAACCCTAACCAGTCCGGGTTCAAGGTGGGTCACTCAAGTGAGACAGCCCTCCTTGCAATGACTGAGTCGCTTCACGCCGCGAGAGCTAACTCTCTCTCCTCTGTCCTGATTCTCCTGGACCTGTCTGTGGTGTTTGACACGGTGAACCACCAGATCCTCCTCTCCACCCTCAAGGGGATGGGCGTCTCAGGCTCTGCACTCTCCCTGTTTGCATCCTTCCTGACAGGTCGATCCTACCAGGTGAAATGGAGGGGGGCCGTATCGGAACCATGCATGCTGACTACGGGGGTTCCACAAGGTTCAGTCCTGGGCCCCCTTCTCTTCTCGCTCTACAAAACATCTCTGGGTTCTGTTATTCACTCGCATGACTTCTACCATTGTTATGCCGATGACACCCAGCTGGTCTTGTCATTTCCCCCCGGTGACACTCAAGTGGAGGTACGCATAGCTGCGTGCTTGGCTGACATCTCGAAGTGGATGACGACACACCACGTCAAGCTCAACCTGGACAAAACCGAGATACTGTTCCTCCCCGGGAAGGGTTGCCCGCACCGAGACCTGTCCATCACCATTGATACCGTAGTGACACCAACGTGGACTGCGAGGAACCTGGGTGTGATCCTGGATGACCAACTGTCATTCTCAGCAAACATTTCATCGGTTACACGCTCCTGCAGATTCCTGCTCTACAACATCCGGAGGATTCGGCCCTTCCTCACTGACAAGACGCCGCAGGTGCTCATCCAGGCTCTTGTCATCTCCCACCTGGTCTACTGCAACTCTACTTGCTGGAGCCCCGGCGTCATCCATCAGACCTCTGGAGCTTGTCCAGAAAGCTGCAGCTCGTCTGGTGTTCAATCGCCCCAAGTTCTCCCACTCAACTTCCCTTCTCCGTTCTCTACACTGGCTCCCTGTAAGAGCTCGCATCCAGTTTCAGACTCTGGTGCTAGCCTACAGGGCAGTGAATGGAACAGCTCCTTCCTATCTCCAGGCCATGGTCAAGTCCTACACCCCCACCCGACCACTTGGCTCTGCTGCCTCGGGGCGATAGGTTGCCCCGTCGCTCAGAGGTCCCTGCGACCGATCGACCCGGTCACGGGTGTTTTTTGTCCTGGCCCCACAATGGTGGTATGAACTCCCCACTGACGTCAGGACAGCAGAGTCACTGCCCATCTTTCATCAGGCTGAAGACTCACCTCTTCAAGAAGTGCTACCCTGAGCCTTCCACTCAGCACTTATTGTATTCGTACTAGTTTGTTTCTGTACGTTTGCTCTGGGTTATGCTCTTAGATGCTTGTTTAAAAAAAGGGAGATGCACTTATGACTTCTGGTGACTAGTAGTTCTCTTGAACACCTATGTTGAATACACTTATTGTAAGTCGCTTTGGATAAAAGCGTCTGCTAAATGACTGTAATGAAATGTAATAATTTAATATCACCGACTCACAGGGCAGATACACGCATTATGTTTCACTCCTTGGCGGTGGACTGGACTGTCTGAGTGGCCTTCTTTATATATTTAAGTTGATTTTGTAACATATTCAAACTTTAAATCTCAAGGTTGAAATTAAATGAAAACATTTCTTTTTTAGGTCATATTGTGCATGTATGCAAAAAAGACAAAAAAATGAGTCTTTGTATTCTGATATAAAAATCTAATCATCTTTTCTTTCTGTAAAACAAAATATGATGTGTGCATCAATCAATTGGTGTGTGTGTGTGTGGCGCCACTGAAGCTACGTTCTAATGCGGTAACACCAGGGAGGGCAGCGGTAGACGGCATTGCTGTCAAAAGTTACGCCCAGAGTTCCCGTCGCTCCTTCACTCTGGAGAAAGATCTCATCCCATCACCATAACAGCATATTGTCATGCGCGTTCTTCCCTCCAGAGGGAGTTGTCCGTCTGTCTAATTCCATGTGAACGCAACACAAACCCACCCACTTGTTCAGGGGTCCAATAAAATGTGGAGGATTAGATTTAAATCCCTCATGGGAAACTTCTCACGGTACAGAAGCTTATGTTATTCTAATTTTCATTTTACTTGGACTTTAAGTCCAACTAATGTTTTCCCCTGTGTGAAAAAAACAAACAAACATCATTTTAAATATATAACCCATGAAACAGGTCTGGGACAACTTGTGAATTCTGCCTGTAATGAGAAAATTCTAAATAGGAGAAAGCTGGTAAATGGGTATTTAAGAAAAACAAAAAAACACTTGCATGTGCAATTAGGAACAAATCTGTTGAGAACGACTGATGTTTTCACCGCTATTTGAATCTCATCAAAGCAAAACACGTGCAATGACTTCGTGTCATTTGAGTACACAATAAACCCAAAATAAAAAGATGAACCAAAAGGAAGTGGCCAAGAGTTTGAATCCCGACACGCTCAGTGTGAAGCGGTCCTGAGTGAGATCCCACTCAGAGTGACACCACCAATCAATCACTGTCCAACAGTGGCGGCCAATCACAACACGCATTCATCCACAGCCATCATGTGCATTTCCTGTTGCATACGAGCGGCCAAGGCTAAAAATAGCCCAAATTTGACTGCGTGTGTGTATTTGGGATTTGCCTGGCTTTGCTCTGTGTGCACGCTTTCTGTAACGCCGAGGCAACCCGATGTGCAGTGACATTCTCTCTCTCCCCAACCGCCCCGAGAGCTCGTGAGTCAGGCGGCTCCGGCTCCAGCCGGCCCCCCCGCACACAAAAACGGGCCTGTCTGCTCATAGGAAGTGACAGCAGCACAGAGAGAGAGAGAGAGGGAGGGGGGAAGAAAGAAGAGAGTGGCAGGAAGGGAAACAAAAAAGAGAGACAACAGGACAATCTGACATGACGTGGATGGACGTCACTAAAAAAAGTGAGTTTAACCAGAAAAGAAAAGGTGAAAGAGTGGAATAAATGAATAAAATAGACCTTTACCTCTTATTCTATGTTTCTTATGGTCAAACCAAGCTGCAACGTCTTGTGCCCAAAACTGCAGTTTCTCAAATGACCACTTGAAGCTGGCTCCAAAAGCGAGTCAATTCCATTAACTGTATATAAGAAGTGAAGGTAGTTGTTGAAGCCTCCAGTTCTGTGTTTTGGCTGTCGCCATCATGACTTTTTGAAACCAGTGAAGGAAAGTGACCATATTTGGACTGAGGAGGAGTGAAAAAGCATCCCCGCCCCTAAAGCATCCCCTGCTTTATGGTCTGTTTGACACTAAATGAACATCATGCTGTATTGAAGAAGACTTGAAACTAGAGAATGAGACCATAAACTCACGTTTACAATATTTACTGAGGTAATAAATCAAGAGAGAAGTAGAGTCATTTTCTCATAGACTTCCATACAACCAGAGGAGTCGCCCCCTGATGGACACTAGAGAGAATGCAGCTTAAAGACACTTCCTCATCGGCTTCACTCGGCAGAACCAGAAGCTGCCGCCTTGGACAAACCAAGCTGCAACCTCTAGTGCTGAGAAATGAAGTGCCTAAAGCTTCAGTTCCTCAAATGACCATGTGGTGAAGCCTGACCGGAGTGGCTTCTGAAGTGGTAGGAGGCAGACACGAGAGACTTTGTTCCAATTACAAAAGGTGTTTTATTTACAGAAAGTGCACTGCTACACGTGTAACCAAACATATATCAAACAAAACAAACGGTTAACTTGGCAGAACTGAATAAACTCAACTCATCATAAAATAACATAATCACGTGCACACAGCTACACACTGATCTTCTCTTCCCTGTTCAGTCAAAGTCATCTCCTTTATATAGAGCCTCCTATCAGCAGGATCTAATTCAGTGCAGGTGACACCGATTACCTACACATACTCTACTCCCCCCCCCCCATACTTGGTCTGGCCCAATGACATCACGGATGACATCATCCAGTGTATAAATAGAGGCAATGGTTGGGTGCCTTCCCCTTTCGCCCCTGGAACACATGGTGGGTATGATAAACAAACAATTGACAAGCATGGTTAGATCTATAGATTAATGTAATATGGGGACAAATGGTGTGTTCTCACCCTCTTTGTCACAGACCACTTGAGGCTAGCTTCAAAGGTGAGTTATTCTCCATAGATGTTTACAGCTTGAAAAGAAACACTTTTTTGGTCTCTATAGCTAATATCCCTTCCATCACAACTGTACGGGGGGTATTTCTATACAACTCATCTGTTTAAATGATATTAAGGTCCAGGCCCCCCTCAGCTCCACCAACAATCCACCGAGTCAGGCTGTGTCGTCACTGCCAATATGGCAATGGCCGGTCAGAAACCTATGGGTGACTTCATGGAGACTACGTCCATATTTTATACACTCTAGGGGTCAAACGTGTACGAAGTACATGGGTGGACAATTCATCATCAAACATCACAAAATTGAGAAATCCACAACACTTTCAAACCAGTATAAATTCCCTAATTTGAGCTGTCCTCAGTTTGATACCACATACTACGAAGGGTCATTCTAAAAGCAAGCAAGGTGTCCGGAAGGTCGTCTGTTCAATCCTGTGCACCGACATGATAAACTGGCAGCGCTTGACCCTTCTGTCATTACAACCACTGAACTGCAAGGCCTTTAACTTGGTCAGAGCTGCCCAGTGGTCAGGAGGTCAGACTGGTTGTACTGGACAGATTCCAGGTGTGTGCCCTGCTACAGTGACCAGTGATTGGCAACAGCAGTATATTTCAATCTCCTCAGGATTAAAACAGATGGAAATTCTGATCAGAATGCCAATTTTGCCTAAATCGCAAAATGCAATCGAAATCGATCACATTTTGCACCACAAATCTTTACATAAGTCAAACATTCTCACCTTTTCTCACCTCATTTTAGAGTGCTTTAGATTCTGCTCTGACTACACCGGTACACCTGGTTACTAAAAGAGCTTCAGCCGAACACCCTCAGATGCCAAAAGTAGAGTCCTCTTTAAAAGAAAGAACAACTTCAGTTTCTTTGCTGGGCCATTTCCAGCAGTGGAATCAGTTTTCCCACAGAACCTTCACAGCAAGGACAGCCTGTGCCAAGAAGTAGTGCAACACACACACACACACACACACACACACACACACACACACACACACACACACACACACACACACACACACACACACACACACACACACACACACACACACACACACACACACACACACACACACACACACACACACACACACACACAGCACAATGGGGGGAAGACAACAATTAAGTTCAGTCTCCGTGTCATCTCACATCTGATACATATTGTCTGCATGTCTGCAGTAATACACACTTACACCACACACACACAAGCACGCGCAGGCCTCTATACCTGTCAATGAGATGAAGCTTTAGCCAAAATAACCACGATAAACAGCTGGTCTGTTGGTGTGACTTCTTCTTTTTGGAGCGTCTGTGGAGTCTTTGTGTTTGCAATTCACAGATTAGAGGCTCACTGAGCCTGGCCGATGCAGGCATGGACATGGGCCAACGCTACTAAAGGTGTGTGTGTGTGACAGGTCTTCGTGACAAAGTCTTTTCTCATTCCTTTCTTTTCCTCAACCCGGCACCGACCAAGGGAAGGACAGGCTCCAAAGATATCTACTATTCAAACAGTCATTCTAACAGACACACAGTAATACAGTAGGGGTGTCTAGTTACAGAGTAGTAACAACACTATCAATTATATATATATATAATAATATAATTTAATTCAGAATTTTGACAATTTAAAAAAGTTATTGTGCCTGTGTTCATTTAACATTTAATAACTTTGTCTTACTTTGTGGTGTTTTCTAAAAAATTTATTTCTCGGGAGGGTCCGAGACCCCTTGATTGACCCCCTGAAAGCTACAGCAACATTTTGGGTGGTCGGGAACAAAAACTTAAAAATATTATTTGTCACTTGCAATTGTCCCTACGTGTCTTTTGAAAGCTAAACATGTTTGGCATTATTAATTATTAAAATTGCAAAACATCTATTCACAAATATGAATGTAGAAACATATTGGTGGAGTGTTTCCTCTTATATTGCCATTGAAAACTGAAATGTTACCCCATATGAAAGATAGAATATTCTTCTACCTCTAGTCTCTGTTTGCTGTGACTGAATTGTGATGGACCTGCTGTGTATAAGGTGAAAAGTTCAAAATGTGTGGTCAGGTCAAAGAAAGGCGAGGAGAGTGTTCTGTGTTGATTCTGTTGCAGCGCAGTCGTTGCTTTGTTGTGCGAGTGGCCTTATTGTGAACAATGTTAACCTTGGTGATGTATGAGTGCAAAGCGTGTGTGGCCTAGTTTATTGCCTCTGCTTTTATCCATGAAATATGGCTGCGTATTGAGTCTATGTAAGACGTCAGCATAACACTGGAGCACTATGTAGGGCGGACCCCAGATTGTCACTGGTCCTGAGAAATCCACCTGTCATTATATAGTTGTAGCCCATAGCATCATTTTGGTACCCATAGACTGTAGATCAGAAGTGATCATATCTGGACTGAGGGGGAGTGACGTAGAGACGCCGTATCTGGTCTCTCGTAGAGACCTGTAAATCACTGTGTAGCCCCGCCCCTAAAGCATACTCTGCTTTATGGTCTGTTTGACTCTAAATGGACCATCATTTACTAAATGAACATCATGCTGTATTGAAGAAGACTTGAAACTAGAGATTGAGACCATAAACTCACGTTTACAATGTTTACTGAGGGAATAAATCAAGAGAGAAGTAGAGTCATTTTCTCATAGACTTCTATACAACCAGAGGAGTCGCCCCCTGGTGGACACTAGAGAGAATGCAGGTGTTAAGATACTTCCTCATTGGCTTCACTCAACATAATCGGAAGCTGCCGCCTGTTGTATCCAACGTGCTGTTCGGTGGTGTGAGTTTAAGTGTTGAGCACATGTTACAAACTTATTCTTGTGGTTTTGCTTACATGTGTGCATGTATGTCATACAGGATTTACGTTGCTGTTGCCCTCTGCCGCTCTGGATAAAAGTCTCCGCTAAGTGCTTCAAATGTAAATGTCAAAATGCTTCTACCTCCTGTTAAGCACAATCAGTCATATATGAGCATCCATCTTGATTTAGGATTAAACAAACTCGTATGGAGGCCGGTGGTGGTGACATCACCCTCTCATACGGCACTAATCTTGTTAAATAATCTGTGAAAAAAAAATGCTCGTCATACAGGGAGTGAAAGAAAAGCGTTGCATAATCTCTGGATTTAGAGAAAGAAAAAAAGATAAAAATCAATATGATTTACAGTTATCTGCTGCATTAAAGCTGTTTCTGAAAATGTATAATCTGCATTATCTGGTATTTTGTTGGTTTGAGTGCATTCTCCAGCCTCTCTGAACAGCTTTACACAATATAGGATGACCAGAGGATGGAACAGACTGTTAGAGCAGTCCAGTCTGTAGCATAGCACCAGATTTGGATTTACTCAGAAGCATGAATATGTACTCAAAAGCACTCCTTCAAGAAACACCATTTTATATTCTTGCTTTGAAGTAGTTTCAGGTAGTCTCGCTCTCGCTTATTTTATTGAAATAATTCATTTCTCTGTAGTTTTATTGTATTTCTAACTGATTGTTTTCAACATTTGAGTCTCTTTTAATGCTATTTTAATTATAATTGTTTAACCTTTTAATTATACAGAAATAAAGTTTATTGTATTTATATGAGAGAGAAGAATATGATCACAGTGAACTGTTAAATAAACAGGAACAAACCCCGAACAGAAACGTCTCGGTGCATCTTTTGCAAACAGCAGTTCTATTCTAGTAATGCAGTTTAATTGTCATAATTTGGTATAATTATCTAGCTTAGCTCAGTGGTTTTTATGAAGTCAATGACCCCTAAATTGATGAGATGAGTAAGAGCAGTGAAGAACAACTAGAATGGATCTTTCATGGTGGAGGATCAGGGTGTGTTGTACAGTCTGAGGTCTGTGGTACCACAGTGTGTACTTCTGCCTCGCTGGACAGACAGCAGCAGGCTGAACCACTTTGTAATATATAGAAACGAGGGACAGGAAAATGTGCACCCGGTCAAGTACGAGTATGTGAGAGGGGAGTCAATCTTAAGCTTCAAGCAGAGTGAAGACGGACCGGAGGTCGTATCTGAAAGTAGAGACGGTGGAGTCGCTTCAGGGACGAACTCAATGCTGAAGGTCCAGTAGAGCTGCGGTGGGATTCAAAAGGTCCAGAATACCAAAACCTGAACCTCTTTAAGGGTACTGGTATTGGTATTGTTTCTTAAAATATCGCCATATCAGCCATGAGCAGTCCTGGGTGTTCAACCCTTTCTCAAATCACTTTCCTTGACCGAGTTCACAAGTTTTGAACACCTTTTTTTGTCACTTCCGGTAATTGAGTCACGTGGTGTTGGGGAAAGCAATGGGGGATATCAGCTGTTCAGTAGTGGGATGAATGGAAGGAGAGGGGGTGAGAGAGGGAGTCTTATTTTTGGTTGACCGCTATTTACAAGCTATTCACACTATTCACACGACTATTGCTGTTGTTTGACGCTGCTGATCACCACAAAGAGAAAGCGAGTTTGAACGCTTATGACTGTTATCCAGCACCAAAGTTTGTTCGTTGTCCACAAATAAACTCATAAAACTCAGCCGCTGGATCGGTGTGAATCATTTACTGCCAGCGCGTCCGCAGGTCAGTCTCCTACTTAGCCTCTCGGTGACTCAATATAAGTTGCTGATAGTCACCTGCAAGCGGGTTAATCACCCTATCTAACCCAGTCCTCCTCTTCTTCTTCTTCTTCTGAATGACACGTGTGTGTGTGTGTGTGTGTGTGTGTGTGTATGTATTTGTGTGTGTGTGTGCAGGTCTTTGCTCACTTTATTCCCTTGAATCTTTTCTTTTTTCCTTTCTTCTTTGTTTGACCTCTGACCTCACAGCCTGGCTTATTCTATGACTCAGCGTTTTCTGTTAAAACACGTACATTTGACACATTTCACGTGTGAATGTTTTTTTTAAGGTGAATTGGGATCAAATGAATATGGTTTTCTGTCTTCATCTGCTTGACAGTCCTGGAGAGTTCAATCTATTATCTATTATTAAAAGACATTTACCTCAAGTGGTGTGCAGCCATGCCCATCATTTTGCTTTAACCTAACACACAATAGCCAACAGGGACTATGTCTTTGAAACCCAAATTATCTGCATGTCGACGGTGATTTCGCGGGATAATTTCATTTCTTATGCTACTTGTAGCTTTGCCTATCTGCACATTGACTTACTTACTAAAACAAATGGTTTGGTATTAAAGGGTTATAAAATCTGTAAATATTGTGTAATAAATCTCTACTGCAATTTTGGTCATTTGTGAGAATGATAGAAATGTGAGGCACAGCTTTAGCCACAAACACACACACACTCAGTCAAATCCCCGAGCAATGTGAGATCAATGTGGATTGACCTGAGCGGAGACGGAGGGCTCGTCACTCCAGGGCGGAGGGACAACAGTTGACCCCCCCCCATCCCCCCCAACACTTACATAACACCACATGCATTACATAAGAGCTCTGCAGCTCCAATAACGACAGAGACAAACAGAGAGAGCGAGAGAATCCTTCCAATCCTCCCATCATTAAAGGATCTGAGGAGGGCTCTGTGCTTTAAGAGCAGCAAAGAAGATGCAGCTTTATGCAGCTGACAGATGGCTTCCCTTCGTCGATGACAAAGCATGGTTAGCATCTGTTGTGATGGAGGTCAACACACATACACACACATGCAGTGTTCAGAGAGAGAGCCACTACAGCCCGCTGTCACGTGAAAACCATGTACCTCCAAAATCAAAATCCGCCTTGTTTTCAGCATTATTCACGTTTTCCTTTTTAAAATATGAGATCAAATGAGATTTTTCTCAATATTTGATAGGCAGTGTGTCCTTGTTTTTATCTGATGGGCTGTTCCCCCTAAAACTGCCCATCACTGTCTGAGAAGTAGTGTTGTCACATGGCCGTTATCACTGGCAGAACATGGGATCTCATTAATGAAGCCATTTGTGACACGCCTAATATAGTAGAGTAGATAATATAGCACACAGCTAGGATTCATCAGGATTAAAAATATATAAAACTACAGACACAAACTGAAATAAATTAAACTACAAAGATAAAAAATGAAAATATATACAAATTGAGAAAATAAATCTGATCGTAAGGGTTTAACTAGATGAGTGAGAACAAACTGATATTCTTTTTCCATTCAGCCAACAGGACAAAGATTTTTTTATTTTAAATATATTATAAATCTAGCTCTATTTGCGTCGCTATTTATTTCTTCTTCGATCGTCTGTCGGTTTTGTTGGCTTATGGTTCCATTTCAACCAGGAAGTTCAGAGTCACTTAACTGGAATGCCTCCTGAAGTCTCAAACCCTGAACTCAAAATCCAAGATGGCCGCTCTGTACATCAATAGAAGTGAAAGCTGTTTGTAACATACTGATTAATAGCACGTCTGTCTCATTCATGTCTCATTAAATCAGTCACACACACACACACCACAGTGCAACTTCTATCTGTCACAATGTCGCTGGTGTTTGTCGTTATCAGCTAGTATTGCTAACGATGGCTAATGATCTCCGAGGTGAGTGGAACACAGCAGCATAGACTCTGTACACGACTAACCAGCCTCAACGAGAAACACCTGTGTGGGATGTAGAAAATGAAACCAGTTCAACTTTATTCACTTTGTCAACATTAACAGAGCTTAAATAGAAAAACGAGTGAACATATCGCATCATAATAATCCAGAGAGACTATATTAAGATCAATGGCTCTTTTATACTGTCTCAACAGTGCATTTGAGCACTCTTGAATAGACACAGCCTGCTTAGTTCTGAAAGGCACGAAACACACAGACTAGAACTACTGCCTCACAGCTGAAGGCCGACGCCAACCAGTCAAGTCATCCATGTCAGTCCAACATGTCATCACCTCATCATTTTATCCTGTTGAGACATTTGTGTCAAATTCTCACAATTAACATATCAATTCTTGAGTTATGATTAAAAAAATTGTGTTTTGTGTGGTCACAGTGACCTTTGACCTTCAACATCGAATCAATCTGACATTGAGTGCAAGTGGATGTTTTAGCCATTGAAGAAATTGGCTCACGGTGTTTAAGCCTCGTTTAAGCCACATGGTGCTGTAGCAGTTTATTACCAATAATCACAACATCACCTTTCTCCTGTAGAGAATTATCAGAATCATCAAAAATAATCAGCCAAACCTTTGAACAATATCACAATCATTTGGCCCGCTGAGCCGAGGAGAGACTCACACAAATAATCCTCAATATCTCCTCTGCTAACAGCTGACTTGACAGTATTGGTCTCACACACACACACACACACGTCTTGCTGTGTCTGTTCTAAAGATGGCCGTTTAATGCGTTGGGAGGTAAGCCCAGCACTGAGGCTCAGCCCTGACAAAGTGCCATTCTGTCATTTGGGTTCAGTGTTTAATGCAAACTGTGTATTTATTCCCTGAACTGAGCAGCTTAAGACAGTCGGCACACCATGTACCGTACATGTACGCAGCATTGAAAAATATGATGTAAGTTTAATATACTCGACCCTGTAACCTTACGCCTGCTAGTGGTTAACAGTTTAGTGCATTAGAAGCCATGCAACTACGCACACACACTCACACACACACACACACACACACACAACCGGCAGCACGTGGTTGCATTTATTTTCTTCCACAAGTGCTTACAAGTGAGTGGGTGGTATTACCTAACACATCAGACATTCGTCAGCGGGAAAAAGAGTGAAGAAATGAAAGAAATCGAGGGGGAAGCACGAAGAGAGGTTACATCAGTGTTGAACAGATACAAATAAAGGTGACTTCATAACGGCTATTTATGTCTGCAGCAGTGTGAAGGAAAAGGGAATGGACAGAAATTACTTTTAAAAGAAGCAGTAAATAAGGAAAAAGGAAAGCAAAGCAAGGGATGAAGGGGGAAGAAGAAGAGATCAGATGGGCTGTTCCTCTATAATCTGTCTCTTTAAGTGTCTGCAGCCTCGGGCCACAATTAGCACCAGAGCCGGCTACAGTAGCTGGGCAACTAACCTCAGTACTGCCCGACTTGCTAGTTCGTGGAAAAAAAAATTTGTAAAATTGCCAATATGTCTGGTTTCTTCCTTGTTACTGATAGACTTCAATCATCCAATCCACCAAACAACACCAAACAAGAGTCATCAGCAGAATAAGCTGTTCGCATTGGCCGAGAAGATTCGGCACATTTTTCATGGGTGCAACCCACATACTCAGCTCTGCTGCTCATCCCACAAATGAATGTTCCTTACAAATGGGGCCCCGTCTAAAAGGGAACTAAACAGGCTTTCCAACGGTATAAGATTTATTGCCAAGAAGCATCGTTACAACAGAGAAATAATCTACCAAACACAAATTTATTTTATTTATTTAAAAAATAAAGGAGAGCCGCTGCTCCTCCAAATAAAAGCTCTGTAAAGCTTTCCGGTTCAATATTCATCAAGTGTCCAGAAGAACTCAAATAAAAGCTAATGTTGCTCTGTGTCTCCTGGATAATTCGCAACAACAATTTTGTAAGATGATAATATGTTGAAGTTGTATTTATAGCTTGTTACTGATCGAAGAGATCAAACACATAATATTACAGGTTCAGGGAATTAACATTAATTAGGTTCAGTTGCTATCATTTTGATGTTTGTCATTTCAAACCGCTGAGCCAGAAATATGTAGCCTGCTTGTTAAATGATTTGTACATTGATATTTTCCAAATAAAAAAACTATAATTGTTAGGGGAATTGTCTTTTAATTAGTCTTAAATTAAAAAAGGGGAAAAGACACCAAAGGAGCAAAACCACACAGCACACATTACTGTCTCCAGCTGGCCTCTGGCCTTCTGTTAGATTCACATTTATTGTCTCAGAGGGAGATTTGTTTCCACAGCAAGTGCACAGAAACATGCTGCAGCAACCAGGTGGTGAAAGAAGTATTGAGATCCTTTATGTCGGTAAAAGTGCCAATACCACACTTTTAAAATACATCTGTTAAAAAATGTAACTTCAGTAAAAGTGTGTAAGTATAATTAGTAAAATGTACTTCAAGTAATAAACGTTGAAAGATGTCCCCTGTGACTGTTTTACTATTATATACTATATAGATTTGTATTATTCAAGTTGCTATTATTCATATAATTTTATTAATTAACATAATGAGCTTGATTTATATTAACTAATTACTAATCATTTTTATTATGGAATAATCTTATTTCCTCCATTAATTCATTGATAGTTTGGTTTGTAAAGAAATGGCATCACGATTACCCAAAGTGTGTGTGAGTGTGTGTGCTACATCCCAGCTAAAAGGTTACATGGTAATGCTGGCATTTAATCAGCGAGGCAGCCGACGTGGGCAGCAAGGAATCAGATGCTGACCCAGGCTGACCTGGGACTCCATATTTATACAGCAGAGTAAAATCAATAGAATGCTTCTTCAATGTCTCATGTGTGGATGATATATGTATTTCCCTATGTTGTGTTGGTATCACTGTCGATTTATTTTTTGAATCCGTTTCCCTCTACCTATAGAAACACTACGAACAGGCCTGCTGTGCTGCTTCTGTTGCAGCCACAAAATGGTGGATACATTATTTTGAGCATGAAATTACTTGTTTCACTATCAAGAGTTTGATTTAATTCGGTGTAATAACATTTGTAAAGTCTAGAAGAGCCACACGATTGAGTCATTGCAGTTAGCATCGGGCTAACCAGAAGGTAGCCAGCTGGGCCGAAGAACATCTCTCATGCGCTTGCGAGAAATGTCGTTTACACTGTTTATGTGTGTAATCTAAACCCTCACCGGCTCCACTCTTTCTGATAGTACACAATTGTATATTATACATATACCATAATTAATCGTGTGTGTGCAGAGTTACTGGCACTACGCAACACCATCTAAGCCCACAACATGCTGGAGTCCTCTTATACATACAAGACAAAAAATACATTATGTTGCCCACGTACAGAACACAGACCTTTAGTCACTCGAGCAGTCAATTTCAACCTGACGAGCAGTAATTGAAAACAGCAGGAAGCAATGCGAGACAATGTGTAGCTGGACTGAGGTGTCGTCATTTACAGCACACTGCGCCGCTCTGACAGCACGACTGTGAGCCTGCTTCATTAAACACACTTGCGGAGGTGGAACGCTTGTAAAGGAACGAGGTTGTGTGGCAGTGGGAACAAAGGCGAAGAGAATGAAGACGATCCTTTTCACGCTTTTCCTTTCTCGCTGCTGAATGAATGTGTGTTTGGTCGGTGTAACAAACGGACCGCATGCTTGAAGAAAAGGAAAGGATCATATCTGTAGATAGTGTGGTGACCTTCACGCGCTTCTGTCCACTGACTCACTCAATCATTTTAAGCTCATGTTTTAATTTAGCTACTGTATCACTGTGCCTTTGTCTTATAGAACTATGCTGAATAAATATTATAAAAATACATAACTAAGAGTTTGAAAGTGCCACAAGTTGTGCGATTTTACATGACTTATACTTTTCAAATGGAGCATGGGGATCTGGACAAAATCTTCTATTCAGATATAGATAATTACATATCTCAGTAACAATATGGGAAAGGTATATCTTCTGGTTATTCAATAATTAAATAGTATATGAAAAAAACACATTTTAGCATACTCCTGCGTGAATTCAATACTTTTCATTTTATTAAGAAATTTAGTAAAAAATTAACAATGAATTGCCTAGACTCTGCCTATATTTATTTATTCAAATGTTTTTATCTAGACCGTCTGATGCATTTGACAGGACAGGTTGACACTAAGACCCATAACAATTCAGACACACACTGAACACTGAATCAACTGCATGTCAGGTGTACAGTACAAAGCATTCATAACCTCACTGTGACGGGTGAGGTAAGGACCCAGGAGCAGTACGACAGACACAAGGGATCATTTCAATCGAAGCTTTATTCTCTTCTGGACACACAACAGGCAGAATGAGCACAGGGAAACAGCGGCAGGATCTCGTGGTCGGGGACAGAAGGCTGAGTGAGTTACCGGGGCAGAGGCAAGGCGGGGTAGTCCAGAACAGACAGGGTCGGTAACGGGGAATCAGTCCTAGGGGGTACGCGGGAAAGTCTTGCATGGAAGCGGAGAACGATCTGGCAGTGGACTGGTGGACTGGAATGGTAATGGTAAATGGACTGTACTTGTATAGCGCTTTTCTAGTATTTCCGACCACTCAAAGCGCTTTCACTTGTCATCATCCACCCATTCACACCCATTCATACACTGATGGGCAGGGGCTAAGTGACACCTGCCCATCAGATTCTATCACATTCACAGCTACTGGAGCAATTTTGGCCCAAGGACACATCGACATGCGACCAGCAGAGCCGGGGATCGAATCGCTGATCCTTTGATTGAAGGACGACCCTGCTCTCCACTAAGCCCCAGTCACCCCACAGTGCTGGTACTTTATAGAGGTGCAACGGATCATAAAAGTCACGAAACTCACAGATCGGATCGGATCACGGATCAGAGTCTGGGATCGGATCACGGATCGGATCAGCACAAAAGAAAAAAGGGTGCAAATAGAATTTTTTTGCCGATGATACTAATTATTGATCCATATTGTTTTTTGATCATCGCAGCTGGTCTACAAGGATCCAGATTTTTTATTTTTTCATTTCAAATGCTCTGAAGTCAGTGTAAATCTGTGTTATCTTTTTACTTTGTTATTGTCATCTATATTCTTCATAAAAACAATTCAAATGATAAGGAATTAAAAGATTGTATTTTTATGGATTAAACAAATCTTGTCATTAGTAGTTTCAATGTCATTTGTCGACTCAATGACTCTGAAAGTGAGATCATAGTTGTTTTAACCATCAGGTTTAGTAGCACATGCTACCAGTCCCAGCTGTGGCGACATTAGTACAGCTGTGTCTTCGTAAGGCGTTGCTAGGCCGATGTACTTTTATTGTTTGTGTGTGTGTGATTTTATGTGTTTGTCTCTCTGGACCCTGAGTCTGAAATAAAGTCTCTATCTATCTGTCAATGATGTATTATAATGTGCTGAGAGCTAGTGTAAACAGCTGATAATTCCCAATCATAATATTACTGAACCTTCGTTTGTTGGCCATTATCAGTGCTGCCACCAACCTTTCAATCCAAACCTTCTTATATACGGCCTATGATTCAAACATGGATTGGTTGTTCACAGTGTAACATTAACAGAGATCAGAGACTAGAAAAACATATTTGACTGAATATTGGAGGAAAACTTTATTTCACACTGTGATGGTTAATGATAAACTGTGGAATTAATCACACCTGTATCTGTACGGATCACGGAGGTCCGTTACACCACTAGTACATTGTACCGCTGAGTGTGTGCAAACTTTGCACAAGATTTTTCTCTGGTCTGTCAGACTTTTTGTAACCAAACCACGTCCAAACGACAGATGTAGCCCCCCTTTAGATACCAGCTCTTCTTGTATTGACCGTACTCTCCAGCTTCGCTCCCACGTGCAAGGATGGGAACCTAAAGCACCACCCAAATTACATAAATATTGCTATAACTGTATAGTAATGCAGTTTTTCGCCTCACTCGTGAGTCATTGGAGCTGTTCTCACTGCAGTAGCTTTTGACTCCTAACCCTAACCCTGGTATGAAGATGTATTCTCGTTACTTCGTTCTGCTTGCACTGGGATTTTATGTCACTATTTCGATTAGTGTCAATCTTGTGTCATCAAACAAGTTTATTTTAGTCTTAGGTCAAGAGAAATGAGTGTCACCTGACCAACAGAGACGGCCAAATGGATCCCTTAGACCAGAGGTCCACAGCCTTTTTTGACCGGTTTCATGTTAGACAATATTTTCACGGACCGGCATTCAAGGTGTGGCGGATACACAACGAATTAAAATGATACGATCGGCATGAAAACAAATAAAAAATGCTTAACTAAATACAACTCACAATAACGCTGAATCAGTGGAGCCCTGAGCTTGTTTCTCTACAACGAGACGGTCCCATCTGGGGTTAAAGGGAGACAATGACACCCGAGGTGTGTTCCTCATGTCCAGTCTACTGCGGTTAGTTTTGATTGCTGTCACTGCAGAACATCCCGCTTCACAAAGATTAGATGTGTGAAATGGAAGCAGGGTTTCAGTGCTTTAGTGGCGATCTCAGGATATTCAGCCTGGATTTTAATCCAAAACACCAGCAGAGTTTGTGTTTTGTTGTCTCAAACATACTTTAAGGCCCGTCATTTACAATCTCCAGCAGCTGATCTTCCTCTGTCGCCACATATTCTGCAGAGCGGGTTTGGCGCGTCAGAATTACTCCTGATATTTAATTAGACTCCTGATATTGTCTGTTAAACTAAGCTTTCATTTTCTTGGTAGTTGTCGGCTCTTCTTCTGTCTCCTTAGCGGCCTTTTCCCTCTTTGCAAAGAAGCTCTCCAGAAGTGTTTTACTCATTTTTGAATTTTTGAGGTAACGTATCACGTGATTACAATAGCGAAACCAGAAGTGATTGTGTAATCCAGAGTCATTTCATCCCTCTGAAACCACTTCACTGTTTACCGTTGGCTCTCTGAACACGAGTCAGAGCTGTTGCTGAGCTCCTGAGAATAATGCACTGCTGCCACCGAGCTCCAATTCAACAGCGCTCTTCACCTGAGCCTGGCCTCCCTCTGCTGCTGCTCACGGCACAAGAGACAGCACGCAAATGTGTGTGTGTGTGTGAAAGAGAGGGAGAGAGAGAGAGGGACACCATGTACAGATGTGTGCAGATGTGCGATGCAGAAGAGAGGCATGGAGATGATACAAAAAATGGTTTTGGATTTAGTGCATGTACACACACACACACAAGATGTTACTGCACACGTAATCACAGTCCCAGGGCAGGAGGGAAACGCAGAGAGTGAATAGGACATGCTGTTTTAGTAACTTTGGTTTTGAATATGAGGCATCTGTGACCTCTGACCTCTGGTTGTATAGAAGTCTATGAGAAAATGACTCTACTTCTCTCTTGATTTATTACCTCAGTAAACATTGTAAACATGAGTTTATGGTCTCAATCTCTAGTTTCAAGTCTTCTTCAATACAGCATGATGTTCATTTAGTAAATGATGGTCCATTTAGAGTCAAACAGACCATAAAGCAGGGGATGCTTTAGGGCGGGGCTACTGTAATTGATAGTTCTGGCAGTTATCAGTGTTTTCATCTTAGAACTTGAACCCTTTCACAAGTTCATTAAAGTTAATTTGTAACATTTTGGTCGCCTACAAATGTCTCGTACTCAGCTCCACTCTCTCGGTCATTTCTAGTTCCAAAAACCAAGATGGCGACCGCCAACATGTCAAAACCCGAGGCTTCAAAATGGGCCAAGCCACCGTGACTACGTCCACCTCTTATATGCAGTCTCTACTTATTAATACGTGAAATTAAAAGTATGTGACTGTCCAACCCGAGTTAGTCATTCACCTGGAAAGAGCCCTCATAAAAACACATTACAAAGAACATTTTAATAGGATAGGTATGGAGCTGATAAGACATTTTAAATATAATTGACTACCAACTTCTACCCACATGTCAGCCAATGGGGCACATAGATGGGCTTGATATGTGGTCATGTGGCCTGGAGACATGCAATCTTCTACAACGAGAACGTGGCAGAGTATTAAATGTTTGTTCTGAAATAACTACACTGGTGACCTGGACATGGCTGCTTGTTTGTTCCAGTGTGTTCTATGACACACAGGAACAAGCCTCACCTAAGCCCAGTGTGAACTGGCCCATCTCAGCTCGACTTAAGCAGGCTGACGGCGCCGCCTGCGACTCAGCCAGTGGTTGGTTTTAGAATGTAAGTCGCCTGTTTCAACAGCCAATCAGCTCTTAGCAAAGTCAGTTAGTCCCAATGGAGTCCTAAATGAGTTTTGGACGGAGGAAAAAGATTTGTTTAAGGGGCAGTCCTGTTTGTTCCATCATTCTTCTTCATGTCCTTTCACTTGAACCAACGGTCACGCAATCGACACATTGTATACACTCTCACAGAGATAATTCGTTTTTACATAAGTACAGCTCACATGCGTGTGCATATTCATGTTTACAGTAAACAGCTTGTAAATCAGTAAATCAGAAACTTGTGTGGAAATGATATGACAGCAGGATAAACAATATGATCCATATAATGGAAGCAATTTAAACAGAAAACTAATTCTTAAACATATAGACAAGAGATCATTAGAGTAACAAACAGGATATCTTCTGTGATTCAGCTGTTCTGAACCAGGCTAACTCTGTAGTTATAGCAGCTTCCTTAGCATTTACCAAAAACAATTGATTAAAAAGTAAATATGTGGAGTTTTCTCATAATTATTACTTCTCTATCTTGACAACAAGATACAACGTAGCATCTCATATTAAGAGATTAAGTTCCTATAATTATGTGTCTGAATAATTATGAAACATGGAAGCCATAATTAGGCCTTTTTTAAAAATGAATATATATTAATAAAGGCACTTGCACCAAATGGTTGTGATGGCATACATGCTGTTTGTAGAAAACAAAGTGGTGTAATGACATGCATTATTGTCTGTCACAGTGGTTGTTTTCTATTATTACTGTGGGATGCCAGGCAGAAATTCTACACAGTGAATTTGAATATTTTATGCTTTGTATAACTTTATTGCTTAAAGCAGGGGTGCCCAATACGTCGATCGCAAAGGTAGTGTGGGTAGATCGCATGCCATTCAAAAAAACAATGTGCCACTTGATTGACGTACACGGCAGCCAGTCTGAGATTACGTCTTTTCTAACACACGGGTCACCACACATGCACGGTCAACCGCACGAGCTACTGCAAAACTCCTGCAAAGCTCCTCAGTTAGCCTTCCAATTTATTTCTGCTTTCAAACGAAAAATGCAACGCCATGATTTGGGGAACTTCCAAAACCTTGCATCAGAGCTGGAGACGCAACTGAAGGCGTGTTCGCAACTTGACAGTGCGCGCTACACAGAGCAGACGGACAAGTGTCTGTCAGAGTTTGACAAATACTTTCAAGACTTTGCTTTAGTCAAGCCAGTCGCTACATTTATGTGCTACCATTTTGGGAAGATATTGAGGCTGATTCACTCGCAAGAGGATGACATTTTGACACTACAGGCTGACATTCAGCTGAAGTCCAGGGCATTATTCGGCTCTACTTATTTATGTGAGTCAGACTTTTCCCACATAAAAAAATATATAATTAAGTCCAAATACCGTTAATAATCATTTGGAAGTCTGCTTGAGGCGGGCTACCGGCAGCTACTGTACAGGCTATGCAACCCTGGCTGATTCCATTCAGTGCAAGTCATCAGAGTAAGGTAATGTGTCACAGCTCTGCCACTACTATCCTGTTTTTTCCCACCTCTCACTCACCTCATCAGTTCATTCAGTGCACCTGCCAGTCACACTCACCTCATCAGCTCATTACTCTCACCTGCTCACTCTGCTACATCCACTATATAAACCCCTGCCTCACACACACAATCACTGCCAGATCGTTCTCCGCTTCCATGCAAGACTTTCCCGCGTACCCCCTAGGACTGATTCCCCGTTACCGACCCTGTCTGTTCTGGACTACCCCGCCTTGCCTCTGCCCCGGTAACTCACTCAGCCTTCTGTCCCCGACCACGAGATCCTGCCGCTGTTTCCCTGTGCTCATTCTGCCTTGTAAATATAAAGTATAATCAGTATATATATATATTAAAAAAAATGGATATTTAGCATTTTGAATGTAGGTAGATCATTTTGAAAAAGTGTGTGGGCACCCCTGGCTTAAAGTTTCAGTTGGAGATTTGGTTTTGGAATTAGATTAAAGCTACCACAAGGAATGTTGTTTTTGGCGGTCCCTGTGGACAATAGGAGTATGGCAAGTTGATTTATGGCACATTTCACCAACAGGGTAGTTCAAAGCGCTTTACATAAATTATCAAAAGACGAAATAAAAAAGAAACATTATAGTGGCCATTTACAGACAGTTAAAATAGTGAAATAATAAATTAAGAGCCAAGAGAAGGTGGAGCCCCAGAGTCCCTTTTTGAAAACCTCTCATTTCACTGCAGCTGGGTCTGACCGTGTGCCCCGTTCTGGTTCTTCCCTGCATCGGGTGTTGGTGTTGGCTCACAGCAGGGAGCCAGAGGTCTGACTGCCGGTCCATTCCCGCTGATGTCTGGGCGGATGGAGTTTCTGTTGAACCTCACATGATTTGGTCCGATTCTGCCGGTAGCACCAATGTAACAATAACTATATAGAACTAGCCAATCTTCTCGTGAAGGTCTTGTATGACTATGTAGTTCATAGAGGAATCAGAATTAAATTGAGACTGGCTGAGTTTAATAGCCAGTTAAAAGTTCCTCACATCAACTTTGAATTAAATCCAATGACCCAAACTCTTGGCCCATCAGTTGTGAATACGATGCAGTTTTAAATCGCCTCTCCAACCTTCTGGCATCTACTGTGCCCTCTCCACGAGTTAATACCATGAAATCAACAGCACAATCCTCCTACTGACCAACAGGGAGATTACATATGTCCTCTCTTTAGCATGTGCCTTATTGACATGGAATACATTATCCTCTTGATACCATTATCGTCTGTAGAGCTCCATAAAGCCCACTGGCCCGTTCTACACATGCATCAACACACACACACCTACACACACGGCAACACACCCCAGACATTAGCCTGTGCTTCTATCAGATGACATCGGTGTCTACATGAGCAGAAGGGCCGGATATTAATCCCATCGTGTGTTACCGTAATGTTCCTTTTATTCTTTGGACTTACATGCTGTTGATTCACAGACTCTGCTGTGAATCATGACATCACTCTGTGGACCCAGCATGGGTCTGCATGTGTGTGTGTGTGTGTGTGTGTGTGTGTGTGTGTGTGTGTGTGTGTATTGCATCACTGTACTCTCTGAAGCGTTTTTTTCTCCCCACCATTTTCCTCCTCACTGATGAGTATTTTGAGCTTTTCTCACTGCAGTAGCTTTTAATGTGTGGAACTAGGGCTGGGCGATATGATAATTAACGTATTTCAGTGGAATCATATCATGATGTATCGACGAATCTGTTCTCATGGGATCCCTAATATAAACTATTTGTTTATTAAATCAACAAAAAAACATCGTGATATAAACTGTTATCCATATGACCTATGTTGGGATAGAAGACTTTGGCTCAGTGGCAACACAAGATTGAGTTGCACTTCAGTCCGTGAAAATCAGCTAAAACAAGCCCTATATCCACAGATTGTGAGGGTTACAGTCCTGATAAAGTGTTACAAGATTGTCATCAAGTGTAGCAAGTAAAGATATACAGGTCAATGTGTGTGTGTGTGTGTGTGTGCGTGTGTAGCTGTTTGGTTATGTCATGATATAATACTCAATGTCTGGCCTCATGGTGATATCTACATCGCTGCAACAGCATCATGATAGAAGCTTACTGATATAGAGCATGAAAACCATTTGAGCGTAGACACAGAATATAAAGCAAGCTGGAGGGGAGAGGGGAGGAGAGGGAGGAGAGGGAGGAGAGAGGAAGAGAGGTGAGAGAGGAGAGATGAGTTTTTTTTGTTTTCAAAGTCCCTCTATTTTACTATTGCAAGGAAAACATCACTTGAAAAGCAAAATAAATCAAACAAATAAAATAACGGGCAGCTTGGACAGGCACCTCCAGCTGCCTTTCGGGGAAAACTCTGGGCCGAAGAACTCGGTCCACCTCGACTCCTTCAACCCTGTCAGAGAGCGTAAGTTCACAACTTTTACGCAGATTTCATAAATTGCTTTTTTCCCTGCCGCCTGAAATGTTTCAGGGGTTGTGAACGTCAGCAGCTTATTTCCTCCCACCTGCCAGTCCCCCACAGCTGGCTGTATAAGAAAGAGCTGCTTATCATATCCCAACTGCCTAGCTCTCCTCAGCAGCAGTCGAGCAGTGTCCATCCAGCTTCTGTGCAGTCCGGAGTCTGAAAGAGGCGATCCTGGACTGGATATCGATGAGACCCTGCCCCCCCTTTGCCACAGTCAGATAGAGAGCTGCTGCACAAACCCAGTGCCGGCCAGACCAGAAGAAGTCCACGACAGACCTCTGTATCTCTGCTACGAGGCCTCCTGTTGGCGTCAGAGCGATGAGTCTGTGCCACAGAGTCGAGGCAACCAAGTTATTAGCAACCAGAACTCTTCCCCTATATGACAACTGGGGCAGCAACCATCTCCACCTAGAAAACCGAGCACACACCTTCTCCTTAACTCCCTCCCAGTTCTTTTTCTGAAAATCCTCAGAGCCTAAAAACACACCCAACACCTTTAAACCTCCTTTTACCCACTGAAGACCTCCAGGCAGGCGAGGCACCGTCTAATGTCTCCATTGTCCCAGAAATAAGGCTGCAGATTTTGCCTAGTTCACCCTTGCAGATGAAGCCCTCTCATAAAGAGACAAAGTATCCTGCAGACAAACATCTCCCTGGCCCCTAATGAAGATGTTTACACCATCAGCATACGCAGACACAGCGAGGGGACGACAAAGAATGGAGGACCCAGGGTATCCAGCGTAGCTCTCTCTGCTGGACTGAGCTGGGGAAGAACCTTCAGGAGCTCCTTACTGCTCTCTGTACAGCATTGCTCTTCCCCAAAAAGAGCAGCGTAGAAGCCCACGGCATGGGTCCTCATCTCCCTCTGGTCGGTGGTTATCCTGCCTCCTGGGAGCTTCAGACAGGTCATCTGCTTCCTCTGCGCCACCGATCTCTCCAGGTTGAAGAAAAACGAGCTTGGGGCATCCGTGTCCTTCAACTGGAGAAAGCGAGAAAGAGCTCAACTCCAGCTTCCTCTCCTTCAGCAGTTTGCCCACACTGGGATCTGGGTCTCTCTGGAAGCCCTCCTCAATATTCTTTAAGTTGGCTTCAAGGTCTTTGACAGCAGACTTGATTTTAGCAGTGGCGTTTGAGGTGTTCTGCTGGCAGAACACACGGATCTGTGCCTTTCCGACCTCCCACCACTGTTTCAGAGAACTGAAACAAACTTTTTAAGTTTTCTACTGCTGCCAAAGGACCCCAATGCTCTGACAAAAAGTGCTGTCTGTTGTGGAAATGTATCAAACGGTTCTTTTAGTTATAACTTGTATCGCTTAAACCTGCATATATGCAGACGAGGCCAACCACTCATTTAAAACCTAATAATATATGATCTCATATCGAAGGTATTTTAGCATTTCTGGCTTGCTGTAGTATCATCCTGATCTCACCACTTAACCCTCTTCCCACGAAAATACACTACCAAGGCTGGGAACCTGGCCTTGGTGGAGGCATCAGCAGACAGAGGAGAAGGACAACATCTGCGAAGGGAGGGGGGGAGAAAGACGAGATAATTTATATATACTCTGTTTTACCTATTCATTGTTGTTAGACCTCCGAACCATCTGTGGGGAAAGAGCTCTATCCATTCAGCTGAATTATTATTAGTGTCTGTTCAATAAATATGTTTTCTCATCTCGGTTATTTCTCACCGGGAGGTTAAAAAGATTATTTTCCACCACAAATGGCGACGAGGATGGGATGGGACGATCTGATTTCCATCCACGCATGAAGCAATATCCACTCAAACAAGAGGCTATTGATGGTATTACACCCATTCTTGAGTCTTTATTTGAAGGCTGGTGTAATAGTCAAATGCTATGATTCACCAGTGCTCACACCAATTTTTCCGGTAAAGAAAATGCGAGACCTGGGGGGAACCGACTGAGTGGCGATTTGTTCAAGATTTACAAGCAGTTAATGCCTCGGTGCACCCGCGAGCACCTACAATTCCTAATCCACACACCATTATGTCACTCATCCCTCCAGACACAACCTATTTTTCCGTCGTAGACTTGGCCAATGCATTTTTTTCATGCATTGGCCATTAGTGATAGTCATGATTCATGATTCAGTGCCTGTTAGTGGACGGTTTGCCATCCTGCTCGCCGGACACGGGAGATGGGTTGGTTGGGTTTGCTGTAGTCTCATCATATGACACTCTGTGCAGCGGTAAGTTGGCATCACACTTTTCTGCTCAAGCTGCAGATCCTGTGGCACTTACAGAAGTCTGAAAACACGCTGCCGACAAAATAGTTAACATTTAAACAGACTCTAGCAATGCCTTTAGTGCAGTGCACGACTTTGGTGCCCTGTGGAAACACAGAGGCTTTCTGACATCATCCGGCAAACACATTTCTCACCACCGTCTCGTGGCCGACTTGCTAGAAGCCATACTGCTCCCTAAAACTGTCTGGTCTAGTCATGGTGACGTCAGTCATTGGTTTGTGGACTGATGTTTTGAAGCCTGGAGTTTGGTGATTTTGCCATCGCCATCTTGGACTACGTCCGTCGCTATGTTGTTTTCATTTGCAGCCAATGAACAGATGTTGCCATATCTAGAATGAGGAGGACTGATGTAGAGACGCCGTATACGTCTCTGGTAGAGACCTGTAAATCACAGTAAGCCCCGCCCTAA
The DNA here is from genome assembly GCF_910591455.1 of Pholis gunnellus. Taxonomy (NCBI): domain Eukaryota; kingdom Metazoa; phylum Chordata; class Actinopteri; order Perciformes; family Pholidae; genus Pholis; species Pholis gunnellus. Next base: position 4,134,791 of record NC_136538.1, on the reverse strand, counting down.
AGCATACTCTGCTTTATGGTCTGTTTGACTCTAAATGGACCATCATTTACTAAATGAACATCATGCTGTATTGAAGAAGACTTGAAACTAGAGATTGAGACCATAAACTCATGTTTACAATGTTTACTGAGCTAATAAATCAAGAGAGAAGTAGAGTCATTTTCTCATAGACTTCTATACAACTAGTCACCCCTGATGAAGAATACACATTGGGGCCAGACTTCCTAACCAAATGACGCCTAGGTGCTACTTCAGGCCCCTGCTGTGTCGACCCCTTGATTGACCAAATGCCAACTGTGTGTCCTTCCTGCAGCTCTGAATGTGAATAACCCCCTCCCTGCCCTTTTTCATCGTCTCCCCTTACCTCTGTTTTCTAGTATTTACATACAGTCTAACCACTGGTCTGGCTCCCTGTATAAAATGCTTCTTTCTTCATTTGTTCGGGGTCAACCTACCGGCTCAGATCTGCTCTGTGTCGGTGAGGTCACCAGTTTGCCGGCATGCTTTAATAAACTCACAACACCACAGCAACTTATGAACTGGACTTTAATGATTTCTTCAACACCCCCTGCTGGTCAGTAGAGAGAAAGTTTTAAGACACTTCTACATTGGCTTCACTCAACAGAACTGGAGGTAGCCGCTTGGAGATAACACACATACATAAAGCATACTGTACATAGCGATTTGCCTGCTGGAGGCAAGGAGATCTGAAGCAAATCCCCATGACATCATCTCTATTCCGTATTCCAGTGTCTGTGTCCCCTGTCTCCCTCCTCCTGAACCCTCTAACTCCATCTCTTTCGTCTCCACCGGGAGAGTTTTGAAATGTAAACATCCCCCTCAGAGCTTGAGGAATGCGGAGCGGCATGCCAAGGCTTGAGAGATGGCCAAGCACTGCTGCAAGGCCTCTGGTATGCCAACAGCTGGCAAGGCATGCCATGTTACTAGCTATCAGCCGAGACGTAGTCGGAGAAAGAGATGGAAAAGAGAGAGAGAGAGAGAGACAGTGAGAGCAAGAGAAAGAGATTGATAGAGAGCGATTCAGAGAGATTGAGAGGGAGAGACAGAGAGAGAGATGAGTCCAGGTGTGACACTGTAAAAGGACGTGGCGTGTGTTCCCCTCTCGCTACTTCTTCCTTTATGCTTAAAAAACACACCCCACACTGCATGAACAGTTGAGCACATGCACACTCACATACACACACACACACACAAAATCCACTGGCAGGGTCACACAGTTCACCGGTTGCCATGGCAGCAGGGGAAAGAGGGTCTATTCCCACCAGAGGGGAAAATTCGCAGATTTGCTGCAGAATGGACATAAAGAGTGTACCTCCAACACACAGTTACTGTCATAGTGACTTGTGCCATGTTACTGCTCTCTCCCCAGAGTTTGTTTGTGTTGGCTGCAGATCTGTGGGGGCTGCGAGGGCATCTGGTACGTCTGAAATACAATTGCGTTGTTAAAGGGGAATTTCACTCTGTTTCAGAGTCGGCTATAAGGAATTTGGGATAATTACAGCAGCGTGTGTCCCCGTTATGACTTATACTGGCTATTTGGACTTGCTCTTGGTTTCAATACTGTAAACTCTGGAATAAAAGATGGCATTCAAATAATATTCATGCTTCAAATATTATCCCAGGATGTGGGGTGCACAGACAAATAAAGGCCAGTTGCTAATGCAGGTAGGGTGGGGGGAGCATCTTCTCACACTGTTGCTCTGAAGCTCTGTTCGAAGCCTCACACTGACCTACTATTCATAGTATTCATAATCAGTATGACAGTAGATTGAGTATGTCCTGTGTTCCCACCTCAGAGCATGTGGATTTCGTGAATGCTACAATCTTGCCGGATGTGGACTGGATTAGCAAAGAATTTAGAGTCTAAAATCTAAATTGAGAGTGCTCAGGTTTGGTGCTCAGGTTCGGTGCTCAGGTTTGATGCTCATGTTTGGTGCTCAGGTTTGGTGCTCAGGTTTGGTGCTCAGGTTCGGTGCTCGTGCTCGGGGTCGGTGCAGGTTTGGTGCTCAGGTTTGATGTTTGGTGCTCAGGTTCGATGCAAGTTTGGTGCTCAGGTCTGGTGCAGATTCGGTGCTCAGGTTTGATGCAGGTTCGGTGCTCAAGTTTTGTTTGGTGCTCAGGTTCAGTGCTCATGTTTGGTGCTCAGGTTTGGTGCTCAGGTTTGGTGCTCAGGTTTGGTGCAGGTTTGGTGGTGAAGTTTGATGCTCATGTTTGGTGCTCAGGTTTGATGCTCAGGTTTGGCGCTCAGGTTTGGTGCAGGTTTGGTGGTGAAGTTTGATGCTCAGGTTTGGTGCTCAGGTCTGGTGCAGGTTTGGTGGTGAAGTTTGGTGCTCAGGTCTGGTGCAGGTTTGGTGGTGAAGTTTGGTGCAGGTTTGGTGCTCAGATTTGGTGTAGGTTTGGTGCTCAGGTTTGGTGGTGAAGTTTGATGCTCAGGTTTGGTGCAGGTTTGGTGCTCAGGTTTGATGCAGGTTTGGTGCTCAGGTTTGATGCTTAGGTTTGGTGCTCAGGTTTTTCTACGGAGGACTGCATGGGTGTGTGTGTGCATTTAATGTGGGGCGCTGGTGTGCATATGGAGGGTGATCCATTGGCTTTGTTATTACAAAATCACATAACAACATCCCCAGTTGGGTTCAGCATGACGATCAGGGCCATTTTCCATATCTGTAACCTCGAAAGGATTTATTAAAAATAGCGTCCAATCAGCCTCTGGACATTCATCACTACTGTCAGTGGAGCTGGATGCTCACACTCACCACCAGCCATTGAATAATTAACTGTGACATGTTGATAAATGTCACAGGGCATAAAATCAACTCACAAGCTCATTTTTATTAAATGGCACCGTAGGTGTATGTGAAGCAGCTTGTATATTGGCGAATGTGGCTCAGTGTTAGAGCAGGGTCGTCCTTCAATCAGAGGATCGGTGGTTCGATTCCTGGCTCCGCTAGTCCATATCGATGTGTCCTTGAGCACTTAACCCTAAATTGCTCCCGTAGCTGTGCCTACGTTGTGTGAATGTTACATTCATATATGTTACATTCAATTGAGGAGAATGTTACATTCATAACCTTGCATGGTAGCCCCTGCCATCAGTGTATGAATGGGTGAATGATGACATGTAGAGTTAAAGTTATACCATTTATATTGGAAAAATGTAGTTAGGTTTGGGTAAAATCAATATCGCAATCATAAAGGTGACATATAAAAGGAAAAAGCATGTTTCCATGGTTTTTCAACAGGAATAAGTTTCCCCGGTGTGTCTAGAGTAACCGTCTTCTACTTGATGCTGGATATAACATCTTATGGGGTTCATGTGCCATAGAATCACCTCCAGCTAAGTGGCCATGAAGCACTACTGACCTAGTAACGCGGCAGAGCAAACATGTTCTGTTGTTGGCTGTAGGAATGTATTTAATTACGTTTCATACTGTATTTAGACAAAGTTGTTGGACAGATTTGAATTAAGAGAACAATCATTGGTATGATTTATCCTTGGTAACGTGAGATATCAAAAATATTGCTTATGTATTGGTACAAAATGTAAGTACATTATGTACAAATGTTTGAAATGGCACACAGCGTATCATTGAGCTTTACATTTACATACACAAAAATACTTCTAAAATTGAGTATTTATTTCAAATTCGTTTCAAATACTCAATTTTTGAATCAAATCCTTAAACATTTTTTTTTTAAACGTAAAACTCACAGTGAAAGTATTACATTTTTTGTCGCCTCTGGTGTTATTTCACATCCACGGCAAAAGGACATTGCCGACATGACTGTCCCTGAAGGCTGCAGGCACCAGGTTTGAAAGCGACAAGGTCCGATGGAATTAGAGGGTGAGCACGTACTGTATGGACTAATGCACGCACACACACACAAATTCACAGCCACACATCAACGGTCGCTGAACGTTTCCCCTGACACCTTCACACCTTTCTGTGCTGTACGGCCCTTGTCAGCAAAAGGTGTAGCAGAGGGTGCGGCTCCAAACCAGGTTTTGTGATAATCCAGGCAAGCAGACTGCAGTAAAAAACACACACACACACACAACAGACGCTGTTGAAATCAGACACCTCCTGTGTAGCTGGCCCCGCCATTACTCTGCTGAGTAATATGACATTTAAGCCTTAATCTCCATATGTGTCTGTGGTTGGGTTTGTGTGTGTGTGTGTGTGTGTGAACAGTACATGTGCCCATCGGAGGACAAGTAAGTGCAGTGGCAGACTATGCATAATTTACACAATGATGTATTGTGTGGCTTGACTTCCTACTGCATAGGTGGCAGATTCAAGCTAGGCGTCAACCTCCGGTTCTGCCAAGTGAAGCCAATGCTTAATGTCTTAAAACTGGCATTCTCTCTAGTGTCCATCAGGGGGTGACTCCTCTGGTTGTATAGAAGTCTATGAGAAAATGACTCTACTTCAGGAAACGGTCTGGAAAGATCACTGCAGACCCATCACACCCTGGATACAAGCTGTTCAACTCCTCCCCTCTGGTAGGCGCTACAGAGCTCTGTACGCCAAAACCACCAGACACAGGAACAGCTTCTTTCCACTGGCCGTCACTCATGAACAATTAATCAGACATACTGCACGACTACCTCTGTTTGCACTACTACTACCACTTGCACTATGACCTCAATTCCATTGTTTATAAGTGTGTGTGTGTGTGTGTGTGTGTGTGTGTGTGTGTGTGTGTGTGTGTGTGTGTGTGTGTGTGTGTGTGTGCACACTTTTGGGATATATATTTATACTTATATTGTATATAGCTGTTAAATGTTTATACCTACATCTGTTCTACTTTTTTGTTCTTTATATATTTTTTCTTGTTTATTGTAAAAGAGTGTTTGTACATTGAGAGCAGAGAGAAAACGGAGCCAAATTCCCTGTATGTACATACATGGCCAATAAAGCTGATTCTGATTCTCTCGGCACATTTTTTACATTAAAAAGATCCCGCAGCACACCAACAACCAAAAAAGTTACAAAATGACACCTTTTAGCCTAATACAGCATATATGCCAGGGCCCACATAGCAGTCGACTCCGGGGCGCCGTCAGGTCGGCAGATCCGCTGTACTGTTGCACTCAGTTCGGCCATGCGCACAGGATACGGGCCACCCACGGATCGCACCGTCAAAAGGGGGGGGGGGACGTTCACCTGGTCCTGAACGCAGACAAACCTGAGTGGAAGTGGAGCTTTTTGAGAAACGCCTTAAAGATCCCTCCAACTCTCAGCTGAAGAAGAGTGGTGAGTTTTTTTGTTTTATGAAGCATCTCAATCAAATCTGATTCAATTTTTCTGATTAAAATCAATCTTGATTTGAACTATTCTATATTAAATGTAATTAACACTGGATAATACCCTGTTTGATAAATGTATTTTAAAAAACATTCATATATTAACAGTTTATTAACATATCAACATATCAGATGTTAACAGTACTTTTTTGAATGAGGGAGGCTGCGTTTGCACGGTTGAACAGGCGGCCATCGGTTACGTTAATCAGTTTGTGCAGCTGCAATGTTAACATGAATAATAGAGGAATAGTCACTGTCATTTTCCATGTGTGCAGCTTAGGGGGAATATTGTCTTTTTTTAAATAAAACTGCATTTTTGGTGCACGTAAACGTAGCTAGTTCACATGTATGTACAGTTTCGGGGAGAAAGTATTTTCTGTATTTTTTAAATACAGAAATGCAGAACTCTAAAAATTTGAGAGAAAATATGAAACATTATATTAGGTCCAACAAATAAAATGACATATTAACATATTGTTTTCCTATTGTGCTTCCTCGTTGAAGAAAACTAGCAAGCCGTAATGACACCAAACTGAGCGATAAAGTAAAGTGAAGAAATAATCATGGATAACAATATGGCTGTTTCCTGACTTTATAAAATGCAACGACATTTGGATCACCATATTTCTCCAGCCGGTTTCATTCCACTGAAAGGGAAAGCAGTGTGATTCTACATCTCCATTATCTGCCAGGGTTGCTCTCCTTGATAATGTTCTCCTTTCCCCGTCTCTGATTTTGGATTATTTTTCGTGCTGGTGGGATTCCTTAACAGAAAATGAAGTGACAGAGATCACCCCACGCCCCCCCATCATCATCCACTCCAACACACACTCACTCACACACTCACACTCCCAGCCGGCCACAGTCTCTGACATGCCAAGTGAGCTTTCTTGGAGTGACAGATGGCTTGGTAAAAAATAAATCATATAATCACACACACAGGCGCACACACACTCACATGGAGGACAAACATGTAATCGGCTCCTCAATCGGTGCCAAGCTTCATTCCCTACGTGGAGCCGGCATCGCGCCCTCTCTCCTGCCCTCACCCACGGACTGTGTCCACACACGGGGGGATGCATGACCTCCCACCAGCTAGCCTTTGGACCAGGGACGGGCTCTGATTTCCCGGAGTGTAGCTGTAGCTGTTGTTGCGGCTAAATAAATCTGCCTTTTAATTAGAAATCCACCACTTATATGATGGATATGTTGCAGTAAGACCGACTTATAGAACGGATCAATCCAACACTGATTGTCAAAGATAAACAACTGAAGGACAACACAGTTTGAATCTGTCTTTCCACTGACTGCAGATTATTTATAGTGACCATCTATCCAACACTTTGATGCAGAGCAGGAGGTCATTAACAGAACAACTAATATAAATGTGATATATATACACAGTATATAATTGTGGTTTATTATTGGACCATTGGGAATAGATTAGGCTATTCCTAATGCTTAAACCTGAGTAAACCGCTGATGTCTTGTCAAAGTCATAGCCATGCTAACAGCAGTGTTATGAGCTAAATGCTAACGTCGGCATGCTAACGTCTAACTACAAAGCAATGTCTGTATGTGGGTGTGTCCCTCGCATATCTTGACAACAGTTCATCTGACCTGCTTCACACTCGGTGGCTGTATTGCTCGGGACACGCGGCACTTTCAATATTAACACATTTGGAGTAAAAAGGAGGCATTATTAGCACAATGTACTTAAATTAAGGGTGGAGCTTTCAATTGTAATATGATGCTGGATAGTTAAATGAATAACAATGCATCATATTTGAATTGTTATATTCTGTGTTGCCGAATCTGAATCTACAATGTAACCAGAAACATTAGTCTCTCAGGTACTTGAGCGCTACGATGTTTACCTCTGAAGTAGAAGTACACAGGAAGTACTATTCAGTTGAGTTGCTTATTTTTAGGTGATTTGGGGGCCGTTTTCTGGTTATTTTGGGGTGCAATGTGTTAGCATAGAAGAACAATTTAATACTTTTTATATCTAAACATCGTAATAAATCTATAGCTGTTTGGGGCCATTTTAGTTGGGGGGGGGGCCACATGCCAAATGGTAGAGTCTGACCTTGGGGTTGTTGACCCCAGAGTGTTCACTGGTGTTTCTGGATGTGTGATGCAGCTATATCGTGGCAGGCATACTGCTCTGGACCCAAACAAGATGGCACGTTTTCAACTAGCTCTGCTCTCACGCTCACAGTGACAATGGCTGTGTCCTTAATCGGCCCCCTCATTCATTCATGAATGTTTTCAGAAATTTGGGCTGCCTCCATTCTGCAAAGCTGTCTCCAACTAGACTCTCACTCTGCCATATGGTTCATTTTGCCTCAGTGTGCAGTAATGGAAAAAGGGAAAATAGTCCCATTAAGTAGATAATTAGCTGCATGTTAGGAAAACCTGCAGTACACATGCTGTTTATCGTGCTGTGCTGTGTCGAGGCAGCGGTTTCTCATGTGTTCTTGAAAGAATGCGGGCGACTGTGGCGAAGTGGATAGCAGGGCCGTCCTTCAATCAGATCGGCGGTTCGATCCCCAGCTCAGGCTCCACTAGTCGCATGTCGATGTGTCCTTGAGCAAGACACTTAACCCCAAAATTGCTCCCGTAGCTGTGCCTACGGTGTAGAATGGTGATAGAATCTGAATTGTAAGTCGCTTTGGGTAAAAGCGTCTGCTAAATGACAGTAATGTAATGTAAGAATTTACAAAGCATTTGACTTTTGAGAGGCCTGCAGCAGGAGACATTCAACTGAATTTGTTTAGAACCGTAGCAGTAATGTTTGTAGGTCATTACAATCAAAAGGTTTAGAAAAGGTCCTAGTCCTTATCAATCTTTGTGCACTATCAACATATTTTCTATATTGTATGCCAACATGACATGTACATATGCACCTTTAAACAGTCTTATTTGGAGGTGCTATGATGATGCTGCAGTGGACTTTATTAAAGCCATTGGGTTGACTCTTTGGCCGTATAGTAATGCATGACAAGAATCCAAAGTATAAAGGGTTTATCCTCAGGAGAGCGTGCATTTACATTCTGAAACTTTCATTGTGGAGATCGTATTTTGATATTTTTCTTAAAAGTGAAAGTTTTGGCCGGATGGTCACCGGAAACCTAGGGAGTGATCTTCAATGGATATGTTTCATGGATAATAATATATTTTTTGAGACGCCTTATCACAAACAAAAGTGTTGCCCTTTGATTTGCCACATACCACAAAAATGGTCTTCTTATTTTAGAGAGCACTAATTAATGAACCTTTAAACAAAAGTGATGGCTTGAAGCTAACCAAACCCGCATTCATGATCACCATACTACTGTGAGAAATCTAAGTTTAACAGCACCCCTAGTGGTGGATATAATATGTCACAATATATTTACTGATAGAATATATTATATGTCTACAATATGTTTAGGTGTAGAAGCTTTAAACCAAAGAGTATAGTCATTAGATGTTTTGAACACTGTAAGTATAGTCATTAGATGTAAGTATAGTCATTAGATGTATTGAACGATGAAGGAGATTAGATGAAGTGGTAGGAGAGTGAGGGTTAGCAGGATATGTCCATATGAGCCAAGCTGAGACACCGACATCAGGAAGGAATGGACGCTACTGCAGTGGAGGAAGGACATGCCGGCTTCAGAGGAGGCTGGACTATTGGGTCAGAGGGCAAGGAGGAGTCCGAGGGATTTCAGCCAATCACTGAGCTGATACGAGACATTTTCAACCAAAAAGACTGTTTCACTGGAGAATCTTCAGAACTCACAACTTCCATTTTTATAGCTAACCGAATTTCGTCGGACTGTTGGGTGGAACTCGTTTGCTCTCTGCTCCATGGAACATATTGCTATCGATAGTGTAATTCAGTTTGTAAATTATGAAATACTTTTGATTATAACTCGAACCGCCTCACCTCTCTAATTGTTTTCACATATCTGCTACTTTTAGTATGTATTTGATGGTATTTAGTGTACTGTATCATGTTGTGTTTTATTAAGCTGCCCAGGGACTACAGATGAAAATGAGCTCATTAGCTAATTCTGGCACATTAAGGTGTAAGCTGAAATGTTGATTAATGTGTCTCTGGTAAAAAAAATGTAAAGAAATATCAGCGTATTGCAGATATATCAGCATCTGTGTTTGTGTCGATCGATATGTATCAGGTCATTGCAATTGTGTCTCCAGAGACACTCCAAACGATTCAACTTTAAAAAAATCCTTACTCTAATTCATGAAGAGAGCAGAGAGCAAAAAGAGCGTAACCTTCTTAATGAGACAAATCCTTTTTATGCTTGATTAAGACTCGATAGACTGAAATCAGAGCTAACGTGGAATTGATGAGGCGGGTCAAGAGTCTGCTGGACTTCCAAACCTATCGCTGCTGTTCATGATGGAGCCTAATTGAATTAGATGAGAGTAGATATGAGTCACGACAGACAGAGGTCATTGATGCCACAGCACGCACGCACACACACACACACACACACACACACACACACACACACACACACACACACACACACACACACACACACACACACACAGACAAATACAAACACAGATTCTGACAAGGCGGAGGTTGTAGTTTGCGATGCGTGAGCAGAGAGAAGTGTAAACTGATGCGTGGTCGGAGCTGAATGTGTGTGCGTGTCGGCGTTTGACCTCAGAGAAGGATGGAAAATGACAGAAACTAAAAGTTGAAGCCATGCCCGACATGAGCTGGGAAAAAAAAACCCAATGTATGCACCAGTTGTTTGCTGCGCATACATTGTGTGTGTTTGTGTCTGGACTTCTTCCAGGCTGTGTGAGCGTGGATGCGTCCTCGCTGTCTGTACACTGTGTGTGCGCTGAGACGAGAGGAGTTCAGTTCCATCGATCCGACAAATTACAGCAGCAACAGAGGAATGCAGAGGAGCGTCTAAGAGGAGCCTGTTCTTCTGTTTAACCTCAAATCAGTCAGTCACTATTCACCTGCACAGGTAACCAAACTGGGTGGGATTAAATATATACATATATATATATATATATATATATATATATAACTAAGCTGCTACGTATCCATTTGAGTGGTGACATTTTCTAATGTGCATGTCTTCCATTTAGTTTTGAGTTTTGTTTGGCGGTCAGTGCTGCTGCTGGTTGGTGCTGAGCTTCATCTGTCAATCAAACACCTCTGAGGTTTGCTTGATGCTCCTTTTTCTAAAATTAACCAAGATAGGTATTTCTGCTTAAAAGAGGATTTATTTTCTTAAAAAACAGCAAACTCACTTATTAAAATATCAAACAGCTCAAATGGGACAATTTGCTTATTTTCTCTGTTAATCGTTGCAAACTGAGAATCTTTGGGGTTCAGTTGTTGATTAGACAAAAAAAATAAGAGCATAAAGATGTGACGTTGGGCTCTGGGTTTTCTCATGTGGTATTATTCTGGCGGCAACCTCCGGTTCTGCCGAGTGAAACCAAGTGTTAAATGAAGGGAATGAGTTCACCTTCAGCTAGTAATTCGAAATGATTTCATCAAAAAAAAAGATTAAAAAAAAGATTCCCAGGGTCCGAAATGAACATTCAGGTTCTGTTTTTTGACACGATTAATTGAAAAGCCTAAGTCAGCATTTGTAAAGGTGCAGACATTATAAAATATGGATATTGACTATTATAAGCTTCTCAGAACCTGGGAACTCAAATTAGACAAAACGTCCTCAATTTGAGTTCTGGGAGGAAAAGTTTTCTCGCAATAATTATGAATTTTGAATCATTTCAGACATTATATCACCACGGAAGAGTTTAAAAAAAAAAATAATGACAAATGTAAAGTCCAGATGTCTGATCAAATTGTTTTGCTGCAGATACTTATTATTGATCGTCCATATTGTTGTTTGATTACAGCACCTGGTCCACAAGGATCCACAATCACTTATTTTTGCCACCGTCCCAAAAATCATTTCAACGTTCTGAAGTCAGTAAACCATCAAACTTCCTAAATGTTATCCTTTTACTCTGTTATAGTCATTTATAGTGTTTTTTAGAGAGAGAGAGGAGAGAGAGACAGACAGAGGTGTAAGGAGTCCCCTTTCAGTGCAGGAGAGCAGAATAATCCCTATTAAGATAATTACTGTTTCAGCAGACAAAGCGTAATTAAACAGAAACAGCCTATAAACTATGCTCCGTCTAAATTTAAACTCAGATTCAGTCAGACTGCAGGATCCGGTGTCTGTGCACCCCGAAGTGCAGGCGGGAGGAGCGCATGTGTGTGTGTGTGTGTGTGTGTGTGCAGGCATTACACGGGGGTGGTGTGTTTACAATGAGATGAAGAGAATACTTGGCAGGACGTCAGCCTTGTAAAGCCCCAGGATTCCACATGGAAAACACACACACAGACACACACACACACACACACACACACACACACACACACACACACACACACACACACACACACACACACACACACACACACACACACACACACACACACACAGACTAGCCCACAGAGAAAACAAACATACGACATGAAAGAGCTTTTGTACACAAAAGGAAGAGACTGGCAGACACGCGGTCTGGAGGATTTCTACCTTTGGAGAAAGTTTGTGTTTTTCATCAGCTGTTCTCGGTGCTGTTCACTTTCTTTTCATCGTCGGTTTAGCTTCTTCCACAGCAGCTCTCCTGAGAGTCTCAGTGTGTGTGAGTGAAGGTGAAGGGAGGTGGAGAACTGTTCTTCTTCTCTCATCATACACTAATTTAACCCTCCGATTCCCAAAACCCGCCGCTGGGGTGGAAAAGCATGTTTTCTTTAAAACAATCGCCAAAACGTTACAGTTCATCAGCCAGAAGCTGTAAAAACCGTCATTATTGTCAGATTTTCATGTCCTTGAACACATCATGTGTGATGAACGCTTCCGTCAGAGAAAGAAATTCAACTTGTGTTTTCTTCTGTTTCTGTGTTATTCTGCACTAAAGACATGTTTGAGTTCCCTCTACTTCTAGCCATGATGGTTCTATTTCCATAGAGGAGCAGAATTTACATATTTCAGTGAAAATCAAGGCCATAGAAAGAAAAATGTGACCGGAGCAAAGAACGCCCTAAAATGGCCTGGGGTTCAGAGGGTTAATAACCACTACTACATTAGGAGAGATTAAGTTCAAAGACTAATTCACAAAAGGACTGTGCTGAATCTGCACTTATTAGGCAACAAGAAACCATGAAATTCTCAACACAGCTGCAAATGAGAAAATAAGGAAATGTAACGAAAAATAAGGTTATTATCTAAAACAATGAAGAAATCATTTCAAATGATTTCTTCCCTCTTAATTTGGTCACAAACCAAAATACTGTACAAAGACAACTGACCTGAAGACAGCACTGGAGGAATGTCCGTGATTAATAGAAATCAAACACGAATATCTGAACCAAACTTCTTGGCATTACAATTCACTCAAAACCAAACTCGTGAAACTCGTAGCGGTACACACACAAGTGACGGCAAATCCATCCAGGAGGAGTAAAAACTCACTTAAAAAAAAATATTTTCTGGTCAGTTAATTCTTGTTTACCATCGAGGCCAAGAGTTCAAGGTGAGGTGCAGTACTTCATATACACATTTTGTGGGTGAAGTATTCCTTTAACAGGACTGGGCAACAACACCTGGCCCGTTTATGCCCAGTGGAATAAACCAGAATGTGGCCTCTGTGGTAGCGATCTACAAAGATCCTGTGACATGACTTCTTTTATAATAATAATAATGTCTTTTTATTGTCATATACATTTACACATACACAAAATTTGACCTCTGCATTAAACCCATCCCTTATAGGGAGCAGTGGGCTGATGAAAAGCGCCCGGGGAGCAGTTAGGGTTCAATGTCTTGCTCATGGACACTTCCGACACATGACACGTCCCAGCCAAAGATCGAACCGTCGACCTAGCGGTTACCGGACAACCCTCTTAGCCCAGTGTGTCATGGCCGCCCCTTTACAAGTATCTCAGCTACTCCCTACCTGGTTCTGTGCAGTTCTTTGCGGGCTCCGAGTAGAGCTTTGACTCGTTGTCGTAGACCTCTTGCAGGAGGTGTCGGCTCTCCCACCTCTCCCCCTCCTCACCCACAGAGCTGGAGACGTGATATCCTGAGAGTCGGATAAAGAAAGAAAAAGAGAAAGCGGAATGGTTAGACTGGTTTCACAGAGGACTGCAAACAAACCAGCCAGACAAACCATTAGTGGCAGGCAGCTCTATCCTGAGGGCAGTTGTCTCGGTGAAAGACACCGAACGCATCACGTTGTGTTCGAGAAACTTGTTTTATGTAACAGTTTCACAGAGATCCCACGTATTTGTTATTTCTGCACATGAACGTTAGGTAACGGCTAAAAAAGACGCATGTTCCTCATGCACAAACGAGCTGATGGATGTGACGCACAAGCTCTTTAGTTCCTCAGTTAATTGACATTCCTGAATACCCCCCCCCCAGAACGAAAGGCAGATGAGACATGCGTCTTGTGTCACCGCGCTTCCTGCGGGAGCATTAGCTCTGCGAGCCGCCGCGAGGCCGATCATTCCAGCTCAGTCATCTGGGTCACGGTATCCTCAAGCACCCCCAACCTTTCGACCCATCGCCTCACTCCCACCATGCACCGCAGCGTGCCGGGGCGTCTATAAATAGAGCTGAGCTCGACTATTTATATATTATAAACGCAGAAACATGAATTGTTTTGCAAGCAGCCGTGTCACGAGGCAGACGGATGTTCTGGAGTGACTGTTGTAGCTGCTGTATCATGGCAGGAATATGCTGGAGATGGACTTGGAAGCATTATGTTTAACTAATTACTGGGAACACCAACAATTATGCTGAAAAGTGGATTCGATCGTTAAAACTGTTGTTTTTGTCATGAGTACTTCCACATAGGATGCGAATGTTAAAACGGACGAAAAGCAACGTCATTCTTTTTACAGGACGAGGTCGTAACATCAATAAAGGCATCAACCAATCATGTTGTGCAGAACAGACATTTTCAAAACACTGTAGAGTTCAACAACAAGGAGGCTTTGAGTCTGAACCAGGTGGCAACCTCCGGTTCTGCTGAGTGAAGCCAATGCTGAAGTGTCTTAAAACCTGCCTTCTCTCTAATGTCCATCAGGGGGCGACTCCTCTGGTTGTATAGAAGTCTATGAGAAAATGACTCTACTTCTCTCTTGATTTATTACCTCAGTAAACATTGTAAACATGAGTTTATGGTCTCAATCTCTAGTTTCAAGTCTTCTTCAATACAGCATGATGGTCCATTTAGAGTCAAACAGACCATAAAGCAGGGGATGCTTTAGGGCGGGCTTACAGTGATTGACAGGTCTCTACCAGAGACGTATACGGCGTCTCTACGTCCTCCTCCACATTCCAAATATGATCACTTCTGTTCATTGGTTGCAAAACAACATGGCGACAAAATTGCAGAACTCAAAGCTTCAAAGCATCAGTCCACAAACCAATAGGTGACGTCACGACGACTACGTCCACTTCCTATATACAGTATATGGTCAAAACCAAGAACGGCAAACATTATTGCTCCTGTCAAACTTAACAAATGCAGCGCAAGACCATATCCACTCTTTCCGTTCTTGCCTTTCACAATAAAAGCTCTAGACATATACTCTACGTTACTGTTCACCATGAGTAAATCCACTCAATAGATTTCTTATCGTAGCTGTAGCTCTGGTCAACAGGATCCCTGTAGTTGGTCTTCCTGCACCGATCCAGTTGAATGGAACATTCTGAGTAGTTTGCATGTTTGTGTGACATATTTGAGACAACCGCCTTCACTTTCACACTAAGTATGTCTCTACAGGATCAAATATTTATGACTATGAAGTAAGATTAAAACACGCAGCTTATCTGCTTCATCAGGGCTAGCGTGGGTGTGGATTGATCCGATTTGATTGTGGCTGAACAATCCACCTCATATCTCTGGATTGAGATCAAAACCCTGATTGGTGCTCGGCAGTATGAAATATCTTTCTCCAGCTAATTTGCTTCAATCAGATTCTATTTACTTGCTTTGCCGTCTTCCTCTTCTCTGCTTTTGTTCGCTCATTTCTGCATTTCTTGCCGTGTTAGCGACACCCGTTGGGTCAGTGGAATGGTGTGTACCGTGTACCGAGTGGACAAGACTGCTTTACGGTAATACTTTGTGCATCAGTAAAGTAATGACATAACTTGATGTGTAAGGTATCGTATTTGCTGGATTAGTCCCAAATAGATACTTCCCTCTGATTAGAAAAAGAACTGCCCTCTGTCAACAGGGACACCGTTTCTGGAGAGGGTTCAACCATCTGATGTACTGAAAGCATTCAACGCTTTGAGATTAACATGCAAAATACCATTTACCACCGTCAAGAGACCAAACCTGGAGAAATAAGGCCAAAATGATCTGCATGACTAGATACAATCAGAGGTACGTGAACAGAGCTTTACCGTCAGCTGCGAAAGAAATGTGGATTTTATGTTAAAAACACAGCCAGCTGTGCAGAGACACTTGCTTGCAGTGTGTATTGTTCTACAAAGAGAACTGAAGGGTGAAATCTGCCAAGCTTCATCAGTGCAAAGCTTCCATACAGCTGTGACGCCTTTCACCCTCTTACTGTATATGCTCTTCCCCTGAGCCAAAGCTTCTGTCTGTGTGTGTGTGTGTGTGTGACATTAGTAGAAGACATTGAACTACTTCACAGCTGGACACTAGTGGTGTAACGGACCACGTCGAACCGCGATCGGTAAGGATCCCCCTCACAGTTCAGCACACGCGTGAACCGTGGATTAATTCCACAGTTGATCGTTAACCATCAGAGTGTAAATAAAGTTTTACTGCCGATCGTTCTCCTCCAATATTCAGTCAAACATGTGTTTCTAGTCTCTGATCTCTGATAATGTTTCATTGTAAACAACCAATCAGTGTTTAAACCAACAGGAGGAGAGCTAGTAACGTTAGCAGCACCGCTAACGGCTAACCAACACAGGTTCACTTCAGTTACATCATGATGCCTTCAGGCTCTGCTCAGTGAACATGAGTACTGGCTGAAGGTACATTATAACGTTATCATGATGTGTTCACATGTAATCTGTCAAATGTAGTTTTGCTGATAAACTTGAATAAATCCAGTAGTTTGAAGATGTTTTCACATGAATATAAAATAGATATTAGAGATAAATTATGAGCTGTTTACAATAGCTCTAATAATACATCATGAAAACTACTAATGACAATATTTCCATAGCATTTGAATTGTGTGTTTTCATTCATTATAAATGACTATAACAAAGTAAAAGGATAACATTTAGAAAGTTTGATGGTTTACTGACTTCAGAACGTTGAAATGATTTTTGGGACGGTGGCAAAAATAAATGATTGTGGATCCTTGTGAACCAGGTGCTGTAATCAAACAACTATATGGATCATCAACGATCAATAATTCGTATCTGTGGCAAAAAATGTGATCAAAGATCTTACATTTATATCGACTCCCTTTTTTCTTTTGTGCTGATCTGATTTTTGATCCGATCCAAACCGGGAGTTTTATGATTTGTTGCACCACTACTGGAAACACACTCAACATTCTCCTCTGGAAACCTCTCTATCTCACCATTATTCTCACGGGAGGTCCTTTATTTATTTCTCTTTTTTCCGTCCGTTTCTGCAAGAATATGCTGGTCCATATGCAATACCAGGCTGGGCTCATCCAGCATTTGTTAATACGGTGCCGTAATTCATAGATGTCTCACGTAATTTTTCCATATGATATCCAAGTAGTCTTGAACGAGGATGTACATAAACACAGAATCACACAGCAGGCGGGCGGAAGTTGAGGTGGATGGATCCAACAGACGGCGATCTTCCAGCCAGGAGACCGCTGTCCGCTCCTCGTGTGGAACCAGAAGTCAGAGTTGAGGTTTTTCGTCACATGTATTACCTACAGTTCTAACGGGTGAAGTAAGGACCCAGGAGCAGTACGACAGACACAAGGGAGCATTTCAATCGAAGCTTTATTCTCTCCTGGACACACAACAGGCAGAATGAGCACAGGGAAACAGCGGCAGGATCTCGTGAGACCTAGTGAGTGCTGGAGGTGGCTGGTGGTCCAGTGAGGCAGAAAGCATCACCATGGCTGAGGTTACTATGGTGATGGAGGAGGTGCATGACATAACAGTGAGTTACTCACGCACACACACACACATACGCATAACTGCAAGCACATGCTATGGGATGTGCTGTGCGACGCCGTCGGTCACAGACTCAGACTACAGTTATTGTAGCAGGAATGTGAGTCATGATGATCAGAATCATGTGAAGGGCTACAAATGCTCCTTCTTATTCATTTCAGATTGTCATATTCATATCTAGCTGTGGATACTTACAAGGCATTCTAATGCACAGTTTTCAGAGTTGAGTATTTGTCCTTTACTGGGAAAGCTTTGTGATGAACACTACAGCACTGTCTTTTCATACCACGCTTTCATGGCTTTTTTTACTTGGCCGGTTTGGGCAAGTGGGTCACAAATCTATCTGCCCAAAGTCATTTACACATTTACACCTCCAATGCTTTTATTTTCTGTGTCCCTAAACTGCCCTCAAACTTGAGGTCAATCTTCATGCTTCTACTGTATTGTACCTCACTTTTTCTATTATTGTCTAATGTAAGATGAGGACAACAATCGGACATAAAGGATTTTCTTTGTTTCCAAAGGAAAATGGCTACAAAATGTGAGTAATCCAATCAAATTAATGAAATCTATTTTCTCATATGAATTTAAGAATACAAATAAAAAGCCTATTCTAACATAAAACAATGAAAAGACCTCTATGGATCTCCTCTGCCTGGTTTCATTACCCCGGACAGCACCGAATCACTCTGAATTATGAATGTTAATGCATAATGAATCATGATATTCCTTAGTTAATGACCTATTTGTGATGGAATAAGGCGTATATCAAAAAAACACATCGTCAAAAAAATGATGCGTTCCAATTCTGATTTGGACGTCAATTACCGTGGCAACGGTCGAAGCTTCGAAGCATTCAGGGTCGGCCATATTGGTTCCAGGTTTAGGACAAGATCGTGAATTGGGTTTAAAAAATAGCTACTCTAGTTATCTATTTAAAGTATGGAACCAAATCAATGAGCTGAAAGACGCAGTCGTGTGATAATTCTCCGTGCGTTAGCATACCTGCAAACTCATAAGAGGTGGAAAAAGGTGACAAGCACCCAAACCCTGTCGGGGGGGTGCAGGGGCATGCTCCCCTGGGAGAATTTTATATTAAATATGAGCTTTAAAATGTAGCATTCTGGTGTACTCTGAGAAGAAAAGACGACATTTACTTTAAGCAAAAAACGTATTTATCATTAAGTTATTAATCAGTATTTCAGCTCTAGTTGAACAGCAGTACTACTGCCTGTGCCAAAGCACACTGTATATAATCCATCGGGCTGAATAATATTTTGTATAAAGTACAAAGGTTTGCAGCGCTTCACAGCGGTGCCAAAAACTGCGCAAAACGTGTGGCCTGATCGGGAATCGTGTGGTCTGTATTTTTGGTGGTCATAAAAGTTCTGACGTATTTCGCCGAAAAGCAACAAGTTTGCAGGTATGGTTAGTCACCCCGAGCGACGCCTTTCACATAAGTGCACCTTTACATTCAGAGAAACAGATGATCGTATTAAGAGAAAGGGAAAAAGAGGATGTTGCTAGATTGAATTGATTTCCGACAGTAAGGAGCCAAGATATGCAGTACCTGCAGGAATCACCTTCCGCATATAGATCTCGGTCGGCAGCGTGTGTATATGACATGTGTGTGTGTGTGTGTGTGTGTGTGTGTGTGTGTGTGTGAGAACATTTCAGGGGAATCATCATGGGAGCTGGAATGAAACTCAAAAGTACATGTCTGGATGCATCTTTCTCCCCACTACAGTTCATCCATTCATCTCTCACTAAAGCAGAGTCCTATATTGGCCGAAGTTTATACATCCGAGTCGACCCCATAGCGCTGCTCATGTCATGGTATATTAGCCACTTTGTCTTCATTGGCGTCGTTTGGCAAGCACGTGTGTGTGGGGGGGGGGCCATCATCAGTCCATATTACTTTTGTGCGTGTGTGTGTGTGTGTGCGTGCGACTGAGAGCTAGCTACAACCTCGTCCCTGGAGAGAAAAGAACCAGGCCACGAGCACATGGCTCCTAGTATATGTACCGTGCTACACGTGAGAGCTACATCCTCGGCTCCCCATCATAGGACATCCAATATCTAGGTTATGTTATGTATGAATTATCATACAAGGCTTGCATTATACATACGCAAATATACATAAATATACATACGTGATTATGCTTCTCCTTACATTAGCATCCAGCACTTGGTGTTGATCAAAGGAAACATTTCTGTTTTACTTGTGGAATGAAGGTCACCGTACCCATAGTGCCATGAGACAAGTATACAATACTTCACAGTACAGGAGTCTATAATGGCAACATGAAAACTCCAGTAACATGCATCTAAAACAAGATAGTTTAGAGTAGAACTGACTAACAATATGCTGAAAATGCTTTAAAAAACACATAAAAAAAGAACATTGTCTTGATAGGTAATATATTCTATAATGTTGCATATAAGTTACGAGATCAAGATAAAGTAGTATCTGCGCTGAGGTTGGCGCTAGAGGAGGGGCTATGGGGTCGATCATATCAAAAGGGTCCATCCACTGGGGAACATGAATATACCGAGCAAATTTCTTCTCAATCTGCCAATTAGAAAATTAAATTAGTTTCGCGCACGTTGTTTTTTTCATGTTAGGACTTGGTAAAAGCTAAATGGAAAGGGTTCATCCTCTAAGGCAGTGGTTCTCAAATGGGGGTACGTGAAGGCACTCCAGGGGGTACGTGAGATTCTTTTCAAATAGATTTAAAATTAGCATCCATTCAAAAATCCTTGAAAAATAGTTATTTAATAAATATTCAATAAAATATAAGTGTAAGTTCATAAACAGGGAGCAGCATTGGAGCCGGAGACACCAACAGACTTAACAAACTGGTTAAGAAGGCCGGCTCCATCATTGGCTGCAAACTGGACACTCTGGAACAGGTGGTAGAGAGGAGGACACTGAAGAAACTATTATCCATATTGGATAACCCGGACCACCCTCTCCACCACCAACTGCAGGGACAGCGGAGCACTTTCTCCAACAGACTGATCCAGCTTCGCTGTCACAAGGACAGATACAGGAGAACATTCCTGCCCTCTGCTATAAGACTCTACAATAGATCACCTCTGGCCAGATCATCATTCACATGACTACAACATCGCTACATTGTTTTTGTTTGCTGTTGGTTGATTTTTGCACTGCTGTTAATTTATCTAGTTAGTTAATTTAATACTATTGTATTTCATTGTACATACTGTGCATTTTTATTGTTCTTTTCTTTTCTTTATATGTAATATGTTCTACTCTGTTATTTTATTGTATATATTGTGAATTTTTCATACTTAATATTTTTATTTTTACTCCGTTACTTCGTTTGCTGAAGTATATCTTTGCTGCTGTAACAAACAAATTCCCCCCTGGGAATGAATAATGTATCTATCTATCTATCTATCTAACCAGCTATCTATCTATCTAAATCATAATTAAAACAGTTTACTTCCATTATTTTTTATTCAATATTAACAACAAATAGAAGATATGTGTCTACTGGAGGGTTACATTTCCAGAGAAAACCAAGAGAACCAACAGGAAAATAAAATAAATTGTTCCTGTAGCAGCATCCTTGTAGTAAAAACACAGAATTCAGGATGTTATGAATCATGTGACATAACCAGCTGCCCCTATTCACTAATAAATAATAAAGACTTCTCTTCAAACAAATCCCCTTGTTATATGCAATGACCCTTCAGCTCTCGTACAAAAGTAACGCTTTCTGGAACTTGTGGTTAAACTACACATACAGTGATAAAGAGCGCGGTTACGGTGACACTAGATTCTGTGGTAACGGACGTCATGCATAGCGTGTTACTACCATCCACCCGCTTTCCTCAGTGACTCCATGACTTTAGCTTTGGTTGTAGAGTATTGCTGAGTCAGTAAAACCGTAGAGATCAATGTTGTACCTCAGGTCCAAAGTGTGCAACATAGCGCGAAAACCTCTGATTCTCAATGACTGAGTAGGGGAGCAAATCCATGGCAAGAAAAGTGTGAATCTACTTCATGAGTCACTTCGCCCTTCCCTAGTTGTGCTGAAGAAGAAGCAAGATGCTTCGATATGCTAGCTTTTAAGCCAGGGGGTGCCGGTCAGATCGTATCCATATGTGGCTGCATTTGACTGCACATTTAAGTGCAACTATGTAGCAAAGTTTGAACCAGCACTATTTCGGTCGAATCGACCATTGCGACAAATGTCTCCTCATAATGGAGATAACGGCGCACTCTCTGACGCCAAAGACTAAAAACTCACATTTTTCCTGTTCCTGAGAAGACTTTCTGAACATTTTAACTCTAGAGGGAGTTTTACAAAATGTCAATTTTCAGTGACCAATAGCGCAGTTTGCTTGCGTAGAAAAAGCACATTTATAACTTGCATTTATAAAGCTCCTTTTGAGTCTACGGACCACTCAATGCGCTTTAAACTACGTGTCGCCATTCACTAATTCATACACTGATGGCAAGGGCTGCTACACAATGTGACAAGCTGCCCCCCAGGACACAAATTAAATGTAAATACGGACAGAATTTGTTTGAGCCAGCGGATACTTTAGTTCACCTCTTTTTGCTTGTTTAGACGTTTAATAGTGTCATAAAATATCTGGCTCTTGAAACTGATTCGGATTTTGAAAACCTTCAGTAACCATCTAAAAGGATGCTAGTTTTAGCAACTTAAAATCAGTAGATGACTGCAGTATTCATTTTGAGACATAACCATAAAATCACTATGTGACATCAGACCGAGACAACTGGAATGTTCTACTGACCCTTAAAGGCCTTTTGTAGCCTTAAGTGGGGCTAATATTCCTGTATTTTGTCATGAGTAATTTCACACAGAACACAAATGAAATGTCAAAAAAGCGACTGAATTTTTCTGAGTTTACACTAACATACACTGTAGTGTTCAACAACACAGAGTGTCCGTAGTCCGAACCAAATACTCCTTTCAACCTCAACAAAGGCAGCGCCTATCAGAGCCACTCCTTCCCGTCTTACCTTTTAAACAATAGAGTGTTTTGTTTCTTGTGTCGTTTATTCATCAAACCCCCAGTGTATAAAGGCCTAAACACAGAGACAACACAAGCTAACAGAGCACGCCAGATGTATTTCGGACACAAAATCGTTTTGTATTATTGTTATTAAAAGGAGGAATGAGAAAAATCATCAAAGAAGCAAAAAGGATAGAAATTATTATCACTCCAAGAGTGATGCCATTTTTAAAGAAAGTCCTGTTTCATATTTAGGAAACACTAGCGCCTAAAAGAAATGATGGATACCTAATAATTTTCACTTTAATTTGACTTTTTTGACCTTTCGCGCAGACAACTTTACTAAATCTGCCCTTCCTTTCTGGCCAGGGGCAGTTCTGTGTCTCTTTGGATGAGCAACTCATCCAGTATGCATGTCACATACAATAACCGACACGATATCACCATGATGTCACGGTGTCTGAATATATTACATAAGCGACATGTTCCATGTTTCAATCGAGCACATGCGATTTAAGAAACATCTAGGTCCAGAACCTTTTTTTACTGCACAAATTCTCCTGCGCACTGCAACACAGACCAAATAATGTATGAGCTTCAGAGCAGAGTGTGTGAGAGAGGAAGGTTATCGCTGTGGACACACACGCACAAACACACACATTTCAGTGCAACTCGTCCAGCCAATGCAGAACTACTTCAGACAAGATAGTTATGTAATCAGGGTGTATTTGCCTAAATTGTCCAAAAATGGACTGAGGGGAAGTGTGTTCTTTGTGTGTATTCAACAGAAGGTTTGAGATGAACACATAACACAATCTCAGTTGGACAGAGCTTAACATGACTAAAAGGCAGTCTCATAATAACATGTTTTTTAAACTAAAATTTGTTATATAACTCTTTGCAGCATTTTCTTAAATGTATGGACTCACAAGTAGTCCAGATTAGGGCTGCAACAACGAATCGATAAAATCGATAATAATCGATTATTAAAAGAGTTGGCAACGAATTTCATTATCGATTCGTTGTGTCGCGCGATTATTGCGCCACTCAATAATGCCGTGTTCACACCAAACGCGATGAACGCGGCGCGATGCGCCGATCTCGCCGGGGACTATTTCTGTTCATTTGCATGAATTGCGCTGGACGCGCCGGAGAGGAGGCGCAGCTTATCGGCCTGAAAGCCGTTCAACTGTCCGCCATCAACCGTGGAAAAAATCACCTCTATTTCTGCCTAGTACGTGTTGTGGAAGTCCCAGATATCACGGGGAACTAAACGCCGTCATGTCTGGGTCATAACATAGTCCGGAGGAGCTCCGTGGATTTCATCGAGCTCACTGTGTCTAGCGAGCCACACGTCGGCTGTTTATTACAGCTGTATGAACACAAAATAAACTGATTTGGCTGTGATTTAACGGCAATAAACCGACAAAAAGGGACTCCGAAATAACTACGTAATGATGCCGATTTGTACTTGTTTTCTCAATGGAGCTCGGATCGATCAGTGCTAGGCTATGCTAACATTATAGCAGCTCCATCAACACTCACAATAACATCACGTAAATACGGCAGCATCTATTCATTGTTTGCACTATATGGTTTACACACACACACACATGTATACACATAGTTTGGTCCGGTCTCTATTGATATGAGGGGTCGTATAGCTCTGGGTGAACACAGACGGCTACAGTATTAATTTCCTGATTCAACAACGGCAGGACGTCAGTGATGACAGGAGAAAGATCTCAACGCTGATAGGCGTTGAGATGTGGCGTTGAGATGCGTGACGCTCCGAACAGCGTCACGCGATTTTTTCGGTAGTTTTTTTATCCGATTCATCGATTAATCGAAGAAATAATCGACAGATTAATCGATTATTAAAATAATCGTTAGTTGCAGCCCTAGTCCAGATGAGATATTACTAGTGCCTTAATGCTGTTGAAGCTGGTTTCGGTTCCATTAGGTATGGACAAGCAGAAACCCACCTGGAAAAATTGTTTGCCCAGTTACAGTTCGCCATCTTCGGGTCCTTTTGCAGCCACTCATTTCCTACTTTCCTGACGCTGTTGTCAAGACAGGCCAGTAAGTAATGTGGTCGACCCTCACAGGGTTTGCTTGTTGGTTCGACTCCTGGACTTCTATTTTGAGAAACATAGAAGTTGCTCGGTTTACTTTATAAATCTATAAATAACGGTGTTTTTTGATGCACCTGTTGGGTGTGTTAATGGTGAAGTACATGACTACTTGGAGAGCGAAGACATTTTGATGAACTTCTGAAAGCCACTTTCAGCCCATCTCCCAAAGTAGGAGATGTCTTAAGAACACAATACACAATATCCATGCCACTATAATCAAGCTAGCCAGACTGCCTATTGAACAGTGCGTTCTCTGAATGAAGAGCAGGCTGCAGAGAAGGAGACATTCATTATCTTTCCAGTGTGGAGATGAATATACTCAGCATATTTGTCTTTTTAATAGGAAGGGCTTTTCTAATCTCCACTATGACACGCTTATCTCCTACGGTCTCACAACACGCATATGCACACAGACACCTATGCAAACACGGACGCACCGATTGTTAAATTTGATTTAGAGTCATCAGAGAGTAAGATTAATCTGACCAGAGTAATTAAAAGCATTGTGGGTTGGGCTGGCCCTGCTCAGAGTAGTTGAACAGCACTGTGCTTGTGTTGTGTTGCCCTGGAGGCTCATCGCTGTAGGAGAGTTCAAACACAATGGAATCAACAAGAGTCACTCAGAGAATTCAGATAAAGCACATATATAAATCAGCAATCTCCCTTCTTTTGTCTAATGGGGGTAATATCTCAACCTGTACAAGGCAGGGTTTAGGCTTTTGTGGTTGTATGTCTCAAAGAAGAAAAGACGGATGCTGTCATTCTCTCGCATTTTACGACACTAAATTATATTTAGAGGCAGCATCAATAGAAACTAAGGCAAACTAAGTAGTACAAAATAGCCTTACTATGGGAGTTGAAAAGGTTTCAACTTTAATAAGAGTTGAAATGTCCAGAGAAAAGAGCATAAAACGTTGAGACTTGAGTTCCTGGTTGGTTTAGAAGTCTGTCTGACACAGTTACTGCTTGTTGATTGGGGCTAAGAGACGGATTCAATAACAAAATCCAGGGACCAAAGTGAGCCAGGAAGTTACTTTGCATCCAAGCACCACCTGCTTCTTGTCTTGGAGTGAGTGAAGACAAAGGCAGTTTGACTCTTCACGGAGCTCCACACTTCAATAGAGTGCGTCGAAGTGTGAAATAACTCAACATCTACCGGATGAATTGGAAGCTGGAGCCGATCCCAGCTGACATTGGGCAACATGCCAACAACTGGAACCCGGGCCATTCTTGCTGTGAGAAAACAGTGCAAGCCACCACGCCACCGTTGTTACATTAATCGTAATGACTGTGGCGATTCTTGTTCACCCATGTTCAATTCAAAACTGTTTATGACGACAAACAACAAACTGACATTCCCATCAGCCTCAGACACACTTTGTGTTTGGTGCTCATTAGCCGTTGTCTATCCATTGTCTGTAACTGCTAAGGTACCAGGGAGGCAGGCCACCACAGGGCAGACACACAGGGAAAGACAACCTTTCATGCTCAAATTATAAGTGAGAGTCACCAGTTATAATAAATTACAGTGCTTTTTCTTCAGGCGAACCTGGGAATTTTCCCTGTTTGCTGTGTTCAGTCTTCAGCTACTATTAACCAGTAACATATACACAATATTTACTCATCTCATCAAATCTCACAATTCCTAGTGTTATTGAACCATCGACATTTTTAAAATAGACCTTGTAGTCTCTTTAGTATGGGTTATAATATTTGAGAAGAGGCCTAAAAAAAGGCCTAGGGTCCAAGAGGTTGCATGTATTTGGACTGTGAAAGGAAGCTGGAGGACTCCACACAGAAAGCCAGCCAGCGGGTTCGAACCCAGAACCCTTGTGCAAAAATGCTAACCACTGCACCATCATGCCAACAGGATTTTTTGTATTGCAAAATATTCTCCAAAAAGATATTGGTACGTCATTTTAATTTAATGTAATAAATAAGGACAGAAAGTAAAGTATCTGTTGATGAGGATCATGCAATATAATTGAATGTTCCAGAAAAGCTACTTGATTGATTTTGTGATGAGATTGTTTTCTCAACTAGAACATACAAATTAGTTATGGCATGTAATAGTGTAATGGACATAAATCCTGGCTCTCCGAGCAATTGACTGTTCAGAAAAATGCAACATTAAACTATGGTGTTACGGTAACCCTATTAACAACAAAACTAGTACTTTTTGGCTTTTTTTTTTTTTTTTTTGTGTTTGAAACACTTCATCAGAAATACTACTACTATAAGGTAAGTTAACCTCAGCATTTCTGTTGAAACTGTTTTACATTACAGCATGAGGATACATAACCTTGATTTGAATCCATAGCTGTCTGGTGGCCGTGGTCGAGGAAAGAACTCCTCCGTATAGAAGGACAGAATGTAGAGGGCACGTCTTTGCCAAGCTCCTCCATCAAATGCTTAGTATGGACTTTTTCTGCTCCTGCTGCACTATTTTGTCTTAGATTCTAATAAGATTTTAACTTGCATACATTTTTATTCTATTTATTTCTTATTCTTATATACATATTTGTATGAGCACTGTTGGAAGGAGCATTCACTGAATTTGTTGTGCACATGACAATAAAGACTGTGGACCAATCAGACGGTAATCAACAGCTACAACCATCTGTACAAATATTTTGTAATATATGTTGTTATTATGCATATGAAGAGGCATGATACCAGAAATGTATTAGTCAATATCAATATCAGTGTAATTTCACAATTCTCGTTACTGTGGTCAAAAACAAACACTTTGAGCTAGTTTTAGGAAGGTTTAAAGGTCATAATTCCTTTTCTATTATCTACTTTATGTTGCTGTGAAAACATCTCCTTCAAACAATAGTCATTATTCAAGTTTCGTACCCAAAACAAAATTCTACCAGATTGCATGGATGGATTGGACCGTTGGTTATTTTGGTTTTACCGAATAGAGCTTGAATGCATCACAATAAAACTAAATTCAAGCTCAATTAATGTTAGCTGTTTGCTCTACTGGACGTTGCTGCTCAATGTCTTGTAACAGCTAATACTGTCCAGCTCTCCTCCTGCTGATTTCAACATGGATTTGTTGTTCACAATGTGGCATTATTTATGTATTATGCATTCAAATGTGTGTGCACAAATGTGAATACGTTTAGATCCTCATGGTCGGAGGACTAAAACGGCGCTATATAAATGTCCATTTACCATTCATTTAGCTGTGGTACTGAAGAATGTTGGCAGTGACGCGGTACAGAAGTACCCCTACTTGTGACATACAGTTAGCTAAAATTGTTAGCTGTTCATTTGTGTGTTCACCTTTGGTGTAACATTGGTGTAACCATTTGAAATGATTCATACAACATTTTAGAAAGCTTTAGTTGGCTTACACTGCTTGCCCAAGTATACTTTTTTTCGACTGACTGCGCATTCTCCACAATGAAGATGGTGAGTGCAAAGTTAGCATGACCCAGAATTGGCCACAATAAGGAGGAAGAGACCCAGGTTGAGAAATACCATTAGCTTTTTTAAAACTCTGTTTACTGTTTTGCATGGACTGTGTTTTGGAGCGTGAAATCCAATCCCCCAAAAACCAGAGGAGATGTCAACAATGGATGATAGTAATAAGCCTTAAACTGAGCCTCATGTCAATTGCGATTACCAACACAGCGTGTAACAATGAGCCTAACAGACAATGAGGAGGAACAGGGGATCAGGTGTGCAGGAGACCAAGTGAGAACATGAAGTGATAAAGGGAGACAAAGAGAGAGGTAAAGACAACAGCAGGTCTACAGAATCTCCTCCTCAGGGACGGACCGCCCTCTTCAACTCTTCCTCCTCTTATCGGTCTCTCCAAAGCCGAGCGAGGATCCCAGAATACATATGACGGCTGCTAAAATAGGCTTTGGGCTGGGTGATGAATTAGCCAGGGCGTATTAGGGGAGCAAGGGAGAGCGACAGAGAGAGAGACAGAGAGAGGGAGAGAGACAGACAGAGGGACAGAGAGAGAGAGAGAGAGAGACAGAGATGATATTGATCCAGGACACACCAGATCACTGTCACATCATCAATTTAAAAAGATAGATAAATGAAACAACCAAACAGAAAAAACAAACTTATCATACATCTCCCTCCTTGCCCACGGAGCATAACCCCCCCCCCCCCCCCCCCATCAGCCCAAATGCGGCTGAAGGCCGTCACATTGTCTATCATTTTATAATAAGTGTGTTCCACCCTCAGTCTGGCCTTTAGCAGTCCCTTCAGAACCGGTACCAGTCCACACTGCCGGCACCCTGAGCCCGGTTCCTGCGTGTTAACCAAATGGCCAACTTAGCAGTACCGGACAAAAAACTCACCAAAGTGTGTACTGCTTTCCTCTTAGCATAGTATTGCCAGACCGGAAAAAGTCTACGATGGATCTCTGGACGTCCTGTGGGGTCAGATCAATGAGTTTGTGCCAGAGAGTCGAGGCGACTAAATTATTGGCAACCAGAACCCTTCCCCTATACGACAACTGCGGTAGCAACCATTTCCATTTAGACAACCGATAGAGCCCATGAATGCAGCATGTTTCTGTGGTTAATTCACATCTAACTATAAAGCAAGGAATGTCTGTCTGTCTGTCCTTTGCATATCTCAAGAACCGTTCATCCGATCTAATTCACACTCAGCAGAAACTAGTTGACACACACCAGGAGACACCCCAGACCTCCAGGGCAGTTGCTCAATTTACAGTGTTGGTGATCCAGTCTCAACTGAGGTATATGAATAGCGATATCCACCATACTATATTGAGATGACATTAGTGTGGGTTCTCTGCCGCTGGATGAGCCAAGTGAGCCACTTCATTATCAGCTTAACACCAGAATGTTTGTCGATGTTATGATGAGTGTGTCCGAGTGCACACACTCATCAGCTCTCTCACGCAACATTCATTTACAAACACAGTTGTGAATTTAGCGTGACATTGTTCTCACTGTGCTTATTAAATCATTTCCTCATTCTCTGATTTGAAGTAATCTCCCAGCAGACTGGTAGAGCAGCCTCACCACAGGATCCCAAACTGCTCTGCTCGTTGTGATCCAAAGTCTTCCCCCACAGTTCAAAGTTTCATGGAGTCTGTTGCTCTGCTGCGGATTCATTATTCATCTCCAGGTTTGAATTAAACATAGGAACCGTCATGGGATCAACGGGAACCTTATAATAAAAACAACAAGTCTGTGAAAACCTGTTTGTATATAAACTGCGTATCATTTTAGCTCACTAGAACTGTGATTGAAGAATAGCTGTGTTACACTTCGAGGGCAAACATGATGATTAAAAAGCCCACAAAGCAAAAAATAATAATAATCTTGCTAATTAGCTGGAATCTGTAAGTGCTCTTGTGTTTTACAGAGAAATCCAGCTTTAACAAGGAATCTCTGTGTGTGTGTGTGTCCTTCGCATATCTCGAGAACCGTACAGCCGATCAACTTTGCACTTTGCGGGTGTAATGCTGGGAACCCAGGGGATTGCATTGTCGAGGTCGACACGCTTTGGACACGCAACATGTTCAATATTAATAAATTACGAATGCACAAGCGTTTCCTACAATGCACAAGCGTTTGATACACTACATGTATCATCATTCATAAAAATATTTTTCCCATTATCTTATCTTCTCATTGAACAGCTACTGTGTTCCTCAGTTGCTCTGCTTCCAGTGCAGCTTGTTTTAAGTAGAGCTGTTATCCAATCAGATTTCACCTCTGTGTCTCTAGGTAAGAAGAGAGGCCCGAGGCCTGCAGACTCACCAGTGCCTCCATGTGCAGTTTAAGTGAATGGGGACGATATTGTTGATTGTCATAGTGTTCAACCAATCAGATCTTTAGTTTGACATGTTGGGCGTATTCTTTTGACGTGCCAGAGCTGCTAGCTGGCCTACAAGTACGTCAGCATTAACACACAGCTCAGTTTTAAGGAGCAGCTCTGCAAATTTGCATTCTCAAGTCTATGAGAAAATGACTACTTCTTTATGGTCTCAATCTCTAGTTTCAAGTCTTCTTCAATACAGCATGATGTTCATTTAGTAAATGATGGTCCATTTAGAGTCAAACAGACCATTACATTACATTACATTACAGTCATTTAGCAGATGCTTTTATCCAAAGCAACTTTCAATAAGTGTGTTCAACATAGGTATTCAAGAGAACTACTAGTCACCAGAAGTCATAAGTACATCTCCTTTGTTAAACAAGTATCTAAGTGCATAAACCAGAGCAAACGTACAGTGCCCAAACAAAGGAATACAATAAGTGCAACAAACTAATAGGAATACAATAAGTGCAACCGTAGTCCACGAACCAATGGGTGACGTTAAGAGGACTACTGTAGATACAGTCTACAGTCAGAGCATAAGCAACGCATCACAATACAGTTTGGCTCGTTTTGACAAGTTTTGAAAAAAAAAAAAAAACATACAATTCAGGCTTCAATATCATATCAGACTCCAAAAGCTCAGATAAGAGGACAGTATGGTTCCCAGCGGTGTAACCCCACAGAGAGAAGACGGGCCCCATTAGGTGCTCGGCTTGTTACAAGAACACAAAGCCATCTATCACAACCCGGAAAGAGAGAGAGATCCATATAATGTAGTCCCTGATGAACACCAGCAGG
Source organism: Pholis gunnellus (assembly GCF_910591455.1). NCBI lineage: Eukaryota > Metazoa > Chordata > Actinopteri > Perciformes > Pholidae > Pholis > Pholis gunnellus. The sequence continues at coordinate 4,103,466 of NC_136538.1, read as the reverse complement.
CTATTTGCACCTCGTGTTCTGACTGTTTCATTCATCACACACGGACTCACACACACAGAGCTTCCTTTTTTGTCTTCTTTTTAAAAGCAGCAGCAGCAGAGGAGCTTAGGGCTGAGTGTGTTTGGATGACCTTGATGGGCATCTTTTGATGTTGCACAGATGGAAGGTCGCCTCATCCACGCTTAGCACAGTCACTTGCACAGCAAAGTGGAGAGGTTAATCTGCCTGTACCTGACATGTGTGCCTGTTTGCACATTACACAGTTCACACACAATATTTTCTCTCAAGTATGTTTAACCGGATTTGATTTGATTCAAGCTTTTATGGAAAAATGTCAAAGCTGCACTGGTCAATATTATCACCAAAATCTGTAGTTCTCCTTTAGATCTACAGAGCGGTTTAGTATCTTCAAAGGAGCATTATTTTACATTCTGAAGGACTGTCTATGGATATAGTGGATAATGTCTACCTGAGCAGAGAATGTCTCTCAACCTCTGTGTGTTGTTTTCTTGCTATGTTCAGCCGGTCGGCGTGCTTTTGGCGCATGTTCGTGCACGTTAGCGTGCCCCACTGGTTAGCTCACGGTTAGCTCAATTTGACCATTTTGATTTTGTCTTACCCCTCTAATCAAACAAACAAAAAAGTCTGTAACTTTAGTTAAAGCCATTTTCTCACTAATACATGGCCCTTAAAGCAAACGGAAAATATGACAGGGCCGAATAATAACGTTAAATATGTTACCATAGCAGCAGCGGTACAGAAATGACTTTTAACATGGAGGTGATAAAGAAACATTTAGAGTGAGCACTACTAACAGAAACAGTTCCACGTGTTGATAGTTCCGATGTATCACGCTTCGGTCGGGACAAAAAGTCAACAAGACACGGTGCCGTCTTCCTGCCGCAAACACACGTCTCTTTGTTATCAATGGTGTTGATGACATCGACGAATTACAAGCGAGATCGGGCTTTCTGGTTCAAATTGTGATTCTTATGCTCTTGTTTTGGACGGTAGCCATGTTGCTAATGCCAACTCCAGCTAACTCTTAGTAGCTACCAAACGAACCAGGCTCTACAAGGAAGCCAGAACAAAATATTGCGTTAGCTAGTGTTAACCACCGTAATGAAGCTAACGCTAGCAGCTAGAGAAAAAAACATCAATGATTCGTTGTCTGGCCTTTCTAAATAATGAGCGCTGGAGAAATTTGGCTTACTGCGTTCTGTTCTATCCAAATCGGTCGTATGTGCAATATAGCAAATGTGCATCCAGTGTCATGTCTACAAGGACCACTAAAACACGTCTGCAGATACAGAGGCCTTCCTTTGTGTTCATGTTCCTGCAGTGGTAAATGGCTATGGTTCAGAAAAACAGTACTAAAACACATCGTCTCAACACTAGTTTTTAAATCCAAGATTGCATTTTTGAAAAAGAAAAAGAGAGTTTAAAACACACAGTTCTTTCACTTAGTTTGAGCTGCGTTAACTGTGCTCGGGCGAACACAGCAGGTCACCACGTTCACCTCAGAAACAGTGACGCAGTAACGGGACGCAGCGGATAAATAAGTCAACAAACACGCCGAAGCTGCGCGCTTGAGCAAATTCTGCGAACGGGCTTTTGATGATTGTGTGATGTTGATGCAGGAGGAGTCTGAGCGTAAGGTGGAAAAATATAGGAAGAGGAGAAGAAAAACTGGAGCCGCTGCATGGCTGGGGCGCTACGAAAGGGGTGCAAGGGTTACAAGCTACATCAGGGGATGTACCTAAATGATGGAGGGAGAGAGGGACAACATGAGAGCAGAGTGACTGCTATAGATAGAGGGAGGGATGATTGAGGGAGTACAACAGAGGGAGGGAGAAACGGATGGATAGGGGGAAAAAGGAGAGAGAGGTTGTTTATGTGAGAAGTGTTGCTCTCTGTGAACATGCAGGCTGACCCAGATGCAGCTGAATCAGACACAGCCTTGTGTCTAGAAGTGTGTGTGTGTGTGTGTGTGTGTGTGTGTATATGTGTGTGTGTGTGTGCGACAGCGTAGTTATGAGAGCTAAAGAGCTCGAGGTAGAGAGAGACGAAAAGCGACAGAGTATTCCAGGCAGATGTCTTTCTGTTTTTTTGAGGGTCACAAGCCCAAACAGCCTAAAAGTAAAAGGTGCATTTTATTGGGCTTGGTAAAGAACCTCAATACTCTTTGGTATTAGCTTTGCACTGTATACTGATACTAGAAAGGTATTGCAATACCCCTGCCATTGTACTATACCACATTTTATTAGTACCGGTATTTTAAGAATATACAGTGTGACAAAACAAACGCAAAAAAGCTAAATATGGCACTAAAGTAGGGCTGGGAAGTATGGAGAAAATCAAAAACTGCTTCTTTTTTTTTTACCAAATACCTCTATTGATACTGCAACAATATTGTAGGTGACTAAGTGGGTAAAGGCAAATAATACATACACATTATACATTAACTGACTGCTGTCTGTCCTGGAATGTAGACATGCTTTATGTACTGTTTTGACTACATGTTACATGTTTTAAATAGATATGCTACTGAGGAAACCTTTTTCTAATATGAATCAATGACTTTTTTTTTTAACTATTTTTGTGTACTATTTGTAGTGATAACCCCCCCAAATGTGGCCTGTTAGATGAATCAAATAATGCAGCTTTAATGTGTCTGCACATTATAACTGTTTATGATTGTATTTGGGGGACGCGTAAAATGACTTTAAACGTCCCTAAAACAGTTAACCACATATTTTAATTTACATTTTCAAAAAGTTGCCTTCACTATGAACGAAGACACGTATTGACCCACTTATCACTTCCTGTTAACATCCTTAAATGTTGGCACTCCCCCATGGGACCTTGCTGCACTGAGCTGTCATATCATATCTGTCATACATACATACACGCTTTATACACCGTAAAAAAATATTGTTGCTGTTATTAAAGGCTTCAATATTTCTTGTGTGTTTCTCTGCGGCTCTGTCGGCATTCTCTCCTTAATGGAGCTGTCGATCAGGCATTAAAAGGTAAGCTCTTAAGAGTACAAATATGAATAGTGTAGGTGGAAGATGTGGAGTTTCCTGTCATACAGATGCTTTAGATGTGTGATGGCTGCCTGTAGTTTCAGTGTTTCCCCTGCCATTGTAATAGGGGGGCGCCCCGTCCCCGGTCAAGTTCATTTTGTTTAATTTTATTTTCTATATAGTGCCAGATCACAACAGAAGTCATTTAAGGTTACATTTCCTATAGAACAGGTCTACACCTTGTTCTTTTATTAAACAGACACGACGGCATGTCATTTCTGTCTCTACATGGTCGCGCGTTTACAATTCTCCTCTGCTCTGTATCGCGCACGGCGCCGATGCGCACACAGACACGTGCGCGCACACACGGGTGAGCACACTCCCACCAGCGGACAGACAGCGCGCGTCCGAAAATATGTCGCGTAAAACAGACAACAATATCTGCCCAGGGTGGTGAAGATGGCAACACTCGCTGCTGTCATTAAAAGAAACACATGAACACCATGATTCCTTTACGTGTTTGTGCCCCTCCCCTACAGCTGTAGACCATGGGGAAACACTGAGTTTGGTTTAGCTGATGGTGCTTTTACTCCTATGAAATACGTGTTCATCACTCTGTGGTTAATGTCAAACTACTTCAGGCGCTTAAGAATAAATATAAATGTGACTTCTTTTTTTAATGGCCCATTTTTGTGTTGGTGACATTAATATGGCAGTATGTTCTAATGTAAGATTCAGAAGGAATATTTATACATTTAGAAACTTTTCTTCATTTATTGGACATTTTGGAGCTAATTAGTTTTTTTCAGTCACAGATGTGCTGAATGGGAGAGTCTATTTTTGTGACGATGCTAACTAGCATGCTTGTAAATTAGAGAGACCCGTGAATGTTTGTTTGCAGGTATGTGGCTAAATGCATTTCATTGTAATACAAGAGTATGTATTTGGCTTATTTGTTTCATACAGTTTTTATTCATTATTTTGTTCTCCAGGAGCAATTATGCAAGAGTGACCCTGACAACGCTTTCTTTCTCTACCACTGCAGTGAAGTAATGCTGATGCCATTTTGGGTTCTTGCAATAAGAGTGCTGAAAGACCAATATCTTGAAGTTGGATCCTTGTCCACTACACATCACAACACAGGGTACTTCTCAAGTCTCTTAATTGTTGTTTCCTCGCTCCTCGATCCTCGCTTGAACCAGAACCAGAGCCATGAGCGAGGAACCACGAGAACAGACTTCCAGGAAGTGTTTTAACGGCCGACACGCCCCCTCATTGTTCATCTGTTATGTGATTGGACGCTGCAGCCGATCCGACTGAAAATATTTTTTTCAACATGTAAACAGTGAAGACAGATCAGGGCCCCGTTCCTCGTACGTGGTTCAACTAAGTCGATCAAATGTCCTATTAGCAGCTTAAATTAACCCGATGATTGAAGTCAGGCTATCTCGGTTCCTCAAAGGCTCAAACAATCTCGTTAATTCGAACCAGACTTCAGTAACCAGGATAATTGTGCGTGCCCGTCCTACTTCAAAAGGGGGAAGCCTCGATCACCAAAACCATGATGTTCTAACAGTACGATGGCAAATAAACTCAAAGAAAAAGCCTCTTTTTACTCCGCTGACGAGCAGGAGATGATCATGAACACATATGAGGAATTCAAGACCATAATCATGACAACATCTAACACCGCCACCGCTGCGAGGGCTAGACGAGAAGCATGGCGACATATCACAGACAAGTTAAATGCGTAAGTGTTGGGAAAATGTATAGGTTAATTTTAAGTGCCTCATCACCTCAACCAATCAGATGAAATGTCTTTAAATGTGCTGCTGGCAGTAGGCTTAATGGAACGCATCATCCAATGAGATCTATAGCGAAAATAATGATCTCAACTCTTTCAGAATAAGTAGATAAAAACAAGCCCAAAGAGTATCTAACTGATACGAATACTTATAAGGGTATATGTACCGTATGCGCTTATGTATCATGCACTATATATATATATATGTGTATATACATGTATGTGTAGATTACCATATAGAACTAGGAGTTTGAATATGTGTGTGAATCTGTGTATGGGCGGATCAGTATGTATGTATTATTCATAATAAGCAGTGATTCTCTCTATTCTTACCATGAGTCCACCTTCATCATGTTCTACGATAATGATATCTATGGTGTACTAATAATACTGTCATATCATTATGAGTGCTTTAAACCATCATGTAGTTCAACCAGCCATCAAGAGGACACGGGAGCAAGTAAACACTAAGCACACAAACATTATTCAGAATGGTGAGTCAATACAACATGTGCCATGGTGATGTAATGAACACATCCAGAAGTTTCTTAATCGCCATATAAACTTTATGAACAGCACGGCATGCAGCGGCTTTCCCGATGTTCTCCGCATCACCGACACTGTACAAACATGAACCACTCGCTACACAGCGCGAGGCTGCATCCAGTCTGTGAGACAGTCGATGCTCGGCTGCAGCGTGTGGTGTTCAATGTACGGCTCGAGAAGGTCTTTAAATAAATGATTCCTTGTCGGCAGAATCAATAGCGCTCGAACAGGAAGTCATCATGATGTGATAACGGATCTTGGCGATGTCGAAGAACTCTCTCCCTATAAAACGCTAATCTGACTAATATCCTCCTTCATCAATGGGATCTCTGAGGAAGGGAGCTGACATGTTTTTCCAGGGGAGTGGCAGCTTATCCAGCTCACTGAAGTTAGCCTGCGCTGGAGCAGGTTCAAGCTTATGGATGTGTTGCTATGGTGATTTTGCCAAACTTGCTTCAAGGAACCGAAAAGCCTGATTTATGTAATCTCATCCTGAACATTATCCGGCTAACTCAGTTAGCCACGTACGAGGAACGGGGCCCAGATTAAACTCTAGTTTATATTTGATTAGCTTTCTGATTCACCGTCTGGTTTAAATAGATGTTCACTGTAGTCTGAACAACAAAAGGACCACAAACAACTTTCTTCATTTATTAGAAAGATTTGTGTTTTCATGATCTGATATTTCCCTCAATAACTTTTATTATGAAACAATTAAAGTGAGAGAGATCTTTACATCATTGATCATCATTTCATTCAGTCACGTGAGGCTGATCATTCCTGAGTTAAATTATATAACTTAATGAGTAATATAATTTCAGAGAAACACTAATCATATTCTGGGTGATATTAATAATGACGTCACGGTCACAATTTCAAAACGTACAGACGCAAATAATTCATAAATAAGACGATCGCATAAACACAACACATTCTTAACAGACTACAGAGAGAAACACCTACAGTGATGATCACTGTGTGTCTTTATTAGTTATTAGTATTATTAGTTACTATTATTAACAGTGATCATGTGAACAGACACAAACTTCTCTAAAGTCTCTCCAGCTGTTAAAGCCGACTGACAGCTGATCACAGCTGTGATCAGCTGATCCTCCGTCATCAGAAACAGACGTCGCTTCACGTGACGCTTCAGAGGAAAGGACGTCTCATGTCTCTTAAAATATATTTCCTTGTTTCCTCTGTCCTCGCATGGTTTCCTCCATGCATCCCTGGTGGGGAGGGACCAAGATGCAAGGAAAGGACACAAGTGAGGGAAACGGGGATGCAATTAAGAGACTTGGGGATGTGCCCACAGTCAGAAACATTTAGGAGTTGTTCCCATACTGACACCAGGGTGAGGGTATCCTGAATCGATGACGGAAGAAGCAAACGTCTTTTCATCTCTGTTGAGAGTTGCACAAACGACGACAGCGTTCCTTTCACATCAGTAGAGCTTTAACGGTATCCACCGGTATGCTAGTACAGATATCGCATCGATCTCTGGAAAAGAGAACATCATAACATCTCTAGACCCACTACACTACAGTTCAACCTTTCATTCCCTTTTGTTATTTTTATGTTTTATGTTGTTTGGCATTAAAAACACTTCATCACACTTTCTCCCTCACTACTTCTCTCCCCGTCTTTCTCCACCTCCTTCTATCACGGCTGTCCTCGCTTGCTCCCACTTTTCCTCTTCGCATCACCTCCTCCTCCTCCTCCTCCTCCCTCTACTCTTGTCTCTTTTACTTTTTGTCTAATTTGAATACCCGGGGCTTTGTCGGTGCAAAGTGCTCCTCCTGTGCTTCTCCGCGGTCCTCTGCTAGCGTGCAGAGGAGAAGGAGGACCCACCTACGAGAGCTTTATGTTATGTAATGAGATCATCTGGAGACTAATGCTGTGCATATACACCCTGCAGCCATTAGTGGCTTCTCTGTAGCATGACCATTTGTCTGGCTGGTGCACACGTCTTTTAGGCTCGGTCACAGATGGATGATGGAGGGACTTTAGCTTGAGCAGCAAAGGCTCAGTGTTACTAAAACCTCCTGATATCAACATGTGTTTGCTCATATGGGGTAATCCTTCATCCTATAGTGCTTTTGTCCTGGATCTGGCTTTTACCTTGTGTTTTTTTTCAGGAGGTGAGACGTGGATGGACGGATAAGCTGTGAGGGATGCCGGTGGAAGTAAGGACAGGAGAGGGCTGTGCACAGCCACATGTGGGGAGAGACCAAAGACACGAGGAAGTAGACACACACCGTAACACGTGTTTGTGTGTGTGTGTGTGTGTGTGTGTGTGTGTCCAACACCTTGAAAACCTCAGTGTGGTGTTTTTGACTCACAGGGTTGGTAAGGGTGGGGTAGGCAATGTTGGGGAAAAAACAGCGGGAGTAAGCTAGCTAAGTATTCAATCAAATTACAGATCAACTGGCGTAATAGTTGGGTCATTTTGGCTTTTTTTTCTTTTGCAATTATTCAAATTCTTGCACCCTTTATTTCGGGGAAACCTGTACAATTTAGACATAGTTCTAGAACTCCATCATCCCAAACAGCTCACAAGAAGCGGCCCTCCATTTCCCATGTTCTCTGCATGTCATTTGTTTGATTTTAAATAAATGCAACTAAAAGCCCCCGAAACCCAAATGATCCAAATTGTAGCAAAATCTACTCGTTGCTTAAACCACTGATCCACCTCAGTAGCGCGTTGTTCTTTCCTTTCACAGTAGTTCTCTTGGGTGAGTGTGCTCATCTCTTCTCATGCATTATTACAGTGCACGGCTCCAGCTGAAGTAACGATGATCACAAAGACTCGTGTCACAAAGCTTGAGTGTCGCAGTTGAGAACATCAAGAGGAAAATCATCCAAATTCAAACTATCTTGACTTGGGAAATGTCATCAAGTGAAATGTATATACTGAGGACATCTGGCATTCCCATAATGCCTCTGTGATCAGTTCACCTTCTCCATGGCCCCCAATGTTAGAGGCCTCAAAAGAAAAGTTGGCGTGTCCGTCTGTTGCCAATGAAGTGGACAACAAATAACAGAAGACAAACATCTAGAGACAAAAAGTTGTTCCACTGACACCGGGTGACATCACTGTGCTGGTTTTCGGAAGGGAGTGGGTGATGTTCAGAAACATTAACTGCTGACTTGACCATTAACGAGACACCAAAACATTGGCTGAGCTCAGAAGTGATAACGGCACAAAGCCGTTCAAAAGCCTGAAGACTATTTATAGTATTTGCCCCGTTACAACTGACACCACACAGCCCATCGATTAGGATTACAGAGGAACCCGGTCGATACAAAGACACTGCGAGCGGTGATAAGCTTGTACTGTTTAAATTACATTTCTCGGAGAAGAATGGTGCCAATGTCACCAACAAAGTCACACCTCTCCTCCAGCTCGTGGCTGTCCTCTGCCTGTACTCTATCTAACAGGAAATGAGAGAGGAAAGTGGGTTTCTGTTCAGTAATTCAAGCAGCACAGTCACCGCTACCATTTCCAAGGGATTATTAGTTACAGATGTTGTTGTTTCTTCATCTTTACAGCGGTTGTGAATGTGTTCATTGACACACAGAAAGCTTGAATCTGATGTAATCCTCATGGGATCCATTTGTTGTTATTATTGACTTCCAATCACATTTGTTTGCATGCATTGTGTTGCATTTATGTGTCTGTGTTAGTCCTAATTGATCTCACTGTACTCCGATTATTCCATTTCTTCACATTATTATTCCACATGTTAGTGACATTCTGTATATGTCTGCACATCCCTCACAGTATAGTTAATTGTGTTGTTTTAATGTCAAATGTAACAAATAAGCACAATTAACAATTAAAAAAAGTACACCCATGACATTCACAGTATGAACTGACTGTTGTTCCTGCTTGCCACGAACTTCGCATTAACGCTGTCTTCTTCATATTAAAATGAATTATGTTATATTATTTATATATATATATATACATATATATTTATTTATTATTAAGCCAGATACGTCTGAAGTGCCCCTCACCTGCTTTCTGTGCCACGGACTTGAGCCCCACGACGAGCCCCAGCAGCACCCCCGCAAAGCACATCTGGATGGCGAACAACTCCTTTCGCTTCCTCCGCTTAGCTTTGCTCCTCCGTCGGTTCAGCATCACTCCTCCTCCTCCGACGACGACGGCCGTCTCCGGCATCCCTTCAACCACCACGCGGGCCATGGAGCTCTTCTCTTGGCGAGCGTTCCGGCGGAACCCCCCAACCGGTGGTGGGCTTAAAGGTACGATAAAGTGAAGCGGGAGGACGGAGAGACGTGCTGCACGGGCACTCACGGTACTCGACGAGAGAAGAGACGAGTGGCGTTTCCACGGATCTGTAAAGTCACCCGGAGGGTAGAGAGCTGAAACGTCCGGTTTGGAATTTTCAAAATAAAAGTTAAGAATTGTGAAATTGTGGGGAGTAAGCAAATGTTTGGCAAGCTTTAGCTAACAAAACATATTGTAAGGTCACATCATCTATCTCGACTGTATTTATGTCCAATATACTCAATGGTGTACGGGCTACATAGTAAAACTATCATGAAAATGGCTGTATATTTTAAATGGAGAGCTGCACTTTAAACAGTAAGAGCCCAACTGCAATAACAAACATCTAATGGACACACAGTAAGACCACTAATGTTGAAAGACAAAATGATTCAGTTATCAAAATGTATTATCATTTTTGTATTAATTTGTTGAGCTATAATTTAACTAGAGTTTACATCATCTGATGGGAAAAGGATAACTTTTGGATGGAATCAGAATACACCAGTCATATACTATCAGCAATATATGCCAATCATTAAAAGTCCTGGAATTAAAAAAGGTCTACTTTTAGATCATACGTTGTATTAACATGTGCTTTTATTTAGAAGTTCCTGTTTCCGGTTATTAGCTCACTGTAAAGTGCTTGGTGACAAATGCCTGCCCACCACACTTCTTCCTTCTCTGTGTTCGGAGCAATAGGCCGGGCTTCCTGGCTAAACGACCCGCTACAGGAGTGCGGTTTGTCGGCGTGGATGTTGGAGATGTCACACTCAGAGAGAGATGGAAACACGAGGGAGAGGCGTGTGCTTGTGTGCGCGTGAGAGAGAGAGAGAGAGAGAGAGAGAGAGAGAGAGAGAGAGAGAGAGAGAGAGAGAGAGAGAGAGCGCAATACTGAACGTGTATGACTGTATGAACCGAACCGAACTCAGCTGAATTGCCCATAGAAATATGTGTAAAATTCAGTTTTTTAAAATGGTATGATATTGTAATCCCTTTCTAAAAGTGTTTATGTTGAACTATTATAAATGTTCATCTTAAATTGTTTCATTCATGAATGATATGGAGTCTAAAATCTCTTTTGTAAGTGTTTCTTTTCCCCGAGGCATCATACATTTATTTAATCACTCATGCAGAGTAATTATAGCGACTTGTCAATTTGTTTCGACGGAAAGTTATGTTCTGGAAAATGTGTCTCTTGGGAATTAATTATGTGCAGCTATGAGAAGAAAAGTCTGTTGTAACGATGACTGAATAAAAGCTGAAAAGAAGGGGACGACCATGATGAGCATTACCGTTGGGAAAACAATGATCTTTTCACCCTCAAAACATTCACACGGCCCTCAGCTGATTAGGGTCAAAGGTCACGCCCTCTGACCTCTAATGACACATTGGATGGATGCTTTTATTCTGGAGGCAGAGCAGAGAAAGGAACAGTAAAAAGTCACCTGAAACTGAGCCGTCACATTAAGCTTTCCGTATATGGAGCCGACTACACTGAAACTTTCACGTGTCATGTGTGAAAGTGTTTGTTCATTTTTTTGCTGTTCCACCGACCGAGATGTGTAACGATGTCATCGCAGGGTAGACGGACAGAAAGTGGAGACCCGTAATGCCATGTGAGCGATAGAAGGCAGTGTGGCAGAGCTCCCAGATTACACCCACAGCCCCTTGGCCGTGCTCACACACACACACACACACACACACACACACACACACACACACACACACACACTTCCTTTATGACGGATTGGGCATAATCCTCATCCTAAACAATAGCGTCTGACAGCTGTGATTCGAGACAATGACATGGCGTGTACTGGATTAAGAGGCAGCGAGGGATTTTTTCCCCTTCATCCTTTGGGTAAAATCTCCAAACAGATCTACATGCTGATTTTTTTTAAAGAGTAATTTGTTTTGTTTCAGTGCAGAATGAGACCACCGATCTCATGGTCCCGTTTAGCTGGTCAACAACATGCTGACATGACATATTCTGTTGTTACGGACAGGGCATTACATATATTGCGTGGGATGAGATCGTCTCATCTGCATTAATGCGGAAGTTTGACATAAAACATCAAGTACCAGGTCAGAGTGCATGCGAGTCCTTCATCACAAATTACATTTATTTCCTTGACCATTTGTCCTTGAGACTCTCCTCACCAGAAAGAAAAGGATTAGTATTTGTTCAACCCACATTTAAAGTTGACTGCTAAGCGTCCTTGTGTGGTATAGCAACTCCTAATATAATAAGTGCACATAATGTAATACTTTTTAAATGTAATAGATGCTCATAATGTAACTTGAAAAGAAATTGCGGTGTGAATGCTGGATGCTGAAAAGCGGACACTACTCTGAATTGCTGATTTAAACGTGTAGGAAGAAGGTGAAGAAGTATGAAAAATGTAATAAGCATGAATGTCAGTGATAAGTTGAATAATACCAATAGTGAAAAAAAGATGTGGAATATTTTAAGGCATTTTGAAAATCTGACGCCACACCGCATTGCTGACTTAAATGTGTATGAAGAAGGTGAAGTAGTACAAATGGTTGGATCAGTGTAATTATGCTCTTGGGTTAATTTTTGGAGGCGTGGCCATTCAGAACAGTGCCAAATGCTGCTGTATTGCTGCTTGCAGCGTTGTCTTGCGACACGCCAGGCTAACCTTCCTCCTCTTATCAGTGTTTTTGCTAAGCTAGGCTAATCGCCTCTATACTGACTGTGGCTAAGTGGAGAGCAGGGCCGTACTTCAACCAGAGGATCGGCGATTCGTTCCCCGGCTCTAGCGCCGCTAGTCACATGTCAATGTGTCCTTGAGCAAGACCCTTATGCCCAAATTGCTCCCGTAGCTGTGCCTACGGTGTATAGATAGATATTGAATTGTAAGTCGCTTTGGAAAAAAGCTAAATGACTGTAATGTATACTTTCCTTAAACAAATTATGTCAAAATGTCATCGATATATTGCCTTAATTCGTGCACATACATTATTCCTTTAAGAGCACACAATCAACATTGTATGAGAACAAATTATTAGTCAGTGGGGACCATGCTTTTACTGTTTTCAGCAACATGTTTTGGTTTTTGCGGATGACACCACCCTCATTGGACTTGTCTCCGGTGGGGAGTCATTCAGCTTCCTGGACTCTATCTTAAACCCAGGACCACAAGTGGGAGCTGAACATCAGCTCCATCACCAAGAAGGGTTAGTGGAGGATGTTCTTCCTGAGGCAACTGTAGAAGTTCAACCTGCTAAAGACAATGACAGTGCACTTCTCATAATTTTTTACTCTGTTACTTTAATCAGGATGAATAAAGTAACCATCTATCTATCTATCATTGAGTCCATGCTCTGCTCCTGCATCAGCGTCTGGTATGCTGCAGCCAAGGACAAGGGCAGACTGCAGCGTATCATTCGCTCTGCTGAGAGAGTGACTGGCTGCAAATCTGCCGTCCCTCTATGATTTGCTTGCCTCCAGTACCCTGAGGCGGGCAAGAAAGATTGTAGCCAACCCCTCTGCAACAATGTTAACGTTGACCTGGTTTCACACGGTTGAAGGTCCTTGAGTGTGTTGACTCGTTCTTCCTCAGCTCGCACCATCCCTATGTAGACTTTCTCACTCTTTATACTACAGTCAGTTGCTCTGAACAGCTAATAATGAATGATAATAATCTTGGTTTTATTGAGATTGATCTCCAACCTTTTCTTCATTTCAGTAAAGTATGAAAAATGGAGCATAAAAGATGTTTCTTGACTTTGCAAACAGATGAAGTAATCTCAACTCAAAAGTCCATTTATTGTGTAGTTTGTCAGAGATATTAATTACATCCAACGGTCTCCAGAAATCAATTCATTTCCACACTCAGGTCCCCCGATGACTCCTGAACCAGCTTAATTAATTCACTAATGAAGACAAACAAGCTTTTCTAATGCAGAATTTTAAACCATATATCTTGTCAATATTTTGTTTTTACGAGCCAATAAACAGATTTGGGACATCAGAGAATCCCTGTGTTTTGAACACACCACCGATTCCAGCTGCATTATACTAATAAGTCATCTTTCATTAACAACTGGGACATCTGTCTTAAGCTTCCAACATCTTTTTAAAATAATACAATATCGGTGTTTAAAAAGTTGTCTGAGAAGGAGTAAAAGATGTTCTAAACACCTGATCACAGCTTGTGTGATTTCGTAGTTGACCACCTAAAATGCACACCGTCAAAATCTGAGTTCTGATTTATACGATACATGAAAACACGTTTGCTCTAACACTTGCATCATGCCTGTCCTCCCTCTATGCATACCCCCCACACACACATCCATAAGGACACACACACTGCGTTTGTAGTGTGACGTTACGCCTGCCTTTGATGTGTTGTTTGTCCCCGCATTGTCCTATAAATCATTGCAGGATTCCATGTTTATTCCTTTTCTGCATGGACCATTGAAGCTGCTCATCGTCCTCTTTTTGATCATCAGGGATTTGGTTTGAACTGCTGAAAGGATTTTTTTTCTCTCTCATAGAAGATTGATTAGGTGTGTTTGAAATTCATTACATGAGACAGAGAAGACACTGACTGAGACACCGTTGGTTCGATCTGTCTGCACGCCACGCACATATTCATGATAAATTAAAAACTTAAAAGCAAACTATAAAACATACTATCCTCCTCAACACATAAGAACATCTGCTCCATCAGTAGAAAGCTGGACTAAGTGGCAATGGTTGAACCGTCTTTCACTTCAAAGTCTAGTTGTACCAAAGGGTAAAGAACATGACAGTAATCGACATATACTAGCCTTTTAACCTTTCAAAAACAAACCTCTTTTTTAGGCCTCCGCTCAAAAATTGCATACCCACACTAAAAAGAGTATATCTCTGCAACCACAAGGTCTATTTGAATAATTTTGGTGTTATAATAAAGGGAACACTTGTGAGATTTGTTCGGATGTGAAAATATCAGTATAATACTGGTTAAGAGTAAATGAAGATGGCACACAGCACAAATGAAAAAGTTTCAGGTTTCGCCAAAAAAGAAAAAAAGTTACAGTCACTTACAGGATTATTATCTCTTTTGAATGATGCAGCTGCTGGTCTAAACCTCTCCCAAATCATAGCACAATATGTGAACCGTCTCTCTTCAAAGTTTGACTTTGATAAAGTGAAGCAGAACAAAATTAGAGGTTTTAGTACAGAGAGTTCAGGCGAGGTCTCCAAAATGGTCATTTTGGCACCATTTGAATTTTGAATGTGTGCCATTTGAATTTTCTCAGGTACCAAACTATATATTTCACTTGTATATCACTAATGGTGTTCAATACATCCAAATACAGCAGTTTTGGCTTCATTTTGAAAGCCATAATCCTCTCTGAGTCTCTTTGAGTCTCTCTGTGTCTCTCTGCGTACTGGAGTTTTTCTTGATTTCAGACCCTCCCCCACTACGCAGGGCTCTACCTCAGCAACCCATTGGTCGATTTCAGTGATTTACACCTCATTTGAAGCATTGGAACAAATATAATTTTGCTATACCGACCAAGATGAGATTGACAGCACTGTTAGTCAATCAGAATCAGCAGTGCGCCGTATTGTGAGACATGCTAGGTTGTGACGCAAGGAGATTCTCAGACTTCTTGTGTCGACTCATAGCAACTTGGAAACGCCCGGAATGATTTTAGTGACACACAGGACGTAGTTGTAACGTATTTCACCGTGGATTTACCGGGAAAATAAATATATCGATGAAAACAGCAAAGGTAAGGGAAATTTTACAACTATTGTTTGATGAAGCGATTTCTGTTGTTTGTGTTCTTTGGCTCATATCTCGCTGATGCTTTGTTGTAGCTGGATTTGATAAATGGTTATGTCCGGAATCTGTAGAGTGTCTACTTTCTTTTGAGATATCGTGTGTGCGTATTGCATAAAACACCACAGCGGAAGAGCCAGAAATGTGGCGAGTGGGTTGCCTAGGTGGTCGCTATATGGATTTTGATATTTGGTAATTCATTAGTTGGCTGTTCGAGTTGTGTTTGGAGCATGTACAAATGGCTTACATATTCTTGTAGTCCAGGGTCTGTTGTTTAATATGACGTGCAAAATCATTGTATTTGTTCGTGATAAGTGCATTGTTAGACACGCTGTACGCTAAACTTTCTCGTCTGGGGGACGCTAAAGCTTTTAACCTTTTAACCTCTAAGCCTATTTTTAGGCCTCTGCTTGAAAAATATATACCCATACTCAAAAGAGTCTATCTCTCTAACTACAAGGTCTATTTGAATAATTTTGATGGTGTAATAACACTAACACTCGTGAGATTTGTTGAGATGTGTAAATATCAGTGTATATGTTACTGGTAAATGCTGAATGAACACACAGCTCAAATTGAAAATATTCAGGTTCGCCTGGGAAAAAAAGAACTTTTGTCTTTGAAATAATGCAGCAGTAAGCCTAAAACTATCCACAATCATAGACACAGGCCTAGGCCTGTGTCTCTAGGCCTCTCTTCTTACCTAGAGACACAGAGGTGACATCTGATTGGATAAAAGCTCTACTTAAAACAAGCTGCACTGGAAGCAGAGCAACGGAGGAACACAGTAGCTGTGCAATGAGAAAATAAGATAACGAGAAAAATATTTTTATAAATTATGATACATGTAGTGTATTTAAGAAAAATTATTAAATTATAAAATAGCTATAACTTTGTGATTGTGTTTAGGCCAGCAGAGAAGGCCTTGCAGGCCCTGACGGCCCGCCACTGCTAAAGGGAAGCAGTAATTTAGTTTTAACGTGTACGGTTTCTGGTTGATATTCACACAGATGTGCATACGCTCTTCAGCGTGCTAACAGACAGACAGCATAGATGAAGCTACGCCTGAGTGCTCTGAACAATGTTACTTGGGAGATTTTAAGTGCAGGTGCACCAACAAACACACACACACACACACACACACACACACACACACACACACACACACACACACACACATATATATATACAGTATGTATATAGGCCCTCATGTGAACAAACACACATAGAGGGACACCTGTTTGCTCACTGAAGCTTTTACCTGATCCACTTTAGCGCAGAGTGTTTTGGTGTGAGGGAACATCCTCACACACACACACCAAGTGCCAACAAAACAACGCCACACAATCAGGATACTCAATCCAGCGTCCTCCTACAAAACAGCATAAAACCAGATGTGATAGGAGAGGTCATGAAGCTGTATACGCTTACAAAGTGGACTGTTATTATTGATCATAATATAGTAGTACAAAGTTAAATTATTACAAAGAACTTTTAACTGGTTATGAAACAGCCTTAAATTAGCAGAGTTTATGCCCGAAAAGCTCCGCCGGTCCCCGCTGATCCAGATGGCCAAAGACTAGTCAGCAAGAATCTGTCAGGATTCCTGTCTGAACCATTGTGTGTTAACCTCTGTTTCCCCCCAATCTCCTCTCCTCATGTATCTGTCATTCCCCTGTTTGTTATTGTATGCCATGTGCTCGGTGTTTTCGTGGACCTGTCTCCAGACGATTCCCATGGCCACACCTCTGATTGGCACACAGCTGCAGAGAATCTGGATCGTTACCAGCTGATCCTGATTCCACTGATCACCGCCTGGCTGTTTATCAACCCTGGTCCTGCAGGCCTGGGTTGTCAGTCCGTATCGTCTTCTGCCTCGCTAGTCTTACCTCTGTTCTGTAAGTTATCAGTTGACTTTTCCTGGACTAACTTCCTCCCTCTCCACTACGGGTGTAGAATACTTGCTGAGCTGACAGCCTCCGGTGTCGAGCCACGGGACTCACACCGTCGATCTGGCCACCTGTGTCGGACCACGGGCTCCACACATCCCTTTAAATCCTGGTGAAAATAAAACTTGTTTTACCATACTTGACCTCCTGTGACAGAATCTTTCATGTAGTCCAGGACTGCGTGTGCCTGCAGACAGGAAGAAGCTGTAGTGGTTCAGTAGGGTCCGTCCGAGACCTGGAGCTCACCGGGAGCCAACACTGACACAACACTGTCCCAGCCCGTATTGTTGTGCCTTGCTGGAGGGAAAGCAAACCAGAACCAGGACTGAGCGGGGCAGACTGACGGTAAAATAAAAAACATTTTTTTTAAAGACAGTCTGACATTTTTACGGCACGAGGCGGTCGTGCTGAAGGATGAGCTAACGCTTTTTTACACAAGGGCTGCCAAAACAACACAAGATTCCAGTCCCTTGTAGTAACTTTGATGTTATTATCTCTGCCAGACTCTCATTCAACTTCAGCAAAAGTGCATCATATTTTTGGTGGCCAGTTATTGCTGCACACTCAAAGACGTCTCCTGGTTGCGGTGATTCACACATTATCAAAATACCTTTTATTGCATTTTCTTTTGTGCTTCCATTTACAGCCCGCTGTCTCCTCATCCAATACTCTTTACCGGCCCCCAGACGGTCACGGCTACTAGTGATAACACAGCTGAGTGCATCGCTGAATCCCAGCCTTTATACTCTGTGGGCCAGAGACACAGAGACCGAATGTCTATAGGGGAGAACAGTTTGCTTGCCATTATTGTTTTGGCTGTCGGCCAATAGCTAACAGAACCACACAAACAGCTGACACCAATTGTGTGTATTCATACACTCACATAATACAGCAGAGGCTGTTGTCATTTATCATATTGTTCTTTTAGTTATAACTTACATCACTTTTACATGTTATGTCAAATGTATTTTCATGTCTAACCCTCTTCCCGCGAAAAAAATACCAAGGCTGTGAGGGGGGGGGGGGGGAATGTGCATATAATACTTTGTTATACTATTCCTTGTTGTTATACCTCCTAACCGTCTGTGGGGAAAGAGCTCTATCCATTCAGCTGAAATATTATTAGTGTCTGTTCAATAAATATGTTTTTTATATTCATCTCGATTATTTCTCACAGGGAGGTTAAAAAGATTTTTTTCCACCACAACGGCCATTGCAGACACACATGGTGGAGACCTGCACTCTACTGAGTGCACATTTCTAGTTATTACATTCATCAGCTACCACACAGAACTTATTCAAATCTGGAGAACAAAAACAATATTTCTTTGTAACATCAGTCACATCTAAATATATGAGAGAGCACTCTGTCACACAAACAGTCTAGTTGTGTTATGATGAGCACGAACACAAAGCCACTGTTTGGACAAGAAGTCGTGCTGAGGAACAATTGTCAAGAGTGAAAGACTTATTTGTTGTCATTTAAATTCAATGGATCCATAATATCAGTCATCCTCATTACCATAACCCATCTTGATGCCACAATATCTTTGAGTTTTCTCCAGTTTGTGGTTATGTTAGAGAGTTACTTGAGTTGTCTTTGTTTGTAATGTATTCCCAGTTGTGTTCAATGTGTGATACGGACTTTACACACCAAGGCCAGCTCCCTCGGCCAACCCTGGTGCCCCCTCTGCCAAAGTCAGGGGGTAGTTGGCTTTTTAGTATCATGGATGGATTATTGAACGGGCCTGGGTCCCATTACAGGATGCAAAGTGAACACAAGGGGACTTCTAATATTAATAATGGATCATTTATTATTGCCAAGCACCAGAGCAGTTTGTCAGTCTAAACAGATTTTCACTCATTTTAAAAATGTGCCTAGCTTTGCAAATTTCAGTGCGGAAAGAGTTAAGGTTACCCAAAAGATGGAGCAGTGTAGATGTAGATAGTGTTTTAGTCTGAATTGTCCAGGTTTTGAGATATCTGTCCCTGACATTTCTGCCTCCACCCAAGAGATGGACTACATTTGTAACACTTACAGCACTTTTTTTTTACATTACATTTTTTTAAGAGCAATGTCTGTTCTGTGACCCTGAAGACCTGAACAAACTTTACTAGAACAGCTTTCTCCTACAGAAGGAGGGAAGTCTGTTGACAGTGTGATACAGCTGGGGGTAAGTGAAATGTATTTTTCTTTTCTCAAGTAAGAGGAGGGATTCAATAGTTAACTGCTCTTTCCAAGGTCAAGAATGAGTTGTCACCCTCAAGACTTGTCTTGGGATGAATAGTAGAAGTTATTAAAAGGAACACTTCACTTGGTCGAGTAGCGTGAAACTTATTTACAGGTATGATATCCTACAATGTCCTAAAAAAACAATTGATCAGAAAAATAATTGTATTCTTCTGATTCACGGCTGTGTTGTCACTAAAGATGTTCCCTCTATTTATTCAGATGCTCGATCACTGCCCCCCCCCCCCCCCCCCCCCCCCTCTCTCTCTTTCTCACTGACTCGTTGAGTGTGAGAGGACAGGCACATTTTGAATGCTGATTTAAAAAATGGCAACCGATGATGTGACTGTATATTAACCTTGAATGTGTTTGGGATGGAGTGAGCATAAGACTGGATAAATGAAACTTGGATTCTACTGCACGAGTTGTGTGAGATTATTTAAACAGATATTTTGATATAGTTTGTTATACCTGGCCTCCATCAACTAGCAAAAATATCAAGACTTTTCTCTGTTTTTCGATTCTTCGTTCACCGCGGAGGCATGCAAGAAAAATAGAGGTTTCTTCAAGAATTCAAGGTAACACGGGGTGAGTAATTAAAATTATAAATAAAAAAACGAGGAAGACATGTGGCCATTTGTCCCTCTGTGCATGTGTATACAAGAGGTGTAACTTGGTCCTTATCTGTTGGATCAATAGTGTCGGTCGCCGCTCTGCCTTTCTCCAGCTCTGTTCAGCAGCTAGGCTTTCCCAGTGGGGATTCTCCACAGCACTCATGCCTCTACTCTTAAGGCTATTCCAGTAGTGATGGTTAGACTCCTCTCTCTATATTTGGAAGAGATCCGCTTGCAAAGCCACTCACTGGGACAAAGAGCATGAGGGGGTGGAAGAAGAAGATATGATGAAGGTGGAAATGGGGAAGAGGTGAAGTACAGAGGAAAAGGTGAGTTGAAGGGCAGAGAACAGAATGAAAAAAAAGAGAATTTATTTCTAGGTCAAATACAGTTAAGTTCAGTTTAATAAAAATGTCATGGTGCATCCTCGGTGTAAAAAAAGATACGAAAGCGTTTATTTAGTGGAACATAACGAATCAGGTATGAAAATAATTCTGCTCCAGTTCAAAATGAGACTTGGTTAGGCTTGTTTTTAGCCTAGCAGGTTTGCCGCAAATGCTTTTTTGCTACTGACACAGTTGTTGATCACTTGTAGCCCCTAACAGACGGTTCAAAAGAGCGAGGAGTTAAAACAGTCAATAATTTAGGTTTTTCAAAAAGTGTGAATGACTTCAACCATGAGAGGTCCTTGAGCATACAGTCATAAATGAGCAAAATAAATATTAGGCTGATAGGTCTTGTAGTATACGAGATAAGCCGTGGACTGACAGAAAGATTGCTAACACACGCACAGACTCGACCGAACGCATGATCTCCACACAGGCTTTAACTGGACATTTCATCCTGCCGGACTGCTCGTGGTTCTTGACCTGCCAGGCTTTGATGTGTCATAGTATTCCCACATCTCTGCAATTACTTTGGTAAGTACAATGTTAACACCAATAGAACTGTTGGCACAAAATACGTTTTTTTTGTTGCAATAAACTGGAATTGTCCTTTAACTCTGGGAATAATTTGGGATTTTAGTTTTTCCCCAGATTGTACAGGACAGACGACTGAGACCTTCCATCTGGAAAGGACACCTGGACGAAAGGATTCGGGGTTGCAGCTAAAACAAAAGCGGTGGGATGAGGATGAGGGCGCTAGTTTGAATAAATGAGCTTATTTACTGTCAGGCCAATCTGTCTGGATAACCCTCATCTCCTCTTCTATCACACGGTGACATTGGCAAGGATGCATAATGGATCGCGGCAGAACGAGCCAAAACACAGCAGGTGGACAAAGGATTAGAAACACACTTTCTGTTCCATTTCCAGGGACTCTGACGTCTCCACGTTTACATAAATATTCAATATTCTGTATAACAATGTTTCCCTGCCTTTTAAAAGATTTCCGGGCAGCGTGTGAAGTACAGGGACACGGTGCTGCAGGTGGTGGGAGGTGAAATCGATGTTGAACGGGCCTTCTTTAGCTTCAGCAATCTCACACACACCCACACACACACATGCACATTAGCATTCATGTAATCTCAACAGAGGCCACCATTAATACACAACTACATGCTTTCAGTTGTTAAGAGGAGAGCGAGATGCTCTGTGGAGAAGTCTGCTCAATGCATTTTGAATATAGAAAAAAACTTCAGTGCCTTTCGAGATGGAAATGTGTTTGAACCGTACCATAGAACCTCTTTCACACATAGTTCCTGGTAAATTACAAGGTTAGAAGGTTTTTTTTGTCATTGTACTACAAAATTCAGATTATAGTCTCATTTTGCTCTGTAAGAAAAAGACAAAAATAACTATATTATATATGGAGGGTGGAGGATGAGTTAAGGATTCTCACAGCTGGGTTTTGTCTTTTAATATCCTTTCAGCTCTTCGCAGGCACCTCTTCTCACCAATATCACTGATGCTCGGTAGATGGATTCCAATGATGTTCTGGGTGGGTCTACTGATAGATACGGATGTCACTATGTACTATGCACTACATTCAGGAACATTTACTTATTGCGCGTTTTCACACATGCAATGGCAATGCTGGAATAGATGGGACAAGGGACGGTCCAACAGATGGCGGTAATGCGACACTCGTAGATCCCAACAGTCATAAAACGCAAGAGAAGAAGAAGAAAATGGGGACATGGCCAGATGATTGGGAAGATTTCTCTTTTTCTTTTTTTTCAGAAACTGACAATATTCTTTTAATGTATTTAATATTCACCTGTGAAGGCGATGGCGTAGATACCGTTAACAAATCGCAGATTCAAACACGTCATCACCGGAGTCTTGTGATTGGTTCGGTCACTCCACATGAAAGAGTCCTGTGCCAGACAGATGTGGCTCTTTACGTGCTTATCCCTGCAATGTCACTGCTTTCATTCACAACACAGCCGTACCGCCAGCTTCCCTGATGTGTTACGAGGTCTTGAGGTCTTCCATTCCACACATGAACCCATGCAGGAAATGTTCCTGAACATTTCAAGGACAGACTGCATGTGTGAAAGGGACTTTATATCGTTCTGTAACACACACACACACACACACACATATAATATTGATCAACCATTATGAGACTGGCTCATTAAAGACCCCATTAAATTGCAATCAGAGAGGAGTTTCTGATTAACACAGGTTAGTTGAGCTGTTTGATGTCTTGCCATACTCACCACAAAATTAACTCGTAGTGTGGTCGCTAATTGAGTTGCAACACGTTATTTCACAAATATGCTGAAGCCTCAACATACAGGGACAGAATAACAGTCAACCCTAGAATTTTACATTGTAAAGGTATACCTTATAACTCAAATGAATTAAATGTGACCCTCAGTTTAATGTGCAGTTTTTCTTTGGAATGTTAAAGGGGTGTTGAGTTGCGTGAGCTGTCTAAATGTGCGTACCTAATGACCAATCACTGACCCCCCTTGTTTGTTCAGGAAACTCCTGATTGAAAAATTTAAAATAACTGACGATAAAGCTAGTTGGTGTCAGTTGAGTTCAGCTTGACGCCCATATGTGCGCCCATGGGCGCGTTGTTCTGAAAACGAGGTGTGGTCAACTGCATTGTATTATTTTGAGGCAACGGAAAGTGAGTGTGCCATTGACCAACAAAAACCCCGATCTACAGTCAACGGCTCAGTATTTTCCTTCTTTTTAAAGGATGCATTATTCAGATAGTAAGATAGGCCTACATAGGCATGTTCACAACGCCCGTACACTGCTTGTTACACACAGGGACAACCCTTAGGTCTAAGCCCCTGATAGGTTGCATCAGAAAGCAATGCAGTTTGCTTTATTTTGTCAAGGGGCTACATGTTTGTCATATTTTATGTTTATTATAATATATTTTAGGGTTGCACAAAAGCTTGTTTGGACAGGCATTGCCCCCCCAATGTCCCCCCGTTCCGCCGAAACTGGTTACATGGTTTATTGTGTTGAGGCTGAAGCTACTGGAGGAATCGCAAGGCCGCTGCTTTGTTTACTTCTTTCTGCGCAGGCGCATCAAAAAGCAACTCGATCCGGTCCAAATTCAAAACAGTATTTAATTAAACGATAACAACTGTAAACTGATGATGACAATTACAATCTAAAATACACTATCGATAGTATGCATCTCGAGAGCAGAGACCACGTGCAACGCCACTCACAAGTCCGACCTAGTCGGGTTCTGCAAAGCGAAGTGCCATGGCCTCCCGCACGCCCTCGCAAACATTCCTTTTATGTCCTTTGATGGTCGGAAAGTGTCTGAAATCTGTCGTAAAACACAAAGGCCGTCTTCTGGGGTCAGTGATTGGCTTCCAATCGCTCTGACCCCTCCTTCATCGATCCACGGCTGGGCTCCTTGTGACATCACCTCTGACATCACCTCTGACCTGCGACCGCATGGTCCTACCCAGGAGTCCTCTCTGTTGTTTTATGGCAGTCTGCTTCCCCTCAGTTGTCTCCGAAAAGCCTCGCCTTGAATTCCTTAACTTTCCCTGATGGCTATTCTTCACAGTGTTTAAATCCTCCAGTGATTATGCTTTCATGATTTCAATACATTCAATATGTCAATATACTGTAACATATAATATTCTTCATGTAAACATATTACAATCATATAATTCATTCTTCAGTAAATATTTTGTGACTAACATATTTTACCTTTTATTATTGTGACACCTCTATTCATCACTAATAATGCTTTTAATTCTTAAATTCTCCACAATTGGTACATTTGCTTCCCTCTCTCATAATGTGCCATAGCAACATTAACTCAGCACGCCCCATCAATGGACAGAGACAAATAGTTCAAGAAGTACCGTCCTAATCAGTAAACAAATTTGACATTCAAAGACAGTAGAGATTGTAGCCGACCCCTCTCACCCTGGACAAAAACTGTTCATGCCCCTTCCATCTGGCAGGAGGCTGAGGTCCATCAGGACCAAGACCTCACATCACATGAACAGTTTCTTCCCATCCTATTCGGGCTCATTAACAGAGCCCGGGTCCCCCACTGACTCTGCCATCCCCAGGACAATTTCCTACCAGTCACTCCCCTGCACATCCCTTCTAGGTTCTTATTTAAATACACTCGACACTTTTACACTACACTTACATCTCACTTGTTTATAGTCCTGTTATCTGTTCGTTTGTGCACTTTATTTTTTATTTTTCTGTAAATTTTAATGTTTCTACTTTGCACTGTTGATTGTTGTTGATTGTTAAATGTTGTGCACCTCCCGTCATGTCAAATTCCTGGTATGTTCAACATACCTGTAACATCCCATTAGTTTCATCGTGTCTCTGTCTATCTTTGTGTGTGTGTGTGTGTGTGTGTGTGTGTTCCCCTGATTGCACTCATCCTACTCACCTGCCCGGTCTACCCAGCTGCCTCCAATCTTCCCATCACCCCACTCAGATATATACTCCCCTGCTTTTCCCGCTCCAGTTGTCAGATCGTCATTGTTCTTCTCCTTGTGCTCCTTGTGCCTCCTGTGCTGTTCTCTTGTGTGGATTCAATGATTTTTGACTTTTTGTTTTTTGCTCGCTCCCGTTTGGAGTCGCTTTAAGTTTTGTTTATTTCTCTTTTGATGACCGGTAAAGATTCTGATTTCTAAACTTCATCTCGTCTCCAGTGTTGGTCTCTACTCATGAGTCTCAGCCCAGCCCTGAACCTTAACAATACCAGGGCAATAAACGGTTCTGATTCTGATTAAGGCCATGCACTATAGATTGTTTGAATAGGGCCCAAAATGTCCACACAACGACAGATGTACGGATAACACAGGACTGTAATTAATGCTCTTAAAAACATACACACTGAGAAAAAGATCAGCTACATGCTTATAGAAAAGGACACATTTCTAAAAATAGAACAGAATAGAACGCATGGTGGGATGATGCAGAAGCCTATAAATAGCGAGTTGAGCTGATCTGGAGCCATGACTTTCAAAATCATAATCTCTTATTTTGGGGAGCTTGGTGACAGATTATCAAACAGTGGACTCACGCATTAGAGAAGACACATTGTGTAACACCACGACACACTCAGACACAAGCTGAAAGAGAAAGAATGTGTCAAAAAAACTAAACACATTGAAATACAGCGTGACTTGATCATCCACTGTTCTTGTTTGAAAAATGAGCAGATTGGACAAAGTATTACTTAAATATTGCCAATCAACAAGCAATCCTGTCAACATTTCAATCAGGAGAGACTTCATTAGAATTTAACAATACGTTATTCCACATGCATACAATTTAAATAGTGCAAAGTCTTTGGCGATTGGACTCCTGAAGTACGATAATAGAGGGGTAGGGATGCTGAGATCAGATAAGGCCTGATCCCCCTGGAGTCCAGACACTGGTGGTGGTGGTGATGAAGATGATGATGAGGAGCATGACTGTGATGACAATTGACCGCAGCAGAGAGGAGAACATTTTCAAAGTTTGACAGCAAAGATGTGATTGGCATAAGGAAACTGTTCAGAATCTGGTTGGTTAACATAAAGTGAACGCCCACCATCAGCTGATAGAGTAATCACAGTATCACTATCCAATATGGATAATAGTTTCTTCAGTGTCCTCCTCTCTACCACCTTTTCCAGATTGTCTTGTTTGTAGCCAATGATGGAGTCGGCCTTCTTATCCAGTTTAAGTCTGTTGGTGTCTCCGGCTCCAATGCTGCTCCCCCAGCAGACTACGGCGAAGTACAGTGCACTGGCCACAACAGACTGATAGAACATCTCCAACAACTTGCTGCACACGTTGATGGATCGAAGTTTCCTCAAGAAAAAGAGTCGCCTCATCCCCTTCATGTAAAAAACGGTGATGTTGGTCTTCCAGTTTAGTATGTTGTCGATGGAGATACCCAAGAACTTGTAATCCTCAACCATGTCCACATCCTCTCACAGAACTCTCAGCGGTTGTGGAGCCGTCGTCTTCCGCCTAAAGTCGACCACCATCTCTCTGATCTTAGCCACGTTCAGAAGCAGGTGATTTCTACCGGCCCACTCCACAAAGTCCTCCACTACTGCCCTGTACTCCTTCCATCCGTCCCTTATACACCCGACCACTGCAGAGTCATCAGAACTTCTGCAGATGGCATGAGCCCGAGTTGTACTGGAAGTCAGTGGTGTACAAGGTGAACAGGAAGGGAGACAGAACAGTTCCCTGTGGGGCTCCAGTATCACTGACCACCGTATCAGACAGCCCACGGCCCAGTCGGACAAACTGTGGTCTGCCTGTGAGGTAGTCAGTGATCCAGGAGACGGTGGACGCGTTAACCCCCACCACCCACAGCTTCCTACTCAGCAGCAGTGGTTGGATGGTGTTGAATGCACTGGAGAAATCAAAGAAAGTGATTCTCACAGAGCCACCGGTTCCATCCAGGTGCGACTGAGCTCGTTGCAGCAGGTAGATGATGGCGTCGTCCACTCCCACATGAGGCTGGTATGCAAATTGCAGAGGGTCCAGTGAGGATTTCACCTGCGGTCGCATGTGGGCCAAGACCAGCCTCTCCAGCACCTTCATCACATGAGATGTGAGGGCAACTGGTCGGTAGTCGTTGAGGCCAGATGGAGTCGTCTTCTTTCAGGGGTACAGGGACCAGGCACGACGTCTTCCACAGCACCGGGACTTCCTCCTGCTTCAGGCTCAGGTTGTATAGGTGTTGCAGGACAACAGACAGCTGGATGGCGCAGGTCGTCAGGACCCTGGGGCTGATGCCATCAGGTCCTGCAGCCTTGCTTTGGTGTCTCTCCAGCTGTCTTCTAACCTGGCCAGTCGTCACAGAAAGGGGGGGGAGGGTGGTCATGGCGTCAGTGGTGGAAGAGCCCTTTGATGTTGAGGGCTCTGTGTCCATGCAGGACAGAGGGAGGAGGGGGGAGGCAGCAGAGGTGTGTGTGAGTTGAGGTGTGTGGAGGAGACAGATGCGGGCTGTAAACTAAACCTATTGAAGAAACAGTTTAGCTCAGTTTAGCCCTGGTTGTCTCCCTCCAACTTTGAAGCCAGTTATCGGCTTCATCCCGGTCCACGCCTCCCTCACGTTGTTCTGCTGTAGTTTGGCCTCCAGCTTCCTCCTGTAGAAGTCCTTGCCCCTGTGACCACCTCCTCACATTCCTGGTGGTCACAGGCTGCCTCTGCACCAGAGGAACATGCTTTGGTGTTAACAGGACCAGGTTGTAATCAGACCTACCAAGGGGGGGAAGGGCAGTGGCACTGTATGTATTCTGCTCTTGCTTTGTGCAGGAAAGCTTAGCAGATAGATCCGTGAATTAAAGACCCAGGAATCCGTAGAAAATGTTCAAGACTTGAGTGTGAATCTTTCTTATTTGTAAAACTGTGGAAACACAATATGAAATATGGCCTTACAAACTGTCCATATACACATACATGAATACAAATCAACAATCCAGCATATAGCCATCATGTAACATGTCCGACTAGCTAGCTTGTAAGCTAATTTAACATTACCGCCAATGGAGAAATGCTAACCGCGATAAGCATTTAATACAACACAAATGCTATACTTAAAGAACAAATAGAATATATCCTCGTACATCTTTTCATGCTTCATAAAGAAATACTTACAGACTAAGGTCTCTCAAGGCTACCAAACAGAAGAAGTTAAACGTTGGTGCAGCATGTCCTCATTAGAATCCAAAAACAACGAGGCACTAATTACGGCAAGAGAGGAGGGAAAACTACGAACATGAAAATGCAATGACATTCTACAACACAGAAATGTGGGGGCAGAACAGTATGCATCCTTGGCATTAGCATACAGAAGGTCCAGAGTTGTTTTGTTCCTTGTGGGGCACTCAACATATTGGTGAAAAGTTGGCAGGGCTTTATCCAGAGTGATGTGATTAAAGTCTCCAGTTATTGCCAAAAATGCAGCAGGGTGTTGACTCTGCAGTCTAGACACAGTGGAGTGGATGGTGTCCACTGCTGTCTCAGCGTTAGCTGATGGAGGGATGTACACAGCAACAACAATGGCGGTTGAGAATTCCCTCAGCAAATAATGACACATCCCAACGGCTAACAGTTCAATGTCCGGGCTACAGAAACGTTCCTTCACACACATATGGTCGGGATTGGACCCACCTCTCGTTCACATACATTGCAATCCCACCACCTCTCTTCTTACCGCTCTGTACAACCTATTTGTCCGCCCGAACAGTCCTGAAGCCGGATACGGTTGCACTGTGGTCCGGGAAATCTGTGTGCAGCCATGTTTCCGTGTAACACATGCGCGCCAAGCTCGTCCTTCTTATTTGCCAGAGACCTCACGTTCCTCATTAGAATCGCTGGTACCGAAGGTTTATACTTCCTCCTCTTCGCACTTCAGCTTAGTGCCAGCTCTGCAACCCCGACGTAATCTCTGCAGCTCCTCCGGGACTTCAGGCCTCGCACCTGGCAACAGCGACAGTCCACTCAGCACGATCAGCAGATCACGGGAGTAAACAATTCCCCCAGTCCATTGTGCGTCGCTCTCCGTTACAAATAGGGAGAAAAGTAACAGAAAAGCCACTACAAAAGTTGCGAAAAAGTTACGGTCCATTGCCTGACCGTCACTTAAACCAAACGTTAAAGAAAAAACAAAAGAAGAGAGGAAAAAATGAAAAAAAGACAAAAAATTAAAACACACAGGGAGCTGCTGCAGCAAGCGCCCACTTCGCACGGCGCCAATAGCAGAATTACATGTTTACATCTACGTTAACGTCTTCCTGACTAGTGTCCCTTTATGGCTATTTTAATAATGGCGATTGTCTTTGAGAAATTGTAAGCAGCGTGACGTCTTTGTAGCCCTACAAAAGCTCTTAAGGAGGAGGTCAGGGTGGATGAGTAGACATCTGACTTTGACAATGGAGAATACTACTTGTATCCTGTCTCCTAGTAAGAGTCCACCCTGGTTTCTCTCAACCATGACCACATTCTGTCCCCAACGTCAACTAAGTAGTTTTGTCCCTACACCTAATCGGTGCGTTATCAGTGCTACCACTGTTATGCCTACTCTCATTATATGTATCATGTCTGTCATATGGATTGACTATGTAGTAATTTGGTTATGTCGTTCACGCTGTCCTGCCTGGGGAGAGGGATCCTGAAGAGTCTTCTTTCCTATTCCTGAAGACCTCTCTCCATATTTCTCTTAGATTGGCCAAAGCGACTTGTTTTGTTTCGGCTTTGCAAACTCTACTTCGTGTTCTTCTACTGTTTACTGGCGGATAACATAATATATATATCTACATATTGTGCTGTCCTCACTGAAACTTGTTTTAGGAAAATGTAGTTTTCAGCTATACAGCCAGTTTGACAATATATTTCCCAGCACCGTATCCTCCAAGGAACAGACAGGTTGTTGTATTTGGCAAGGTTTAATGGTGGAAAATATGTAATATTTTTGTAAAACTGAAAAAGAGCACAACAATACAAAAAGTAAGTGCCTTTGTAAGTACTTAATAATATCTAGTACATCATGTGTAGTTGACAGTAAACTAACACCAACAATACTGTAATCGAACCAAAGAAATATGAATATAAACATGTTAATATAACTGTAAATAGTAGCACACTTACGGATGAAGCCGATTTTGTGGACTTCAAGGCACAGGATTATACGGATTGAACGCTGAGATGCTCACTCAATGAGTCCATGGGCACACGGCACTTCTTGAACATCACTTCCTGTTACTCTGACTATTTACTCTTCACTCACTTCCTGTTCAGTGCAATTATTCACAATCGCCACTAGGTATTGCTAAAGGGTATAAAATAGCCAATACATTGAATACAATACGCACATATATATATATGTATATTATGTTCAACATATGTTTTATATAGAGAGATATTTTGACGGGGCCGCATTCCACAATGCAAGCTTGTCATATTGTTTTTTCACAGTTTGAGTTTTGAGAGTCAGTAGACAGCCGTCTTGACAGCCATTGTGCTTATCATCCATCATGCTGCTGTAAATAATCAGTTCTTCTTGTTACTCTGGAAAAATAGACACATGCTGCGTTTAAGTTTTTTTTTTGTCGTACTCAATGGTTGTTTGGATTCAATCAAAACCTAAATCTCCCGTGAAATAGCTTTAGATTACATCCCTATTATATTTTTGATCAGAGTGGAAGCATAGCAAAATAATTTTATATGACGATGTCTGATCAGCCTCAGACAGTCCAACAGGTAGGGCAGTTTGGTGTTGTTTGTGTGGACACACATCTCCTTCGGGCCACAGCACGTTACTTGACCTGTGATTGGAGGATGGGGACGGGGGATGGGAGTTGTGGATTTGTGTGTGTGAATTACAGAGACATGGATAGAGAGAGAGACAGAGAACGTATGGTTGAAAAAATCTGCCTTCCCACTCAAGAGAGTTGACTAATCCTGCACCAAACCCAGTGTGGGCAAACTAATGCCGTATAATCCATGCAAGTCCATATCAACACTGTGCACTTGCAATGGGACAGCAGTGACATAAACGGCATTAGGGTAATGCAGAGTGCTTGCGCATATAGTGTAAATGCTTTCCACTAACACTGTACAGTCATGCATCCAACCAAACGTCTGTCCTAAAAAGATGACAAAATAAAATGCGAACAAGTGCTTCTGCCTGCTGATATTGTGCAAATACAGCACAGGCACGTGACAAGATTTCATAACTAAATGAGTCAGCCCAACGCTGTTTAGAAATATGTCAAATATCTCTGCACCTAGTGGACGGATTGCCATGAAATTCGGTTCAAACACCGATGTTGCCAAAAGGATGAATTGTACTCACTTTGGTGATCCCCTGATATTTTATCCATCACCATCGTCTGATCAGAATTAAATTACAGCCACCAGGGGACAAAGAGCTCATCAAATGGACTGTTGTACAGGTTGACCGGTACAGTAGATACTGTTTTTCTCTCATCAGCTTTTATTTTTTTACATTTTAGAAAATTGGTACCATTGAATCTATGCTGAATAGCTGCAGTTCCTGTTTGCAGTATCCCCAGGGATCAGGCAGCATCCTTCGGCTCTGTCAAATGAAGTCAACACAGAAGTGTCTTAAAACCTGCATTCTCTCTAGTGTCCAACAGGGGGCGACTCCTCTGGTTGTATAGAAGTCTATGAGAAAATGACTCTACTTCTCTCTTGATTTATTACCTCAGTAAACATTGTAAACATGAGTTTATGGTCTCAATCTCTAGTTTCAAGTCTTCTTCAATACAGCATGATGTTCCATTTAGAGTCAAACAGACCATAAAGAAGGGGATGCTTTAGGGCGGTGCTTACTATTCCAAATATGGTAACTTCCTTTCATTGGCTGCAAAAAACAATATGGCAAACCAATGGGTGACGTCACGATGACTACATCCAATTCTTGTATACAGTCTATGCCATGGATGTACAGACAACTGTCACTGAATTACTTATTATTATTATTAATGAAAATCGTACTTACTTCGATGGTTTCTAAGCAGATATACAGACATTCCTTTGCGATGGACATTGAAGATAATGATATCTGTGGGAAGTGAATGATTTTAATGACCTTCATTGGTCTTCTCTTTTGGCGTTGTCCTGCAGAATGTCCACGTCTCCTACAAACCCCCCAATCTTTCCCAATGGCTGAAACGCAGTCTGTAAATCCAGAATCTATACATGTGCAAATACTGCTTGTTTTATTTTAAGCTTAGTTTGAATGAAGGCTAGCTGGTTCGTTTTCCTCTTTCTAGTCTTTGCGCTTATGATGCCATACTGTCATACTTTAACAGTGATTTGTAATGCTCATCACCACATTATACTGCTTGTAGTGCTATTTTGATACCCTTACACAAACTCCTGTTTGTAATGTTTATAAAAAAGACAAGTAAAAACTATACAGGTGGCTATACAAGTTAAGCTATCTCACATTTACATAGACTGCAAACATTGAAGAACTTATTCAATGCACTGTGTGTCAGTGCTGTCATGCTCGAGACCGGTCTTAAAACCACTATACTGGGTCTGGTCCTGCTCTCAGACAAAGAGGACTCTGGATTTTATTTCAAGACCGGTCGAGACCACCACTGCAGGAATATCACTTAGCAGCCATTGTGTGGTTTTTTTGTGACCATCATTACTGTGACTGCTCATAGAAAACAAAGAGAAATTCCTTCACATTAAATTAATCTCAAGGCAACTGCCTTTTGATTATTTTATCATGACATTCCTCATGGTGCACTTGTACACACATACAGTAAATATGGCAATAAAAGAGGTAACAAATTGTGTTTTTATGGTTTCCGATCAAATTGAGCCCCTATGG
This sequence comes from Pholis gunnellus, assembly GCF_910591455.1. NCBI lineage: Eukaryota > Metazoa > Chordata > Actinopteri > Perciformes > Pholidae > Pholis > Pholis gunnellus. Next base: position 4,070,410 of record NC_136538.1, on the reverse strand, counting down.
TTTGCAGGTTCCACATTTTGTCGATGAGTGTGTCATGCAGAGTGGGGATCACACTCAGTCTTGGTCTTAACTCGGTCTCGCCCTGCCTTGGTCTCGATCTCAACACCCCTCAAAATCTTGTCTCGGGCTTGATACACTCTGATCTTGGTCATGACTCGGTCTCGGTGGTCTCGAACACTGTTGTGTGTTTAAGTCCACAAACGTTCAGCTGAGGAGTAAAAAACCTCAGATGGATATTAGAGAACCATTATGAGCTCTCTGTATGCGTGCGCACACACACACACACACACACACACACACACACACACACACACACACACACTCCCATGGGCGTGACAAACAGACACACATCAGCTATGTCCCAATCCAGCAGCTGCATCCTTCGGAGGCTGCATTTGTAGACCGTTTGCGTCGCAGCGGCTGCGACTAGGCCGTCCCATTTCAAAGACTCCTTCCCAATGCAGCCTTCGTTTCCCAGATTCAGAGGACACAACTGATGGGTCCTTCGCGGCCCAGCATATCCCAAGATGCATTGCGTGCGGATGAAGATTTTATTTTATTCAACATGGCGGCGAGTGAAGCAGCAGGATTCCCTTTTAAAAATGTAAGTATGGGGTTTCAACTCACTCGAATATCACCGATACTAATGTTAAAACAAAAAAAGCGATCTTATAACATCACGTTTGTTAAAATGATCGGTTACGTTACGTGATGTTGGGAGCTGCTATTAACGGGAGCTTGTCTGCCTGTGTCACAAATTCCCCTTCATATTAGTTTGTTTTCATCCTGTCTGCTTGTTTTATTAACTCTCCTGTCATTTCAGATCCTACCATTCACACCCGATCACCTCTGATTCCCCTCACCTGGTCCTCCACACCCATCTCACCTGCAGCCCATTCCCTCATCAGCCCTCACTATTTAGGTCCCCTCACTTGCACTTGTTCCCTGACAGATTGTCTTTTGTGTTATTGCCAAGTTCTCCAGCGTATCTTTGTATTGTTCCTGATCTGCCTGTTCCGACCCTGTCTGCCTGTTTTCGACCTTGGATTTCTGCCTGCCCCTTTTTGGATTTGTTCGCCTGTTTGACTGACCTCCTGGTTTTGACCCTGCCTGAACTCAAGTAAATGAACTAAACTTGTATTTTATCTCACAGTTGTGCTTTTGGATTCAAGTATCTGTAATCCCTACAGCCTGCATCTTACCGTAGTTATTTAGCCTCGTAAAGTAACTTTTAACGCCTCACTTTCAAACCTCAGGTTGACTAATATCTTACTGAGATTGTGATGATTTTACAGATAATTTATACTTCTTATTATGTCCATAAACGGACCAACAGGAGCTCAGGTAGACAGCTTGTGAACCTGTAATATCACTTTAAGTCCGGTAACATTTCAAACTGTGAGATTAATTGCACAGAACCTGAACTTGAATATTTTGCTAATTCTGTTTAGTGGTGTGAAGCAAAACTAACTGTACATTTAGTTTTGTTACAGGGAGCCAGGAGCAAACGGCTCAGTTCATCAAGCTGAGGGGAGAACGATGGACAAACATTCAGCAACTGTAGTTTGGAGTTAAGACATTAGTCTGTTTGTAATATCTGCATTTGACCATCCTGTACTTAAGGTTACAGTTAACTTAGCTCATCTTATATAAAGCCCTCACTAATAACACAACCAGTAGAGAGGACAATACACTTCTGATGTGTTATTGTTGCTGTCACAGAGATGACAGTTGTGACTGTCACCTTTTTCTTTCATTTATTTTTAATTGAAGATAAGGCATCAATGTAAATTATTTCTATGTGAATTTGTGTATATTCTGCTTTGTAAAATCTGTCAATCTTCTAAGTTTGCATCCTTGTGTTAACATTATTGATAACTTTTCATAATTTTCTCAATGTGATTTGGACAATTTTTGAGAAGATGTGCCTGCAGGGGAGGGTGACTGCCCTGCTGACATTTATTTCGCTGTGGTCTTTGTTAACTGTCTTGATTGATGTCCTCTGCCTTAGGATTGCAAGTATCCAGAGTCAGGAGAGGGAGTGAGTGGAAAACCCACTGCTGCAACTTGTGCATGGGAAGTCCTCCATCTTCATGGATGAGGTGTTGGGACGGAGGCCTTCTATAACCCCCCCCTGTCCTAATTGCCTCCATCTCTGAGGACACACCAGGGCCAAGTAACTCAGTGGGTGACCAGGAGGAGGAAAGCCAGCCAGGTCCAAGCCAGAGAAAGGACATGGCTGGATGGACAGGCTCTTTTCTTTACTAGTGAGAATCATTGATAAATAAATGTACATGTAAATGAAATCAAATAAAGTTTTTTGTTCAATACATTTGTTGGGATGCATCTCCACTGTCCACCGCATCATCTCCCAACTGGGTTTGCAGGGCTGACTCAGACGGCTGCCATGTCACTACCATTTGTTTTCAGAAATGAGAAAGTATAAAAGACTTTCCATATAAAATATTTCAACATGCGATCCTGTAGATGGGTATCACAGCTTTACAATTGTTTTACTTGCCTAAAAGTAATCGTGGTCACCGGGCACGTCCTCCAGGGCAGAGACCTCTGCAGACAGCTGGTCCCGTCAAGGAGCACCAGTTACTGGTTCTCCCCTCATCCTCTGCCACGTTCTCCACAGGCTCATCCTCTGGGGCCATAATGTCACCTGGCACATGGTGTTATGACCTGAAATGGCAAATATGTATACATACATATACATCACAGCTGATGTCATCCAGGGGATAAATGGAGGAAATGGTTGGGTGACTCTGGAACACATGGTGGGTTTGATAAGAAACAAATAATGATAATATGGGGACAAATGGTGTGTTCTCAGTCACTTAGTCACATTTCAGTAAAGTAAAAAGCCATTTTAAATATGAAATTCTAGAAGTTGTAATGACATTAGCCATACAGCTGTAGTCAACATTACTTTTAGCTAAAGGTACATGGATTAACTATTTAAATTTAAAATGGTCCTCTCTGAGCCTGAAATATATCATGCACCAGTGAATCATGTCTTCCAAAATTATTTGGAAGAAGAGGAACAATGCAACCATCTCTGGCTCCATTTTCCCAGGTTTTTAGCACGAAGCTGGTTGCTAGGCGATGGGTGCGGCAAAGGAAAAGCTGGTGACGCAAATAGGGAGTCCTCTGTAGCGCAGACCGGCTCATTTTGGAGACCGCTCGGTCCAGCCTTCGCGGTCCTCAAAGGACGCAGCCGACGTAAAGATGCAGCCGCTGGATTGGGATACATCTTGTGTGTGTGTGATGGAGAAAAGGGACTTATTAAGAAAATGGGCAAAGGAGACTTTTTAGCAAGTGACAGTACAGATTATATCTCATACATGTTTCATATGTTGAAATCAGCGTTAAGCATTTCACACTGAATATCACGTTCAATTTTGGTGCTTCCCAGCCAAAACCACACTGGATATGTGCATGTATGAGAGACAGACCACCTTCTCTATAAACCTAGTCCCTTCCATTGTCCCCCGAGATGATATTTAGATATATATATATATATATATATATATATATATTTATTTTTGCTGCAAGAACCGCAGACCTCTTCCAGGTGTGTAACATGAAACAATGCCCCAGATTTCCTCCCAAATCTAGCCTGATTGGCACACGATGTGAGATGCAGCGTGGAGGCTTCTAATCCTCTTGGCAATATAGACAACATCACAAATTTATTTGAAGATGATATGCTGATGCCATAGAGCTGCATGCAATCCCTTTAATCAGATATACAAAGCGAGTGGCTGTAGATACATAATTACATTGTGTCTCTCTGGGGTAGATAAGCAGGTTGACAAGGATGTAAACTCCAACCAACAGCACCAGTGAAACCCGTGAGTTAGTCATCGTGAAGTCACCAAATTGGTTTGTGGACTGATGTTTTGAAGCATGGAGTTAGGCGTCACCATCTTGTTTTTTTCGTAACTAATGAACAGATGTTACCATATTTGGAATGAGGAGGACTGACTTAGAGACGCCCTATAGATCTCTGGTAGCGGCAGCAACCTGTCAATCATTGTGGAGCCCCGCCCTAAAGCATCCCCTGCTTTATGGTCTGTTTGACTCTAAATGGACCATAATTTACTAAATGAACATCATGCTGTATTGAAGAAGACTTGAAACTAGAGATTGAGACCATGAACTCATGTTTACAATGTTTACTGAGGTAATAAATCAAGAGAGAAGTAGAGTCATTTTCTCATAGACTTCTATACAACCAGAGGAGTTGCCCCCTGGTGGACACTAGAGAGAATGCGGGTTTTAAGACACTTGTCTTGCATTGTCTTCAGAACCAGAGGTTGGCGCCTGGCTAAATCCCTTATTTCAGGAAAGTTCTAATTGAAGTTGATTTAAAGTACAGTGCACTCCATCTTAGTCTTACTTGATATAAGTGCTTCCTTTGACACCATTGATCATACTATCCTCATAAATATTTTTAAATAGATGCTTCAGTATCTCAAGAAAAGCCCTACAGTGATTTGTGTATCATATTTGGGCAAATATACTCCCAATGGGTAACTTTGTGTCTTCATCTGTTCCATTGTCGTATGGGGTGCCATAGGGGTAGGTCCTCAGCACTGTTCTATTCACTTTTTGTATAACCTTCCCTCGGGTCAGACAATTGGTCGTGTTGTTTTTTCACATCATTGTTACGCGGACGACGACACAACATTTCAGTAAAATGACTTCAGCAACCTAAAAACACTCCCCAATGGTTCCACTTTGCAGAAATTGGGCCGAACATGCGAACATAGCTAATTATTATGCAGAAAAACATCATCAGACCTTCCTGATTTGTTTTACTACCGGTGAACGCATGATTCACCAGTCTTAGTACTCGCTGCCTTTGTCGGTTGAGTTGGTTAGGTTTAGGCATGAGGAGTGAGATTAGTTAAGGTGAGGGTAAGAATATCACGGTAAACTAACCACTGACCTGCTCTCAACAAAAAAAAACATTGTGAGTTTTGCATAATGATAAGCCAGGTGTTACTGTTTGTTGGCTGAAGACTTTGTATTTTCAAAGCAATGGGCCTTTGGGTCAATGTTTTTTTTCTGCATAAGGGGCTCTTGGACAAACGGGCCCTCAGTCCAATGGGACATTTTTCGGACAATCGGGGTATTGGAATAATGGGCCGTCGGCTCAAAGTCATGTTTTTTAGGTTGCACTCACCACAGGACATTTCTTATACAATTGTGGAGGCAGTAGTCAGTCAAATTCTTGCTGTCATAAGATGACTGTTTCTTTTGTTCAGTGTATATTGTGTTGTGAGAATAAACCAGGAAATGTTGTATGTCATGTGTCCTAAAATTCAACCAACACAAAACTATCCATGCCAATGGTCAGAAAAGCAGAAAGAAAAAAACACCATTTATGTAGCAGAGATGCACATGCTTGGACATTTCCTTCCCCTTCCTCTTGTCCCTGTGGGCTATGTTGCATTTTAAAATCATGTATTGCATAAATGTCTGTGTTCAGAAATGAATCGGAATCATGTTAGCTTTCTCAGAGATATGATCAATAAAATCAGATTCTAAAAGTGTTGAGGGTTGATAGGCATGTAAAAGAGTAGATGGGTCATTAAGTATGAGTCATGCAGTCACACTCTACCTTCACTGCAGCTTTCAATAAAAGTGTGATTACATACCTGACACACTGGGACTGGCTCCCCACTATAGAAACAGTTGCTGTAGTGACCGAGTGTGTCCTTTGAGTGGAGCGGTGGTGTGACGAGAAAGAGAGAGAGAGAGGTGGGGGTGGAGCAGAGGAGGAGAATCTCTTGCTGACCGGTGGAGACATGAGCTTGAACTACTGCTTGTGCAAAACTTGACATATCGCTGTGTCATATTCTGGCTTCTATAAGAACCATGAGCCGGCTCTCGGAAGAGGCATAACTGCCCTCACTGGTGGCGAGGAACGGTGATGTGCTGCTCTGGTTCGAGGTTACTCTCTGTTCCCTCAGAAAAAACCTGCTCTGCAGCAGCAGCCGAACAGAGTTTTTACAGTTTAGCTTTCTACAGATGCTGTGGGTCTGTATCAATGACTCAGACTGTACATATAACCTCTATGTCCTCCATTATAACATTACCATACAACTAAATTGCACTCATTTACATTGTTTTGAGGGGAAACGCATTTTATCCCGGACTATGGTTTTAAACACGTGGTTGATGTTGAGAACTGAAACAAAACAAAAAATTCACACACAAAAGTTCAGGTTTTACGGTTCTGGTTTTATTGTTCTGGTTTTATTGTTCTGGTTTTATTGTTCTGGTTTTACGGTTCTGGTTTTATTGTTGTGGTTTTGTTGTTCTGGTTTTATTGTTCTGGTTTTATTGTTCTGGTTTTATTGTTGTGGTTTTGTTGCCTAAACCTGACTGAAGGTAGTTATTTGAAGCCCAACCATGATGCTTGGTGGTTTTGTTGCCTTAACCCAGTGGTTCTCAAACTTTTTCTGTCACCCCCCACTTTGGAAGAAGAAAAATGTTCACGCCCCACCGCCCCAACACAATTGTAACAACATGGTCCATGTTTAATTTTTATTGAAATAACATTTTGTGACTCCTCCATCTGTGCTTTTTTTCTGCCTTCGTTACAGACAACAAAGAGTAGACAGGATGTGAGGGAGAGGATTTGACTTTTCTCAAGCTTCAAAGATTTGTCACAAACTCGTATTATCAATATGTGCAGTAGGTTGGCTTTCTAGAGCATGTGCGAAAAGACGAATGTGCAATATGAATAATTCAAGTATTATTTTCTGTATAGTAAAACATTTTAAATGTGTTCATGCGTTAAATCTGCAGAATACTCCTTTAATTCAGAACACTACTAAACCAAAATAAATATATTTCTCTACAGGAGATTTAAATCCCCTAAACCATAACTATATACTTCCAAGTGTATTGTTTCTAATACTTACTTAATGCTTTTACTGAAGTCATAGTTTGAATCTAGGACTATTACTAATGGAGACTATTTTATTTATGGTATTGAATAATAAAAATGTTTTTTGTTTACACATTTTCAAAACAAGCTTACCCACAAAGTTGTATAGATCTTTCCAACATGCTCTGACATGTGACAGCCCATATCTGACTGAGCAGATGATGTAATCAAATTCAGCCTTTTTCTTTGAAGGGGGGGGCAGCTCCATTCACCCAGTCTCATTTATTAACCACACCGAGACCACCACCTAGTGTTAAATACTAGGCATCACACTCTGGTGAGCCCTGTAGTACTGTAACTCATTAGCATATTTGTACGTCTAGTTTTCATATAGTTGACTTGAGAACTCCACAGTTCCATTTTCTCATTGCTAGTCTTTCTCTCTTCGGTGACTTTTGTATTTTTTGGCCTCCTTTTTAAACCTCTTCTCCTCCACCCCAGAATATACATACAAGTGGTATACATCATCTGTAAACTGGGAACCTGAAGGTTAATTTGAAACGTCTCTCAGCATTGTGTCAAGTTTTTCTCGTCATAAATCTGTAATAAACGTATTCGGGTGTTGAAAGTTTGTTTATAAAGGCTTAGAAAGAAATGATGGAAGTATGTGATGGCCATTGCATATTATGTCTCATAAGACGTTGCAGTAATGTTTGGGTTGATACCATTTGTTACACAGAATTTATCAAAATGATCAAAAATCCCCAAGACCTCGAGAAACACCACAGACACAAGTAATGCTTTCATTCGGTACCACACACAAACTTTAAAAATGTAGAGATTTCTTCGGCTTTTGGAATGGATATTACCTCATTTCTGCTCAGAAACCTCTTTATTGTCAATATATAACATAAACCATAAATACCATATATTGGAAAGCTATCCCTAAAGACACGATCAGAAGGAGTGGATCTGGTTTGCTCTGCCTTTTTCAAAGTTCAAAGGAGTAATGGAGTTTTCTGCCTTGGTTCAGACTACAGAGCCTCCGTGTAGTTCTACACTTTTATTGTTAGTTTACAGCAGATATGTGTGGAACGAAAATGTCATTTAAAAAGTGGGAAGGACTGCTGGGCAATAGCACAACATTCCTGAAACCGGTTTCCGGCCTGCGACAGAAGCCTCAGGTCTGCCGGCTACACTACACTGTCTGATCATTTCAGCAGGACTGCGGTGAGGTATACAGAATGTGTTGGTGGACAATGCATGTGATTCTGCTACATTCACTTGGCTTTCTACTATAAAGGTGTTCAGGGCTGTAACCTGGCATCCATTTTACTGGGTTTTCTCGATCCAGATCTCATTGTGGTGAGTCAAGGAAATATAGTTGTCATAGCCAGCCCACGTGTAAGTGTTGGCATCAGCGCCGGTTTTCTCTGCTTTGTTCAAGTTGTCGTAGAGAATCTTTACGTTTTTTTCACTGCTCTTGATGCTCGGATAGCCACCATAGATCCTTCATATCATGTGGAAACAAAGACAGAAAAAAGGGTTTCAGAGTAAAACAAATACTTTGTCCAAGCCGTCATTCACTGTGAGTGGTCATGTTCACATTTTTTGTTCTACATCTACCTTCTCTCTTCTATCGCCGTTTTGTTTTGCACTCATTAGGGCCTGAGCACCGACGTAGTCGGAGTGGAGCGCCTGGTTAATATAGCCATCTGACATAGGTTGCATATTTGTGTGTAAATAACTGGCTCTCTAGCGCCCCCTACCAGTTGGAACGGTGACGCCCCTCGGCCAGTATTTACGATTTATTCAACACACATGTCCAAATCCGCTAGATCTACAAAAGCCTCTCAGACCCCTAAGCTCCGCCTACTTAGATTTTCCGCCATCTTGAATTTAGTGAAAAACACATTTTTGCGAACTCCTCCTACATGCTGGGTCCGATTGCTATTAAATTTGCTGTGGATCATTATTGGATGTAGATCACTCAGATTTATCAAAAGCTTTTTGATATCTCTTTGCGTTGACAAGATATGGACCAATAAACTTCTTAGGGGCGTGGCTTAATATCAATACACCTAACTTCTCAACCATTTGTCGAAAATTCACGAAACTTTCAGCATATGTGCACATCGCATCCTGTAACATACCCTGATATTTTTGTCACATTTTCCATTTTTCAGCCTTCGTACTTTAATAAACTCCTCCTAGAAAATTTATGCGATCCACTTCAAATTTGGTCAGGATGCTCTTAAGACCTTTGTGATTAAAAATTATTAAAAGCTAGAGTTTTCGTCGAAGAACCTTGACGTGGCATGGTGGCCATTTTGCATCATTTTTATGAAAAAATAAGTTGTTATAACTCCAAGGTACATTATCCAATCCGCACAAAACTTCTAATGCATGATGCCACTTCAAGCTTGAGCATACTTCAATTGAAACAAATTAAATAACTCATAGCGCCACCTACTGGCAAAAGGAAATGTCATATTTTATACTTTTATTTACTCCTTCTAGCCAGTTCAAAAGAGCAGCCCTGTGTATAAAACTTGGTCAGAACATGTATCACATAGAGAAAAATAAGGCTCATGGCACCATGCTCTAAACTGTACCAGAAGTCGGCCATTTTGACTTTGATGTCATTTTTTGATAGATTTAGGCCTATTTCTAGTCACTATACTTTAACGAACTCCTCAGGGACTTTGTCAGATCCACTTCAAATTTTGGTCAGTACAATCTCAAGACCGTTCTGATTAAAAGTTATCAAAAGCTTTCCGTTTGCCGGAATGGCTTAGCCGTAGCGGGCGGCTACTTTATGTGATTCCCCATCAAAAAAGCTGATGTAACTCAATTGGACTTGTTCCAAACAATCCCAAACTTCACATGCTTGATAACACTCATGGCCTGAGGATGTCTACAAGCTCATTTTCACTAATGCTCACAGTGCCACCTGCTGGCGAAAGATAATCTGCATTTTCTGACAAACACCATCCGAATTACCTGACTTGTACACAATGTGGTTTACACTTCATATGGAGCAACACAATGCATGTTTGCGTGTTTTCTGTAGACAAGAAGTGGTGAACTATTTGCAAAGTATAATTTCCAGCATCAGGCGGTCGACGCAGAAAAAGAATGTCGGACTCGTGGTCACGTTGTCCAACAGTCGCGGACGTTCTCAGCCGCGCAGGCCGGAGTCCCGCCGGCACCCCCGACGTGCCGGAGGATGCGAGGGCCCGTTCATCGCTGCTCGCAGCTTTAATATATATTGATATTACTGTAACGTGCCAAATTATTCGATCACTTAAATTAGCAAAATAGTAGCGAGAATAGTGTGAATTCTAACCCCAATAAATGTTAAATCTGGTTTGTTTCACTACTGTTTGGTAGCTTGTAAACTGGAAAAATGCTACATAATTAAAGTGTTTAATGACTGTTAAAAGAAACTGCAATATAACAGTCAGTTGAAAGATAAAAGTAGGTACTATTCACCTGACATAGACAGTGACCTCTGGTCTGCTCTGCAGTGTGACTGATGGATCAGTGATTTTAGACTCCATCGTGCCAGGTGGAACAAACCAGGAAAGCGACAAATCACTACCATTTGTGACGGTGATCAGCACCGGCCAGGAGTCAGCATCAGCTGGAAGAGACAAACAAGGTGAGATGCAGGCACCCATCATTTGTCAGACTGTCATCACTCAAAACACTTGTAACATTTCTTGATGGCAAAACGTGGGTAAATTCAAAAACTCCTTTATTCCAAAACTTGGACGAACTACAAAAAACCCAGCTGTCAAAACATTTTAAATGTCCAACCACATTTCAGCAAACCACAAGATGTGTTGAATTTCGTCATTTCTGAACCAAAAATAAGTTTTTAAATACGTTTCATGTCAACCTCTTATCATGCTGGCAGAAACGCACTATGCCACGTTGTTAATGTTGTGAATCGATTGGTCATGTTTAGGCATGTGTTTAAATATTAACATAATAACGCAACAATGTAACGCAACATAAAAATTGAACTAGCGTAAATAATAACCTTAGCTGACTTTTTTACATCACATGATGTTACAAGCATAATAACTGAACATAACAAGTGTAAACTCTACGTTTACTTTTGATTTTACATTGGACACGGACAATGGTCTTCTGGGTGAAAATCCTGTTTGTTTCACACACCCACCACCTCCTTATACGTGTTAAAATACCAAATAACTTTTAATAATGGATGCTCCTTATACTACGTCACTTGCTCTGACCAAATGCAACAATGTTCACATAAAAAAAAACATTCAATAAGCCACAAATTCTAATACTTCTTGGAGGCAAGTTAAAACAAATATGACACCTGGAGAACAAACACCTACATGGACACCAGAACAAAACTGTCACTTTCCAGTAATTCCATTTTACGCCAATTTTGTTTTTCCTTCAATAACCTCGCCCATTTAATCACACTCTTGGCTTGATTTGCAATGCTTGCTTTGCAGGGACAAATGGAAGTAAAACTAACACTTTTGTTCTCACTGTTGTTTGCATAAGCTGTGTCAGATGTCAGATGGTCATCCATTAGCTTGGGAATCACGACGCAGTGAAATGTCTCACCTGCTGCTTCGAAGTTCAATAAAAGGATTCAATATTTTGATGAACCTTATAAAGCTGCTATTCTCTAATGACCCATTTAAATATGGGGATATCCCATTAAACTACAGCGCATGAATTACACTGGCATATCAAATAATCTGTTAGCGTCACAAAACCAAAATGTGTCAGTGAGACTTTTGTTTTCACCCTGACATACTTGCGGCCTTCGCCAGTCTTGAACTTGCAGCTAATAAATCAGCAACCCCAGATCCTCCCATCTTGGTGGTAATCCATTCAGCAGGAATGTACAAACGCTCCTCAAAATCCTACAGACAACAGAAAGATAAAACAGTTTTTCAACATGTACATATCGAGTGTGTGTGTGTGTGTGTGTGTGAGAACTGCTCTGAAACCTACCTGATGCGTCTCAACTACTGTGAACTGAGGGCACTGGCCTCTGCAAAAGGTCGGAGTGGTCCATGCCTGTCCTCCGCACGTCGACACCAGGACGAGCACCAACAGTGGCAGCTCCATCCTCCAGGACTCTCTGAAAGTAACTCTACAGCTTGAGACGTGGCTCCCACTGATTTCTACTGAGTCTCAAGCGACCGGTTCATCAGGTCGCCTGATTGGTTTATCAGATCGTACAGGCCACTCCCACATTCTTCCTCTCTTGTTACAGCGACACGGCACACACACTTCTACGCAGGACTGGAACTTGCAGTTATTACTTGAGAGATGAGTCAAAGCTTCTTCAGCAGGGACTCATCTCGGTCATGATAAGTTCAAGGCCGATATGAAGCGACAAGAGCAGATATATGTACGAAGCCTACTGTCCTGCAGTAAGAACCAGATGTCCTCAGCATAAGATAGCACATGTGTTTCATCTCTTTAGTGAGTTTTATCAGTTCACAGAATGTCACTGACATTTAATCCGCCTGGTCAGAATTACATTACAGTCATTTAGCAGACGCTTTTATCCAAAGCGACATACAATTCAGATTCTATCACAATTCTACACCGGAGCAATTTTGGAGTCAAGGACACATCAACTAGTGGAGCCTGAGCCGGGGATCGAACTGTCTGGAAGAAGCCAATGTGAGAAACTTGGTGTAGATGTGACAAGAGGTTTTATTTTCAAAGAAAAGAAACTCAACTGTGACTGTTACACTCATTCACTTTTTAAAAAAAGTACTTTTTGTTGTACTTACTTAAGTACATATTTTATGCTACTTTCTACTACATTTCAGAGGGAAATATTGTACTTTTTATTTCACTGCATTTATATATAATGAGTATGTGTAATACAAGGCATTGCTCAACAGTAAACTAAACCACCCAACACAATAAAACATTTTAGTGCAGCCAGCTACAATTTTTAAATATGCCTTACATGTTACTGCATAAATAAGCATAATAATATAATGTATTATAAATGAATGTAACAACTGAAAACCCCATTTAGCTGCATAGTGAGTACTTTTATTTATGTACGTCAAGAACATTTTCTTACATAGTTTTACTTCGGTAAGATTTTGAAAGCGGGACTTTAACTTGTAACAGTGTTTTTTAAATCTGTTAGTACTTTTACTGAAGTTAAGTCAGTCTTAGTACTTCTACCACCACTGGTATTAATCAATGACAGTGGCTTAGTGGTTTCACCCTCCCCACCAGCCTCCTCCTCTCTCACCTCATTTTGTTTTTAAAGAATACTGACATGAGAGAGCACACAGCGAGCTGAGATGTTTCCTCGCGAGGGAGCATTTGGGCTCCGGTTGCACAAAAATGCAGTCCGGCGAGCACAGGCATCTGAAGAGCATCATGCATCACATGCTCAACAGTTAGGCCCCTCCCCCAGGCCTTCAACCCTGAACCCTCAGGGACTGAGTTCACCTGGTAACGGGGTTTATTCCCCTGGTTTCGTCTGTTTTTATGCACCATCTATAATCCTTAATGTAAATGTTTCTGTATAAATTTAATATGCCAGGCTGAACACCCATGTGTCGTCCTTTGGAAACCCCATGTTTAAGTTCACAACGCTGTGGATTGTGGGTAATTCCCTCAGATCATCTATTGTCATCTAATGTGGTTGTGTCCATTGATCACAACGTTCTGGTCTTCTGTTCTATTAGAGATTGAGACATTTCTGGGCATTAAAACAGTGAAGGATCCAAAAGCGTGTATTCTCTAAATACAAATATTTATTTATGAGTGGCCAGCAATAACCTGTCTCTGTGTTAATCACACCAGGCTGCTCTAATAAGTCTCTTAAATCTCTCCAGTTAATTCAGAATGCTGCAGCTCGTGTACTAACAAAAATGAAGAAAAGAGATCATATTACTCCTGTATTAGCTTCTCTGCACTGGCTCCCTGTAAAATCTAGAATAGAATTTAAATAGTTTTTTTGGGAGTTTTTCCTGTTCCGATGTGAGGGTCAAAAGTTAGAGGACGTCGCACACAGATTGTAAAGCCCAGCAAAAGAGGCACATTTGTGATTTGGGGCTATACAAAACATATTGAATTCAAATTGAATATATATATATTTGTGTGTGTTTGTGTGTGTGTTCATGCTGGCACAGCAGTATGAGAAAGCTGTTGTTTAATTTGACCACATGTGTATGATGCTCTCCTGATATTTACGGAAAATCTATATATAATCTATAAATTTGCTGTTTAAAAAATCTCAAACATGGACTCTTGGTTAGGGCGTCCTAGTTTCTTTGAATAGACCTCAAAGTTTTGAAACTCCCTTGAGGAAATGGTCCCAATGAGAACTGTTGACTTGTGCCGAATATAGACTCTTGAATTTAGGAAATCCTTTGAATGCTGCAAGCACTGCAAACAAAATGTATTCATTCATCTTCACTGGAGGCAGAGAATTGACAGGAAGACTTGGAAAACCTGAACTTTTCTTGAACTTTAGAGCTGACAGTCATTGTTTCAAATCCTCTGAGCTGGTGTCACTGTCCAAATACATTCGGAGCGCAATGTGCAGTATCCTCTAAATGTAATACGTATATTTTTGTAATTAGTATCTTTATGTGCAGTGAGTTTATACAGTTTGTTTGTTCTTTTTTTATTTCATTGTCCGAGCATTGTTTCTGGTTTCTTCTTACATTTCTTTGTTCTGTCCTAACAAGAGGAGCAAATTGAGCTGAAGAGGGTGAGGACACAATATGAGGAAAACTAAATATCAATATAAAAATACTAGAGAAGGTAAAATTTGTATTTAGAGAAGATGTTCTGCAGTACACTCCACCATATTAATCAGGATAAACATTTATCTTTCAGCCGCAGCAGATGGCGCAACATGACAAAGATGCGTCAGGAGAGAGAGTCGGTGACGGAGCGAGAGAAGGGAGAGTCTGTTCTCACAGTAACGCACCTCTTCTCTCCGGCTATGCACCTGCAACCCTCCCCCTCCCCCTCCCGTCCTCCTCCCCGGCGGTCAGACAGAGCAGGTAGTGCGCACTGAGCGGCGGCGGGAGTGCGCAAAAAGGCGGCCGGCATGCACCTGGAGAGAAACCGCCCCGCCAAGCCGTCGGAGGGCTCAGCCGGAGACGCAGCAGCAGCAGCAGCAGCATGCGGACTGACGCTCAAACGGCGGAGATTTAGCAGCAGGAGCACCTGGAGCTGCAGCATGGGCGTGGGAGAGAGGCGCAGCCGCGGGGAAAGCGATGTGATTCCACGGTCATAGGAAGGGTGGGTGGGTGGGTGGGGGGGAACCCAAGTAGCGATTTGGATCGGAGTTGTCCTGGGTGTATTAGATTTATTTTGGGGTGGGGGGCTTGGTTTGCTGTCTCGTTCTCCGGAATTCACTAAACACAGTACTTTTAATTTATTTTTTGCCAAACCTCCTCCGTAGTTGAAAAAAGATGGAGAAAGGCGCGCAGCAGATGCTGTCCAAAAGCGCGGAGAGTCCGGCAGAGGACATCTCCAAAATGAACGACGAGGAGCTGCTGAAGTGGGGCAAAGAGGAGCTGGTGCGGCGGCTGCGGAGGGCGGAGGCGGGGAAGAGGAGCGCCATCGTGGAGCACAGCAATCTGATGCGGGAGGTGAATCGGAGACTCCAGCAGCACCTGAACGAGATCCGGAGTTTAAAGGTAAGATGGGTGTGTGCTGCAATGAGCATGCTGATGTGAATGCGTATGGATCAGTAATAGAGCAAGACGTCTGAGATATAAGACACATTTATAGTTTGTCAGTTCAGCGCAAATTGGTCACTACATAGTTGAGGTTATAAAATCATTAATCCTGTTGCTTAGAGATGTACAGACTTGTTGGAATGGTGAATGCTCGTGTCAATTAATTTATAATATATTCATTACATATAAAGTGGATTTTGGTGCCCAGAGCATATTAAAAAAAAGTATAACTTGTTGCCTTCATGGGTCCAAAAAACGTTTGTTGGTGTAGCCATCAGTTAGACATTGTGTTTAGAATATTTAATATCTAATATCTTTAAGTCTAGTCAAGGAAACAGCTCCCACTAATGATCATTTCATTCAGAGCTGAAGTCATTCATCGAATTAACGAGTTAAGACATTTTATCGGCTAGTATCTTAATAAAAAAAATGTAATTACAAATACTTCAATTCTACGGTTCCGACTTCTCCAATTTTTGGTTCACTGCCTTTTGCTGTTTTAACACAAAAACATATATAGTTCTTTTTTTTACGTTGGTCGGACAAAAACAGATATTTGAAGTTGGGATATTTTTGTCATTATTTTAGATAAATTATGTTATTCAGGTATAATTGGCAGACTAATACATAATGAAAATAATCACTAGTTGCAACCCTGATTTCACTATTGGTTAATCTGACTTTGAACTCATTCATGGTTTTGCCTATAAAATGTCAGCAAACGGTGGAAAAACCCCGACACTTTCAAAAGACATTTTTTTGTCAACTGTCTAAAAAATAAATTAGACGAGGAAAAGCTGCAAAATCCTCCCATTTGAGAAGTTGGAACCAGAGAATGTTTATCTTTTTTTGCTTGAAAAGCAACTCAAACGATTAGCAAAATAGTTGCAGATTAATGTTCTGTCTATTTTCACTCGACAATTGATCAATCCCACATGTAATCCCTCACTGTGCTGCTCTCTGTGTGTGTGTGTGTGTCCGTGCCTATATGTATAAACCAGGACGTGAACCAGAAACTGCAGGAGGACAACCAGGAGCTGCGGGACCTGTGCTGCTTCCTGGACGACGACCGGCAGAAGGGGAAGCGGGTGTCGCGGGAGTGGCAGCGCCTCGGCCGCTACAGCGCCGGCCTGATGAGGAAGGAGATGTCCATCTACCTGCAGAAGCTGAAGGAGCTGGAGCAGCGGCAGGTGGAGGTCGTCTGGGAAAACCTGGAGCTCAAGGAGGTGTGCCTCATGCTGGAGGAGGAGAGGGCTGCGGCCGTGGCCAGAGGCGGAGAAGGAGGAGGGCACGGAGGTCCCGGACATAGGAGCTCCATTGACAGCCTGTCTCAGCTGGGTGGGGGGGTCCCAGTGTCTGGACTGCTGCGGGACGTCGGCGATGGGAGCAGCACCTCCAGCGCAGGGAGCACCGATAGCCCAGACAACCCCCACCTAAAACCATCTCAGCTGGGCTCCAATGCCAGCCCAGGATCGAGGTGCGTCCCCTCGGAGCACACCCACAAACCGGGAGACGTGTGCAAATCCACCGGCAGGAGGCACAGCTCCACCCCAGAGTACCACACCTTCCCCCAGGCCTGCCGCCCCCGCGGGGGCTCCCTCACCAACCTGGACCCTCTTGGCCCTCGGGGGCACAGCCAGGAGAAGCACAGCAAGTTCCCCACCAGGCTACCGTGCGACTCCCACGCCAAACACTGCAGCTCTGACCTGTTAGCCCACAAACAGCTATTGATGTCGGGACAGGCGTCACCGGGGAAGGGCTCGGCCAAGTCTAGCCCTGAGCTGAGTGAGAAACACCGATCGGTCAACATGGCGGGGGTGGGTTGTAGGGGTCCTGAGGCCAAGATGGCAGCGATGGGCACGCCCGAGCACCTGAGGAAAGGGCGAGTGATCTTGGGTAGTCCAGAGTCTATACGGCACCACTACCACGATCAGCAAAGCCCTGGGGCGGAGCACGGCAAGGGGAGGTATGGCAGTAGCTCCCCCGGCAGGGACGGGGATCAGAGGAGGACACCAGGAGAGCAGATGGCCCCCCACCACCAGAGTCTGTACAATGGTAGGCAGATGGTAACTTTTATCTTGTATTTCAATTCATATCTCATTCATGACCCATAAAGAAGAACTTTAATAAAATTACAGAACATTATACCAGGATGTTATCTGGCTTTGAAATGATAGATATACAATTTATCATAGTTATACTTCTCTAGCTAACACACTGAATCAACAGAGGCCAAAAACATAGAGTTCCGCCCTGGCCTAACACCAAGACCAGAAACCGGCCCATATCTGCGCCTACTTGATCCAAATGAACCCCCTGGTACTGCCGGATTTGAGACTGGAACCCAATCAGCAATAGAGGCTATATTTAGGGCCCGAGCACCGACGTAGTCGAAGCGGAGGACCTATTGTTCTTCTAATGTTTATTATTATTATTAGGGCCCGAGCACCGATGTAGTCGAAGCGGAGGACCTATTGTTCTTCTAATGTTTATTATTATTATTAGGGCCCGAGCACCGACGTAGTCGAAGCGGAGGACCTATTGTTCTTCTAATGTTTATTATTATTATTAGGGCCCGAGGACCGACGTAGTCGAAGCGGAGGACCTATTGTTCTTCTAATGTTTATTATTATTATTAGGGCCCGAGGACCGACGTAGTCGAAGCAGAGGACCTATTGTTCTTCTAATGTTTATTATTGTTATTAGGGCCCGAGGACCGACGTAGTCGAAGCGGAGGACCTATTGTTCTTCAAATGTTTATTATTATTATTAGGGCCCGAGCACCGATGTAGTCGAAGCGGAGGACCTATTGTTCTTCTAATGTTTATTAGGGCCCGAGCACCGTCGTAGTCGGAGCATAGGACCTATTATTATATTGTTATTAGAGCCCGAGCACCGACAGCCTTGGGCCACAAGGTCCCTATTGAAACTGTAGGAATTATTATCAGGGCTCGAGCACCGACGAAGTCGGGCGAAGGCCCTATTGCAGGGGTCGGCAACCTTTACTATCCAAAGAGCCATTTTGCCCTATTTTCCACCAAATAAAATTTGTCTGGAGCCGCAAAAGCTCTTTGATGTCAAATTTCTCGCCACATATCAAGCATACAGGAAAGCCAGCATCGTTGGCAGTGAAAGCAAATGAATACGTCCACGCAGAATTAAACTCTCCATTTTCCTCCGTGACTTTCCTTCTTTTGGATTTATCCATTGATAGTTTACCGAGGGCGGAGGTCTGCACATCATGATCAGCCAACTACAAGGAAAGGCGCTTTACGACGTAAGATACAAGTGGCGGATCACCATTACCATTTTGCTCGACAGGGTTCGAATCCAGGTTGATGCGATCTTTCCATAAATATATTTTCTTGAATGTATTTCTTCATACGTGGCTGTGATGTAGTGCTACACTTATACAATCGTAATCCCTGCAATATATATGAGATGTGGCTTTTAGATCTCCAGCAATAGTTGTTTGTGAATGTGTGACGAATCTGGCAACAGAGGCAGAAAACAGCTGCTGCTGTTACGCGAACACAACACACGCACGGAAGGAAACCAGTAGGTTTGAAAACCAGTAGGACGTAACACCAGCACCCACTGCATGTCCAGTATACATGAATAGTCACGTGATATTCGTTTTCAGGCGTTTTAGTCTGGATCTCGAAAAC
Organism: Pholis gunnellus; assembly: GCF_910591455.1. Lineage (NCBI taxonomy): Eukaryota > Metazoa > Chordata > Actinopteri > Perciformes > Pholidae > Pholis > Pholis gunnellus. The sequence continues at coordinate 4,051,094 of NC_136538.1, read as the reverse complement.
AATGCTGAAACGCTGTGTGGACGCAGATAGTTTTTGTTTGTTAAAACTCATATTAAACGTATTATTGTGGATGTAGCCTCAGGAAGCCGCAGCAGACGGGCCAAAGAGCCACATGCGGCTCCGGAGCCGCGGGTTGCCGACCCCTGCCCTATTGAAATCCAAAGAATTATTAGGGCCCGAGCACCGGCGTAGTCGGAGCGGAGGACCTATTGTTATTCTAATGTTTATTATTATTATCGTACGTGTCTCGTCACAAAAAGGAGGTGCTTGGAATACTGGGAATTTTTTTTTATTTGGCACGCAAGCCAGATTTTGCGAAAATTGCAGTCTGATTGGAGTGTCCAGGTATGAAATATTGGCTCGATAGCGCCTCATATTGAGTAGCCCCAACATTGGGTTTCACCTAGCTGTATGAAATTTGGTACGTATGTGTAACGTGATGGGACGTACAAAAGATCCTCTTGGAATTTTTCACTAAACCAAACAGGAAGTCAGCCATTTTCAATTTTCTGATGTTTTTTGTCCATTTCAAGGCGCCGTATTTGAATGAACTCCTCCTAGAGATTTAACCCGATCGACTTCAGATTTGGTCAGTATACTCTTGAGACCTTGGCAAGATCAAAAAGTTAGCAAACTATGTATCCGTGGCGTGGCAGCAAAAAAACACCATTCGCTATGATAAAGGAAGTTGTTCTAACTCGGCCGTACATTGTCTAATCTGCTCCAAATCTCTCATATGTCATTACATCCTGACCCAGAACACATCTATATGACAATTTAGAATCATAGTAATAGCGCCAAATTCTAATTTTGGTTTGACCTGGCATGAACTCTCTGTACTCCAACCTCTATCAAGTTGGCCTGCTTCACTTTATCAAAGCCAATTCTTTTTTTATAAGGACTGCTGACATGTGCTATGATTGTGGAGAGTTTTAGGCTTACTGCTGCATTATTTCAAAGACAAAAGTGCTTTTTTTTCCAGGCGAACCTGAACATTTTTAATTTGAGCTGTGTGCCATCTTCATTCAGCATTAACCAGTAACATATACACTGATATGTACACATATTAACAAACTATCACAAGTGTTATAATTCCATTGAAATTATTCAAATAGACCTTGTAGTTAGAGAGATAAGCCCCTTTAAGTATGGGTATGACATTTTTGAGCAGAGGCCTCAAAATAGGCTTCGAGGTTAAAAGGTTATTAAAGACGTTCATGAAGTCATTACTACTGAGGTCTATAGGAATACATAATTAATGTTCTCTTTAATAGTTATAATCTTACCATTAAAGAAGTTCATGATCTTATCATTAAAGAAGTTCATGAAGTCATTACTACTGAGGTGTATAGGAATACATTATTAATGCTCTCTCTAATAGTTATAATTTTATCATTAAAGAAGTTCATGAAGTCATTACTACTGAGGTCTATAATGATACACGGCTCAACAGAGTTGTGACTCTCTGTCAGCCTGGCTACGGTGCTGAAGAGAAACCTGGGCTTGTTCTTATTTGTCACTATTAACGATGAGTAATAGGCTGCTCTGGCATTACAGAGGGCCTTCTTATATGTCTTAAGACTGTCTCGCCAGACTGACCGAGATTGTTCCAAGTTATTGGAACACCATGTTCTTTCAATTTTTCGCAATGTTTGCTTTAATTTGAGGGTTATACCATGGATCGAACATCCTTTGTTTTACTAACTTCTTCTTTAGAGGATCAATAGAGTAGTGTCATTCTCAGTGAGCCTGTAGCACTATCGACAAAATGATCAATCTGGGTCGGACTAAAGTCACAGGAGTCCTCTGTTATATTGAGGCATGGTGTTGAGTTAAATAAAGATGGATTCGCTTCTTTAAATTGAGCTACGGCATCGTCAGATAGACATCTAGTAGGGGTGCAATGGATCACAAACCTCACGGTTCGGTTCGGATCATTTTTCGGATCAACAAAGAAAAGGATAGGAGACAAATATAACTTTGCTTTCCATTTATTGATTAAAGAACTTTGGGCTATAGTCTATAAAAAAAAATATTGAAGATGTCCAATTTGAAACAAAATGAAACAAATAACAAATATATATAAAACTAATTTCTGTTAAGTTTAAGTGCAACATGAGGTATGTTGATACCCTCTTCAGGGCAGACCGTAGCTAGCTTCAACTGTTTCAACTGAACTGAACTGCTCGGCAACAACTTGGGTCTGTTTTTACTTCCTGTCAGGTTATATCATTCAAATACACTGCAATAATGTTTACCATTACTGTGAAATGGTCTACAACTTTACATTTTTTTTCCAAGAAGATGAGAATATCTACATTGTCTGGGGAGAGGGTAGACCTTTCTGTGGTGACTGGGATATTACTGTTGGGCCTGTCTAGCTTCACTCTGCGGCTTCTGTCAGCACCTGCACCAGGTGTGTGTCTGTGTGACTCTCACTGAGGGGGCGTGTCTACAGCACCTGTCTGTGTGACTCTCACAGAGGGGGCGTGTCTACAGCACCAGCATATGTATCTCCGTGATGAAGTGAGCGGTCACAGTCGCGTAGCTCTCCGTTGCCCTGGAGCACTTTAACCAGATTTAGAAACCCTTTGTTTTTCACACCGGAGAATGTCCTCATGACTGCAGCAGTAAAGACTCCAATAGATTTGGTAATAGCTTTAGCCCGGTCTGATTCTGCCACAAACGGTTTGTTTAATGCCGCGATGATACGTTGTTGTTGTGGCTTGTCCTTCTGTCCTCTGTCCTCTGTCCTTCTGTCCTCTGTCCTCTAGCTGACAGGCGGGATGGTGGCTCTTCATATGTGTGGACATGCAGATGTATTGCCGTTGTCGTATGTCTTCCTCTTTAAATAATGCCTACATACTGTAACAATTTTGTCCACCACCCTCATTATAAGTTACAGGGAAGACAAAATGCTCCCAAACTTGCGACTTAAGTGATGCCGAGGCTTCTCAAGCTTCTCCACTCGCCATGACTTTCACCGTTAAATGCTTCTAACCTGCTCCGTTCACATGAAGGCCTACTGCTTTATATCTGTTCATTGACACTCTGCATTGATATTCGGGGACTTGTTACTTGAAAAGGAACAGCAGCAGTAAAACTGTATTACACACTATGATGATTAAACTGTAAAAAACAAATTTAAAAAAAATACTCCGCGGTTCACAAGTGATCCGAACCGGGAAGTGTGATCCGAAACCGATCACGGATCGATCCGTGATCCGTTATACCACTAACATCTAGTGTAGAAACGTTTCCTTAATGGCGTACACTCCGTTAGTAGGAATTCAAAAGTTATTCGATAATGATCCGATAAAAGAGGGTTCTGTGGAAAGACTATTAAATCTTCTATTTTAATGCCATAAGTCAGAACCAGGTCGAGGGTTAAAACAGTGAGTGGGTTTCTGTACGCTCTGACAGAAACCAATCGAATCTCATAATAAGATAAACGCAGTACTAAGGCTATTATTCTCGACATCCACATGAATATTAAAGGCACCTACAATAATTACTTTATCTGTTTTAAGGACTAAATTTGATAATATATAATAATAATAATAATAATAATACGGCCCTGGGTCCCGGTACACTATAACAAATAGAACTGGCTGTATTGTTTTCCAGGTTGGGTGTGAAAGACTAAGAACCAGGCTTTCAAATGAGTTCTAGTCTAGTTTAGGTTTAGGGTTTAATAATAGGCTTGAGTCAAAGATGGCTGCTACTCCACCTCCTCGGCCGGTGCCTCGAGGAATGTGAGTATTAATATGACTTGGAGGAGTTGATTCATTTAGGCTGACATATTCTTCATTACACAGCCAGGTTTCAGTAAGACAAAATAAATCAATGTGATTATCTGATATGAAATCATTTACTAGTACAGCTTTAGATGACAGAGATCTGATAAATTATCCTATTTTGTTACACTGTTGCGTTAGTTTTAACTTGGATTAGGTTATTCAGTTTAACTCCTCAACTGTTTACTTTTGATTTAATTAATTGAAATGGCCGTGGGGCAGACACAGTCTCTATATGGTTTTGGGGGGGTAACTGCTCTAATGGAAGCTCAGAGAAGTGTGTAAGACGGCAACTCTGCTTCCTGGTCTGAGCTCTGGGTTGTCAGACCTTGTACTTGTACGCCCTTCTCTGGGAACTGTTTCCGCTCCCAGAGCGACTTCATCACAATGTTCTGTTTATGCTTACTGGGAGCAGTAAAGTTAAACAGTTTACATGAAACCAAATATGCCGGGTTCAACATAACAAATTATATGAGGTCGCATATGCTTATTCTTCAACAGTTCCACCTTGAGCAGCTAAATGCTACTTAAACATTATTGCATTAGTATTACCAATTTAATAATGTCCTGATTTGTCCCCTAGCTTAAAAATAAAGACTCTGTCACTGAAAGCAATAATGTCCAAAAGAACTTTTTGACCATTGTTAAAGGTGACTGTAGTATTATTATTAACAATATACTCTGTTACATCCTTCATGCAGAGATCACTTACAGGTACTCGAGTCTCAAAACCTGTTTATTAGACTTGCTCTACGTCCTGCTGTTTTCTTTTTAAATTGTATTCTTTATTCTTATGATTTTTGTCATAATTATTAAAGTGTTTCTGCTCTTGTAGTTCACCTATTTCATCCTCACCATTCCCACTCCTTTTCACATCTGTCCTTATAACACTTCCCTCTGTGGAACTGCCATAATCATAGTCTCCAAACTGTAAAATCCCAATTTCTCTGGACATTCGTACAAAAGGTTGCGCCTATGAAAGCAGTTCTCTGAAGCATTATAGCCATTTACGTTACTCATTCTGCCCCCCATCACTGATTTGATTCCTGTCTTTTTGCCCACATACCTCTATGTCACCAAAATGTACTGATTTAAAAAACAAATGATGATGATTTCATTACATCCTTTCTTATCTAACATGTCAGCAAACGGCTAAGAGGATTTGCAGCTCTTACATCACACCCCGGGCAGTAACGTTTCGACAGCCGATTTAGGAAATGAGAAAGGCCTCTTTTGTCATCATTCATCTGCTAATGGACCCCAAAGTTAAACAGGCTGAATCCTCTACGATGGCCGTCATTGCCTTTATTACTTTGCTTACTTTACTACCTTTACTGCGACACAAGTTTGAGTGACCTTTGTTGTGCCCTCCCGTTTTGCACAATTGCAAAATGACCTTCCATAATTCTTGGCTGTATGTGTGTGAGTGTGTGTGTAGAGTGCATGTATTCTTGGTGTGCTATTGTTTGTTTACAAGGGTCAGGTATGGTGTGACTGCAACAGACGGCCTGCACGCGTGTTTGAGTGTATGTTAATATCCGTGTGTTCTGGTGTGTGTTTCTGCATGTTACATCGGTGCCCTAGGTGCATTTGAAAACACAGTTTTTGTTGCGGCTCAGCTGGCTCAATCTCACATTACTGTGCATAGGCAGAAAGAATCTTCACAGTGAGCCGAAAGTACACACACACACACACACATCCCTGTACATCTATCTTTGTGAGGACCCACACACACACACACACACACACTCATCTAGTTTCTGTCAAGGGAGCACATCATATATTACTCTGCCTCTGCTATTAATAAACCTAAGCCACATAGTTCTGGATACCTGCAGCTATTGTCACTTTTATCACTAAAATAAACCTGAGCACAAACATATTTGTGACCATTCCAACTACCTGAGAGAAACTTGCTTTGCTTGGAATTTAAAATGTCACATGTAGCATTTTGGCATACTAAGTCATTTCAGTTTGTTATTACCACAAATGATGGCTGCCAACCTTTCAATGATGGCTGTCCAAACTGACAGCCATCATTGAAAGGTTGGCAGCCTGCACAGGATGTTTTTCTCCCACAGTATTTATCCTCACCGCCCCTACGACTGCGCTATTGACCTCCACTCGGGCGCTTCGTTCCCTTCCAGTCGGTTATATAACATGTCGAGACCAGAGAAGGTGTCCATGGAGGAGTACATCTCTGTCTTTGAAGGCTGGAATCATTCGCCCGTCCTCATCACCACTCGGAGCCTGATTCTTTTTTGTCACTAAGAAGGACAAGAGCCTCCGGCCCTGCATCGACTATCGGGGTCTGAACAGCATCACCACCCGCAACAAGTACCCTCTGCCACTGATTAACTGCGTTCGAACCCCTGTCTGGAGCCACGATCTTCACCAAGCTTGACCTTCGCAATGCATACCACCTGGTGTGGATCCGGGCAGGGGATGAGTGGAAGACAGGGTTCAACACCCCCCTTGGTCACTTTGAATACTTGGTCTGCCGCTTGGACTAACCAATGCCCCCGCAGTTTTCCAGGCGTTGGTAAACGACGTACTCCGGGACTTCCTGAACCGTTTTGTGTTTGTGTACATAGATGATATCCTCATCTATTCGGTGGACCTTCAGGAGCATCAGCGCCACTTTCGGATGGTCCTCCAGCGTCTACTGGAGAATAAGCTGTTTGTGAAGGCAGAGAAATTCGAGTTCCATGTGACCTCAGTTCAGTTCCTGGGATTCATCATTGAGAAGGGTCAAGTGAGGACGGATCCGGAAAAGGTTAAGGCGGTAATTGAATGGCCGACTCCCTCTTCTCGGAAACAGCTCCAACAATTTCTGGGGTTTGCCAACTTCTACCGCCGATTCATCAGGAACTAGAGCAAGCTAGCAGCCCCCCTCACTGGTCTCACCTCCTCAAAGACCATGTTCGTATGGATGCCAGAAGCCGGTCTGGCATTCCAACTCCTCAAGGAACGGTTCTCCTCCGCCCCCATCTTGATTCAGCCCGATGACACCCGACAGTTAGTTGTGGAAGTGGACGCCTCTGACACAGGCGTGGGGGCCATCCTGTCACAACGTTCGGACTCTGACTCTAAGCTTCGCCCTTGCGTCTCTAAGGGGATCTGGACTCTGGCTATAAATTCTGTGTCCATGAAATTTTGTTCTGCTCCGGAGTCCACCAGAGCTGAGAGAGAGAGAGCGAGAGAGCAAAGAGAGAGATGCTGGCAACAACAGTCTTGGTGGGGGGTTGAGAGAAGGCTCAGGTCCGCTCACCAGTATCCCAACCACTACTGGCGAGCGCCCCCGGTTGGCCGAACTGGGCAGGAGGAAACCGAATGTCCCACGCGGCCACAGTACAGGCACTCACCCGCTCTGATCCGCCTATCTCTCTCCTGTGGCGAAAGGTCAAATACCTGCCGACATTGAAACAGGAAGCCCCGGCACCTCCCCAGCGTTCCGTCATAGGGATCCGGAGACGGCACGGGGGACTCCCGAACCAGCGGGGCGAGGACTGGAGAGGAGGGTCTCGGTGCTGGAGCCAGCGGAGGCTGGACTGTCCGAGCCAGTCCCTGCACGATGCAGCCAATCTGAGAAACCTCTGCTGCGATGGAGCTCTGTGCTTTAAACATCTCCTTGAGCATCTGCTGGTGTTCCTCCAGCAGCGTGCTATGTCCGCCCATCGAAGCTGCTCCTGAGGTTGCTGGATCCATACTGGTCAGTCCGTTTGGTCACGGGACTTCACGATTAGGACCCAATAGCAAGACCACAGGAGGCAGAGTCCAGTAAACAGATTTTATTTTGCCAGAGTAAAAGGACTGTAAGGTGTGGAGCCCGTGGTCCAGGACCAGAGTTGATATACTGCCGGTGGTAACAAGCCAGATTGTCCGCAGCTGTGCATCAATCAGGGGTGTGGCCATGAGAGGTGTCCGAGGGCAGGCCTGAGAAAACAACACCAAGCACATGGCATAACAAAACAAATAGGGGAATGACAGACATATGAGAGGAGAGGAGATTGGGGGGAAACAGAGGTTAACACACAATGGGTCAGACAGGGATCCTGACACTAAGAGCATAAACCGGAGCATAGACCAGAGCAAAAGTACAGTGCAGAAACAAACTAATACAAATACAATAAGAGCAACAAACTAATATGAATACAATAAGTGCTAAGTGGAAGGCTCAGGGTAGTACTTCTTGAAGAGGTGAGTTTTTAGCCTGCGCCGAAAGATGGGCAGCGACTCTGCTTTCCTGACGTTAGTGGGGAGTTCATTCCACCACTGTGGGGCCAGGACCGCAAAAACCCGTGACCGGGTCGATCGGCTGCAGGGACCTCTGAGCGACGAGGCAACCAATCGCCCAGAGGCAACAGAGCGAAGTGGTTGGGCAGGGGTCTAGGGCTTGACCATGGCCTGGAGATAGGAGCTGTTCCTTTCACTGCCCTGTAGGCTAGTACCAGAGTTTTAAACTGAATACCAGCTCTTACAGGGAGCCAGTGTAGAGAACGGAGAAGGGAAGTTGTGTGGGAGAACTTGGGGCAATTAAACACCAGACGAGCTGCAGCTTTCTGGACAAGCTCCAGAGGTTTGATGGCTGACGCCGGGGCTCCAGTAGCTCGGTTTTGTCCAGGTTGAGCCTCAGGTGGTGTGTCGCCATCCACTTTGAGATGTCAGACAAGCACGCAGCAATGCGTGCCTCCACTTGAGTGTCACCGGGGGGAAATGACAAGACCAGCTGGGTGTCATCGGCATAACAATGGTGAGGAAAGGAAGGAGTTCAGTCGCAATAGACTGAAGAAGAGGGGAGGGGATCGAGTCAAGGTAAGGTGAGGTGAGGGGGAGGGAGAGCTGAGGGGGAAGAGCTGGAGAGGGTGGAAAGGGGGGCTGAGAGAAGGAGGATCTGATATCGTTTTATCTTCTTATCAAAGAAGTTGCCGAAATCGTCAGGGAGAAGGGAGGAAGTAGGAGGAGGGGGTGGTGGTTGGAGGAGTGAAGAGAAAGTTTCGATGAGTTTTTTAGGATTGGAAGCAGAGGTTAGGATTTTAGAGCCGTAAACTGCTTTAGCAGTAGATAGAGAGGAGGAAAAAGTGAATCTGCTGAACTCTGGGATTGCGTTGTAATCTGGATGGAGACGTTTTGAAAACGATGACGCAGATATACACATTCACTCCCCAGTCACAATGTGTCCTTCTTCGGCTGTGGACAGACACAGAGAGGGACACGCGCACAACCGAATCATACGTATCGAACATAATCTCCCGGCGCAGATGATAAAGAAGGAAAACATTAAAATACAAATTAAAATCAATAGTTTTTAGTCTGGATTTAAAGGTTGTCAAAGCTGGTCCTCTGGCTGTTTCAGTAAATAAATACTACCTCATGAACTGTATTAGCACATATATGCTAATACATGATGAATGAGAACAGTATAACTCTTGGTTAAGAGCAGGGGTCCCCAAACTTTTTCCTGTGAGGGCCACATCACTGAACATATCGTTTGACCTAGGGCCCGATTATGGGGGGGGCGGGGGGGTGCTGCTACGTGCGTGCTACTCGCAGGTGAGCGACTGTTGCATCGTGCGCACGGATCGGGGCAGAACACCGCCGTGCGCGATACAGAGAGCAGGGGAATTGAAAACGCGCGACCATGTAGTGACAGACATGACATGCCGGCGTGTAAATAAATTAAGCACAAGTACTCGTCCTTCAAGCTCCCGTCTCTCTGCTCTTCTACTTCTTCTACTCTTCTACTCCTACAGGGTGCGCGCATGACAGCTCTCATCTCGTTCGCCCCCTGGTGGTTGGCTGATTCAGGAAGCGTTTGATTTGATATGTAGCAGAGCACGTATTTTAAACGTTAATATCGCAGACGATCGTGCTCATTTAATCGTGGCAGCCAAAATCGTGATCGCGATTAAAATTCGATTAATTGTGCAGATTGAAAAAAAATCATAATGCGTCTCTGGCATTGTTCAGGGGGCCGGACCAAATGTGGAGGTGGGCCGCATCCGGCCCGCGGGCCGTAGTTTGGGGACCACTGGTTAATAGCAACAGAGTGATGAGTATTACATTACTCACTGCAGTTGACTGAAAATATAGGCCTAATATTTGAGAACGTATTTATTCTTTTATATGTATAGCACACTGTAACCAAACAGGATGACTTGGATGCTCCAAGACAACATCCATCCTGGAAAATTACTTTGAGGCACTTTGCAAAATGAAATCATTATGGCCCACTTAGCTTCAGGAGCTTTTTGGTTGTTTCATTAAATGTGTATGAAGACAAGTAATTAAATCACACCAATTTAATTCCAGTGAAGATACAGCAATGCTTAAACTGTGATAATTGGACATGCCGTTATGGGCAATGAATTGTGTCAATTATATTTGCAGGAAAAGAGGCTTGATGCTAATCCAATAATACACTTAACACCTGGTTTTTAATATCCAGTGTCCACATTGAGATCCAATTGAGGTCGAACTGAGATCCAATTGCTGTCCAGCCCAAACAATCGAACGTCACATGCTAGCTGCTTAGCCATTGCTTCATAAACGGCTCTGTTGCGATATGAATTGCCAAGTTTCGCTTCCATACTGTCGTCAGACCAAATTGAAAGCAGGCTTGATCGTCCATTTTGATATGTTTTTCTTGCTTCTTGCTAATATCTTAACTCTCTAGCTGGATAATGGCTGCTTTTTCGCTGGTTTGGAAGAGTCGCTTACGATTCAATATTTTTTATGGCCACCTGGCTGTTGCATGCGGATAGTAAACACAACTGCATTTACACTTGAGTACCTGACCACCTCCGGAGGCCCATCAGATCACAATCCACCCTCAATGCGTTTTTGGGTGCATTTTCACCTGTTGTTTCGTGTGGCCAAACAATCCGATCACCCAAAAAGCATTTCAACGCAAGGTGTTAAGCAGATCGTACTGACTCTGGTTCTAAACAGATTGAGTTCTCTTTCTTTTGTTTATTTCTTTCTATCTGGTCTCAGTTTGTTAGTTTCATAGTTTGACTGCTGCCGCAATGACAAAATCATCAAACTCCACCAATGTGGGCGTGTGGTCCCTCATCCAGCCTTGGTCTGTTAGGATGAAGGTCCAGAAGGGTAGAACGAATGGAGAGTTCACTGGGTCTCATCCCAAGGGGGTGTTGAATCCAAAGTTCATGAGCCGCGATGCCAGCTAAGCCCCCACAATCTGTTCCCCCCGCCACTGACAACTGTTATGTGTGCGTGTTTGATTGAAAACCGGAAATCAAAAATGGTTTGTCTGGGCAGAAGTATAAGCATCCTTGTTTCAGTGGAAGAATATGTGGTGTAACTAAGACTTTTAGATTGAGTCTCACTGAATAGAGGACCCTGGTATGACTAACAATGTGTGTGACACATGTTGACAGGCTGACGCAGGCTGTGAGTATGTGTGTTAAAGAAAGTATTTACCTTGGTGATGTGTCATAGCGGCCATGTGCCAAGCTGAAGGTCGCTTCATCTTTCAGGATCACTGTGAGTAACTCTGGGTTGAAGAATGCAAACACAGCTCCCTCCTTTCTTTCTGCTGCTTTCTCTCTTTTGAAGTCCTTTTGCCTAATCCATACCACTCTTATTAACTTTCTCTCCCGAAAAGCTTTCAATAAACAGAATTTTTTAAATTTTATCTCAAAGCAGTGGTCTTTATTTAGGATTTCAAACAGACATATACAGATAAATAAGACACAACCATTGACGATATATAATCAGTGGGCGCCGTCATCGTGATGTCACCCATACAGTTTTGGGCCTCAAGTTTGGCATTTTGGCCGTCGCCATCTTGGTCTTTTGCAACCAGTGAACGGAAGTAAACATATTTGAACTGCGGAGGAGAGACGCCATTTACGGCTCTGGTAGAAACTTGTCAATCACCGTGTAGCCCCGCCCTAAAGCGTACCCTGCTTTATGGTCTGTTTGACTCTAAATGGACCCTCATTTACTAAATGAACACCATGCTGCATTGAAGAATACTTGAAACTAGAGAGTGAGACCATAAACTCATGTTTACAATGTTTACTGAGGGAATAAATCAAGAGAGAATTTTCTCATAGACTTCTATACAACCAGAGGAGTCGCCCCCTGAAGGACAGTAGAGAGAATGCAGATTTAAGACACCAGCATTGACTTCACTTGGCAGAACCGGAGGCTGCCGCCTGGTTCAATACCATCATGCATATTGTAACACCCCTCATATCTACTTCACCATGTTATTTTGCTGATTAGTGTGTTTAGAGAAAAACAGTAGTGGGATTGTACGTGGATTATGTTGTTTAGATGACATGGCCTGGCCTGTGATTGTGATCAGGATTTCTCTTTTGGATAAAAGTGGAACATGATGTAACTGTCTTCCCTTCGACGTCAAAGGGTTAAACACACCTGCATCTGCTCCCTCAGAGATGGAGGCACACAGAGTGTTATCAGAGTGACAGGCATCTGCGTGCATGCACTGTGTGAGAGAGTAGTTTATTCTCTCGGGTTTCAGACACCGCATGGTGATATTCCTGATCTTGTTGTCAGTCAGCTCTCCGGTTGCAGTTGTGTCAGCGCAACAGAGTTGAGCACAGATGAATAAGCATGCATTCAAGATCAAATGCAGCCTGTTTAACAACCCATAGTTATAGTTTTTCTTTCATAAAGGCAGTTGCAACCAGTGGGATACGCATTTCCAGTAATTTTGCTAAACCGGGTTTGCAAAACGTCTTTACCAGAAGGACAAATTGGGACATTGTGGGCCCAAATCACACAAAAACGTAATGATAATACGAGAGCCCAGGCTTGAAAGTGTCCTTTTGTTGTTGCTATGCAACTGCAAAGTCAGCTGTCAAACTCGCGTTCTTACGGGCATAGACCTAAGTCCCTCCCATTGTCATGATCTTGTGTTAATCTCAATGAGGAATTGCATGACGTAAACATCGTTACCTTTATCAATTTGGAAATGGTTATATTAAGGTAATCAAATTTACCCACCTAATACTCAATAATATCAGATAATACTAACAATTGACAAACTATGTGCTTTACAGAATGTCTTTTAGCTCATCGTTTTGGTTTCATGCCCTGTAGCTATACTGTTGCGGTCTAGTCTCAGCCCTCTGATGAAACTCATTTCCAGCACCAAACAGCAGACCGAGTTAGCATCTAGCTGGTGACCATAGTGGAGCATGTAGCAGCTTAAGGGACAGATATCTCTCTCAGTCGGTGGTGACCCGACCTAAGGACAGTGAATATTAGTCTTACATTCCCCAGGATGCCAGAAACACAACTCCAAATCAATACTAATATTGCTCCCTGTCTGCTGGATGTTTAAATTGGCAATTGCTGTGAACACATCAGCCATTTCAACCATAATCCATACACAGTATGTCAATATTTTATTTGCGGTTTGGTCTGCTGCGCCAAAGTGGCCATAAAAAAACGTCAATGAATGCTATGTCACACTAGACATATTTTTGCTGCAATATCAATCAATTTCAATGGAATCAGATCAGTTTATGGGGGGAAAGTTTAGCATCAAATTCAACTTGTGCCATTGACAATTAGCAAACCGTCTAGACACGGCTGACCATGGAGGGAACAAAGAGGGGGAGTGTCCAAAACAGAGGAATCTTGCATAACTTAATATGTGTGTTTCACCACCCACTGTTATGTAGCCTAACCTCTGCTGGGGCAAAGACTAATCCACAGAATGGGTACGGTTTGCCAGAGTCTGACTTCCTACGCCCTACACAGAGTCTGACTCCCTACTCCCTACGCCCTAAACTATGAAGGCCTAGGTTCTAGTTTTAAGACACTTCCACAATGACTTCCCTCGGCAGAACCGGAGGTTGCCGCCTGGTTCCATCATCCCAGAGCTATTTAACGACACAGCTGCGTCAACAAGCGGTTGAGCTGGCCACGCTTGGCCGTTTTGTTGCTCCGTCGCTCGTAGCGTGAACGCACCATGACTAAAGGAATGGTACGAACAATGGAAGACCCCACTTCCATCTCACTGAATGGCAGAAAAGTAGAACATTATTTTCTTTTCAAACACTTCCATAGATGGTAGGAACATTTGATATTCGGCACTATTAGAGATTCAGATGTATTGTAAACCCTGATTACTGCTAACAATCCAGCTATATCTCTTCTTGCAGTGCTATGTATATTTGTCTTTGAGAACACCCTGCAGAAACAGTTGCTTTATTGCTAATGGAGGGGAGCATTACCGAGGGACAAATCATTTGTCAGTAGCATTATTGCAGACAAAGAGAGAGAGAGAGATGTCGTGAACGCAGTATGTGGGTGTATGCCTTGGACTGAACTAATTTCCCGCTAGAGGCTCAATGTGTGTGTAGAATACAGTAGTTTATGCTCCACTGGTACTTTTTTAACTCAGTGTGACTCAATCCAAACAAGCCTATATGCAGTACTTACCACATAAAGGGAAAATAGAGGGATATGAAAGCAGTTTATCACGAGCAGTTTGTGTTCAGGAACGAAAATAACAAGAGAGAAAGAGAGAGAGGAGCTGATGTACAGTAAGCTCTGTGGACTCAAGCAGCTGCTACAATGCATTTTATCTAACTCCAGCACGAGGCGTACCGTTATGCATATGTCAGCAAAAAGTTCAAATGGCAGTTATGTTTGAGCCAATTCAACCATCTCTCTTGATGTCTCAGTGTTACAATCCTACGGCTGTAGATGTTACTGCAGGCTGCTACGAGCAATGATGTGGCTAATGTATAGCGCTAGTGATATAAAATAAATCAGGATTCTTACTATGTTTGGCTTTTCATCTGAGATAAGTTTAGCCTGAGTTTGACACCAGAAGCCAAGCCTCTCAGCAGCATCATCAGTCATCCTCTCCTGTCTAACAGTCTCAGAACATTCCCATCTGCTCCTATTCATCACTGTGGTTTAATAAGCTGCATTTATTGTAGAGGGCGTCTAAGAGTACTTATTGCATGCTTACTTAATTTCATCCAAAAAGACGTAACAGGAAATGACATCATCAAAGCCTCGGCTCTCCTTTTGTTGACCCTTTTCTTCATCTCCAGTTGGTCCTCAAATCACTTAACCTCTTGCTGCCGAGAGCCCCCTTCAAGCGGTGTTCGGGGGGGGGGCGACAGAGTACACGCATGTAGTACAAATCACTTCTGAGAACGAATTCAATGATATTTTATGATATATCAAAAACCTACGTAATGAAGAAATTCTGATCAAATGGACCATGTAAGCTATTTGAATCATTCTAAAACATATATATATACACAAAGTACTACAATATATTACAAGTACTACCACAATTTCACCTATTTTTCGGCAGGAGACGGGGAGCTATGTTCTCCGTTACCAATCCCAGCCACCACCTACGGTACTCTCACAGACAAACCGCATATCAAAGAGCACGAGGACTCCACACTGGATTCAAAAATATCTTCAAAATTCTTCTCCTTCAAGATAAGACACTTTCACATCGGCTTCACTCCGGAGGTTGCTGCCTGGATGGGACTTTTGCCTTGTCACATCCTGTGGCTGGAATATATTTCCCAGTAGCAGCGATACATTCTTTTATAGCCCGACATTTTATTATGCCAGTAATAGATCTAGTGAATTTTTTACAGTATATGACATGTAATGTGGGGCCTCTTTTTTCATAAGGAAGTGGGTCAGGAAGGTGGCGGAGCCTTGGAATATTTGGCTGGAAAGTCATTAAGTATTGACCCGAGGGGCCTGGTGGATTATGAGATGCTACAGTACAGCGAAATCAGACACATACGCACACACACAGGCCCAGATGAACAAATGGAAGCACACACACACACACACACACATGCATAATAACAAGCGATGGTGAGATGGTTCGGGGAGGTCAGCAAAGGTCTCTGGCAAAGGTCGCCTGGAGCTGGCAGCTTGTGTGGGTGTGTTTAAGTTCAGGCTGCGTGTGTGTGTGTGTGTGTGTGTGTGTCTGTGTCAATGTGTGTGAGCGTCCGTGAGCTTGTGTAATGCTAGGCTGTGTGATCAGAGGTCCTGTGTTAAGGACAGGCCTGCTAACTAGGCCAACAGCTGCTTCTCTGGGTGTTCATCTCCAGTCAGCTTTGAAGCCCTTTTTTCCCGCTGCTATTATTTCAACACAGGAACATTTTGCATATTAATCGAGTTTATATTCTTGTACAGTGACCACCACACATACACACGCTTATTTAAAACCCCCTTTGTGGAAAGTGTCCAGGTGTCGGCTCCGAGCCTGCTTTATGTATTCAAATACATGCAGTACATTCACTTTCTGTGTGTGTGTGTGTGTGAGAGCAGCGTGGGCGGTTATGATTGGGCACCACAGCAATTAGACTTTGATTAAAATTCAGAAAAGCCGACGCTCTGTCCCTCGACCACCCATTGTGTGTGTGTGTTTGTGTGTGTGTGTGTGTGCGTGCGTGTGTGTATGTGTGTGTGTGTGCCCTTTGATGGTGGACAGAGGGCCGGTCCTCTCCTTCAAAGAGATCCTCTCTCTTATCTGTATTTCGTCTTTCCTCGACAAAAATACATTTAATTTCAGAACTGCTGGAAAACACACACACACACACACGACCCCTCTCTCGCGTTGCCCCTCTGACACCCACTCCTCTCTTCCTCCATCCTTTCCTCCCTTCCTCCCGTCCATCACCCTCTCTGACACACACAGCAAGGTGCGTTGAAGCGGAGCAGAGCACACTGATATGAACCAACCCAGAGGCCTGTGTGTGTGTGTGTGTGTGTGTGTGTGTGTGTGTCTGACAGCCCCGACCACTGAGACACAACCAGAGGCGTAAGCAGGTCAATATGAGAATGAGGGCGGTATGAATGTATGTAACACAGAGAGAGAGAGAGGTGGAGTAACACAGGTTGATCCAAAAAGAACTGTTTCGTTTGTAATTAGAATATCCATCACCCTCACACACACCTACACACACACACACACACACCTACACACACACACACACACACACACACACACACACACAGTGAGTGGTTAAGCTGTGTTTGAGGGCTGATGAATGACCGCAGTCAGCGGTCAGCTTCTCTTCCTCTCCGCAGCTGCTCTGCCACATGCTCACTTTGAGGGTTGTACAACGTGTACTCTAGTTTCGCCGTGGTAACCGATGGAAACCGGTTGCCGTGCCGCAGCGGTGTGTGTTTACGCCCCTTTCTTTCTACTGACACACGCTGGGTTTGTTCATGTCGATGTGGATTTGCGGAATATGAAAATTCTACTTCCACTGTTTAGTTTCTATAATAGTATCACTTGAGAAAAGTATGAGAAACTCACTGAACAGCAGAACGCATGTTACCGGATGATCCGATATGTGAAAAACATGCACGCATTCAGTCGGTGATGCAGAAAATCAGAGAATATTGTTTTGTCTTATTTTCAAAGATGTCCGTGCCGTCAGTGAACTGCTGAGTATGTCTGTCGTGTTTTTGTCTAGGCTTGAGCTAAAGAAGCCTGCTATAAAATTGCGCGTGAATAATTCACTATATTACTTATTAGTATAACGTTCAGTTCAATATGTGATGCCGTATAATTCCTTCAAACCGTAACGACGTTACCATTTTGGATTATGTCTTTATTGTTGGTCCCGGTTTGCTGTTTTTTGCAGCTGATAGAACACACTAATACAAAATGTATCGGTATTTATCACAGCTGATAATCATCATGTCTCTTTGATTTGGTCTAAAGCCAAAGTGATTTGCACGGATCCTTCATTGTGGGACATCGTTAGACCTAAACGCAGTGTTTCAACATGCAGCGTCAAGATTAAGTTTAAAGTCTAACTTCCATAGACTGTGTATAAGAAGTTGACGTAGTCATGGTGACGTCACCCGTTTGTTTGTGGACTGATGTTATGAAGCTTTAAATTCGGTGATTTCATCATGGTCACCGCCATGTTTTTTTGCGACCAATGAACTAAAGTGACCATATTAGGAATAAGTAGGAGTGACTTAGAGACGCTGTATACGGCTCTAGTAAAGACCTGTCAATCACCTGAATGTTGGAATTAAACTTGAGAATGTAAATAAATTAATAAATACATTTTAAAATTCATTTTTACACAATTACTGCCTGCATTCATATCTTGCCTTATTTGCAGAAACTAGCTGCAGTGAACATTATGCAGATGTTAAACGTTTCCTTATTGACTTCACTGTATATGAACATTATATTTTAGGAGAACAGCATTAACATCAGTTTTCTTTGACAGCGAGAGAACAGAGAGAGAGTGTGATGTGTAAAAAAACATGTTCAGATAACGAGACATGTTCTTCTCGTCTTGTTAAACCTTGGCTGACATCTTTGTCTCAGGAGCTGCTGAAAGAACAGAATTCACCAGCGGTTAGACCACAGCTGCTTTTTCGTGTGTGGTTGCCTCTGTTCTCACCGACCGCCACATCATTCGTCTGGGAGGGTCTGAGGTACAGAAAGGGTTAGAAAGGAAACATGCATCCATTTGACGCGTGTTTTCTCTTTGACAGCTCATTTTCATGATCGTTGTCGATGTCTATTACTGTGAAGCTCCTCTCTTTCACAAATGCATACGAATTTCAGAAAATACATTTTGCTGCCAGAACAGATTCAGATATTACTGACATATCTACGGTAACTGTCAGAAAAAAGTAAGGACAGGAGAGGTTGATGCCGGCGACGAGAATCAAAGTGGATTGACAGAAAGAGAAAAGTGTCCGTGTCGCACCGTCAGCGAAGCAGTATTCAGAGTGAGGAGGTACACCTTTATATCTGAGTGTGTGTGTGTTTGGAATAACTGGCAGAACTGTAGAGAACCAAAGGAAATCTTGGTCGACTGAAATTCTACCTACTCTTCAAACAATCAATAGGTCGATGGGGAAAAAGAAATCTGCATGTTTTCCGGCCACAGTGCAATGTGCGCTTTACACAGAAGCCTAAATGAATTATAAATACACTTGCAGATTACATAAAGCAGCATATTAAGTATATGTTACAGTGGTGGGAGCATATCGGAGCGCCCGAAAGAAACTCACTCGAACACTGATCTCATATTTGACTGAATATTGGAGGATAACGATCGTCAGTAAAACTTTATTTCACACTGTGATGGTTAACGTTAAACTGGAATTAATCACATGCGTGCCGAACCGTGAGGGGGGATCCGTACGGATCACGGAGGTCCGTTGCACCACTAGTTAACACTTTAAAGACAAAGTAGTGACGGCAGGTCAGGGTGTTTTATTTGCAGCAAACACCGACCTGGTATGAGAGCCAATCCACACCGCCCAACCCGCAAAAATATGACTGAATCAACTACCCGAAAGAAACCAACATTTTTTTGTACTATAGTGCCTCAATTGTCAGGACTGAGGACAGAGACAACGACAGAAGCAGCTTCAGCTTGAGAGGTGTCCACTGTGCTCTCTTTCTGTCCCGCCCCCAGGTGTGGGAAGATCGAGGATATATAAACAGATGAACTGTTCCAAACGGTGTTCTTTATTTATGCATAGTGACAAAACAAGTAACCCTTTATTAAAGACATGAACTCTGTCTCTGTCTCTCTCTCTCACACACACATGCCCCTACCGCCCCCGAAAGCAATAGATTAAGAGGCGCTGTTCTCTTCATGAAAGCAACACCAGTGAACCAAAGAGAATTTGGTCGGACAAGATCATATCGACCAAACAATCGACCAACTGACCAGCCCCCGACAAACTGGCTTAAATTATGAAAAAGTCGATGAAAGTCGCACCAAACCACTCATGCGCATGTTGGACAATGAGTTCTGGAATTGATTTGATCATTTGCTTTGTTTTCTCTTGCAGCTCTGATATCTGCTGGTTGCTGCACCAACTCCTGTAGGAGTGTAAAGCTTTGGGACAGGTGAGTCGCATGCACACACTTTTAGCTCCTAGTCTAGTCTCTTTAGCTGCTCAATGCTCCACTGTGTTCACCAGGGAGATGCTTACTTTGTTTGTCAGGTGAAGGCATAGAGGGTTTTCAGAGCTTTATTGCTGAAAACTGCTACTTGCTGCAGCTAGAAACCAAATCTAGAGGTTTGTGGGTTGGAAAAAACTAAATTAAAGCAATGAGCTGATGCTGAAATCATTGGTGATCATTATCATTGGGTTCCTCACTACATGTGACCCTTTTCAGATTGCACTTAGTCATTTGATCTATTGTTAATGTAAGAATATTGATACTTTTATTAAAATATTGCAGTTTTTCGCATTAACTTGGGACGACATGTGAACACACGGCCATGTTTTATATTTTCAATATTAATTGAACTGTTTTTATTTTATTTTAAAGTAATTTTACAGTTTATACAATGGTCTTTAATACAAAGCATTGAAGCTTCTTCACGTGATGCTGCTTAGCCAATCAAATATGTGTATTCTGACAAGTTTCCCGATTCGAGTGAGATTCATGCCGTGTTCACACCAAACGCGGCATACAAAGTCTATGCACAGACGCGATGAGACTGGAGTGACGCTTATTCGCGATGGGGCGGCGCGATTGAAGCGAATGACGCAAATTCGCGATAGCCTATCAGGGTTGAGAAGCTCCTCCTGTCATTATTGCCATTGTTGAATCAGGAAAAAAATATTGTAGCCGTAGGTGTTCACCCAGATCTCTACCATACCTCACATTAGTAGAGACCGGACCAAACTATATGTATAAATGTATGTGTATAAACCATATGGTACAAATAATGAAAAAGACGCTGCCGTATTTATGCATAGATGACGTTATTTTGAGTGTTGATGGAGCTGCTACAATGTTAGCTTAGCCAAGCACCGATCGATCTGAGCTCCATTGAGAAAACAAGTAATTTAAAAGTTATTTGCTTGTCGTCTTACTAACAAAACATGAATTCAGACTTTTTACAAATCGGCATCGTTACGTAGTTATTTCGGCATTCTTTTTATGTTTATTGCCGTTAAATCACAGCCAAATCAGTTTATTTTGTGTTCATACAGCTGTATGCCGGCGCTGGCGCTGGCGCTCCCCTGTAGAGACTAGTCCGGACGGGAACGCGCAGCTTTCTTTCTTTTTAGCTGAATCTATTTGAGGACGCTGATTGGCTAAATTGTATGTCACACATTTATATCTTTAATCAGCAATTGGCTAAACTGCTTCCTAGACCCGCCCCTTTTGGGCAGTTTCGCCAGCGCTCCAGCGCTGCTGAGACGTGCACACGCGGAGAGGACGTGCAGGGAAAGCATATATTTACCGCAGATATCATATTTTACACATATTACTGGGTGATTCCATACTTCAAAAACACAAATATTGACAATTTGTATAATTTATTATTATTATTAATTTAATTTATTTGTTGTGGTGGCGCCCTAGCGCCCTCTATTGACCAGACGCCACTGACCTGCACCCAACCTAATTCATGTTATAGATTATACAACGTGGGCTCACCTTTTAGATCAAACTTATTTCTCGACCAAAAGATCTTTTTTTTTCCAAATGGAACTATACATTCTGCCATTACTCCTCGACTCTTCCCGCTTTGAGTCTCTTAGCAGTGATTGTCAGAGCTAGCTGCACATACAGTCGGATTTGAGACCTGCATTTACTTTGACAGTCTGTTATGTTACAAACACTGAAGCGCATTCACACAGTTTTTTGTGGATCTTTTCAGGCTTACATTTATGATTGTATTCGGAGCTACACTCAAAACATTCAAGGCTTAAGACCTGGCAAAAATGACCTGACTACACCGCTGGTCTCGGCAGGAAATACCGTTTAACTCGTGCACTCAGTGTATCATGGTCACAGAAATAAATGTCCACGTCAACCAGAGTCCTACCAGTACCCTCGACGTGCGTGAAGTTGCGAGGGCCCGATCAATACTGCTTGGAGATTTAATTCAATTTGAAATCTGATGATAAATATTGTTGAGATATTATTCAATTGAACTTTCTTTATTTCATTTCACAGTCAGTTGTTGACTACGTACAGACGGTAATACAACTGTTGGCTACTTCAATATATATGGGACTAAATCATAGTGCCAGTTAGACATTGTGATGTTCTGGACCTTTGCATGAGGAAGTTGTCTCTCAATGGACCTCGCTGACCTTTAGTTGAATACCCCTGTGGTCGGGTAATACAAATAAGAATATTGAAAGAGCTGAATTCACCTTAAAGCTACTACAAGTTGAACTTTGGAAAAAACATCTTTAAGTAGTATATAGTAGCATATGTAGTAGTGTGTATATTATAGTACTCTATATATATATATATGGGATGTCACAATACCAGAAATTTAGTAGGCGATGTATACCAGTGAAATTCCACGATTGTTGATTCCCAATGCGACAACAAATAATAAATAAATAAACACAATAAAACAAGAAATCCCACATACTTCAACATACACTTCTTTATTACTGTTTGCATACTGTTTTTTGCTGATTCATTATTAATCCCTTATGAGTTGCCTCAAGTGTTTTGCCAAAAACAACATTTTACGAGATTACAATTGAAAAAAACATGATCAATTAGTTTTTGCCCAATAATGTTTTTTAACTGAAAAAAGCTTGAACACATTAAAGTGTAACTCAATGTCACCTCTGTCAATGTTAGCCGTTATCACTGTTATTAGCAAAGCAGGACTATAGCAGGACTGCATATATATATATATATACACACACAGATTGAGAACATAGCTTTGGAGGATCTTAATTCATGTATAATTAAACTCTGTGGTTTCTGGGAGTTTGGGTTTTTAACAACCTGAGGAGGACGTTACATTCTACAATTGAACATACATCTCACACAGTCCCCTAAAGCTCCTAAAATGTTCTCAATCAGCTCAAACCGTAGCCACGGCCCTGACTCATGGAGCTTTGCATGGTGAAGGTGTCTTTGCAGTATAGGGAAAGGCAAATTGTTCATGTGTTTGTGTGTGTGTGATTATGAGAGGTCACCCTGGCGTGACCCCTGCTTCAATGTATTGGACGCAGGGTGAGTGATGGCGCCGGGTTAATATTTAATGATGAAGCAGTTCCTAATGGGTGAATATATCAGCCTCCCATCTTTACCTGGAGAGGACTCGTCCCTGCATTCTGCTGAGATCAGCTTCCACACACACGCACACATATACAAAAACACACACACACACACACACATGCAGTAATTGCACTTTTTTTCCTTCTTGTCTTCTAGCTTTGATGCCTCCTGACCATGACATGCCTCTTGATCAGATGCTGCTGTGACGACCCCCCCCCCCCCCCCCCCCCCCCCCCAGAGACTGAAGAGGAGGCAAGATGGATAGAAGATGGAGGCATAATGTGAAATTCAAAAACCAAGCAGTGAGGGCGAAGGGAGCAAAATGTGTGAAACAAGACGACAAAACACTGGAAACACTTGAACACTGCCCTGTCTGCTGATGCTGCTATGCATTTCCCCCGTGGACCACCAGAAAAGACAGGCGGCTGCGTCCCTGCATTGAAAAAAATGAAGAGAGGAAATGAAATAAATCAGCTGACAATCGTTGCGTGGACCAACAAACTAGTCCTACCTCTTTGGAAATCCGGAGGCCCATCTGGATGAAAGAACCTGTACATGGAAGAGTGACACCGGAGGTTACAGCCTCCTTCTCTTCACAGTCACATCGCAGTGATCGTTTCCCACTCAACATGAGAGGACGGCGGTCACTACTTTCAAGGTCTTTGCGGACCTGGAAAGTAAAGCACAAAAGAAGTTACCGAGTCATTTGAACTCGTAAACAAGCCCGTGTATTTGGAGCTTCTTCTGAATTGAGTGCGCCAAAAATGTCGATCGGAATTCTTCAGTGCACACGAAACCTATGTTCACTCAACACAGCTGAGGAAAACCTAAACTGACCTACAACTGGCTGACCGGAGCCAATCAATGATGGTCTCCAGCTGCTGAACTCGGGGCTTGTGCTAGCGACTGAAGACGTGTAAAGTCTCATGTGTTGCAAGTACATCAGCAGCTTGTAACTCTCTGTTGTTTGGGAGTTCATCTGCAACAATTTGTTGATGAGTTAATTGGCAACCATTTTGATAATCTATTAATCGTTCCAAGTAATAGTTTTAATAGAATGACAAAAATTCTTTGGTCTCAGCTTCTAAAATGTGAATATTCTGTGGTTTCTTCTTCAATCTTTGGATTTTGAACTGTCGAACAAAACGATGACACTTTCGGGTGTTTTGGGGTTTTGGCAAATTGTGATGGCATATTTTTCACATTTCACAATGATTAATTGACAAATTGATCGACCGATAATGAAAGTGATTATTGTTGCAGCCCTTCTTTCCTCTAACACATATCGGCCTCATTACAGTATACCGATGAGATGACAGATTCTTACTGCTACTGACTCACATGTTCATTTTTCTACCAGTAAACCACTGGAAGGCTGTTATTGTGAAACATTTTCACAAATGTAGTGTAATTGTGACCAAGATCAGCAAAGCTTTGTTAGGGCGCCATTGTTAAAATGAACAATAGCACAACAAGATAAGGACAAGCTTGGCATCCATTTGTTGGATCATGGACAAAAAAGAAAAGCAGTGAGCTCATTAATTAAACGTCCAGATGCAGACGACAGAATTTATTCATCATCATGGTGCTGTGCTGGAAAAATGGAACGGTCATAGTTGGTCATGGCTTAGCGTGACATGAGTATCTCCACCCGTATTCAAAAAAACGTATGATGGACGTAGCCGCTTCTGATGAACTGAGGGTTTCTTTAAAGCTTGTGTTTCTTTCCCCTTCACGTTTATTTTTGCCATGTCACCAGATCCCAGCAATCCACTGGATTTGAGCTGATACAATTAGTCGATCGTCGGAAAAATAATGAACAGCTACTTCGATAATCGACTCATTGTTTCAGTCTTTTTATTTTTTTTTAAGCAAAAATGCTCCACATTCTCAGGTTTCAGCTCCTCTAATGGCAGGACTGTCATTATAAGCAGTAAACTGAATACCTTTGGTTTTTCTTACTGATGGTCACTGAAGACGTCACCTTGGCCTCTGCCAAGCAAATAATGGGCAGAATAAACAAAAATGAAAATATTGGATGGATGCAGCCCTTAACTTGATGTAACTTCAGTGTTATTAGAATTACTGATCATGTTGAAAACTATGACACTAAAAGCCAGATTGTAATAAAGACAAATTCTACTTTAAAGACCTCCGTCAAACAAACACTAGCATATTTCTGTTTGGAAATAGAACACAGCAGTAATTGAAATTGATAGAAGTCGACACAGCGGTTACCAGCACAGCTAGTTACCTCCGTTTGATGAGAATACGATAACAGAGGAGATGCCATATTTGGAAGTATGCATAGCTTCTGTGTGAAATCTTGTCCCTGTGTAGTTCTGTGACATTTACCCAGGGTGCTGTAATTTTAAGGCTTACAGAGAGAACATATAGGGGCGTGTGTGTGTGTGTGTGTGTGTGTGTGTTGGGGGGTAATTTAAATATGTTGTTGTTTAGGGGAGGAGAAAAGGTTTGCTAATTTACTGCTCCTCGTTCAGCTTTTGTGTCAAGGTCTGTTCCTATACCGACAGTGTTAGAGTATTCTAAACCTTGTGTCAGCGTTCAGTCATAGATGCTGTGTGTGTGTGTGTGTGTGTGTGTGTACATGTGTGCGCGTGCTTGTCATTTTCCACACTTTTGGGTATTTAGACATGGACAACACGCCTTGTGCATTTTCTCACAGCATGTTAAGGAGACATTCTGGTTCAGATGACCACGAAGAGATCAGGAAAGGGTTTTGTGGACCTCTGGATTTGGTGCTTTACAGCCTAAAAGGAAAACTCGTTATTATCACACAGAATTTATGTGGAAAGACTAGTCTTTTCTGATAATACATGAAAAAGGCAGAGAGTGAACATGCACTTCGGGCTCAATGATTGGAGACAATTTGCAATTGCAATTTGTTTCAACCGCTATCGTGTTTAAGATGCTCTTTTTTACAGACCTGTATTTGTGGTCAACATTGTTTTAAACAAAACATTGTGGAATAAGATAGAAGCATTAATAGGGTCGGATAGAAGATGTTTCTGGCTGTTTTTAACCAGTCAGTCAGAAAAAAAACTACTTTGAGGTAAACAAAGTTTTCTAAAGGAAAATGTTTTTTTGTTTTACGTTTTAACATTACAATCATGAACAAAAGCACATGTTGAATACAAAAGTAGTCAACATTTTGAAGATGGTAAGAAATATTATATATAACATTGTACCGACACAATGAGAGTGCTTCAACAGATTCAAAGGTTGACGTAGGTGGTTGTTTGTGCTTTACTGTACCGTACAATACAAACTACTCGTATTTCTCTGCAGCAAAAAGTTGGTTTAGTTACTTAAACCTAAACTAAAAACCCCAGAATGAGTCAGTTAATGTCAGATACAAACAAACCCATAGGTCTGTGATCAGCAAACCTTCTGTTGCTGCTGTTTCAAGTTGCTAGAGCCGCTAACTGAAAGTCCTTTATAGTGTCGGTGTTGACACTTGTTTGCTCTCTTCTTCTCACTTTGTTTTTGAAGGAAGTACTTTTTCCCACTCACAATACGCAAATGTTTCTTGGGAGAATGCAAAAGTATATTTAGTTTTTACACTTTTTTTTCTTCGTATGGTTGTAACCATAGACCGTATATAAGAAGTGGACGTAGTCATCGTAACGTGGTTTGTGGACTGATGTTTTCAAGCCTCGAGTTCGGTGTTTTGGCCGTCGCCATCTTGAATTACGGCCGTTGCCATATTAGGTTTTTTGCAACCAGTGAACAGAAGTTACCATATTTTTACCATACGGTGGAAAAGTGACGTTGAGACTCCTTCTACATCTCTGGTAGAGTAGTGACCTGTCAATCACAGTAGCCCCGCCCTAAAGCATCCCCTGCTTTATGGTCTGTTTGACTCTAAATGGACCATCATTTACTAAATGAACATCATGCTGTATTGAAGAAGACTTGAAACTAGAGATTGAGACCATAAACTCATGTTTACAATGTTTACTGAGGTAATAAATCAAGAGAGAAGTAGAGTCATTTTCTCATAGACTTCTATACAACCAGAGGAGTCGCCCCCTGGTGGACACTAGAGAGAATGCAGGTTTAAAGACACTTCTGCATCGGCTTCACTCGGTTGCCGCCTCGTTGCAACGCTAGCTTGGGAAGGAATTAACAATAACAAAATGTTAGTCAAATTACCCTCGTGCGGTAGTCACGTTGCATTCCTAAACCTTACCAAGTGGTTTTGTTGCCTAAACCCAACTTCCTGTGAGAACAGAAATTTATTTTGAAAAGACTGCATCTAATGAGGCTATATTGACACGCTGTGTTGGTCATTGCTCATAGGTCTGGGGCTCTTAGGTTTCTAAATAGTAGAAGTATATTTTGAGTTTCTGACAGAACTAAAGCTCTTTTCACCGTGGGTGGGTTAGTCGAGACTTCTTGGATTTAATGAATAAATGCTCCCACATACTCACACCTTCCAAAACTCTGTTTTGTTCTTTGCTTTGACAGAGAAATAAACAG
Source organism: Pholis gunnellus (assembly GCF_910591455.1). NCBI lineage: Eukaryota > Metazoa > Chordata > Actinopteri > Perciformes > Pholidae > Pholis > Pholis gunnellus. The sequence goes on along the minus strand of NC_136538.1, from coordinate 4,023,752 downwards.
ATTTCACTGAAAACACAGATGCACCAAATCCAAGGTCAAGATCGAAACACGTGATGACTTACAGACTTAGCAGAACAGAACTTGAGGTTTGTGCGAAAAAACGTGTTTAAAATTATTCATTTTAGATCCACCAGGGCCGGTAATTTCGTGACAGGAAGCTTGGTTCCAGCAGGTTTAGGGGACGTCTGTCCTTGCCAAAAATGCGTGTTCTCAGAGGATTTTCTGGATTTTCACCACCAGATGAAATGATCAGGGCGTGTTGTCCCAATAAAACTGGATGCTTAGATGTGTGGGAAATTGACATTTTTACTTGGTGCACACAAAGTGGCTCACAACAATATACACATAGGCTGACAGACATCCACCCAAATGTATCCTGAATCCGTCCTGTATAAACTCTTCACACCCTTTCTTTTAGATTTGGTGACCAGACAATAACTAGAGTATATTATCAAAGACATTTATGTTTTTCAAAGTCAAGAGTAGTAAATCTGCTTAGTTTTATAAATATATAACTACAGTTATTATTTTTGACTTCTTCGGTACTATATAACTAATTACTATAACCAGAGATGTATGTATAAACTAATAAAGTCTCTTTATGTAAAATCCACTCCTTTTTTCTTTTCCAAACCACTTCCTTTTGCTTTTACATACATACATACAGGTGTATATGAGTTGGAAAATCATTCTTCAAGTAAAAGTTCAATATTTAGGTAAATATGTTCTTATTCTCCAAGACTGAGACGATAAGCTTGTTCCAAATCTCATATGTGCATAAAATATGGAGCTTGAGTTAGCCTAGCTTAGCATAAAGACTGGAAGCAGGAGAAAAACTCAAGGTCCACTTACTAGTGGTCAAGTGATAACATTTGTCAGTGTTTTAATGAATTATTATGTTATTATATTATCACCTGACCAAATTGCTCAATCTACTTCAGGTGAAACACAAAGAAAATACTTCGACAGTGAACGTTTTGTAGATACGTTTATAATATAATCCAAATTAGCTGTACTTGAATATAACATTAGAGAGGTTGGTATCTGCGTGCAGTCTTTGCTGGATTCCATTCTGACAAACATACGCTTCTACCTATCATGGATGTCAAATAATAAAAAAAATGGATGACTTGGGCCCATTCGTACATCCAGTCAAATGATCCGGGCTACTCTCAGCTTTGTTCAAACGCGATCTGTTGAGAACCCGACTGCTGCCTATTTACTGTAGTTTAAGGTGATCGCTCTCACTGCTCTGCATGTTGCTCATTGTTCACACACACTGCTGCCCCATCAATAACAGGACTTGCTGTATGTGTGTATTTTATTTAATTATAGCAGTAGTGTGTGTGCAGGCCTCTGTATGTGTGTGTGTGCGCTCTGTGTACAGTGAACAGATGGCTGGCTGACTGCCAGAGGAAATAGTCCCCCCTATTACTTATTAGCTGAGATGGCAAAAGGATCAGACACATTTTAATATGTGCCACCCACACAGACACACACACACACACACACACACACACACACACACACACACACACAAACACACCAGCTGCATAATAAAACCAAACCTGCTTTCCTGTTTACCCATCACTCTCTTTCTCAACTCACATACACACACACACAGTCGAGGAGGTGGCTTGCTTATTAAGGTGTCACTGTAAGCGAATATAAACTCTCACTTTCACTTTCTCCCTCTCACATACACACATACAGCACTTGTAGCTTCACTCTGCAATGCAGCAGCGTTCTGGGCTCTCAGTGTCTCTGTCTGAATGCCAGTATACGAGTCTATCCTAGTTCCTCCCTGACTGTCTGTGTGCTGGTGAGTCACCCTGTCTGCTCGTGTGGCTCTGTTCAAACTGGGACTGAAAACCTGCAGGAAAGAGTTAAAGACTGATATTCTTTGCAGGGCAAAGCCAAAAGGGGTTTATTGTAAATATTCCAAAATATATGAAATTTGTGAACTCCCGTACACAAGTCATCTCTGCGTTTAAATACGACAATCGACGGCTCGGTAGAAAATGACTTTCAAAGTAACATCTTAAAGGAATAGTTCATACTGAGAGTTGTTTGTAGTACTCAAAAAAAACGTTTTCTTTTAAAATGGCGTCAGTGCCTGAAAAAATTAAAGCGTATCAGTGCATACAGACTTCGGTGGAATCTGAATGAAAGACAGCAAAAAAGGTTATAAAAGTACAAAAAAGAACCCAGATACGTCCTGTGCTGTATTATCCAGGCATCTTGTATCCATTCATGGGTCACAGAAATGTAAACAATGCTATTTTTTTCTAAACTATTGCTTAAACAAAGAATTTACAGATTTTCCGAACCTTTTTTGTGGTCTTTGGTTCAGACTCCGTCAACATCCGTATACACTGATGTGCTTTCATTTTTCTCGTTAACTTCATTCTATACTACATTTTAGCTTGGACTATAGAGAGCCTATGGAGATTATAACTATACACTATTCATATTCTTATTGAGTGAACTATTCCTTTAAGATGTGAAGCATTGGATTAAAAGAAAAGAGGAGATTTGGTTTTGGGTTTCGAATGGAGTTCCAATAACGATACGGTCTAAAATGCTGGCTCGGGTACTGGCGCGTACCCGATTCTCTGTACTGATCAGCATCGCATTATCATATCATTTATCATCTTATTTAGGATTAAACAGGAACAACAACAACACATGTCACTCGTTACGCAATCCGTACGTCACACTCCATTGGTACTGCACATGTGCAACTCTCAACGGAGATGAGAAAGAAGCAATATAGATCATCTGCTTCGTCCAACGAGTGAGCCATCTTGTGTCTGTCTCATCTCTTTTGAGGCCTGCACATGCTCAGTACAAATCAGGCAGGTGTTGGCAGAGAGTGTAAAGAGATAGCAAACTATCAGCAATTTGGCAATATACAGTCTGTATTTTACCAGATCACATCCATACTGGATTAGAAGTTGTCGCGTGCGGTGCTACCACACGGTCTAAAATTTGGAGGCTCTGTATCTATAAACAGAAAAGAACGAGGAACCCCAGAAGTGTGCGCAAACTGAGGGGCCTCGCCGGCGACGAACAGACTCAATCCCCGTGGTCTGCTGCCGGGGTGATCAGCATCGAAGGGACACAGCTAGCAGACCCTTAGCCTTCAGAGAAATGACGGCTTAGATTCCTGGTCCTGATGTCCAGTCGCCCCCCTGTGGAATCCCCTACGCAGTCTTAATCCCTGTCCCTCGTTGTCCCATCTCTGATTTAAGGAGTCCCGTGAGTTTGATACAAAGTCTGTGAGAAGGGGGAGAGAGGCGGAGGACCAGCTCTTCTCTATATGATTTATCCACCTGGCCTGACAGTGAGCTATGTGTGGAGGAGCGTCTCGTGCACACCACTCGGCTCAGCACCGGGAGACGGCTCTCACACGTACGCCTCACCCAACCTTGCCTCTTAAGCCTCCGCTAAGAGAAACCTTTCCGGGTTGTCAATTTTATCCAATAAGAAAACATTGACCGTGATCGTTAATTCCTTAACCCTCTATATCTATGTTGATATAGTGCTCGGATAGCAGTCGTTTAAAAGCTCTATTTTATCATTTATTTTCCCTACACAGAGATCTAACAGCTATAAATCTCATCCAAGCTCACAGTTGTTTATGGCCGGCTCAGAGCGGGAGTTACCCTCGGTCTCTCCTACTATCTGTGTGTGTGTGCGTGTGTGTGTGTGTTTGAGATGTGTCCTTAATGTAGGCCGTAGTGTGGTTATCTGTCAGCTTACCTGAGGGGCTCAATCTCCCTCCCCAAAAGACGTCTCCCTCCTCTTTGGTTGTTCCGTCCACAGGGAGAAAATGAAGAAAAGAAAATTGTACAGTATCCTCTCGGATTTATTGAATCCCAATCAGAGTATTCCGTTATATTCAATAAAAAGAAAATGAATCCACAAAGAGTTTGGAAAACAAAATCAAAAAGAAAATCCCTTAATCCAATGAAAAAGTGGTAATCCAATAAAAAGAAAGTTGTTCCAAAAGTCCAGAGAAAAGTAAATCCACAGAGGTCAAGAGTTCTCCTCGACTGATGCTGCTCTTACTGTCACTGCTCTGCTACTCCTTTTACTGCCTAAAATCCAGGCTTTTTATAACAGGCTAAGAAAGAGGGAGAAAAGGGGGAAACCCCCACGTGTCTCAAACATGCGACAGCCTCAGACTTTAGGCGCCATACCTACAGTGACCCCCCCTTCTTAATGACCTCATGGCCACCTGCACTGACCCCCCTTCTTCTAAACTAAACCCAACGACCTCCGTGGGAACTCCGGACCTTAAAGAACACCTGCTCACTGGTCACAATAATATAAATCATTTCGTTTAATACATCATTGTAGGTTGCTCATCAGGTTACGTGGGTAAATGATTTACAAAACATCAAACCATGATAAATGATATCACAACCATAGATATATGGTTAGAAATCTAGATTATTTTATTAATACAATCTTTGAAATATATGTACTCTTTCAGCGAGGTTTGTCGGCTCTACAGTCTTTCGAGGTAGCATCGCATCCCTAAGCAATAATGATTATAGTAAATTAACATAAATGAGTTAAAGGTGATGCACACGTTTGCGTTCGTAATCTATTCAAAACATTTTGAAAAAGACCAGCAACATTAATAACTTATATTATATTGCTGGAACTGAGCATGCTGTTGTGTCAACAACAGGGTCCAGGGTCCAACAACGGCCGCAGCATGTACATGAGATGTACATGCTGCGGCCCGTAGCTCACATGAATTTTGCTACATTCTTGTCTTTATTTGTTGTTTTTTCATGTTTATTACTGGAGCACTAATATGACAGAATACACTCATCAACATGTGAAAAGGAAGCGTGAGGATTGGAGTAAGAGCAGAGGACTTTGAGACGATCACCGTCCACGGCCGACCAACCAGCCCAAACGCCACCAAACTACCCCAGAGAGCAGCGCTCAGATGGAAGCTAAGCTAACCCAGCTAGGACCTCAGGCTACTCCACTACCCAGCATGCTGCTGGCTGTCTGATGCCCGGTCACAGAAAAATAAGAAGGATGAAAGCAGCGGGAGGTGGATGACTGTTGAGCCCACATCTTCACAGAGACCTGCATCCATCGTGGTCCAGGATCAAGCTGAACTTGATTGGACCTGAGGACAGAGAGCAGGACTCTGGTGGACCAGAGGAGGAGGACTCTGTGTTTACATCCTGATGCTTGGTGCTCAAACACAGTCACAGTTGAGGGACAATGTTTTCTTCATGTTGAGTTCTTAATGTGTAGATGTCCGCCATATTATCTGACCAGAGAATTCATCAGGTCTACTGTTTCTGTTTTGTTTGTCTTGTGTTTGTTGGGTTACAAATGGGCTACAACTGCATTTGGTTGCGCAACCTTGTGTTGCATAATGACAATAAATGATGCTTGAATTCTTCAATCTGCCCTGCAGTCTGCTCCCAGTTGGACGAGCATGGAAAAACCTCCAGGCTTCCAGAAGACATCCAGATCAGATGGCCCAAACATCTCAAAATGACCTACAGCAGCGGCTCTGCTCTGCTCCATGCCGATGTCTGAGCTCCTAACTCTGTCTGTTAGGATACCGGACAAAAAAACCCCACCTGATTTTGTCTTCAGTGGGGAAAAGGTCACAATCAGAATCCTTCCCGGAACAAACGACTCTGCAGTAGTCTCCGGTATTTATCGGCTCTGGATCGGCAGTGATGGAAACACGACACCAGGGTGAACGTGCTCATTTGTTCATCCCTTTTCCTGGCGCGATACTGCGTGAAGCGCATTAAAGTGAATATAGGATCAATAAAATCAACAGCACAGCTATTATAATTTTAATGTTCAAAACACATATTTAGCATGCTCCCCTCAAAGCCACCAGTATTCACCTCGCCGATCATTGAAACACACAAACAAAACCCATCCAAACTCACAATGTTCGTCTTTCCACTGTTTCCAACAAACACCCACTGCGGTTTAAGAGTTTGAATGAGAGAAGTCAAACGAGACATGCCGGGGAAAAAAACAGAAACAGAAAGGCGGGGGCACGGCTTACTGGCAATGGTAAAGGACTGTATCCTGTAGCAGAGTCGCTGCCCATCTTTCGGCGCAGGCTGAAAACTCACCTCTTCAAGAAGTACTACCCTGAGCCTTCCTCTTAGCACTTATTGTATTCATACTAGTTTAACAAAGGAGATGCACGTATGACTTCTGGTGACTAGTAGTTCTCTTGAATACTATGTTGAATACACTTATTGTAAGTCGCTTTGGATAAAAGCGTCTGCTAAATGACTGTAATGTAATGTAATGTATCCTCTCGCTAATTTTGGTGGAATAAGATGAACAAGGGATTATCATTTCGCCTGCTTGTATCTAAATCTTTCCACGATGACCATAGTAAGAATGCAGAGTCTGGTGAAATTTTCAGCAGCAATCCGACATCTAACCCTCCGTTGTAAACGAGACCTCGACATACATACATACATACATACATACATACATACATACATACATGTTTATGCCTTACATTTTTCCAACTGATCATCCGTTTGCCAAATCCAATTCCACCACACTACCTCCATCCCAGCCACTGTGTGCCACAGTGAACAATATATAAATACAGTATACCCTCTGCCATCATATTGTCATGCAGTGTCACATCCAATTGTGAGTAAAATAAATCATGCATGTCAGTATGACACCCTGCAATAGAATACAATTATGGTATAATATCACAACACACAATAAAATCCCATATTGCCACTGTAGAACCACAGATGTTCAGGTTTATCTGAAGGTTCTGGCTAGAAACCCTAGGTTTGTACAGTTAGAGGGTAATGCACTGTAACAGCAATGGCCTGCAGTCAAAAATACAAACAACCAAAAGGTCATGTGTTTTAATATGAATACATATCATCTGATGCATTGTGATATTCCAGTCATAAAATATGGATTGCCAGCTGTCTGACTTAGATTTGAATCTACTTTATTCTACGGGCCAAGTATGCAAGTCATGCGTTAGCTCAGCCCTCCTACTGCTAGCCCCGAGGCTGAGGGCCTATTTTGGGTTGTGGCATGGAAATGTGGAGAAGTGGGCAGTTTGATGAAATTTAAAAATGCTCTTTTTTATCTCTCTTTGTTTCTGAACTGGCGTTCTTAAGTGAGCAATGGGCAGTGAGGCGGACGGTCAAGCTAATTGTGGGCACATATCCTGTGCATATTAGTCCCCTCGCATCACTGCAGACACACACACACTCCTTTCCGCCTCATTGAGCCCTGCTTGTTCTTACATAATTGTCCTCTGAGCCGCAAACAACTGCTGGCTAACGCAACCTTGCGTTTCCACTCTTTTTTTAGTCTCAGTCTCTGGGCTCGGCTAATCCTGGATTGTGAGCACTCCATTTCCCAGGGGTCACTGAAGGAGCCCTCGCCCCAAGCGCTCACAGGATCAGTCGTTTTGACCGTTTCATTTAGTGATGGGATGCAAAATAGTGATGTCTCTTCGCATTATGCAACGTAAGATGTGGCGTGCTCCTGTCCCTCATCGTGTCTTCAAAAGGGAGCGGTGAGTTATGATGCAGGACAGCTTCTCAGCTTAAGGCTTTGGTGTGTTTTATGTGTGTGTGGGCGTTGATGAGTGGGTGTGTGAGAGACAGCAGCTTGTACATTTTACATCAGAAATTAACACTAACAAGCTGCTGTCTCTGCTACTAAACTAAAACTAATTTGATACGTTGACATTCCATGGGAGATTAATACAAAGTCTATAGCTGCACAAGCTGGGCATTGTAATATATATTAAGAATACAAAAAAAATTAAAGCTGCAAGCAGCGATGTACGGGCCCTCGCTCAAACACGCATCTCGGGGGTAATGGCAGGACGCCGGCGGACGCGGGTTAGAATGTCTTTGACCATCTATAAAAGGAAAATTGACTGAATTAGGAATTATACCTGGGATTAAACAAGAGTCGTCTTCAATTCCTACTGATGTATCTTTTCAGACTCATGGCCTAACGTTTGAGCAACAGGGGATTCTGCTGTTCCAGATGGAACATGACACAGTTAAACATGAATCGGAGATGGAACATGACAAAGTTAAACATGAATTGGAAATTAGAAAACAGATAGAAGTAGAGAAAATCCGCCAGGAATCAGAGACTGCAAATCGAGACATCGTTTGTCTCTGGTCAGAGATGGCATGTTGTCCGGTGAGGATCAGCTGTGGAACGCTTTGATGTTAGTAATTTGCTCTGGTTGCCACCGTTTAATGAAAGGGATCCAGACACTTTTTTCTTGCTATTTGAACGTGTAGCTAAGGCTAGAAATTGGCCCGATGAGGACTGTGCCCTTATGCTTCAGTGTGTCCTCTCAGGGAAAGCACAGGAAGCGTATTCCTCGTTGAGTCTGGAGGATAGCTCTAGCTCAGGGGTGGCCAACCCGCGGCTCCCGAGCCGCATGCGGCTCTTTGCCCGGTTTCATGCGGCTCTTACGTTCATATCGAAGTTTGTATTTGTGTTTTTTTAATGTGCGTGTTCGCTTCGCTTGAGTTAAATACGGTATTTTCGTCAAACGCGCATGTGCGGCCACAGATTACGTTCCTCGTCGACCCATTTAACGCCGAGACGGACTGTTTGAAAGCCCCGCTAGTCACAGATGAGGATGCGGCTGAGTTGGAGATGATCGATCTTTGTGAGGAGGACCAACTTAAACCTGCTTTAAGGGACGGGACCATTGAGTTCTGGAAAAGTGTGCCAATGAAAAAATACCCCAATGTCAAACGGGCTGCGCTTAAGATACTGTCAATGTTTGGGTCAACATACGTCTGCGAGTCTGTGTTTTCTACCCTGAAACACGTGAAATCAAAGCATCGATCTGTTCTGACTGACACCCATGTGAAAGAATTGCTTCCAGTGGCAACAACGGAATACAAGCCAGATTTGAAGAGGATTGTTCAAGGCAAGGAATGCCAGAAGTCCCACTAAGTAACATGCATAGTAAAAGAAAAACACTATTGTAAATTTGTAGCGTATCCCTCCGAATGATGGTTCGACACTTAACTGATGATTGTGTAATTTATTGATTAATCAAACAAACAACAAACAACTTAAGAGCTTGTGCCTCTTCGGGGGGGTACTCATCCCGTACCGTTAGTATCTATTTCCAACCGTCTTTCTCCCGTCCGTTACTCTCTGTCCCACCGTCTTTCTCTCCGTCCGTTACTCTCTGTCCGTTACTCTCTCTCCAACCGTCTTTCTCTCCGTCCGTTACTCTCTGTCCGTTACTCTCTCTCCAACCGTCTTTCTCTCTGTCCGTTACTCTCTGTCCGTTACTCTCTGTCCGTTACTCTCTCTCCTTGCGCACACAAAACCACTTCCGTCTATTACTCTCAGAGCTGCTTTCAAAATAAAAGCATTTCGTTTTAAAAACAATAAAGACATAAACTCAGAAAAACAGGCAAAACATGCAACGAAAAACAACAGATTGCTTGCCACACATGAATTTGGTTATTTACAAAATTATTATATTTTTGTTTGTGGACTTGGTTGAACTGAGAGTTTGTCTGTGTGAGACAGTGCACACAATGTTCATTGTTGAAAATGACTGGCCTGTGGTCTTAGGAGTCCATTTCTGTCATTATCATGTTGGTGTGTGACATTTACAATAAATCTGGCTGAGCAAAGGTATGTGTGTGTGTGAGGAAGGGATAGGGTGATGTTCATGTGTGCCCATGTGTATGATGTGGCTCTTTGCAGTAACACAGTAAAAAATGTGGCTCTTGGTCTCTGACTGGTTGGCCACCCCTGCTCTAGCTATTCTAAAGTAAAGTCTGCGGTGCTTAAGGTGTATGAGCTGGTGCCAGAGGCGTATCGCCAGCATTTTAGGTCTTCTGAGAGGAAAAGTGGCCAAACATATGTAGAGCTGGTAAGAGACCTATCAACGCATTTTAAGCGATGGGTAAGTGCTCTGGACATAGGTACTTTTCAACATCTGTGTGATTTGATGATTTTGGAGCAGTTTAAAAATGTTCTTCCGGATCGTATTGCAACATACATCATTGAACGGGAAATCACGACCGCTGCTGAGGCTGCTGTGACAGCTGATGAGTACGTGTTGCTTCATAAGAGCAGTTTCAGAGAGTGCTCTGTGGCTCGCGATGGTTTTGGTGTGCGGGAAAGTGGTTTTGACGCGGTTTCGTGTGAAATGCGTTCGAAGAAAGTGGGATTATTTAAATCTGACTTTAAAACAGGGGTCAATTTTGACAATAGTAATACCTTTAACTACTGTCGGGAGGAAGGACATTGGAAGGCAGATTGTCCTGGGTTACAGGCCAAAATAAACGGTGTGAGAACTAAGGTTTGGCCTGCTGCTTGTGCCGCCTCACTCTTGTGACCTGGATGTTTTGGCAGCCTCTGCTCCTTTCATGAGACGTGGATCTGTGTCACTTTTGGGAAGTGAGGAGAAGGTCCTGATAAAAATCTTGAGGGATAGAGGTGCCTACGAGTCTTACATTGTTGTCTCCGTTTTGCCTTTGTGAGAGGAGACTGATATAGTGACTGTGTGTTCAGTTGTGGGATGGGATTGAAGGTTCTCTCTGTTCCTTTGCACAGGATGGTGCTTGCTGGTTAAGGGTGAGGTAGTTGTTGGTGTGCGTCCGCCGTTACCTATTGAGGGTATACATTTTATTTTGGGCAACGGCTTGGCTGGTAGCTGAGTTTGGATGGACACTCCTCCAGCACCAGTGGTCACATGTTGCCCAATTGATTCTGTGTCTGACAGAGAGCTCCAGAGTGTTGCCAGATGTCTTTTCATCCTGCGAATGTACACGTGCTATGGGCAAATCGTACCCTGATGTGTCATCTGAAAACAAGGTTGAGATGGTTTTGGAGGTCCCATCTCGGTCTGAACTTCCTGTGACACTGTCACACAGTGAGGTAGTGGAGGGGCTTCCATGGTTGATGTTGGCTGCGAGGGGGGCTGTAGAAGAGTGTACAGGCTTTACCCCAAATGAGGTGGTCTTTGGACATTCTGTGCATGGTCCCTTGGCAGGGCTGAAGGATTGCTGTGTTGATGCTGAGTTGCCGGGGAGGGGGGGGGGGGGGTGGTTGTCTGTGTCTCGGAGTGAGATGGAGAGGTTGTGTGACCGACGTGCAGAGTCTGATGGTGGTCTCTTATGTGGCCATTTGAGAAATTCAGGAGCACTTTGTCAATTACTTGGACGCGCACCTGTACATTGACTAGTCACCAGTGTCCCATTGAAACTTCATATTGTCATGTTGTATTGTTTTATCCACCTGTTCTTCCTGTGTCCATTATCTTAAATTTGCTTCTCAGGTAACAAGGTTACTGATGATGGGGTGGGAGCTACAGGAAGGGTGTTATGTACAAAGGCCGTATATTGTTTTGCTATTTTTGTTTTCTGTTTGAGTAGTTCTGCTCGGTGGGCTTGTTAATATGCCGGTGATCCCCTGGGGACACTGACTTTAAGGGGGGGGTGTGACGGCCCTGCCTCTAACAGCAGGCGTGGCTGATTGACTAATGCAAGCCCTGCTCCAGTGTTGCTCTGGCGGCGGGTTTTCTCTCCGGCATACGTGGAGTCGGTTATTTTTGGTTTTCTTTGGTTTCACTGACAACATTCACGTTGACATTACTGATGTTACTGACTGACACACTTCATAAAGTTAACTATTTCTTTATTTGGTTAAAATAAATACTTTACTTTACTATCATCTGTTGTGTCTTTTCTGTATTTGTCATAGCCTAGGAGCCGGGTTATGACCGGGTTATGACAGTTGATGACACTATTTTCCTACATGGTAATGTAGAAATACATTTTTAAATGTGCCTGCATGAGAGTCCTCAGATTTTATCCTTTTTCATTTAGGCTATGGCTTTGCTCCATTTAAAATCTAATCTCCCAACTTCATGTCTCTGTTGTTTTAAGCAGCATCGTCTCTAGCACTCCCACACATTGAAGTATATATCCAAATCATTAGCCAGCAACACAGAATGTATGGCGAGAGCTATCATAACATCCTTGCTGTAACCCTGTTGTAAATTATTTGTCATTGTCACAGTACCACATCTTATGTCATTAAACTGCCAAACACATACAAAGCTTGAGACCCAAGGTAAAGGCAGAGAAGGAGGCTCCCTCAAAAGCTAAAATAATTTGCTCCACCGCCAAGGCCTTTGGGCCACTTGTTGTGGTTGCTAACCGTTTGTTTTTCATTGTTGTTCCTATCAGTCTGAGACCGAAATGTGTGTAACATTGGCCATCGGCCCCCACCTTTGCTCATTCTGTATAAAGAAAGCTTGTTCACTTTTTTCTTGGTTCTTCCTCACTGAGACTGTACGCATTCTGTTGTGATGATTGAACCTTCTCTGCGCAGAGAATAAATACTTAAAAGACAACTTGGTTTTTGGTATTATGTATTTCAGCATTGAAAGACTCACGCAAAGCGGGTATAGACATTTTTTCCATTACAATTTGCGTCATGAACAGGATCCCTTGTAAGATCGTCAGAAGCCAACAGGGATCGGTGAACTGGCCCTTCTGCTTCAACTTACCTCCAGACAAAATTTAAGAGAGAGAGAGGCCCGATCCCTGTCCTGATCGTCTTCACTGGGATCCAATCTTGATGGACCTGTTGAGTCCAAATAACTCAAAATTTTTTGTTTTTTAATTAATTGTATGAGTGAAATTGATCCAGGAAGACCATATCGTGAGACTGAAAAGCAAATATGTCTGTTATTGTTCATATTTTTATTTTGTCATATTTTTATTTTCGGGTTTATTGTGGATGTTGGTTTGACTTGTATCTTAACGTTTTTCTGAGCAGTGACGATTGGGTTATGGGAAAACAAGGGTGAGTGTTTAACATTTGAAGTTGAACACTGAAGTCCTTTGACCTAAGAGATGTTAGAGTCCGTAAGGATAAATGTTATCGAGAGAAAAAGGAGGACTGGAAAACAAGGATGAGTGTTTAGTGTTGCATGTTGCAAACCTTAGAGGTACGCTAAGCATTGTAGTCCTTTGAACTATGCTGGAAAACAGGGGTGAGCGTTTGGCGTCTGCCTTAAGGGTTGAAGATATTGGGGTTAGACCAGTGGTTCTTAACCTTATTGGAGGTACTGAACCCTGCACGCTTCATCAGTGCATTCACCGAACCCTTCGTAATTGGAAAAATAAAATATGATTTCTTTAGGAAGTGTTCCTTTAGTTTTGCCGGTGCTGGACTAGAATTGCTCAACTTGGCATTGCAAATCATGCATTGAGGACGCTGACTCCCATCACGTTCCTTTATACACGTGAATCCATATTGTACGTATTCGTCCAACCACTTTCTTTTTTTGCTCGACATAGTTAGTATGAAGGGATTGAAAGATTAAAAGAAAATCACAAATGATGTACAATCACAACAGCCACAAGTCGACTACTGAGCGCACCAAGTTCCTGATCAGGCAATGTGGCGTGATCAGCTGCAGCCAATGATGGCCAAGCGGAGCGTGACGTCACAAATAATACGAGTGGACTGAATTTATCTCATTATTAACTTTCCCCATCTGCCCATCCACTACAAACAGACAGACAGAGAGAGAAAGAGAGGGTTGGGGGGGGCTATGAAGACCATCATCATTTACCCCCGAACCCCTACATTGAACAGGTTACATACAACAACAAGCGGAGAAAGCAGAATCGCGGGCTGACCGCCGCGGAGAAATGCGCGTCCAATGTGAACAGCCAGGCGGGCGCGCCAGGCCGCAGCGCTTGAGAATGGCGCTGCGCGGCGCTTCAGCTTCCGGTGTAAACACGGCGAAGAAAAATTGTGTGTTGCCAATTGCCAATTTGACGGCCGACAAAAACGGCCCGACATTGCTAGTGCGAACCGGGCTATACTGTATGTGTCTTGACCCCTGCCGAACCCCGGAGAGTGACTCACCGAACCCCTGGGGTTCGATCGAACCCAGGTTAAGAACCACTGATCTAGAAAGTCATTCACAAGGAAGAATATAATGCTAACTATAAAGTTGCACTACCTATGGCTGTTTTTTCTCAAACCCAACTATCACCAGGAATGTTTAAGAACCCGGGAACTTACCTACATATTGACGACAAAAGCCAGTTTCTAAATTCACTGTGCCCTTAAAGTTATTGTATTCTATTGATATCTATTGATGTTGAAACAAATAAAGCAGTTGCTTTGCTTTATCAGTCTTTATCATTTTTTCAGTACTGCATAATCCTCAATAATTGGTGGTGTTTGGTATAAAAAGGGCTATGAAAGAGATTGTTGGTACTGATGAAAAGGTTATACAGTACAGAGTACAGCAGTACTCCCCTCTACCTTTCACCATTCTTGACTCCCCCTGTCTCTAAATGTTGGAGATAAAAACACAAGAAGCAGGATAAATGCTGTGTTATATTCAGTAATCGTCTACGACGAAAGTACTGCAATCACTCATAACCAAAAATAACTCTGCTAACAAATACTAATAAATGGCAAACAATGAATGTGTTCCCAGCTTGGCTATGCAAATTTAAAATTGAGCCCCCTCATCCGAGTGACGCTTTGTTTACTCAAAGCCAAGACGGATGAGTTAACATCCCTGCTGCTCCTCTGCCACTATTGGCAAAACAACAGCCTCTTGATTGCGAGCGCTGTTCAATTGCATTGGACACATGGTGGAAATGAGATTCCCATGATGATGGATGGGCTCAGTCTCCCTGCTATTTAAACAGACTGACTGAAGACCCGTGGGGGTGAGTTCCCAGCTCAACACATTCACGGTTTCTTCATCCGCCGTAGCCTCACAATCCTAACTCATGGTAATGGACTTGAAGTGGGAATTGTCCCTCTGCTGGATGAATGCCGTTTTCCCACGCTGGTTCCTGTTGCAAAATAACTTCAGAAAGGTGAAGATGGATAGATTACTTTTATTGATCATCTCACCTTTTAAATACAACAACCTGCTTGTCTGGATCCCTGTGTATATGACTCATATCACTACAACTGAGGCTGTTCTTTATCAGTACAGGACCGGTGGTTCTTTGTCCACGTTTGCATCTAAGAATGTGTCGTGACTTTAGGGGTTAAAGTTTCATTTATTGAATATTTTGGCCAGCAACTGCAAAATATTGATAAAATCTTCCCAAAATGGACATTACGATTGTATCCACAACCTAGTTTGGAGATCCCCTCCACTCAAAATGTATTTTTAAGTAGAGGTATAATGAAACACCTCTGTAGTGATAAACTTTCCACATATACAAGTCAGTATAGTCAAGGTCAGACATTATTGGGGTCAAAAACATGAGAAAACCTGTTAAGACTCCGACGGCCCGCCCACGGATCTTTGTGTTATCGTGTTAATAATAAGTTCCAGCTATAGTAATCTGCAGGCATCTGTTTGCAAAACAATATTCAGGCGGAAATAAAAACCTTCTACTTCAGTGTGTTCAAACTTCTATTAGTCAATGCCAGTAGCAATTACAGGGATTCTATTGGGGAAAAAACTTCAGAGTGTCACCTTTCAAAAGAGACCAAAACCATGCATGTAGTCCAAGTGGTTCAAGAAGCCGATCTTTTTTGTAAGAATTTAGCAAATCATCATTTGGAGACTGTTGGAGCTGGACCTTTTCAGGGGAGAGACAGGCCGCTGGACTTCTGCTGCTGCTAACTTTCTGCAGCGAAGTCCCACCAAAAACGAACTGGATCCGGCTTACAATCAAAAAGTATTTAATTAACATGAGAAGCTAGAACAGTTGCAAACAGAATTACTCTATCGATATCAATATGTCTCGCGGGGCAAAGTCCTCACTTGCCCCACCTAATCGGCCAGCTCAGCTGGTGAACTACAGAGTGGTAACGGCGCAAACTGAACCACAAACTCTCTGGAACTCTCCTATATTTAAAAGTCTCTGTCCGAAAGTTTAAATGTCCAGTATTAGCCTCTGTGATTGGCCAAATTCAATAACCCCCTCCTGGCTTTGGGCTGTTATCAGCTCAGTGTTTGGTTGAAGTCGTCCGGACTCCTCCTGCTCTCTTGGTCATCTGTCCAGCTCCTCTGTGTCCATGGTGATCTCTCTGGTCCTCTACATATTCCCTTATATGGTCGTGAAGAGCCTGTCCTCTGCATTCCTCACTGACCCTATCTCCCCTGCTCTCTCTGCCTCATGGCTCAGAACCCCCTAACCTATGTGACTGTACTTTGGTTCAATACTTCCAATGATTATGTTTAAGACTCCTACAAGTAAACTTATTGTGAACATATAATATCTTCTATAAGTAAACATCCTGTAAACCTATAACACATCCCATAAGTAACTATATTGTGACTCTTAACATAATTTACATTCTTATCATTGTGACACTTTTATTCACCACTAGGGGTGTTATTAATTCTACTAAATGCTTTTAATACTTAAATTCTTCACAAGACTGAACAAAGTCTTCAATGGAAGCCATTTCATCAGTTCACCTGCAACCTTTGAGGCACTTTTCCAACAAATCACAACTAATACAAAGTTTTCCACACCACCACAAACCTAAAGGATGACATGCTGCTTTAAATAAGAAACCCATTTCCTCTGACTAACTGCCTAACCAGGTCTAGCTGAGTAACTCATCCCTAGACTTCATGCAGGTTAGTGGCAGGATAAATTAAGCACAAAACCCAGCAACCCAGTTAACCTTCAGCAAGCTGAAAATCACCTAGACAGTCATGGAAGTGGCCCCGAGCCATTGCTCTAACCACTTACTGCACACACAAAAAAGGGTCAATGAGAGATGGCCAGTGCCCCTCATTGCTTATGCCTATCAGGAAAAGGGTTCCAAATGACACACAAGCCTGTACTACTAACAGCAGGTCAGAAAACACAATTTAACCAAAAAATCTGTGTGGACAAACTCCCTTTAACAAAGTTACAGTTTCCCAGTACTAACCGTTCTAGATCCCAGATGAGCCCCCATTTGTTACCACCAAGGCTGGCAACAAAAATGGAGGCCACACACAGATACCTAACACAAAACGGTTTATTTAAGCTCCACAACTTCAGCATAATGAAACAAGGATGAGGCTGGTGCAGTAGGCCCTGCTGAGAGAGAGAGAGCGAGAGACTCCCAGAAGTGCTGTCTTTTATGCCTTCCTGGAGGCTCCAATCAGATGGGCTGGTATGAGCAGGTGACTGTCCCAGCTCCCCCCACCAGGAAACCATCACAGAGTCGTCACACAGGCCGTCACACAGGCCTCAAATGAAATTAAAGCTGCAAGCAGCGATGTACGGGCCCTCGCATCCTCCCGCACGTCGGGGGTACTGGCAGGAAGCCGGCAGAAGCGGCCATAAATATCTGCGACCATCAGACAGCGAGCCCACAAGGTAGACGTATTTGTAATGCTTGGACTGTGTGACACTGGAAATTATGTAGTGCAAATATTTCACCAGTTCCTGTATCCACTATGTGGTGCTAGAGAACACGCGCAAACATGCATTATGTTGCTCTATATCAAGTATAGACCACATCGTGTAAATCCAATTCAGTGTGTCACATAACGCTGTCTTCCTGTTGCCAGTAGGTGGCACTATGACTTTAAGTGGAAATTGGCTCATAGACATCCTCAGGCCATGACTATTATCAAGTATGGCAAGTTTGGAACAGATTTGAGCAAGTCCAGTGGAGTTACATCAGCTTGTTTAACGGTGAATCACTTAAAATGGCCGCCATGCCACGGCTTTGCCATTCCAGCAAACGTAAAAAAAAATTTAACTTTTAATTGCAACAGTCTTTAGATTGTACTGACCAAATATGAAGTGGATCTGACAAAGTCCCTAGGAGGAGTTCGTTAAAGTATAGCGACTAGAAAGCATGGGAAAATTCACACAAAAATCAAAATGGCCGACTTTCCGTTAATTTTAGAGCATGGTCGCAAGACATTTATTTTTAAGTATTCATATGATACACGTGCCTACCAAATTGCATACATGTAGGTCAAACATAGCGCTGGGGCTGCATTTTTGAATATTTGTAGGGGGCGCTATCGAGGCAATTTGAAAGGGTCAAGCCAAAAAGCCATATGAAATATTTATTTCCATCACCTATGACACCTGTGCAAAGTTCCAAGGCTTGTTGAGCATCCTAAGCCACGGAAAAATAAGCTTCATTTTACATGGCGAATGACGCGTTGCCACGGCAACAGCGTTTAACGACAACTCACAATATTCATGATGAAGCATCATCATTGTCTTACAAATTACCTTACCATATTTGAGAGTGATCTGGGCAACTTCCTAGTCGAAGTACATCAAAGTATAAAACTTGTCATTTCCTTGTGCCAGTAGGTGGCGCTATGACTTTGTGAAAATATTGGCATGGAAATGTGTTCAGGCCTGGACCAGCATCATGCAAAACAAGTTTGGGGCAGATTGAATAAAGTACCTTGTAGTTACAACAACTTCCTCTTTCATGGCGAACGGCACGAAATGTGCCTGACATGGGCGCCACATAAAACGAAGGTCGTTCAATGTCAGTACACCATTTCTGTAACTTTTCATCATGAATGTCTTTAGATCATCTTGACCAAATTTAAAGTTGATTGTATAAATTCTGTGGGAGGAGTTTGTTAAAGTACAATGCCTGAAAACAATGAAAAATGCCTCAAAATGCAAAGAAATGGGAGTATTACTGCATCGCCCCCTAAAGGTTGTATGGAATAAAAACTTGAGGGTATGTTACAGGACACAATGTGAACATATGCTACAGATTTCGTGGTGATAAGCCACATGGGTTTGAAGTTATATATATTGCTGTAGAAGGCCAATTCCTCATGAAATTCATTGGTCCATATATTCTTAATGCAATAAGATATCAACAAACTTTTCATAACTGTTGATGATAGATATCCAATAATGATTCACAGCAAGTTTGGTACCAATCAGACACGGGGTCTAGGAGAAGTGATTTTTTTTTTTTTTTTACAAAATTCAAAATGGCGGAAGATTTTGGTAGGCGGAGCTTAGGGTCCCAAGAGGATTTTTTGTAGAACTCATTCAGTTGCTCATGTCTGTAAAATCTTAAGTAATTTGGACATACGGGCTGTCGGGGCTTGCCTTTCCAACTTCTAGGGGGCGCTAGCGAGTCATTTTGTCATGCTCGAGCATTGGACCCATAAAATATAAAAATTTCCCGCAGTCCTGATATGCTCGCCAAATATGGGGAGGTTGGGGACATGTCAGATACCCTTAAACGCATTTTCATCATAGGGAAGAATAATAAGAATTAAAGCTGCAAGCAGCGATGAATGGGCCCTCGCATCCTCCCGCATGTCGGGGATGCCGGCGGGACTCCGGCCTGCGCGTCCGAGAGCTTCCGCGAAGAAGTTTTGTGCGGATTGGATAATGTGCCTTGGAGTTATAACAACTTCCTTTTTCATAACCAATGAGGCAAAATGGCCGCCACACCACGTCAAGGTTCTTCCATGAAAACTCACGATTTTGATAACTTTTCATCACAAAGGTCTTAACAGCATCCTGACCAAATTTGAAGTTGTTCGCATAAATTCTGTAGGAGGAGTTCGTTAAAGTATGAAGGCTGAAAATGCAAAAAGTGACAAAAAAGCACAAAATTACAGGTTTACTGTAGCGCCCCCTAGTGGTTGAATGGAAAGAAAATCTCAGAGTACGTTACAGGATGTGTTGTGCACATGTCCTGCAAATTTGGTGATTTTAGGACAAACGGTTGAAAAGTTATGTGTATTGAGATATAAGCCCCGCCCTAAGAAGTTTATTGGTCCATATCTTGTAAACGCTAAGAGATATCAAAACGTTTTTAAAATGTGTTTTTAACTAAATTCAAAATGGCGGAAAATCTAAGTAGGCGGAGCTTAGGGGTCTGAGAGGCTTTTTTTGTAGATCTAGAGGATTTGGACATGTGTGTCAAATTTCAAGTAAATCGGACAAACTGGCCGAGGGGCGTCACCGGTCCGACCTGTAGGGGGCGCTAGAGAGCCATTGTTTTACACATAAATATTGCACCTGCATCACACGTCTATTTTCACCAGATCCGACTAAAGTCAAACATTTGGTGAGTTTTCGTGCATGGCAAGTACCCCAAAATGCTCCCAAAGCTTAAAAATAAACATCAGAAATATAATAACCCTTACAATTTCAATAGGGCCTTCGCTGCTCGGGCTCTAAATAATATAAAGCAACCAACTACAGTCTTACTTGTACATTGATGCATGAGTCATAATAATAATTTGTGTACTTTAAGGACACAGTGTGGTGAGTACTGTTAGTACTTTTACTGCAGTAAAGTATCTGATACTTCCTGTTGTTCTTTAGTCCAGAGCTCCACCTGCTGGAGGAAAACTGAGACTCTAAACTTCATCAGGTTTTCATGACAAACTGAAAGAACTTCAATGAGGAAAACGTCCATCAGAACCATCAGAACCACCATAAGAACCACTATCAGAACCACCATCAGAACCATCAGAACCACCATAAGAACCACTATCAGAACCACCATCAGAACCACTATCAGAACCATCAGAACCAACAACAAATCCCCCACCAGAACCACCATAAGAACCAGGCTTCATCAGAACCATCAGAATCACCATCAGAACTACCATCAGAACCATTACAACCACTAGAACTATCAGAACCAGGCTCCATCAGAACCACCAACAAATCCAACATCAGAACCATCAGAACCATCAGGACCATCAGAACGATCAAAACCACCATCAGAACCAGGCTCCACCAGAACTAGACTGAGGTCCATTGTTCTTTTACTGTGTTCCAGTATACTAGTATTAGTTATTGTACTTTTACTGTGTTTTTAGTATCATTCATTGTACTTTTACTGTGGTCCAGTATCATTCAGTGTACTCTTTGTTTGTGTCTTGACAATAATTGTGTTATTCTATTTTAATTTAACAACAGGAAGAAACAAAGAGGTGGATTTCATTTATTTCACTTTTATTTGTTTTGTAAAATAAATCAGAAACAGACTGTGTGTGTGTGTGTGTGTGTGTGTGTGTATTAAGGGATTCATTATTAGTTCATGTGTGTGTTTTCTAGTGTGTCAGTAAAACAACATGCATTCAAAAGGGGGGGGGGGGGCAGCATCGCGATTCACTGTAGGAGGGGGCGGGGCCTGTGGGACACACTCGTCCAGGTGGGTGATGTCATTGCACACCGACCAATCAGCTGAGAGGATGGACGCGTACGGCCTGATTAAAGTCATTAGTGTTTGTGTGTGTTTGATGGGTGGAGTTATGATGCTGAGGCGACAATGATGAGGAAGAGGAGGAAGAGGAGGGTATCTATTGGTTGATGAGGTTAAGTTACACACGATGGGGAGGACCAGAGGTCAGAGGTCAAAGGGTTGAGCGTCGGCTAAAATGTAAAGGTTCCTCTTCTCTCGTTGCTCATTGGACGGGAGGAAACAGGAAGTGACAGCAGGTCGGCGAGGACGAGATTCTGAGAGGGAAAGAAAACAAGAAGAATGAAAGTAGATAGAAGTGTGAACACAAAAACAAACCCACTGGTACTCGGTGACGTTAACCCAGTCTGGGTCCTTTATGTCATAAAGGGTCTCGAAGGTCTTCAGCCTCATCAGATTCTCTTTCTACCAAAAAAGACAAGATGGCGACGGCCAAAACGCCGCACTGGAGGCTTCATAACACCAGTAAACCGATGCGTGACGTCACAACGACTACGTCCACTTCTTATATTCAGTCTGTGGCTCCTACAGTGTAACACACACTGTTTGAAATGATCTTCATGGAGGACTACATGTTCCCTCAGTCCCCAGCAGGAGGACCGTGTCTGTCTTTGACCCTTTAAACTACTGACTGTAGTAGACTCCAGCGTAAGTACATTAATCACTCCGTCTCCGATCTACACCTGCAGTTTGCGCTCCATGACCTGTTTCAGTGCAGCGACCTCTCCTGGTCTGTGTGTCTATTGATCTGCACTTAAGACTAATACACTTAAGACTAATACCCTTAAGACTAATACCCTTAAGACTAATACACTTAAGACTAATACCCTTAAGACTAATACACTTAAGACTAATACACTTAAGACTAATACCCTTAAGACTAATACCCTTAAGAATACACTTAAGACTAATACCCTTAAGACTAATACCCTTAAGACTAATACCCTTAAGACTAATACCCTTAAGACTAATACACTTAAGACTAATACCCTTAAGACTAATACACTTAAGACTAATACACTTAAGACTAATACCCTTAAGACTAATACCCTTAAGAATACACTTAAGACTAATACCCTTAAGACTAATACACTTAAGACTAATACCCTCGGCCTTCTAAGAGCCACAGAGAACCCTGAAGTATAGTTACTTTGTTTTTGGTCTTTTTGTTAATTGTTTTTATATGGTGCATCTAACACCTAATTTTATGACCAGGGCATTACATTCAGTGAATCACATAGAAGTCGATCCTCAGGTCAATCTATTATCTCCTTTACTCCTTCAGTCTTATGCTGTCATTACCGTCTACACAGTAAAATGGCTTGTCTCAGGATAAACCATCAGCATCAAGTTAAAGTTAAAGTGTTAAAGTTAAAGTGTTAAAGTTAAAGTGTTAAATTTAAAGTGTTAAAGTTAAAGTGTTAAAGTTAAAGTGTTAAATTTAAAGTGTTAAAGTTAAAGTGTTAAATTTAAAGTGTTAAAGTTAAAGTGTTTAAGTTAAAGTGTTAAAGTGTTAAATTTAAAGTGTTAAATTTAAAGTGTTAAATTTAAAGTGTTAAAGTTAAAGTGTTAAATTTAAAGTGTTAAAGTTAAAGTGTTAAATTTAAAGTGTTAAATTTAAAGTGTTAAAGTTAAAGTGTTAAAGTTAAAGTGTTAAAGTTAAGTTAAAGTTAAAGTGTTAAATTTAAAGTGTTAAAGTTAAAGTGTTAAATTTAAAGTGTTAAATTTAAAGTGTTAAAGTTAAAGTGTTAAAGTTAAAGTGTTAAAGTGTTAAATTTAAAGTGTTAAAGTGTTAAAGTGTTAAAGTGTTAAAGTTAAAGTGTTAAAGTTAAGTTAAAGTTAAGTTAAAGTTAAAGTGTTAAAGTTAAAGTGTTAAAGTTAAAGTGTTAAAGTTAAGTTAAAGTTAAAGTGTTAAAGTTAAAGTGTTAAAGTTAAGTTAAAGTTAAAGTGTTAAAGTTAAGTTAAAGTTAAAGTGTTAAAGTTAAAGTTAAGTTAAAGTGTTTAAGTGATCATGTTTGAAGATTCATGTGTTTTCAAGTGGACTCATTTTCTCTCTCGGTGTTGACAGACGAATAAATTCTTCAGGAACAAGAACTAAGGAGTCGTGTATTTCCTGGAGGGAGTGATCGTAGCGTTACTCCTGTGTTCATGTGTCTATGGTGTCGTTTTAATGATAAGGTTAATATTGTTCCTCTGATGTGAATAATATTTGAATGGCTCGTGCTCGTCAGTGTGCGGATGAATACGTGTTTTAGATCCGCAGTTTTTTTAATGCATTGTCCGTTAATGACGCAGCATCCCGTCATGTTTTCATGTAACGTTATCTGCACTCTGCAGCGAGTGTATTTATAGGAAACAAATAATAACCGTGAGGTGGTTCAACTGCAGGACAGCAGTGCAGGGCCAGGTATAAAATGCACGGCCCGCCACTGTATACACATATATATATATATATATTATACTATATAATATACTATATAATATTCACAGCTGTGGTTTTGTTTCGACTGTTTGTCTAACTGACATATAGTGATTCATTGTATCAAAATATGAACTAAATCAACTTTCTTTATTTAATATAACATTTATATATATATAAATATTTACTTCATATCTTTGCTATTTACTATATTGACTTTATATTTCTCTGGAGATATTAAATGAATGACACAAAACACTGGTGGTCTTGGTGACAGTAGAGATTTATTTATTGTTCCGTGTAATAACCCACTTCAGTAAAGTTACAACAGATCATTGTCAGTAGATTCTCATGGTGTAAAACTTGTACGTAACATTAGTTAAAAGAGTTTTATTAAGAGCCATTTTGTTGTTTTTGTTTCGTACAACCTCCCACCACATGGGGGCGTAGTGCCGGTGTGAGTGGGGCCACAGGTACATGATCAGTCGGGTCGTTGCAGACAGGTGTTGCTGAACAGAAGGGAGCAAACAGCTTTCGACCGTGCGACATTGAATGAATACAAATGTTATGATTTTGGTTATGTAAAGGAAAATGGATTACAGCAGAGAAAGGCATGAACTTTATATAGAAAATAAATCGTTTATATTGGAAAGTGGAATTCGTTCTTTGGCACGCGTCTAAACAAACATTTTCAGCAACCGTGGTGACCTTCTTTTGGGAAGCAACGGCGTCACTACAGTCCAGTTAATCATTTCATTTTCAAATCGTTAGTAAACATTGAAGGCATTGATGCTCCATCAGTCAGCAGGTGGAGGTGTGAGGGACTGGAGCTGATGCTTCAGGAAGTGGTCTGCAGGGTCTCTATTTAAAGAGGCCGCCGAGGGCGCCCATCACATTGGACCCTGAGACAAAGGTGAGAGAAAGACCAGAGAATATGAACATATACCACAAAAAGCCCTCATGTTTTTAAACAGAAACATAATCATATTAATATCCAGACTGAAACATCTCAACAACTACGATGTGCTGGATGATGAAGATGAAACGTGGTTCATTCAACATTCTGGATGCTACGCTTGTGAGCACGTTAGCATGTAGCTCGTAGCGCGCTGAAAATATTGAGCTGAACGGTCAGCGTGTAAACCCACTAGCTCGCTGGCTTAGCTTTGTCGCTAACGGGACAATAAGTTCACACAGTTGTAGTTTTAATTGTTAGGGTTGCAAAGGGAACATGTTCAAGGGGAGTTAAGACCGGGAATAATAAGAAATATATATATTCAAAGTAATAATTTAACTTTTTAAAAGTACATTTATTTTAGGGGGATAATACGCATAGAAAATACAGGCCCAGGAGGAGAGACCTTTTTATTTTATTTATGCTATTTCTGCATTAAATTCACTTTGATATTATTAGAGGCATAGATTGCATATATTAAATACATTAAATCACAAAGTATCCTCAAACAACGGTTCATATGATTTCCTACGAAAAGTTACTCTTAATTTCTCGTGTGTTTTTCTACAAAAGTCCAGGAACAAGAATTACGTGAATACAGTCTTTTCAAAATAAACTTCCGTCGTCAGAGGAAATCATTTAGTTATGTTTAGACGACAAAACTACTTAGTTAGGTTTAGACATCATGAAATAACAGTTTGTGGGACATCTAAGAATAATTTATACATTATTTTTTGGCTTTTTGCTACGATAGCTGGATGAGACCAGCCTGAGCATCAAAGCTAAGCTAAAGTTAGCGTTCTGCAGCCAGTAGCCAGTCAGAAGCAGAGGGCAGGTCTTCCCGCACAGCATTCTGGGAACTGACTGGTCGGCTCGCGGTTTCACCAACATTGAACTCAAATTCAATCACCAATCAATTCCACCGGACCGAAGGACTCACCTACTACCTCCTTCTTGTCACTGATCGCTCCAGCAGCCATCGAGATGGCGTCGGAGACGCCGAAGCCTCCTTTCTCCTCCACCTTCCCGTCTTTACCCATGACCTTGTTCATGGCGCCCTCCACCATGTCCTCTGTGGAAACAAACAGCTGTTAAGTTCTCCAGCAGCAGGTGAGCTCACCAGGTAAAGGTGGGACCGGGTTTCTGTCTTAGACTCAACCGGCCTGGAGCAGATGTTAGAGGATCACCACACATCTGAAGGTGAATAAGTGAAGTACGTTCACCTGAGGCTCTCGTCACCTGAGTGATGCTGTGTTTAATTTAATAATGGAAGAATATAAAACATCCTGTGCATGACCAGAGGGAGGCGGACGTAGAACCAGCTGAATCCAGATGAGGACGATCTACAAACCTTCACGGCTCAAAACAAGAATCCATACATGCTACACGTTGTGTTTTAGCTTGTCCCCCTTCTTAAAACAACTGTGTGAATGTTCAATAAAAGATACGAACACGTTATACTGAACGATTGCTTTCTGTTTGAAACGCGTCCAGTCGAGAGGAAACAAAGTCAAACTTCTTCTTAAAAACTCAAACGTGATCTTTTCTAACGATACTCACCCACTTTGCCTCCGGTCATCTTTGTGAACATATTCTCCATGTCTGCTGGTGATCTGCTGGTCTGTTGGTCTGTTGGTCTGTTGGTCTGTTGGTCTGGTGTCTGTGCTTCCTCGAGTGTGTGTTGAGTGTTTTATAAGGATGGAGGAGGGCGGGGCTTATGGAGGCAGGTCTTCCTGCTGTCCCTGCAGATGAGCATCTCTGGTCTCGCCCTGTTCTAGAATCAGGTGTGACTTCACATGTTTACATGTTTACATGTGAACACAGCTGTGTGTGTGTGTGTGTGTGTGTGTGTGTGTGTGTGTGTGTGTGTGTGAAAGAAGAATTTAAGAAGACTGCATGACTCACCACAACTATGACTTGTACTCATGATCACACAAAGGCCCTCAAGCAAAGTGAGATGAAACAGATCTATTCATGGGTCTGTTTCATCTCCTCGTGCAAAGATCAGAGCTGCAGTCAGAACATGTCTGTGACGGACGGGTGAAAAGCAGTTAGTTTAGTTTACTTTACTTTAGTTTAGTTTAGTTTAGTTTCAGTGAGATAATCATTTAAGCTTCTCTGGAGATGTAAACTCTGACTGATGAGTGTTTTGGGCGTCTCATTCCTCACTGAGTGGAAACACCCGTCTGTTCCCTCACAGAACAACAACAAAGATCCAAATAGTTCAGCTGCTCACAAACAAACAAACAGGGTTCCTCGTTAAAGTTGCATCATCCTCACTGAAGTAAAAGTATTTAAGTAGCAACATGTAGCTGAAGTTTTAGAAGTAAAAGTATTCATTAGGCAGCAGAATGATGTGTTGATGTGATTTCATATTATTGATTTATTATTCAAAACAACTTAACCTTCCTGACCTGAGAGCCCCCGTTGGGGGGCTTTAGCGTGATGTAGGTCATATTTGTGTGTAAAACAATGGCTCTCTAGCGCCCCCAAACGTCGGACCGGTGACGCCCCTCGGCCAGTATATCCGATTTACTTGAAATTTGACACACATGTCCAAATCCTCTAGATCTACAAAAAAAGCCTCTCAGACCCCTAAGCTCCGCCTACTTAGATTTTCCACCATTTTGAATTTCGTGAAAAACACATTTTAAAAACGTTTTGATATCTCTTAGCGTTTACAAGATATGGACCAATAAACTTCTTAGGGCGGGGCTTATATGTCAATACCAGTGGCAGGCGTACATTGTATACCTGGGCCTTCTGTGTCCTACTGCAGGTGAATTACCTCCTAATAACCTCATTATGACGCATCAATCCAGCAAACCTGCAGCGGATCCACACATTCCACCACACAAGAGCACGAGCCATTCAAACACTATTCATACAAACACCACGATAGACAAATGAACAGTAGTAACGTTACTATGTAAAAAAGAAAAAACGCAGTTTGTGACTTACCGAAACTTAGAGTTTAATCCCAGTACATGGTTTCAGTTCCAGTAAAAAGTCCTTCTGGATTCATGGAGCAGTGATGACCGTCGAGCCTCGGTTGCATCTCTCCGGTCTGCTGCAGCAGGTTCACAGCGGGACCGTGATCCCGCCTCCACCGGCCGGCGCTGACCGCACGCCGGGCCGCGGTTGTGGAGATGTTTCCCTGTGAAAGTGTTCGTTGAGTTGTAGATCCACTCGAGTCTCTCCAAAAGTATTCAAATGCTACGGTGTCCTCAGGTTAGCGTAGCATAGCTTCAAACCAGCCATAACATGTGCAACGCTTCTCCGACGCTGTCAGCAAGAAACACCGTTCATACAAATCCTCTTCCTGCTGAGTCAGGGCTGCAGCTGTGGCGTTCAGTGACCATTTCTTATGATGTTCAGCTTTTCATGAAATGTCTTGAGGAAGACGTTGTCAGTAACTCCATCACTAAATACAACATCGTCCCCATTCACTTAACCTGCACATGGATTCACTGGTGAGTCTGCAGGCCTGGGGCCTCTCTTCTACCTAGAGACACAGAGGTGAACTCTGATTGGATCAAAGCTCTACTTAAAACAAGCTGCACTGAAGCAGAGCAACTGAGGAGCACAGTAGCTGTGCAATGAGAACATAAGATAATGGGAAAATATTATAATACATGTAGTGTATTTAAGAAAAATTATAAAATTATAAAATAGCTCTAACTTTGTGATTCTGTTTAGGCCAGCACCTGATCAATACACATAACTTCTCAACCGTTTGTCCTAAAATCACCAAATTTGCGCATGTGAACAACACATCCTGTAACGTACTCTGAGATTTTCTTTCCATTCAACCGCTAGGGGGCGCTACAGTAAACCCGCAATTTGGTGCTTTTTTGTCACTTTTTGCATTTTCAGCCTTCGTACTTTAACGAACTCCTCCTACAGAATTAATGCGATCAACTTGAAATTTGGTCAGGATGCTGTTAAGACCTTTGTGATGAAAAGTTATCAAAATCGTGAGTTTTCATGGAAGAACCTTGACGTGGTGTGGCGGCCATTTTGCCTCATTGGTTATGAAAAAGGAAGTTGTTATAACTCCAAGGCACATTATCCAATCCGCACAAAACTTCTTCGCGGACGCTCTCGGACGCGCAGGCCGGAGTCCCGTCGGCATCCGGGACATGCAGGAGAATGCGAGGGCCCGTTCATCGCTGCTCGCAGCTTTAATTAAAATTGTGTTTGTAGTCTCTACCTACATACATGTAGGCCTGCTGTATTTGATGAAGGTTACATTTTTCGAGGTGCTACGTGAGGCCCTTTAATAATCATAGTTTCTAAATGTTGCATAACAGCACGTACTGAAGGTAGAGAGACAATCCTATTTAAGAGAGACAGCAGCAACATGATAGGCTAATGTTAGAAAAGTTATATTCGACACCAAGTGTGGAATCAATAATCAGGAGATTTATTCCTGCAAGAAGCAGCAGGATACAGCACATACAGTTCTGCGTCTCATAGCTGCTCAGAGCTCCGTCTCTAAGTCCCTGTGTTTTATACACTGTGACAAACAACTTTCACACATGGTATAGTGAAGGTTTGGACCAGTTTGAACCATCTTCTTGGTTGATTCATATGTAATAGTGTGGTTGTGTGGGTCCCTGCCCAAGTGCGCACCTCATTGAAGTGAATGTGATATCTGTCTTCAAAAACATTCTGTGATTAGCAAGTTCATATGAAATCGAAGGCTATATTCAAACGGGTGCACAGTCTGTTTCTAAGCATCATGGAAAAGTACAAGCATTTTGCACACATCATTCTGTATTTTTCCAACAGCTGACAATGTCATTGTGAAATTGTGTTATTGGATAGAAGAGACCAGCTGATCTAGACAGTTGATGTCATGATCAACAGCCCCAAAGAACAAGTGTGCATGCGTGAGGCAGATGTATGAGAACTAAACCACAGGCTTAGTCATGCAAGAGTAGAGTCTTCTTGACTGAACTTGCACTAGAGCTTCATTAGAGGCATCTATTCCGTCTTTTCTCTATGATTTTAGGATGGGCTCATGGGAGAGTTTTTCCCCCGTCTCAGCTGGCTTTTACCCCAAATATTGTATATCTATTAGAACCGTTGTCACAGGGTTCAAATTAACGTTTTCGTTTAGTTTTGATCATGATATATACGTTTAATCCGTAAGGCATAGAACATGTGCATATAAGTGCTTGTTATTCGACAGCAAGAAGAAGAGGATGAGTGTGCAGCAGTCAACTAATGCATGCACCACAAGTTATAGAATGCAAGCTTGTGATAAAAACAAGTTATACTTTACTGATAAGAATATAACATTTCCATTACAATTGGCATAAGGAGGTGTGACCCAGTGACCTACTTTCAGGACAATAGGAAACGGGATATGTCGGTTAAGTCCTCCCACATACTGTATATTAGCTGCAGCGCATGAACCTGTCCTGTCAGAAGTCTCAGCTGCAGCTTTCACTTCGTTCTCCGCGAATTCATTAATTATTCATTAATTCAGTCTCAGCTACAGCTTTGAACTCAGTTATTTTAACTGATGTGCTTTTCGTCCTCCTTCATGTCGACAACATGAGTTCAGCCAACAAGGTGAAATAGTCTTGCTACACAAAATAAATTCAATTGTTTTCTGTTTAGAAAGACAAAGAACCTTCAAGAAAACATTTTTGAAATAGTTTTTTCAACTCTGCCATGAGAACAATAATAATGTCTGACTGTTTATTTTCCATTCTTGATGAGTTTTCACTGTTAATTCACCGTCTCTAGTACATGCTGATGCCTCCATGACCAAGTTAAGCAGATGAGACTGAGGACAACTATGGAGAAGAACAGATGTTCACTTTGTAGCTTTATGTAGCTTGCCAGAGTTCTCCATGGATAAATAAATAAATATATATGCATATATATTTTTATAAAATGATTTATTTATAACTATAAATCCATTTCATGTCCCTCACTCCCTAACTGTCCATGCTGGATCAAGTTAAATAAGTTGTTAGAATGACTGCCTCCAGCTAGTCAAACCTGTCTGCTGCAGCTACTAGAGAAGCTTCACATGTACCGCTTACCTTTCCCGATAGGCTGCTGTCTGAGTGTGAGGTCAGGTTGATCTGGGATCAGCTCTTTCACTGTAGTGTCTCCTCAAACTTCTCCTCTCATATGGGTCATCGGAGCTCGCGCTCGCCTGTAGAGACTAGTTCTGACGAGCATGCGCAATTGGGGGCAAAACAGATTGTGCCCATTGGTTAATTCTATTTGAGGACGCTGATTGGCTAAATTGTATCTCACACTTTCTATCTTTAATCAGCCATTGGCTAAACTGCTTCATAGACCCGCCTCCTGTTGGCACGTCCTCCAGAGCCCCAGAGCTGCTGAGACATGCAGACAGGCGGAGAGGACGTGCAGGAGAAGCAGATATTTTGAGCAGATATACTTTACACATATTACTGGGTGCATTCCATATTTCATTTTATTAATATTATTATTATTCTTTGTGGCTCGAGGGGGGCGTCGCCCTAGCGCCCTCTATTGACCAGCCGCCACCGCTTCATACCTTTATGGTTCATCAGACACCAATCCAAAATGTTCAGTATTTTATTGCCATATTAATCACAGTGCCTTCTGAATTTGTTTAGTTGCGCTCAACCACAAAAACGTAGAATCACATAGCACACATAACAAAACACACGGTCTAAAAAAAGAGTAGTCCTTGGTGAGCTTTCAGTGGCTTGGGATGCTCAGAAACTCATAGAATTATTTCCATGTGTCATAGGTCATGGGAAGACATATTTTATATGGGTTTTTGGCTTGGCCGTTTTAAATTGCCTCCATAGCGCCCCCTACAATAGTTCAAAAGACCAGCCCCGGCGCTACGTTTCAGCTACATGTATGAAACTTTGCAGGAACATGTACCTTATGGAGACTTAAAAATAAGTCTCTTGGGACCATGCTCTAAACCATACCGGACGTCGGCCATTTAGATTTCTGTGTCATTTTTCCATAGGGTTTGGCCTATTTCTAGTCGCTATACTTTAACTCCTCCTCCTAGGGAATTGATCAGATCCACTTCAAATTTGGTCAGTAGCAAGAATATTTCACCTTGTTGGCTGAACTCATGTTGTCGACACGAAGGAGGACGAAAAGCACACCAGTTAAAATAACTGAGTTCAAAGCTGTAGCTGAGAATGAATTAATGAATAATTAATGAATTAGCGGAGAACGAAGTGAAAGCTGCAGCTGAGACTTCTGACAGGACAGGTTCATGCGCTGCAGCTAATATACAGTATGTGGGAGGACTTAACCGAGATATCCCGTTTCCTATTGTCCTGAAAGTAGTTCACTGGGTCACACCTCCTTATGCCAATTGTAATGGAAATGTTATATTCTTATCAGTAAAGTATAACTTGTTTTTATCACAAGCTTGTATTCTATAACTTGTGGTGCATGCATTAGTTGACTGCTGCACACTCATCCTCTTCTTCTTGCTGTCGAATAACAAGCACTTATATGCACATGTTCTATGCCTTACGGATTAAACGTATATATCATGATCAAAACTAAACGAAAACGTTAATTTGAACCCTGTGACAACGGTTCTAATAGATATACAATATTTGGGGTAAAAGCCAGCTGAGACGGGGGAAAAACTCTCCCATGAGCCCATCCCAAAATCATAGAGAAAAGACGGAATAGATGCCTCTAATGAAGCTCTAGTGCAAGTTCAGTCAAGAAGACTCTACTCTTGCATGACTAAGCCTGTGGTTTAGTTCTCATACATCTGCCTCACGCATGCACACTTGTTCTTTGGGGCTGTTGATCATGACATCAACTGTCTAGATCAGCTGGTCTCTTCTATCCAATAACACAATTTCACAATGACATTGTCAGCTGTTGGAAAAATACAGAATGATGTGTGCAAAATGCTTGTACTTTTCCATGATCCTTAGAAACAGATTGTGCACCCGTTTGAATATAGCCTTCGATTTCATATGAACTCATCACAGAATGTTTTTGAAGACAGATATCACATTCACTTCAATGAGGTGCGCACCTGGGCAGGCACCCACACAGGGGCGGACTGGCCGTAGGGGATACCATATATTCTATGCTTCACAGAACACGTTAAATTTACTATAATACTTAGAGTCTATAATCACTGACTGAGATTTATACTTCTCCTCGCGATCTGTATTCACATTCATGGTTTCCATCTTCTTTACTCATCTAATCTCTTCCGTCAGTCTAACTTAGTTTTACGTGTTATTAAATGTCAATCCCTCGAGCCCAGTGGGTCCACAACCTTTTTTGCGCCACGGACCGGCTTCATGTAAGACCATATTTTCACGGACTGGCATTCAAGGTGTGGCGGATAAACACGTTGAAATAAAATGATACGATCGGCATTAAAACATGCGTCAAGACGCGGATGAAATTGCGAGAGAATCCGGTCATTTTTCAAAATAAAACTTTCAATAAAAAAAATCAATAAAACGGAAATAATATAATATGTATTCTTTCTGTGCGGCCCGGTACCAAATGACCCACGGCCCGGTACCGGTCCGCGGCCCGGTCGTTGGGATCCACTGCTCTAGCCTGCTCAACACTTGAGTCACTCACTCGCAGATAAAGCCGTTTTTGAGGGCGAGTTGGCAGCATGGCACCGGCACCAAAACATAAAGGTGGAGCTGGAAAGCTCAGGGAGAAAAAGAAGAGATGTCTGGAGGAAGGTGCATCAAAATATTTAAAAATCTCTGATTTATTTGGGAAACCACCGACTGGTGACAGTGATATGATGGTAAGTTGTGGCGTTGACTTGGCCAATGTTAGCTTGCTTTTCACAGATGAGGTAACGTTCCCTACAAGCTAGCCTAGCTCAAATACAGCAGGCCTACATGTATGTAGGTAGAGACTACAAACACAACTTTAATTAAAGCTGCAAGCAGCGATGTACGGGCCCTCGCATCCTCCCGCACGTTGGGGGTACTGGCAGGAAGCCGGCAGAAGCGGCCATAAATATCTGCGACCATCAGACAGCGAGCCCACAAGGTAGACGTATTTGTAATGCTTGGACTGTGTGACACTGGAAATTATGTAGTGCAAATATTTCACCAGTTCCTGTATCCACTATGTGGCGCTAGAGAACACGCGCAAACATGCATTATGTTGCTCTATATCAAGTATAGACCACATCGTGTAAATCCAATTCAGTGTGTCACATAACGCTGTCTTCCTGTTGCCAGTAGGTGGCACTATGACTTTAAGTGGAAATTGGCTCATAGACATCCTCAGGCCATGACTATTATCAAGTATGGCAAGTTTGGAACAGATTTGAGCAAGTCCAGTGGAGTTACATCAGCTTGTTTAACGGTGAATCACTTAAAATGGCCGCCATGCCACGGCTTTGCCATTCCAGCAAACGTAAAAAAAAATTTAACTTTTAATTGCAACAGTCTTTAGATTGTACTGACCAAATATGAAGTGGATCTGACAAAGTCCCTAGGAGGAGTTCGTTAAAGTATAGCGACTAGAAAGCATGGGAAAATTCACACAAAAATCAAAATGGCCGACTTTCCGTTAATTTTAGAGCATGGTCGCAAGACATTTATTTTTAAGTATTCATATGATACACGTGCCTACCAAATTGCATACATGTAGGTCAAACATAGCGCTGGGGCTGCATTTTTGAATATTTGTAGGGGGCGCTATCGAGGCAATTTGAAAGGGTCAAGCCAAAAAGCCATATGAAATATTTATTTCCATCACCTATGACACCTGTGCAAAGTTCCAAGGCTTGTTGAGCATCCTAAGCCACGGAAAAATAAGCTTCATTTTACATGGCGAATGACGCGTTGCCACGGCAACAGCGTTTAACAACAACTCACAATATTCATGATGAAGCATCATCATTGTCTTACAAATTACCTTACCATATTTGAGAGTGATCTGGGCAACTTCCTAGTCGAAGTACATCAAAGTATAAAACTTGTCATTTCCTTGTGCCAGTAGGTGGCGCTATGACTTTGTGAAAATATTGGCATGGAAATGTGTTCAGGCCTGGACCAGCATCATGCAAAACAAGTTTGGGGCAGATTGAATAAAGTACCTTGTAGTTACAACAACTTCCTCTTTCATGGCGAACGGCACGAAATGTGCCTGACATGGGCGCCTCATAAAACGAAGGTCGTTCAATGTCAGTACACCATTTCTGTAACTTTTCATCATGAATGTCTTTAGATCATCTTGACCAAATTTGAAGTTGATTGTATAAATTCTGTGGGAGGAGTTTGTTAAAGTACAATGCCTGAAAACAATGAAAAATGCCTCAAAATGCAAAGAAATGGGAGTATTACTGCATCGCCCCCTAAAGGTTGTATGGAATAAAAACTTGAGGGTATGTTACAGGACACAATGTGAACATATGCTACAGATTTCGTGGTGATAAGCCACATGGGTTTGAAGTTATATATATTGCTGTAGAAGGCCAATTCCTCATGAAATTCATTGGTCCATATATTCTTAATGCAATAAGATATCAACAAACTTTTCATAACTGTTGATGATAGATATCCAATAATGATTCACAGCAAGTTTGGTACCAATCAGACACGGGGTCTAGGAGAAGTGATTTTTTTTTTTTTTTACAAAATTCAAAATGGCGGAAGATTTTGGTAGGCGGAGCTTAGGGTCCCAAGAGGATTTTTTGTAGAACTCATTCAGTTGCTCATGTCTGTAAAATCTTAAGTAATTTGGACATACGGGCTGTCGGGGCTTGCCTTTCCAACTTCTAGGGGGCGCTAGCGAGTCATTTTGTCATGCTCGAGCATTGGACCCATAAAATATCAAAATTTCCCGCAGTCCTGATATGCTCGCCAAATATGGGGAGGTTGGGGACATGTCAGATACCCTTAAACGCATTTTCATCATAGGGAAGAATAATAAGAATTAAAGCTGCAAGCAGCGATGTACGGGCCCTCGCATCCTCCCGCACGTCGGGGGTACTGGCGGGAAGCCGGCAGAAGCGGCCATAAACATCTGCGACCATCAGACAGCGAGCCCACAAGGTAGACGTATTTGTAATGCTTGGACTGTGTGACACTGGAAATTATGTAGTGCAAATATTTCACCAGTTCCTGTATCCACTATGTGACGCTAGAGAACACGCGCAAACATGCATTATGTTGCTCTATATCAAGTATAGACCACATCGTGTAAATCCAATTCAGTGTGTCACATAACGCTGTCTTCCTGTTGCCAGTAGGTGGCACTATGACTTTAAGTGGAAATTGGCTCATAGACATCCTCAGGCCATGACTATTATCAAGTATGGCAAGTTGGGACAGATTTGAGAAAAGTCCAGTGGAGTTACATCAGCTTGTTGTTTAACGGTGAATCACTTAAAATGGCCACCATGCCACGGCTTCGCCATTCCATCAAACGTAAAGCTTTGAGTAACTTGTAATTGCAAAGGTCTTTAGATTGTACTGACCAAATTTGAAGTGGATCTGACAAAGTCCCTAGGAGGAGTTTGTTAAAGTATGGCGACTAGAAATCATGGGGAAATTCACACAAAAATCAAAATGGCCGACTTCTTGTTAAATTTAGAGCATGGTCCCAAGACACTTTTTTTTAAGTCTTCTTGTGACACACGTGCCTACGAAATTTGATACATGTAGGTCAAATGTAGCGCTGGGGCTGGGTTTTTGAATATTTGTAGGGGGCGCTATCGAGGCAATTTGAAAGGGTCAAGCCAAAAAGCCATATGAAATATTTATTTCCATCACCTATGACACCTGTGCAAAGTTCCAAGGCTTGTTGAGCATCCTAAGTCACAGAAAAATAAGCTTCATTTTTCATGGCGAATGACGCGTTGCCACGGCAACAGCGTTTAACGACAACTCACAATATTCACAATGAAGCATCATCATTGTCTTACGGCTTACCTTACCACATTTTAGACTGATCTGGGAAACTTCCTAGTCGGAATACGTCAAAGTATAAAACTTGTCATTTCCTTTTGCCAGTAGGTGGCGCTATGACTTTGTGAAAATGTTGGCATGGAGATGTGCTCAGGCCTGGACCAGCATCATGCATAACACATTTGGGGCAGATTGAATAAAGTACCTTGTAGTTACAACAACTTCCTCTTTCATGGCGAACGGCACGAAATGTGCCTGACATGGGCGCCACATAAAACGAAGGTCGTTCAAAGCCAGTACACCATTTCAGTAACTTTTCATCATTAATGTCTTTAGATCATCTTGACCAAATTTGAAGTTGATTGTATAAATTCTGTGGGAGGAGTTCGTTAAAGTACAATGCCTGAAAACAATGAAAAATGCCTCAAAATGCAAAGAAATGGGAGTATTACTGCATCGCCCACT
The DNA here is from genome assembly GCF_910591455.1 of Pholis gunnellus. Lineage (NCBI taxonomy): Eukaryota > Metazoa > Chordata > Actinopteri > Perciformes > Pholidae > Pholis > Pholis gunnellus. Next base: position 3,986,764 of record NC_136538.1, on the reverse strand, counting down.
AGAGGTTGTATGTTACAGGACACAATGTGAACATATGCTAAAGATTTCGTGATGATAAGCCACATGGTTTTGAAGTTATAAATATTGCTGTAGAAGGCCAATTCCTCATGAAATTCATTGGTCCATATATTCTTAATGCAATAAGATATTAACAAACTTTTCATAACTGTTGATGATATATATCCAATAATGATTCACAGCAAGTTTGGTACCAATCAGACCCAGGGTCTAGGAGAAGTGATTTATTTTTATTTTTTACAAAATTCAAAATGGCGGAAGATTTTGGTAGGCGGAGCTTAGGGTCCCAAGAGGATTTTTTATAGAACTCATTCAGTTGCTCGTGTCTGTAAAATCTTAAGTAATTTGGACATACAGGCTGTCGGGGCTTGCCTTTCCAACTTCTAGGGGGCGCTAGCGAGTCATTTTGTCATGCTCGAGCATTGGACCCATAAAATATTTGGACATACAGGCTGTCGGGGCTTGCCTTTCCAACTTCTAGGGGGCGCTAGCGAGTCATTTTGTCATGCTCAAGCATTGGACCCATAAAATATCAAAATTTTCCGGAGTCCTGATATGCTCGCCAAATATGGGGAGGTTGGGGACATGTCAGATACCCTTAAACGGTTTTTCATTGGAGGGAATAAGAATAATAATAATTCCAACAGATACAATAGGGACCTCGCGGACCCGACGTTGTCGGTGCTCGGGCCCTTACAAGTATTACAGCAGTGACCCAGCTCTGCCGCTAGCCACCGCTGTTCTGCTCATTTTCTGTAACCGGTGTAACGTTAGCGTTAAACATGGTGGAATTAGCAAACTAACTAGCCTGTTATTATTCCGGCTTATTCTTTTGTCACATGACGTAGATTAGCCCCAAACGGTCGACTCTATCTCAGGATTGGCCCTGAAAGATTAGGGTTCAGATAAAACAGTATGGTGATTTGAGTCATTTTCAAACCATGACATCCAGATTTTGATAATTTGGAAAGTAAAGTGATGTTTTTCATCACAGTACACTTATATAATTTAGCTTATAGCCCTATAAACATGTTTAAGTATCCAATTACTCTTTAAGTGAAAGTTCTGAATACTTCTTCAACTACTGCTGAAACCACAGTGGCTACGGAGCAGCACTTTGTCAGATACTTAACGGTGTGTGTGGGCTAGCTGCGGATGACCTTGCACAGCATTGGTTTAGGTCCTAACCAGCATTCAGCTCTTCAGCAGGAGACTCCCCAATCAATGCACTTAATCTCCCACAAATAAATCAGCACACAGGGGATATGTGACTGGACCGCCTTTGAGAGCGTGTGCAAGTATGTGTGGTCCCACTGAGGTTTTAGTGGCATGTGTGTAAGATAAATATATGGGATTTCTCGGGCAATAAACCCCAAATTAAGATGCATTATTTTCCCAACAGGGCAAAACTGACAGTCAATACAATCATGAAATATATATATATATATATATTGTAGCCACGTCATCAAAAGCTGCAGAGTAGAGAGAGAAATTGAGATGGCACAGAGTGATACAGACAGCGATACGCATGACTCAGCAGTTCCCTTCCTCATTAGAAATCCTGTGCGTGTGCGGAGCTGTTGAAATGTTTAGGATGCTCATTCCAAGCTGGGGCTCCTTGGCCAAGTTCATATTTTAACAGTGTTAAGAGTGACAGAGATTTGCCTCAAGAAATCAGTCTGATATGCTCTCAGAATACTTATTATTCTGCAACCTTCTTTGCCATTTTCGCTCCTTTAGTTGTAAATATAAAAACTTCATTACAGTCGTCATATACACATGTGGAATTTGACCTCGTCATTTAACTCATGAACCCATTTTAGGAGCAGTGGGCTTGTGGAAATTAACTTGGAGGTCATTGTCTCACTCAAGGACACTTCGACATGTGGACAGTAGGAGGTGGGGATCGAACATTATACGAATGTCGGAAACAGTAGCGTTGTAAAAACTGTAAGAAGCACTTAAATGTCTGGTTTTTGCATGTTTGGTTTGTTTTGAAGGCTTTTACGAGAACACCTACATGTTTTTTCTCGTGTTTTTAACAGCTGCCGTCACTACAAGCACTGCCACTGGACGCACAAATGAATAAATGATTATTTAATTTTTGTAGTTTTTTTTGGAATATGTATAACAAGCATATCATTTAGTTATCGCTACTGAGAATTTAACAAACTAAAAAATAAAAATAACATGACGTAGATAGTTTGCAGTTTTCAAGATGTATATTTCAAATTGCATCTCTTACACACATGAAAATAAAGTTGTGAACACCGGCTGAATATCTATTATCAGAATCATTATAACTGTGTTATAACTGCTGCTGTGTAAAGGGAATACTGCTGTTAAAAATAACCTGATTTGTTTAAAGTGTTTGCAAACACAATGTTGCACTTTTGTTCATATAGCCGTACCTTTAAAATAAAAGTGCACAATAAACTACTTTTGAATTCATTATTGAACTTTGCGCATAACAATGGGATTAATTGCGAATAATCACAGAAAATCATGCGATTAATCACGATTAAAAATTGTAATCGTTGCCCAGCACTAATATAAATACATCTGAAACCTTTGGTCACGTAATGTCACAGGCTCCAACTGCTGCTGAGTGCCCATGGAATTGATTGGTTGTACACATTTATACATAGATTTCACCTAATATAGTTCAGTTTCCAAATGTGAGGTATCATCAAAGAGCTCAGATGGCTACAATATCTTTTTCCTCTATGTCTGATTCAACAATGTCAGGACTTCAGTGGCAACAGGAGAATCTCAATACTGGTAGGCTTTATCTCGTCAGCACAGCGTCATGCAAATTTCTTGCTTGAGTCAAAGTTTTCATCTCACGTTGCATCATTTGTGTCGCATCGACTATAATCACCTATAATCATCATCGACATGGACTAGCGGAGCCGGAGATCAAACCGACGATCCTCTGATTGAAGGACGACCCTGCTCTCCACTTAGCCATAGTCTCCCTAAAGCTGCATCCTGTCTACTGTTTTGGTCCGGCCACAGCACCTCATCAACTCACCAATATTATCCCTAGTCAAGTAAAGGGGGAAGTAACGCTTAGCATGGCAAATCCAGCCCTGAAAAGCCTCTGCAGCTTTGTCTGCACACACATCTTCCATAGCGTGCAGAAATCTGGGGAAATACCCAGAGGTACATGGGTACAGGGATTTCAGTCGTAGACCTTCCATCTTCAGGCAGAAAAAAACTCCTCAATCCGATTTAGAAACTGAATATTTGGTGGGAGATAAACTACTGTAAAGCGTAAGTGGTCAATGAACCAGTTGGGGACCAGAGCAGCCCAGCGGAAACTGATGCTGTCCTAGATGCTTTAGGCCAGCTATCTAGTCTGGTGGAATGAGCATGTTGCGTAGTGAGTCCACGAATGTGGCAGATTGGCAGTATGGTAGGGGCCACGATAAGGGCAATGGACACAACTCCAAAGCGCAAGTTCAATGAGTTGGCGGGATTGCATTTCACTGGAGTTATAAGCTACCTTGTATGATTTGATTTCATGTGACAAAACCAGCTTGCTGTGAGTATTATTGAATTGCCTGTAATCTGTCTGATTAGAACACCCTCATGGAAGTGATATTTTACTATTTTTCTGTGTTTAAGCAAACAGTATTTGTTAAAGCAAGTCATTTGATATTTTCAAAGTCATTTTATTAAGCTGAGATGGATTTTGTGTTCTGTGCAAAGGCTGCTTGTGCATGCTGATCTGCTTTACACCGGGCACAGCTGTACCGTGGTCAGGTTTTCACACAGCCGTCATAGCTTATCGTAGAGTCATAACGTATTTTCGTATTTATGTAGCGATACCTACATGCATGTGTTATTCATTTTGGATCAAGCCTAGAACGTAACTCGTTTTTCTCGTTGGTATATTTTCTGGGTTATTCCTGGGAATCCCATTTCGCACCACAATCGTCCTTGAATTGGATGATTGGATGACATTGAGTGGTTTTATCCTCAAATCAGTAAACTGTCAATCCATGTTAACTAAGTAACTAATGTGATACTCGTGACATCAGCCCACCACTTTTACTGTGCGTGTTGGACTGTATTGATCTGAAAAGCTCGGACATCATGACACTGATTTTTGTATGTCTCGGCGGTGAAATAATATTACCATACTGCCAAAAGGGTCAAGGATAACCAATAGTTTGTTTGAATTTCTGATTAAGATGTATGTGATGACCTTATATGAGTGAGAGAGCTCCGTGCTGAATTCCAAACTCAATATTTGGAGCCTGAAAAAATGAAACCAATCTAACAGAATTGGATACTAAATCCCAGCGCTGAAGTTTGCATAATTTTAATTTAATTTCCCATTTGGTTTATTGTGTCAGCCAGCTGGGGCTCTTGTGGAATATATAGTATGACAGAAGCTGCAAATGTCTCCATTTAAATCTTCCTTTGTGTCTGCGCTGGTGTCACCTCTGCAGAGGTGTCTTATTCACACCTTAACAGAGAGGAGATGGTGAGGGTGGGTAACACCGAGGGTGAGATATAAAGCAGTGGAGATTGCACATAAGGGGGCACAAAAGGACGTAAATAATGTAAAGAGTTGTTTGAAACTACTTAATGAGGCTGGTGAGAACTTCCGCCTGTGACTTTCAACACCCTTGAAGTTTCTTGCCTGCTTGGGAAAATTGAGCGTCTAAGCACAGACATATCTTCCATGAAACATGCTATGGGTGTGCAGACAAATGTCTGAGAGGATCTCCGTACGATAACAGCGGATATAAACCAACGCATATGCAAGATTGAGCAGCCTGGTTTGGGCGGAAGGGGTGCGCCGATTCGCCAGGTCAACGAGGAGGCGCCGGGCCGTGGAAGGTGTAACTCAGGTACATGGATCCTCGACCCTGGATGCCAGCGCAACGGAGGGAGTCTGGAATGCGGAGCGGAAAAACGACGCGGCAATGTCACCTGTGTGGAGCCGTGTAGTAAGAGAGGGACGCCGACTAAAGCATGCCACTGAAATACAGCCCAGAGCGCGTCCTTCCAGAAAGAAGAAGACTATCGGTATTGTTGGAACCAGTGCTGGGGGAAACATACAAGTCACAAAGACTGAACTGGTGAGTGTATTTGCTACAAAATTCTCGCCCGACTTGGGCTCTGACACACTGGCAATGTATCTAAAAGAAAACCTCTGCCGCCATGTAATCTGTCAAAAGATAGACACTGCTTCAAGTCGGTTTAGCTCCTTCAAAATTACCGCCGAGTGCAATGAGGTAGGCGAAATGTGTGAGCCACAGCTTTGGCCAGAAGGGACTTTTGTACGGCGTTTCTATGAAGCCCGCAAGGCTGCAGCTGTGGGGTCACTGGGTGTAAAAACACCTGTTCCTGGAAGGAACATGCCTGAGGCTGGGTCATCCGCTGCCATGCAGATATGATTGTGAAACATGAGTATTAGAGTTGTGTCTTATAACTCGCATGGCTTGTGCCTGGGACAGAGCGCGACGCATTGTTATTGACACGCTCATGGAGAGCGCTGATATCTTGTGTATACAAGAGACTTTTTGAGCCAAACAAGACCTGGATAAACTTAACTGTCAATGATTTTCATGGGGCAGGGGAATCCACAACAGATCTAAGCAAGGGAATAGTGCGTGGCAGAATACCGGGGGGGGGTCGCCATTCTGTGGCATAAAAAATATGATCCACCGATCAGTGTGATTAGGCTAGAGGTGGACTGGTGCATAGCAATTACAGTTGTACATAATAAGAATGTTTTTGTAATTTTAAATGTTTACACTCCTTATGAAAGTAACCAAAACGAGGATGAATACCTTCATAGGCTTGCTTTTACAAGTTATTTTATCAAAGAAAGTGCATATAAAGTATATTTGTTGTGGGGGATATGGACGCTGATATCTCAGATAATAACTCCCTATTTAGTCAGCACCTCATGCAATTTTGTCAAGATAGCAAGTTGGTTCTTTCCAGCAAAGTTATGTTGCCAGTAGATAGCTACACATATAGTAGTGAAGCATGGCATACAGCCTCTTGGCTGGATCACTGTGTATGTACAGCTGGGTCTCAAGGATGTTGCAATCCTGTATGAGCTGGCTACAACAGATCACAGACCTGTCTCTATGACATGAAATGTTGAGAGTCTACCTACATTGACCAGTAATGATAACCATGAACACAACTTTAAAGTAGATTGGTCAAAGCTCACAGAAGATGATTTCTTGCATTACAATTCACAAACCGATAAGAGCCCAAGTAAAAGTAATATTGAAATACCACTTGATGCAATTCTGTGTGGCAACATTAACTGTAAAAACCAAAACCACAATAGTGATCTATGCATAATGTATGATAAAATTGTGAATTGTTTAAATAATGTCAGTGAATCATTCTGCAAAAAAAAGGGCTAAACAACCCCATCTTAGGCCAGGATGGAATGAATAAGTGTCTGAACTTCATATAGAGGCTAAAGAAGCTTTTAAAAACTGGGTTTTATCAGGAAAAGCAAGACATGGTCCAGAGTGTGAACACTAGAAACACGCAAATGCTAGATTCAAATATGCTGTGTGCTTTATTAAAAGAAATGAACAGGCCATGAGGGCGAACTCCATGGCCAAAAAGCTTCAGCAGAGTAAAGTCTCTGAATTCTGGAGAGAAGTTGAGGTTGCCAATAACACTAAGATGCCCTTGCCATCCAACATTGATGCGGCTACTGGTTCGGATAGTATTGCAGATCTGTGGAGTAAACATTCTAGGGATATTTTCAACAGTGTGAAGAGTGATTCATTTAATATTGGTGATGTTCCTAATGATGCTGGTGTGCGTATTTGACCTGATGAAGTGCTGTATGCCATTGAGAAATTGGCAGTGAACAAAGCATGTGGCCTTGACCAAAGAGCAGCAGAACATCTGAAGCATGCTGGCCATAGAATTCCAGTTTTACTTGCAATGTGTTTTTCTGGATTGTTAATGCATGGCGTACTTCCTGACTCTATGCTGACTGTTTTGTTAGTGCCAGTAATCAAAGATAAAACCGGTAAAATATCCAGCATTGAAAATTACCGACCAATTGCTCTGGCTAGTGTACTTTCTAAAGTATTAGAACAAATTATCTTAGATAGACAGTTCCTCCCCTTCTACTGGCGAGCCGTGCCTTTTGCTGGGCACCGGGATATAAAGTGACCAGCCTGGCCACAGTACAGGCAAAGATTTCCCCAGCGGCGGCACTCACGCTCCTCTGGAGTGAGACTGGTGCGCCCCACCTGCATGGGTTCAACGCCCCCAGGTTGAGGCCTTGGGGTGACGCTAGTAGCTGCTGGAGGACCTTGAAGCCAGGGGAAAGAGCGGCGATCTGTCTACCCCTTGCGTCGCTCCTGTCAGTTCGTCCTTAATGTAATCAGCTAGACCAGCCAAAAAGGCGTCGCACTGTGCTGCCGAGTTCCAGTCGCTAAGGCGTGCTCTCGTGCGAAACTCAATGGCATAGTCAGCTACTCTCCGGTCTCCCTGATGCAGTTCCATAAGTCCCCTGGTAGGATCAGGACCCTTGGAGACCACCCCGAAAACCTTGCGTAGCTCTGCAGAAAAAGCCAGGAACGAAGAGCAGGCTGGCGTACATCTCTCCCATCACAGTCGTGCCCTGCCTGTCAGGTGGTTGATGGTGAAGGCTACTTTAGCTTCCTCCGAGGCAAACATGTAGGGCTGCAGGGAAAACAAGATGGAGCAGTTTGTGATGAATGGGTTGCAGCCCTCAGGTTCTCCAGCATAGTGCTCTGGGGTTCCCACAAGGGGCTCGTGTGCTGGAGCCGGCGTCGGAGGGACAGGAGGCGGAGCTGGGATAACATGCTGCGTCAGGGCAGCTGTTAGTTGTTGGACCTGAGTGGCTAACACAGCCATAGCCTGCTCCTGGGCTGCTGCCGACTGACGTGTCTCAGCGGCGAGGTCGGTCATCAGCGCCTCATGCTGCTGGAGAGCCCCCTCGATCCTCTCAAAACGGCTCACTGGTGCAGGGGTGTGTTCTGGGTCCATGACTGGCCAGATTGTAATGTAACCGGTTGTATATGGACCCAAATGCAACACACAAGATTCCAGGGAACTTTGGCTCTTTATTTCAAACTTCCAGAAACAGCAGGCAGAGTTAAACAGTGTCCGGATCAGAAGGCTGGTGGGTTTACCGGGAGTCAGGCAAGGCGGGCAGAACAGGGACAGGCAGGGGCGATAACAGGAGATCAGTCCGGGAGAGAGTGCTGGAGAGTCTGGCATTGAAAACCGAAGAACAATCTGGCAGCGTGTGTCTGGGAGGCAGGAGTCTAAATAGTGGCTTGATTAATGATCAGAGGAAGGTGAGTGAACAGGTGAAGGGAGTTTAGACTGATGAGGAGGGAGTGACTGACAAGTAGAGTGAGGAGGGTCTGGAGCTGAACTGTGACAATTAGTATGCTGTTTATTTACAAAAATGAAATTTACACACTGAAATTCTACCCTTTTAACAGTGGAATGACTGTAGGTTTACTAGATATGAAGCCAGAGAAAAGGAAGGTTGCCTATTAACGATAAAACACAACACATAAGCCCATGTAGGAGCCTTATGCTCATGTATGAAGGCGGCGTCATCCAAAGCCCCACTGGAACATCTGGCAATTTGTCTCTGTAATTTTAGACAAAGACAGAAACCGTTTCTTTGAATCATTGCTTTCAACCATCTGGTGCATCAGGCAACATTTTACTTCAATAACATCGACCTTTTAAGGCTCGGTATTGATATTTTCTATTCTATTCTAATAGTAACAGTCTTCCATGCACCTCTAGCATTGATTCATAGTGGAATTGAGATACACTCTTGTTGCTCTATGGGATGACAATATATCTCATTGATTTTTGAAAGGACACATGAAGATTTATTGCCTTTGCCGTGAGAAACCGAGCCTCGGGGGAATACTCCAAAGCATCTTTTTCAGCCGAGGTCCACCTAAAGGCTAAGCCTGGCCGCTTGCCTGTCTGTTACCATCGGAACCCCATCCCCCATCCCTTCCTAACATACGCTGGAAGTGAGTGGAGGTGAGTCTATTGGATGGCCTTTGTTCTTTTCATTTTGCTGTGTGTGTGTTTTATGTGTTTTAGCATTGTGAAACCAAGGAGGGAGGATTTGCTCGTAACACAATAGTACTATTATAACACAAATGCACAAATCATATCACATAATTTCCTGGGTCGCATAGTCCTGTTTGTCCCCTCATCTTGCTGTTGCATGTAACACACAGCAAGAGACAGCAGAATGTTGACATAAGTGTGAACAAGCCACCAACGAGCTCTGACCAGATTCCCCACTGAGACCGATGAGTGGGACTCCACTTAATAGAGGTCTGCTGTGTCTGCCTCTGTCATTTTCTCCTTTTTTATCACCACGTATCCTTTTCTTTTTTTCTTCTTTTCCTTTTTTGTCTCCAATTGGGTGTATTTTCTCTCTCCTCTAACCCTCGATGTCCTCGTAGCTTCAGGCCATCGCAGCAAGGTGTTGACAACAACTGGTGTCAACAGAGGTGTCTGACTACCAGACGATAGTCACGCCAGATAAACTCCAATCAATGTCGGAGACAACACCATGCAACAAGCACATCTACCGAAACTTACTGACAGCAGACAGACATGGACATAGACAGACCTTTTGACAGAGGGATCCCTCTCCCAGGATGGACAGAAGTGCAATAGATGTCATATGTATAGATTGAACAACATAACAGAGTTATAACACATTCAATGTAATTAGAGCACATTCAATGTATGACGGAACCACGGCAGGAGGCAAGACCAGGTCCAGGTATAGCCACGATACACGGAAACCTGCGAGGCGGCGAGAAAACACAGAGACTCTGGTGAAGAAGCAGGTCAATAATGTGCATTAATGGTATCGGTAATGTGAGTAATAATAAAAATGATATTAGCAGGGGGAGTCAGCAGGGTCATGGCGGGAGGAAGGACCAGGGTCCAGGAAAGAAGCAAAATTAGTAATGAGGACATGAATTCATACAGAAGGAGATAGAGAAGAGGAGATAGGAGCTTAATGTATCCTAGGAAGTCCCCCAGCAGTCTAGGCCCATAGCAGCTTGTCTAGGGGCTGGTCCACGGCAAACCTGAGCCAGCCCTAACTATAAGCACTGTCAAAAAGGAAAGTCTTAAGCCTTCTCTTAAATGTGGTGAGTGTGTCTGCCCACCGGACTGAAACGGGAAGTTTGTTCCACAAAAGAGGAGCTTGGTAACTGAAGGCTCTGGCTCCCATCCTACTTTTTAAGACTCTAGGAACCACAAGTAACCCTGAATTAGTGGAGCGCAGCTCTCTAGTAGGGTACTATAGTACTATAAGCTCTTTAAGATGTGATGGTGCCTGACCAGTTCGGGCTTTGTAGGTAAGTGAAAGGATTTTAAATTCTATTCTAGATTTTACAGGGAGCCAGTACAGAGAAGCTAATACAGCAGTAATATGATCTCTTTTCTTAGTTCTTCTTAGTACACGAGCTGCAGCATTCTGAATCAGCTGGAGAGATTTAAGAGACTTAACCGAGCAGCCTGATAATAAGGAATTGCAGTAATCTAGTCTAGAGGTAACAAATGCATGAACTCATTTCTCTGCATCGCTTTGAGACAGGATGTGCCTGATTATTGAAATGTTACGTAGGTGAAAAAAGGCAGTCCTAGAAATTAGTTTTATCTGGGAGTTCAAAGACAAATCCTGATCAAAGGTAACTCCGAGATTCTTTACGGTGCTGCTGGATGCCAGCGCAATGCCATCTAGAGAAACTATATCATTAGATAACTGATGTCGGAGGTGTTCTGGGCCTAATAGAATAACTTCAGTTTTGTCTGAGTTTCATATGAAGAAGCTGCAGGTCATCCAGGTTTTTATGTCCTTAAACATTGATTGGTTATCTACCTGTCCGTTAAAGAAGAAGCTTCTTGCAGTAGCCAGTGCTTGTAACCTAACACAAACTATTACACTACCAACAGGAACTAGTACAAATAAGAATGGGCTAAGATCATCAAAATGTATTGATCAATGTTATGACTGCAAGTCATAATATAGGATAATGTATGCTGTGTGCCTCCCTGTCTGAGGGTGGTGCTGTGTATTGTGACCGTTTTCTGTGTGTCCTGTAGGTGACAGGTGATTGGACTGGGGACTCATGAGGCAGGACATAAGAAGGCACCTGTGGAGGCCGTTTCTCTCTTCTCCCCGGCTCCCAACCGGGCCGTGCGGCATCGCAACAGGGATCGTTGCGAAACAGATCGGGGCGACCGTCCTAGTACCTTCTGTAAACTAACAGTCCATGTAGTGGGGGGGTGAGCCGCTGTTTTGTTTACTTTTGTTTTCTCTTGTTTTGGGGGAGTTGGGTAAGCTGCCTGTCTTTTCTTTTGTTCAGTTTGGGAGTAGGTTAGGTAGTTGATTAATAAAGCGTGTTTTCTTTATTGTTTTGGGCCAGGCTCACCCTGACGTATATTACTACAAATGGTGTAAATAATAAATATGATGGACTGAATTACAGAATAACTGGTCGTTCTTGGGAGTGGGAGAGAGGGGGGAGACCTTATACAATGCTGCGTCCAGCTTCCCCTAGACCGGGCGTAACAATCACTTCTTCACAAATACCCCTGAACACTTCTCTAAAGCAGTATCAGTAGTTCTTGGTTTCAGCGATCACAATTTAATAGCACTTAAAAGGAAAACTAAAGTCCCTAAAGCAGCCTGTAGGATTACACACAAAAGGTCATACAAGCACTTCCAAGAAGAATCTTTTATGGAGGATGTAAAGAATGCAAACTGGTCAATAGTGTGTGCGAGGAATTTAAGTATTAAAAGCATTGTTAGTATGATTAATAGCATCCCTAGTGGTGGACAATAAAATGTCACAATATATAAATGTCAAAATATGTTAAACGTCACAGTACAGGACTGTCTCAGAAAATTAGAATATTGTGATAAAGTTCTTTATTTTGTGTAATGCAATTAAAAAAACAAAAATGTCATGCATTCTGGATTCATTACAAATCAACTGAAATATTGCAAGCCTTTTATTCTTTTAATATTGCTGATTATGGCTTACAGCTTAAGAAAACTCAAATATCCTATCTCTAAATATTAGAATATCATGAAAAAGTATACTAGTAGGGTATTCAACTAATCACTTGAATCGTCTAATTAACTCGAAACACCTGCAAGGGTTTCCTGAGCCTTGAAAAACACTCAGCTTGGTTCAGTAAACTAAATCACACGTATGGGGATTATCACAATATTCTAATTTTCTGAGACAGTCCTGTATATTTACTTATGGAATGTATTATATGTTTACAGTATGTTTACAATAAGTTTACTTGTAGAAGTCTTAAAACATAATCATTGAATGTATTAAACTAAAAGTATAGTTACTAAATGTTCTGAGCCATGAGGCAGAGACAGGGAGAGAGAGGAATTCTTGAGGACAGGCCCTACAGAGATGGCCACGACCATATATGGTGATAAGATGAGTTAGCAGAGAGGCGGCAACCGGAGGAAACAGGAGGTGGTCCGCTGGACAGATGACCAAGCGGGTCAGGAGGGCGTAGGAGGAGTCTGGAGGATTCCAGCCACACACTGAGCGAATACTGTCCGAAGCGCGAAGGGGACAGTACGATTACAGCCAATCACTGAGCTGATGCTGGACTTTGAATCTTTTTGACACATAAAGGACATTGTTTCTCTGGAAATCCTTCAGAGCTCACGGTGTCCATTTTACAGATAACTAGCACGAGCTGGACTGTTGGGTGGAACTCGTGTGTTCTCTGCTTCATGAAACATATACTATCGATAGTGTAATTCAGTTTGCAACTGTTTTAGCTTCTATCAAATTATTAAATACTCTTTTGAGTGTAAACCGGATCCAGCTGCTTTTTGGTACGACTCTGCTGTCGAAAGATAGCGAGTAGCGGTAGATGTGCGGTCTTCCACAGTTCTACGAAAGGTTTTGAACTCAACATGTGTCGGGAGGAGGACCCAGATTTGGCACTTAGTATATTCATGAAATTATTTATGGTAATTGCTGATAAACATGCACCATTGAAAAAAACAACTGTAAAGGCAAAATGTGCCCCATGGGTCAGTAGAGATTTAAAAACACTTATGGTGCAACGAAATGAGGCAAAAAAAGCGTCTGAAACATCTGGCTTACTTACGGTCTGATCGGAAATGTACTGTAAATTAAGAAATCAGGTAACTAACTGAACAGAGGGAAAAAGAGAGAGTATTACCAGAGTAAAATTAATGACTCAAAGAATGACGGAAAAAAACTATGGAAAATTATGAATGATATAATGGGTAGGTCATCACATCAAGCAATGCCTAACATAATATATAATGGTACTTTCCTAACCAAACCAGTAGAGATTGCCAATTACTTCAATAATTACTTCATGAGTAAAGTTGATCTCAGAAAGAACTTGACACCCACTGATGGCTCCTCCTCATGCACACTAATTGAGAATTATATGATGAGGGACAACAACTGCCAATTTGATTTTGTGCAGGTTACTTCCCCTGACATTGAGAGAATGTTGTTGTCTCTGCCAACTGATAAACTGGCTGGTATAGACCATCTAGATGGTAAACTGTTGCGATTTGCTTCTTATCACGTATCTATTCCAATATGTCACATCTTCAACAAATGCTTAATGTACGGTGTATGCCCAAAGGTCTGGAAAGTGGCAAAGGTGATTCCAATACCAAAGGATAAGAAATCAGCCTTCACATGTACAAATATCCGTCCAATTAGTATACTCCCCATTTTGAGCAAATTATTAGAGAAAATTGTTTTCAAACAAATGCAGGATTATTTTATTCGGAATAAACTCATTACTAGTTCCCAGCATGCATACAGACATAGTCACTCAACAGCAACTGCCCTTGCCCAGCTAACTGATGACTGGCTGATACAGATGGACAATAAGAAAATGGTCGGCACAGTCTTGCTTGACTTCAGTGCTGCATTTGATGTAATAGACCATGATATCATGATTACTAAACTTGAAAGTTATGGATTCAGCATTATGGCACTCTCTTGGATGGTTAGTTATCGTTCTGAGAGATCGCAAAGAGTCTTTTATAATGGTAGTTTATCGGACTGTAGATACGTTAGCTGTGGGGTTCCACAAGGAAGTTGCTTAGGCCCCTTACTCTTTTCTATTTTCACAAATGATCTCCCTTTGTCAATTAACAATGCCAAAATGGTAATGTGTGATATGACACTGTATAGCACTGCTTCAAACAAACAGGAACTTGCAACCATTCTGAATCAGGATCTAGAGAGAGCATCTGATTGGGTGAAAGTGAACAAACTAGCCCTGAACATTTCTAAAACTAAAAGTATTGTGTTTGGCTCAAAGAATATGCTTAATGGTGACACAGCTTCACCTGTCAATGTCAGGTTTGGCAATTGAACAGGTCAAAAAGACTAAACTACTGCGTGTATTGTTGGACGAACAGTTGTTGTGGTCTGAGCACATTGTCACTAAAATGGGACAGGTCATAGCTGTGACTAGAAAGTGCTTTGCTTATTTAACACTCTATTGTTTGTCAGGTGTTACAGTCCCTGGTCTTTGGTCACCTGCTATACTACCATTCAGATGGTCAGCAGCAGCTAGAAGGACTTAAATAAACCACAACTGGTTCAAAACCGAGCTGCCAGATTAGCACTCCAGTGTTCAACGAGAACCAATACTCTCGCCTGTCATGGTTCTCAGTGGAAATTAAACTCCACTATAGCCTCCTCATGTTTTTCAGAAACGTAGTATTTAATCAGACACCTGAATGTTTCTTCAATCAGTTAGAATACACATGTAACAGACATAACCATCACACAAGGAATGCTAGCTCAGTTCACTTGATACCTCCAAACCCAAGAACAAACCTCTTCAAACGTACAGCTATTTTTCGTGCAATTACTGCTTGGAATTTACTACCTCCTCATATAACTCATACAGGTAATAATCTGTCATTTAAAAAACAATTGAAGGTTCACCTCAGGCCACTAACCACTTGATTTGTTCCATTGCTTTTGTAGTCTCCTGATCCTTCTTTGTGTAAATTACGGATGCACTGTGTATATACGGTAGGTTACGACAATATACATCCTAGTCTTTGACTGTACTATGTATCTGACTGTACTATTTTTTTATTTTATTATTGTTATTATTCTGATTGTACTATTTTTAACTGTTTGTTTCACGTCATGTTTTGTATGTATTACGTTTTGTCCTTTCTGTGGACCTCAGGAAGATTAGTGGCCAGCTAATGGGGATCCAGTTAATAAACTAAACTAAACTCCTTTGCAGTAACATTGGTGGCAAAGCTGCTTCCCTTTTTTCTTTGCTTGAAGTGACTAACATTGGGGACCTTCAAGTTGGTGAGTTGTGAGTCCTGAATATTGCTGAATGGATCTGAGACAATTCTGACTTGTTTTTCAATGAAGGCAACAAGATCATTAAACAATGCTCTCTGGTCACTTCACAAGCAACATTTCTCCACCATTCCCTTAATTTATAAGGAAGTTTCAAGATGATGCTCCTCATATTAGATGGTAGGTCCAGTTCCTTCATATGCATCATTTGCTCTGTTAGATTTGAGCATCCTCGAAGAAACAGGGAAAATGATTGCAATGCTTTAAGATCTTCACTTTTAACAGGTGTCCAGCTGAGAATCTTTTCCATACACGCATATGCAATTTTGTATTTGTTTCCAAAGTGCTCTGCTAGAAGATTTTTGGCTCTGTGGTATCCCTGATCTGAAGTTAGATGTTGACAACTGCACACCAAGTCTCTTGGCTGCCCCCTGGTGTATTGTTCGAGAAAGTGTAAACGGTCACTCCAATTAGTCTTTTCCTCCACTCCATTTTCAAAAGCTCCGATGAAAGACCTGTACTGAAGAGGGTCTCCATCAAACAGGAATATTTCTTACAGGAAGGACGGAGCACAGATTTTGCTGGACCAGCAGAGCAGCGATGTCATTTTGTCTTTGCATAACATTTACAATGTCATTCTGATAGCTCTCAGTCAGAGCTTGGGTTTGAGGTTGCACTAGTCCTGCTTGATTTTCATTCACAGTTTGTGTTGCTTGAACTGGAGCATCAGTCTTTAATAGCATCTCATCAATTTGTTTCTGACCTTTGTTTAGGCCTAACAACTTGTGGTTGCGTTATGGGATCAGACACAGAAATAACATCCATTTTAACTGGAACAAAGGTTTAGGCATGGGGATTTAATTGTCTTGCATCTTTAGAATTGTTCCTTTCAAAATAAGAGTTAATTCAGTCTGAAAATTTTGAGCCACACTGGGATGAATTCCAAGACATGAAGCTTTGCATTTGTAGCTAATTCCGTTTCAAATTCCAATTGTTCCGTTTCTCTCTCCAACGTTTCCTCTTGAGCTTCTATTAAATGTTTCCTTTTTAAAGCAGCAACACGCTCCATCAGAGCTGCCTTGTCGGCCTTAGCTCTAATGCGTGCAGATGATGTCGATGCACTTATGTTTCTCATACACCCTTTAGCTTGTTTACATTTTGCACTCCTTTTTTGCTGGCACATTTCCGTGTAGAAGCCCAAGCCTTTAGAAGTCAATTTAATGTTTCTTTTTGCTGACGGCGTTTCAACATCCTTCGCCTGAACATCAGACATTTTGGACACTTCTTCTAAACTGCTTGTCGCACATCAATCAAAATCCGTCATCGGACCAAAATGCAGGCAAAGTGCAACAAACAAAACAGTAAAGGTGCTTACAGGCCGATCAGGTCCAATTCATCACACAAACACACACTGAAGTTGGGTTTTTAATCAATGAAAGCCGCCGATAGTGGTGTGCGGGTGTTGCGCAATGATCATTTTTAGCAATCCAACGCCGTCAGACTTCTCAAACATCAAGAAGCATGTACATCACTGTGAATATGGACTTTTGAACTCCACTCGTTTGACCGTCTTCCCATTCAGCAGTCGTATCACGTACCAATTTCTTCTGAGAAGTTTCAGCGCTTTGTTGATCTGGGCCAAAGCAGTTTTCCCGCTGATGCTGAATCCAGAAGAGTGATGAATGAAACAATGCTTTTTGATCATCCATCCGAAATCCAAAACGATCCAACCAGTCCAATGATGAGGGATCGGTCCTTTGAGTCCAAGGGCGAAGTTGTTTACTTTATGTAGTGGCCATTTGTCTAATAAATCAAAATAAAACAAACAATAAGCAAAGGCCACTGATGCACCGTGGTTTGTAGTTTAGGCAGGAAAGAGTAGAGTGTCCATAAAGGATTCAGATTTTTCTTCTTTATTTAAGTAAACAAAACAAAACAAGCAAACAAACAAAAAGAACAAAGAAAACTCCTGTCTTATGCTGCCTCTCCTGTGCTGGTAAAAAACTATAGGCCCACCCCGGTGCATGCTGGTCCTACCTACCTACTCCTATATATAGCCACAGGTGCCCACATGTTACCCAAAGAACAAACAATGAACTAAGTATTAACTAAGTAAAAATAATATGGTAACACTTTATAATAACTACACACTATGAAGCATTAGTTAAGTATGAGCAAACACTTAATTCATCATTTATAAAGCATTGTTCCTACATTAATAATTCATTGGTATGCAGTTCATAACAGTTATAAATGTTTTATTCTTGATTAATAAGCTCGTCTATTATGTATTTCATGATTGTGTTTTCATACTTTATAAATGATGGATTCCTCATTTGTAAATGAAGTATTATATATTTTACAAACCAATTATTAAGGAGTTGTAGATGATTAGTAAGATCATTTATAAAGTATTAGTAAATGATTAATAACTTTTTTAGATGTACATTATTCATGCATTTGTATATATAATGATTTATTATATTAAGGTGTTAAACCCATTCCTTAATTTTGCCTTGTAACCGTGTAGTTATCAACACTCCTTAAGGTGCGTTCACACCAAACGCGATGGATGCGGCGTGAATCGCGTTCATCGCATCATTCGCGCCGCCGGTCTCGCCGGGGACTATTTGTGTTCATTCGCGTGAATCGCGCAGGACGCGCCAAAGAGGGGGCGTGGCTTATCGGCCTGAAAGCCGTTCAACTGTCCGCCATCAACCATGGAAAAATAACCTCTATTTCTGCCTAGTACGCGTTGTGGAAGTCCCAGATATCACGGGAAACTAAACGCCGTCATGTCTGGTTCATAACATAGTCTCCAAGAAGCTCCGTGGATTTCATCGAGCTCACTGTGTCTAGCGAGCCACACGTCGGCTGTTTACCACAGCTGTATGAATACAAAATAAACTGACTTGGCTGTGATTTAACGGCAATAAACCGACAAAAAGGGACTCCGAAATAACTACGTAATGATGCCGATTTGTACTTGTTTTATCAATGGAGCTCGGATCGACCGGTGCTAGGCTATGCTAACATTATAGCAGCTCCATCAACACTCACAATAACGTCACATAGACGTAAATACGGCAGCGTCTATTCATTGTTTGTACCATATGGTTTACACACACACACACACACAGACACACACACGTATACACATAGTTTGGTCCGGTCTCTACTGATATGAGGTATCGTAGAGCTCTGGGTAAACATAGGCGGCTACAGTATTTATTTCCTGATTCAACAACGGCAGGACGTCAGTGATGACAGGGGGAGCAACTCAACGCTGATAGGCTATCGCGCTGGAGCGTCACACGATTTTTTCACAGAAGTTCAAATATTTCAACTTCTGTGTTTGGGGCGATTTGGCGTTTGACGCAAATTCGCGTCACTCCAGTTTCATTGCGTCTGTTCATAGACTTTGTATGTAATCTCGTCGCGTTTGGTGTGAACACACCTTTAGAGAACAGATGTTGTGATGGCTGCAAATTGTAATTTCTTTTTTTTGCATTGTAGTGTACGCAGCATTGTTGAAACGGCCCTTCAGCGTGGCAGAGAGTTTGTGTCAGCGAAGGCCACCGAACAATCTCTCAAAAGGTCTTTATGACTGCACTTGGCTTCATAGATCTTCATAGATGGGCGAACATTGATCACAGCATGAAGGCCATGTGTTCTTTTATTTTATTCTCCCGGGGTTTGTGTGTATGTGTGGGTGGCTTTGGAGTAAAGTTTTATGCTGGATGGACACATAAAGAGAGAGGAAGGAATAGAGACATACAGAAATGATGAGGGGCTTGAGAACAGGATTGTTTCCAAGCTCCAACAAGCAGATGACCAGAGGTCGTAACTCCTGCACCGATGAGCCTTTTTCTTGTTTTACAGGACGGTCATTTAGTGTTTAAGGGCCTGATTCTGAAGGCAATATATTAAGTGTATATTTCATTCAGAAGTGACAGGATTCCACAACCATGCTACAACTCATAATGAAGTTAGTTAACTAACTTTTTAAATGAGTTCATGACTGTGCATACTGTGCTTGCTCAAAAACATCTTAAATTACATATTTCATATTATAAACTTAGGTGAATAAAATATAAAAAACATGAACCATGCATGACTATAATGTACTTTGTGTAATAGCATTAACACCTTGACTCACCATAAGGTCAGAGACCAGAGTTCCAAAACATTCCTCATTATAATGACTGTATTCGGCTGTAAAAACAGGTAAATCAATATACCTGCAAGTCCCTGTCTGCATCTTGCTGCTTTAGACAAGAGAAAACAAAAGACAACAAATATGTTTAAACACTAACAGCACACAAAAGCTAGTTACTTAAGTTGCAACCAACCAGAAATGTAGGCCATACATTCCCTAACCTTAACAAATGTTGCCAAACCCTTACCATACCCCAACTTTACCCTGTCCTTAGTGAAAACATCATTTTAATATAAGAACAGGGTTTTCACAGGATCATCAAATATCAACATTACTTTTGACGCTCCGAAACTTAGTTCCACCACTTTCTCTAATTGAAGACATTTTTTTTTAAGAGCTTTAGAATCCCATCATCACTAAAGTCTATGTCATGGAAGAAAGCCAATAAAAACAAAAGCAATGGTCAAAGTCATATTGACAGGAACAGCGTGTAACATTTAGGGGGATTAATTGGAAGAAATGGAATAGAATATTCACAATTATGTTGTAATTAGTGTATAATTACCTGAAACTAAGAATCGTTTTTTGTTAGGTTAGAAAAATATATTTACTTCTACATAGGTAGCGGGTCCTCTTCCTCGGAGTCCGCCATGTTTCTACAGCAGCCCAGAACGGACAAACTGAACACTGGCTGTAACAACAGCCTTTCACCTTTTTATATTGCCTAAAAGTAGAGATTGATACTGAAACTGTTTTTATTCGTACTTTTTAAACGTTTTGGTGTAATCTATTGTCATGCTGCAGCTAGCATCTCCTCTGCTGTCCTCGTCGGGGCTGAGCTGGGCTGAATGGAAGTACAGTACTTGATTTAATGTAATTTTGTATTGGTTCTATCTGCCTTTTTACTTTGAAGATGAAGTACATTACTTTTCATTTGGGGCCCGCTGTCGTTCTGCTCAGTATTACCTTCGAATTCAACAATTAGTAGCAAAACCAAATGAGACATTTTGAGGAAAAACCAAAACCAGCTCTCATACCAACCAGTACAGGGGAAACATGGTCACGCTCACACGTTTTGCAATTACAGCTTCAGGGCCAACATATAAAAGACATTTCCACATTTATTGATCCGTTGGACTGCAGTAAGCAACATTGTTCCTTTATGTCTCTGTTTCTGTCTCATTCATGTCAGTACTTTAGCTCAGTGCTTTGCAGTCACACCAGCCAAATAACAAATGTTTTACATTGACAATCATTGTTTTGGCCGTTTTAAATCGTGCTGCACAATCTCATTTACAAAGTGGAATAATCTAGAGAAGCCCTAACATTTACCTCTTAGGGTCTTTTCAATTATTTTCAAAGACTGACTCATACGTATTAGTATCCGCATAACAAGATCACACAAGGAGTCGAAATCAACGTTGCATTGTGTGCATTAACGTGATGAATACTAATGTCTTATTTTTACATTTCGAAATACTGCGCTTTATGATCAGCCCATATTTTCTGATTGCTGTCTAGATGTCAATGTGAGTCAGATATCCCTCATTATGGTCTGGTCAGTGAGAAGAATGACATCATTGGGGTAAATAATTGAAGTATTTCAACAGAAGCTAGGTCCCAGTAACCCCACGATAGCAAATAGCTGCAAGGGATTGTGGGGGGAAAATGAGACCCAGTGATGAGATACAAGTGAGGTAACAAATGTAAACAGCTTGGGATGCACATCTGAAGGTTAATCTTGTATGTGTGGGCCTGTCCACCAGTGTGTGTTCATGTGCTGCTCTGTGGGTGGATCGCTGTGTGATAGACTTGAAAATAATCTGATGCCATTCAGCCAAATTTACACTAACAGTAAATGACATTGGTGAGAGCACTGAGCTGGCCCACTGACTGGCAAAGACGCCCTGCTATTGATCCATGTTCACACATTCTGCCTGTTGTCAGAGCTTCAATTTCACTAGAAATTAGCTGGATGACACCTTGAAGATGTTCCGAGCTCTCGAAATCGCTTTGGAGAGTGAGGGCTTACGAGTGAAAGCTGAATACTAAACACAGTCGGGCCATCCATGGCTCTTCTCCGGCCCTCTGTCTCAGCATGCATATATGCAAAGCTGATACCCAAGTGGGTAAAATCAGAATCAGCTTTACGCATTCATGGAATTTGCTCTCATCGTACATACACACAGAATATACAAATAAACAAGAGTCAAACCTATTAGAACAAATAGGATGTGAAATAATCTACTCAATACCATATAAACCTGAAATTAGTTTAGAATGTATCTATGCCTAAACTAGTTGCTTATATCCGACAAATCTAACCCTAACCCCCCTCTTTTGAGACAAGGGATGGGTAGACAGGGATTAAGAAACCAGGGCAGCCAATACAGACAACTTGCAAAGGCACAGAAGAAGTGATTCTCCAGACGGTAATATTGTTTATATAAAACAAATCGGTCCTACACATCCGTATAAACTTCGGAAAAAGTAATGGCTGAGGGATTAGATTATTCAATTTACCACCCTCTCACCAGACGCACTGCCTGTCTTGTCGCGCGGAGGACAGGGGGGAACTAAGATGAGGAGAGTGTCAGACCCTGAAAACCCCACTAACTGCCTCACCTGGACTGAATATATACCAGACCAATAGAAAGAAGAAAAAAACCCCTCAAAGAGTAGGATATACTCTAACCCAGGATGGTAAAAAAAAAGAGGACAGTATATGTATTTTCTCACAAACTCTGCACCGTCAACATGCAGCCCCCTTGCATGCTCTTAGAGGATAACTCAAAACCTTTTAGTGTGCTGTCAGCTTGCACTGCATTTACTGGCAATATGTTGACACGACATCACCTCATGAACATTATCTTTGGCCAGTCTACAGCAGTAAAATACAACTACAACAAATTGGGTCTTCAGAGGCAAAGTGCATCAACAGTAGCTGTTTTGAGTGTTGCAGAAGTGATTTTTTGTCTTTTTAATGAAACAAACCACCCAAAAAAAATCCCCTTTGATAGAATATTCACAAGAATCAAGTCATAAGAATACGTCTTCCTGCTTCAAATACGACGATGTGGTGCAGTGCGTGGATATGTAAATGTTAGCACATCAGCCCATTCATCACACCACCCCCCAGTGTGCATTGGTGTCGGTGTGTATGGACACGTGTGCTCATTCAAGGGTAAAAATCACTGTGTATTTGCGTGCTCGTAAGTGAGAGAGACAAAAGGCTTACAATATGGTCACTGCACTTGTCATCGAGCATTGAGTTGTACAACATTGAGCATGAAAGAATGTTGTTTTATGCTGTTTTATCTGCAGGATGGAATTGTAATGTGACCGTAGCTTTATCAGCCGCTATACCAGAAAGCACCAGTGTGTGTAGGGCCTATAAAAAGAGTTAGACATTGCTAATTGCACTAAGCATAGAACCCTTAGTAAATGAGTATGTTTGTATATGGAGGCAGAATAAAACAGTGGGGCACGAATAACGTATTTTTTGTCGGCCAACCCCACAGAAAGCAAGATAATCTTCAAGTAAAAAGCTAATGTTAGGCTACAAGCAAACTTCACCACGGTTGACAGAGTGAATAAACAACAAGGCTGTGAAGGTGGACTCATTGGCGTGATGTTTTGTAGTCTAATTGAGCCAGTTGTTAGCAACTGCCTCTTATAAGACACGTAAAAGGGTTATTCGTTACCATATTTCATGCATTAAACCAAATGCTAAAACATCAATAAGCACAGACCTTATTTATAACACACAACCAAAAACCCATTCACAAAACCTATGTCCTTCTAGACGAGGGAACTGGAATTGCAAAAATGCGAATTAATTTCCAGGTTTTAGGACTCGTTCCTGCACCACTCTATTCTCTAAAAATACGTAACTGCTCACTCTCTGGGACCACGAGATATTAAACCAACGGCAACAGAATGAGATCATCCGACCCCTACGAGCTTTCTCAATGGCCCTACATTCTTACTATTACAACTCATTTTCTCTCCATCTCTCCTAATAGTTTAATCTTCTGCGCAGGTGGAGAGCACACCGCTGCGGTGCAGCAGCTGTAACGGCTGAGGTTTACAGAACGCTAAGCCGAAATTGTAGTTTGCGAGAGCCTGGAATATCAGTTTCACATCTTAAAGGTATGCGATAAAATTTCAAGTTGGAGTCGTAGGCCTAGTCGATTTTGCACCGAAAAACACAAGCAAGATGACATTTTCGATGTGTGACTTTGGCCTACTACTCCGAGGTGATCTGTGTCTGCCTGCTGTCTTTCTTTTGTTTTGCCTCCAGCTAACACTGAGGTAATGATGACATCAGCATGAAAAATGGTCCATAAGAATGGAGATGAGAGAGGCCTGGGTCACAGGCACAAAGTTAAAGAATCAGCCTGGCATTTGGGAACACAGTAAAGTGGGCGATGCTTATCATTCCACAAACCAGTATTTGTAACTAAATCAGTAGGTCTCTATTACATCACAAATAAGTTACAATATATTATGTGTACAAACTATCAGAGGCGTTAAACCAAGAAGATGTAGATGACCCAGGAGGAAATCCCATCACACACACTCACACTGTTTACATATAGTTCTCTCCTCCCCTTCCCAAGCGTTAACGCAGCGTTTTCTGCAGCCTTAGACCAATTAGGCTTGATTGATATGGCTGAGATTACCATCCTAACTGTCGAGGTGGGGTTAATGGGAGGCAGGAGCCCACCCTCCCAAACTCAATGCTGTCTGTGGAACCTCAAGCTAAAGAGCAGCACGTAATGGATGATGGAATCAATGACAACTGTATCTGTGTGTGCGAGGGAGAGGAAAAGCAAACCAGAAATTGCGCGCCATCATCTGAAGGTTCTTTCTGAAGTCTCAGTAGCACTAAGTGACACAGTGATAATGACACGCCGTTGCTTATTTGGTGGCACGTTTAAAAATGGAAACCATGCCTGGGATTTACCAGGAATCCCACAGCTTGTCTATTCAAATGTCTTAACAAAAAGGAGCAGCTCCATTAAAGGTGTGTAGCTCTGCAGCTATTTTTATCAACCACCCTGGTGTGTGTGCACATAATGTTTCTAGCATCTCAAACCTGCAGATTACAAACTCAGTAAGCATGCCATCTCCTAAAAAATAAGGATTAGTTTGACTTTCAGGTGGTTACATCAAGTACATTTAGTATTAAGAGGTTATTAGCATTAGCTACCATTAGCATTAGCTTTTGAAAAGGGGATATTTCAACTTGTGAGCATTGTTAGCTTTGCTTATTAAAACTAATATGGCACTGTAATGCTTGCGCGAATGCCTGCAAATGACCATCACCTATATTTTATTTTTTATATCTTATACATATATATTTTCTATCCTCGCTTTGCCAACGAATATGAATGTTTCTCTGCTTCTTCATCCTTCCTTCTCCCGTAGTCACTGATATTGTTAAGAAGAAATGTAGAACCTCGTATTTACTCTACGTGTATGAATGTATTTGTAAAAATCAAGCCTGTCAACAATATGAGCATAGCTTAGCAATGATTGATCCAAACTCCATTTAAAAAAAACTCTATTCTCTGAACTGACAAGGCATGAATTCTGACTTTAGAAAGAATTGGCATCATGATGTAGTTATTCCGGGATTCTTTTGATTAGTTTATTGCAATAAAAGTTTATTTTTGATTGATACCGCATAAATAAGTTAGTCAGCTGACATGTTACCAGCAACATACAGTGAATATGAGCCATGTGCGTAAATAATGTTATGAACCCAGACAGGACGGCATTTGCTTCTCCGACCGCAGTCGTGGTCATTTTAGTCGTGGTTGATGAAGCATTTTGGTATTCGTGGAAGTAAGCCCCTCTTCCTTTCTGGTGCGTCTAGCATAAGATATCACAAGCTGTGTTAAGAGGGAGAAATGTGAAAGTCCAACCTTGCTATTAGTACATATGAGTATTAATCACGATATTAAAATTACAATAATACTGCACTTGTACAATGGATATCAATCATAATTAATCAAATTAAATAATATTTGTATCACATGTAACATGATGATATGCATCAAATAGCTAACTATATCTTATCTTGAGTCGTACAGACTGGGAAAGGACCATCATGGAGCCCCATTTGGGACTACCGTCTCATTCACTGCATGGAGGATCGTCCTGGGTATTTCCATAGCAAAGCAGTTGTGTACTACTGTTTAAAGGAGGTGGGACATTTAACCAAACATAAATTTGCCCAAGCTACTTCATCCTTGATGTCTTGTCTAATTTTATAAGCCGCAAGCCAAAGATGACCGATCTTCTCCTTTCTGCATCATCATCATCTAACACTCCTGAACTTGAGACAAAAGCCATGGCACTTATTAAATCTGTACCAATCAGTGACTTCAGATCGTGTTTGGATGATAAGAGTGGCAGCCCCTACTGGGACGGAACCACCAAAAGAGGAGCTTGTATTAGTGGTGAAGCAAATGTCAGCTCTCCACATCCCCGTGGTCTTTCATTTTAAAGATGACTTTTATAGCACTTCCGCCTCATCTGACAGCAATGACAGGAGCATGACAGGAGTACACATGGGACTGAGGAAGAGCATGGCGACAAAGTGTGACAAACGCCAGGGGCCAGATCTGATCCTGCAGTTCCCTGCTTTTTTCACGATGAGTGGGAAAGAGTGATGGAAAAAGGCAGGACAAAGAGGAAAAGATTAACTCAGATGAAATTGAAGGAACATATAGCCGGCAATGCCTAAATCGGTGGATGGATGGGATTACAGGTAGATGAATGGACTGAAATGCACATCTAAAAAGCACCACATTAATGCAGCAGTAGGTCGAGCCATTCTGAATACTCCATGGCATTGTCATTTAAAGACGTGTCTTCTCTGCTAAATATCATACATCTCTCTTCCTCTCTGCATGACTGACCCATCAGCAGCCAGAGCAGTTGAATGGCATAGTTTGTCATGATAACCTCCTTTTCAAGTCACTCATCGCCATGCTTGACTTGGCATCAAAATGTTATCTCAAGCAAAAACACACACGTGCTAAAAAAATACACATTGATGCATGGTGATCCACAGTATTTCAGTCCGACAGTCTCACAGCAGTTCATGAAAGAGTCACAAAATGCAATCCATTGGTTTAGTGTACAAGGACACGGATCTTTCATGTCGCTCAACATGACCCATTTTCGGAGACATTCATGTTAGTTTAGGCAACATATCCCGGAAAGGTCTAGGAAAAACATTCTTGTGGTGCTCCAAATAACGGCGTACAGTTTTTGTTTAGGTAACAATGGGGATTCTCCACATGTCGCCAGCTGTTAACAACATTTACTTTCTTCATTAATCTATGTGGTGTCCCATCCAATGACGGATGACCACCTGAACACATATAGATGTACCTGGTGAGTGACAAGCACACAATGTATTATGGGATAGTCAGGTGTCAGAAGTGGGCCGGTGCTCACCAGTAGAGACGGGTCTGATTGCAGCCGGAACGTTCATATGGATCATTGGTTTATGTAGAACAGGAACTTTTTTGTACCTAATGCCCACTAACTTTACAATAACAAAGCACCATTTAACTCCCATATTAATGTTTCTGTGTATTAATTCACAACACCTGCTCATAGAAAAGAGTGGACAGTCAATAACTGCCATGTGTAGTTTTGATTGCGTTACATGGAAATTGAGTGTGCTTGTGATAATCCATGAACTAGATTGGGTTTATAAAGATGGTCCCATTATATTCTTTTGAGTCATTTCAGTCATGTGTTTTCTTAATGCAATAGAAAATACAATGAGCGAGCAGCACTCAGATAACACACGAGCAGTAATAATCTGCTCTCTGTGGCTTTGTTCGGTTCCAGCCAGCCTCTAATCTCTTCCTGCCTTTCTCACCAGCCTTCTTTTGTGCCCCCATCCAAATGAAGACAGAGTGGATAATTGGCCCATGTTGATGGTCTTAATAACAGTAAAACATATCTCACCCTCACAGTGCATCCCACCCCCCTCGCCCACAAATGTCACATTCCAGAAATGACTTTTTAATGGGCTGCACGCACTGGGGGACGAACGCCTCGTCATTTTAACGGACGTCACTTTTCCCCGCCGTTACTCAGACTGCAGGATGAGGCAGCGAGTGGCCTCTGACAGTGTGATGTAGTAGACATAAGGAAAGTGAACGAGCAGTCTTAATTAGAAAGGAGGAGGCGTCCTATCAGCTCCCTGGAGGGTTGGAGGGATACGTGGTGATGTTGCAGTTGATTTGTCAGCGATTAGGGCATAATCTTAGCACTTGGATCTTGTGTCTGATCTCAGATATCTCTATACAGTGTCTACAGTACAGCACCAACATATGTAAATAGAGAACAATGGATAACCTTCGACCTCCAGTTTGGGGGTCATCTAAAGGTAAACATCCATCAGTTTAAAGAAAAAAGGTCACAAAATGTTACTGATCTGAAGGACCCAGAGCAAAGCCCAGCCGACATCCTCCAACCAGCAGGCCAATCACACATTGCACCAAGTCCATTCATAAAGTAACCTACAGGTAAATTATTCAAATGAAAATAAATAGGCAAATAAGTAGACCAGACACAAATACTGCAATATAATGCTTTCGTTGCGATGTCTACACCGGCAGGTCTAAACTGCTGCGTTTACTTTTCCATAAACGAATCAGGGATGTAGGCAGTGTGCGAAATACCCGGTGGCAATCGGGGAGTTCAAATTTGTCCAAAAGGGGTCCAGTTAGGTTCACAATCAGACATAAAGAAAGGCTCTATATTGCGGCACTGGCTGGCTGTGTCATTGACTGAAAATCGTCTCTTGCACTCACTATACAGATTTGTGAATAAATGTTTGGCAGTTTGATGAATGAAAACTGCTGGGCATTAGTAAGCTTTTAAATGACATTTTAGTGATAATTGCAAGTGGTAAATAACTGTCTTGTGATTTTAGGGAGATCTGAAATGTTGCTGTTGAGGTTTTCAGGGGGTCTGAAGTGTCAATTAAGGGTTCTCTGACCCCCTGAGACCCCCCGTATTTCGCACACTGGTTGTAGGTGTTGGTTAAAGGGGCTAAATTCTAAATTCAGAGTATATCTATGATTGAGGGATTGCCCCCACACAGCTCTCAACATGGCAGCTAATAGTGGTAACAGCACTAACGGTGCAAACAACAACAGGAGTACTGATGGAGCTAACCAGAGGGTGGGCGTTAAGGCTTGGCGATCATGGCGTGGATTGGCGTTGTCACTGTTACAGTAAGATTTACTTCTTTCTCTGCTCAAGTAGACATTACTTCACAATATCTCATCGGAGCAAATAGTAATTTGCTGCAATATTAATTAATGCTGGAAATTTTGAGTTTTGCACCTGTAATTAAGCCACTCTTACTGCAAACCTCTAAACCGCTGTATAACACTGTAAGGTATGTATAGTTTTACTTTTGAACTGCTTTTGGGAAGAGATGTGTTCAGGAGATCCTGCATGTTAAAAAATGTCTGAAATATCACTGAAACAAAGGCTACACTCTAAAAAACTGATCAATGAAAACAAGTCCACTTTTAATTTGACCTGCAAGCCACCTGCAAGAAACACGGAAAGTGCATGCACCGGTAAATATTCTTGGATACAACACAATGCGTACGCACACCACGCAACGATTTCCCTTTATAAATCCCAATCAAGCTGACATTTGCAGTGTGTGAGCGAGCTTCTTGCCCTACCCTTTTAACGTCCATAGTTGCCTTTAAATACTCAGTGAAAGGCTCCTA
Source organism: Pholis gunnellus (assembly GCF_910591455.1). Classification (NCBI taxonomy): domain Eukaryota; kingdom Metazoa; phylum Chordata; class Actinopteri; order Perciformes; family Pholidae; genus Pholis; species Pholis gunnellus. Next base: position 3,957,389 of record NC_136538.1, on the reverse strand, counting down.
ATTATTTTTGATCAATATGACGAATAGTGGAGACTTCAGAGAAAATGGATTAAAAAAAGCACTTGTTGGGGAGGAAGAAGTAACGAAAGTATATATTGTTTGGGCGACACAGTGTGGGCATTACAAATCTCAAAAAGGCTCTTAGGTGGCAGTGTGTGACGGAGGCAGTGAATGCTGCCGGCTCAGAAAAGGTCAGACCCTCTCAAGAAGTGGTCCAACATAAAAGTCCAATCCGAGAGATGCATAGCTGTTCAGAGGGGGGGGGGGCTCAATCCCCTTGATGAGCGACTTAATTGGAGAATCCCTCTGGAGAGGGGTAAGAATGGAGGTGGAGGGGTCATGGATATGAAAGGTCTCACTGACTGTCCTCTATGAAGGTCAATTCTTCATAAAGTCTTGACTGTCGACGTTTTGACAGTCGCCATCTTAGCTTTTTTGCAACCAGTAAACGAATGACGTAAAGATGCCGTATAGGCTCTGGCAGGGTAGCACCCTGTCAACCCCCCCCCCCCCACACGTATTTGTGTGAGAAACAAGTTGACTAGTATACCATATAATATACCATTGGCCCTGGTATTTCAACGCGTGTGTAGCTCTCATCAGCGTAAATATGGAACCAATCAAACTTCCCTGTGCAGTTATCTCATCTGTATAGCGTACGGTAGAAGAGCTGCTTCATGCACACCTGGGATTTCCTGCCTGTTGGGTGACTGACTGCTGCTTCACCCTGTTATTCCTCTCTATCAGCATCCTCACAGGCAGGCAGCCGGGGGGGGGGGGTTTCCATGGTGACCAGCCTCAACTAGTGATGTGTCAAGTTTGCACTGCACACACAGATGCAGCCATACACAAATACACACACACACACACACACAGACACGAGCCATGACAAACAGCATTGATCCCTCGCTGCCAAGATCAGGTGAAGAAAATGCTTCTTCTTACACGCCACAGAGCAAGAAGCAGAGCCGTTATCCAGTCTTTTATAATACCAATGCAGGGATATTTTTAAACATAGAAGCCAAAGAGTGAATTTCCTTTTCCATTTCAATGAAACAAACACATGATTGTCATCATATTTAATATTGATGAAGTGAGAAATTGTGGCACCACTCTCTCTGCCTCATAAGCATAAGGAGACAGATTGCTTCCCCAATCTTCTCAATCGCCCTCGATTTCAAACAGAATTCCCTCCTTTTCATTGGCAGAGGGATTATGTCATCGGCTGAGACCGAGAGGAGAGGAGGCTTTGGAGACACAGCTGAGCATTTATTCCTAATACTCCTGCTGCCCTCTTGTGATATAACCTGCGTATTACAGACAACATCATACCGTGATGGAGGAATCGGTTGATGGACACTCGCTCATCAACGTTCTTCAGAGAGAGAATGCTGCTAACCCTAACCATATTTTATACTCTCCACCGACAGAAGGACATGCTGTTAAGTCAGGGACTTTGATTCTTAATGCGTATCTGCTCACGTGTACCGAATGTAAAGTGTTTGTCTGGATATTCATAATATCATAAATGCCATTAACATGGGGGTTGTTGAGTTTTTATCTAGAGGTGCATCTATAGGGACAAAACCCCAGGCGACATCATTTGTCTGTGCATTTCAAAACCAATAGAACTCACCGCTGAAAAATGAATGATTGTTTTGGTGAAGGCACAAAAACAACTATGTAGTTAGAAAGAATTAGGAAAACATTCAGACATTTATCGTGAAATGAAAACAGTTCTATTCAGTTATTTAAAACAAAAGAAAATAAGTATTTGTCTTTTCATAATATTATGACATGTAGAGAGTAATTAAATGACAAACAAATAAAACAGGCGTAGACAATATATTCTTCAGATGTCATGACAACATTGTCACAAATATTTCGGTGAGACACAAATATTATGGAGTTCTGCAATGCCGTATGAGTTGTGTAGGTTAATACCCAACAAAAACTTAAAAAAAATATATATATAAATATCATCTGAAGTTTGAGTAACACAAAATGTAATGAGGTTGAAATATATATATTGGAACCAATTTGTGTTACTCTGATCCTAAATAAAATAAACACATTTATATATATTTTTTGCCCATGCCTGTCTTATTTGTCCATTTTGTTGTCTGTCATTTAATATTAGTCTTTACAATTTCAAACATCTAAATAGCAATAGAATGACTTGTGCACTGCATGTTAAACTTTGCCCAGTCACACATACGTCCTCACTCACACATTTGTAGAAGCAGACACTTTACTCGGGAGGCCTCCTCCACCTCAGGGCACTGATTGCCTGGATTGATTTCAGGTGTGGAGCTGCACCAGGCCTGTCTGTTCACTGGAGGGAGAAAGGAGCTTCCATCAGACACCAGCAGCAGCAGCAGCAGCGGACACAAGCTGCTTGTCTTAATGTCGCCGGCAGTCTGAACACACGGCTTGGAAATGGCTCGCGGGTAATGTTTCTTCATGTTTAACTTTTATCAGAGTTTTGGTCAACAGTATGCTGAGGCTTTTTGGATCTTAAAGTCCACCTTCAGGCGAGATCCTTCAGGGCAAAACATTGCACTACATGCACAGGTCAATTGTTTAACATGTTGGGGTATTTTGCTTCCATAACATGTGTTCTTTCAGACTAGTTGGAAAGAAACATCTAAAATACTTATGTTTTTAATTTGACTACTTAAGTCTATTTGACAAATTTACCAAAAGTTACTGTTTCATTTGCAGACTTGAACAAAAGATTGAAAAAAAAGTGCAATACAATCGATGGGGAAACTTTCATCCATTAATTAATTAACCCCTTTTCACCTGTAGTGTCTTCAAAATGTATGGAATTTAATCATCTTTAAGAGCCATTTCTGAGAGTTCTTTTTTTCTCACTTTCTGAGCCAAAAATCTCCACTTGAGTACCACCAAACCTTCTAGTTTCATTCCTCTCTATTATCTGAAGGTTTTCACAGAGGGGTTTATTCATATTTTCATTTTTTTTTTAAATGGCTGTTGACAGATATCCACTCTAACATGTCAACAAAATGAAATGATACATTTTGATTCTGGCTTTATCCAATGTTCAGATTTCTGTTGTGGAAATGTTGTCCGAACAAGCACATTTAATAAGACAATGACTAATTTGCATGTTTAAACATAAAACACAGGCCAAGCAACTTACCAAACAATACTTCCTCAATATAATTGTTACAAATGTGTAATTCTTTCATTATCTTTGTTTCTTTACATTGATGCATTCTGGTTCTAAGAATCACTTTTGCCAAAGTGTTAGACTTCCTTCGGAGCCTGAACCGAAAGAAGCCTCTGAAGCCCGAGGGCGAGGTGTCCAACTTCTGCCGATGCCTGACTACCTTGGACCTGGTGGGCCTGGGCGTTGGTAGCACGCTTGGTGCTGGCGTCTACGTGCTATCCGGAGAGGTGGCCAGGGAGGTGGCCGGCCCCAGCATTATCATCTCCTTCCTGGTTGCGGCGGTGGCTTCAGTCTTCGCCGGGTTGTGTTACTCTGAGTTTGGAGCCCGGGTGCCCAAGACGGGCTCGGCTTATCTCTATAGCTATGTGACTGTGGGGGAGGTGTGGGCGTTTGTGGCCGGCTGGAACCTCCTGCTGTCCTACGTCATTGGTAAGTGAAAGTGCACAATGAACATGGCTGTGCTGTAGAGGATAAACATGCAAAATTAGGAAACTTGAAGTTTCTATACTGACCAGCAGGGGGCGACTCCTCTGGTAGCAAAAAGAAGTCTGATTGTATAGACGTCTATAAGAAAATGACCGTGTAGAGTCATTATAGCCTCTGTGTCCAGAGCAGTAATGACATCATACCTCTTATTAAAGCCATCTTGAATAAATACAGTCAGATCTTGGAGCACAATGAAGATGATATACAACACGTCAGTTCGCCAGGTTCTTGATCTGTTTGTTTGTGAAGTCACTTGTTCCTCCATTGGTTGCAGTCAGGCAGCAACGTTTGGTTGTGCTGAGTGAAGCCATTTAGAAGTCCATTTAGAGTCAAACAAACCATAATGCTTTAGGGCGGGGCTACTGTGATTGACAGGTCTCTACCAGAGCCAGATATGGTGTCTTTACATCACTCCTCTACATTCCGTATATGGTAACTTCTGTTCATTGGTTGCGAAAAAAACAACCTGGCAACGGATGTAATCAAAGATGGCGACACCAAACTCGAGGCTTGAAATCAGCCATCCACAAGCCAATGGGAGACCTTGCATGACTACGTTCTCTTATTTACAGTGTTTTGCCCTGAATTTGCCAACGGCCCAGTTTTGCAAATGTATATGACTAAATATTTATCCAACCTCCTATGTATAGAGTGTTCGATCCCCAGCTACGCTAGTCCATGTGTCCTTGGGCAAGACACTTAACCCCTTATTGCTCCCGTAGGCTGTTCTTGCAGTGTGTAAATGGGTGAATGATGACTTGTAGTGTTAAAGTGCTTTGAGTAGTCTGAGTACCAGAATAGCACAGTACAATTTGATCTTATAAAATGTGTCAGGTGGACAGAAAGTACTCTAAATGAATGCTTATGCCTGCTGGATGTCTGAAGAGAAATTGCTTGCTTTAAAAAAACAATAAAATAAAGGGCGTCCATATTTACAGAGCAGGACAAGGTTCATGTCATATCAGTTATTGCAATGTCCAACTTGTAAATAGCAGATGTTTCAACATCCAAGTCTTAATTGTGACTGGGAGGCTTTTCTGAAAGCACTAAATGATTATGATGATGATTAGCACTTAATTTGAAAGTGCCTGAAATTCGCACAAAATATAATACTTATGTTTTATTGTAAGTTCCCAGTGTTTTTAATTCTCTGTAATCAACAACCATTTTGAAGACATGAACACTTGCAAGTCGTTGCCATAGAATTTTTTTTTTTTTACCATCCATCCCATATGGCATGAACACAGCATTGGACAGATTCATTCCCGAAGTCTCTGTTGGAAGATTTTGATTGTCAAATTCTGTAACTTTCAAGTTAATGAGGGTATAATGGTCTAACAGTTATGATAAAGCAGAAAATCATGTCACAGTCGTGATTTTATTTTTTATTTTTTTTAATTGACCAACCTACATGTGTATACTTTGTTCTTCTCAGGAACATCTAGTATGGCCAAAGCCTGGACCAGTACCTTTGATGACCTCATAGACAACGTTATAGCTCAAACTCTGGAATATTATACACCAATGGACTCACCTGGCTTGGCTCCATACCCAGACTTCTTTGCTGCTGGGCTGATTATGTTTCTCGCTGGTAATATAATTTATGTAATGTAAATTTCTGTGAAAGTTAAGAAAAGATGCAGAATGTTTTGCGAGCTGAAATTCGCGGAACTTTTTCATTCTAATTTCAGGAATTCTTGCGTTTGGCGTGAAGGAGTCAGCGGTCATCAACACAGTTTTTACTGGGGTGAATGTAATCGTGTTAGTTTTTATCATCATCTCTGGGTTTATAAAAGGAGACCTCAACAACTGGCGCATCAGTCGGGAGACTATCCTGAATGCAACTCTAGCCATGGAGTAAGATTTCTCCTTTTTACACTTTTACGCTGATTTGGTATTCAAATTATTCTGTTATGTAGGTATTGTCTCAATAGAAATGTATTTGAGGAAAAATATATTTGTAAAAACTTTAAATGATGGATCTTTCATTATTCACTGACTAATACTTCAATTGGATATGTCCATTGTGACCAAACGTCCATGAATCCTCATAGAAATCGGCCAAATAACCCTCCTTATAAAATAACTGAACGACGGTTTTTAGGTTCAGTATCAAAGTAACCAGGTGATTTCTGCACAACTGTGTTAACAGGAATTGCAAATGGCTAGTTAGTATAGATTTAGTGGTGCCCAAAAGTAAACTTGTGCTTGGCTTAAAACGGCTAACTCACTGAATACATTATACTTCCTGTTTACCTCATTTAAATGACGGGTATTATAGTTAAAAAACAGAGCATGAGTACCTTTTTGAAAAAGAAGACAAGGAATAATAGGAGTGACAAAACTCCATTAATAGTTTTTTTTTCATGTTTCACAAAACGAAGGCTCAAAACACCTCATCAATATGGTTATTATAGTCACTAATATATCTATGAATTAATTATTCAGAATAACTAGGAAGGTGATTTTGGAAAGTCAAATTGCCATTGAGATTTTCAATTGTACTTTTTCATTGCTTTTAGAGGCACAAACATTGAGCTTCATTTACCAACAGTTCTTCAGAACATATTTCTTCCTAAAACACACTTTGCACAGTATTCCTGATTCTGACATTCACCAATGTTTTTTTCTTATTTGAGATTTGTTTGTGGATAAGAATGGAATCTACGTGCACTCATGAGTACACCTCAACAAATTTCAGGGCTGACATGCAATTGTTTTTTGTGTTTTTCTGCAATTCTACTGTTGTGTAATATAGGATTTAAATACATTCATATTTTTTATCACTTATAATAATTTTCTCATTTTACAAAGCATTATGGACTATTTATTTATCAAACACAAATTCAAATCAATGTTTTTAATTGGTAACCACGCCATCAATAATTAGTGATAGATCATGCAATGCAAATGTGTTTTTTAGCTGCTGCCTTGCAAATGGGGAACAAAAATTACATTACACTCTGAATAGAATTAATAAAGGTATTCTTTTATTTCTTTAAAGGAACTTTACATCAACCCAAAATGAAACCGTTAACTTTGGCGTTGGTGGCTTCTTCTCCTTTGGCTTTGACGGCACATTAGAAGGAGCGGCGACCTGTTTCTATGCTTTTGTAGGATTTGACTGCATTGCCACAACAGGTATCATTGAGTAGTACGAGTAAAGCACATTTTGTTGACTTGACTGCAACAGTAGTGATGCAGGAGTATTGCCCCAGCTAATGGAAGTGCTCTTTCTAGGGGAGGAGGTGCAGAACCCACAGAAAGCCATCCCTCTTGGGATCGTGGCATCCCTGCTCATCTGCTTCTTGGCCTACTTCGGCGTGTCAGCCGCTTTGACTCTTATGATGCCCTACTATCTGCTCGACGGCCACAGCCCTCTACCTGTGGCCTTTGAATACGTTGGCTGGGAGCCCGCGAAGTACGTTGTGGCTGTTGGATCCCTCTGTGCACTCTCAACAAGGTACTGGTCTGTAGTTCTGCATCATACATAAGGCATCCATTTTTTTTTCTGTACGAAGTTGTAGGACTTCCAGTTGCTAGTCTCATGTCTCAAGTTGCCTTTTGAAATTTTACCACCAGCCTAAAATGTCGTAGTCGTTGTTGGGATGCTGAATTACTACTTGCATAATAGAAAAGTTAAAATAATTACTGTAGTGCAGCTATTACTTGTATTTACATGGTCTAAAATGAAATGGGTGTTAGTTAGCTGTGTCCTGTGACTTTTTGCAGTCCATTTTTGATATATATATATATATATATATATATATATTTATTAAAAAAAAAAAAAATACTAGTGCATATGGAATTGAATGTCTAACCTGGTTGATGTTGGCTAGCTCTCAATTTGCTCACAGTGAAGCGGCGCTGTCATGTTTCCACAGTCTTCTGGGAGTGATGTTTCCAATGCCGCGGGTGCTCTTTGCCATGGCAAGAGACGGCCTGCTCTTCAAGCCCCTTTGTTACCTGAGCTCCAGGCAAAGTCCTGTCGTTGCCACACTGTCTTCAGGAGCAGTGGCTGGTAATCCAGTTGCAATTATACTTTTTTTTTTTTTTTTTACAGTTTGTTTGTTGAACGGTGATGTCAGTGTGTGCATGCCGTTTGGCAACTGAAGTACAGCGGAGTGCAATAGCTTGTCAGGCTATGCAAGGCAAACCATTCACAGCTACTGGACAAAGAAATGACTTGTAAAAACACTGCCAATGGACATAAATAATATTGCAGTGAAACACAATCTCGGGTTTTGCAGAACATTCTTCTCTGATGATAGTGTTGAGAAGATTAGGTGCATCTTGTTAGGCCAAATAATAATGCAGTGATATTCTGCCCAGGCGGCAACCTCCAGTTCTGCCGAGTGAAGCAAACGTGGAAGTGTCTTACATTGTCATTCTCTCTACTGACCAGCAGGGGGCAACTCCTCTGGATGCAAAAATAAATCTGGTTGTATAGAAGTATATGAGAAAATGACTCTACTTCTCACTTGATTTATTACCTCAGTAAACATTGTAAACATGAGTTTATGGTCTCAATCTCTAGTTTCAAGTCTTCTTCATTACAGCATGATGTTCATTTAGTAAATGATGGTCCATTTAGAGTCAAACAGACCATAAAGCAGAGTATGCTTTAGGGCGGGGCTACACAGTGATTGACAGGTCTCTACCAGAGACATGTACAGCATCTCTACATCACTCCTCCGCATTCCAAATATGGCAACTTCTGTTCATTGGTTTAAAAGAATAAATGACTACCGTCGTAATCCAAGATAGCGACGTCAAAATCGTCGAACTCTAGGCTATAAAATGGAAGATTCTTATCTCTGCAGTTTTTCACAATTGTTTCTCTTGAGCGTAAAGATTTGTGAAGATAAATACTGTACTACTGTAGTTTTAAAAATAGTTATCCAACTCAGCATTCATTCCCACAGACTGGTCAGTAACATATTTGGTTCTCTTTGCAGCTTTCATGGTCCTGTTATTTGACTTAAAGGCACTAGTTGACATGAGTTCAATTGGGACCATCTTTGCCTACACCCTTGTTGCAGTGTGTATCCTCGTATTAAGGTATGTACACTTGGAGTAACTAGGTGTAAATTTAATTGGTTTGGTAAAAAGCCGCTATTTAAAGTTCCCAGTGAAATGGCATATTTGAGCACAGTACAGTTACAATAAGGATTTAAATCAAATGTGTGAACGTCCCTTAATGCTGGATGAAGTATTAAACATTTGGAACCCTTTCAAAAAGGAAGGGATTTGATTTAAAATACTCTGATGCTGTGGTTTTATAAAATACATTAACAAAGTGACACAAGATTAAAACTATGGGAAGTGTATTTTTCATTTCACTGGGTCTTTCAGAGAATTTTAGACTGAAAGGAATAACTTGTTTTTACATGACTCAAGTTGGTAGAACCGTAGCTTGTTAGCATGTTGCTTTTGTCTTTTCTTTCTTCCAGGTACAGAGAAGACCCTGGTCTTGTCCGTAGGCCGGAACCATTTAGTGTGATGGGTCTGTTGAGGCCTCCATCTCAACCCACCCACCGCACCTCTAAAAATGTCAACATAGTCACCATCATTATTTGTAAGTAAGCTCTCATTGTTCTGAGCATACACTTATCTTAGCTGGGTCTCACTCCCAGGGCGTCAAATGCCGACTCTTGGACAGTGACCCTCGGCGTCTTGACACCGGTGCCCAAGGCATCCATACGCGACTCACTAGGTATTCGGCTAACTCCGATGTAAAACCATCTGTGTTGTCATTAGACGCTCAAAGCAATGACGTAGAATAAAGTCCTCTGAGGGAGGAGGTGGATGGGTCAAACAAACACAGGACTTTAACTCGGGACCGGCGTTGTCCTGGTGAAACCATAAGAAATTATCGCCCATGATGATCTGTCATGTGACTGAACAAATTATGTTAAGTGTGTCACTTGCGTTACAAGCATACTTATTCTAAGCCAAACCATGTTTTTTTCTAACCCTAAGCAATTGGCTTTGTTGTCTAAACCCAACGCCAACTGTTTCCAAATGATAATCTCGTGCAAACTCTCAGGGTCAAGATAATGGGTGGAAAGGTGCCCCCACAACTTTATAGATTCTGCCCAAGCAGCAAAATATGACGTAGAAATTATTTCTCGTTGCTTAGCTTATAGTATGGAGTTTTCTGCGCACACACTTGTTGCCTCCTATAATTACATTTTTATTTATATACTTTCTAGAGTTGCTGAAACAATTTTTGACCCACTTGAAATGTAGGATGCTGAACAAAACTCAAAATGTAAAAGATTTCCCTAACTGCTCCGATTCCTCCTCAGTGTTCGTGGTAATCGCTTTAAGCGTGCTGCTGTCCGAGGCCATGCATTCCCTTCGCAGAAGAGAGTTGTGGAGCACGCTGCTTGTCTTTGTCCTCATGCTTGCACTGGTCCTCGCTGTCGTTATCATCTGGAGACAGCCACAGAGCACAACCAAAGCAGCTTTCATGGTAAACAGAGAAGGGCGGTGGGTAGGATTTCATGCATGCTGAGGATTTGCACCTTTTACAGTTCCAATAGGGATATCTTGTTAGGTGGGTCAGTTAGCGGGCCTTACTGAGGTTATTCTGCAGGGCACAGAGAGTTTATGGAAAAGACATAACGTGCCAATTGCAGAGAGGCCAACCCAGTTTAAACCCACAGCGAATGGGCACAGTTTAAAAAGCAAACATTTTTCATTTGCAAGAACTTCCCTTTATAAAGCTTTTGTGGACTGAGATATTGAGTTTTGCTCTAATTATATGTAGAAAGTTATACTGATGCTAAATAGTGAGCATTAGAGGTGCTGGTAGGTGGGTTCTGTAACATTTGGGGCAAAGTCAAGCTAGTTGTTTCCCTCCATCTCTGGTGTGTGAGGTAAGCTAACTCGCTGCGGACTACGGCTGCATATTTAGCGTATGGATATGAAAGTGGTATAAATCGCATCATCTAACCCTTGGCCAGAAAGCAAATGAGGATAATTTCCATATAGATAGTTTGGATGTTTTGAAGTAGGGTTGTATTCATTGCCCTACCCACCACTGAGGTACATTCCTCTGTAATTTCTGACTGAAGATAACTTGACTTTGCTGCAACAAAGATATTTTCTTAATGCCAAGATTACCGTCATTGCTTGTGTTTGTCTGTGTGGGGGAGGTGGTGAAGTGGATGATCTTCACTCGTCATGGCGGTTCTTCAATATATGTCAACCAGTTAAGGAAAGCGGACGAGCAGCTGAATCCACACAAAGCACGATTCAGTTAACTACGTAGTTTAACTAGTGGTCTGCATGTAGTTTAACGCCATTCACCCCCAGACATCATCTGTCCAATAGCTCCTGTGCATTTGCGCTACATTTAACACAGGTCAGTGATTCCAGCTGGTTAGTTTCACTTTCACCTCTATAAAGCCTACACATGTCTACTATCTCCACCATCCTGTATACACGGACTATGGATTAGTAGTACTACATTTTATTTGTATAATGCTTTAAAAGGTACTCAAAGGCATGGTAAAAACAGAAACATGGTAAAAACAGAAACGATAAAACCAATAATTCAAATTAAAGCTGCAAGCAGCGATGTACAGGCCCTCGACCCTTCCAGCGTCTCGGGGGTACTGGTGGCACGCCGGCAGACGTGGGAGCACGTATGTCTTTGACCATCGGACAAAGCGCCCTGGAGTTGAACGTATTTTCCCCGCGTGGACTGTGTGAAGCTGGAAATTATGTAGTGCAAATATTCCACCAGTTCCTGTATCCACTATGTGGCTCTAGATAACAAGTGCAAACATGCATTATGTTGCTCTACATCAAGTGCAGATCACATCATGTAAATGTCATGTAAATCAGATGCCGTTTGTCACATAATGCTGTCTTCCTGTTGCCAGTAGGTGGCGCTATGAGTGAAAATTGGCTTGTAGACAGGACTCTTATAAAGTATGGCAAGTTTGGGACAGATTTGAGCAAGTCCAGTGGAGTTAAATCAGCTTGTTGTTTAACAGCAAATCACGTAAAATGGCCGCCACAGCTGCGCTATTCCATCAAACGTAAAGCTTTGAGTAACTTTTAATTGCAAAGGTCTTTAGATTGTACTGATCAAATTTGAAGTGGATCTATAAAGTCCCGAGGAGGAGTTCGTTAAAGTACAGCGACTAGAAAGGGGAAAATTCACACAAAGATCCAAATGGCCGACTTGCGGTTGATTTTAGAGCATGGTCCCAAGATACTTTTCTTTAAGTCTCGATGTGATACATATGCTTACCAAATTACATACATCTAGGACAAACATATTGCGAGGGCTGCATCGGTGACATTTTGTAGGGGTGCTATTGAGCAGACTTGCTACTCTGAAGCATTAAAACCATAATATGTAACTACATTTCGGGCTTTAAGTGTGTATGCCAAGTTTGCTTATGTTTCGAGCATTTTTAGCCTCTCAAAAGCGCCTTCGTTTTTCATGGTGAAGACTGCACAACAGCGTTCGACGAAACATCAAAAGCTTCATGAACTGGCATTGTGAACTTCTTACATTTGTGTGGAACTAATTTGATGTTGATCTGATTTACCTACTACGGCGAAGGATCGAAATTCGCCGAGCTGCCACGTCACCGCCTTTCAACAAATTCTTACAATCTTCACAATGAAGCATTATCAAAGTCTTAAGGCTTTTCTGACAAAATTTGAGAGGGATCTGATTAATCTGAGCAGCAGGGTATAACTTCCTGTTGCCACTAGGTGGCTCACTAATTACCATGATTTGAAATTGTCATGTAGATGTGTTCAGGGTTAGGATGTTATGACATATGAGAAATTTGGCGCAGATTAGACAATGTATGGCCGAGTTACAACAACTTCCTGTTTCATGGCGAATGGTGTTTTTTTTCGCCACGCCACGGATACATAGTTCCATAACTTTTTGATCTTTGAGTAACTTTTAAATGCCAAGGTCTCAAGAGCATACTGACCAAATCTGAAGTCGATCGGATTAATTCTCTAGGAGTTCGTTGAAGTAGGGCTCCTTAAAATGGTCCAAAAACGCCATAAAATTCAAAATGGCCGACTTCCTGTTTGGTTTTGTACGTCCCATCACGTTCCACATACCTACCAAATTTCATACAGCTAGGTGAACCCCAATGTTGGGGCTACTCAATAGGGGGCGCTATCGAGCCAATATTTCATACCGCAGCTGGACACCCCAATCAGACTGCAAATTCTGGCTTGCGTGCCAAATTTAAAAAAATTCCCAGTATCCCAAGCACCTCCTTTTTGCGATGAAACACGCTCGATAATAAACATTAGAAGATCCTTAGGTCCTCCGCTCCGACTACGCCGGTGCTCGGCCCCTAATAATAAGAATAATAAACATTTGAAGAACAATAGGTCCTCCGCTCCGACTACGCCGGTGCTCGGCCCCTAATAATAAGAATAATAAACATTTGAAGAACAATAGGTCCTACGCTCCGACTACGTCTGTGCTCGGGCCCTAACTAGCGTCACAGGTTAAAAGCAGATTTAAATAGGTGTTTTAAGTGCAGTTTTGAAAGTGGCGAGTGACGGAGAATGTCTGAGGTGTTGGGGGAGGGAGTTCCAGAGGGAGGGGGCAGCAATGGAGAAGGCCCTGTCCCCCCAGGTCTGATGCTTGGACAGAGTAGGGGGGTGGTAAGGAGGTTAGCGCACCAGTGATCAGACCAGGATGCAGGAGGTCCAAAAGGTATGTTGTGGCGAGGTTATGAAGGGCTTTGTATGTGATGAGGAGAACCTGGAACTGGATTATTTGCTGTATGGGGAGCCAGTGGAGGTTTTGAAGGACTGGGATGATGTTGTCTCTGGTGCGGGAGTGGGAGAGCAGACGGGCAGCAGAGGTTGTATTGTAGTTTGTTGATTTTGGTGGGTGAGCCGTACAAGATGCTGTTGCAGTAGTCCAGTCGAGAGGCGTTTTTAGTGATGTGATTGACGTGGCGTTCAAAGGAGAGGGTTTGGTCAAAATGATACCAAAGTTACGGACATGTGTGGAAGCAGGAACAATACCTCATGCAACCCCGCTCTAAAACAGTCAAACTGTACCTTTTTTATCATACTGAACCAGTCATGATTTCATGTTTTTGCAGGTTCCCGGTCTACCTGTAATTCCAGTTTTAATTATCCTCATGAATACCTACCTGATGGTCCAGCTGGGAGGAGAAACTTGGATCAGCTATGCTGTCTGGATGGCATTAGGTAAGCATGCCTGTCTTAAGTGCCCTAAATAACCAGCTCGATGTGGAATGTTTTTATTCTGTCAGGTTTTCTGCATCATTTGTAGATGGTGGAGGGATCTAAATGCACAAAGGTGTCATTTATTTTTTTTAATTGACTCTTGAAAGGCCTCAACTCTTTCCTCAGGCCTGATCATCTACTTTGGCTACGGGGTTCATAATAGCGTACAAAAGCAAAGGCTGCAGGAGGTTCGCATCCAACTAAATACTACTGTAAACCGTGACGTTGCAGCTTGATGTGTGTTGAATTATGTTACATGTTGCTACCCACTTGCATGGAATAAGCTGGTCACAGAATATGGTTGAGGTCATCAAGGAATAATCTTGAAACCCATTTTAGTATTTTATTCAGGATTCAGTGAGTTGGATCGGCCTGTTTTTATGCTAACAATTGCTTTGTTAAAAGTATTCTAACAGTATTGTATATTGTACCTATAATATAAGTATCGTCATATTATCCATTATGGCTCATATGTCATTCAAGACTATGCAATCTTGGATATTTTTTTCAAATGTCTGTTTGAAACAGACATAACTTTAAAAAAAATATATATATCTATATTGTGGAACTCATTTAAATCGGTAAAGAATGTTAATAAATTTGTAAAAAAAATAATTTCACTTTCGTCGATAAAGAGTTGTAGTGTCGTCTTTATCCACGCATTTAGACTAATTCAAGCTGCATTGAATTTATTTTTTTATTACTTGGGGGGGCAGCAGTCATTGACAAATTGGGCTACCTTTTGTATAAGGCCCTTATTAATGTGTTGGCAGTTACTAGTGCTATGGAGTCATGTTTGTGTTCAGTTAAGTGTAAGTTCAATATTCACTCTGTTAGCTGAAGCTACATAAGACACTTCATCTTTAGTCTATTAATATAAAAATATTGATTAATGCAGCTTTAAGGGCATGACAAATATCCAGTATTTAGTCATGCTTGCACTGTATTAATTTATATTAAAGTAGTTATGAACATGCATCCTGACTTGTGCGTGGTGCTATTAATTTCCCATAAAGCACAAAGGACGTACATTAACAAAATACAAGTCCAAGGATATGTAACCAGCACTCGGAACAAACTGCAACCTCCCCCAAAGGATCTATTCCCCTGCGTAACAGAATAATATAAAAAAGACATCTTGCTCCACTCTATTGGAGTTATTCTTCTTCTACTACCCCAATATTTTAGGGTAGTATCAATAATGGATAAATACAACTGTGGGTGCTCACAGTATACAAGGATGCAGGGATCATTGTCATTATGCAACACAGTTGTAGCCCTTCTTGCATACAGTCTATGGTTGTAGCCCATTTGTGACACAAGACAAACAACCAACAGTAGATCATTCCTGCAGTGCATTTTTTAAAATCTGCATCATAATGAATTTAAACGGAAGCAACAGACAATTCTCTGGTCAGATAATATGGCCGACATCTACACATTCAGAACTCAACATGAAGAAAACATTGTCCATCAACTGTGACTGTTTACATCTTGATGCTTGGTGCTCAAACACAGAGTCCTCCTCCTCTGGTCCACCAGAGTCCTGCTCTCTGTCCTGATGTCCAATTAAGTTCAGCTTGATCCTGGACCACGATGGATGCAGGTCTCTGTGAAGATGTGGGCTCAACAGTCATCGACCTCCCACTGCTTTCATCCTTATTTTTCTGTGACCGGGCATCAGACAGCCAGCAGCATGCTGGGTAGTAGAGTAGCCTGAGGTCCTAGCTGGGTTAGCTTAGCTTCCATCTGAGCTCTACTCTCTGGGGTAGTTTGGTGTTGTTGGGCCCAGGTGCTTCCTTTTCCTCACCATGTGCTTTGAAACAAAGCCGATTCTGCAGGCAAGGGTTCATTCTGATTTGAGTTTGATAAGGACCAAAACCCCCAATGGAAGTGTGAATTCGCCCCCCAAATGCAACACTGCTCTCATTAGACGAGCCCAGGGATGCCGAGGCGGGACTTCCGGTTTTACAACCGGATACCCCCAAAACTACAAAAACCCTGAGCCCCCCTGAACGCATCGCTTTTCCCTCGACCACCTCGGTCGTTCAAGGAGGAACAGGCAATGTTGCTGTATTTAAAATAAATCTTAGGTTTAACAGTTTTAAATTCGCTGGACGTATCTACTGGACTGTTAGTTTTGTTTTGTTTTTGTTAGCATCCTGGACGAGGAAGCGAACCATTTTCCTGCAGTAGTGAAGAAACTGACTTCTTCAGAGAGAGAGAGAGAGAAGCACATTTCTTCTCTCCACCCAAGTCAACTTTGTGCTAGCTGTAAGGACGGGAATTCCCGTACTGAGCCGAAGAAATTCTCTGCCATAGAGAGAATCTATCGCGCCACACGGAGCCTGAGTCCCACCGACAAACTCAGAAGGACCACACGTTCAACCACGAAATCACCTCATAGTAAGCTACTTGCGGTGTCTGGGCTAGATTCAGATCATTGAGGCCTGATCATCGACAACGTTGGGCCGCGAGGTCCCTATTTGAACTGTAGGAATTATTATTATTAGGGCCCGAGCACCGACGTAGTCTGAGTGGAGGACATATTGTTTATTATTATTTTACACCTTTTGTCGCAAAAAGGAGGTGGTTGGGATACTGGGAATTCTTTTTTTTTAATTTGGCACGCAAGCCAGTCGTGGTGAAAATTGCCGTCTGATTGGGGTGTCCAATATTTCCAGTATGAAATATTGGCTCGATAGCCCCCCCTATTGAGTAGCAACAACATTGGGTTTCACCTAGCTGTATGAAATTTGGTAGGTATGTGTAACGTGATGGGACGTACAATAAATCCTCTTGGAGTTATTCACTAAACCAAACAGGAAGTCGGCCATTTTGAATTTGATGATGTTTTTGGACCGTTTCAAGGCGCCGTACTTTAATTAACTAACTCCTAGAGATTTGACCCGATTGACTTCAGATTTGGACAATATGCTCTTGACAGTGAAAAGTTACTCAAAAAGTTATAGAACTATGTATCCGTGGCGTGGTGTCAAAAAAACACCATTCGCCATGAAACAGGAAGTTGTTGTAACTTGGCCGTACATTATCTAATCTGTGCCAAATTTCTCATATGTCATAACATCCTAACCCTGAACACATCTATGGGTACATCCCAAGTCTCTTAATTGTAATTGTAAAAGCGCAGATTTGTTTTATTGATGCTCATTACAGAGAAAACTTGCTCACAAAGATATGTGGTTCCAAACATGCACAACACTTTTGCAGCAAGGGCTGTCAAGTTGGGGTAACGTGGCAAGAGATACTGATAAAATGTGTCCAAGCCAGCTGCGGCAAATTTGCCCTTCAAATCTGAGTCACACTGCAAGGCTATTATTTCAAGTTGGATGTTGACGGGCAGATCAGAGGCATTCGCGGTGAATGGCGAGCAAAAGAGTCTTTCTCCAGTTCACCAAAAATCTGAAAACGTTGCTCAAACTCCCGCAATAGTCCTGTTATTTTATCTTTGAACCGCTTCATGTCTGCAGCATGTTGGGTCGCGCACACATCTGTGCAGACAAGGAAAGTGAGCTGCATCACCACCTGCGAGTTGCGTCTCCCACAATGACAGCTTCAACTTGAACGCACATATTCTGTCATAATACTGCGTAACAACTTTGTTGTGCCCTTGCAGCATTTTGTTCGTTAGTAAAGTGCTCTCTAACATCCACCATAAATGCAAGGTCCTACATCCATTCTGTGGACTGAAATTCTAACACTGGTTTGCCCTTTTTTTTCATGAACTGTTCAATTTCCTCTCGTAATTCAAAGAAACGCCTCAGCACAGCACCTCGGCTTAACCATCTTACCTCGGTGTGGTATGGCAGCCCATAGTTGTGGTCTTTCTCTCTGAGAAGGCTGTCAAACTGACGGTGATTCAGGCCTCTGGATCGGATGAAATTAACAGTTTGGACCACCTTCATGACATTATCCATCTTTAATGACTTGCAACACAAAGCCTCCTGATGCAAAATAGTGAAAAGTCCAAAAATCACGTTCTTCATTTGCAGTCTGCACTTTCTCTCTGAACTTTGTCACAACACCTGCTTTTTTTCCCGATCATTGAGGGCGCACCATCTGTAGCCAGGCTGACAGCACGGGACCAGTCCACTCCGACCCTGTCCAGGGCGCCGACGAGTGCGGTGAAAATATCAGCTGCTGTTGTGGTATCCGTCATTGGCACCAACTCCACGAACTCCTCGGTGACTGTCAAAGTGTCATCAACTCCGCGGATATGGCCAGTTGCGCAACATCTATAATGTCAGTGCTTTCGTCAATTGCAACCTAAAACGCAATAAATGACTTTACTTTGCGCTTCAATTGGCTGTCCAAATCCGACGAAAGATCAGAAATCCTGTCTGCAACCGTTTCTTGTCAGGCTGATATTTGAAAAAGCCTGGCGCTTTTCAGGCCACACAATCTTCTAGGGAATTAATCAGATCAGCTTAGAATTTGGTCAGAACAATCTAAAGACCTTAGTGATTAAAAGTCACTAAAACCTTGAGGTTTCAATCGAACGACGTGGGTGTGGTGTGGCGGCCATTTTACATGGTTCGCCATCATCCATCAAGCTGTTGTAACTCGACTGTACTTTGTCAAAACTGTCCCAAACTTGACATTCTTGACTGTCATGACTTTAGGACTTCTGCATGCCAATATTAACTCAGTCATAGCGCCACCTACTTGCAACCAAGGACGTAAGCAGGATTCTATATTTACAGCAGCCCAATCACTGAACTTATTGAAAGAGTTCGTGGATACACCACCAGAAAGACTTCTCTGATCTAAATATGTGCAAACTAAGATGATTGGAGAGCAGAAATTGGATGATAAAACGTTTCCAAATCGCGCTTGTATGTGGAGTTTTCAATATAGTGAATTGTTTTTGTTCGTTTTGGAACAGGCCGTAATGTAAAGTAATTTCATGAAATGTGAAGTTTGTTTAATAAATGCAAACTGCACCCAGCTTCATTTTTTTTGATAGATTCTTCCACATTGGCTCGCTTTTTGGCTTAAGCTTAATTCTTTACAAAAAATATTTTTTTTTCCACATGGAACTATACATTCTATTTCTCTTCAACGCTTCCAGCTTTGAGTCTCTCAGCAGTGATTGTCAGAGCTACCTGCACAAACAAACAACCTGCATTTACTTTGACTGTTATGTTACAAACATTGAAGACTATTCACACACTTTTTACAGGCTTACAGTTATGATTGTATTCGGAGGTACACTCAAAACATTCAAGGCTTAAGACCTGGCAAAATGACCTGGCTACGCCATTAGTCGACACAGGAAATACCGTTTAACTCGTGCATGCAGTGTATGATGGTCACATAAATGCATGGCTGCATCCACCAGAGTCCTTTCAGTACCCTCGACGTACGTGAATATGCGAGGGCCCGATCAATGCTGCTTGCAGTGTCAATTTTCTCCTCCCTCCTACACACTGCATTTACACACACTGCACGCAAACACTGCACACACACACTCTCCCCCTTTTCCATAGTCTGTTGATTTTAGATAATGTGCTCATAAATGTATAGTTGTTAGTTTTTAGATATTAGTTGACTAGATAATTATTACTGGAACTTAATAAACTGTTATAGTTTAAAGAGCAGCTGTCTGTGATTACTTTGTGCATGTATTGTGATAATAGCTGATATGAGGTCTGTTGCTCGAACTCAAACCTTCACTTTCACTCTGAATGTGTAATAGTACTGAGACTGTTGACATTGTGAGTGAATACTAATTATGAGACTTAGTTTATAGTTTGGTTATTGCTCCCTGTTCGCAGGGTGGTGCCCCGTTATTAATAATCTTACTGACAATAATTCTATTGATGTCAATAATTTAGTTTTCTTATACGCTGATAACTCAAACACGCTCCTTTTCATTCCCAACAGTGGGGTTTGGGTTGGTCGGCCTTGGACGGTGATCGCTACATTACATTAGTCATTTAGCAGACGCTTTTATCCAAAGCGACTTACAATTCAGATACTATCACACCGTAGGCACTGCTACGGGAGCAAATCGTCTCAAAGTCCTCTGCTCTTACTCCAATTCTCACGCTTCCTTTTCACATGTTGAGTGTATTCTGTCATATTAGTGCTCCAGTAATAAACAACAAATAAAGACAAATGTAATGAAATTCATGTGAGGTACGGGCCACAGCATGTACATCTCATGTACGTGTGCCGTTTTCATAGCAAATAAATATACTGTATACTATCTCCAAATGACCCCCAGGTATGTCCCATGCAGCTAATTATTCTCAATCATGTGTGCCAAGCGCACCCGGCAGAGGGGCTGTCAGTCATTTTTAAATGTAATGGACGCCACAAATTATATGTTCACCTTTTTTTTAAATGAAGCTGGATGCAGAAAACTCAAATTGTGGTCAAGTAACAAAACAATAATAATAAAATACACACTACACGACTACATACCACTTGAATGCAAATATTTTGACCCTTTAAGTTCTGTGTAGACCTTTCCATTGGATACATGGCTAGTTACACCCCCCCCCCCCCCCCCCCACACACACACACACACACACACCTACTTAGAATGGTGTTCTTTGCATCTCTTTACTCTTCCTTCATTACACGTCTTCATTTTGTCATCAACGCATTGGCTAATTCTCTTACCATTTCATTCATCCTCCATCTATTCTTTTGTTCTATCCATTTGCACCATCACCCCGCTCTCCCTCACGCTCCCTCAATCACAGCTCTGATCGATGTGATTGCTGGGGCTGTGGTTAACTGGTGGCTATAGACGGAGGTGCTAATTTATGCAGCCAATCTTCGTGCTCATTTGTCAAGTATCACTCATTTGTGGAGCCCACAGGACACGCGTCTGCCCGTCTCCGAGGGGCCTGACGTACTGTATGTTTTGTTGGTTTGATTGCAATTAGAGGATGTGTCAACGTATTAAAGAAGCAGTGGAACGTGACCGCCGCAATATGGCCACACCTTAGTGCTACTGGGGGGGGGGGGGGGGTAGTGGAATTCCTACAGTATGTTCTCCATGGCTGTGAGGATGTTTGTTGGAATTTCAAGAGTAATGATTGTCATAAGCAAAGATAAGTGTATTAACACAGACGTTTTAATTTACCACTAAAGCAACATCAGAAAGACTAAAAATCACAACCGCATAAGACTCAAAATCAAAGAATACATAAATGAATCAGAGCATTCTCGTAAGAACGTAGCACTACCAGAGCGAACTTTTCAGAAATTCTCTGTCAAAATCGGCAGGGAGAGCCTCGTAGAAACAGCTGCTTGCAGCTAGCGCTCTCTCTCTGTCAGTATTTTCTTTTATTTAAAACCTCGGAGAAAAAACTTTGAGGGAGAACCGTCACTTTCAATGGTGAGTGGAGACCCAACCAAAATCACATAAAAGAGGAATACATGGCTGTATCATTTAATACAATGAAATTAAAGGCAGTGACAGTCTCGCTCCACGAAAAGCCGAAGATAGGAAACCAAAGTGTTTAACAATTTGACATGGTTGGTGCTAGATGAAACGTTGAGGGAGTCAGTCGTCTAATCCTCAATATTTAGTCCCGGTCCATCCGGTAGATGTTGCACAGAATAAGTTGCGATCAAATCTGATTGATTTTCAAGATATGCATTGGAATCAACAACAAATTAAGAGTGAAAAATAGGACAACAATGTTACATTTAATTATTTTGTTTTCTTTTATTTGTTCCACCAAATAAGTGTAAACTTTGACCCACTGGTGGAAAGGACGAGGATTCATCCTCTGGGGACCGTGAAAGTCTGGATCAAATTTCATGGCAATCCATGCAATAGTGTAATATCATGGACATAATCCTGTATCATTATTGATCTTACCTGTACTTATGATCCTTACTGTTAACCTTATTTATATATTCTGTATATGTTGGATTTGTGGATCATTATTGATATTTGCACTATTTTCCACTTTGTACTGCAGCCGCTGCATAACAGTTTTAGTTCTATCTAATATGTCATGACCAATATTACCATCGCTATATCCTGCTGATGCCAGCATGGCTTAAAACACCAAATGGTTTAAAGACACAGACGGTAAAGAGAAACAAGATTTTACATGAAAGCAGACAGAAAAAAGGTCACCTAAGCAGCAGTGAATGAGCACAACTGACTTACCAGAAATCGTCACGCTTCTCCATCTCTTCCACTGCTAGTATATTAGATGAGGATGATCATGATGTAGGGCAGTGGTTCTCAAACTTTTTCTGTCATGCCCCACTTTGGAGGAAGATAAATGTTCCTGCCCCACCGCCCCAACAACATGGTAACAAAATGGTCCATGTTGAATTTTTAATGAAATAACATTTTGTGACTCCTCCATCTGTGCTTTTTCAAATAATGGAATAAAGAAAATTGCAAATACAATGTGCAATCCTTTGTTGGAACAATGCAAATAAAGTTCTATCTGTGCAAAATAACTAATATTTGGCAAAAAATAGCTTCTTTTCAAGATAACAACGTGCAACCTGTGAAAAACTAAACACGAGTGCAGATATGTGTGAGCCATATGCTCACACATGCCAGGATAATTTTATTTTAAATATGAGCTTTAAAATGTATTATTCTGGTGTACTCTGAGAAGAAAATTAAGTGATAAAACATTTACTTTAAGCAAAAAACTAATTTATTATTCAGTTATTAATCAGTATTTTAGTTCTATTATTAACCTTTAAAAGTTTGTCATATAAAAACAAAGATAGCGTGAACTATCGCCTGTACAAATAACATGATTAGTTTTCATTGAACCCTGTTACTGTATGTCTTCATATTAATTATACTGTTACTGTGAAGCTGTTAGAATTGTGGCCAATCTTCTATTTGCAATTAATATGCATTCAATCCAGTTCAATTATTTAAATTTGCATGTTTCATCACGTTACGTTTTTTCCTCCTAAATCGCGATAATGACGAACTTTAACAGTCCACAGAGTTCCGCATGCAGTGAACGTTAACTTAACCCAGCAAGTCTGAACGGTAACGGTACTTAACGTAACTTAACTTTACGGAGGGAAAGACGCTGTAGACATCTTAACGCTGATTGGCCAAGACTCCACACGTCACATCAAAGATGTTTCATTGTGAAGATCACCACATCACCCTTTCTCCTCGTCTCACCCCAATCTGAGAAACGCTGGCTGGCCAGTTGACCCCCCCCCCACCCCCCCCCCCCAAAAAAGAAAAAACCCAACTCAGTATACAGCCACATCAAAACACAGAAAGTACGCTCACAGTATCTTGTACGTCTCCCCCATCAGTCGGTGTGTCGCCCTGCACTTTTTTACTCCTCCTGTCAGTCTCTCTGTGGCTCACCTAAGCAGCTGCCACCACCGACACTGAAAATGAGTCCATCAGGGACACACACACACAAACACACGCACACACTGCTTGTGCAAACTTGCCTTATTAGCTGCTCCAGATTGGCCATCCCGAGGCCCAGATGCCCGTGACCTCCACGCGCCCCCTAAATGCAGAGTTATTGTGATTAAAGCATGATTGGCAGCGCCGGTTATTAATTCTAATCTTGGGCACATATGCGGGGCGGTGGGCAGAGGGCAGACTACGGCGTGTGCCAGGCAGACGCCACGCGGAGGCTAATTCACTCTGACACGCTATCAGAGCACGGTCACACACACTCCTCCCCCCCCCCACACCACACACACACACACACACATTTACACAGACACACACAGACACCTATAGGCCGCACACACTTTCCCTCTAATGCACAGGAGAGGGGAGGCGAGGAGAGAAGGTTATCCTCTAACAAGACGGCACACGCAGATTTCAAAGCACTCCAGCACAAAAGTGGCTTTTTCCTGAAAACCATTAAGGGCCCTCCGCACCTTCAAGTACATCATTTGAATGTAGAAAAGCAGCGCGTGTTAAGCAAATCATTTCCATCTCGAGACTGGCATAAAGGTCTTCCATTTTGCCACTACTTAGCAGGCAGAAACTCAAGTGATGGGTTATTTTGAAAACATATTTTCCTCCCTCAAGGTAAAAGCCTCGAGGCAAACGATGTCTCATCCTTCTTAATAAGTCTCGTCTCGGGTTAAGATGTCTCCCCGGCAGCTGGAGAGAGTCGTCCTGAAATTACCTCGGCAATATCGCGGGAGGGGAGGGACTGAAGTCTGATCGCTCATCAGGGTTATATCGCATTATGATAAAT
This sequence comes from Pholis gunnellus, assembly GCF_910591455.1. Classification (NCBI taxonomy): domain Eukaryota; kingdom Metazoa; phylum Chordata; class Actinopteri; order Perciformes; family Pholidae; genus Pholis; species Pholis gunnellus. The sequence continues at coordinate 3,933,230 of NC_136538.1, read as the reverse complement.
AACAGCCAACAGAAAGTGCTTTAAAAGTATGCAGGTTCAATTGCTGTCAATCACTTACTGTACTTGTAGTAATTTGATGAGAGAGTGAGTCGCCTCAAAAAGCGGGTAAACAAGATTAACAACAAATTAAACTTCCCGACCACGCTGGACATCGAAAGGCCAGGAAATGAAAGAAACACATTTATAATAGAGGCTGCTGTTTTGCGTTGTACTAATTCACGTCAAATGTCAAAGAATACAAGGTTTCTTCAAAATCAGCACACGAGCAGGTGTGCAGTGGGTTTAGACTGAAATCCAAGCAGACCGTTTAGGTGAAGGAAAGCAGGAGGTACTCCTTTTCTCCTGCAGAGGGCATTGCAATATCATGCAAGTGAAAGAGCTCTCTGTGTCGGGGATGACATGGCTGCACCATTACGGTGTGATCTGAAGGGATAGGCTTAGCGCAGAACATTTGGGATTCCAGCAGTCTCACAGTAGCCAGACCTTTTTCTACAGCAACTGTGTCAGCGCGACAAAAGCTCTGCACGTTCCTATTCAGATGATGGCGTACAGATGATGAAAAGTCTCGGCCCAGATATCCACTGGCTACAACGGACCCCCCCCGAAATATTGTTCCCAGTGGTTAACCGATGTTAACGATAGCCGATGGGTTCCAGGATTAACGGTTCGTCGGGGACTTTCTGTGGTCTTCATTTTCTTACTCGGCAAAAAGCCAACATTATGAGTTGTTGAAGTTCCTTCAATGCACGTACACCTTTTACTTATGGCACCGTTCGACCCATATATATACATATATATAAAAGGAGTGGACGTAGTCATGGTGACGTCACCCATTGGTTTGTGGACTGATGTTTGGAAGCCTCGAGTTCAGCGATTTCGCTGTTGGTGTGTTTTATTTGCAGCCAATGAACAGAAGTTACCATATTTGGAATGAGGAGTGACGTAGAGACGCCGTATACGTCTCTGGTAGAGACCTGTCAATCACAAGGTAGCCCCGCCCCTAAAGCATACCCTGCTTTATGGTCTGTTTGACTCTAAATGGAACATCATGCTGTATTGAAGAAGACTTGAAACTAGAGATTGAGACCATAAACTCATGTTTACAATGTTTACTGAGGTAATAAATCAAGAGAGAAGTAGAGTCATTTTCTCATAGACTTCTATACAACCAGAGGAGTCGCCTGCTTTGACCACACTCTTTCAGTCTATTTGCAATCAAGCAGGGGATCTTGAAATCGCGTTAACGCAGAGAACACTACATTAGTGCTTGTAACTCCTGAACCATGAGATGAGTGCTGGATACGCAGGCCTAAGACAAACCCAGCAATCGGACATGAGGATCGACAAACTCTTCACCTTTTAAGACTTTTCCCACCACTCCTACAAATGTAATCTTCACCAGCGTTTAGTGCACAACATTCGGAGGAGCCAAAAAAAAATACATTTCATTTGTAAGAAACAAGCTAAAAGGCATCTCTTCTGGGACTTCTTTTTGGTATTTCATCACCGTAAGAGTTGAAAAAAGTAAGTAAGCTCACCTTTGATTATGTTACTACACATACTGATCCCATGGCTCATAAATGAATATGCACTCTCAAAACTATTTATCTATGAAAATGTAATTGTACTGTATGAATTTTGGGTAATTGCAACCAAATTGAGGTAATGCGAAATATCAACTGTGAGCATTTCTACGGACGTCTGAGTCCGTGGTCATGCATCTCACTCACAAGTTCCAGATCAATATAAATTCCTCTGTTCCTAGACTCTTTTTCATTTCTTTCAATATTAACTACACAACCATTTGCCCAGAATATTTATACTAATTCTCCCTCTTCAAAATGTCTCACTTATTGAGGTCAATAAAACTTCTGCAGGCGACACCTTGAACAGTAATTTATGATGCAAGGGCCGAGCACGGTGCAGGTACAACTAAGACAGTGACAGCAGTCGTTGAGGTAAGAGAGCGGAGACTCTGCAGGAGAGGCTGCTGAATGGAATTGATAGCTGGCAGTGCATTATGGGGCATTATGGTGGCTGTTCATTAACACTATGCTATGGACTGAGGTGAAAGCGCTTTTACGGGCTCCTGCCATCTGCACATCAACGTTTAATGACAGCAGAGCAGGCCTGGTGACAGACACAGAGCCCTTCTGTACAGTTCAAAAAGCAACACACACACACACACACACACACTAAAAGTGATCATGTTTCTCTCAATGATGATTCCCGGGGCTTGGATTAGAATAAAATGTTTTTTTTATTCTTAACCTTTCTTATCATTACCCTTTACCGTCCTTTCGCATGTACTACTGCTTTCATTTTCTCCTCCTCTCCTTCTCCACTCGTTTCCTCTGCTCCTTATCTTTTCTCCTCCTCTCCTCTCCCATCTATCTCCCCCGTTCCTTTACTTTTACTCCGCTAAAATAAACTCCCACATCGTCTCTTTCCTCCTCTTCTCCAGTGCATCTGGAGGTGTCATTTGAAGCACCCATCCCTTCAGGACCTGAGACACACACACACACATGCACACACATAGCATCAGCATGGACACCCATTACCTCTGGTGTCATTACTATAATGTTATTTTTATGTGAATTCAACATGAAAATAGGCGGGGGAGGACAGAAAAGACAGAGAAGGAACACCAGGAAAAAAAGAAAAAAAACAACAACTCGAAGCCAGAGGGACACACAACGCCCAAGGAGCAGAGAGCAATCTTTCATTTATTCAATTAGCTAACGAGGCGAGGGAGCCAGACTCCGACAGAGGATTGATGGCGGGGAAAAACTTCTCTCAGCAGGCGACGCTTACTCAGGACTTTTACTCCTGTCTCTCTCTTTTCGCTGCTCTCTGTCTTCCTCTTTCTTCAAGAGGAAAAGTTGAGCCCGGGGAAAGAAAGGGAACTAAAGGGAGGAGACCTTGAGCAGCTGTTTTCTGTCTTGGAAGCAAAAAATAGAACAAATGAGTTGATGGAACAGAAAGAAAAACGGAAGCTTGTTTAAGTTTTTATGATGTACTGTATTTTTTTCTTTTTGGATTAAAATGTGAAAAATCAGAAAAACAAGATCACTGTTGTAATCCGTGACTCTGTATCATTCAATGTGGTATTCAATTATTTACATGGAATTATCACGTCATAAAAACATGACAATCAGTTCAGATGACTGAAAACAAACGGGAAGCAGACTCTAACTTGCCCATCACTTCTTTGAGTCTATATGGATGGAAGGTGTTGATATTGGGCAGTGTGAAAAATGAACACAGCAGAAATAAAGAAAAATACCAAGTTAATGATAAGAGAAAACAAATGAAAACAGGCAAAACCATAAATAAGAACAAGATTAAAACAAAACAAAAAAAGTAGTGCGGGGCAACGACTACAAGTTTTAATTGCGATTAATCGCATGATGTTTTTGCGATTAATCACGATCGCATTGTTAGTTCAATAATGAATTCTAAAGTAGTGTATTGCGCACTTTTATTTTAAAGTGCTGCTCTATGAACAAAAGGTTAAACACTTTAAACACATCCGGTTCTTGTTAACAGCAGTATTCTCTTCACACAGCAGCAGTTCTATCTCTTCACTATCTGTGCTCAGTGTGTGACGTCATGTGAAACGTTCACTGCTGTGAACATGAACCACATGTTTCAGCACGTTTCATCACAATGTGTGTGTTGTGTCTTCATGTGAATGCAGCTCTACTCTTCATCACTATAATGCTGTAACTCAGAGGTGATGAAGGTTACCCAGCGATGTCCAGTAGTCTCCAGTGAGCAGCAGCTGGTGCTCGTTGTGGCGCGTCGCTGTTGTATGTGACGCCATTCGTTGATCCTAAAGGTGCGTTCACACCAAACGAGACGTGAACGCACCTTAAGAACGTTCCTCAGACCGACATCTTCCACAACACTAATCGGCTGCAGTTTGTATCCACTTCTCTGTAGCATTTGTTAGCTTCCCACATAGCAGTCGACTCCGGGGCGGATCCGCCCTCAGGTCGGCAGATCCGCCGAACTGGCCCAATCCCCATGTCCCCCTAAACCCTCGAGGACTTACTGACGTCACCTGCAACATATCACGTTACCATGAAAACTATAAAAAATATAATGTATGATTGTGCGTATTTATTGTATACTTTGTACTCCCTGATTTGATCGTCTTCCAGGCTCTTTCCTCGCAAGATGAAGTAACTCCATATAATCTATTTACTCGTTTTTGTCAAAACAGCTTCAATGGCAAAATCAAATATTTGATGAATAAATAAATAAATATTCTCTGATTTCATGTTTATATTTTGTTATATCTTTAACCCTTAATGTTTACGTCTCCATGCGTCCACTGGTTACCCCGTGTTTAACGTCACATTGCAATGATTTGTGGGTAATTCCCTTACGGAAAGGGTTCATAAATGTCTGCAGAGAGCCTCAAACACTCGATTTGCAGCACGACAACCCTAAACCCTCACGGACTTTGCGGGAGCGCGACTCAAAGTCCGTGAGTCCGTACGGGGGGACATTGGGATCGGGCACCTGTCGCACTCATTTCGGCCATGCGCACAGGACACGGGCGATACTGAACAGTCTTGCTTTTGTTTCTCTATACTTCTCCCACATGCTGCATCAACGTGGTCTGCCGAAGCCTCCCTCCACTGTTTGTTTGGGTGATTTACTGGCATCAACGGTGTGTATTGTATTTTTTTAAAAACTGTGTTAACGCGCGATAAATTCATTGTTGGCGTTAATTAATTAATGCGATAACGCGTTAACTTGCACAGCACAAAAAAAAGACAATAACAGGACCTGTATTGCTGTTAACTGTGGAGAGTACAGATGAATTGCTGGGTTGCAAATTAAGTGATTTTGGCTGCACATAATAAAAATGAATATTTTAACTCAAGTTCATTCACTTACTTGTTAGTCTGATGAGAAAATCGACATCACTCATGTCAGTACCCTATGACCGTGTTTTTCAACCTTTTCTGAGCCGCAGCACACTTTTAACATTACAAAGATCCCGCGGCACACCAACAACCAAAAACGTTACAAAATGACACCTTTTATCAGATAATACAGCATCTATGCCATGGTGTCAGACTCAATCTCAGAAAGGGACAAAACTAAAAATTGGGACTTACGTTGAGGGCCGAATAGAGTCACCATTTAATAAACAGGATAGAAAGGATATTGGACAAAGTGCAAAAAGAACACATGTTTAGGTAGCTACATTATTGTATGCATACATACCAGAGCCAGATGTTTGGCATCTTCTCTTGGCTGCAGTTCATTAATATCTGGGGTTAGGTTCTGTGGAAACCCTCAATGTGGAGTGAAGGTGTGCATCAGTGAGACGACTCCTGTGTGTGTTTATGTTCATCTTCATCACAGAGAAAAGCTGCTCACACAGGTATGTGCTTCCAAACATGCAGAGCATTTGAGCAGCAGGTACAGTAGGCGGAGTTAAGGCATCGTTTCGGGGGTGAAGCTTGGAACCTGTGCAGCGCCCACAGAGTCACACTTTGCCTTGAGTGTCATTACACTGGAGGTCTATCAGCTCCATGTGGATGTGCACAGGTGCTCTTTCCACGTCAACTGCAAACGGATTGCTGAGCAGTTTAAATTTTAATTTCTGAGCTGCAAAGTCGGCAAATCGCCGAGTGAACTCTGTGCCTAGTGCGCCCAGTTATCAGCAAAATGCGCAGTCGGGAACACAGCGGTGGAGACTTTTACTGCATCACATGTCTGTGATCACACGTCCCTGAAGCTGGAGGTTTAGCGCAGTGAGATGCTTCGTTATGTTGCACATAAAGCCAGCTCACATCGCCACGTTTCGTCCCGGAGCTCTGTGGTGTGGCGGCCAGTTATGATGAACATGATATGTTCTGGCGGGCCGTTGTACCGAGGGCCGGATATATGCTGACAATTTAATGACAAGTCTCTCAATGTGTTGATCCTTACGAGGCTTTTCATCTGGGTTATGTTGTCCAGGGCTCAGTTCAGAGTCTGTATTTTTCCTTTTCAAATATTTCTCCATCGCTGTTCGTCTTGTCACCGCAACCTCTCCCGCGCGTCATTTCATTATGTTTGAAATGAACACGGTCATTATTGCGCTACCTACCACCTACAGGCATGGAAGAGTATTATTACTTAGCCAGACACGATATTGCAGCTCAGACGCTCAACAATAGCAAAGTATTTGCAACAACTAAATAATATTTTTTTGGACTCATGAAGTGAAATTGGACATTTTCCCACTGCACACCTGGTGATCTCGCTGGTGTGCCGCGGAACAGCGGATGAAGATCACTGCGCTATGCTAATCATCAAGCTTTACATAAAGACCCGAAACAAAGGGGACACAGCTGAGCCTTGCTCTGCTCAAAGTTTTAAAATCTCACTAATTAGCATAACTTGTTTGTTTAGTACGTACACAAACAAAACAAAAACAAGTTGTGGTTTCACGGGGTGTAAAACCCCTGATTCCAGTCTTTACGCTAAGCTAAGCTAATGGCCTGTACTGGCTCTAGCAGGAGAGTAGCACTGATAGTGATCTAACTCTCTGCAAGACGGCGAACATGTTCAACAAAATGTGGAACTCAGCCGCTCTAACATAAGCAGCAGTGCTGGATGAGATTCAAGTTTCTTCCATCTTGTAGGTTTTTAGCAATCGAGTGGAAACACTAAGTGCAGCCGAATGAAAGCGGAACGAACGCCCTTCCTGTCTGACGAATGTCAAAAGCAGCTTTTTTTAGACACAATCCAGTGCTTTGTGGGGTGAAGTGTCGACCCCTTGGCCTGAGGCCATGCGTTGACATTCAGCTTGACATTTCACAAGGACTCCGCCTCCATCGCTGGTAAAGGTCGGCATAGCTGTCCTGTCAGTACGAGGTCATGAACTTTGACCCCCAAAGAGACACCAGGATGGAGATTGGACTAAAGAAAGAGCGGGAAAAAACGGTGCGCTTACGAACTGTTGATTAAGAGTGAAGAGAATAGTCCTTCTGTGTTGATCAAGGCATGCAGCCACACACACACACACACACCAGTGGTCCCGGTGACCTTGAGGGGGTGTTAGATTTGGGTCACAATCAGAGAGCCCATCTGTGCTACTCTGGAAACAGGTCCAAGCAAATCCACTGGGGGAGAGGGCACCTTTACTGGTGTGACTCAGTAGACCAACAGGAAGGCCCCGTGACGATCCTGCGACATCAGAGGACAGGGTTTGTTAAAGTCAGAGACAAAAGGAAGACAGATGAGTGGACAACAAAGAATGTCGAAACAGAAATTGTGAGTAGAAATAGAAAGGAGTAAAAGTAAATTATACACGTGATGAATAAAATGTGATTATTTGCTGGACATGAAAACTCCAATTTGTTAAAAAGATACAGATAGTATGTGATACATACAGAAGGCAACAAGACAAGACTAAATTGTAGTGCATTGTTGCTACAACAGTTTGTGTTAAAAACGTCTCGCCTGCTGCTAGCCCCAGTGCTGCTAAATGCATCTATTCTCTTGCTGCGTTTTATACATGTGGCAACCTCTGGTTCTGTTGAGTGAAGCCTAAGTGTCCTAAAACCTGCATTCTCTCTAGTGTCCATCAGGGGGCGACTCCTCTGGTTGTATAGAAGTCTATGAGAAAATGACTCTACTCTCACTTGATTTATTACCTCAGTAAACATTGTAAACATGAGTTTATGGTCTCAATCTCTAGTTTCAAGTCTTCTTCAATACAGCATGATGTTCATTTAGTAAATGATGGTCCATTTAGAGTCAAACAGACCATAAAGCAGGATATGCTTTAGGGGCGGGGCTACTGTGATTGACAGGTCTCTACCAGAGACGTATACGGCGTCTCCACGTCACTCCTCCACATTCCAAATATGGTAATTTCCATTTATTGGTTGGGAAAAAAAACAACATGGCGACCCACAAACCAATGGGTGAAGTCACGATGACTATGTCCACTAATTATTTACAGTCTCTTCTCACTGGACGACATCACATCACCCAAATCCTGGCCTCTCTGCACTGGCTCCCTGTTCATTTTAGAATTGATTTTAAGATTTTACTGATCACTTTTAAAGCAGGGATGGGTCTGGCCCCAACATATATAGAGGAAATGTTGACCCCCCCTATGAGCCAGCTGGCAGCCTTATTTTTATCGTATCGACTGAGTTTCCTGTTGTTATTATTGCCTTGCCTTTGCTGCTTTGTCTGTCAAAGCACTTAGTAAACATAAATAAAGATAATATGATTATTATGTTTTTATATCACAATTTTTGCATCTTAGACACACAAAAGTTTTTATTAGCAGGAAAAAGTCAACTTGGGTCGTTGACAAATTTTTAACTTTGCCAAGTTGTTGGCCGTGCCAAAGACAAACCGATCACTTTTTGAATTTTCTCACAGCCTAGAATTTCTTCTCCCTCCATGATGGGTTCTAGGCCGATCCCATATATATATATAAATAATATTATTTAATTATAATTATTGATGCATTTCTGTGCTCATCTCTTCAATGTTGCAGCTGTTAAAAGTGGAGGTCATTTATCTACTTTACACAGTATACTGCTGGGTGGCTTAACCTATAATAATGTATTATGTATTGCTAAAGACTCAGCTTAACAAAATGACTAACAACTAACATCTCTTTATTACGGCAACGATGGTGCATGTGCATGAATTTCTCAAATCATTCGTGTTTATTACTGGAGCACTAATATGACAGAATACACTCATCAACATGTGAAAAGGAAGCGTGAGGATTGGAGTAAGAGCAGAGGACTTTGAGGCGATTTGCTCCCGTAGCAGTGCCTATGGTGTGATAGAATCTGAATTGTAAGTCGCTTTGGATAAATGACTCTAATGTAATGTAGCGATCACCGTCCACGGCCGACCAACCAGCCCAAACGCCACCAAACTACCCCAGAGAGCAGCGCTCAGATGGAAGCTAAGCTAACCCAGCTAGGACCTCAGGCTACTCCACTACCCAGCATGCTGCTGGCTGTCTGATGCCCGGTCACAGAAAAATAAGGATGAAAGCAGCGGGAGGTCGATGACTGTTGAGCCCACATCTTCACAGAGACCTGCATCCATCGTGGTCCAGGATCAAGCTGAACTTGATTGGACCTGAGGACAGAGAGCAGGACTCTGGTGGACCAGAGGAGGAGGACTCTGTGTCTACATCCTGATGCTTGGTGTTCAAACACAGTCACAGTTGATGGACAATGTTTTCTTCATGTTGAGTTCTTAATGTGTAGATGTCGGCCATATTATCTGACCAGAGAATTCATCAGTGGTTCTGTTGCTGCTGATTATATTCAGTATGTTGCAAAAAGTAATGTTGCAGTTTTTGTGCTACAAATGGGTTACAACTGCAGTTGTGTTGCATAATGACAATAAATGATGCTTAAATCCTTGAATCTAAAGCTTTATAATGTGTAAAATGTATTGTATGTAGTGGAGATAAAAGTACCATATTTGCCTTTGAGATGTGGAGTAGAATTATTGAGTAGCATAAAATGAAAATACTATCAAGTTAAGTACAAGAATCTGAAAATTGTACCGTAAACCATGGCTGAAACAAAGCAACGTAATTCTTCAGTGTACTTCAGTTGGTTCTATTTAGTTTTGTAGAAGAAGCTTCTCTCAACATGAGTATCTGCAGTTGAACGAATGGAACCCAGACACAGCCTCTGTACCAAAACACAAGACACACTTCATCACTCGCCCTCATGGTCTTCATTGCCTCCTTCACCAAAAGGGGCTCTTATTTGTGATGTGGGTAGTTTCCACTCTGCGGTTGTTTCACACCCTCTACCTATTTGGGGCTAGCTACCGATAACTACAGGGGAAAACAAAAGTGCTGTCCTCTTTTCTGCTGAAAATGGAGCCTTCATTTTCCCAGGAGATCATACCTGGCGGCAGACAAATATGCATAGTGACAGTGAGGTTTACAGGGAACCAATCTAAGCACTGATGGTGTCTTCACTCTACATTGTGCAATCAGCTTTTGCTCTATTCTCTTTCCTCCTTCTTTCTCACCTTTATAGCCTCTCTTTCTTCTTCTGATCATCCTCACTTCCACCCCTCTCCCTTATTTGTCTCTCTCACCTATCTCTCTCTCTCTCTTTGCCTCTTTACATTCTCCCCTCTGTCTACCCACAAGTTCTCGTTTTCCTCCCATACCTCGCTGTATTCTTTTCTTTCCCCTCGTTCTCTCCCTCCCACCATCTCCTCTCTCCCTGCCTCCTCCTCTGTGATCCTGCTGCGTTTCTTTCTTATTTACCACAGGAGCTGCTGGAGTTTTCCAGCAGGCCCTGACACTTTAGGCTCTGATGGATAGGCCTGCCAGTGGACGAGGGTGATAAACGGTAAGGTGATGGATAGATCTGCCGGGGCGGTGGAGACATCACAAGGCACTTTCTCAGTTTCGCAGCTCCACGCCAGGCAGCAGGAGGGCCTGAGGGTGGCCATTTTGTGCCAACCCACGGGCCCCTAATAGAAGAGTCGGGGCCTAATGAGGCCCGGTGATTAGACAGCGGAAAGACGGGGGTGGGGGGGGGACTTTACTGAAGCAGTATGACTGGTGGTAAAAAAACATACGCCATTGAAGACACACTTCCAGTTTAAATGTCATGTAGTGAAGTGATACAAACATTTATGTTGGATACAGTAGAGACAGGACAACACTATGAATGTAGAGGACAACATGAACCTCACACGACCACATTGGTAATGAGCGCTGACACAGTTAAAAAGAGGCCCTATGAGTGAAAAGGGTTAGAAATGTACTTATAGATGGCACCATGAAACTTCCCCAGCTGATTACTTACATTGGGGAAATTATTTCTTTGTGTTACAAGTTTTTGTTTTGGTACATTTTAAGAGAAATCTACAGAAGCAGAAGCAGAAGTAGTAAAACAAACACCTAAATGTGTATTTGGGTTTTTTCTTTCAGCCAGTCTGAAAGAAAACATGTTACGGAAGCAAAATAGTCCAAAGTCTCAAAATTGATCAGTGCATGAAAAGCCAATGTTTGTACCTGTGGTGTCTCGCCTTAAATCACACAAACCATTCGTTCAAAATAGTGGAAAACAAATGGAATTAGTCGCAAGCCGAGTTTGGTTGGTTTTGATTACTTTCCTTTCTTGTTTTTGCAGCAACACTCTCTAAATATTAACAGAGACAATAAAACAAGGTATCTCAACATCATCATTAGTTCAATGATGCTGTTCAATCCCCCATGTAAAGATCCACAAACCTTTTTTCTTTTTCTTTTTAGAAGAACCAAGCAGACATTTCTTTTCTTTTTTTCTGATAAGGTGCCATTCATTTCATCCATTCAACTGCAAAATAAAAGCATAATGGAAACTTGAAAACAACTGAAAAAGCCCATTCACACCTTTAAGAGCCAAGAGACGCTCACTCATCTCACTGAAAAACTCCCAAACGACGTACTAATGCAACCGTTACAAAGTTTACTGCCATTCATATTGTTAAATGTCATTTAACTGTAGTGAATTTATAGAAATAATTTAGCTTTATAAACCTCATGTGTGAAAAGCTTTATCCCTGAAGCTTTTTATTTAGGCCTTGAGTCTATTTTTTCTGACAACACATACTTAAATTTGAGGTTGATGTCCAGTAAAATAAAAATTCTTAACTGCAATATACTATATATTTTAGGGTTTTATCATTATCACATGCATCAGTATTGATGGAAAGATTTAAAGGGAGTACTCACACAGAAAGGAAAACTGCACGCTGCTCACAAAGTTTAGCTGCTACTTTGCTGCTCCACACTTTGTAAGATGCTCGGCTCAGATGGAAGCGGTTTAGACGTTTTGGTCTCACGTGAACGCTGTGCTGTTGTGACCTTTGCGGTCTGGACACGGGGTAACTTTGGAGGACGTGTCTTTTTTGTTGTTACATCATTATTCACAAAGTGGTCCTTTGTTATTTTAACAAACGCATAAAATTACTGTTGGTTTGCTTGACATTTCTTCCACATGCTAACACATATTTGATGCAAATGAAGCTTGAAATAATAATTATATATTATTTCATTATTAATATAATTATAACAGTTTGTATCAGAGATATAAAGAAATCTTCTCTTCACTCTCAGTCAGATTCTGTCTTGCTCATTTTCAGACTATTGGCTGTCATCTGTGTTGAACACTTTCCATATCAGAGCTCAACTAACTTAATTAATTACTTATTTGATCGAGGTGAGTGCGAATCATGTGGAATATCCACAAATGTGTTTTAAAGACTTCTATTAGGGAACCTTGCAGGGTCAGTGTTTTTCTTCTCTAGATAACAGCAGTAGTATCATCACTTACTGTTCCATCTCAAAAGGGTATTTATAGCAACATCTGTATATTCTGTAAGATACACCCGCCTTGACATTTATTGAGATTTTGATTATCTCATTTTCTATCCGCTCAGTGGTCCACTTGTTCTCCTCTTGCAGCTGGTTGTAGTGACACCGAACGTCCAGAAGAGATCGCTCTTGTTCTGCATTTGGACTGTGGAACTGTGGCCTTCACCACGCTGTTGACCGAGGCATCAGTCAGCGCATGTTTGTGCTCCCTGTGCTTTAATCTCAGAGGTATGAAAGGGAGAGATAGACCGATGTGACTGAGAGAAACAAATGTCACCTTGTGCAGGTGGAGTGACAAGACTGCCAATAACCCCAAACCTCTGTCGCTGTCTAATTGCCTGATCCAGCTAGAACAGCCAAAGGAACTTAAATTGGACTCTCACTGTTTCTAATCACATTGAAGATTGTAGAAGAAAATACAATTGGCCCATTCAAAGAAGCAATCAAATTATAATTCACCTATTATGATGATCAATAAACAATTACCTTGAGCGGAGCCCAACTCAGCCATATTGAAATGAACCTCCTCCAATAACACATCTCCAATCCATAAAGTAACAGACGTTCTAAAATGATCAAATCTTGAAGAGATATCTTGACATCGGCGAAGAGCTGGACCTGAATTTCCATATAAAAGTCAAGCGAGAAGAAACATTAGAATAATTTAGCGCTCAATAAATTGAACAGATTGCATTTGACTTAATAAAGCTCCACAACTTACTTTTGTGGATGCGAGTGTCAATCAACGTGCTTTTTATACATCACCAACTCTGCCTATAAAAAGTCACTTTTCCAAACACTATGCTGATATCATGTTCACCTCTACAGATCACTTATGAGATTGAGTGTTGTTTACATCTAATAGCACTTTTCACATGTGACAGTCGTAAACACGTCAGTCCGCGGAGGCTTAATGTGATGATAGCTGGCCACTTTAGTAAATAAGCAAACCTTACAGATCCATTTCATACAGCGTGACCTCTTTAAATGAACGGAACCCTTCGAGCACTATGTCATGTGACCTGCTCTTCAGGTACAGTTTACAATATTGCCGGCTTCTGAGTTGGTGGGAGGTCAGTTGCCTTTAAACGGTTGTGAATAGTTCAACATATTGGGCATTTTGTTTGCTTGCTTTCTTTCATAAGGCCTTTACCCAAGGGGAGCGTGACAAATAAATGTTGTGAAGTAAAGTACTGGCCCACGAAGAATTCGGTCAAAACTGTTCATACTGGCAGTTTCAACATTTTTTCAGGCAGAGGACCAACTATAGAGTTCACATTGACCCAGAGGAGCGTCTGGCAGTCTGTAACTGTTATATAGGCGAAGCTACTTTTCACTTTTTTATTGAGTTTCCCTTTTAGCGAAATGCTCTGGAGTGAATTTGCCTCTGGTAAACAGTTACGCAGTGTATATGTCCTGGGCTTTTAATGTGAAAGATAAGAATGGAAGGAGTGGATATAGTCTGTGCTGCCTTTGAGGAATAAAGTTTTCTGTCTTGGTTTGGACCACGGAATATGTCCCTTTCACACAACGTGACGATCGATGCCTTTATTTGCAATGTCAAAGCTCCGAAAAATCTACCTTGTTCCAGAAAAAAAATGTGCAGCCTTTTAGCTGCTTAATATTCATGTCCTGCATGAAAGTACTCGTAAAAAAAACACAGTTCGCAAAGACATACGGTCCCCAGTGTGTCAAGGCTCTTAGGGTGAAATGTGAAGAATGATATCAATCCCATGTCTGTGCGTTAAGTACAGAGGTAGAGCCGGACATGGTTAGGTTAGCTTGATGACTTCAAAAACTGTGTCAAAAGCTTGGCTCTTTCTAAACCAAAACAAATACGCTAACTAACATATCACCTGTAACGCCTTAAGGCTCACTATTCAATACATTGTATTTTTCCATACGCAAACAAATGAAAAGCTAGCCATTTCCAGAGTCTCGTCAGCACATTGTTGCCAGGTTTGGTACTATCATGACTGTACAAATACCTTTATTAAAAACCTGTACCATATAGCCAGGGAACGGCTGCAGGAAATAATACAAAGTTAATGTCGAGACATAGTCGCTCAATGTAATAGGTCAATTAAATTTGATTTGTATAGCCCAATATCACAGATTACAAATTTGCCTCAAGTGGCTTAACACGATGCAGTATATAGCATACAACAACCTCTGTCCTTTTGTACCCTTGGTTCAGATCTGATAAAAACTCCCCCAAAAAATCCTTAAAGGGGCAAAAATGGAACCTCAGCAAGAGCTACAGAGGAGGGATCCCTCTCCCAGGACAGATCGATGTTCAATAGATGTCATGTGTTCAGACTAACCGATCTCACTCACAACTCGTCAAATAACGTTGCTTGGTCAGTGCCACTCAGCTCCGAACTTTCAACTAGCTCCATTGTAAACCCATCCGCCTCATATTTAGATGATCAGAGCAACTGACGTAGTATAAAGAGAGATAAAGGTCTACTTGGGGCAGGTGAGAGGGGAGTTAGGGGATTCATTTTACATTATTTTACATTAATTGCCCCCCCCATAAAACCATGACGTGTTGTTTTTCACGCTTTGCGCGGATTAAACAATGTGTTAATTAGTGAGCTGGTAGGTGGCTGGTTAAACGTTGGACAAAGACAGGCTAGCCGTTTACCTCTGTTCCTACTCTTTATGCTAAGCTAAGCTAATTTTAAACACAAAAGGTTGCATTGATTTTCTCACCCCAACCTCAGAAAGAAAGTGATTAAAATGTTGAACTATTCCTTCTTCAAAGAGACATGTGAATGGTATCGATATACTCACCTCAATCTTGTGAGTGTATTTCCCATAATTCCAATGGAAAACAAAAGACTGCATCGAATTATACTGATAGATAGCTAGACTGATGAATTGATTAATCGATGGAAAGACAGATAGATAGATAGATAGATTATATAGTACATCATCATTTCCTTTCACCTTTCCTTTATTCTTCTTGCTGTCACATTTTCCCTTTCTTTGCATCATTTTCCTTCTACCAACCCCTTCCCCCACATGAGCACTTGAGCAGCAAGAACACAGAAACACACACACACACAGTGTGTGACGAGGAGGTAACTTTTTGTGGCGGCTAGCTGTGAAGAGAGCCGCCTAATTAAAAAGGTCATGAATATTCATGAGACACTTGTACTGCTTCAGCTAATTACATATTCAGAGAGGTTTGGTCGCCGGCGCTGGTGTGAGGGGTCTGATTCAACCGTGACACACTGACAACTCAATAAAACACAAGCAGCAATGTTTCCACCCGTTGCAGACGTCATTAGTGTCTGGACGTAAATTAGATACTACTGGCTATATATATATTTAAATACTCATGTGACAAGTTGTCGGGCTGAAGCCATGCTTGGACATGAATTGTCACAAGCCTTTGTGGAACTGCGCTAAGGTTTTTCCATTACTCCATGGAGAAAGGTAAAATTGTTAACATTGATGACATTACATTACATTACAGTCATTTAGCAGACGCTTTTATCCAAAGCAACTTTCAATAAGTGTATTCAACATAGGTATTCAAGAGAACTACTAGTCACCAGAAGTCATAAGTGCATCTCCTTTGTTAAACAAGTATCTAAGAGCATAAACCAGAGCAAATTTACAGTGCAGAAACAAACAAATACAATAAGTGCAACAAAATAATATGAATACAATAAGTGCTAAGTGGAAGGCTCAGGATAGTACTTCTTGAAGAGGTGAGTTTTCAGCCTGATGAAAGATGGGCAGTGACTCTGCTCTCCTGACGTCAGTGGGGAGTTCATACCATCATTGTGGGGCCAGGACAGAAAACAGCCGTGACCGGGTCGATCGACCGCAGGGACCTCTGAGCGACGGGGCAACCAATCGCCCCGAGGCAGCAGAGCCAAGTGGTCGGGCAGGGGTGTAGGGCTTGACCATGGCCTGGAGATAGGAAGGAGCTGTACCTTTCACTGCCCTGTAGGCTAGCACCAGAGTCTTAAACTGGATGCGAGCTCTTACAGGGAGCCAGTGTAGAGAACAGAGAAGGGAAGTTGTGTAGGAGAACTTGGGGCGATTGAACACCAGACGAGCTGCAGCTTTCTGGGCTCCAGTGGTCTGATGGCAGACACCGTGGCTCCGGCAAGTAGTGAGCTGCAGTAGACCAGGCAGGAGATGACAAGAGCCTAGATGAGCACCTGCGGTGTCTTGTCAGTGAGGAAGGGGCGAATCCTCCCGATGTTGTATAGCAGGAATCTGCAGGAGCGTGTAACCAATGCAATGTTTGCTGAGAACGACAGTTGGTCATCCAGGGTCACACCCAGGTTCCTCGTAGTCCGAGTTGGCATCACTACGGTATCAATGGTGATGGACAGGTCTCGGTGCGGGCAACCCTTCCCCGGGAGGAACAGTAGCTCGGTTTTGTCCAGGTTGAGCTTGAGGTGGTGTGTCGTCATCCACTTCGAGATGTCAGCCAAGCACGCAGCGATGCGTATCTCCACTTGAGTGTCACGGGGGGAAATGACAAGACCAGCTGGGTGTCATCGGCATAACCATGGTAAGAGAAGTTATGCGAGTGAATAACAGAACCCAGAGATGTTGTGTAGAGGGAGGGAGAAGAGAAGGGGGCCCAGAACTGAACCTTGTGGAACCCCCGTATTCAGCACGCGTGGTTCTGACACGGCCCCCCTCCATGTCACCTGGTAGGATCGACCTGTCAGGTAGGATGCAAACAGAGAGAGTGCAGAGCCTGAGATGCCCATCCCCTTGAGGGTGGAGAGGAGGATCTGGTGTCAAACACCGCAGACAGGTCCAGGAGAATGAGGACAGAGGAGAGAGAGTTCGCTCTTGCGGCATGAAGCGACTCTTTCACCGCAAGGAGGGCTGTCTCTGTCGAGTGACCCATCTTGAACCCTGACTGGTGTGGGTCCAAGAGGCTGTTCTGGTGGAGATAGGAAGACAGTTGATTAAATACAGCACGTTCAAGTGGAGAAACCGGTCTGAAGTTATTAACATTAGAGGGGTCAAGTGAGGGTTTCTTCAGAGGGGGAGTGACTCTGGCAGTCTTGAAAGCTGTGGGAAAGCATCCTGAAACAAGAGATGTGTTTTTGATTTGGGTGAGCAAAGGAAGGAGTTCAGTCGCAATAGACTGAAGAAGAGGGGAGGGGATCGAGTCAAGGGAGCACGTGGTGGGGCGGTTAGATGTAACAAGGTTGACAACCTCGTTGGGGGAGAGGGGAGCAAGATAAGGTAAGATGGGGCATGGAGAGGGGAGGGAGAGCTGTGGGGGAAGAGCTGGAGAGGGTAGAGAGGGAGAGGGTGGACAGGGAGAGGGGGGCTGAGAGAAGGAGGATCTGATATCGTTTACCTTCTTGTCAAAGAAGTTGGCAAAATCGTCAGGGAGAAGGGTGGAAGTAGAAGGAGGGGGTGGGGGTTGGAGGAGTGAAGAGAAAGTTTCAAAGATTTTTTTAGGATTGGAAGCAGAGGTTAGGATTTTAGAGCAGAAGAAAACAGCTTCAGCAGTAGATAGAGAGGAGGAGAAAGTTGAAAAAAGAGATTGGAAGTTAAGAAAGTCCTCAGAGAGTTTGTCTTTTCTCCATTTACGCTCAGCCTCTCTTAGGCTCCGTCTATCAGTACGCACTGAGTCCGACAGCCATGCGGCAAGTGGAGTTGGCCGTGCAGGCCTGGAGCTGAAGGGACAGAGGTTGTCTAAAGAAGAGGAAATGATGCAGAGGAGAAGATCAGTAGCAGTATCAGGGGATAGGAGAGATAAGATCCAGCTGGTTGCCGGCCTTATGGGTAGGAGGAGAAGAGGAGTGGTAGAGGTCAAAGGAGGAGAGGAAGGAGAGAAGAGGTTCTAACTCATCAGTCTGGATGTTGAAGTCGCCGAGCAGGATGAGTGCGGAGCCATCGCCGTGGAAGTGCAAGACTAATGTGTCAAGCTCCTCCAGGAACTCACCAAGAGGGCCTGGTGGGCGATACACAACAGCAATGGTGAGCTTGACTGGATGAGTGACAGTAACAGCATGAAATTCGAAAGAGGACGGGGAGAACTGTGGAACAGAGACAAGAGAGTATTTCCATTTTGGGGAAATTAGCAGGCCAGTACCATCACCTCGCCTCGCAGCTCTGGGAGTGTGAGAGAAATAGTACACGTCTGACAGAGCTGCGGGTGTGGTGGTGTTTTCTGGTGTGATCCAGGTCTCAGTTAGAGCAAAAAAGTTGAGAGAGAGCAAGGAAGCATAGCCTGAGATAAACTCATCTTTCAACACTGCCGACTGGCAATTCCAGAGCCCCCCTGCCACCACTTGCTCGCCATGAGCTGAGAGAGTAGGATAGATGAGGTTAGTGGGGTCACGGCACCTGGGAGTGACCCAATGTCTACGTGACCACCGGACAGACGAAAGGACAGAAATTGGATGCAAACATATGGTAGTCAATATAAACAGATTACTGACCCACAAGTACACACTCGAGAAGTCTTTGCTTGACAAAGTCTGGCTTGAAAAAATCCTACTGTTGCCTTTGTTCGCCCTAGCCTTAGTTTGCCCAACGCTTCCAACCTCCAGCAGTGGTTAAGGACAGCTACCTACTGATTGCTCATTGTCTGCCAGGAGTGCAAGCCACTCCGCTGGCACTTAGCAGAGCAATTAACCAGGTGAAACTGGATTCACACCTACCTTGCACAGACAGGAACTGCAAAAGTATTAACACTTAAGCAGCCTAGCTACAGCTAATAACTTGTAAAAGCAAGAACAATATACTTAAGTCTATTCTAGGTCAGTAGTTCAGTATCCCTCCAGAAGCAAAATACACACTAATGGCACACTAATACACACTAATGACCCTAATGGATGATCTAATGACGCTCCACTAAATTTTTGACAACAATAGCATTCAGCCAGTTCACCAGTGGAACGTTTTCAATTTGAAGCAGCAACACTAGGAAGTGTTTCGTTTACAATCAGTAGTAACTTAACTCAGCTTCAGTACATCTGTGTTCCTGGAAAAACCAACCCCGACTCATTCCCAGGTCGTCAAATACCGACATTTGTCACGGCCCTCGGGGTCTGATGGCGACGTACAAGGCACCCTTTAGCGTCTGCATGAGTCGCACCGGGCTTTTATTAAGTGACTTCAATGTGAACCCATCTGTCGCAACATTAAAAACTATAAATCAGGTATAAACCTGGTATAAAGAGTGACAAAGTCCACAAAGGAATGGGTGGATGGACGGGTAAAAAAAACCACATCACTTTAACCCTGGAGGACGCTGACCGTGTCCTATGTGAAACCAGAAGTCAATGCTGACTCATTTACGACATTTGGCTAAAGTGGGTCGTCTTCCAATCAGGAGATCGGTATTTCGATCCATGACTCCTCCATTCGATGTGTCCTTGGGCAAGACACTTAACCCCAAATTGCTCCTGAAGGCTGTGCGGTGTATGTGTGTTAACCTTATAATCCAGAGCGACGCCCCGAGAGTGTTTTTTGCAAAAAGAGTGTCATATAAATCACGTTTCCGAAACGAATATAATGAATTTTACCCACATGCTATATACCTACTTAACAACGAGATTCTGAGAAAAAAAAAAGAAAAAGTCATTTTACTCACATAAAACACAATTATACACAAACTAATATATAAACTACCAAGTTCTAGCACAATACCACATATTTTTCGGCGAGCTACAGTGAGCTACGCACTCCAAATGCAGATATCATCACAAAAAAAGAGACTGTCAAGGCCGAACGATAGCTTAGCAAGCATGAGAATTCCACCCTGAATCCGCAGATATCTTCCATATTTCTCTCCTTCAAACCATTCAAACGTTACACGTGGAACACACAAGAAAAACCAACCACAGAGCAAAATACTTGAAACGCACCGTACCTTGAGCTGATTTTCTGGGTGAAAAACTCTGTAAATCCACTTAAATCCTTTCGCAACATATGTACCGGTCCCTCCCTTTTGTTTGAGAGTAAAATAGAGATAATCCATGCATTTTCTGCATAGATAGTCCTCCTTTTACTTTTCAACGAATCATTTCGACGCTCGGTCTGTTGCGCAACTCTTTTGGAGTTTTAGTGGCGAAAAAGTCTGTCAATCACCTGACTGACCGGCCCACTGCATTCTACACTCATTTCTGCATTCTAAGACGTATCACATGTGCAAATCGACCAATCATAGGCTTCAAAACTGCCAATACACACAGGGAGCGACGAAAACATCATATAAAACACATAAATCAGGCCCCTGAGAGATCAAAAATGGTTAAAAATGATGCCAAACTGCTGTATTAGATAGATTGAACCCTATTAGTGATACAACAAGTGAAATATATAGTTATATAGTATATCAAATTACAATAGAACAGCTGGAAACCTGGTTCCAAAATTTGGAAAATTCAGAATTTTGAACTCTCTGTACTCCAACCTCTATCAACTTGGCCTGCTTCACTTTATCAAAGCCAATTCTTTTTTAAAAAGGACTGCTGACATGTTGTGCTATGATTGTGGAGAGTTTTAGGCTTACTGCTGCATTATTTCAAAGACAAAAGTGCTTTTTTCCCCAGGTGAACCTGAACAATTTGAGCAACAATTTGACCTTGTAGTTAGAGAGATAAGCCCCTTTAAGTATGGTTATGAAATTGTCGAGCAGAGGCCTCAAAATAGGCTTAGAGGTTAAAAGGTTAATGGTGTTAGATAGTCCTGATGGGCAGGTGGCACCTTGCATGGTAGCCCCTGCCGTCAGTGTATGAATGGGGGAATGACTAGAAAGGTGTAAGTACATGTCAATTTACCATTTACATTGACTACTTGACTTGCGTAGACTTCGTCACTTAATAAATATACTTATTTCCACCCATTGCCAGAGTTTAACCGAGAAATTTGTTGCTTAAACTTAAAAAGTAGTACATTTGCATGAACACCATTATCCACATTTGGTGGGTAGGGCCAAGAGGTCAGGACTAAATGTCTGTATTTGACAAGTGGGGGAAGAGAACGAGTGTGAAAAACCACCCTAGTCCTCTTTGCAGGGCCAGTTTGCAATCGTCTGTAGCTGGCAAGCCAATGCTTAACTCCTTTTATATGAGAAGACAGATTTTTGTTGTTTCCAACTTGGCACCTAATGATACAGAACCAAACAAACATAGATGCCTCACGTCAGCCAAAGTCCATTGTCCAAGTTAAGTGTCAATGCACACCATGTTTTCACCAGTGGTGGACCGTTAAGGCCAGCAAAGCCTTCTCTGCTGGCCTAAACAGAATCACAAAGTTATAGCTATTTTATAATTTAATAATTTTTCATAAATACACTACATGTATTCTATTTATTTTTCCCATTAGCTTATTATCTCATTGCACAGCTACTATCTTCCTCTGTTGCTCTGCTTCCAGTGCAGCTTGTTTTAAGTAGAGCTTTTATCCAATCAGATGTCACCTCTATGTCTCTAGGTAAGAAGAGAGGCCCGAGGCCCTCTAAGTAGACTTTGCAGATTAAAGTATATGGGGACGATATTGTTGATTGTCATAGTATTCAACCAATCAGATTTTTTGTTTGACATATTGGGCGTATTCTTTGACGTGCCAGAGCTTTCCAGGTAGCCTGCTACAAGTACGTCAGCATTAACGTGCGGCATGATTGGTCAGTGACTGTTGACCGTGACTGTTGTGAAACTGAAGCTAGCTAGCAGAACTTAGTAGTAGTAGTAAGAGTTCAAGTTGAAAAATATGTAAGAAATGACATTGAGACATTTTTAGCGTTTTGCTTGGTGTAAATTCTTTTTTTTTAACACTCAATGGCTGTAGGAGGGGAAACGGATTTCTCGAGAAGGACATTTCAAGAAAAGCTGGACATCAACCCTGACCCAGCCAGGAAAAGGATTTGTGCGCCACTTTCAATCCAGCAACTACGAACGGTATTCCTGGCTGACAGCGTCGGAGAAGCATTGCACATTTTATGGCTGGGAATGCGTTTTATTTGCGGCTGAGCGTCTTGGTGTTTGGAGCTGTTTGGAACTATGCTACACTAACCTGAGGTGGCTAACCAAGTCAGCAACAAGACACCATAGCACGACAGGACACTTATAAGCTACGGTGCTTTTGGAAACTTTTGCTGAGACCCAAGTGGATCTACTGAACCGCACCGATGTTCTCTACAACCGCAGTATTAAACTCTTTGTTAACAAAGAAAGGAGGATATACTTTGTCTTTAAGTGAACAGCAGCTTTGGTAAGGGTTTTACATCTGCAGTAGTGTTACCACTGTGTTAATTAGTCTATGGTGTTGTTTTTATGATATGGTTGATATTGTTCCCTCTGATGTGAATAATATTTGAATGGCTCGTGCTCTTCAGTGTGCGGTGGAATGCGTGTTTTAGCGCTGCAGTGTTGCTGGATTGATGTGTCATGCTTTGTTGTCATATAAATATATGTGACTGGTTCTTGTGAGTCTGTGCTTGTCATTGTGTTAATTACATTGATTTTGACTATATGCAGTGTCCGTTAATGACGAAGCATCCCGTCATGCGCATATTCATGTATCTGCACTCTGCAGTTAGTGTATTTGTAGGTGTTGAGCTTTATTTTTAAACAAATAACCTGTAGGGGTTAGGGTTTTGACATTTGATTCTCTGTTTGGGCTTTTGTTTTCTTTTACAAAGCAAGAATAATGGTCTGGAGAAATGGGGATTGTGTGACGATTGCTTTAGCCCTGTTTCTTAGCTGCGGGGAGAGTTTGTAGCGTGTGTGCTGCTGTTGGTTTTCCTGCTAAGCTAGTTTAGTGTAGCGTGCCTCCCAGAACACACGAGCCTCACCAGAATACAATGTTGTTCTTCCGTGATGGGCATGTCAGACAGCACGTTGTCTGTTACGTCGGGTGGGTTGCCATGTTGAGCGCAGTGGCTACACCGAGAGAACATTAATTATATTTCCCACAATTTAAGCTTCTGCATTTTCCAAATGCAATAGTATTATTCAAACTTAGTTTGATTCGTAATGCGTACCGAACCGTAAACCTCGTACCGAATGGTTCTATACGAATATGTGTATTGTTACACCCCTAATAACCTGTAGCTGTGGCATCATAATAAGGTTATTAGGAGGTGGCTCAACTGTAGTAGGACAGCACTGTAGGCCCAGGTATAGAACACACGGCCTGCCACTAGTTTTCATCCTCTCATAACCAAATCAAAGACTACGTCTGTCTTAAATTGCCTGATAAAAAATCATTGACATGGTAGTCTCTCCCATCTTTACAATCCCATATGACTTGAACTCCTGCCTCATTGGCACACCACGTCCCTTTTCTAGGGCAACTTTTACTCATGGTAATGTAAATTATAAGAATGTAAGTTACATTGGTGGGTGGCGTATGAGCTATAACTTCCTGTGTGTTTGACTCGCTCAAAAGGTCAGCACTGTCAAGATGGTTGGCTGTTGGTTAATGGCGCCAAAGTCAATGTTGAAGTTGTTGTTGACGTGACAGATGTGTTTCTCTATTCATATTCATTGGTTATTGTCAAAAAATAAATCTGTGACATTATGTAGAACCTCTGTAGGCCCACATCACACATTGGTCAAATCTACAGTGTACTATTCACTGTAGGTTTCCATTAATTCATACCCACAACTGTATCTCAGCATAGCCTTCAGTTTCAACCAAAAGTTAAAGATTATAGGACTGCAGTGAACTTATTGCTGAGCTTCGTGGACACTGTAAGCTTCTGTGGGAGGATTATATAAAAGTGTGAAGAAAATTCACAACACTCAATGGACAACTGCTAAAGCAGGAATGATAAAAAAAAGATTAAAAGACGGCTCGAAGTCAAGGGACTGCAGAGGGAGGAAAGAGGTAGCGAATAGAAAAAAGAGGGAGGAAAACAGGAAAGATGGAGGAAGTGGTGATGGGAATTACAGTGCAGAGTCTGATGGGTCGGCTAATCACCACTTTGCCCTGCCTAATGTGGAGCCCCCGTGGCAACAGAACATGTTTTATTCACTAACTTATTACATCCCAGTCCACACTCACTGATAGCTAGCAGTTAGCACTTATGAACGAGATAGTGCCAAGCAAGAACCGGCTAAACACAAACTGGAGTAAATCTTAGATAATAAGGGCTTTGGCCTACATGTACAGTTTCTGTTGCAATAAATAGTATCATGCATAATTATTAGTTATAAAAGCTTTGCAGCTGCACCCAGAAGTGGCAACTACACATAGTATCATGTTCCACTAACAAATTGGTATGTTAACTGACAAGTCGACTATTATAATATAATATAACACCACTATATAACTATTGTTCTGCGCAAAAGGGGCAGTTTGAAAAGGTAAAGTATGGTAATGAAATGTATACATCTTATTTTTTTCATTCTTTTTTAATAAACAGGTCGGTCAGTACTCGTTTGGAGAGTAATTAACTGTAATGCGTATATTATCTATACGATGATGAGCGAGTACATGCAGGGCTGGTATAAAAAGCAACAAATTCCGCACAGTGAGGAGGTTAGTGTGGATGGAAGGGTCAGATAAACACGGCACTGTCACCCAGTAGGACGACGGTTCGATCTTTGGCTGCTACATGTCCTGTGCCGAAGTGTCCCTGAGCAAGACACTGCTCCCCGGGTGCTTCTCAGCAGCCCACTGCTCCCAATAAGCTAGGGATGGGTTAAATGCAGAAGTTACATTTCATGTATATGACGACTCTAATAAAATGTTGTTTTTTTATTATTTTTATTTTGTGTCCTGTGTGAAAACATTGACTTATTTTAGCTTACTTTTGTTACATAACTTACATAACAAACATACTTGTGTGCATAATTTTAACCCAAACCACAATCTTTTCCCATCCTTCAGAGCCACACACAGGTCATATATGAGCGTTCACCATCAGTGACTGCTGGTGAAGTCAGCTGAGACCATCTTCATCGCATATGCAACTGTTTTGTGTAGCCATTGCCTGTGGTTTTGTTCACTTCAGTTTTGGATGTAAGTTGAAATTGTCTTCAGAGATAGGGTAGAAGAGACGTGCTGGGTTTGAATGTTATGATATGAACCATAGCTCGTTGTATTTCAATGTTGGATATATATATAGTGGAATGAAAACCGTTTTTCAATGACGTGTGTTCTCAACTCTCATGACAGTAACATTTGGATACGACATAACATTTATCTTCTTTTTACTGTAGGAATCTCATAAAAAAAGGTTTATACTCACTGTACTGCATAACAAGAATGAACAGCACCTTGTGTAACATCTGTGTCAATCATCCTGATGCTGAACCACCTCAGGCTTCTGAAGTCCCCTGTAAGTTCAGTGTTGTACCCCATACTGTAGGTGGACCTACTTTGCAACATATACAGTAACATATATGCTGTGTCTCAATGCGGATACTTCTGTTCGTGTTGACAACGTACTAAATGGAAGGGTACTTACTTGTGTAGTGTGTGAATTCCGACAGGGAAGTGGTGTCTCAAATCGCACATGGCCATTATGCACTTACAGATAGATCAGCTGATCAACACGGCGGAAGTAATTCAATTCACACCGATAAATAAGCCAGCAATGGGTTCTATCCGACTTCAGTATAGTTATACTTGGTGACAAAAAACTTTAATTTGTATAGTTCGGTGTTGCCCGTATCAATCGCAACCTCTAAAGCTTCCTCGTCCATTGCAGGTCGTATTCTACAATTAGACAATATAATCATTATCCTCCTTAAATGTAACCTTAGTGTTTCCAAGTGTAAAAAACAATTGAGCTGTTTAAGTTTGATTTCATTGCTCATTTATAACTGAGCAGGTGAAATGGAACATTCTTATCTTTTTCTGGGCACAAAATGCTGTACCTTTTCGCCATCTCTCTTATAATAGGATAGTCAAAGCTATTCATTTTGCATTAGTCAGCCAATGTTGCCATCCTTTCTCTGTTTTAAAATAGACTACTCATTAAAGAATCATTCAGTGCTGTTTACTATTGATCGCCTTCATGAGGACACTATAGAACAAAATGGAGTTCTTGTTCAGTGACCCACAGAGTGTAAAATTGCCCATTCTCATCGGAAGACTCAGAAAACTCAGAAAAGGCTTTACGATTTGAATGTGTAACAAACGAAAGTTACGAATGTAACTACGGTTCTATGAATCCTGGATGACCACCAGAGGCAGTGTACCTCTTAGAGTCTAAGAGGCCTTTTTTTAGGCCTCTTCTCAAAAATTGTAACCGATACTAAAGAGACTACAATTCTGTAACTACAAGGTCTATTTTAAAAATGTTGATGGTTCAATAACACTAGGAATTGTGAGATTTGATGAGATGAGTAAATATTGTATAGCACTGTAATTTATTAAATGAGGCCCTGGCTAGCCTAAAAACATTCCCAATTCTTAGCAAAAACGTTGCAGGTGCCTCACAAAAAAGAATTGGTGTAAATAAAGTGAAGCAAACCCCAGTTATAGGTGTTTATGTAAAAAGGAACATGCCAAATTCTCATTTTCGAACCAGGATTTGCAGCTGTTCCATTGTACTTTTATATACTATATAAGTATTGTAATGGTAAAAAATATATATCAGTATCAGGAAATGGTTTAGAAACATTTTACGGCTTAGAAGAACAGAGGTAGAGACATTTAGGCTTGTCCAAACATGGTTTACGACCAGACCACATACTGAGTGTTACTGTTTTACTTTCGAGGGTCGTAAAGAGAGACAGGAAGGTGAGCAAAAGGTCACACTGGGGATGTTTAGGATCACGTAAATGTATCTGACAATGAGATCAAGGGAAAATGGGAGCTCAGATAAACCAGAGTGAGACACCTTTGACCTGTCTAAAGGAGGAGACTGTTCCTGCTTTAGTATATAGTGTGTGAGGATTTGAACTGATGTTGACGAATGCTTCCAGCAGTCTCTGTGTGAAGAGCTGTGTTGGGAGATTCTCCCTCTTGCAAGAGAATAAATGGAACAAGACAACTTTGAATGATTTGGAGACTTGGATTATTTTGATTTGCGAATAACACTCTCTTCTCCCGATTAACATAAAAATATTCTACGGCAGTATATATTTAATTATATTTCACTTTGTTTATCACTCATATGTACAATATATTGTACAATCTATCATAACAGAGCTGTTTGGCATCATTTTGAGCCATTTTGACCTCTCATATCTCTCCTCCGTGCATTTTCCTCGTCCCTGTCTGTGTGTATGGAGCCCTTGCTAAGCCTATGGCGGGCGCATCTTATCATGTGACCACTTGTTAGAACCGGGTGGTTATTTCAAACACACCCATATGTTCCATGAAGTGATTGACAGAATTTTCAGCCACTAAAACTCCAAAACCGTGCCGCGATCACGGGAAGCGAAGACGGGACAGAGTCCCGGTGTCTCTCCAGCATGCAGCATGCAGCTCCCTCAAGATATTCTTCGGAGGGAGGAACAGCAAAGGTGGTGGGGGCAGGAACACGTCTGAAGAAGGCACTCGCAGGCGGGGGTTCCGGCTGCTGTGTATCTAACTGCAGGCGTGCCAGCGCCATACGAATGACAAACCCCATGGCTCTATCGACTGCCCCTTCCGAAGAGCCCTGCGTCAACGTCGATCTAGTCTAGCTAGCATCACACCAAGTTAGCTTGAGCGGAAAACACTCCGCTAACTGAAGCACGCCACTCGATTAGCTAGAGCGGAAGCGCTCTGCAAACCGTGAAAAAACGAACAATGGTTATAGACAAACAATGTTAGTCGATCTCACCGATTGCTGTCTTTGCGATTTTGGTGGCTAGGGATAGCTTGTTGCACCCTTTGGAGGGCGAAGATCCGCAGCTCCGACCGGTGGTCACAAGGCTACTGCGACAAACTCTAATACGTCTTGATCGTAGACAAAGTAATTTTTTTTTCTTTTAAGTTTCTACTACCATGGAAGTTAAACTGCGTAGCGAGAAGATGAAAAAGGACTGATCTCGGAATGACACCGGAACTTATAGACGATGGGGGTCATCCGAGGTCACAGGTGACTTTGTTGATATAAATATTCGACCTGCGCATGCGCGAGACAGAAGATATCCAGTGTTAAACACTGCCTCTGGCGGTCAGTAAGGATGAAATAGAACTGAAAGGAGGTACAAGTTGAGCTGAAATAGGTTTATTCTTTAAAAGAGATGCTGGCTGAAAGCATGCCAAACAGAAATGTGCAGGACAGTGTAAAATGAAGAACTCTGAATTTAAGATGAGTCCTTACAGAGCGATTCGCATTTGAGGACGCACTAATTATTTTAGCTGTTAGTGGTGATGTATAAGTATGTCTGTGTGTGTGTCTATGTGTTAGTGTGTCCGAATCTGCATGTCTGTGTTCTCAGTGGGCATTTTGAGGGGGACATGTTGGCCATATGGAAAAGACAATGAGGCAGAGTAATTAAAACAGAACAAAGAAGAGAACCGCCAGCACCATAATTAGAACACCGATTAATCAGCTGATAATTTTATCTTGATTAATGTGACTGATTTTCTCTTCATTTTGACCCCAGCTAGTCAGGCCCGCTCCAATTAAATTTAAATTATGCGTCGGAATCTGTCCAGTCCACACCCTCCCCCTCCCCTCCTCCATCCCCCGAATACACCACAAACACACAGCCACCTCAACACACACACACACACACACGCAAACCACTGCTTTGAGTAAAGTATGTACAGACACACATACATGCATGCACAAGCATACGCGTCACTTAACTTCCACAGAAAAATTGATGTCGGGCTGTAACCAAAAATGTCACTGTTTTAAAAAGTCAATCTGTAAGAAAGGAAGCTATTGTACATGACAGCAATGAAAGAGCAGGTGTAACGTTTAGCTCTTAACATTAGCTGGTAAAATAAAAAAATTCTATCCTGTGTAGAAATTGTACCTTGGTTTGAGAGTTAATGAAGGATCAGTAATACCCTTTTCTCAGCAAAATTAGCGTGTACATGCAGAATTTTGAAGTGGGGTAAAATCAATTAGAAATTGGTGATAGACTGGTGTGTTACGTTCAACATCACAAACGGGCCAGAAAACAAGTTTAGTAACGTGGACGGACGATGAGCTGATTGGCGGTTCAGTTCCGGAGGGCGACCAGGGGGCCAGAAGACCGTTGGAAGATGATTAAGACGGCCAAAATTGCTCTAGTGGATGACCAAGGGGGATGGCGACATTGGCAGGACTGCTCTGTTGGACAGCCCGGAGGTCGGCAACAGGGACGGGACCCAACAGGAGGACAGAGAAGGGATCCCTCGGCAGGATGGAGACAGGACCCCACTGGAGGACAGCCGCGGGAGCGGGACCCCTCTGGAAGATGACCATGAAGATGGGACTCCTCTCGAGCATGACCTGGGGGACTCAAGACCTGGACTGGCAGCTGGTGGAACCAGGGAAACAGGACACTGCATTACCAAAGGCACTGATGATCTCTGCAGCGCAGGAGGAACCGGTGTCTGCCGGATCGCCGACAGAACGCAAGGACCCATAAAGTGTGTTGCTCCACCGTCGATCTATGTCTGTTCTGGCAAATCCATATTTTGACTTTTAAAAGGGTCAGCCGGCACGCCGAGACTATGGGGACACGCGCTCACTAGACAATGAAGCTTTTATGTTACACGTCAAATCGCCACGAGCGACTTCCGTAATTTGGTTTATAAGTTTGCGATGGCATCAATACAAATAAAAATGGCCACTCTGGCCATTTGCAATGTTTTCCTCATACAAAGTTTTTAAAATATAAAGAAAACGCATTTTTGGTGCATTTTACAAAAGTCAGCAACCCATGTCGATTTTCCCTTGTCGAAGATAAAGTTCAGCTTTCACAGGATCAACTTAGTTTGGTTGAGGAAAAGCTTGTTGTTGGGTCAAAATAACTCAAAAGTGCCTTTACTGAAGTACGCAAGTTACGTGACAAGTGTATTTTTTGTACTGTTCTGCTCTCAGTTTATATCTATGGTCACATCTGACTTCGTGACTAATGTCTCATTGTTGGGGTTTTCAAAATGTTGGGTGATAGATCAGAGACAGTAAGAAAAGCCTGCCAGAAGAGATCACAAATACCACCGCATACATTAAGTCATTGAGTAAAACAACTCCATTGTAGTTGTGGAGTGAATGAAAGAAATATGGGATGCACTGGAGCAGTTGACCCTTGGATTTGTTCTCTCGCACAGCCAACTTTCCCCCTCTGGTGTCTCTTCAGGCGCCAAAACTCATTTCTGTGATGCGACACAATGGCAGGTGCATTTATTCTGTCAATTAGAAGAAGAGGGAGAAAACAGTTGGACAGCTAACTGAAAGAAAAAATGCTTGTCTTCTTTTCTCTCTCTACGTCCGTCCCTGGTTCCCTCCCCTCCTCTCTCGCCTCAACTGACTGGCTCCACGCCAGGGCCTGCCGAGTGACTTTGGGCACAGTTGCCAATGCACGGGAGCCCCGCGCCATCAGACGCACCGCACCACTCCTCGTGTGCCAACGCTGGTGGGGGCACAGTGGTTGGAGGGCAACGCTGCTGTCGCCCATTGGCCCGGGTCCCGTGGGAGAGAGAGCACATGAGGCGAAGGTGTTAATGTTTTCAGATCTAGTTAAGAGCAGGGTGACAGATCTGTTACCTGGGTGGGAGGGGATTAGGATGGAGGGAAGGGGGACGGGGGGGTAAAGGGCATCTGCTTCCCTTCCAACACTCAGACATCCAACAAAACCGGCACACACATGGAACAGGTCGCGAAGGAGACTTGAGCACACTTCAACACTATTTAAGCATATGTTTACACAGAGTATAACGGTGTTATAGTTGTGTGATTGATTTGGCCAGAGGTGATTTATTGTAGAGTCTTATTGCAGAGGGCAGGAATGTTCTCCTGTATCTGTCCTTGTGACTGCGGAGCTGGATCAGTCTGTTGGAGAAAGTGCTCCGCTGTCCCTGCAGTTGGTGGTGGAGAGGGTGGTCCGGGTTATCCAATATGGATAATAGTTTCTTCAGTGTCCTCCTCTCTACCACCTGTTCCAGATTGTCTTGTTTGCAGCCAATGGTGGAGCCGGCATTCTTAATCAGTTTATTAAGTCTGTTGGTGTCTCCGGCTCCAATGCTGCTCCCCCAGCAGACTACGGAGAAGTACAGTGCACTGACCACAACAGACTGACAGAACATCTCCAACAACTTGCTGAACATGTTGATGTCATGTGTACAGAATGAACAACATAACAGAGTTACAACACATTCAATGTATATGACAGAAATTATTCGTATAATCAGAGTACGAAGCAGAATAATGATGGAAACGTGACTACTAATAATAACAACAGAAGTGGATATAGTAGAATAACAATGATAACAAAAGCAGTAATGGTATCGGTAATAGCAAGCAATGTGACTACTACTAATGATGATAGTAGCAGTGTGTGTCAGGCAGGACCACAGCAGGAGGCAAAACCACAGTCCACAAAGACTCCGGGGAAGAAGCAAAGTCAGTAAATGGGTGGCTACTTGCAAAATGAGAAAGGTATGTTGCTTCTGCTGCCTTCACCGTGAGTGGCCTGTGGGTTTTCCAGATAAATAATGTTGTCTACTGTCAGCGCCTCCTTTTTCCTCCTGTCCGAGGTTCTAGTGTTAGTGCGTCCAGCCAGGCTGGCCGATAAATAAATGATGAAATGTGAAATGAATAAAAACATGAATGACTGTGGCGATGACACTGTGTGACAGCCCAGAGATGGGAATTAGGAGCCAAAGCAGTGCTAAAGCTGGGTTATTGGGCAGAGGCCCCCCGCTAACGAGCCGTGAGATTGAATTTGACACGTCGAAGAACAGGTGCTCGTTTATTTTCCCAAATAAAAGGACGGCGCCGAAACTCGCCTGTCCAATATAACAACAATGACAATGTTAAGCCGTCAACTGTTACAGCAAGTTTCCGTGATTACAAAGTTACCCAATTCAGAAGATTTATTTTATTCACGAGGGTTTGTGTTTATGTCTATACTCTGGCTAATCTAGCTCGATGCCATCCCCGGCGTTCTTCAGCTGTTGTCGGACGCCTTCCGGCGCTGTACCGGCATTTTCTGCCAGGCGCAGGTGTGGTAGCGTGGGCAATAACAAGCACTGAGTAATTACCACAGCCATATCCATAACAGCCCTAAACCCCCTAAGTGTGCTCAGGGTACCCCTCTACCCCCCTCTTCTCCCCCACCACCTCCCTCCATCCCCTCCCC
Organism: Pholis gunnellus; assembly: GCF_910591455.1. Classification (NCBI taxonomy): domain Eukaryota; kingdom Metazoa; phylum Chordata; class Actinopteri; order Perciformes; family Pholidae; genus Pholis; species Pholis gunnellus. The sequence continues at coordinate 3,900,644 of NC_136538.1, read as the reverse complement.
TCTCTATCGCCCTCTCTCCAGCTAAATCATAGAACTGGGCTCGGGTCCAGGGGCCCCGCTGCCGCTGCCCGGTTTTCTGGTGGGCAGGGAAATAAAGCCGGACGGGCCTCTAGGGATGCTCTAATGTCAGCGTTAATTGTGAGTTATGGGGAAACATGGCGAGAGCGCAGAGGTCAGGCCTGTCAGCAATCACACACTTCAGGCGGAATTTACCACAACGCTTCCTGTTTATACCCCAATCAACAGGGAAGAACGCGAGGAAATTAGCATTAGCACACCGATCTGCTCATCTCAATCCTTCCTGGCAGGCTATGTCACCCTCTTGGTTACAGTACGAGTTGGAGTGGATGGAAATTTGACAGCGAGTCCTTTTTACTTCAGCAGCTTTGGGAAATATAAGATTTTATAACACCTCTGAACAGGGTGATACTGTGATGTTATTCATTTAATGAGAAAAATTAAACTCTCTGGCTCAAAGGGTGGAATGAGAACCGTAACAGCTCTCATGATGGGCCATTTTTCTCTATGAGTCATTGCACACTCTGAACCCGGTGTCGATGTCCCAATCTCTCATTAGTGTGTCGGTACAGAGCCAGATTAGCTAAAACAGACGGTGTCAGACCCAGCCAACTTCCATGTCATAGACATCAGCAAGAGAGCCACTTAAAAAGCCAATAAGTGGAAGATATTCTCTTTTAAAATAGAATCTATGCAAAGAGCCGTGGCGATGATAAGAGGGAGGGCTTGGTACTGAGCATTATTGCGGTACTAGTTTCTCCATCATTTATTATTTCAATTTCAGTAGTCTTCATACACTTAGCAAAGAAAAAATAAAACACACCTCTGAATTTCTCAGAACTAAATAACTCTATCTCATAATTTGTTGTCATGCTCCCACAGTCAGTTCATTTTTATGACAAGTTAGATTAATTTCTCTTGGTTAGCTCTACTTTAATGTGAAATGATAGAAATAGGTCATTCTGCAGACTGCATACTGGTGTGCTTTGATTATATGCTTGAAATTATAAACAGGCCATGATTAAGTAATTCAATTTCAAAATTCTGCAAAAGAAGAAGGCTACAACGCCTATTTTTGGAAGGAAACACAACAAGAAATCTAATATTTTCCCAGCTATTAGTATAAGTTGCTTTTGATATTAATGACAAGTAACTTAAAGCTGCAATTTATGCTTTTTGGCAAGTAAGCTAAGCAAATCAAGCTGAAAACACAATAGCTGACAACATGATCTCATCCCTACAAGTCTCTTGGGCAACCTTTTGCATGATATCTGGATGCAGGAAGTCCACGCAACTGTGTAAAGTAGGTCTAGGCAGCAAAATATCCAAGATCCGCAGATAGCAGCCTTGGTGTGGTGCTACTTTTCTGTTTTTGTTTGTTTATTCAGTTTTCTGCTCTCCTTCTCTGGCTACACTCACCAGGGAGCAACTTTTGAACTACCGACAAGTAACTTGTAAAAACTTTGTAAAACTGAATCTGCTTCTACATAAACAGAGGTTGTTGTACAGATGTGAGAGTGTTGAAGAAAAGATATAAAGTCAAATTCCTTGGTCTTCTGACAAATGTAAGTCCTACATGCAGTCTCCTTTTAGCTCTGTTTTGGTCTCCACCAACTCCTGGGAAACATACCTCACTTGTTAGCTTGCTTACACAAAATGTTGTCATGAGCAGGTCCTGCACCACCGATGTGCTAAAAGTAGTCCTTTAGCAAATGAAAATAATTGTGGAAGAATGCCACTGCTGAAATATGCCAAATACACAGGGAAAAAGAAAAAGATTCTAATTCATGACAGGAGCCCCGGGAGAACCATGTGTTATTATCGCAGCTTGCAGGCCTTAGCTGCCTCCAGAGCGGAGGAATGAGGTAGCATTACTTTAACAGCTGTGCAAACACAGCTAATGCCTGCTGCTGCTGTTTTCCACCTCTCAGCCTGCAACGCCGCTAAGCATAGCACATAGCCCCTGTGACTTTTACCGAGGAGCCCACAGAAGCAAACCAATGCGCACCTCCAAAAATAACTTCCTGCTCCAGCTCCCACCAAATGACTCAGGCGTTACAGAAAGGGTTAGATGAACCTGCTATCAGGTCATGCAACAAAACGTGGATACTGACCGTGGTTCTGAGGTTATGCTGTAAGTCAGTGGCGGGCCGTGCATTTTATACCTGGGCCTTCACTGGTGTCCTGCAGCTGAAACACAGCTACGGTTATTATTTGTTTCATGTAAAAACGAAGCTCAACACCTATAAATACACTAGCAGAGTGCAGACATGAAAACACCGAGAGTGCGTCTCCTCTCTTTTCTGACTGCAGCTGGGACTGCTGCGTGAGGCTTCTGTGAGAGTAACCGCCTGTGAGTGCTTTGGGGCGGCGGAGGGGCTCACGGCAGCACCCGCTGCTCGTTCATGAGAGTGCAGAAAGTACGAGCTTTAACGTCAGAGTCAAAACACCAGAAAAGTCTCCAACACCACCAGAACAAGTCGCTAGATTTGTCGCTAGTAGCTTTTGACAAAAAAAGTCGCCATGAGGGTTTGGAAAGTCGGCAGATTTAGCGAGAAAGTTGGCAACACTGGCACCGACTAAATATGTCCCCAGAGCAACATTTGACGCAACAATGGTTCCTATCACATATTAAACCAGACAAAAATCTATCTTCATAAAAACAAGTTGTACAAATAATAATATGTAAACAAGCATATTAAAGCTACTGCAGATGTAAAAACAAACGCATTTAACTTACCAGAGCTGCTGTTCACTATTTAAAGACAAAGTCCATCCTCCTTTCTTTGTTAATAAAGAGTTTAATCTCACGGTTATTCAGTACATCCGTGCGTTTTAGTTCCAGTAAGAAGTCCTTCTCGATTCATGGACGCCAGTGAAGACAGTCGTTCACTTAAACTGCACATGGAGGAACTGGTGAGTCTGCAGGCCTCGGGCCTCTCTTCTTACCTAGAGACACAGAGGTGAAATCTGATTGGATAAAAGCTCTACTTAAAACAAGCTGCACTGGAAGCAGAGCAACTGAGGAACACAGTTGCAGTGCAATGAGAAAATAAGATAATAGGAAAAATATTTTTAGAAATTACAATACATGTAGTGTATTTAAGAAAAATTATCAAATTATAAAATAGCTAAAACTTTGTGATTCTGTCTAGGCCAGCAGAGAAGGCCTTGCAGGTCCTGACGGCCCACCACTGCTGTAAGTACAGTTTAGCTTTTCAAATGACGTGTGAAATGTCCTTATCTAAAGGTTATAATGTGACATTTTTGACCCTGAACAGTTGGAGTTAATCATTATTCTGAGATGCAGGAGTGGACGCATTGCAAGATTATAATACTAACTTTTACTTAATAGTAAAAAAAATGTGTGGTTGACGAATGTTTCACCCATCCTCCAATCCTCACACCTCCTCTATACACCTCCAGTTTATTCTTGTCCTGCTATTTCCACTTCACTTCACCTATCTGTTATGATATTGTTTCGTTTTGATGCCTTTTATTGTTGCAGTCTCAGCTCTCACCTGCCCTCTACTCGTCCACAGTGTGCCTTCTCGCTCAGGCACTCACCTGACCTCCTCACCTGTTCCTCATGTGTTAATTAGCTTTGGCTAATTAGAATGACAACGTCTGGGTGTTGAATATATGGGAACACTGCAATCTGCTCCTTGACCTTTAAAGCACCATTTCTGATCATCATTAATGATCTTTTAAGCCAGCTGTAGTGTAAGAGGACGTGACGGAAAGAGACCACAGCCATGCCCCAGGAATGGAATTGATCCAAAGACTAGAATTAAGCTGCCGATTTTCGTCTGGGTAGAAATTGGACTCCTGGAAGTTTAGTTTTTGACTGACATTAACGTGTAAGTAAGTGTAATGGTAATTTTGTACGTATTATATATTTCTACTCAGTATATTGTATTAATGCATGAGTAATTTAACTCTGAACTTTGTTGAACTTCACCGTGTCTCTGTTGTGCAAAAGAAGAGTTCTCCCTTGCCTGTTCACATAGATAACTAACTGTGTTGTATGAGAATGTTCCACCACCAAGGCCTTTGGGCCGCTTGGTTTGGTTGCTGGCCGTTTGTGGTTCATTGTTGTTCCTGTCAGTCTGAGACCAAATGTGTGTAACATCGGCCGTCGGCCCCCACCTTTGCTCATTCTCTATAAAGAAAGCTTGTTCACTTTTTTCTTGGTTCTTCCTCACTGAGACTGTACGCATTCTGTTGTGATGATTGAACCTTCTCTGTGCACAAAATAAATACTTAGAAGACAACCTGGTTTTTGGTATTATGTTTTTCAGCATTAAAAGACTCATGCAAAGCGGGTATAGGAATATTTTCCACAACATAAGTCTCAAGTCTCTGCATTCAAGTCTCAAGTCATGACAGGCAAGTCCCATTTTTTTAAATGTTATCTATTTAATTAAGAGTTAAGTTTGTTAAAACAAGTGACTGAACTTCTGTGACTGCGTCACAAAAATGAACACTGACGACATTCACATATAGCATTATTAACCAGTATCACAATAAAATAATTTTGTTTGATTTTCATCTCATGTTGGATACATACTATAACTTGACCACACTTTTGCTATTTCAATTCTTTAAAAGTCAGCAGAATGCAGGAAAAAAAGCGTAGCTTTTCCTTGGACCTGTACCTAGCCTTATCTAGCTTAGAACCTTTCCACATGTCACACACACTGATGATTCTAATTAGATTGGACTAACCATTAAAGCAGTAAGAAAATGGTCCTGAAGGACAGGTAGAGTGATACAGGTGTAGGGATTTCTAATGCATTGGACCTGCTCTTTAATCAAAAATCAAATATTGTCCAATCAGCACATTGTCCATCTGTCACATGATGAATAGGATGCTGTTTGATATCTATATTTGCATTGATCCACTCTCAGTGAGGAGAACTGAATTGGTTCCGTCCTTGACTCGTACCAAGTGGACACTGAGTCTTGTACGCAGAGATGCAGTGTGTTAACCAGACAGGAACGCTGCAACAGTCATGAATAATAAACAAAGGACATCATAGACAATACTGCCCCCCCCCCCCCCCCCCAACACACACACACACACCTTCCCCATACACTCCGCCATCGCCACCGTCACTTCCTCCCTCTCCTGTTTTCCATATATAATGCATTAAAAGGAGGAAGAGCTTGTTCCCTTTTTTACTTTTCATGGTCTTTTTGTATGTGTTTTTGCCATACTACAAATAAATAAAACTAAAATATATACACAATGGAGACTCCTCTGTATTTCACATGCAGTGGTGCATTGTAGGAGGGTAGATGCTGAAACAAGACTGTCAAATTAACAATGCTAGACAAGTGGTTTATAGTAGTGGTCTTTTTTTTTAAATATAATTTGAATGTGACATTGAAAGCTCAGAATGTGACAGAAATGCCCACACAGCCATACTGGACTATTAGTGTAACAATCAGCAGGCTGTCAATTGTTTTTTCTCCAAAAAGCAAACCTTTTTTTCAGTTTGTTTACCTCACCAGATGCCATACCAGCAAGTGGGAAAGTCACTGAGTTGTGCAAAGACTTCTTCAAATAAAGTCCACCATTTGTCTCACGAGCAAAGTGTTGACGCAAAGCAAAACGCAACTCCAGAAATGCAATATGTGTACAGTACCTCAGGACAATTAAAACCGCGTGCTATAATGAATGAAACGGGAGTCTAATGAAGAGGCTCAGACAGAGCATCGCTGATCCTCTGACCCTCACATGAAAAGAGAAGCAGTCGGCAGAATGCCTACAAAGCCTCGTCCCTGCCTCTTTGAAGTGGCACGGAAAACTCACCATCTGGCGTGATCATCACATTTTTTTCACTTTGTCAATCCTCGCATTCAACGAGCTTGCAGCAGCTCCATTCCGCCTCGCTTCTGCTCCATGACCGCCTCAACACAACGCAGGCCCGCAGGTATACGTCATGTAGCTTGGCTTTTGTTGCTGTAAAGATAACACTTAGTTGTGTGAACAGCTAATCTATAGGCCATGACAAAATATAAGACTTAATATAAGAAATGGTTTGGTTTGTTATGACAGGATTTTCAAGGCTTTTTAGCTAGCTGGGCCTATGGATGTGGTGTTGGTATTATATCCACGCTGATATAACAGAAAAAGCAACTCTTTTTTTCAGGGGTTCTATATGTAAATGTAATAAAGCCTGTGGCATCCTCCAGTCCTGAAAAGTGAAGCCAATGTAGAAGTGCCTTAAACTTGCATTCTTTCTAATGGCCAACAGGGGGTGAAGAAGTCCAATCCTATGGAAATCCATGAGAAAATGACTTTCTACATTGTAAACATGAGTTTATGGTTCATGGTCTCAATCTCTAGTTTCAAGTCTAAATGATGGTCCAGATGGTTAAAGTCAAAAAGACCATAAAGCACAGTATGCTTTAGGGCGGGGCTTACTGTGATTGACACATTGCTACCACAGCCTTTTCATCTTAGAACTTTAACCCCTTTACAGTGTGTTTTCAGTTCATGAAATTTAAGCAAGTCAAGTTGTAATATTTTGGTCGTCTAAAAATGTTTTACTCAGCATTCAGTTGTACTAAGCTCCACCCTCTGGTGTCACTTCTGGTTGCAAAGAAAGCAAGAAGGCGACGGCCAAAAACCAAGATGGTGACGGCCAAAATGTTAAACTTAGGGCTTCAAAGCCGTAGTCCACAAACCAATAGGTGACGTAACTGTGACTAGGTGACACATATGTGCAGTCTTTTGATTAAAGCACCGTCAGCAATCAGAATCAGAATCAGAACCGTTTATTTGCCACGGTATGTTGCACATACAAGGAATTTGACAACGTATCCAACAGTTAAAAAATTAAGTAAGTTCTTGTGCCGAACCCGTTTAGGTAACAAAAGTACTTGGTTATAGTTTTAAGAAAAGATGTTGGTTTGGGTATAAAATAAGTACGTTTGAACTGTACCTGGTTAGGTTTAGGCAACAAAACTACTTGGTAAGGTTTAGGAAAAGTCTGTGGTTTGGGTTAAATAGGTTTAAGTGGTTTGGGTTAAATAGGTTTGTTTGTTACATAGAATAAGTAGCCAATGTTTGCTACGTGCTTGTTAGTACTTAATAAATGTAAGTTAAGATAAGTCAACGTGGACTTTAGGTTTCACACGGGACATTAACAGTAGACTCCTGGGTAAAAGTCTTGTGTTTGTGTCCGTCTGTCCACCGTACCCTTAATTATGTCACCTGACTTCCATAAAGGCAGCCCTGCACAGCATGGCTCACGGTTACGTGGGTTGTATACAAATTACAGTGCATTACTTTTCTTAGGTATAAGTACGAACAGTGAATGACAGCAATCTGCAATGAGTAAGTTAAAATGTATCCACATTATAGTGTGAACGTGACCTAGAACACATTGTAATCAGCTAAAAATGGCAGCTCATATATTCTCTCTGCCTCCTGTTTCTTACATGTGATTCCACATTTTAGTGCATCTAAATATGGCATTGGAACAGTGTTGAATCCAGTAGTGTTAAATATGCACAGCAAAATCCATCTTACACTGTTAGTGTAGGTGAAACCGCCACCACCACCCTGTCCACCCACCCTGGCACTACACAAGTGTGAGCCACATCGCTGAGCCCTCAACCTGGCAACGCAGACGTGTGATCCTCACTTCAAGGTCTGTAAATTATTCAGGTCAGACGGTGATGACGAATGCATCAAGTTTCCTTTCTTGACAGCGATGCTCGATGTGGAGCGGCCAGCAGCAGACTGGAACTCCTGTCAGTGGTGTTTTTACAGGCTGTAGGGTACTGTTCCTGTGTTTATTTCATCCAATTATAATTCAACTTTGTGACTCACGGTGAGCACCTGTAAAAAGCAGGAATAAAGTGAGGAAATAAGATGAGCAGGTCACTGGATTCATGTAAACATGCAGGGAGAAAGTGTGTACAAGTACGTGCTTTAAAAGACAACTAAAAGCTATACAACAAGCTGGTAAGTGTACCTTGAGTTGAGATTGTTTTATGGAACCATTGGAAAAAACATTTTTGCTTTGTTTAAATTACTCAAAACACTATAAGATAATGATAATGACATTTTTAGTCTGGTGGTACAATATTGTACTGAACAATGTGATGGCTAATACAATTAGTTTCTATAGACAAACCGGGTTAATCCACGAGGCAAAGTTGAACAGAAGTAAACTCTGAAGTTGCTTGAATTCATCAGTCATACTGGCATTAATTGAAGGCAGTGGGAGATAGAGCAGATATCTGCAGGGTAGAAGTGGATGGGACTTCACCTTTAGCCACCATGTTTAAATAGACCAAGTCAAACTCAGACTTCAATTAAATGAGTGAGAAAAACAGAACAGCTAAATCCATTCGTGTCTTGAACTGCCCACGCTGAGATAAAGTACTTATACTGTGGTGAGTGTTAAGGCCTTTACATATCTGGGGTGTGATGAATAAACACAAGTATGAGAAATACCCACCTGCGAATATTATATGTTGAGGGCTTTTATTGGGATTGGGAATGTAAGAATGAGAAGAAGAGTGGATGTGGTCGGCACTGCCTTTGTCGAGGTTGAAAGAAGTAATAGTTTGCTATCTTGGTTTCGGACTCCAGAGCCACTGTGTTCTTGTTTCATAAATATTGGCGCAACTCACACCATCAATTTGATTGGTGGAAGCTTTTGTTGTGCGAAACCTCAGAACATCAAACTTTTACAGAAAAAAAAGTTTTTTTGCCGTTCTGTATGAAAGTACTCAACACAAAACAACCCAAACAATAAACTGATTTGCGAATTAATTTAACCAGGTACCTTTTAACCAATATTGTGGAAGATTTTAGCATAGCATCGGCAGCGAGGGTAAACTGGAAGAAAAGTGAAGCCCTCTCTGTCGGTGAATGATGGTCTCCCAGTTATTCTGGTATGGAAAAGAGATGGCTTCAAATACCTGGGAATCTATCTTGGACAAGAGAACATAGTCCAGAAGAACTGGGAGGGCGTCACAGAGAAGATTGAGGGAAAACTTTCCAAATGGAAATGGCTGCTCCCTCAGATGTCTTTTAAAGGTAGAGTATTGGTTTTAAACAATCTTATAGCATCCCAACTGTGGCACCGTCTAACCTGTCTAGACCCTCCCTCAGGCTTTCTAGCCCATATACAGAAGAGAATGGTTGATTTTTTTTGGGAGGGTCTGCACTGGGTGCCACAAGGGGTGCTGCTTTTAGCCAGAGAGGAGGGGGGACAGGGCCTCGTCCACCTGGCCAGCCAGACGGCCACTTTTAGACTTCAATTTGTGCAAAAATACCTCACAAATCCGCATGGTTTAGTGTGGAGAGATGTGACCAGCTGCATTCTCAGACGTGCAGATAACCTGATTGATTCTAGTTATTTAAAGTAAAGTGGGCTGCATCCGTTTTATCAGCGTGTGTTTAAGTCTTGGGCCCTTTTTATTCGTAAAAGGTGCCCAAAGTCTAACTCTCTGTACTGGTTGTTGAGAGAACTGCACTGCGCAATTCACAAACCCTGTGCCTGCAGCAGCTGGTGGATGCAGTGTGTAGGGGAACTCACCGGCCCACTGCTTGCTACAACAAGCCCAGAAAAGTGGACAAAAAAGACCTTGTATTTTAACTGTGTGAAGGGCACAAACAAGACCGGACTGTGCAACAGGCTCCCCACTGTGTGGTCAAACAGACTGGGACAAAACGGACCTGGCCCACAGTGGAGGATTTCATATATACCTCCCCTCAGAAAACGGACTGCCGACCTCCAGTGGAGGATTTTACATGGTGCTGTCGCCTCCAATGCTTTTATCTCTGTTCTTAATCCCTCTGTTCTGAGCCAGTGTCCGTTCTGTAACATTAGAGAGATTGTTTACCATGTTTTTACTGAGTGTAAGAGACTCACAGAGTTGTTTTCTCCTTTAACTTTGGTTTTTAGTCTTTTTCATGTGTTTTTTACTGAAAGGGTTTTTATCATGGGAGCTGCCTACAAAAAAACAGGAAAAGAAAAGTAGCAGCTCCTTAACCATCTTTCAGGAGAAGCCAAGAAGCCAACAGTGGAGTGGAGAACAAGGGGGGGCAGGAGGCCAGGTCAGTGTGGCTGTGACTGTAAACTCATTGGAGACTTGGATGCTTTTAAACAGCGTTGGTGTTTTAATAACATTGTTTGTTCTGTGGTCAATGACGAGTTGATGTTTGCACAAGTTTTTATCAGATAAACAATTTTTTTTAAACAACCTGTGAACCTAATGCATTAGCACTTTATTGAAATTGTAGAAATTATAAATATGTAAATAAATAAAATCTCTCATATCTCTCATCCTCTCTCATCCTCTCATATCCTCTCTCTCATATCCTCTCTCTCTAATATCTTTTCTCATCCTCTCATGTCCCCTCTCTCTTATCCTCTCTCTCTCATCCTCTCTCTCATCCTCTCATATCCTCTCTCTCATATCCTCTCTCTCATCCTCTCATATTCTCTCTCTTTCTCATATCCTCTCTCTCTCATCCTCTCATATTCTCTCTTTCTCATCCTCTCTCTCTCTCATATCGTTTCTCATCCTCTCATGTCCCCTCTCTCTTATCCTCTCTCTCTCATCCTCTCTCTCTCATCCTCTCATATCCTCTCTCTCTCATATCCTCTCTCTCATCCTCTCATATCCTCTCTCTCATATCCTCTCTCTCATCCTCTCATATTCTCTCTCTCTCTTATCCTCTCTCTCATCCTCTCATATCCTCTCTCTCTCATATCCTCTCTCTCATCCTCTCATATCCTCTCTCTCATCCTCTCATATCCTCTCTCTCATATCCTCTCTCTCATCCTCTCATATCCTCTCTCTCATATCCTCTCTCTCATCCTCTCATATCCTCTCTCTCTCATATCCTCTCTCTCATCCTCTCATATTCTCTCTCTTTCTCATATCCTCTCTCTCTCATCCTCTCTCTCTCATATCGTTTCTCATCCTCATCTGACCAAGACCACGGTAATTTGTCTAACCAAGGTTCAGCTGTTTTGTTCGGACCGTGGCCTTCATACCTATAATTTTGGTTCGGCTCAAACTGAAAATTCTGAAAGTCTGGACCGAATGAGAAAGATATGAAAGACCCTTAGACTCCACTCTTAACTCTGAACTTCCTGCCATTAACTATGGTATAATTCCAGTAAATGGGGTGTGGTTGTATTTCCTAACGGGCCACCCCATCAGTCTGACAGCTAATCTCTGGGATGTGCAGCACAAAATCCACCACAGTACTCATGCTTCAAGTATGAGCTCGCTTTCACATTTTTTATCTCTGTCCAATGGCAACCTTGTTTGTGTCCCTACTGCCCCATTCAACCACACACGGAGCATGCCATACTTATATTCACTATTTTTCATTGCATGTGAATGTGCTCCTCATATTTCCTTGCCTACTGGGTGTCATTGGAATATGAATGGCTGTGGCCATCTTCCAATAGATATTACCAGAAGGAATGTGGGGGTTAGTGAAGAAATAAAAAATAACTTGGTGACAAGAAATAATTGGGTACGTGCGTGTGAGCGTGCACGTGTATGTGTGTTGAGATTTCTCTCATTTCCTGGTGCAAGTTTAAAACCCAAATATCAACGTTGCTGAACACGTGGCTACATGCGTGTGTGTCAGTGTGTGTGTGTATCAGTGTGTCACGTACGCTGCTGGTCACAGGTGAGTGTCATGTGTGATGATCATTATTGCCATACACCTGCTCCGCTCCCGCAATTAACTTTGCCGATGCAAATGAGCCTTATTGCATCACCGAGGCCTCTCCTCCTCCCCAACAGACTAGACGATGTTCATCTGCTGGATCTAATTAAGGTAATGAGAGAGGGAGGGAGATGGAAGGACGTACGGATGGAGGAGTGGAGGAGCAAAAGAAAGAGATGGAGGGGGAGTGGGAGAAAGGGGTAAGATAGAAAAACAAGAGAAAAGGGGATGAAATAAATCGAAAGGATAGAATGAAGGGAACGGCAGAGAGGTGCAGAATTAGCTGTGTGTGTGTGTGTGTGTGTGTGTGTGTGTGTGTGTGTGTGTGTGTGTGTGTGTGTGTGTTTAGTGTCTTTGTGTGTCTGCTTTGGATGTTACAATGTATGGCATGCAGGAGTGTGCTGAATCCATGACTGTATAGAGTAGTAACATGACAACAAGGGAAGTCCCCTGCAGAGTGTGTGTGCGCATATATACGTGTGTTTCCAAGTGTGTATAAGATCTTATTATAGTGTGTGTGTGTGTGTGTGTGTGTGTGTGTGTGTGTGTGTGTGTGTGTGTGTGTGTGTATGTGTGTGTGAGTGTGAATGATGAGGTGTCGGAAGAAAGGACGGAGAGGAGAGGAGGGGAGGAGACAGCAGGTGTTCTGACAAGGACAACAGCCGTCAAGCACCCCCCCCCCCCCCCCCCCCCCACACACACACACACACACACACACACACACACACACACACAGACTACAATAGAATAATGCACATGAACATACAACCAAATACGAGTAAAACAAATGCAGGGAAACACACACGCAGAAACAAATCTATACACACGTGTGTTGCTACAGTGTGTTTACAGACCTCTGTAAACACTCAAATACACACATTTCCAGACACACATTGCCACATGTGACCTCAATACTACGCTGCTATGGTTATTCACACACACACACACACACACACACACACACACACACACACACACACACTGAATGTTCCACATTCTCACCATCACTCTCAAAATATCTTGTTTTCAAACATACCTGACGAAAAATATGAGAATAGGAAACAGAGTCTCTTAACTGCAGCTGCGATTGAGTTGTGTGTGATGTAAAGTAATTTCTTTAAAGTAGGATTTTCCACTTCAGATCCACCATAAGTGTGTGGCGTTGTTTCTATCTGCAGAGACCCTGCCCCCTGCCTGGATTTCCCTATTTTGTTGTGTTAGGGACTATTCAGGACGTCAACCTCTATGAAAACATAGCAACCATGTGTCAGGTAGTGAAGAGGAGAAATCAAAGCCCCGGAAAAAAAAGTATATAGCAAAGCTATAATGCCTTGCGGACAAAGCTCGTTCCAAAACGCGAGTGAATCTGGGCTCTGGTGAGCAGCCTAACACTTTTCAAGCCGGGGAGGAGGGGCCAAATTTGAATGTCGCAACCAGGCGGCAACCTCCGGTTCTGCCGAGTGAAGCCAATGCTGGTCTCTTAAAACCTGCATTCTCTCTAGTGACCACCAGGGGGCGACTCCTCTGGTTGTATAGAAGTCTATGAGAAAATGACTCTACTTCTCTCTTGATTTATTACCTCAGTAAACATTGTAAACATGAGTTTATGGTCTCAATCTCTAGTTTCAAGTCTTCTTCAATACAGCATGATGTTCATTTAGTAAATGATGGTCCATTTAGAGTCAAACAGACCATAAAGCAGAGTATGCTTTAGGCGGGGCTACACAGTGATTGACAGGTCGCTGCTGCTACAAGAGACATAAACAGCGTCTCTACATCACTCCTCCACATTCCATTCTTTGGCTGCAAAAAAGCCAAGATGGCGCCGGACCCGCTGCTTTCTAACATCAGTCCAAAAACCAATGGATGACGTCATGATGACTAGGTCCACTTCTTATATACAGTCTATGGTTGCAACCGACAAATCGTCCTCATTGTGCCTTTAAGCGATACATGAACATTGCAGTGACACTTCAACATGCTGAACTTGTTGCCTGTGGTGCTTTTGCTAAATAAAAGACTAAAGTTCTACTAGTGTCCCCTGTAGCACAAATGCCTTAAAACGTACCAACATTTGTGATGATAATAAATAAGCCTCAAGGGGCACAAACATATGCATCGTAAACACGTTAATTGTCACAAAAGAGGAAGTAGAGCGATTCAACTCAACTTAAGTCATCAAGAATGATCATTATTTATACTGGGTGACAGAATTGAACTTGTATTACATTCACCTCGAGGCAACACTTAGAAAGATATATAGAAAAAGGAAAATTATTAATTGCCAATTAATGAATTCAATCAATCTGGAAGTAGGAAGCCCTGGATTGTAAAGTCAGACACAAACCAGCTGCTTTTAAATCACAGGTGTATTATTACTGCTAACTACACAGACAAGTAATCACTACTGGCACATAATTGAATGAATGCAGTGATAAACAACTTGACAGATTAATTTGTGGAAATAAAGGAGCCCACCAAGTAAATGAAAACTTCCACATTAAAGCTTTGGTAGGTAACATTGGAGATACCAGCAAGAGTACGCTAGATTTTAGAAATGATCCAACCCCAAAACCCAGCCCAGTGATGCCAACTCTTTTTCAATGAAAGTAGGAGCTCTCGCTCCAAAAATCACAAAATCTAGCCAGAAAGTCGCCAAGTCAGGACTCCCAATGAAAGCCACACCAAAATGATCATGATGAACGTACAAAATGTAACACTCTCATCTGAGCATTTGATTTATTGATTGCTGTCTGGTTGTAAATAGAATTTCAACTTATATACCAAAATATGTTTCTAAAATACATTACTCCCCCTAGTCCTCTGTTATTATGAGTGAGGTCACACATACATTACCACATGCAGGGATATGTATATTGATATCGATGCATATGTTGATAGCAAATTGAATACATAAAATGAAATGAATACAGGAAACACAGTCCTCCTTGGTCTTTGCTAAGGATATGCAAATTAGGAGGTGGGAAACAACCTGGCATACACAGACACACAAGCATGCACCTTACGTGTGATCTGAGTCAGAATTGGCATTTCTACTCGCATTTTTTCAGAATCACAAAGTTGTAGCTATTTTATAATTTAATAATTTTTCTTAAATACACTACATGTATTATGATTTATAAAAATATGTTTCCATTATCTTATTTTCTCATTGTACAGCTACTGTGTTCCTCAGTTGCTCTGCTTCCAGTTCAGCTTGTTTTAAGTAGAGCTTTTATCCAATCAGATTTCACCTCTGTGTCTCTAGGTAGAAGAGAGGCCCCAGGCCTGCAGACTCACCAGTGAATCCATGTGCAGTTTAAGTGAATGGGGACGATATTGTTGATTGTCATAGTGTTCAACCAATCAGATCTTTAGTTTGACATGTTGGGCGTATTCTTTGATGTGCCAGAGCCTGCTAGCTGGCCTACAAGTACGTCATCATTAACGTGCAGCTGGCTAAGCATTAACGTGCGCTGTGATTGGTCAGTGGGCTAGCGTGACTGTTGTGAAGCTGAAGCAGCTTGCAGAAGTTGGTATCAGTAGTAACAGTTCAAGTTGAAAGATATGTAAGAAGTTATGACATTGACATGACATTTTTAGCATTTTGCTTGGTGTAGATTCTTTCTTTTTACCTAGCTTTGTTTTTTTTAACACTCAATGGCTGAAGGAGGAGAAACGGATTTCTGGAGAAGGACATTTCAGGAAAAGCCTGACAGGGTCGGTCAACCCCACAGCTAGCAGCCCTGATCCAGCATGGAAAAGGATTTGTACGAACAGTATTTGAGCAACGGAGAAGCGTTGCACATTTTATGGCTAGGAATGCGTTTTATTTGCAATTGATCGTTCTTGGTGTTTGGAGCTGTTTGGAGCTACGCTACGCTAACCAAGGACCTCTGGCTGGAACTAAACCGATGTTCTGTATTAAACTCTTCATTAACAAAGAAAGGAGGATACACTTTGTCTTTAAGTGAACAGCAGCTTTGGTAAGTGAAGTTTCTTTATGTTTTTACATCTTCAGTAAGGTTACTACTGTGTTCATTTGTCTATGGTGTCGTTTTTATGATACGGTTGATGTTGTTCCCTCTGATGTGAATATTTGAATGGCTCGTGCTCTTCAGTGTGGTGGAATACTGTTTTAGCGCTGCAGTGTTGCTGGATTGATTTGTCATGCTTTGTTGTCATATAAATATATGTGACTAGTTCTGGAGAAATGGGGATTGTGTGGCGACTGCTTTAGCCCTGTTTGAATCAGTAGAGAACAGCTAAGCGCTGTGGGGAGAGTGTAGCGTGTTTGCTGCTATTGTTTTCCGCTAAGCTAGTTTAGCGTCGCATATAGAATGTTTTTCTTGCTGTGGCGTCATAATGAGATTATTAGGAGATGGAACTGTAGTCGGACAACACTGAAGGCCCTGGTATATAATGCACGGCCCGCCACTGGTAAATAGTTTGAATCATCATTTCCTATTACTCCTTTATTCTTCGCTAGCTCAACATAACAAATGAATAGGTGTACATTCCGTTCTGCATTACAAAGTGGGTCCCTTTGTTCTTTGTTTCTATATCAGTGCCATCTGTGATTGTTTCGTTTCAGGCACATCTTGGGTTTTGAGATATTGGCCCGTAAAAGGGTCGGTGCCAGGTGGTGCAAGGTCTGTCCTGTTGTAAATTGTCCGGTTGTCACTTAATATTCCTTTGGTTTTCTCCATGAGTTCTGCAGACCTGTTTCTTCCATCCAGGGGTCATCAACAGAAAGGTTAGGGGACGTTTATTTAATTTTCTGTGGAGGGAATTAAGGTTCTGATCATCACATCCCTACAGGCTGCAAGTGTGTTTGTACCAGTGGTGCGGACTAAACAATGTAAAGTGGGGTTGTATGAGGTTCTTATCCATAGTCAGTGGTCATGGCTTAGCGTCTGCACTACTTCTATTTCTCCAAACTGGGGATGTGTCGATTACTATCTACGTAGACGAGACACTGACCATGCATAAGTACCTCATACACCCCCTTCAAAACGTCTGAACTGTCCCTTTAAGGCTGAAATGATACATGGTGTCTCATTGGTCATTTGTATCATTGTACAAAATACTCAAACACTGATATATGGTCATTAAGAAAAAACAAATGTCTAAATGTTAGTCATAAGTAAAGTAAAGGAAAACAATTGTCCAATAAGACAAGGTTGGCGTATTTATAATGAATCTAAACCCACCATTAGAGCCAGTAGCGCGGATTAAGTTTTCCACATTCAGTAAAACAGTTTCTACTCTAAGATTTACTCTACTTTAAGGTTTTAACAGTAGTGCTCTGTAACCCTGAACATACCTTGTCACTTCAACATAATAATGTAATTTTCGGGCACTTGCTGATACACTGATGCCGTCGCTTTTCCTGCAAGGACAATCTTGGTTTAGCATGAATGCCTGTGTATCCAGAAACCCTACTTCAGTTTAACAGCTCAGCACACATTTTTCTTATACTCCAGTATAAGAGTCTTTGTTCAGCGTCACTGTAACGTATTGCAAAGATGGAATGCGACATGTGGCAGTAGGCAAAGAGAAAAAGTAAAATGACATTTTCAGACTGTGAACTACAGGTCCTGACCCACAAGGTGCAGATGAATTCCTCAAAACTTTAGAAAAGGAATTTGAAAGTGACAGAGAGAAACCCAGTTTGGGATTCATTATGCCATCATCACTGGAAAGTCTGGGCGTGACACCCATTATTAATGTGCTTCAGTTACCACCAACTCTCTGAAGATGCTAATAATTTGACTGTAACTGTGTGGCTATTAGTGCTGATCTTTGTGAATTGGACTGTTTTTGCAGTGAGGATCATTTACATAGAAAGGGACCAAAAACGAGGAGGCAGCAGAAACGATGCAACAAATTAATTTGAAAACAGTAGAAACGATGCATCAAATTAATTTGAAAACAGTTACAAGCTTGAGTCCAACAGAACAGGCATTAAACAGTGGGCAAGGACACAGGCAAACTTGTACAGAGCTCCAAACAAAGATGAAGACAAACCAACCATCAACAGACAAAAGACAGGACCATAAATATACAAGAAACTAATCTGACAAGACACAGGTGGGCAGACATGAGGGAATGCTGAAAGCTGATTGGTGGAAGGAACAGAAGGGAACAGAGCCATGCTGACATACTAATACAACACGGCTTCCAACTTTTATCATAAACTAACCCCACTACTCAACTTTTACCATAAACTAACCCCATTATACAACTTTTACCATAAACTAACCCCACTACCCAACTTTTACCATAGACTAACCCCACTACCCAACTTTTACCATAAACTAACCCCATTATACAACTTTTACCATAGACTAACCCCACTACTCAACTTTTACCATAAACTAACCCCACTACTCAACTTTTACCATAAACTAACCCCACTACCCAACTTTTACCATAAACTAACCCCATTATACAACTTTTACCATAGACTAACCCCACTACTCAACTTTTACCATAAACTAACCCCACTACTCAAGTTTTATCATAAACTAACCCCACTACCCAACTTTTACCATAAACTAACCCCATTATACAACTTTTACCATAGACTAACCCCACTACACAACTTTTACCATAGACTAACCCCACTACACAACTTTTACCATAGACTAACCCCACTACCCAACTTTTACCATAGACTAACCCCACTACCCAACTTTTACCATAGACTAACCCCACTACCCAACGTTTATCTTGAACTAAACCCATTATCCAACTTTTACCATAAACTAACCCCACTACCCTACTTTTACCATAGACTAACCCCACTACCCAACTTTTACCATAGACTAACCCCACTACCCAACGTTTATCTTGAACTAACCCCATTATCCAACTTTTACCATAAACTAACCCCACTATCTCAATTTTGCCAAGGCATTCTGGGTGAGACCTAATCCATGTGTGACAGTAATTATTTGGTTCATATAATGGTCTCACCCTGTGCTGTAGGGGACAAATACGGTAAATATACAGGAGCCATCCTGATTTTCTCTGGAAATATTACTGGTAAACAAGCACTGCTCAATGATTTTTAGCTGTGTTTGGTCCCTGTTCTATCACCTACTGCTTTCCCTTAAAATAAGATAAGTTAGGAATAAGTTGTACCTGCTGAGTTTGTTAGTCGTGTAAACAACACTGACAGATTTAGCAGCATATGATTTCAAATGATTTTGCATTCAGTTTAATGGTTTTCCCACTGAGGGTATTGTTGTGTGCTGTCATTACAAACAACATTGTGTCATTCTACAGTATGTTCTAAGGTGTTTGTATGAAACACTACAGTGTATAACCCACCAGGTGGTGTTCTCATCACTTATCCAGTAAACGGAACCAAATATCTCCCATGTATGGTATTACTGTCTGTGTTTTCTTTGTCTCAGCTGTCCTCTAAAACCTCTCTCTCCTTTGGCTTTCTTTTCTTTCTGTCAACCTCCGCTGGGTTTAATCTGACTAGCCGCTGTGGTGACTGATTGACCGGTGAATGAGCTGTTTATTGGATGCAAGGGAAACAAATTGCAGTTTGACATGTTCCCCGAGTTGTCTAATGAGAGCCAGGATGAAGTATATCACTCTCTGCTTCTGCTCTCCTCTCTCAGCATGGGCTAAACCCAAAACGAGGTTTGGAGCTCTGCCAGGGCAATTCTGATGCACCAAAGACTGTGTGTGTGTGTGTATGTGTGTGTGTGAGTGTGTGCATACATGATTGAAGATGGAGAAATAGTATTGTGTAAATGCTGTACCTTCTGAATTAGCTTTGTACTCAAAAATAGAATGCCATTAGAAAACATTGCTCACCACATTTAATAGGTTTTTTCCTGCCCTGAGTAGGATAGTACTTCATCCTCCTTCAGTCCTTTATACTTCCTGGTCCATGATTACGTGGTTGACCTACAAATTGGTTTTGTGGGTTATCAGCCATCTTGTATAGTGTTATCATATATACTTTGAATGTAGATCCAATATTCCCTCTAGTATTAGCTCTTGTTTGGTCTCCACCAACTTCTGAAGGAAATATTTAACTCTTTAGTGGCTCCTTGCTGTTCGTTCGTCGTCCCACGATAGTGTCTCGTTACACGCATACGGTCTTTTCAAAATAAACTTCCGCCGTCACAAAAACTCAGTTAGGTTTAGGCAACAAAAGTACTTAGTTAGGTTTAAAAAGAAATTGTCATTTGGGTTAAAATAACCACGGAAGTATCGTAACTAATTACGAATGTTACGGAACAAAAACCTCAACCTTGACTTCTCGTCTCACACGGGGAACGAACAGCGGTCTCCTGGTGGAAAGATCGCTGGATCGAAGGTCACCGTAGTTCTTTGTCATGCTGAGCAGAGGGGTATTAAGTTGGTTGCAATCTGCAACCTCACCAAAAGATATCACTACACACTGGACCTTGAAGTGAAAAATTTAGAACATATTTGTATTTTTGGTCAACTTTTAAAAATCTTAACTTTCCTTAGTTTTCCCCTGTGTATAGTAGCCTTCTTCAGTACCATCATGGTGGCCATGCTGAGTGCGGCTATTTAACAGTCAAGATTTAGTATTCATGCGGCATGCTGCAGGATTGCCAGCGCACTCATAAAAGCTCAGCCTGAGTCCATCACCAAACAAACGGGAGCGGCGTGTTTTTCTGATTTATTAGAGGAGCCCTCCCTTCTCCTCCTCTTAATCTTTCATTATTGTCTTTCCCTCTCTCTCTCTCCTCCTCTCCTTCTGTGTTACAGTGCGAGGGCGGCACGCGTCTACGCTCCTGCGTGTGCGTTGCAGTGCAAACACAACGAGCATGTCGCATGGCGGCCTTAATGACAATCTGTCTGTGATCTCGCATTTCTCCCTTTAGCTTCTCCTGTTGATGGAGCGGGATGCTTTCTTTTTATCGCCCTTAATGGAGGCTCAACGTCTCTACTCACAGATCAATATGACTATGAATTATTTGTTCTGTGGTTGTTTTCTTTTCCTGTTTTTAAAAAATTTTTTAACTACATTCGCTCATTAACACGCTGTCTTTATTAGCCAAGGCCACCGGTGTGAGCTTCTCCTCACACGTTTGTGTGTGTGTGTCCATGTGGGCGTGCATGTGCAAGAACACGAAGCGTATACTTTTTACGTGTTGTGTGTATAAGTCGCGGTGTAATTAATCTGCTTGCCCTCAGCTCTGATTAAGCTCAGATTCTTCCACACAGCTGAACACTCTCCACTTCCCTTCCGTCTTTTTTTTGGTTTCAGCTCGTCAACGTGCTGCGAAACTCACAGTCAAATATGATGATTTATGTTTGGCGCGTCAGGAAATACAAAAGACTGACAAAGAAAACAGAGGGAGCATGTCTGATTTTTTTTAGGAGAAATGAAAGATAACGTTCTCAAAATTGTCCCTGTGAGTAGGAAAAAGTGAAAGAACAGCTAATAGAAAATATTGTGTAAAATTATCAGGTGAAAAGGAGGAGAGGGGGGATTCCCACATGCATACTCAATAAAAAAAACAATAGAAATATAATTCCCCTATTTCATGGGTGTTGCCCTTTAGGTGATATGAGATGTCAATACGCGCTATTGTACAGATCTAATAAAAAGCTGCTGTGTGTGTGTGTGTGTGTGAGTGTGAGTGTAAGTGTGCACACGCAAACACACACACACTCTCCCCTTCCCTTGGCGTAATCTGTAATAATTGTAGCATTAATAATCTTGCAAACAGAGGAAAAGGTCAAGTCTGGGAGGTGAGTACAGGAGGAATGGGAGGAGGGGAAAGAAGGAGAGGAGGAACAGGGGAGAGTGATTTAGAATGAGACGAGAGGTAAACAAAGATGACGAGAATGGAAAATGGAAACAAGAGGATGGGAAGTCGTCTCTACGTCGCCATCTCTCGCCACTAGTCTCTGCTGTTGCATCAAGGATGAATGATCCTCTCCTCTGCCCGGATTGGACACCGCACTTTCCTCCCTCCCCTGCCTTTAATTTCTCTCTTTTCTTGAAAGCCCACGGTCTCCCAGGCGGGGTCGAATTCCTGTCGAAACTACACATCCAGCGCTGTTACGGCCCGCGCTGACAGCTCACATTGTTCCATTATAGGGGGAAACAGCACAATTGTTCACAACAGTTGAGCTCCACTAACCTCGCTTCCTATGGAGAACAAGAGGTGACACTCCACTCAAAGCGTTACGTGGAGCATTATGCATTGCATAATGTTTACAGTGCACTCATTACGCTCCCATAGTGGGCCTAAATAAGCAGGGATGGAGTGTAGGATGGAAGGACCTTTGACTCATTTGACTCCCATTCTTTTAGACTTGCTCAGATTTATTTTTTTAATCAGTCTCTATTGACTGAATTTTACAAGTGAAACATTTCATTACCACCATGACTTCATGATTCTTTTCCTGCAGAAAGTCAGAATGGTATATTTGTAATATCACATAGAATAGTTGATGCAGTTGTGTTCATGTCAGCTGGTTGGACCCCTGAAAATGACATCAAATCTGGCTTTTGCAGTAGTAAGAAAACACCCTATATTAATCCAAGCATTTAGCACGATATATACGATACATACAGAATGAATGGACGGGTTATAACAGATGGTATAATGGGTTTGGAAGAAGAAATAAGTGTTAGCCTAAGTTTTTGTCTCCAACTATAAATGTGAAGCATCTGTAGCCGATAACGAATGACAGCAGTGTACGAACTGTTCCAATGTTTTATTACACACTGTAAGGATTTGTTCATGTGTTTTACTATGCTATCCATCCTTCTTTATCTGTTAATGCACCAGTTACAAGTGCTTCACAGGATAAGTTATAACCATTGACAAACCCATTCAAAAAGCAGACAATATCTGCTTTTTTACTACATTATAGTGTGTTAAGTGTTTATTACTGCTTATAAATGGTCATAGGGGGGTTAAAGTAAAGTGTTACCACTCAGCCCTCGTAGACTTTTAGTACACAAATGAATTACAGTTCCAGTAGTGATCGCACATATGTCAAGAAAAGGAAGGAGGAAGGTCTGTAGGAGGACCATTCATCCTGCCTAATGACACCACACACATGCAAGCTAAATGCCCACAAGAACCAGATGCTTCTTCATGAAAACAATTGGGAATATATCACCCATCCTTTGTGTTTCCAAAGGTGAATCAACAATTCTGTTAGATTGATGCACACGTTTTGATAAATTCAGACATTGAATCCTCAAATATGAATTGTTTTTCTCAGCTTTCTTCCCCTTGTGTTGAGTTATTTCCCCACAGAGCAGCAGATAAATAGGTCATCACAGATTAGCAGCGGGGATAAACTCTTTAAGTTTCTATATATGGGTGACGACAGGAGTGGATATTCAGAAATACATCAAAAGAAATGACACAAAGCGTTCAGTGATACTGCCAAAGGTAGAGCTCAGACAGGGTGATCTGGTTTTAAAGATCATTACATTCATCCCGTTTTTGTGAAGCAGGAGTTTGTCATGCAGATGGCATCCTCCTCCTGCTGGATTTACAGCATTTGGATGTCACAGACGCATGATGCCATCCTGTTCACCCTGATTATTATTTGAAACTTATATCAAAGAGAGGGAACGAAAGCTTGGATCACCTGAACCTGCATGCTTATTAATGTAAAGGTTTGGCTGAACATTACACCTTTGGACATCCTGCTGAAGCATAGACATATATATATCTATATATAGATATATATATGTATATACAGTATATGTATATGAATATAAGACATCATTTAAGAACAAAAAATATGAAAATTTACAATAAAATATGATAAACAAACAAATTAAGAGCACGTTAAAACAAGTCTGTAATTAAAGTGTCAAGTGTATATTTCATTTATGAAAATGAAAACCTGAAAATCTCCATATTTGATGTTTTTTCAGATGAATTAAATGTAATGCTGTTTTATGGGTTGAAAAATACAGAAAAGTGTTTCCTGTTTCTTATGGTTCTTTTATTCTACGTGGACATGACAGTGTGTGGACACATTGTCTGCTCCCTGTTGTGTTGTTGTCCTCTGGTGATTGCCTTCCAGTGATAGAGAAATAAGAAGATTGAACAAACCCTGTTATGCTTTAAAATACCCCGACAAGATGTGCTCAATCTAATCTAAATCAGCTAACTTCAGGAAAATGCAACAATACATTTGGAATCATCCTGTTAGCAACATCGCTGGTATTGTCTGAAATGTTGCTCGTTCGCCAAATGGCAATCTCAGAATCATTTAACAAGTCTGAGAATGTGGCAATGTGAATTTGACAGTATTATATAATAAAGCAACGGAACAGAGCCAGAGACATTGATGTTGGCTTTCAACACAACCATTTATTTACTTCTCTGGCCTTCCAGTAAGTGAGTTTTTAGATGCCCTCTATTGATTTCACATAACATGTCCTTGCAAGAACAGACTGAACTGAATATATCAGTATCTCCAAACATCCATTCACACACATTCATACCTCATTCAGACTTTGCTGAATGTGACAATTCAAAAAACTTAAAATCAGCTCTTCACAGACATCAGTTGTCGCACTACGCCGGTGCACGGAGAGCGCTGCTTCAAAGTAAACTTTTATGGTGTGGAAAAAGAAAAAAGGAGTAAAGTAATGCAAGGCAAATATCACACAGCGCTGATTCACTGTGTGACCAAACACTGAGTCCAAGTTGAGACTAATGAAGTCTTTAATTTGGTTATAGTTTATTAATGTCAGAAACACTCCCCCATTAATCATATGATAAGGCCCCTGAGTGTGCGTGTGCTCGCACTAACGTGTGTTTGGCCTGCGTGTGTGTGTGTGTGTGAATGTGTGTGAATGTGTGTGTGTGTCTTTGCGGGTGTGTTTGAGCACTTGCCTGCATGTTGCGTACGTGCATGCGTATGCGGGGGGGGGGGCTCTCTACCAGCAATGATATTGCATACATTTTAAAGAGCCGTCATTATCGCCGTGGGTTACCCCCGCGGCCCCCCATCACAAACCCCACAAACCATTTTCATTCCAAACTCATTAATATGCAAACTTATTCAAATGAGATTGTAATTAAGCATCTACTGAGTGGGAACCCTTTTCATGATAATTTATGATAAACTCCTCGCCACCTTTGATTGAGATTGATTTTTGGCGCTGGCAAGCCGACCTGAATACAAAGCTACACCTGAGAGACCTGGAGGGAGAATAACACTTTTAAAAACAGCAAACTTATTTCATGGCTGATTGTGCCACAATCATCTTGGAGGAGTAACAAAGATCTATTTGAATAATGCATTCCCAGTGTGCTGGCGATGATGTGCTCAGCCTGGAAAAAAAAAGCAACAAAAAAAAAGCATATCTGTTCTTGGCATCGAGGTGACAAAGTGATGTGTGTGTGTGTGTGTCTCTGTGTGGATTTCATAATGGAAGGTAAACCAAGCATAACTCTGTTTACCCAGCATTTTATTGGAAGGATTACAACCTTTTTTTCTGACTGAAACTGCCATTTTATGGAAATATTATCAGTTTTATGTTCATAACTATGGTCTGTTGGCCTCATAGTGATCACCATTTTATTTATCGTTACTTAACTAATTGCATCCTTCTTGTAAAAGTCCACATTGTGTGTGCACGCAACAAAAACCAGCGCAAAACATGTCACGTGCGGGAGACATATCTCCAAAGTAAAGTGGCGGTGTCGAGTGATTTAGTGTTGCTCTTTCATAAAGGGGGGGGGGGGGACGACTCACAAGAGACACATTTTAAAGAAAGAATGGTCAAAATCAAAGCAGCTAAGGCAGAAGTATCTTGACCTTTACACAGGGCTATTTCTTTCAAACTCCAGGTACCCAGTTCATGAGGCAATGTGTCATAAATTAAGGCTCCTACAAATAACATACTGAAACGTTGCAGCAGTAAGCTGCTATTTTCATTGAAAAAGCTCTAAATAGCCACTGTACACTACCTTCTTGACACCAAACTGTAGTTGGACAAGTTAGCAGCTAGCTGCTGAACATAGTGGAGCATTTAGCAGATAAAGAAATAAATATTTTCTTTAAATTCCAAACTGACTTTTGATGCTCAAGTGACCAAAGTTGTGCAGTCGTGCTTTGCCCAATTAAGACAGCTAAGCAAAACATACAGTCACAGAATGTTTCCGCCAGGCTTTTAACTCGTACAAAGAGAAGTGACCACATCACACCAATCCTTTTGCCCTTCACTGGTTACCTGTGAATTTTAGAATGGATTTTAAGATTTTACTGCTCGTTGGTAAAGCCTTGAACGGCCTGGCTCCTTCCTATATCTGCGATCTGCTGGTTCTATAAGAGCCGCCGCCTGAGATCTTCAGGCAGTGCCCTACTTACAGTTCCAAAATCACTGTGGGTGACCGGGACATTTGCTGTCCGGGCCCCTCTTCTCCCTGTCTGGAGATCTAAGGCTGGCAAATTCAGTATTCTTTTTTTAAATCTCTTCTGAAGACTCACTTTTGCCGTTTGGCTTATTTTTACATCTAACAGATTTTACAATGTATAATCTTGCTTCATCTGTTTTACCTCTTTAGGTAGAAAAGACTAAAAACAAAGCTAAAAGTGAGTGATTGTGGCACTTAAAATTGTAGTCTATGCCATTTGGTGCTCACTGCAGTTACTTATTACCAGTATCCGGGAGCAGATGTCCTCAGACGGCACACGGCTTTCAGAGGGTGTTTTTCATCCAGTCGGTGGCTCGGTAATGGTGGCCAAATCACTGCCCATGTGCCCCTGACTTCCAGCTATAGACTGTGGTCCAGTCATTGGTCCAGCCAGGTCTTGAATTTCCCTGGGAGGCCAGTATCGTTGATGATTTTCAGATGATTTTCAGCCACTCCTCAGTTTGTCTCCCTCCACTGGAAGGGTGACCTTGCTGGTGATTTTACGCTTCCTGACCACCATAGACCTTTGGCTTCCTGGCCTTAAAGGTCATCCTGGGCCATGATGCAACATTGTCCAGAGTTGTCAAAAGCCATCTGGCTCTTATGTGAGTCCCTGTTGTTCGTGAGATATCATCGATTAACCCCCTGAATGACGGGCTGTCGGACGTCAGTCTGCTGCTGCTGAGATTATGAGGTTTGTGCCAATAATGAACAAGACGTTAGAGATGGTGTCACCAGTTGGAATTCTGTTTTTGGAAATCTTGCCTATGCGTGATGAACTGTTCAGTTGAGAAGCATAGCTTGACACCTCCCAGGTATGGAGACTATAACTTGAGTAGCCTGCAGGATATGATAGATGTCTAGACCTGCCTAAATGAGGTTTTGACCTGTGGGTGTTTGCAAAGCCTAAGCAGACAACAGATAGGCCCAGTTTCATCTGCTTGGCCACATGGGTCAGCAAGCAAGTAATCTAAGTGTGTTCTCGACATCTTCAAAAACCTGGTGTTCCTCCTTTTTGGATGTGTTAACGGAACTGTTCTTGTTCATGTATGAAGTCAAGCTGCCTGCAAGTACTGAGACAAATCTTGCACTTTCACGTTGAAGAGGGAGATCATTCCATTCTGGTTGTGGAGGAATCCTCCCTCTTATGTTTAAAACACTTTCAGCTTCCACAGTTGCCCAAGGAACTTCACAATTCTTGTATACTTCACACAGTATACTATCGGGGCCTGGAGGAGCAGATGATCTTGCTTTCCTTTCCAAACATAATTTTGTATCTCCTGTCATGTTTGTTCCTTCACAGTGAGGTCAAAATACCTGTTTCTGGTCTGCAAATTACGAGATTATTTCCTGAAGCATGCTTCCAGCAGGGGTTGCAGTTTGTTTCCTCCAAGAACTCCTCTACAGCCTCCTTTGGGCTGGTCAGTTTGCCTGATTTGTGTTGACCAAGGAGGCTCTTCTGCACCTATCTGTATGGGTCCTCAACAAACGTATTTTTCTTTACTTCTCTAGTCTTTGCTTTTTCTGATGTTACACACTCTTGAGTCAACTTCTCTCAGAGGTTGCTTGTCGGGCCTTTGATGCTGGCTTTTTTTCAACAGAGCTATTATTGGGTCTCTTTACTTACAGCTTAGACCGACATTTCTCTGTAAAGTTACTACTGTAAAAATCTACATTGAACTCTGTAGTGAGCTGGATTTAAGTCATGACAAATTTGTTTGCGGTTTAGAATAAAATGTCTTGTGTTTCTTTTAACCTGATCCAAACGTTAAAGCTGCATAAACAATGGATAATGTGAAGAAAAGTCACTAAAACCAAAGAGAATCACCACCTCTGCAGTTTGCCTCAGCTCTACGTAGAGTTGAAATGCCTTTTAGCTCACTGTTTTGGTTTTACAGCCTCGTTTCAAGCCACAAGAGGCAGTGAAAAAGCTTTGTTTAATGACATCTGACCGAACTCTACAGTAATCTTCTCATATTTTATGTCAACATCATTTCCTGCCCATGTCACTGCTTTTTTCTTGACTTTTTTTTATATAGTCAAAACCAAATGTCACCTTAAAAGTAAAACCCAGTTCATCATCTGACATGAAATCCACTTTCTATGTAATTAAAAGTCCTCTTCAGAACTGCGTGCGACCCACATCAGGATTCTAGCCCACCATTTGGGAAACAGTGGTTTTGGATGCAGATGGTAATCGCCTTGGTAATTAACACTCTGTGAGTACCAGTGGGGGATGAAGAGAAGGAAGGCATTGTTGTTTGAGGAGCATCATCAAAGACGAAAGCAGTCTGCAGCAAATGATAGTTGTGTAATTGCTCTGCAGTACCCGCGAGCCATACGACCGTACTCTACGAGCTAGTTAGGAGCCTCAGGTGAGAGAACAGTAGAGCTGGATCTCTCCATCCCCCTAGTCTGCACACACGCACACACCTGCACAAATTGGATAGAAACTTTGGAATCAACATCAGAGATGCTTTTGTATTTTCAAAAGTATATTGTTTATTGGGGTCAGAGTGATTTAGGGGTGGGACTTGGGATGAAACAAAAGAAATGTGAAATGCTGTTTGTTTCAACTACAAACTCTAGTTAGCATAAAGTATAAATCAATGAATTTGTTTCTGGCAGCGATGTTCCTTTGTTGTTGTTTCTTTCTATTTTTTGATTTTCCCAAAGACAGGTTTGTGTTGGATGCTTAGTGTTGCTGTGAGGAGGTAAGAAATAGGTGAGTCTTGTTAGTTTGAATGGCTTGCAGGGCAGCAGCCTCCGACGTGTTTGTGAGGTGTGCGATGCAGCTCCAGGTGTTCACAGAAACACTGTAGAATCACATGCAAAAGCCAATATATGAGCACAGTTTTTCACATTCTATGCGTGTACCATTTTAATCTTTATCCGTATACCGATGTCCTCCATGCCTTTTCCAACTCATTCATACATTCCGACTTCTCATCATTTGTGAATAAAAGGGAAACGTTTCGTTGCATGCGCAGAGAGAGATAAGAGTGATGCCAAGCAGTCCTTGACTCACTGAACTCATATATATATCTTATGTCTTTTGATTACATACCGGCATATTTTGCATACAGAGCCCACATTAGCCACCATACACTACTGGTCATAAAATACCAAGTACTGTAAGGCTGTAGCAGCAAGTGTTCTAAAATGAGCATGGCTGAAAGCTTATGAAGTTACCTTTTTCATCTGTAAGAAGCAAACTGTTATTTCAGAAGTTACATCTTATTTGAAACTCTCTCAAGTCTTGACTAGCAAATTGAAAAGTGCTTAAGAGTATTAGAAATACCTACATATGGGAATATAATTGGGTAGTTTGGGGCGACGGTGGCTCACTGGGTTAAGAGGGTTGTCTGGTCGACGGTTCGATCCTTGGCTGGGACGTGTCATGTGTCGAAGTGTCCCTGAGCTAAACACTGAACCCCTAACGGCTCCTCGGTCTGTCATAGCCCACTGCTCCCTCTATACATGATGGGTCAAATGCAGAGACAAATTTACCCTTTACCGGGATAAATATAGTATGATAGAATTAAAAATAATACCATACTATATTCATATATAATACATTTACACTACTGTTCAAAAGTCGGAATTTACTGCTGCAAAAGCTTGATTGGGTCCAGAAGACAACTCTAAATGTTAGAATGGTCTTTAATGTGTTTAATAAATAAGGAATAGGAACACGTTCTTGCTTCAGGAGCACAATAATGCAGCCGGTATTAACATACATCAAGAAACATACTATGGACTGAAATCACAGCTAAAACCTCAATACAACCACTAATTAGACTGCAAAGGACCCAAAGAAACACAGACCAACTCAATATTGTGAGCCCAGTTGCAACGTTGTGTTTCAATAATTATCGAGGGTCACTGAGTCTTTTCTGGACTGCATGGACAAGTTCAAAATCCAAGTTCCAACAGTATTCATCAACCAAATGGAAGTTTGAATCATTTCATTCATCTTCTTTTGGGGCCAAAAGTATTCAGAATGTAAATAATACATGTTGCTGTCTCAACTGCACAACTGCAACTGTTATGATTCAAGGAAAGAAGAGAAACTTCTATATAACAGGTGATTCTGAACTTTTGAACGAGATATGCCATATGTGGACATATGGTATGCTTATGTGCTTATGAACTGTTGGTCATGTGCATGTTATCTAGTGTATTAGGCTACACCATATCTTGGGCCAAACATTAAATTGTGGCCACTATTGTTTTCTGTTAAAAACATATATATTTTTTATTGTTTGGTGCTCAATCAGGGGTTTTGTATCAGAGCATATTCAACCAATCATGTCCCCCGAGGGCCCTGGGCACATGTCTATTGGAGCCCCCATCAACCTGCCTGATTATGGCAAAAATGAATCCTGATTGTTTTTGTCAATTTGTCAATATTGAGATCACGACTATCTAACACAAGAACCCATTCACTTTAGATTGATCATTGACCAGCTTGCTGTAAAATCAGCTGTTTTAGCACACATTCTCTAATGCGTTGAATGTTTCTATAAAGGAGTGAAGAATTACTTCTTGGACCCGAGCGAGCCCCATTTGGGCTTCAGAGCGAGACAATTAATCGAAGAAATCAAAGTTCATGAAGAAAATGGCGATTTTCCGTTCATCTGACACAAAATGGAGGCGATTTTGCCGGCCGGCGAATCATACAGGGGCTTGGGGGGGTTGCGCGGCACGGTTTTGGATTTTTAGTGGCTGAAAATTCTGTCAATCACTTCATGGAACATACTGGTGTGTTCAAAATAACCACCCGGTTTGAACAAATCTTTTTGTGAGGCACCTGCACCCTTTGTGCTATGAATTGGGAATTTTTTTTAGGCTAGCCAGGGCCTCATTTAATACATTACAGTGCTTTTTCTTCAGGAAAACCTGGGAATCCCTGTTTGCTGTGTTCTGTCTTCAGCTACTATTAACCAGTAACATATACACAATAGTTACTCATCTCATCAAATCTCACAATTCCTAGTGTTATTGAACCATCAACATTTTTAAAATAGACCTTGTAGTTACAGAATTGTAGTCTCTTTTGTATGGGTTACAATTTTCGAGAAGAGGCCTCAAAAAAGGCCTAGGGTTCAAGAGGTTGTCTCAAACTATCTATGGAAAATATCTATAACGTAACATTAGTGATGTCAGTGCTCGCCCATCCTCCCGGTCCCGGAGTAAGAGTGACATTTCACGGGTTCTTTAACAGTTGTTTTAATCACATGCACACTGTCATTTTCAGCAAAAGTGTACCTCATTATGTGTATGGAGCCTCCATGCAAACGGTGCTGAATGTCCCTGCATGACTGGCGGTGGCTGTGCAGTCATCATGCTTTTATTGGACTTTTTAAAACACCCTTTGAACCGTAGATTTTCTTCAATTTTAAACAGGATTCTTACTTTGAACAAAGACTGTCTTCCCGTCATCTTAGCTCGAGCTGAACTAAACACGCCACAGCCTGGCTGGGGGTGAGTTTGGGCGCACGGCCACAGAGGAAGTGCAACCTGGCCCCAGATGGTACACTTAATGTACACACACAGGGGCCTGGGGGACCTCGTGGTCAACTCAAACTTTAAGCACCCTGAGGCCCCAGGGGGTCTAGTGGTCACCTTACAATTCAAGCACCAAGGGGCCCTCACATTGCAAGCGCTGGGGAGACCATAGAGGTCAGCTTATGCTTAAATTGTCGAGGGCCACACACTTTAGGTGCCAAGGGGCCCAGAGTCCCTGTTGGTCAGAAACGCTTATGGCATCATTTACATGTCTGTTACTTTAAACCTGGATAATATTAGGAAAACATATAAAACCCATGTATATCACAGGTCTCACTTAGCAAGTTAACCAGGTTGCTTGCTGGGTTGAGGACTGAAATCTCTTCACCTTGTCTTTGACCTAACCTGCTTTGTGCTGAATATCTGAATCATGTCCTCTAAGACCCCCTCGGGAGCAATTAGAACACAAGCTGTGACGCGTGGTGAAAATCACTTTCAGACTAAATCAGCCTCGCTGTGTGTTGTTTACGGCTTGATTTATAGGCTCCTAAAATCCCTCGAGACCAATAAAGAATCATGTTAATAAGCGGCTGGAAGAGACTTTCAAACACAAGAAAACATATGAGGTTTTATGTTCAAACAACAGATATGATTCTTCAAAATAAACTAATACCACCGCGTCAGGAGTTCTGTCTATTAACAGGATATCGAGGCTTTAAACAAGTCAGCAGAAGGTAAACATCATCATACTAATGATCCGTCTATTAAATCCTGCAAAACCGAATCATCAGTGACACTATAAACAAAGTTGATTGACAACAAAATGACAAATGTATTCTAATAACTTAGCAATTAAGGGTATAAAATTGTGTACCAACCTTTTATGGCAAAAAAGTTTTGATTCACTTTTCAAATTCCAAAAGAACTAAATAATTAAGTATTACTGTACAAAACAGTCCATTGAAGTCATAGAACACTGGAATTTCCTTTTCAGACTGATTACTTTCGCCAACTCTGAGAGTACAAAGAGGTTATGTGTGACTGCCTTGTTGAAGAAAGTGACCTCAGTCCATGAACTGCCAGAAAAAGCTGCATAGAAGAGTGAAGAGTGAAGGAGGGCATCAACAATCCATAGTTTTAAACCACGTCCAATCAACCCCAGACAGGGTCGAGGTCCGTGTGTATTACTTACCTCCTTTCGTTCTCTCTGTCTCTCTTATTCCCTGATTAACGCTGGACTCTGTTTTGCCAAGGTCATCCGACTGAATGCATCAAGCTGTGAATGTGTGGTGTACTTGAGCATTTTGTAGCGAGCATGCTGCTTTTACATGACACACAACAAAAGCAGCGAGGCCAGTGCTCTA
The DNA here is from genome assembly GCF_910591455.1 of Pholis gunnellus. Lineage (NCBI taxonomy): Eukaryota > Metazoa > Chordata > Actinopteri > Perciformes > Pholidae > Pholis > Pholis gunnellus. Next base: position 3,867,615 of record NC_136538.1, on the reverse strand, counting down.
ACCCTTCTGCGCACCCGATAAGACAATTGATTTTCAACAACTTTCTCCTTTCACTTTTTCTCCGTGTGTGTGCAGGGGGATGTGGATTGATGAGAAACGTTTGAGAGAGGAGCTTCCTGTGCTTTTGTATCGATCATTGTCCGAAGAAGATAATTGATATTCTGCGTTCAGCTGTTGGAGGCTATGGCTACTGTCAGGAGAGCTTGAACAAACACACAGAGAGGCTGTGAAAGGGAAAGGTCTCAATGCTGCTGTGGAGATTCTAGAAGAGTTTTGTTTACTTTTTCAACTTTGAGACTTATTCATTTAGTAAATGGGCGACTGTGGCTAAGTGGATAGCAGGGCTAGCCTTTAATCAGAGGATCCTTGGTTCCGGCTCTACTAGCCGGATCGACTAGCTGCATGTCGATGTGTTCTTGAGCAAGACACTCAACCCCAGAATTGCTCCCGTAGCTGTGCCTACAGTATAGAAATGTGATATAATCTGATTGTAGATTGCTGTGGATTAAAGCATCTGCTAAATGACTGTAATGTAATGGAACTCTCTCCCCAAACACATCCGAGACTGCGCTGACCTTTCAAATCAAAACCCACCTATTCAGAGCTGCTTTTAATGTGTGACCGATATTATGTGTTTTAAAATGTTAGTGTATAGCTTTCTTTTATATGATGATTTTAATGTAAAGTCTCTTTGAGAATTATGAAAAGCGCTCAATAAATAAAATGTATTATTATTGTTATTATTAAAGTGTGGATTTTTCATTTTAAAGGGACCCGTTCCTCTTCACAGACTCCGCCCTCACAGACACCGTCCTCTTCACAGACTCCGCCCTGTTAAACTGCCATATTTCTACAGTAGCCCAGAATGGACAAACCAAACATTCACATTTTTTCCCCTGTAGTAAAAAATAAAAAATAAATGTTAAAAATAGTTTAAATATTAAATTCCACTTTGCCCAAAGATCACCCAAATCCTATACATTGCTCCTTTAAATAACAAGTTAAAGGTTCTTGGTGGAGTTTTCTTTAAGGCTACATGCAAACAAACATGCAGCTCTGTGACGCTGTATTAAAGCACAGTGGTGTTTTGAGCTAAATGCTAACGTGTGCGTGCTATCATGCTTGCCAATTGTAATGTAGACATGGTGATGTTGAAGTGGAAACTAGTATTCCCAAGTTGTATTGGCGCCGCTGTATCAAAAGACAGCTGGATCGCCGAGAGCAGGGGTGTCCAGACCTTTGATAATGTGAAAATGCCCAAGGGCCAACAGTCCCTGCTGACATTATTTGAAACAATACAAGTTGCCTACACATACACTATTATTTAATAATTATATTTTCAATGACACAGCAAATAGCAATGTAACCAAATGTAAGCAAATCTCAACAACTATTCTGCCTTTCTTTCACATCTTGAAAGTCAGATAACATAAAGAACAAGCCATCTAAAAGCTAATTACCTAGAAACTGATACATATTTTCACCTCAAGACGGTCACTCTCTGATAGCTTGTTGTAGCATTAGCATGTTTTGTCTCGTAGTGTCACTTTACATTATATTCCTCAAACAAGGCAACAGTCTCAAATTTGGCAGACACAGTTGTTTCGGTTTTCGGTGAAAAAATATTGCCATCTCCAGCTCTCCTGGAAGCGGTGGCCTACGTTACCGACTTTCCTTTTTTTACTTGCCGTAGCCATGACAGTTCAAGGGTCAGAGCCAATTTCAAACAGCCAGACAGTTACAGAGTGGTGCTGCCACCATGAGGTAAAAAGAGGAATTGTATGTTGAATTTGTATGATTTATTCATTCCGTTTTGACTGTGCTGGCGGGCCATAAATAATTTAAGACAGAAGGCGCGGGCCGTATAAAATCTGACCTCGGGCCGTGATTGGCCCGCGGGCCGGACTTTGGACATGCCTGGCCTATAGCATCAACCAACAACACAGAACACACTGCGCTTTGTTTTCCAAAGTTACTTCAGTTATTCAATCTTCAACTTTCCGCAACTTGGGATGGTAACTGCAAAGAACTGACACTGATACTCTTTGCAACTGGGGAAAACAAAAGCACTATCCTCTTCCTGTTTTGGTGGCGCAATAGTTGACGCACTTCTTTTGTGCCATAAATGGAGCCCTGGCTTTCCCGGGGGGGATCGTATCTAGGCAGTGTGGCAGACAGAATTGCATAGTGAATGCAAGGATTATAGGGAACGCTGATGGTGTCATTATTCTGTAGCTATTACTTTTTTCAATTGACATTTACTTCATAATTATGAATTAAAGCAAAAAACATTGTTCAGCAAGGAGGCATGCAGGAAAAAACGTTTTCTTCAAGAATTTAGGGTAACTCGGACATCACAAACTAGTAGTAGCTAATGGTGACTTTGGGTTAAAGGATGACTAGGTGGCCCTCACAAGATTCAACTGTGATCCGTTGACCGATCTGTCGGGCCAACAACATTGGTCTGGTACATGGTCCAGTCTGAGTTGTGCACCTCTGATATGATGGATGTGATGCATTAGGATTTTATTGCAGAATCGATCCGTACTGGTTGTTTATGACAAGCTTCTAAACTGAATCGACTCCAAAGCAACATTTTAATCGATTTTTCACATATTACTACTACTACCAATAAAACGAAACAGTCAAAAATATCTCATTTAGATTTAGGGTTCAGTTCAAGTAGTATTGAAAAATCCTCTCTACCCTCTCAGTGTTTTGTCTTAGGTTAACCCAGTGGTTCTCAAACCTTTTCTGTCACTCCCCACTTTGGAGGAAGATAAATGTTCACGCCCCACCGCCCCAACTAAATTGTAACAAAATGGTCCATGTTGAACTTTTATTGAAATAACAACATTTTGTGACTCCTCCATCTGTGCTTTTTCAAATAATAGAATAAAGAAAATTGCAATCACTTTCAAGTAAACCAGACTGCTCCATCAGACAAAAACAAATACAATGTGCAATCACTTTGTTAGAACAATGCAAATAAAGTTCTATCTGTGCAAAAAATAACTAATATTTGGCAAAGAAATAGCTTATTGTGGCTGCAATTAACCTGTTTTGCACTGAATATCTTTTCAAGATAATAACAATAAAGTGAAACCTGTGAAAAACTAAACAAGTTCAAATATTTAGCAATAAAGAGTTTTACTGAGTTTTACACTGCATATCTTTTCAAAACAACAATAATGTGCAACCTGTGCAAAACAAAACAACATGAGTGCAGGTATGTGTGAGCCATATGCTCACCAGGAGCATTAATATTTTAAATATGAGCTTTAAAATGTAGCATTCTGGTGTACTCTGGGAAGAAAATTAAGTGATAAAACATTTACTTTAAGCAAAACACTAATGTATTATTCAGTTATTAATCAGTATTTCAGCTGATTAATAAAAAAAAGTTTTAGTCATATAAAAACAAAGATAGCAAGAGTAGCGAGAACCATCGCCTGTACAAATAAAGTGATTAGTTTTCATTACTGTATGGCTTCATATTAACTTCTACTGTTACTGTACAGCTGTTAGGATTGTGGCCAATATTCTATTTGCAATTAATATGCATTCAATCCAGTTCAATTATTTAAATGAAAATGATAATCTACTCTGGCTAAGGTAGCTTATCAAGAGTAAAATAATAGCTGTGATTTAACTGTACTTGGGACGGTTAGTCCACTGTCTGTGGTCATCACAGTGAACAGCGTCTGCAGTGTGATGTTGTTCATATCTTGTTGCTGTACTTTATCTCCTTGGAGCAGAGGCTGCATTTAGCATACTCTGTCTTATCAATGTCTTTAAAACACTGTGACAGCAGGAAGCTGTACTCACGTCTGTTTAGACCTCCACCTTTATCCAGGCCCAACTCCACCTTTATCCAGACCCAGCTCCACCTTTATCCAGGCCCAGCTCCACCTTTATCCAGGCCCAGCTCCACCGTTATCCAGGCCCAGCTCCACCTTTATCCAGGCCCAGCTCCACCTTTATCCAGACCCAGCTCCACCTTTATCCAGACCCAACTCCACCTTTATCCAGACCCAGCTCCACCTTTATCCAGACCCAGCTCCACCTTTATCCAGGCCCAGCTCCACCTTTATCCAGACCCAGCTCCACCTTTATCCAGACCCAGCTCCACCTTTATCCAGACCCAGCTCCACCTTTATCCAGGCCCAGCTCCACCTTTATCCAGGCCCAGCTCCACCTTTATCCAGGCCCAGCTCCACCTTTATCCAGACCCAGCTCCACCTTTATCCAGGCCCAGCTCCACCATTATCCAGACCCAGCTCCACCTTTATCCAGGCCCAGCTCCACCTTTATCCAGGCCCAGCTCCACCTTTATCCAGGCCCAGTGCCACCTTTATCCAGACCCAGCTCCACTGACATCTCAGCCCTGCGTCAAGCTGCGCTACACAAATAGCCACCTCTCTCTGAAGCTCTTTGACCTCATCATCTCATCAGTATCTGAGACTCATGTTTCGTGGTCATAAAAGTTATTATCACGTCTTTTCCTCCTAAATCGCGATAATGACAAACGTTAACAGTCCACAAAGTTCCGCATGCAGTGGACTTAAACTTTAACGGAGGGAAAGACGCTGTAGACATCTTAACGCTGATTGGCCAAGACTCACACGTCACATCAAAGATGTTTTATTGTGAAGATCACCACATCACCTTTTCTCCTCGTCTCACCCCCTGGCTGGCCAGTTGACCCCCCCCCCCGAAATAAACTTGGATCTACACGATTCACATGGATGAAATATTTTGATTCGAAACGGCGAATTTCGCTGAAAAGCGACAAGTTTGCAGGTATGAATAAAGTTCTTGAAATAAAAAAATTCTGCATTTCCCCCTGTGCCCCACCTGCAGTACCGCTGCGCCCCACAGTTTGAGAAATACTGGGTTAAACACACCAGATGAAAAAGTCACAAGTGCTTAAACAGTTGAATTCATTGGGAGGAGGCTGCCGAGTGGATGCAGATTAATTAACAGAAGTGAGCGGTCGTAGCATCGCAATGCAAAGCCGCACATGCGTCTTTGTTCATGTAGCACAGCCTCCTTGATGCAATGGTTGCACGAAACAAAGCAAACTACAGTTAAACAAGTCTCCAATTTCCACTCGCTGGGCCACATCAAGAAACGTAAGGACCAAATTATGTTTGGTTTGGGATTTTACATTTCAATTTAGCCTCAGGCCTGGAAGCCATTAAGGCCTAATCTGAATCCTGGTCAGTGCTTGCTCCCTGGAGCAGAAAGTATGGTTTTATTAGCATCAAATCATACACAGCATTGAAAGAGCACACACACATACACACACTGGCACAGACCCAGCCCACGTCCAATAATGGCGAAGCAGTATCTCATTACAGGCCATTACATTTGTATTACTTTCATTTGAACTGGCGATACGTCTCATATTCATAGCCGGAACAAAGTCACAACATGACATGGTGACACAGCTGCATGATGGGAGCTGAGAGACAAGGCCGGGAACAAATGATTCATAAAATGAAACCGTTTGTGGTTTATGACGGGGGGGGGGGGGGGGGGGGCAGGGTGTCTGTGATTTCTGACAAAATGTAACTCCCACTAATGTGCTGACATGTGTGACTACTGTAAGTGATTAAGCGCATATGTTTTGAGTGAATTTTGTGTTTTGTTATTTTATTGGCACCAAAATGTTAATGTATAAGAGCAAGCAAGACGGTGGGAAAAAAAAGATGCTAAAGAGAGTAAAATCCCCTCCATCTCTTAGGCACAACCTCCATACTGAGGGTCTCTTGCTGATGGACACAGCACATTAACTGGCTCATTATCAGCCTCCCACCATATGGACTCTGGCCGGTGTGGGTCAGGGCCGCAGACGCCCCGATCCACGCCCCCCCCCCCCCCCCCCCCCCCCCTCTCTCCAATTAGAACAATTATGCCATCTCCATCATGAGGGCCGGTTACACAAAATGATGTCATGCCCTCGCCAAGATTGGTGTCATCGAGCCCAGACAACGAGAGGCGGTGAGAGAGGGGAAACCGCAGTGTCGCTCGGCAGGCGCACGGCCGCGGGCTCACAGAGCAATTACCCCGGGTGAGAGGTGGCAGAGTCGGAGGGGGGTTGGGGGCGGGAGAGAGGATAGAGAGGTAGAGGGCAAGTGAAAAGAGAGAAGACAACAGGGAGAAAATGGTAGATAGATGGAGGCAGGCGAGGGTTAAAACCCGGACCACAGCGAGAGCTTACAGTATCAATGAAGTTAACATCTGTGACTTTTGGATTGATTGGGTGTGAGTCTGAGGTATCCCTACTGGACAGGGACAAAGAAGTTAAGAGTCTCTTTCAGTGAAGAACTGGTTAAAGGAATAGTTCAACATTTAGGAAAATATGCTGCAGAGCAAAACAGCTAGACTGGTTATCTACAAACTAAAAGAAACACACCTACATACAACTCTAAAGCTCACTAATGAACACATATCTCATCATTTCCAAGGGGCGCTGCCCAGGATACCTGCATGCACACAACGATTAACATACACACCTGTATTGATAATTAGAATAAAAGACTGGCAGAAATAATTTCATTATCCATATGATTATTTAAACCTGCAACCTCGGAGAAAACAAAACAAAAGAGAAAAAGTTACAGCATCAGCTAGAACATTCGCAGCAACATTCGGGCAGAGGAGAACCACAACCAGGAATGATCCGGGCAGACTGTCAGACCCCGCTGCAGTCAAATATTTTCGAAAGAGATCCTGGCGCTCGGAAACACTACCTGATTTGTCCACGGAGACCGTCAAAACCAACACAAAATGAAAGTTCCTCGTAGGTAGCTTTGAGATGTTATTAATGATGCAGACGCCAAGACATCCAGACTTTTAGTCCCTCTTATGCGTCAAGCTCAAAACTCCTTGATCCTACATTTCCCATAATGCAATCAATTAAACATTTTTGCAGTAGATCCTTCCTGCCTCGTAAATACCCACGCCACACATCCAGTTTCTAACGCAGGTCTTTACGTTGTAAATCTGTCGTGTCAGAGCCCCAGCTGAAAAAAACCCCAATGACATCAGAGTTATTTTTTCAGACGTTTTCAGAGCCACAGAAGATATATACAGCTGATTGTCATGTGTGGAATCACTGGTGGGCACCTTAAAGTGCAATTAGATATAAGCTCAGTTAATAGCAGGTATTCAGACACCATAGGCTCTATAGTGCAATAATTAGGCCACATTCATTGTAAGTGTTGTTCCATTGATCTTCAGACAAACCAATCCGATCTTTCAATCCAAAGCAGACTTACTTTCCCCACAAATTTCCTTATCACTGTCTCATGTTCAACCAGTGATGTTTTTATTTTTCTTCCCTTCGACGCAGAATCCTTGAGTCTTAAATTAGGCCCTGAGGGTGCCTGGAGATCGATTGGCTCACTGCAGGTGCACGCCGAACAGGAGCAACAAAAGAAGGGCATTTTCCTCCTCTCCTTTCATCGGAATAAAACAAGCTTGATTGGGAGCGAATGAGTGGAGAGAAATGCGCTGGTTCGTGCCCACCGCCGGTTCCAGCGCTGCATTCTTGTTCCTGCGGCCCATGTTCATTAGCCAGGCACGGTATTGACCGTGTTGTACGGCAAAACGGAGATCAAGCTGGGTTACAACGGGGACGACTCAATCCCCGAAAACAAACTGCTATCGATTCGTGTGAGTAAGTAGCATACAAGAGGCAGCTTTGAGGGCCCAGTCCCACGTCAGAATCCCCTGCCTCTACTTTCATTTTACTGCACATTGCTGCCCTTATTGACTATTTGGAGTATTGGATGGACAAGGTGGGAGGTATGGATGAAACCCACAGCAGTCTGATAACGTTTCACAAGGCTGATACACAGCAGGGTATCTTTTTAAAACTGAAGTTACCTATAACATCAAGACAAGACATTAAGAAACACCCAGAATTTCACTATTGGCAGATTGTAAATTCCTCTGAAAAAAAGCATTTAGACCATTTTAAGATGTTACAACCTACTAATGAGTTTGTTTCATGGGAATGATACGCTTTGTGAAGCAGGGTGACCCGCCGTTTCAATGGTAGGGAATAATGTTGCCTTTAAATGAAAAATGTATTTGGAATATTACTGAATAATGAAACAAATGAATACATTTCTATGCAGGGGCAGACTTCATATTATGAGTGAAGGACACAGCCTGGCTGTAAACAGTATTTATTGTGCTCAGAGAATAAAATGACAGTGATCGATAAAAAGCACAGCCTCTGTAGCTTAGTTGATATTCAAATGGTTTGTGTGAGATTTCTTTGAGGGGTTTATTGATGTTTCGTTGATATGTTCTTTAATGAAAATAATTTCATTTTAACAGGTTAAATCATGCCTTTTCAGAGCTGCCTTTATGCTCTTGAAACTACTGTAGAGCAGAACCCAATGCCATCACTTCACACTGTGGCAACTTGACTGAATTTAGGGATCATGACACTGAGAAAACCTATTATGCTGAGAATCGTGACAATTATATCAATGATTTTACACCAGTTATTAAATGGAATTTGACGTAACATACAATATTTTTGAAGAACACCTTTGGATACCAGGGAAAAACTTGCACCAAAATATGAACAAATTATCATGCGTGTTGGAGATGAAGATACAGATGTGAATACACAGCATATTATGCAAATCAATGGATAATAATAATAATTAAAGCTGCGAGCAGCAAGGAACGGGCCCTCGCATCCTCCCGCACATCGGGGGTGCCGGCAGGACTCCGGTCTGCGCGTCCGAGAACGTCCGCGACCGTCGGACAGCGCATCCGCGAGTGAGACGTTTTTATTCCCGCATTGGACCGCCTGATGCTGGAAATGATGCTTTGCAAATAGTCCAATGCTTCATGTATCCGCTGCCTGGCGCTACAGAACACGTGTAAACATGCATTATGTAGCTCTATATCAAATGTAAACCACATTGTGTAAAAGTCATGTAAATCGGATGGTGTTTATCACAAAATGCAGATTTCCTTTCGCCAGCAGGTGGCGCTATGAGTATTAGTGAAAATTAGCTTGTAGACATCCTCAGGCCATGAGTGTTATCAAGTTTGTGAAGCTTCTTTTTCATGGCGAATGATGCGTTGCCACGGCAACAGCGTTAAACAAAAACTCAATATTCACGATGATGCATTATCAATGTGTTCAGGCTTTCCTTACCAAATTTGAGACTGATTTGGTCAACTGTCTAGAAGGAGTAAATAAAAGTATAAAATGTAACATTTCCTTTTGCCAGTAGGTGGCGCTATGAGTTATTGAAAATGTTGTCATTGGTGTATGCTCAGGCTTGAAGTAGCATCATGCATATGTAATTTTTTGCAGATTGAATAATCAAGGTTCTTCCATGAAAACTCATGAGTTTGATAACTTTTCATCACAAAGGTCTGAAGAGCATCCTGACCATATTTGAGGTTGATTCCATAAATTCTGAGTTCGTTAAAGTACAAAGATTGAAAACTGCGAAAAGTGACAAAAAAGCACAACATGGCGGGTTTACTGTAGCACCCCCTAGTGGTTGACTGAAATTAAAATGTCAGGGTATGTTACAGGATGCAATGTGCACATATGCTGCAAATTTGGTGATTTTAGGACAAATGGTTGAGAAGTTATGTATATTGATATATAAGCCATGCCCTTAAGATGTGTATTGGTCCATAGCTTGTAAACGCAAAGAGATATCAGAAATCTCTGATTGAGAACCCAAGACCAAAGGACTTTCCTCCAAGTATTACAAATAATGATTATATTCACAATTATGTTAGTTTGTCCAATTACTTTTGAGCCTCTGAAAATGTGGATGACTATGTAAAAGTGGCTGTAATTAAAGCTGAAAGTCTACACTTCAACCACATCTTGACTGATTAGTTTAAAATCCATTGGAGTTGTGTAAATAAGCAAAATTAGAAAAATGGTGTCATAGTCCAAATACCTATGGCCCTGACTGTATATATACACATACATACATACACACACATACTGTATACAAATATACATATACACACATATACATATATACTGCATATATACATAAACACACACAACACACATACATACACACATATACAGTTGCACTCAAAATGCTTCAACCCCCACCGCAAATCAGGTCCATCCGCAAAATCTAAAAACCCCAACTACTCCCAATAAACAACCCAAATAGCTCAACACAACCAATGCCACAAGCGGTCTCCTCAAATCCAACACAAAGTGCCACCACCAATGAACACCGCAGTCCCAAAACCACTTAACCTCCCCATGACAAGCACCTCCAGTATCCAGCAGAGCACCCCTTCGCTGCCACGACCCGATGCAAACGCGACACAGAGTCAGTGCTTCAATTAGAGAACTACAGTCTCTAAAAACGACTTATTATTTAGGGATCTGATATTTAAAAGACTGAAACTAACAGGCTTACAGGGTTGACAGGGTCCCTTGTTAAACCACAACCCTGCTTGGTTACGCCCCGCCCTCAGTCACTAAGTCATTATTATGAGATGCTAAATCACTATCTCATAATAATGAGATACTATCTCATCTAAGTCACTATCTCATTATTATGAGATGCTAAGTCATAATTATGAGATAGTAAGTTATTATTTTGAGATAGTAACTCATAATGAATTACAGGATCTGTATTTTTTCCTCACTGTGGCGGAGGTTTTGAATAAAGCCATGATTTGACATTAATAATCCAGGGATAGCGTTTAATTCCTCCAATGTAGACTACAGCCACGGGACCTTTCACGAGTGCATGACATGTTTCCCTATTGGCTAGTGAGTTGTTGAGAAACTTTCTTCTTGCATGTTATTGGCTGTGCGGCGGGGAGGGCGGGACAAGTTTCCGGAAGTGACGCTTTGTTTCTGTTTCTGTTTTAAACAGTTCAGGGAGAAGGCTACCATTCGCTGTAAAGTATTAATAATTAGGACAGTCTATCGATACATTTCTACACTAAAGACTCAACTGACGGCGTAACGAGACTGTACGGCTGGAGTTCCTTCGGAGGTCGGTTCGTATTGTATCTCACGGTTCACGTCGTAAGACGTTAAAGACTCTTACTAAGTTAGCGAACGTTGCTTTAGCTAAACGTTCTGCTGGCGTCAGGTAGAACGATACACGACGTGTAGTGCAGAACCTATTTCATGTATTTAGTTCAAACTAATAGAGCCCTGATATCTGCAATATGAACATGACAATATGTATTTATTCTAAAGCTAGTATTAGTACTACAAAGTTATCATAGGCAGAACATTTCACACACTTTAATAGTACGTTACTCTCACTGTTGGCACAGTTCAGGTCATCACACACAACGTTGTACAAAAACACTAAGAAGAAAGAGTATAATGCCTTTATTAAAATGTCAATATATAAAAAAGTATGCACAGATAAGCCAGGTTATTTCAAAATCACTTTTATACTACTTTAGGGATTTATCAAGAATAGTGTGTTAATTCATTGAACCCAAGAGAGGGTTCAATGAATGAAAAAGCATCTCCTCTTTAGTGCAGGACTGGACGTGCAGCTTGTTCAGCCCTGGTAGAGAGGGTTTAAAGTGTGTTTCTACATTGCAGCATTCCACAGATGTTCTAATAGTAATCAGAGTACATTGATGTAATATACACTGCTCTCATACGGTTACGGCTGACAGTGACCGACCACTGTCCAAAAACCCCACCCTCTGGTTCCCCCTCAGGTCCCCCCTCAGGTCAACAATGTTAGCGCTATTAGCACCGTTAGCTACGAGGCGCCCGCCTGCCGCCGACATGTTGAGAGCTGAAGAGAGGCAATCGAAATGATCTTGCACCTTCTTGTAACCGAATCATCACAAACTGTGTCCAAACAAGTGTTTGCACTTAAGTGATTAGGCGTTACGTGGTATGGACGATTATTCTTTTTCAGTGCTATGTGTATATATATATATATATATATACAGGGCAATGCAACTTTACCGCTTACTTTCACTTTAGACTGATGGAGTGAGAGAACTTTGTCTGAGTGGTTTGGGATCACAGCCACCTCAGAAAAAGTCATGTTAATCTGATTTGCTTTTCCCCCCCTAGTATATACAAATATTTTCCTAAATTGTTCTTACAGATACTTTCTGAAACATTCTAAGTTGTCATGGCACCGCCAAAAAAGAGGGCGTTACCCAAACCGCTACCAGAGGGGTTCATACTGACGGACAGTGAGAAGAAGAAGTGGAGGCTGGGCAGGATGATTGGTCGAGGTGGCTGTGGGCTGATCTATCTCGGTAATGAACCCAGACACAACACTCTATACACAGTCACAGAACAACTCACTCTCTTTCTGTCAGACACACACACACACACACTTCTCTGATTGATCGCTTTTCCTCTTGGTTGTGAAAGCTGCTCACAGATCAGATTGCAACAAGACTTTCAACTCTCCAACTTGTCATTTGTTTTATAACAGCTCCTTACCCCTCTAATCTCAGACCTTTTCAATTTGCAATAACTGAACATTTAACATATCCATTAGTGCTCTATACAGTGGCTTGTTCATTTCTTCCTGGTTTTGGTTACAGTTACAAAAAAGCAATCCACAGAGCCTGATGTAGTCCAGCAGTTAAAACTTAACTGTATCACAACTTTCTACTCTGTCTCCTGTTGTCCCAAAGCCTCCCATGATGTGGACAGACCTGTTGCTGCAGACACTGACTTTGTCATAAAAGTGGTGAGTACATCTGGGCTGCACACAGACAGCTCATCCATCTGCAACTTGATGCTTTTTTTGAAATATGAGTATATACTGCAAGATGCTCTTACTGCACTCTTTCCTGGAAGCAGAAATCAGCTGTACGCATGTAAGTAGTGTTCATGGCACAGTGACGTTTCCTCATCAAACATCACGTGACCTAGTTAAACGTCACTGTGAGAAAATTGCAACAGATGATCAAAATGAAGTTTGGACGACACAGCAAAATGGAACGTTAATTAGTGCAATGGTCTCTCCTCTCTTTGGCACATGCGCTTCTGTTGAGGGGAAGTAGAGCATCCTAAGCTAGGGCTAGGGTGCATGGATGCATCACTTGACGCAGCACTCCATCACTCTTCCTTCTTGGTGAAACAGCCCTCACATAGCCTGGAGGTGTGTTTGGGCTCATTGTCCTGTTGAAATACAAATGCTGGTCCCACTAAGCCCAAACCAGATGGGATGGCACGTCGCTGCAGAATGCTGTGGTAGCCATGCTGGTTAAGTAGGCCTTGAATTTTGAATAAATCGCCAGCAAAGCAGCCCTACACCATCACCCCTCCTCCTCCATGCTTCACGGTGGGAACCACACATGTAGAGACCATCTGCTCACCTTCTCTGCGTCTTACGAAGACGGAACCAAAAATCTCAAATTTGGTCATCAGACCAAAGTACAGATTTCACTGGTTTGATGTCCTTGTGTTTCTTGGCCCAAGCAAGTCTCTTCTTCTTGTTGTTCTTCCTCAGTAGTGGCTTCTTTGCAGCAATTTGACCACGAAGGCCTGATTCACGCAGTCTCCTCTGAACAGTTGATGTTGAGATGTGTCTGCTACTTGAACTCTGAGCAGCATTTATGTGGGCTCTGCTCTGAGGTGCTGTTCATTTGCGGTTTGTGAGGCTGCTAACTGATGAACGTATCCTCGGCAGCAGAGGTAACTCTCGGTCTTCCTGTCCTGGGGCGGTCCTCGTGAGAGCCACTTCCATCATAGCGTTTGATGGTTTTCACGACTGCACTTGAGGATACATTCAAAGTTCTTGAACATTTTTTTGTTTACCACATAATTCCATATGTGGTCCTTCATAGTTTTGATGTCTTCAATATTAATCTACAATGAAGAAAGAAAGAAAGAAAGAAAGAAAGAAAGAAAGAAAGAAAGAAAGAAAGAAAGGAAAACCATTGAATGAGAAGGTGTGTCCAAACCTTTGACTGGTACTGTGTGTGTATATATATATATATATATATATATATATATATATATATAGGATCGTTATGTGCTAAGCAACATCAGGCTTGTTTAAAAAAAACAGGAATTACAATCCATGTGTACTCATTCAAACCGTTTCAGTGCAAAACCTAAACAAACATTTAAATTCCAGTATATAATGTAAATAGTATACAAACAAATAATTTAATCCCATTTTTACCGATATCCAATCCAGCTGTTTGAGTCCGTCTCTCTCTGTCAGCACCTAAAGGACTCCTGGAGTAGAAGTACATGAAGTACATGAAGTACATGAAGTACTTTTATGCTCAGCAATGTCCAGCCTACATATGCGGCCTCTCAAGATTTTGGGAAATTCAAATTTATCGAACATAATAAATTGACTTCCGTGACCACACTGTTGTATTATCAAACATTGTTAACACGGTAATATTATAACAATTATGTATCTTTATATGGAACCCTGTTCCTCTAGTCTCTGTGAGAGGATCTGACAGACTGACAAAACTATCTGTGCATGTGTACTATCCTCCATCTTTGTATCAAGATAGATCTTCCAATGGTGTCTCCTTCCTTCTCTCCTCTCCTCCCTTCTCTTCCTTCTCTCCTCTCCTCCCTTAACCTCTCCTCTCCTCCATTTTCCTCTCCTCCCTTAACCTCTTCTTTCCTCTCTTCTCCTCCTTCTTTCCTCTCCTCCATTTTCCTCTCCTCTTCTCCCTTCACCACCCTTCTCTCTTTCTTCTTTTCTCTCCTGTCCTCCCCTCTCAGCTGCTCCTCTCAGGTGAAATCCTGTACAATCCACAACCGCTTTTTATGTACTGCTTATTATTTAGGACACCAATGTCTCTCACAACCCCAATTTGTGATGTGTGCTAAGGCATGTTTTGGACATTTTCTCCTAGACTGGTGCTTCTTTAACCCGTGATAATGAATCTGTTCATAACGTGTGCCTTCATGTGCAGGAGTCCCAGGAGAACGGCCCCCTGTTCTCGGAGCTCAAGTTCTACCAGAGGGCAGCCAAACCAGAGAACAGTGAGTAGCACCGCCCGTCCAGCGTCCCGGCAGCTCGCTGGAGCACGAGCACGTTTGACTGATGAAGTGGCCGCAGACACAGAGGCTTTGCCGCCCGCAGCACAGTAATTAATATTAAGCCAAAGCAAACATGCACCTCAGTGGCAGTTACCCCCCACCCCCCACCCTCTCTGCTGCTTGTCTGAACACTCCAACGCCTTCGTTTGGAGAGGCGGTGGAGAGAGGGAGCCACTCACACGTAATGATGCCCGGGCCTCCGCTGAGCCCCTGACCACCTGCCAGCCTGGTTGAGAGCCAGTCAGGCCGGCTGCCATGAGCCAGGCTCACTGCTTTGTCTGGGGGCTTCTGGGTGTGTGTTTGCAGTTGTGTGTACCTCAAGACTGTAAGATTGATATTTGCACGCATGCATTATTACACTTACAAGGACAAATTGGTATTCTGGACAAAACTTTTTAGGGGCATTTATTCAGACTTTTTTTGGAAAAGGAGAGTGTTAGACTGGGGGTCGAACATAGGGAATGATTAGACTAGTTGCGATAAGTAACAACAAAAGTTCATCTAGTTGTCATCATCCCCTTCAGACTGATTATCAGAACAACTAAGCAGTCCCAGGTACCAGGGGTTCCCTTCTTTCTCAATACCACCATTTTGGTTTTGTGTTTAATATACACTGCTGAAAAAAATGAAAGGAACACTTTGAAAACACATCAGATCTCAATGTGAAAAAAAATGATGTTGGATATCTATACTGATATGGACAGTTTAATGTCTTAGGAACGAAAGGATGCCAAAACCAGTCCTGTTTTGGGGGTCGTCTCATTGTTGCCCCTCTAGTGCACCTGTTGTTAATGCCATCAACAAACTGATTAACAACCCCCTCTGCTACTTACCTGACCAGATCATTATCAGAGCAGTGCAATTGAATCCATGCCATACCCTGATAAAAGTTTGTTCCTTTAATTTTTTTGAGCAGTGTAGTTGTTGGTTTGCCTCCTGTTATTCAGTCTTCTCAGACTCCACAGGAGTGTTGAAATTGAATGTGAAGTACACATTGATATAATTATCTTTCTTCTAATCTTGTTCCAGTGCAAAAATGGAAGCGAAGCAGGAAACTGGACTTCCTGGGAATCCCAACGTACTGGGGATCAGGACTCGCTGAAGATAATGAACTCAGGTATTAGACGTTGACCATAATGCATATCTGCCCCCTTTTTAGTTTAAAAACAACCTCTGCATTTTATATTATGGGTTTGTTTCTAATATATTGCATCTTAAGATGCCATCAGTATTCAAGTGGAGGATGTTGTTGTGACTGGAGCATTTGGATCAGGGGTAAATGCACGCATTGTGATCTGCTCAGCACATCTGAATAGAGAGGAGAAGTCATGCCCCTTCCGGTGTCCCCCCATGGGACACTTGAAATCAGAAGGTCACTGTATTTTAAACGTCAATATCATAGACGATCATGCTCATTTAATCGCGGCAGCCAAAATCGTGATCGCGATTAAAATTCGATTCATTGTGCAGCCCTAACTTGATACTTGGTAAGACTTGGTTCCTCGGTAAGACTTGGTACTTGGTAAGACTTGGTACCTCGGTGAGACTTGGTACTTGGTAAGACTTGGTACTTGGTAAGACTTGGTACTTGGTAAGACTTGGTACTTGGTAAGGCTTGGTACGGCTTGGTAAGACTTGGTACTTGGTAAGGCTTGGTACTTGGTAAGACTTGGTACTTGGTAAGGCTTGGTACTTGGTAAGACTTGGTTCCTCGGTAAGACTTGGTACTTGGTAAGACTTGGTAAGACTTGGTACTTGGTAAGGCTTGGTACTTGGTAAGGCTTGGTACTTGGTAAGGCTTGGTAAGACTTGGTACTTGGTAAGGCTTGGTACTTGGTAAGACTTGGTACTTGGTAAGGCTTGGTACTTGGTAAGGCTTGGTACTTGGTAAGGCTTGGTACTTGGTAAGGCTTGGTACTTGGTAAGACTTGGTTCCTCGGTAAGACTTGGTACTTGGTAAGACTTGGTAAGACTTGGTACTTGGTAAGGCTTGGTACTTGGTAAGGCTTGGTACTTGGTAAGGCTTGGTAAGACTTGGTACTTGGTAAGGCTTGGTACTTGGTAAGACTTGGTACTTGGTAAGGCTTGGTTCCTCGGTAAGACTTGGTACTTGGTAAGACTTGGTAAGACTTGGTACTTGGTAAGGCTTGGTACTTGGTAAGACTTGGTACTTGGTAAGGCTTGGTTCCTCGGTAAGGCTTGGTACTTGGTAAGACTTGGTAAGACTTGGTACTTGGTAAGGCTTGGTACTTGGTAAGGCTTGGTACTTGGTAAGGCTTGGTTCCTCGGTAAGGCTTGGTACCTCGGTGAGACTTGTTCTTCTTTTAACAATACTCTCAAACCAAAGAGACATCTATATATCAGGAATTAGGAGCTGAGATGTTATTCAGAACTAGGAAAAGAAAAAGATGTGGACCTCTGATGTCTTACGCTTCCTCTCAGGTATCGCTTCATGACCATGGACCGACTGGGCAGTGACCTTCAGAAAATCTGTGAGCGCAGCGGTGGTCGACTGAAGAAAGCCGTCGTTCTCCAACTTGGTCGAGGACTGGTGAGATCATCTTCATGTTCTATGTTCATTGATTGTTGTATGAAGAAGCTGGATCTGGTCTGATAATGACCCCTCTTTAACCATGAGTTGAACAGAACAAACCTCTGACGTTCACTTCTAAATCATTACAATCTCCTCATCACGATTCTTGTGTGTGTATTCTCTGTTTTCTGCCTGTGCCAGGTGGATGTACTGGAGTACATTCATGAGAATGAGTATGTCCATGCTGACATTAAAGCTGCCAACCTCATGCTTGATTACAGAGACCGTAAACAGGTCAGTCCACAGGAGAGCTGCGCAAAGCACAAATACATAAGCATCAAACACTCAACACGTGATTCTCTGCTCTGCATTTCATTCACTACATCCAACGTGCATCAGTAAATACTACGCAGCAGTAAATGACGTGGCAGTGAGACAAAACAAGGGTTTATTTTTATTTGAGATTTTTAGATGAAACACTGCAGGCTGCAGAGTTTGTTCACCTTTTGACCCCCAGCAGCCCTCGTGAGTCTCCAGGTCTTTAGGCCTCTATGGAAAGGCAAAAATGAGCTGAAGAAACATGTAGTTCCTTGAAAAGTAGTCCTGAGACTGAAATGACCAGGTGTTGTGAGGTCTGCTCCATTCTACAGAATACACACTTATATATATATATATATATATATATATATATATAATAACGCAATCACGGGCGATGCTACTGTGTGCAAATTCTGAATTCCCTTTATTTCTTGAATCACTTTGGTGTGTGTGTGTGTGTGTGTGTGTGTGTGTGTGTGTGTGTGTGTGTGTGTGTGTGTGTGTGTGTGTGTGTGTGTGTGTGTGTGTGTGTGTGTGTGTGTGTGTGTGTGTGTGTGTGTGTGTCCTGTAGGTCTATCTAGCAGACTATGGCCTGTCCTACAGATACTGTCCTGATGGAGTCCACAAAGAATACAAGGAGAACCCCAAGAAGGGTCACAATGGAACCATCGAATACACCAGCCTCGATGCCCACAGAGGAGTAGGTAAGCCTTCCAATTCATGAGCAGAGAAACTGCTCACATACACAACACTCAGGTAAGCTGTTAGCTGGTATACGACACCTTCTGTCCAGTACAGAAATATTTCACGTTACAGAAGATGACGCTCTGTGATAATATAATTGTCGCCGTTAATTAAATAGTGCGTTGACGCGATACTAACGCGTTAACTTGCCCAGCACTAATATATCAAGAACCCTAGTAGCAGTAGTCTCTGTGTCGGCAACAACTGTCAAATCAAATCTAGAAAGTACACATCAATTATATTTTAACAATTATTATTCTCAGTTTTCAAATTTAACTGGATGGATTATAAAGAATAGAAATACATAAATAAATGTTCTTCTCATTTCAAGTAAAATAAAGGCTCCATCTAAAAATAAAATACACAAAAAAGAACTTTTGAAGAAAGTGCTTGATTTTAGAAAAATGAATGAAAATGGAAAAGGAAAGTGTGGCTGGAGTTCAGTTTTCTCTTCTCTTTTGTTAAATCCATTTCACGTCATAACTGTCTCAGTCAACTTTATGATAACAACCTCGACACATGTCAACATCTTGACTGGAGTGGGTATGTTTGGTGTAAACATGTGTGTTTGGTCTCATAGTGGCGTTTCACATTGGCGCATTGAATAACGGCCACGGTATCTGAACATATGAGACGGAGTGGTTTAGTAGCGCCAGCAGGAAGAATGAAGACATAAGAGTCCGTCCATTCTTTGTTAAAGCTCTGTTTTCGTGGTCCACTTATCTTCTTTTAGAGTACGCCATGTTACTTCTCCCACTGCTCTCTATCTCCCCGTCTCTCCTGTCTGTGTGCAAATCTCACTCGTTTCAGAATACAGATATTCGATTGGCTGAGTAGCATCACGTGAGATGATTTACAATGCATGTGATTGGTCTGTGTGTTTCCTGGACTGCTAACCGAGTGCCGTAAAGGCTAGAAAAGCTGTGCAGGTTAAAATAGAAGCGCTCCGCAAACATGTATAATTCTGAATTATCCATCAGTTATACGTCCGGGTCCGGATAGGACAGCGTCTGGGTCCGGACCGCGGTCCGCCTATTAGTGACCCCTGCTCTAAAACATTGAGGACAAGATCTTCCTTTGGTGCAAAAATGCATTCTGAAGTTCAGCCAAAGTTCATATGAAACTTCAGCAGTCTGTGTTAGCCAAACAAGAAGGTGACTTCCAAAGTTATATTCTTTAATCTCCAAGTTCCTGCTTTTTATAAAATTCTTCCTGGTTCTGGATGGTGTTTCCTTGCGGAGTCGTGGTGGATATGCCCTGCAATAAACCTACACACAACCACAGGACAAAGAAACCCAAAGATGTGTCTCAGACTCCTGATTTTGTGTGATTTCAGTAAGTGTAGAAAGACTAAAAAGCAGTATTTAGGTATTCTAACAGTATCTATATTAACCCAACCATAAGCTCTGTCCTTTGCAGTCTGTGTTAGTCAATACATGTGAAGCAGTCTGGTCTCTCCGCCCCGCCGCCCTCGGCTGATATTGGGAACACATTAACTGGCAAATTGCCTACATGCTCCCTCTCTTCATTGACCAATCGATTGTCCGTCCGCGGCCCCCCTGCTGAATTCCCCGGCACCGTCTCTGTTTAACAATTCCCTAATTAGCCGGAGTCATAACCTGCATCGTGTATTCATCCACCCATTAATTAAGGGCTCTGATGTCTAGTGGAAAGGGAGGCTTGAGCCACAGATAACCTCCACAAGCGCTCCGCCGACCAGCTCCGCCGTACCCTCCGGTTCGATATTGTGAGTTAGCTTCGGCTCAGACTGCCTAATCGCCGCGGTGGTGTTTCTATCAGCGCGGATCGATGAGTTAAACACGGGCAGAAAATGTCCTGTCAGCAGCAACTATCAAATGGAAGTCATGTCAATTTGAATATGATTTTGAAAAGAGTGGGAGAGAACACATTGTACAAGTCACGATCCATCAGTGTGTCTGTCATGCTATATAAACAAACTAAGAATGCATTGTACTCTGCTTATAGCATATCTCTATAATTATAGTCATAAGCACTTCTAAATATTCATAATGCTTTAAAAAATGCATCTTGTAAGGACTTCTAATGCTTCATAATTGCTGGTCACTCACTGACTGCATCAGAGCATCATAATTCCCATAAATGTAATACATTCTAATATGTTTCATAATGCATTACAACGTGATTATAAGACACTCCTATTCTACAACCTTTGGTGAAAGAGATTTATTTATTTAAAGCAAACGATGACCACCTAGCTTATAATCACATTGTAATACATTACAAAAACGTTATACTCATTTATTATATTATAATAAATTATAATACACCAGGATACTTGCAAAAATGACCAGCAATTATGGAGCATTATAATACTTAAAGTCATTATAAAAGGATTCATGTGTGAAGATTGTTATAGCTATAATTATGCAGTGCTATAAGCAGGTTATAACACATGGTAAGTATATCTATTATGCATTATAGACACAGGTGTCGTAGAAAGTGTGACCCCCCCCCATCTTTCCACCAAATGCTCTGATTTGAGCTACAAGAGTGCTGCAAGCCTGACGCAGTGAACTCTGTGTGAGAAAGAAGAAAAGGGTTCAAATATGTCTCTTTCTGGATATTGTCATCTCTACGCGGGCATGGAGATTATGACCAGACTCCGACCCGGTGCCAGCGATCCAGCAAAGATGTTGACAGGTTGCCATGGTGAGGTTCGGCTAACGCCGGCCTCTGAACCTCCAGCTAAACGGTGTAATTAGCACCATTCGGTGGGCGTCCGGCGGACAGAAGACCGCCTCCAAACGACAAGACTGCGAAGCAGAAGGGTTAAGAGTGTGACACTGAATAACAATAGGAGATAATTAACAACAACACCAGCGCGCCTCACCTTCCTGTCTGCAGCGTGAGCAGAGCGCGGGGCCCTGCGTGTTTATCTGTCGTGCATGTGTGCGTTTTTCAAGCATCCCTGGAGGGCTAATTAAGTGTGCATGTGAATGCACATCTCTGCTGTCCTGTGTCATTCCTCATATGAGGGCATTAAATACAGAAGAGCAGGCGCACAAAACACTTTTCTGAGCTTTGATAACAGCCCAGAGCACACACAGAGGGCAGCGCCGCTTAATGTAGCCGTTGATCTTTTTAATTGTTAATCTATTAGGGCGCTCTGGGAGTCCAACCCCCCCCCCCCCCCCCAGTCAGTATCACATGTATTTTTCATCTTTATTCTCCTTTAACAGCCTCTGAGCAGTGATGGAGTACTGTGCAATCTTTTACAATAGGACTTCATGCGTGCTTTACACCCACAAGGGCAAACAGACCTAACTGTTGCCATCAGTGCAACAGATAGTGGAAGTGTCGTATTTGGACCTAACAGATAACACTTGGTGCTATTAGTGCAGAAAGTCTAGTTCTACCGCTGACATTTCTGTGCTTTGCTTGCTTTGAACAAGGATCCTGTGTGTGTGTGTGTGTGTGTGTGTGTGTGTGTGTGTGTGTGTGTGTGTGTGTGTGTGTGTGTGTGTGTGTGTGTGTGTGTGTGTGTGTGTGTGTGTGTGTGTGTGTGTGTGTGTGTGTGTGTAGACCTACGTTTGATAGATTATATTGTGCCTTCATGCTGTCCACAACTCACTGAGATCCAAACTCAATGCGAGCCATGTGGTCTGGCTGATCGGATCCCGATGAGAGAAAGGTCCGATCTTGGCGCGTGCAGTTCACCGTTGTGATTGAATGACAAGAGTCACATTTAAAGCGACACCTGGCGGTGAGGGAGCATTCTGTTTGACACCAGTAGTGTTCATGTGTAGAGGTGGCAGACTCTTCATGGTGCTGCTGGCCTGAAGATGACCTTCAAATGGTTCCAGGTTCAGTGAATTGCTTCCATGGTTTTCCTTGGTTTTCATTGTCATGTCAACAGTTGACTTATTGGTCAGTTAATGAAACTTCGTTGACGTCTTCTGTTGCGCACCAAACGGGATAAAAGCTAAAAGTGTTGCGTCTAAAATCATTTTGGACAGAGACTGTTGGTTGGAATGATTTGGTCTCCTTTTGGCATTCGGTCCTACGTTTCAATAAGGAAGTGGACAGAAGTGTCTGCCACACTTAAATGTATTGTAATCAACTAAACCAGAGTTCACCTTTATCTGCCCGTTCCATGTTTATGAAAGAAACAACTCATGGTCTCTATCAGTGTTTTCTTACCACTTCACATTAACACAGCAACAGTTGGTGAGAGCTGTTGTGTTGTGTTCTACCTCTACAAGTAGACAAACCATATTAACCCAAAATAAATCTCTTTGAAGCCCCACATGGTTTTATACCCTCAACGTTGAGTCGCGTGAGGTTTGTGATGGCAGCCAACATGGCTCCTATCAAAGGCCCACCCTCTGCTATTCTCATCTTCCTCATTGATTGTCGAGCCCCCCCCCCCCCCCCCGCTGGTTTAGTGTTCCTTGCTAAACCCCGGCGTAGTTTTTTTATTTTGTATTCAGGCACACCTTGCATCATTTATTTCCTTGAAGTGATTTCCTCCGTGTGTCTTGATGGTCTGTCCCCATGCTGAAGACCCAGCTCTGATGAGCAGGATAAACAAATCTAAGAAATTGAAATGACTTATAATACACATTTTGTTACTGTGTAATCAGATTACCTCCCACTCATTCCATGTAATCTGGTTGTGTGTGGCAGTGACCATGCTTGTTGTTTAGAGCAGCCTATTGGCTGTGGAGGATCAATGCCGGCCGTGGCTCAGGGAGGACATTTCTCCCCTCTGATGGAGCCAGTCGATAGGTAATTTCTCCGGAGACGTGTGGCAGCCGTTACAGTATTGAGCTGCTAAAACTCCCCGGGCTCCACCCCTCTGGATGGACTTGGTCGACAAGTATTGATAGACCGCACGCATTAATGTAGACCCCTGCAATCACACGCTCATAATAAGACGCAGACACACTCTAGACCTGTTCCTTCAGAAGTCTCAGTACAGGGGACATCACACTGGTATCGTACACACACTTTCCCATGTCTTCATTACTTCCCTAATATTACGTTCTGTTATACCTGCCCTCCTGATCAAATCCTTGAAATGATTTTGGGTTATTATTTGTGGAAAGCCTTTGCACAGCTGATTACAGTGCTCTTCATGATTAAATACGTAGGTGTCAGTGGTTCTTCAAAGCTCTTAAATTCATTTTAGACGAAAGAAGAATTTGTCACTGCTTTACTTACGTGCCACATGGCAAGAAAGAAATGCCGAAACAGTGACATGAACCAAATTATGGATAAAAAAACAAACAAATTATTATCTGTTTTATTCTATGAATTGTTTTATTCCCTTTACCAGGGATGCCCCGCGATACCCGGTTCTAAACAAGAAGCGATAAGACGGTAGTAAACACCCTGAGGATCAATAAGGTCCGGAGTTAATGGTTCTGCTATCGGTACTTTACAAGTTACAGATCTCCACAAAGCAGCATCTCAAAGCTCCTCTCTCTGTCTCTGTGTCTTCATGCTTTACTCTGACTCCAGCTCAGTACAGCCTGAGACTCACATCATGAGCAGAGAGAAGAAACGTCCAGTAGATGCACGGAACACAATAAAACCCTCACTAGAGAGGAAACGTGTGACAAGCAGAACATCAATCTGCACAAATGTTCCTTATTTTGAAGCTGCTAGTCCCACGACCACACCGTAACAATAATAGTGTCTTTACTGTAGGAAGAGGACCAAATATATCTTTATATAATAATAATGATGACGTACTCCTCCCTGTAGGAATCTTCTCAAATTTACATTTGTTGTTGCCATCGAAATAGTAAAGTCCACAATAGTGAGTTATTTCAACATTTCTGCTGTTGCCGTTCAAGAAAGACTATTTTTTTTTACATATGAATAATAAAGCAATGTTTTTAATTGTCTTTTTTTTCTTCTCACAAAATATTCAAAAAGAACCGATAAGAGTATCGTTAACAGTACTAGTATGGATCAAATCCTAGCGATAGCCATCGCTAGTCACTACGCACAATGCATCTGGAGAGAGATGCAGGTGTGCTATGCTAGTAGCTAACGTAGCCTTGGGCAGCTAGCTGTAAGCAGAGATGAGTAGCTACAGAGGTCGGTACAACCAACACCGACTCGAGTCAAATAATTCATGTCAAAAATGTAAATCAACTCTGTTGTCAGACATTGCACAGCACAGCACACCGTACAACTGTGCCTCTGCATCTGACCCATCCTAGTATTGGGATGGGATGGGTTCTGGTGTCTTGCTCAAGGGTTTAATGGCAGTGCCCAGGAGGCCAGCTGGCAACTCTCCAGCTACCAGTCCACACTACCAGCTTGATCCTTGCAGGGACTACGACAACCCTCCAGTTCCCAGTCCACGGACCTCGTTCATTCATCAGACTCCAGCTCTTTGGAGACACAAAGACATCATGTAGTAGTACTCCCTGAAACCTGCAAGTCACTCTTTGGGACAGAGTCAAATGTCTCGCAGCTATTTGATGGATTGTCATGAAATGTGGTGCAAACATCCAGGATGAACTGTGAGAAATGTGGTGACTTTGCTATCATCTAGTTTACTTACTAACGACCAAAACTAAACTGTTCAGACCGGCTACAGCATGGCTGAAGTCCTGCTTATTGATAGTCAATCTCTATCTCTCAAGTTTAAACATTGAAATGGTTTCTGGTAGTGACTGTCGGTGTGTATCACAAGAAAGAAAGGGGTCAGACGTACACTATTGTGGATTTCTGTGACGTGCTCAGACATTACTGTGTTTTACGACCAGTCGGGGTCTATAATGGCGAGAGAGAAATATTTATTTTTTTGTTGGGTTCCTGCAAGGCCACCTGGTTTCCCAAAATAATCCGCTGTACGAAGAAATAGCCGACAGGGTCAGTTAGAGTGCTTTCTGTCTTAGCGAGGCTGGCTCATCATAATCATCCCGCTACTCTACACGGTCTAATCTCAGTGTGTCTCAGCTCCATCCATACAAACAGACGGCCTTCTTTAAGCCTATCACAGTCCATCTTGTTGGGCCAAACGAGGTGAATCCATTTATTTTAAACAGAAATCTGCTTCATCTTAACCAGTTCTGCAAACATAACTTTTGTCCAACCGTGGCTCCTCTGGAGAAAGATCTGTTGTAAAGACTAACTAGTGACGAACTATTCTTTTCATCTCAAAAAAACTAAATGCTGAGCTTTGGCCAACACGTTTGAAAGCTTTTACAGTCTTTGATGGCGTCAGGGCTAATTTATGGAGAATAGAATATCAGTGGAGCAGACTAGATGTTATTTTCTGACCGTCGTATCCTTTTGTCTCTTTATAGCTCCATCTAGACGTGGCGACCTCCAGATTTTGGGTTTTTGTCTTCTTCACTGGTTATGTGGGTCTCTGCCTTGGGATAACATTCTCAAGAACCCAACTCAGGTCCAGGAGGCCAAGGACAGGTAGGTAGTGACTGTAACGGATAGAAGACGTTCATGCCCAAGGCCTGGTGGTAGCCAGTTGCAGGAGTTTTCTTTGTAATTTTGTATTGCAATGAACGTTGTAACAATACTCTCATGCTAATAATTCCAACACATGAATGGACTGGCTGTCGTTGTTTTAATGAACACCCTGTAGGACAGTGTTTGCTTTGACCTGGATTCAGCTTGTTCTTCCCACCCTTGACCTCCATCTCTTAGAAGGTTTCTGTCTCCTCTTGCTCTTCTCAGGCTGATGGATAATCTGCCAGACTCAGTCCAGCATCTGTCAGTGAGAGGAGCCAGCACAGGTGAGCAGGGCCCCGGGACCTCATTTACACTTCTTACGCTAAACTGTGAATTTGGAAATACGACGACGAGCCGTGGAGGAAGGGAGAATCTCTGAGTCTAATCTTCTGCTCTTCTAAGTGAGATCCATAGTAAAGGGCAGAGCCAAGACTGATTCAGTTAGTGGGTGACATGCACGGGGCTTATGGGTAACAGCCGTTCATTATTCCTGTATGCAGGTACGTTTTCCAGATATAAGAAGAATGGAAAAAAAATAGTGTTCTTTTGGAATGATCTACCATCTGAAAGTCAGTCAAGGGACAAGCTACAACACCAACACAATGATGCTAACACGATGCTAATGATGCTAACACGAGGGTTAAATGGTTGTAGAAGGTTAAGTTCTTCTGCTGTTGATGGAACTCAACTCTACACTGATTGATTAATATGATGTTCTTCATGATCTGTTATAGGACTATTATTTCACTATTATATTCAAATACATCATCAGCGGAGTCTTGTGATTGGTTCGCTCGCTCCACGTGAGCGAGTCTTTAGTCATTGCTCGTCACTGCTTTCCACACAGCTGTGTTCCCCTGAACTGTTGGGAGGTCTTGAGGTGGGAAGACCCTGAAGATGGACCCCTGCTTCACCATTCACACGTGACACCAGTTCAGCCCAAACAGAGGGGCCGTGTGGGTGGGGGTCCACTCAACAATCGCTTTATCCTCCATCTTGACAACCGTGAGAACGAGCTCGTTCCAGGTTTTGATGTTTAATTGGCCAACACGACGTCGTCCAGTGGGGTTGGTTCCCGAGATGAATGAGGGCGCTCCGGACCACATGAAGCCTTCCACCAGAATCAAACTCCCCTCCCTCGGTTACAGAAAAGCTCCTGAAGAACTTTGCACCAAATGTAACAGCCGTCCCGCTGACACGCCTTTCAAAGTTGGGCGTGTTTTTATCTCCCCTCTTTATAAGGAGAGGTCACACCTGTGTGTGATGTATGTTTGGTACCGCTGACGAGGCCCGGCTGCCCGCCACAGATAAGAGCCGGGTATGCATCAACTGTGTGTGTGTGTGTGTGTGGATACAAGTTGTACCGCAGTATGTGTCATACTCGTCGTCTGGCCAGTGTGTGATGCATCGTGGTTGTGTATGACACACACGCACACACACACACAATGCATATCCATAGCTGTGCACACGGCTCATCTCCTCTGTGGGAGATCCATTGCTGGCCGCTGTGTTATCTGGACTGTGACACCTTCAGGTTCAACAGGCTCTTATTTCACTTTTCTTTCCTCTGCGTCCAGAACCGTGCCGCTCTAACACTTAACAACCAATGTTCCATATGCAAGTTCTTTTTTTTTTTACATTCTACATCATATAGTTTTATTATAAACTATTCGTCATAAACCATGCCAGTTAACTCTCATCACTTCACAAGTTCCTCTGCTGTCCCAGACACTATCTTTGTGTCCTGGGACAACGGCACGTCCTTCACTTCAAGCACTGCCCCAACTCATTTCATTATTGAAGTCAGAAGTCCGTCTGTTAGTAAAATCACGGCCATCTTTGGTGGAAAGATAACGGTCAGATGGATCTGACTTGTTTTGTGGAAGGTTCACGTTGACTCTGTTCCTGTCTGCAGACGAGGTGGCTGCTTTCCTCACTTATGTGAAAACTCTGGACTACAAAGATCCGCCAAACTACCAGCACCTCAAACAGCTGTTGGCCAGCGTGGTCACAGGAAGCCTTGACTTCTTCGATCCACGCGAGCCGGAAGGGGACCCCCCCACCACCAGGGAGAAGGTGAGTACGTGACGAGGTCAAGGGTGTCTGTAGAGACCTCTGTCCACAGGGAAACACCGGAACAACAAGTGCAACTTCACCCCCAAGAGTCTGAGCAGAAAAGTAAGACGGAGCTGAGAGATGAAAGTGTGAACACTTATTAGTAGCTCAAAGCATTTGATTTGATTTTTGACATAAATGCAGTCAGTCAGTGGGGAATATTTCAGGTGGAATATTTTTCAGTGAACACTCAACAACTTCAGTGTGGGTCACAAAGACGGCCGTTTCCTCTGTTGAGTCTCTTAACCCCCAGAGTGGAGAAACCTGACGGCAGTAAAGGGGAGGGTTAACCTGTCTCCCCCCCCCCCCCCAGTGAGTATGTCAGCCAGGTCTGAAGCTGGAGGAGGACTGTGATTCCCCTCAAATTCACCAGGTTCCCTTGTTGACCCGCTCGGGCCCCAGCGAGCGCCCTCTCAATGGCCCAATTTGAGGAAGTTGATGACACACTTTCCCGCGGCGCAGGGTGTCTCCAATTATGCTCCTGATTTCCTCTCCGCTCCTTGTGTCATTTCATTTCCATGCTAAAGTGCCGGCCAGTTTGATCCCTAGTTAAACAGAAGTGGCCATTTACCGCCGAGAGTAAATGTCAGCGGAGATAAAGGCCATTCATCTGCCACTAGTGTGGATACATATATTATTCTTCTATGTGCTGATTGTAGTCGTTTTATTTAAGAAGAAATAGTCCAACAAAAAAAACTATTTTAGTGTAATCTTATCTAATCTGTACAGCGTAACAATGCTAGTGGTTGAAAGGGCATGAATGTTGTTGGGAAAGCAGGACGGACAGAAATCTGCAGATGAAAATCATCCAAACCATCGTCTCCACAGACGGGACGAGCCAGAGGATCCTCCAGAGCCAAGGCTGTGGCCACAGAGCTGGCTGATGAAGAGGAGAAGGTGAAGTCTAAACCTGTGCACATTCGCTACGTAAGAGGACCGCCCCTCACTAAAGCTCAGTCACAACAGGTAAGGTCTGAAACACGTCACTGTTCCCACGCCCCGCCCAATATCTGTGAGATGATCACTCTTACCCCGTTACCCACAAGCAGTGTTTTTAAACTGTGATTCTAAGTTAAACAGTAACTGGACTTATTTCCCAAGTCACAAGCCATAGTCTGCATCAGTCAAAGCTGTATAAGGTAGTATAGCGTGTCGAAAAAGTGACAATACGGCATATTTTAAAAAGTCACAGCGTAGTGATTCAGTCTGGTGTGGTCAGGTCAGAAACACTAGTGTGTGTGTGTGTATCTGTTGAAGAGAACAAATGTAAAGTGTAGTGTGTCACAAAAAGTCATAGTACAGCATGTAGAAATAAAACATGTAGAACAAAGTGGCAGCAGCATCAGGGCACACACACAAGCTGTCATTGAGCTCAATGGAACCAATAATCAACCTTCTGTCTCTGCTGATGGCTCACAGAAGGAAGGTGGAGCGTCGCCTGCTGTCAGCAGGTCATTGCGACCCAGACCTGCGGTGGCTTATGGAGAAGACAGTGAAGAAGAGGATGAAGAGGAGGAGGCCAGACCCAAACCCATTGCTGCATGCTATCTGAGAGGCCCCCCGGTGGGCCCCAGAGCTCAGCCCAAACAGGTGTGAGGCTGCTGGTTTGATTTCTTGTGCACCACTGAATCAATAACTGGCACCAAACCCAAGACCGGTACTTTATTTTGTTGTTCATAAAGAGGATTTAAAACCTTCAGACAGACGGTCCAGAGCAGTACACAGTATATATGTATGTATGTATGTATGTATATTAGTAGGCATGTTCCAAAAGAGCCTGAATTACCCTATTTGACAGAAAACTACACTCTGCTGAACCAATCACAGTACAGGGAGAGACCCCCCCACCAGCACAACCAGGATTCTCTTCAGGACCCCTTCTGGACCGCCAAGAACGGCCATGGATGGCATTGCCGCGGCTGCCTCTGCTGGGAACACAGACATGGCTTTGGTGGAGGAGGTCCAGAACAGGAAGCTGGTCCCGCACGGAGGAGCAGACCGGTGTGCTGGTTCCTCTTCGTGAGCATCTTCCTGTTCCTGGCTGCTCTGTGTTTTTAAATCCCGCTGAACAGTCTCAGGACTGCTGGGCCGACATCTTCACCGTAATGGGCTGAAACGGAAGAAGAATCTTCAGTTTATAAATGTATTTAATTCGAGTGAAATGGATTGTTATGCTTTTTGTGAATAAAATCTCGTGACTGGACTCCCTCATGCACAGGTCTCCTGTATCCTGCTGTACTTCCTCTTTTATCAGCAGAGAGAAGGTTCCGTATTAATGAAACTATTGACTGCCAGTGGAGGCTCACACACCTTGCTGCAGTAAGGACACTCTCCGAAGACAACGTTGAAGCTCTGCCGGCTGGAGGGGAGCGCTCGCAGCCACTGAAGGAAGAGAAGAAGAGAAGAGCGTCAGCCTCAATGTACACAACGAGCTTTGCATTAATGTATGTTACTGCAGGGCCGTACATTGGTTTGCTCTGGTACTCAAACTACTGATCACATCAAAGGTGGACAAACAGCTGATGATGTGATTTACTGACTAAACCAAGTTTACCAGAGGAGCACCAACAAAAAGTTCTAGAAAATACCATGAATAAAATAAATAGGATAAAAACTAATGGGGCACTCCAACAATGTGATACATGAGGATCCGTTTACATTTCATTAGAAGTAGTACTAACAGTAGTGCTAGTTTGTAGACCTTCATTAACCCTGCTGACATCAACACACTATGTGTCACAGGTGACATGAGCTTTGAGCTTCTGAAAGCTCTGGGCCACGTCACGGAGACCACGTCCATATTTCATACACTGTCCCGATCCGTACCAATATTCTAAATGAACACAGCTGACTTCTCGCCTCAAAGATGCTGAGAAGTGAATTTAATGAAGAAAGAGTAAACGTACTTTTAGAGACCATATCGTTGTTCGGATCGGGAAGCCCACCGTCGGACTACGCCAACAGAAACGAGCTGCTGTGGCCGGTTAGCTCCATAGCTAGGCTAACGTTAGCGTTCAGCTGGGACGGATCGGGTACCGACTATGGCGACCACGATACAGTACAGCGCTTTCTCAGTAATAGAGTAATAGTTATAGGAGTAATTCTCCCCCATGAAGTATGTGACCATGACCCCGCCTCAGTGGAACGAACCAATCAGCCTCGTGTTCTGTGATTGGGTGACAGGGGACCACATTCTACTGTTGGACCCTGATGAGCGTCGACCATTATGGGATATGTAGGGTCAACGGGTTTCAGAGCTTGAGCCACAACATCTCAAGTATGCTGCTTTGATTTATTCTTTGATTTCTCTCCAGAGTGCCCCGTCTTTGTGAAAGAGCCACAGCTCACCCTCTGACTGACTGACTCCACAGCGTGCACGTTCTTTTACCAGCTGAAGCGACCGGAAAGACGCCCGTCTGTTCAGCTCCATAACCTTCTGTTCTACAGAGGCCTTCCTGAGGGGAAGGAGCTCTCGATGCTCCTCACACAGCCCTGTGTGTTCGTGTGTGTGTGTGTGTGTGTGTGTGTATGTGTCCATACCTACCTCATACAGACAGGCCTGGTGGAAGGGCTGGCCACAGCGGGGGTCATTGCACACCTGATCAGGGATGGCAGCTTCAAGGCGATAGGAGTAACAGATCCCACACTCAACGCTGAAGCTCTACACACACACGCACACACACGCACGCACACACACACACACAGGAAATAGATATTCAGCATGGAGGCCCGTTAGTGTTAACAGCCTCCCAGTTGATGCTCGGTGTGAAACGTCACCCGAACGACCAAACTTTCCCTCCGTCAGACTCGCTTTTCACTCGTTTGCATTTTGGGCATAATGGAGCTCCTGGCTTTTTTTCTAGAGCGATCCATTAAGAGAGAGGGTGGCAGGTAAAACAGAATCAACATCTGGTCAACTCTACTTTTCTGCACTCCTCTGAATGTTAATGAAGCTGAGGCATTAATCACCGCGGCGACAGCAGATAAACAACGATCTTTTAACCCATCCACGGGGGGGTGGGGGGGGGGGTTTCAATAAAAAAAGAAGAGATAAATGGCTTTGCGTGATTAAAGCGATTTGATAGAGCATAGAATTCTTCCATCTTTGTTATTCTAATGATCTTGTCTGTAAACAACCCAATTAAAAGGAGAATTTGTGCCCACCTCGTGGAAAACACTAAACACAGTAAAATATGGAAATGGACAGAAAAATAAGCAATAGCGAATGTCCGCCCCCTTATAACTCGCAGCTCAAACAGGAGTATGCATGCATAGATGTTCACACACACACACACACACACACACACACACATCCTTGAGGTAATCGTGATGGGAACGGACATGTTTGAAATGGAAAGGGGGGCAAGCGTGTCACATACAGATTTTTCGTGGGTGGCAGGTGACGGGAATTCGATCTCCAAAACATCCCGGAGGTTGAGCAAGACGCCGGAGTCCGGGTTCCTGCCAGCAGACCACAGACAGCTCCTTCACACACTAATTAACCACATGCAAATGAGCCTGCACACACACTGGGGGATGATTAGGAGACGCTCACCATCGCTATATATGTATATATATATAAAGAAAAAAAGCATCTCTGCTGCTTCAAACTGGAGGGAGATTCTCCTCAGATGTATCATACAGCGAGACAATATGAAAAGCCCGTGGTGAAACACACACACACGTACTTGTGTATGTGTGTGTGTGTGTGTAGTGGAACTGAACTGAACGATATGCTCAAAGTCAATGTATCCCAACAATGAACGTATCTACTAGCGTGTGTGTGTGTGTGTGTGTGTGTGTGAAATCCACTAAACTCTTCATGTTTGAAACACAAACTTGAATACATTCAAAATTCAGTTGATTTTTTTTAAATACAATGACAAGATTTAGACAAGAGCAAATCTAGTGTGTATAGCTATGATCAGGAGTTACTCGATGGTCTTACCACAGGTGCATGTTGGCGTTCAGCTGCTTCCTCAGAGGAGTCACCGCTGCAACACAACAACATTATTATAATGTAGCATCAGGAGCTCCTCACTCTCACTACTTCTTATTCCTAAATGCAAAAAGCAATATTTATTTGCGACCCCTCGTGTCTGAGGGTCGCTGAGGTGCGTTTAATATCTTTTGAGTCGCATTGCTAGGCAACAGGCTAGGAGTCACATGACCTTGGGTTTACAGAAACAATGGCCGACAATTGACGGGGACTTAAAGAGAAGCTGGGAGGCTGGCTCTGGCGTTGGCGTGGTGACAAATGAGAACGTGTGACACGACAACAGACGAGCAGCGTGATGAAGACGAGACGGTGAAGCACAGCTGGATAACGGCTGAACGGCTTTACTTCCTGTGACTGTAGAACGTGGACTGATGAAGAGGGTCAGGACAGTTAGTGATGAAGCAGCTATTTGGATAAACTGTCAAAAAAAAGCTGCCAAACGTGTGCATGCTCACCAGATGTTTGGTTTAAAAGTAGAAATACATTTTGATGAAAGACATCATTGTATTCATTGGTTTGTTAAATACATACATCCCAGACTGTGGTTGTTGTAATTTAAGCATGAAGGGGATTTATTCATCTAAGGCACCAAAAAGGTTAGTTTGTTTATTTTACTTCCACATTTCTTTTGCTGAAATATGCTGGCTCTGCTCGTGTGTGCGGTGATGCTACCCACCGTGCTCGGCTCCCAGCAGGCAGCA
This sequence comes from Pholis gunnellus, assembly GCF_910591455.1. Classification (NCBI taxonomy): domain Eukaryota; kingdom Metazoa; phylum Chordata; class Actinopteri; order Perciformes; family Pholidae; genus Pholis; species Pholis gunnellus. The sequence continues at coordinate 3,833,677 of NC_136538.1, read as the reverse complement.
CTCTGGCAGCATCTTGGGGTGTCTGGGATCCAGCTCCACTTTGATGGATACGTTGGTTCCTGCAATAAAAAAAAAAAAATGGATTGTCATTTCTGTATGTGTGATGTTATATGATCACGCTGTGAATGCACTGTGCAGTATGTGGTTGTACACACAAAGCGGAGAGCTTTCTTCATACCGATGGCGATCCGCCTCATGGTGTCGGACCGGCTGGGTTTTTCCGGCTCCAGAATCCAGGTCTTGCTGTCAATCTCGTCCAGGACGTCCCAGAACTCGGTCAGGGACTCCAGAACCAGCAGGAACTGGCTGTGAAGCTGGTCCAGAGTACTCTTAACAGACCAGAACAAGCACAGTGGTCACTTCCTCCAACCAGCAGAGAAGCTTCTGTTGTAAAGACCTGTTCTTCACTTTACTGGACAAAATGTGCAGTTTTGGTTATTACAAGCTAGTAACAGTCCAGTTTACAACCTTGAATCGTTTTAAAAGACAGTTTCATATAAAGGTGTGTATTTAACTTTCTGGGAAATACACATTTTGCTTTATTTCTGGGAACATTTTCATGAATTTCATGTATGTTATTAAAGCACGAAGCTGTAGCCTGAAGGCGATTAGCCTAGCTTAGCATAGGACTGGGGTGAAAGACAGACAGACAGACAGACAGACAGATAGACAGACAGAGAGACAGACAGACAGACAGACAGACAGACAGACAGACAGACAGACAGACAGATAGACAGACAGAGAGACAGACAGACAGACAGACAGACAGACAGACAGACAGACAGACAGACAGACAGACAGACAGACAGACAGACAGACAGTCTGATGAGACTGATGGTGGTGTTAGAGACAAATATACAGATGGAATGAGAGAGAAAGAATTAGGTGAACAGAATGAACCTAAAATGATGGGTCATTGTGCCAGCACAGTGCACACAATTAAGCATCGTCCAGGTGCTGAGAGCTCCGGCAATTACAGCCCAATTAATGCCAGTGGCATGATTACGGTTACAGCTCAGGATAACTACGCTAAGCCCAGCTCATGGAGAAGAAGAAATAAAGGGAAGAAGAGCTGGTAATTGAATTCCTGCTGGATCTGTGAGAAGAACATGAGTAAGAGCGGAAAGCATGAAAGGCACTGAATGTGACTCTCCGTCGGTCTGCTTCCTCATGTCATGCTATCTCTGGCTCTTAAAGAGCAGGCAGGCTGAAAGAACGCCACGGCGTTGTGTCCAGTTAGACTGCTGAACCACTTCTCTCACCCTACGCATGCTTTAAATGTTCACTTCACCCAGACGTGTGTTCTGCTCTACTGTCAGTGTGAAGGCATCAGTGATGAGCTCTACAGTAGGGCAGCGAATGCACCACGGAACTGTCTGTCTTCATAAACACATGCACTCACATCATCAGTATTTCACATGGCCTTTATAGTATTTGAAGAAATCGGTGTTTTGTCCTCTGATGTGACCGAGGTTCATACGTGACCATGATGTTCTCTGACCACACGGGGAGAATGATCGCACCAATGTTAACTCTATTGGGAATGTATCTTCAGAAAAACTAATAGCAACGTATGTATGCATGTACATGTCTATATACATACTGTATATAGACATGTACATGTATGTGTGTACATGTATACACATACATGTACATGCAGGACAGGACTTCAAGCTCTGCTGTGTGTCCTCGCTCACTCTTTTTTTATTCATACTGGAACCTCCTTGATATCTTAATTCATGCAGTTTTAAGTTGTTAAAAATCACCTTTGTATAGTCTGCTCCCACAAAGGACACACACACACACACACACACACACACCCCTCTCTTCCCATTCTACTTCACACAAACGCACAGAGTGGCATGTCTTGGCCCTGCAACAGAGCAGGCAATAATTACTCATTCAAATGAACATGTCAGTCCGCCGACAGACAGGCCCTTCCCCCCCGCCTCACACACACACACACACACACACACACACACACACACACACATCCTTCACACATGAGACAAAAAACACACACTTGGCACAGATGCAAGCACACACACACACTTCATGTTGCAGTGTGGGAGAGATCCATCAAGGACCCAGCATGCAGACAGGCTCCATACGGTAGCGCTGTTCTAAGCTGGTCCTCACTGTACGCCTGCCATGTATCAGCTCAACCACACACACACACACACACACACACACACACACACACACACACACACACACACACACACACACACACACACACACACACACACACACACACACACAGTGACAGCACCCTTCTGTTATACATTTGAAACACTAGGCAGAGCAGTCCAGTGCAATGCTCAGATACACAGCAGCACTTTTTATCATCGACAAAGTGACTGTTGGTGTGACTGTGGCAACAAAAAAACACAAGACATCTGTGTGTGTGTGTGTGTCTGTGTGAGTGAGTGTGTGTGTCTGAGAGTGTGTGTGTGTGTGTGTGTGTGTGTGTGTGTGTGTGTGTGTGTGTGTGTGTGTGTGTGTGTGTGTGTGTGTGTGTGTGTGTGTGACATGCTGACTTGGAGGCAGACAGATGAAGAGCTGAGCCGGAGTGAAACAACAATGAGGAAGCACAGAGACCCAAAGAGCCACAGCTGCTTTACATCCACTTCCAGCTGACTCAGTGTGAGGGGCTGAAGGAGGCGTTAATACGCAGGTGGAGTGTGTGTGTGTGTGTGTGTGTGTGTGTGTGTGTGTGTCTGTAACCCTAAACATTAAAAAAGGAACATATCAAGGGAGCCTTAAAATGTCCATTACATGTGATGATGATTGGAATGGGCTTTGTTATTTACCGACATGAAACAAACACAACATAAAAGGATAATTACGACAGCGAGCGCGATCATCGAAAAATAATAATAATCACGCTCTAATCGTTAAAATCACTCGACCGGTGGCTTTAACCGCAGTCTTTAATCTCAGCGCCGGACTTTTGATACGTTCACGTTTTCATTCATTCGTTCATTCACTGAAGAGGCCTGCATTCATTGTGTTTAGCCCACGTCTGCGGTGGAGCGTAGACAGAGAGAGTGACTGAATACAGCACAACATTCAGAATTGAACACCGTTCTGTGATTGAGGAGAAGTGTGGCCAACCAATAGGTGTCTAGCTTGTACAGACCTGTGGTGTCCATGTGATGTCCAGAGGGACTGGCAGGTCAGCGGAGCATTCGGGAGCCTCTGCAGGGTGCTGTGGGGTACAACACCAGACCGTTATGCTACTTCAATTCAACGAGAAGCTGCTTCCCTTGACCTCCATGGAGAACCAAGGCTCAATACAACACATGGAATCCAGCGCTCCGTATCGTTTCACCGGGTCAGACAGCAGCCGATATGCTTATTATGGGAGGGTCGTCCTTTATTTGAACATTTGCAGTAAACCTCCTCAAAGTCCTTTTTTAAGAATCTCCTCTCTGTTCACCTTCAGCGTGAAGCAACATTGCGTCCTTTCCCCCTGTGCTCTTCCTCTCTCCCTCCTCTTCCTCTGTGGCCATGCCAGTGCTGCCTCCTCCCTCGCTGCGTGGTGACGGATGACCTGGCTCGGGATCTGGTGGAAGCAGAGAGGACTCTGAGGACACAGAGTGGGGTCTCACCCCCCTCCCTGGTCCCTGGCGGGTGTCCTCTGGGTTTAGGTACGCACCCCCTCACCATGCCTAGATACAAATACTCCTGCCAGCTACCAGGGGGGAACTGGGACGGTCCAATTCTGCATTGTAGTTAGTCACGTGCTTCTGTGTATCCTCCTAATAATACACAATCTAGCAATGGCCGTTTGTTTTGGAGATAACATGCTGTCAGACAAATGGGCTTTGGGTCCAATGGTCAGTCCCCTCCTGCTCTTACTGTACATTGGGATGATGTCACTTGTTTTGGTGTCTGGGGGCCATCTTTTTGAGTCCAGTAGCCAGTTTGTATAACACACCCATGCAGTCTGCCATCTTCTGGTTGATGAACCGCAGTTGGCCACTGGAGCCTGCAGCTCTCAAAGCATCTAAACTATTTAATACCGACTTCCTGCTTTACCGTTAAGCTTCCATGTTATGCAACGAGAGACGATTTCTCTCCGATGCGACGGCACATTTCCACCAGGACTTCTCTCTCTGTTTGTGCTGTCTGACACTCTTTGCTTTAGTAAGGTCAGTGAGGGTCCTCTCAGGTGTGTCTCAATCAGGGGCATGGTGTTGTCAGCTGAGATAGGGGGCTGAATGGAGATGCAATCAGTGGTTAACCAATGAATGGTCACTGTTGTCCAGATGTTCTAGTGGTGACTCCTTCTCCCCCACCAACACTCTGGGTTCTTCCTCCTTCAGACCGCATTGCATTCTGGATGACGATTGAACCTTCTCTGTGCAGAGAAGACAAACTTCTTTCCTCAATGTTTCTTCATTTCAGTATCATAGGACTCACTCGGTCCTGTTGAATCGTTCCTTCCACCACACTGACTGGTTGTGTTTCTTGCCCCACACATGGTTGCAGCAATGAACCTGTTTCATCAGTTCAATACTGTCATAACTGATGAAAATGAGTCCTTACCAGCAACACAAGGAGCACTTTTATGCAACAATAATTGAATTCATGCTAAATGATCAAGTCTGTTTCTCTACACTTGGGGAAGAATTGACCAAGATTGCAGCTGCTGATAGCGCCATGAACTACGCATCACTTGCAACCGCGATCCCTTTCCCAATCACCGGAGATATTTCGTTAACGATATCACGGCAAACAGCCGTAAAGGTTTGCAGCCGAGTCCAATTTGGCAAGAAGATGTTTCTTGGCAGAGCAGTGAAGAGTGCATTTAACCCTTTGTTACACGTTTCTTTTGGTTTTGTTATGACATGTAGCATGTAGACTACAGTCCGGTCTACATGCGTCTACAATTCAAAACTAAACTCGACCAAAACCATTATGTTTTCCCAGAACAAATTATAATAAACACACCTGCCACCTCTTATCCGACAATTTGGAGATCTGTGACATGCAAACGCTCTGCATTACGCTGCTGTACGTCTCTCCACAGCAGCTGGGTGTCCTGGTTCTCTCTCTGCATAGAGGAAGGTCTCTCCATCACATTTTATCTGTGCTACATCTCAGCCACAGCGGGTTCTCATGTTCTCTCCGCACCCTCTCTAGTTTGACCCAGATTTAGGGGGCACAGATGTAAATCACTGATGTGCTATCAGCAAATTGAACATCCCAAAATGTGTTTGGTGGAGTCGGCCCGTTTGGATTCGGATCGGCTGTAGGGTCAACATCGAGCTGTGGAGTGTTCCATTTGATGGTGAATCACTTTCCATGTGAAAATGATCCAGTCCCTGACAGTAAACTGGGTGTGTGTGTGTTTCTGTGCGTGCAGGAGTGTGTGTGTGTGTGTGTGTGTCTTACCCTAGACTTGAGTTTAACAGTGAGAACGTGCTGCCTTCCGGAGGAGTCCTCCGCCTTCAGTCTCAACGTTCGGAACTCGGTGTCGATGAAGAGCAGCCTGCGGATAACGTGCACAATAAATCAACACGCATTCGCAGAGAACGGTACGCAACACTGTAAGCTGACAGCGGCCATCATCCGCCATTAATCAAAGCAGCAGAGAGCAGTATTGAGACATGAACTCTGCCTTTAGATTTATCACTCTGGGTACTGACGCAGTGACATTACATCAGGCTACAGCTCCGCAGTCATGCAGGTGTTACCACGGCCTTTTCTTCTCCTTCTGCGTTTGAATGCTCTAATGCAGGGATATAACGAAGCCAATCACGCTGGATTTGATGCTTTCTAATAAAACTGTGAGCAAACATACTGTGCACACTCTGTTCATTGCAAAGCAAACTATGAAGCCAGGAATGTTTGTCTGTCTGTGTTTGTGTCTGCGAGTCCTTCACACAGCTCCAGCTCATCCGCTCTACGATGGCGTTGGTGCAGTTGGGACTCGGTCAACATGAATAAACTTTGAATAATAAAGGGGGCGGGGCCTCGGGCCAGCATATCGTCCATCGGACCTTTACAGAATGCGGCTCACTGACTGCTGCTGGATCCTGGATCCACTAACTCCACAACCAAACCTCACTTGAGCAACGCTGCAAGCAACCGGCCACGACCTCCAAAGGGCCGTGTCACTGCAGCTGTGAACCACAGTCCTCTCTCCCATAGCTCCCGACTACTGAACAGGTTAGCGGTTAACCTCCATTACATTAGCTTCTTACCCGAAAATAACTTCATTGTCGTGTCTCTCGACTCACTAAAACGCTGTTGGAGAAACTTTCCCACGGTGACAAAAGTACAGTTCGACAAGAAAATGTGTGGACATGAAAGCACACAAGAGAAACAACTAAAAACAACAAGTTGCTGCAGCGGTCAGCCAGCAGGGCACAGAGAGACCATCAGAAACGATTGGACAGTCACATAAAAAGGTGCCGAAATGTCCCTTTCGGGTGAGTTCACATTTTCAACCAGAGCGCTAATTCTAAGGACAAAACACTCATCTGGCCCGAGCTCGCACCAACACTGCTGTCAGATTTACTGCGAGGAGTCAGATCCTCGAGACCCGAAGACAAGAAGACTCATCAGAGACAAAGGACGAGCTCCCTCTCCAGATTCACCGTACATTACGATGGACGCTCTGTGCCGAGGCTGACGCGGCCGTATATCTGCCGAGGATTTATGGAGTGTGTTAGCCAGGAGTGATGTGAGCAGGGATGACACACACACACACTTAGGGGAAGTGATGGAATGATGGGAGACTGTCTGCGATGTGCCCGATTCATTTAAGTGTCTGCCTCACTCGCAATCAAACGCCAGCGAAGGGCAACGGCACTGAGGTGTTCACGTGCACGCCAACGTCTGCGGAAGACATTGAGATCGGCCCGACCCGACTCCCGTCCTTCCATGCTGACCTGATGCATCTTCTCTCTCAGGATAATCGCCTCCTGTCCCTCCATCTCCAAAACCATCTGCATATTAAGACCTCCAAAAGGCGTCGTCCCACACACACACACACACACACAGAAATGGTTATCCTCAGGTACACAAAGCCCATTACCGCTAACAGCAATAAATACATAAGCCTGTCAAGCATGAGCGTTTAATAAAGTGGAGGAAGTGACAAGCATCCAAATGAACACGTCACTGAGTCAGGACTTGAATGGGTGAAATGAAGCGCTGGTGGTTTACAGAACACGTGGATAAAAGAATGCAGCTTCTCTGTTTCTCTTTATTATATTTCAGAGTGTTCCTTTGTATTTTTGACGTCCGGTCGGTCTAATGGGTTTTTAGCATGTTTTGCCCCCCCCGCTGCTACTACCTGCAGGGTGCTAGCAGCATATCCACCAGTGGCGGCTTGGGAGGGCCTGGCCCCACCTTGAGCCACACAAAATAAAAAATTGTCAATATTTGTGTTTTTGAACTATGGAATGTACCCAGTACTATGTGTAAAATATGATATCTGCGCAAAATAGCTGCTTTTCCTGCTCGTCCTCTCCGCCTGTCTGCTCGTCTCAGAACGCGCAGCTAGTGGCCAAACGAATATGGCCCTCAAGAGGCGGGGCTATGAAGCAGTTTAGCCAATTGCTCATTAAAGATATAAATGAGTGACATACAATTTAGCCAATCACCGTCCTCAAATAGATTCAGCTCGGCCCCAAGTCGTTCTGCCCCGAGCTGTCAGGAGAAGTCTCTACAGGAGAGCGTGAGCACTACTCCTCCAAGACCCGTCAGAGGAGAAGTTTGAGGAGAAACTTCAGGCCAAAGAGCTGATCCCAGATCAGCCTGACCTCACAATCAGACAGCTGACTAGCGGGAAAGGGAAGCAGAACATGAAGCTTCTCTAGCTGTACCAGACAGGTTTGGCTAGCTGGATGCAGTCATGCTAATAACGTAAAACAACGGGACAGATCCAGCACGGACAGTTAGGGAGTGAGGGAGGAGGCGGTAAGGAAACATGAGAACACCAGGGTAGGGAGTGAGGGAGGAGGAGGTAAGCAAACATGAGAACTCTGTCAAGATACATATTAGGCAAAGTGAACATCTGTTCTTCTACATAGTTGTCCTCAGTCTCATCTTAACTTGGTCATGGAGGCATCAACATTTAATAGAGATGTAAATTAACAGTGAAAACTCATCATAGCGTATATCTATATATGTATGTGTGTTATATATATTATACTGAATATTATTATATGTTATATATATTATACTGAATATTGTGAGGGTGACTACAATAAGATGTCCTGACGTGTTTGTCAAAGTGTTATTTACAGCTTTTTTTCATGTTGGAATAAATATTAAATATTTAACTGTAAAGTAGTAATGCCTGTTTGATAGCTTCATTTGAGTTGGCTTTGTAGCAATTTATCCAATTCAAATCAGGTACAAATCTACTTGTTGCATTCAAATCCTTTTGTATATTTTATTGAATTGAATATGGTTTTAGCATTCAAATGTGACACTAACTACGATTAAAATGCTTTAAAAAGGGTCCGTAAAGTTTGATTTCTAAATTTGTGAATCACAACCACGAGCGCCGACACGTACGTGATGCATTCACTGAGCACGAGTACTGGGCCAAGCTTCCATGTGTTCAAATGTCACAGCAATATGAAACAGATTATGGATGGTGAAGAATACCTGATTCAAACTACTAATGACCAGATGTTTGTGTAGATTGTGTGTTTTTATGAAAATAATGTGGCGGTTTAGACTAGAGATGCACTGATCTGATACCTTTGTTTGATGAAGAATATCATGTATTCCTCCCTGCGTGGAAGAGACTGAGGTTTATGAACATACTGGTATCCGATAGCGGATTGGACTCAGGTCCTGCTCTGAGAGTCAGTATGGGACCTGACAGCCGATATCAGCAGAGATACATCTCTAGGTTACTCTGACTTCGGGGTCAGCTGAAGTTATTTTTTTTAGGGCAGTGGTGAACAAAGTCAATCTGGCAGGAGCCCTCAACGGCTTATCGAGCATCTGCAATGGTATCGGTGCGTCACTAACAGACACACACTGAGGTCTCGCACCCGGGACAGCGAGGACGAGCCGCCGCCGCCGCTACCTGGCCGTGATGGAAACAGCGTGACAGTCGAGACGTCCTGCTGGGAAGACTGATGAGAGCATCCCATCTGCAACTCCACAGCCAAGTGAGCTTCTTCCAGACAGTGCACACCACACACATTAGTCCTTGTGTGTGTGTGTGTGTGTGTGTGTGTGTGTGTGTGCGCGCATGTCTCTGAATGCTTTTTTTGGTCAACAATGTGATTAATGAACGGTGAGATCGACACGCATGTGCCGCAGTGCTTGTGTGTAAGAAATTCACATGCAGAATGAAGGCATGCACAAGACAACGAATGTCATGTATGTGATCATCAAGTGCACACAACTCGTTTTACAGCAGATACACATACATGCTGAGGATCAGCTTGGTTAGCAGTCTGTGCTAACAGACACTCTCATTACTTACTGGAAGCCACTGCACAGATCCAAACCCAATGTGTGATTGCATTTACATCCCATGATTACAGGAGGCATTTATTAGCTGGCCTATTAATATAAAAACAATAAAATACAATTGAATAAATCCACGATAGTGTCTGATGCCTCAGCCCCGTGATGAGAGGAGACTGGTTCACCGAGAGGCTGTGAACACGTGATGAGCCCCTGGGTCACTTTGGTGTGTGTGTGTGTGTGTGCTTGTGTGTGTGCTTGTGTGTGAGTGAGAGAGTGAGTGAGTGAGTGAGTGAGTGAGTGAGTGAGTGAGTGAGTGAGTGAGTGAGTGTGTGTGTGTAGTGATGGCGGCCGTCCTACTTGACCTCGGTTTTCCCATTAATTAACACGTAGCGTGCCCTCTCCCGCCAATTAAGATGACCGCGCTCTCGCATGCAGGAATGGAGACGCACAAGAGAGAAGACCTGGACCAATCAGCAGACAGCATTACAGCTGAAGAAGCCCTGGTGGCTATTAGCACCGGCCCACACCAATTAAGACGCTAAGCGAATCTCGAGTGCTTTGGAGAATGAGGCCCACTGTGTATAATGCCTCCCAACCGTAACACGACACCCAAAGTGATGTTGGTCCCATTTCCAGCATAAGGCATACCTTCACCCCCCCCCTATTAAAACCTGAGAGTCTTCAATTAGAGCCATTTGCATTTTGCTAATATCATAATTGTAGCCGCGGTCATTAATAGGAGAGTGGAAAATGAGTGTAGTAGTCGAGACTTAATCCGAGCTGGGGGAGAAAGATCCCCCCCCCCCCCCCCCCCCGGAGACGGCGTTGGCTGAGCCTGTCGCTGTGCGTGGGCTGAGAGTTATTAAATGTGACCTGGATTTAACTATAACTCAATAACTAAAAATAAGGAAGTCATTAAGAGCCATTTGTTAATGCGGAGCTGTGTTGTTGCACGGCTCTCCAATCAGTTCAGACTGCTGGGGGGGGGGACTGCTCCATATAGCCGTTTAAAGCACCAGAGGTTTGTAGCCGTACACCTCGGTATGTTCATCTTACCTCTGGGGAAAACACACATACATTTAAAAGAATATAAACCAATAACTTAGTTTCAATAATAATTCCTCTTTGTCTCTGGCTTGTGAGTTGCTCACAGTTGCTTATTTTCGGCCCACAAAACTCTGAGGAAGGTCCGTATGTGGCTTTCTATGGAGAAAGAGAAAGTTAGTCTCTTTCAGCCCTGAAACTGCTGCAGGGATGATGTCATTTTGTAGGCCAACCCTGGACGTTTCCTCCACAAAAAGCACATTTTTCCATTGGATTATTGCAGAACAATAAGATCTGCTGCAAACACAAGCTTTTGTTACTAACACGGTTTTGTTCATCAAGATAATCTTCACAGATGAACACCACTTTTATGGTTTTGTAAGAAGTAAAAAGCTTTGAAATAAACATGAGTATAGTATGATATGTATGTGTATATATATATATATATGATATGAGCGCCAGTATACACAACCAGGATGTAAAGGCGGACCTGTTGGCATGATGACGTTTAGTAGTCTCATTTAGCCACTTTGTTAGCAACGCTGTGCAGGTCTGTTTAGCACTAAATAAGGAAGCGGCTTCATATCTGCCCAGACTGAGTCTCCAGTAAGAGAGAACCTGTTTCTCCTCAATCCCTCTCTCATGTGCTCTCGCTCGCTTTTCACATTCTAATGACAGCAAAAAGAAGACGTTAGGAAATGAATAGTGGCTCACCACAGCCTACGGATGAACATTCCTTCAGAAATGCATTCTGCCCCACCGGTGGATCATTTTAAAATCATCAACAATGTCCATCGTCAATCAACACAACCCGATCAATTTGTTCTGTTATTGTAATGAATACTTTCACACAGAACGCAAATATTAACCAGCAGAAAAACTCTTTTCTTTCTGAGCATTACCACCGCTAACGAAAGCATAAAGCAATCACCTTGAGTTGCTCTTATATTTATAAAACAGCAACACGAAGGATCCGTCATGGAAACCAAGATGGCAACCGTCATGAATCCTTTCAACCTTGACAAAGACCAGATCAACTCCTTCTGTTCTTTCCTTTCACAATAAAAGCTCTAGCCAGGTGTGGAAAGGCCTTGAGCCTCAAACAACACAGCAAAGCTATCACTCACCTGCCCCAGCCGAGGGTCTCCATCTCAGAGATGAGCTGGGAGTAGTACCGTGGAGGCGGGATGGAGCGGCACTCGGGACGGCTTTTCAGACCCACTTCCTGCAACGACAGAGAGAAGGCTACTAATTTTAAACCCGGGTTACTTTATTATAAATATTATGTTATCATGATTATAGTATTAAAATATGAACACCATCATATCACGACTTCCCTACTCTGCGCCACCATCTGTCTACGAAAAGCAAATAAATGGAGCGACGCTGAATCAGGGCCAAGAAGCCTCACGCCTTTGTTCAGTGGCGAGCACAGAGGTTGTTACACTTTTCATTCATCTCACAAAATATACACGTGTGCCTCATTATCAAGGCTATTGATGGCGCCTGAAGGTTCCCATTTACTTCCTATTCATAAAGCAACAATGTCAAAGTGACCGTGCCAACCACGGTGTGCTTCTCCTCCTTACCAAGACCGTCTTCAGCTCCAGAATGAAAGTGACGAGATCAGCCGACTGCTGCAGCCTCTGTGAGGAGTCGAAGGAGAGAAGAGACATCTTCAATGGTGGGCAGAATGAAGTGACAGTGTCTATGTGTTTTCTTCCTCGAGCCAGCCATTCAAATCAAACACAGTGTCTGTGATTAATGGGGGCTGCCACCAGCTTTAATAATTAATGATAGCTTAAAGGCTGTGAAAATAATGAACTTTGCAGCCCGGGGTGAAATATCAATCTCATCCAAATAACCCTGAGGGGCAGCATAACAAATAGGGACATTTTCCAGACCATGTTAATTAAACAGTGGAAAATAATTTTTTTCTTCTGCTACCGAGTGAGGCCAGCCTGATGGAAACACAAAGGGGCCAGAATGACATGACAAGAAATATGAAACACGGAACAATTCATGTGACCTCAATGAGAGAAGGCAGACGCATCATCACTAACAGAACACAGATGCATGTCTCTGTTTACCTGCTTCACTATGTGTTCATAGCCCTGCAACACCCGTCTCAACTCCCAACAGCAGTGCAGCCTGCAAGACCAAAGTCAGGAATTAGTAAATGTTGATGAACGTCATCATCGCGTTGATGAACGTCATCATCGCGTTCATGAACGTCATCATCGCGTTCATGAACGTCATCATCGCGTTCATGAACGTCATCATCGCGTTCATGAACGTCATCATCGCGTTCATGAACGTCATCATCGCGTTCATGAACGTCATCATCGCGTTCATGAACGTCATTATATTGATGAACGTCATTATTACGTTGATGAACGTCATGATGTTGATGAACGTCATTATGTTTTATGTTGATGAACGTCATTATGTTGATGAACGTCATTATTATGTTCATGAACATCATTACGTTGATGAACGTCATTATTATGTTGATGAACATTATTATGTTGATGAACATCATTATTATGTTGATGAACGTCATTATTATGTTCATGAACATCATTACGTTGATGAACATCATTATTATGTTGATGAACATTATTATGTTGATGAACATCATTATTATGTTGATGAACGTCATTACGTTGATGAACGTCATTATTATGTTGATGAACATTATTATGTTGATGAACATCATTATTATGTTCATGAACATCATTACGTTGATGAACGTCATTATTATGTTGATGAACATTATTATGTTGATGAACATCATTACGTTGATGAACGTCATTACTACGTTGATGAACGTCATGATGTTGATGAACGTCATTATTATGTTTTATGTTGATGATCGTCATTATTACGTTGATGAACGTCATTATTACGTTGATGAACGTCATTACTACGTTGATGAACGTCATTATGTTTTATGTTGATGATCGTCATTATTACGTTGATGAACGTCATTATGTTGATGAACGTCATTATTACGTTGATGAACATCATTATGTTGATGAACGTCATTATTATGTTCATGAACGTCATTATTATGTTGATGGACATCATTATGTTGATGATCGTCATTATTACGTTGATGAACGTCATTATTACGTTGATGAACGTCATTACTACGTTGATGAACGTCATTATGTTTTATGTTGATGAATGTCATTATTATGTTTTATGTTGATGAACGTCATTATTATGTTCATGAACATCATTACGTTGATGAACGTCATTATTACGTTGATGAACGTCATTATTACGTTGATGAACGTCATGATGTTGATGAACGTCATTATTATGTTTTATGTTGATGATCGTCATTATTACGTTGATGAACGTCATTATGTTGATGAACGTCATTATTACGTTGATGAACATCATTATGTTGATGAACGTCATTATTATGTTCATGAACATCATTACGTTGATGAACGTCATTATTACGTTGATGAACGTCATTATTACGTTGATGAACGTCATGATGTTGATGAACGTCATTATTATGTTTTATGTTGATGATCGTCATTATTACGTTGATGAACGTCATTATTACGTTGATGAACGTCATTACTACGTTGATGAACGTCATTATGTTTTATATTGATGAACGTCATTATTATGTTGATGAACATCATTATTATGGGTTCCTTCATACCTGGCTCCTTTAAGTTGACCATCTGGTGGAAGCAGCACTCTCAGTCTGAAGTCTCGGTCCTGTAAGAGTCATGACAGGAAACATCATGAAAGGCACCAACTAGTGCTGGGCGGTTCATCCGGTTTTAATTTCCCGTATGATATGAATTTTTCACACACTGCCATACCGGTGCATAGCCGAAACAACTGCTGGAATTCTTCAACAAGCAGCAAAATATATTGTTCACCACTAGGGGCGCTATGGTTGGAGCCAGTTGTGCATTGAGAGGGACCCCTAATGGTTATAACACAACAATTAATAACCCACAACTAACGCTCTTTAGGGCAAAACACCACGACACAACAGTTTGTGACACATAAACAATTTGTAACACTAATAATTGTACATTAAATCACACCGCCAAACGGCATGCTGGGTACAGCTAGCTAGCTAACCCGGTAGCACAACAGTCTGCTAACAGCTGGGAGAGGCTCCGTCGCTACAGTAATGATACATTAAAGAACAGAACAGAGCGATGCAGGAGGAACAAAGACAGACGGGAGATGCACCGATAGAGTCTGTGCCCAAGAGAGGAGCTGTGTCTGCTGTTTGGAAGTGTTTTGGTTTTAAAAAATCCAGCGTCCAAAAGACTATATATTGCAAAGTTTGTTGAGCCGCTGTTGTTGCCGCTGGTGGTAACACGAGCAACTTACTCCATCACCTCAGCAGAAAACATGAGTTGGAATACCAAGAGTGCGATTACAGCCGTCGGATTCGAGGCCGACAACCAGTAACGTTAACGCGAGTGAAACGGTGAAGCCAAAGGGTCACACATCGCTTGAAGAGGCATTTGATCGAGGCGCTGCATACGACAAGAACAGCAAGCGGTGGAGCGACATTACGAACGCAATAACGATCCAGCTCTGCAAGGACATGGTCCCGCTACAGACAGTCCAGAAAGACTCAGAGCAACGATTAAAACACTGGATTCAAGGTACGTCTGACCGGGGCGACAATACTTCAGCCAAACTGCTATCCCAACATTATACGAACAACACCGAGGCAAGCTGGAAGCGGAGCTATGTACAGTTGCCCACTTTTCTAATATTAATGCAAATTAAAATTTGGAATGTTTTATTAGTTAAATGGAGAACCAATGGAATTGTAACTGAGCAACAGCCATTTGAATTCTTGAACACCTTGGCTTGAAGGATAATGTGAATTAATATTAGGCTTGTTTATTACTTGTGCAATAGAACATTTGAGAAATATCTCTTTAAATACTTTGAGTAGTTTAGGTCAGTTTATAGTGTTATACAAACATCTTAAAATATTTTGTTTTGAAAAGGAAGCCGTGTTCAAGTTGTTGGCATATCTATTGCAGTCAAGGAAAAAAGAATACCGTGATATACTGTGAAACCACCAGAATCTTAAAAAATACCGTGAAACAAATGTTTGGTCATACCGCCCAGCACTAGCACAAACTAAACTATATTATGAAGTATATTGACAATTTGCAAAAGTCACGGTTCGAACGATATCCAGCTGCATTATTTAATAATCCCTAAAACGGACTCAGAAGAAAACTCTGAACTGTAACAAAATAAAATGTGTGCACATGGAGGTTAACATCAGCAACATACACTTCAATTCATAAAGTAGACATAAAGTAACAATGATTCTGTTGAAATGGAGCCTTTTACAGCTGCTCTGCTCAGTCAACGCTGACGTAATAATATATTATATATTATATATATATATAAATAACTGACATCATTGGAACAGTTACAGTAGCGGTGAGTGAGCTATTGAATAATTAAAGTTCACAAAATGCTTTTTTCCTACAATACTCGAGAATGATGTATATGCCGAATTCATCAGCGGTTCATGACATTCGTTAAAAATCTAAAGTTATATTCTACTGGTCAGGGTGATACATTTTTGATAATAAAAATTGCTGAATCTGCGCATGCCCTGTTCAAACAGAGGTGCCACGTGAGCTGTGCCTCACCTCAGATTGTGCAATCCCTCACTAACTGGGTTGAGCCTTTTGCTTTCTCATTGTTTCTCACCACTGTGATATTTGTAGACACCTTTATTATATGTCCTTTCTTTCCATAGAATAGGTCATGTATTTCACGTCTGATCTGACATTAAACGCAGAGAAGAAGCACAGCGGGGAGGCAAACCAATGAAGGGGGCGTGCGAGAGCCCACGGCTCGGGTTTATGCTTGTTCTGCCGTTGCTCTTCTTCTACACTTCTGTTCTTCTTATTATTATTATTATATTTTGCTCTGCTAAAGATACGCGCCGAGTCTGTTTTTGACCCGCGCTGAAGTCGCATCAAGCTGCATAGAGCAGATCGACCCAGACAGGAAGTCAGACATCGAAAAGATATAGAGCATCCGGTAATTTTTCAAATTAAAACACTATGTGCAGCCGGTTCGCGGCGCACACACTCCCGGTGATTGAATGGTGATTTAAGCTGCTCTATTGGATTCATATTGTAAGTCTGACTCTCACCAGCCACGAACCTCACCACATGTCACTGCTACGCTCGTGTAGAGTAGTCCACAGCGAGCAGTCCTTAACTGGACGTTTGTTTGAACGTAGTTTGGAGAATGTTAGAACAGGAAGAACGTACCAGCACCGTGATGAATCCGTCATAGAGCGTCTTCTGCTTGTTGAGAGGAAACAGCAGCGGGTTGTCTTTTACCAAGGCACTCTCCATCGCTCCGTTTATACATACATATATAATATATATATATAATATACTAATTATACCGTTAAGTTTAGCAGGACAAGCCGAGGCGGAGAAACACGTCCCGCCATGGAACCCAAAACAGGTGACGTCACGGTGCTGCCTTCACTGACTTATAAAAATGTCGGAATTTAGACGGAAACACTTGTTGATGAGACCTTCGGCCCATTTAGCCATTATTTATAAGCACTTTAATGCAGTATCTTATTGACAAAGTATGAAGACAACTGTATACTGACATGGAGCATTACAGTTGCATTATGACCTATGATTTGTTTCTATTTTTTGCACTGTGTTGATTGTTGTTGATTGTTTAATGTCACCCATCATGTCAACTTCCTTGTATGTGCAACATCCCTTGGCAAATAAACGGTTCTGATTCTGATAGTGGTGGGCCTTCAGGGCCTGCAAGGCCTTCTCTGCAGGCCGAGACAGAATCACAAAGTTATAGCTATTTTATAATTTAATAATTTTTCTTAAATACACTACATGTATTATCATTTATAAAAATATTTTCCCCATTATCTTATCTTCTCATTGCACAGCTACTGTCTTCCTCAGTTGTTCTGCTTCCAGTGCAGCTTGTTGCAGGCCCAGGTATAAAGTGCACGGCCCGCCACTGGATTATGACACAGAAAGCTCTGTGAAAAATACCTTTTTAGAGCAGTTGACAGTCAGTGAAGAAAATAAAGATGTGTTTATTTCTCTTCCACCTTTTACTGGGATTACTGTCTTTGTTCTACTGGTCTTTCACTGACCCCTGCTCAGGTTTGGACTGCGTGGCTTGATACCCAGGATGTTCATGAGAGGAGATGCTGTGACTGGAAGATGAATAACCACAGCACAGTCAAATTATTCTGCTGAAAAATGCCATAAATGTGATATAAGATGAAAGCAGAGCGAGCTAACGTGTGTCCTAAAGCTATGAAATTCTGATTTCTCATAACATAGGATATAGATTTATGCAAATTGTAAATGCTCACGTAAAAGGTGTTAAAGGTGTCATCTTCAGTTTATAAATGTCTCTCATTAGATTTCTTCCTCACTTCTGTCTCACTTTCACTTTCACTTTTTGGAATAATGTTGCAATAAAGTTGACAACACTTCTTTAGTATGTAGCAGACATGGAGAATGAAATGAGTTTTTTCAGTTTCAATAATTAACATCAAAGATCAATATTTGTGTTGAACAGTGAACTAGGAGCAGCTCTACTACTCTTCAAAGAATGGAATCCAGGACTTTCTTGCCCACTGCAGGAGACGGGTTAAGGGTGTACCGTCCCTCTCTCACTGATCACATGACCTGGCCGTGACTCAGAGGAATGTTTTATTTTGATTTAATATATGTGTCTTTAGATGCCATCAAATGAACTGCTTCAGGAGATTGGGGGGGCAATGGACCGTGCTGGTGGATGGATACAGTCTGATGAAGTATGTTGATTATGAATAAATTAAAACAGGTTCCCAAAAGAACACGATACTTTTCCATGAAATGCTTGAACCATCACCATGCCGACTGTTAGCTGTCAGCTGGGTAGTTATCGCCGTGCCCGTTGTCTGTGTTTTGATTGGGCGACAGCTAGATGCTAATCTCATTATGGTAATCGTGCGGGATGTAGCTTAAAGTAGAGGGAAATAAATATGACTGTATACCTAATATTATAATAATCCAGTTGTTGGCACAACTGGATTATTAAACCTAAAAGCTGATGTTGCTCCAGGACTGTTTGCGCACCGTTGTGTGGTGGTTGCCAGGCGGCAACCTTCGGTTCTGCAGAGTGAAGCCAAAGTGTGTTAAAGCTGCATTCTCTCTAGTGTCCACCAGGGGGCGACTCCTCTGGTTGTATAGAAGTCTATGAGAAAATGACTCTACTTCTCTCTTGATTTATTACCTCAGTAAACATTGTAAACATGAGTTTATGGTCTCAATCTCTAGTTTCAAGTCTTCTTCAATACAGCATGATGTTCATTTAGTAAATGATGGTCCATTTAGAGTCAAACAGACCATAAAGCAGGGTGTGCTTTAGGACGGGGCTACCCAGAGACGTATACGGCGTCTCTACGTCACTCCTCCTCAGTCCAGATTTGGTCACTTCCTGTTCACTGGTTGCAAAAAAACCAAGATGGTGACGGACATAATCCA